>NC_083230.1:85414750-86761416 GCF_032191835.1 Heteronotia binoei
TTATCTTTCAAAAGAAGACCTGATAAACAGAGGTGGGAGGAGGGGAAGGTGCAGGAGGGACTGAGCCGAAACCTGCCATATTCTTCTGCTTTATGCCCATTGCCTCCTGGCCTTTTATGAAGATATATAGACATTTATTATGAAAATAAATTACCAGCTGCACTCAGAAGTCCTTGATAGGAAAAAAACCCCCAAGTGTCAGCCTTCATTTTCTGTCTCCGAGCACGCTTGCGCTCCTGAGCACAGACAGAAACATGTTAGCCCAGCCAGCAATCTATCAAATTTACTCTCCGACAGTGCATTGCGTGTTCGTATATGTGAGGCGGGGGAAGGCGTGCGTGGCTAGTGAAGCAGTGGGGTTGCCAACTGGCCAGAAAAAAACATGGCCTTGCCTGCTCTGGAGCCTTTACTCAAAGTCTGGTATCCAGGAATGAGCTGAGGAAGCAGTATGTGGCTGAGAGCATCAGGCACAGTCACCTGCTAATTCTAGCACAAAGGAATCTGGCAATTCTACAGGCAATTTGTATGATCATATTGACCAGAATCCACTCAAGAAGACCATAGTGATGGATGCTGGGGGAGGGTGGGATGTTAGTTTACGGGGTTTAAGGTGGATTAAGAAAACAAGATGGTAGGTTATGGTGGACAAGGGGAACAACAGCCTTTAGAGGGCAGTTGAAGATGGTTTTATTTATGACAGCATTTAATTTAGTTACAAGAGCCCCATGGCGCAGAGTGTTAATGCTGCAGTACTGCAGTCCTAAGCCCTGCTCACGACCTGAGTACGATCCCCGGCGGAAGCTGGGTTTTCAGGTAGCCGGCTCAAGGTTGACTCAGCCTTCCATTCTTCCGAGGTTGGTAAAATGAGTACCTAGATTGCTGAGGGGAAAGTGTTGATGACTGGGGAAGGCAATGGCAACCACCCCATAAAAAGTCTGCCGTGAAAACATGAAAGCAACGTCACCCCAGAGTCGGAAATAACTGGTGCTTGCGCAGGGGACCTTTCCTTTTCCTTTTCCTTAATTTAGTTTGTTTATCATCTGTCTTCAATTGTGATTTTTAAATAAGGGATTTTATGCATTTTCATGGTTATTGCTTTGTTACATTTTAAACCACCTTGATTACCATAAGGTAGAAAGGCAGCTAATAAATGTTTTAAGTATATAATGGATAGACTGCGACATGAAATCAAAAAGCTGTAGCTGGCCTTGGTCCAACATCCCCAGGGGCCTCAGTTCAAGTGGAGCACAAACAGAGGTTAGTGAATACCCTACTCACCTTCTTTTTTGGTTTTCTGTCCTGTGCAGTTTGCAGCAGGTAGCCAAGGGCACATTCAACACCCCTCCCAGGTCCTCCCAGGCCCCACATGTGCTCCCACTGCTTCTGGTCTCTGGTGAGGGTGCCTCCCCTCACAAGAGGTTGTCAGGAGTTGCTCCATTGCTGTAGCAGTCTCTCCACTTATTTATTTATTTAATTCCATTTTTATCCCACCCTCCCCACCTAGGCGGGCTCAGGGAGGCTTACATGGTCATGCAAGCGCATGAATTTAGACATATAGTATGACATAAAACAATAAAACAGTTTAAAAACATAAAAAAATGACATTTCGGTGCCATGATCTTAAGTTTCAGATTGATGTTGATGTTCTTTGTAGGGCAGATCTTAGATAGTCTTCTCTGCAATTGCTGTAAAATAGATTGCAAGAGGTGGTACATAGGTCACCTAAGAGCTGTAGTAGCCAACGGTCTAGTTTACAAATGCTTGTTGGAAGAGTGCCGTCTTACAGGCCCCGCAGAACTGTATGAGCTCTCGCACTTCTGCTTTCCCCTGAACTCTCTCAAAATGTTTCTGACTGGTGGCATCCTCTTGTTTGATGAGCCAGTTTGGTGAAGTGGTTAAGTGTGCAGAACCGGGAGAACCGGGTTTGATTCCCCACTTCTCCATATGCACCTGCTGAAATGGCCTTGGGTCAGCCATAGTTCTCATAGGAGTTGTCCTTGAAAGGGCAGCTGCTGTGAGAGCCCTCTCAGCCCCACCCACCTCACAGGGTGTCTGTTGTGCGAGGGGAGAAGATATAGGAGATTGTAAGCCACTCTGAGTCTCTGATTAAGAGAGAAGGGCGAGGTATAAATCTGCAGTCTTCTTCTTCTCCTTACTGCAGCAGCTACCAATCAAGGATGGAAATTCCAGCAGCTCTCTTCAGCTGTAGAGTCCCACTGGAATTTTCCCAAGTTTACTCTGCACCTGCTTAATATGAACCCAAGGTCAACCAATGCTTAGCCCCAGAGCTTGTTTTCAGTCTAGTCAGGGAGGACTATGGTGTTATGACCATTCCGTTGTTAGGCAGGTTGGTTGTTTTAACAGTCCACATTGGTGGTTGGATGTCCCCTCAATGGAAACTAATTGTAAGGAGACCTGTAAGGAAATCTGTGTGTTTGAAGGTTGTTTGCACTTGAGCTTGGAGAAGGTCACCCTTCTCCCCATCCCTAGCCAAAAGAAGGGGATGTGCGAGTTTGTTTTTGTATGAAGAAACACAAGCTGGCAGTTTTGACGGCAGAGGGGAGGAGAGACACAGAGAGCAAGAGCTGTGAGTTAGCTGGAGGTGAAGCACCTTGGAGTGCTGGGTCTCTCCCTCCCTCAGGATCTGATGTGGAGTAGCAGATCTGCTGCCTGGCAGGAATGCCTCTTTGCCTCCATTTATGATCTGCTTGTATATTGTTAAGTCAAGCAAATATTATAAAAGCTTTGTGAGTCTCCAGTGCGCTCTCAATCCAAAGGAAAATAAACCTGGCAGCGTTGCCCCTGGAACTTCTTACCACTTGGAGATGCAGGGAAAGTAGATGAAGTAATAATAAAAGAACATCCTAAATTACTACAGCCTAAGCGATCCCCTCCCCCTCCAATTGGCCACTCACACTGTGGGATTAGACAGAATAGCGTCTAGGTCAGAGGATACTTTTACACACAACCCAAAGCCTTGCTACTTCAGAAATTTGGCAGCAGCCTCTTGGCAAAGTTGCTAGGACTCAGTTCAGGCATCAGAAACAAACCAGAGTTAATTGTCAGGCCTGCAGGCCTCTCCAGCCTCTGTTTTCTCAGTGTGCCAATATTGAAGGCAGAAGAGTGCATACCAGTGAGGATAGGATGCTTCTTTTCTTCCCTGTAACTGGGGTTCTCAATCCAGATTAAGGTGTGTTTGTTTAAAGATCCCAGCTATCGAGCAGCAAATTTAACCTAAACATTTTAACATACTTGCAATCATTCAGCCATTATGGCTGACTGGACATAGTTAAAGCTTCCCTCTTCAAGTCTAGCATGTCTTGTGAGAAGAAGGTAACATGCTTCCTGGCTAAAGGTAACATGCTTCCTGGCTTTTGCTCCCAGTTAATTAACATCATTGGTCGCCCTCTCCTTCAGCTCTCTCCTCACAATCTTGATTTGGATGCATGTATACACTGAGTTAGGACACTGATGAGATGCTTTCATATACACACAAAAATGCACTTTCAATCCACTTTCAGTGCACTTTAGCAATTGTTTGCAAGTGAATTTTCCTGTTCACATGGTAAAATCCAGTTGCAAAGTGCATTAGTCAACATGTGTGAAAGCACCAATAACATATTTTCAGTCCCAAATCTGTTGCATTGTTTGTTGCACATATTATGCTGTTACATTGTATGCATGTTATAATGCTTAGTCTCTAAATCTGTAATCAAGTTGTATTCTACTGTTCTTATTTTATTGTTTTAAATGTTGTGATCTGCCTTAAGTAAATAAAGCAACTAGGAATGTTCTCTTGAACTTACTATGACATAACTTGATTAGGAGCACCCTGTTAATATCAGCACACACACTGATTTGCCACAGATTATGGAGCGATGGGAGATGTCAGTTGGTATCATATTGGGCTGCCAGTGGGATGAGAGGACCTATAACCCTTCTGGGGGATTGGTGAATACAGATGTGAGAGCTGAATGAGGTTAGCATATGTAGCATAAGAAACTCATATCCCTGTTAAGTCATGGAGGTCCCACTGGCCTGAGTGTTGTAATAACTTGCAGTTCAGCAATTCCCCTTTCTAGTCTGTTCTTGAAATTCCTTTTCAATAAAACAGCTACTTTGAGGTCTCCCATTGAGTGTCCTGGAAGGATGAAGCATTCTCCTGCTGGTTTCTCAGTCTTGTAATTCTTGATGTCAGATTTGTGTCCATTTATCTTTTGGTGTACGGTTTGCCCTGTTTGCCCTATGTAGAGAACAGAAGGGCATTATTGGCATATACAGTGTTAGAAGATGAACATGAAAATAAGCCTAAGATGCCAAGATAGACAAGGAGATTGACAACAGGCTGGCAAAGGCAAACCGTGCATTTGGCCGACTGCACAAAAGAGTGTGGAGCAACAAGCATCTGAAAAAAGGCACAAAGATCAATGTTTACAAAGCGGTTGTGATGACAACCCTCATCTACGGCTCCGAATCGTGGGTTTTATACCGTCATCACCTGCGACTCCTTGAGCGCTTTCATCAGCGCTGCCTTCGCACCATCCTCAACATCCACTGGAGTAACTTTGTGACCAACACTGAAGTCCTCAAGAGGGCAGAGGTTACAAGCATCAAGGCACTGCTGTTGAAGACGCAGCTGCGCTGGGCAGGACATATTTCTAGGATGGAAAACCACCGCCTTCCCAAGATTGCTCTGTATGGCGAACTTTCCACCGGCCATCGAAATAGAGGGGCACCAAAGAAGAGGTACAAGGACTCCTTGAAGAAATCCCTTGGCACCTGTCGCATCAACCATCACCTAGCCTCAGATCGCAAAGCATGGAGGCACACCATCCACCAGGCTGTCTCTTCCTTTGAGAACGCACGCATAGCTGGTCTTGAGGACAAAAGGAGATTAAGGAAGAATCGCACTGCTACAGCACCAACCCTAAATCAGACTTTTCCCTGCAGCCACTGTGGCCGGATCTGCCTGTCCCGCATTGGTCTTGTCAGCCAGCAGCGAGCCTGCAGCAGACGTGGACTACTGCACCCTTCTTAAATCTTTGTTCGCGAAGTCAAACAGAGAGAGAGAGAGAGAGAGAGAGGTGTAGTTGATGTTGTTGGTTTCAGTGATTGTGTTGTCTGGCTGTATGTGGCAGCAAAGTTGCAAGCTCTGGTAGCAGTATCCGTGTTCAAATTAGATGTTGTATTATTGTGGGTGAGGAGTTGTTTGAGATTGGAGGGCTGTCTGTGCATAACAGACTTGTGAAAGAGAAATGTCATTATCCAGTATAGATTGTAAATTGCTGGATAGTGACAGTTCCACTGTGTGCATTGAAGTTCCACTGTGTGCCTGTATCAGGGAAGTGCTGTATTTTGTACATATGTGAGATGAAAAATGAGTTTTCTTGTCAAACAAGCCTTTAGAATTAAGAAATTGCCCTTTCATCTCCTTTCCTCAACTTTAATTTCAATTTAATTTCAACTAAGAATAGCTTGCCAAATGGATATTCAAAGCAGAGTAAGGTCCATATGGTGGTGTCTCAATTCCTGGTATTTTTAGATCAGAGTTATTATCTAGATCAGAGGTGTATATCTCTGGTACCTCATGTTACATTTCATGGCAAGCATAGCATGGCCTGGCCCGGCCCAGCAAAGTATGACCAGTTCCACCCCTGGGATTCTGCTTTCCCCGGCTCAAGCAATCAGTTCCCCACCAGTTGCGGCATGGGTGCTGTTGTTTAGTGAGTTCAGCCATGGGTAGATGCAACTCTTATTTATTTTGAATCGGGGACTGAGAAGACACACAGACAGGCAGGGAATATATACGGTGGGAAAACACCAAAACACGCCCATTAGTAGGCAGGAAACTGCCTTATTGGTCTCTCCAGGATCTCTCCTGCTGGAATGGCCTTGGGTAAGCCATAGCTCTGGCAGAGGTTGTCCTTGAAAGGGCAGCTGCTATGAGAATCCTTTCAGCCCCACCCACCTCACAGGATGTCTGTTGTGGGGGAGGAAGATAAAGGAGATTGTGAGCCACTCTGAGACTGAGATTCGGAGTGGAGGGCAGGATATAAATCCAATATCTTCTTCTATCATTTGCATATAGTAATTACATGCCTGGAGCCAAGATTGGCTGATTCGTGGAGAACGGCCAGTTGCAGCATAGGCTTTAAGATCCTGGAGGGCAGAAGCAAGCTTTGTTACAAGAATGTATGCCAATACAAAACAGGTGCATTTTGATTTTCCTTGCAGCTTCGTGCTCTAGTTTTTCAGAGTTCCAGAAGCCGTGAGGGAAATTGGAAGGAGCCACGTATCAAAATGAACTCACACAGCAACTGGTTTAATTTAATTTAATTTTTAGATTTGTATCCCACCATATCCCACAAGCGGGCTCAGGGCAGTTTACAACAATAAAACCACAGTGTTAAAATAATATCATAAAAACAGACATTACAGAACAGGAACAGCACAGTATAAAAATCTTACAGACATAAGCAGTATGTGGCTGATGGCTAACAGCATAGCATAACACCATAATGGTGAAATGCTGGGGGAAGTGATGACTTTCAAGGACACCCACTGGATGAATTAAAAGTCTGGTGGAATTTCATTTCATTTTCATTTTACTTGATTTATATCCCGCCCTACCCCACCGAGGCGAGCTCAGGGCGGCTCACAGCACAGAAATTCTAACAATAGGGTCTAAAAATTAAAATACATAATAATTTACATAATTAAAACAACTAAAATCAATCGATCAGTGTCAGTGTGCTATCTTCCAATCTTCCTTCAGAATATTTCAATGCCGGTCAGTTATAAGCCAAACGGAAGAGGACAGTCTTACAGGCCCTGCGGAACTGCCCAAAGTCCCGCAGGGCCCTGACCTCCTCCGGTAACTGGTTCCACCAGCAAGGGGCTGAGATTGAGAAGGCCCTATCCCTAGTTGACTTCAGCCGGGCCTCCTTTGGCCCAGGGATTACAAGCAGATTTCGAGAGCCAGATCGCAGCACCCTCTGGGGAGCATATGGGAAGAGCTCAGTCAGTATCATACAGTGTCACCCTGTATAAATCGATGGTGCGGTCTCATTTGGAATACTGTGTGCAATTCTGGTCACTGCACCTCAAAAAAGACGTTATAGCATTGGAAAAAGTCCAGAAAAGGGCAACTAGAATGATTAAAGGGTTGGAACACTTTCCCTATGAAGAAAGGTTAAAACACTTGGGACTCTTTAGCTTGGAGAAACGTCGACTGCGGGGTGACATGATAGAGGTTTACAAGATAATGCATGGGATGGAGAAAGTAGAGAAATAAATGCTTTTCTCCCTTTCTCACAATACAAGAAATTGATGAGCAGTTGGGTTAAAACAGATAAAAGGAAGTACTTCTTCACCCAAAGGGTGATTAACACGTGGAATTCACTGCCACAGGAGGTGGTGGCGGCTACAGGCATAGCCAGCTTCAAGAGGGGGTTGGATGAAAATATGGAGCAGAGGTCCATCAGTGGCTATTAGCCACAGTATGTATATATATGTGTGTGTTTATATATGTGTGTGTGTGTATATAAATAATTTTTTTGGCCACTGTGTGACACAGAGTGTTGAACTGGATGGGCCATTGGCCTGATCCAACATGGCTTCTCTTATGTTCTTATGTTCTCTGTCTTACAGACCCTTCAAAACCTTGATAAGTTCCACAGGGCCTAGATCTCCAGTGGGAGCTCATTCTACCAGGTAGGGGCCTGGACTGAAAATGCCTTGCCCCTCATTGAAGCCAGCTGGGTGTCCTTAGGACCAGGGACTTTGAGATGTTGAGCAGCAGACTTCAGAGCCTGGGGGGCAGGGTGTGTGTTCATATGGGGAGAGGCAGTCCCAAAGTTTTCAAAGGGAGATAAGAGTCTGCTGAATTGCATTTGACAATGAAGCTCAAGATAATGCATCCTCCTGGACTGAACTGAGACCTAGTTTTCCTGTCTCATTACCACTGTGTGCTTTTGTTATTTGGCTTCTGAAATCACTTCACTCTCCAAGATATATGGACCAATCCAAGTGTTCAATTCCTAAACTGGGCCTTTAAAAAAAAAAATCCAGATAGGAACACAGAAATTTAATCTTTTTTTTTTAAATTAGCAACAACTTTTCATAATAAGGCAAAATAATTTCCTCACTGTACATTGTGCTTGTCAGAAGAATCCACCCACCCAATCTCCCTCCCTCCCTAGAAGCGTGCTTGCACACGAAAGCTTATACCTTTAATATAACGTAGTGGTGGCTCTAGAGTGCCAATACATGGCCAATGCCCTAGGCAAGGCACCCTGCCCCTGTCCCTGGTGAGGGTGAGTGCAGGGGCTGCACAGCACAATGGCTGTGTCTTAGATCACGTGCTGCCAGGCTGCCATTGGTCCACCTCTCACATCTGACTCACAAGGTGGAGTGACAGCAGCCTGGCAGTGTGCTCTGAGGTGCAGGTGCCCTGCCATGCCGCAGCTGAGCCCAGGTATTTCCTTCACCACGGAGGTGAGGGTGGATGGGCGGGCTCTAACTGGCACCCCCGTAGGGCTGCCTAGTGGATGGACTGCCCCTGATCAAATGTTGGTCTTGAAGCTGCCATCATGGATTTCAACTTTGTTTTCTCTGTCTCTTTCCTCCCCCTCCCTGCCTCCCCAAAAGAGGAAGAGCAGCCTCATAGAAGGAGGGGGAGGGGGGCTTGTCTTTGTATTTCTCCTGTATAAAGCACCCACAGAGCTCTTTGTGTGTGCGGGGGACAAGAGGCAGGAAGCAGGGAGCAAAGAGACAGGAGAGACCTGGGGGTGGGGAGCAAGTTACTGTGCAGCTGCAGCAGCAGTCCTGGAAAAGAAAACAGAAGGAAGCTGCTCAGGGGATAGATTTGAACCCTGAGTGGGCCGCATCCATCCCACAGGTTGCATGTTTGACACCCCTGTTCTAGATCCTTTGCAATGTAGCTTTTGACCTGGTCATGGTGCAGAAACTACTTGATCACCCCAAGGTATGATCTACCTCAGTCTATTGCCACAGGGAATATGTTGGATCTCTTGGAGCTCTTAACAGCTTTCAATACCATCATATTTGATATACTTTGGGAATCACCCATCAAGGATGATTCCTGATGGGTTGAAATGTGCTGATCCTTCCTGAGCAGGTTTCAAATAGCAGTGCTGAAGCATTCCCATTCTGCCTCTTGCCCTTTGGCTTGTGGATTTCTTCATGGTTCCATCTTGTGAGCTGCCTTGAGCATATTTTTAGTGGAAAGCTGATATAAAATTTTATAAATACAATAATAATAATTTTTTATTTCTATCCCGCCCTCCCCGCCGGAGCAGGCTCAGGGCGGCTCACAACATAAAATGCACAGTACATCAATTATACTTATAAAAACATGGTTAAAACAAATTATAAATTATTAAAATTAACATTAACAATATGGCGTTATAAACATTAAATCTTCAATGGGATTCAGTAAATAAAAAGCATTTTCAGCAGTATTCCTAGCTTTATCACTAGTTGAAGGCCATCTTGAAGAGGTGAGTCTTACAGGCCCTACGGAATTGATCTAAGCATCGTAGGGCCCTCACCTCCTCAGGGAGTTGATTCCACAGTAATGGAGCTGCGACAGAGAAGGCCCGATCCCGGGTGGCCTTCAATCTGGCCTCCCTTGGCCCAGGGACATTCAGCTGGTTTTTCCCAGATGACCTCAGTGCTCTCTGGGGCTCATATGGGGAGAGACGGTCCCTCAGGTAGGTAGGTCCTCGGCCATATAGGGCTTTAAAGGTAATAACCAGCACTTTGTAGCGAACTCGGTATGCCACTGGCAGCCAGTGCAGTCCGTGCAGCCCCGGCTGTATGTGCTCCCACCTTGGGAGCCCCAGCAACAGCCTAGCCGCCGCATTCTGCACCAGCTGCAGCCGCCGAGTTCGGCACAAGGGCAGCCCCATGTAGAGGGCGTTGCAGTAGTCCAGTCTCGAGGTGACCGTAGCATGGATCACCATTGCTAGGTCACGGTGCTCCAGGAAGGGGGCCAACTGCTTCGCCCGTCGAAGATGAAAGAACACGGGCTTGGCAGCGGCCGCTATCTGTGTCTCCATTGATAATGAAGGCTCCAGAAGAACTCCCAGGCTCCTGACCTTATGTGCCGCTTTCAGCTGCACACCGTCAAGGACCAGCAAGGGGATTTCCCTTCCCAGGGCACCGCGACCCAAGCAAAGGACCTCTGTCTTTGTTGGATTCAACCACAGCCCTCTCAGTCTGAGCCAACCTGCCACGGCTTGCAATGCTAGGTCCAGGCTTTCTGGGATGGAGTCAGGCCGGCCATCCATTAGTAGATAGAGCTGGGTGTCATCAGCGTATTGATGGCACCCAAGCCCAAACCTCCGGGCAATCTGGGCAAGGGGGCGCATGTAGATGTTAAACAACATCGGGGAGAGAACTGCCCCTTGTGGCACCCCCACATACTAGTGGGTGCCTCCGGGACCGCTCTCCCCCAATGGCCACCCTTTGTCCCCGTCCATCGAGGAAGGAGGAAAGCCACTGTAAGGCCAATCCCCCAATCCCCGCGTCGGCGAGCCGGCGGGCCAGTAGCTGATGATCGACCGTATCAAATTCAGCCGACAGATCCAACAGTATCAGCACCGCCACGCCGCCTCGGTCCAGATGCCGCTGGAGGTCATCCACCAAGGCGACCAGCACTGTCTCCGTCCCATAACCCGAACGAAAGCCGGACTGGTGAGGGTCTAAGGCGGAAGTGTCATCCCAAAAACTCTGCAACTGTGACGCCACTGCCCTCTCTATAACCTTACCTAAAAATGGTAGGTTCGAGACCGGTCGATAATTTGCCAATTCAGCAATGCCCTTCCCACAAGCACAGCAATAGAAATCCCTGTGGGCTCCAGGCATGGTGGTAACAATGCCTTTTAACAGCTGGGCAACATGTAGAAATTCAGCAGGTAAAGTTTTTCTAGCCATGGAGATGCAATGCTTTGGAAAGCATCAGTTGAATTTCTGACTGGCATGCACCTGCTTATTGACTTGTTGCCCTTCAGGTGAGTGTGAGTCCTGGCAAAACTCCTTATAGAAAGTCAGCATGGCTTGGGGTGGAAGGCAAGAACTGGAAGTTGATTTCACACTAGCTGAAATGAACCTTAATGACAGCCTCTTGGGAGCAGCAAAAGAACCACAAGTGTATTGCTGTGCCCTTAGGAATAGACTCTCATTGTGCAGCTTCCACGGAATCCAAAAACCAAGCAGAGCACAAGCATTTCAAAGCACTTCTGGTTGGGAGCCAGGCTGGCAAGCAAATTGCTGGCACAGCCCACCTTCCCCATAGATTCAGAGGATTCATTCCCAGATGAGCAAAATGCTCTGACCCTCCCTCCTGTTACCACCATGCCTGGAGCCCACAGGGATTTCTATTGCTGTGCTTGTGGGAGGGGGATGGGCTTTGCTCCCTTGCCAGGGGAAGGTCCATGACATGCACTAAATAAATAAGGAACAAAACAAATTCCTGGATGCATCATTATCGCTACAAGAAAGAAAGAGCCACGCACTGCCATCCTTAAAAGAAAATCTCCATGTTCCTTCTCGCAGGTCTTCACGTGCCTTGACTCGAAGATACATTCTATCTCTCTTTCTCTGCCTGCAGGAATTAATTCAACTGCCCTGTTGCATTGGCAGAAGGCAGGGAAAGGTAGATGAACTTGCTGCGCAGTGCTGGCTGCCGATTTCCTTGTGGACAGAGCCCCCTTCAGGAGGAAAGGTAAGAAATTACAGCTGGGAGGGACTGCAGATCAGATAAGGAGGACAGCTAAGGAATGCCAGGGCATTGGAAAGGGCAGGATACCAAAGCAGAAAGAACAAGCAATGAGAGGATCAGGACAAGAGGAAGCCACCAAAATGGAGAGACGATGAACTGCCAAGGTAACTCGTGTATGTGTCTCTTGCCCCGTTCAGTTCTCACATTTACTTACTTTGTGGCCTTCACCTAACAGACGTTATGAGCAGGAATGGGTAAGGCTGGGACAGCACACAGGGCTTCTGTAGGGAGGCAGGTGAGGAAGCAAGGAATGTCACACAGATCGCTTGCGTAAATCGGGATTTGTTTTATGCATCTTGCTGACCCACCCAAGTTTGTTACATGACAACATCATGACCTCTGAATTTATCCTAGATACTCCACATTTTAAAAATCACTAGTAATCCAAACTCTCTGGTTTTCAATCTGTATTAATCATGCCAATGGAGTATGGTTGTGATGTTTCTTACTGTCGGATAACATATTCAGGTTTTGAGTCCAGCAGCAACTTAAAGGCCACAACAGGGTGTGAGCTTTGAAGGGTCAAAAATCCCATCATCAGATATGTTGACTCTCACCCCCCCCCCCCCCCCACACACACACATATCTAAGGTGCTGCTGGACTCCAATCTAGTTGTTCCACTGCAGACCAACCCGGCTACCCTCTGAAACTATATTCCAGTTTGCTAAGCGTCAGTTAGAGAAAGGGCTCTGCAAGGCTTTTGCAGACCTGCACTGAATACCAAAAATCTTACACAGCAGCCTCCACAGTGCTACTGCTCTGGCTTCTGAGATTCTTTGCACTGGCAAGACATCCCCACCCCTCACATCTTGTTTCAGCCATGAGGACTAGAAATTTATTTTGGGTTTTTTTAAAGCCAGCAATTTGTAGGAAAAGCACAGTACAATCCTAAACACAGTTTCCCCCTTCTAAGTCCATTTTCAACTATCTTTGCACTCTGCTTAGGATGGCACTGTCAGTTATATGTTCCTTCTAGAGTTGCCAGGTCCCTCCTATCCGAGTTTTCACAGAATTGGGGCATATACAGAGCCTTAATTATGACCAATACTATAACATCTATATAGCTTTCAGTGAGCTTGCCAATGCTTCCCTTGTCCATCTTCACAATAGCCCTCCATGGCTGGACTGTAAAACTCCAGGTTCACAGAAGAGGTGCTAAGGCTCCAAAACTTACACAGGGTCTTCCAGAGAGTTAGTGGAAGAGGTAGGATTTGAAATGGAGGCCTTGGTCTAATGTTCTACTCCTCAGGCTTCCTTTTCTGCATCTTTAGGTGCCGACAAGTTAATTTAAAACCAGATAGGTGGTAAACATGACCAACAAATTTATGTGGCTGGGACTCATTATTAAAAGGAATGAAAACCACAGCACTGCAGCATGCCTACTGCTTCTGTTTGGTGTTGATAAAACAAAACCAGTCTGAAAGTGTCAAAGGCTGCAAGATGTTTTTCTCCACATTTTTATTGTTTTTTAAACATTGGCAGTTGTCCATCCTTTTGGCTTTGAGCGTGTGTGTTGATGCATTAGACATTTTTGCATCCATTTGCGTTTGATTTTTTCAAAACATTTTTCTACCATTCTCCGCCAACTATTTCTCCCCCCCCTCAAAAAAAATTTATCATTTACATAGCATTTCTTCACAAAGAGCTTTACAGAACAGTTATGTTTGCTCCCAGTGACGCAGGATATTTTTTAATGCACATTTCACAGATGAGAAACTGAAGCCGGCCAGTAGGGAATGAGTTGTCTGAGGACTCGGCGTGAGCTGGAGCAGAAATGAAGCTTGAATGCAAGCCTCCCAGACCAAAGCTCGGTTCTTGATCCTCTGTATGGGACTGTCCTCTAAGTGTATCACTAATCCCTATACTAACTACTTTTTCTCGTCTGTTCCAGCACTGATGCGGCAGCCAGCTCAGAGAACGTAAGAACTGCCTGCTCCCTAAAGTATCATTTTAGAGCCAGGATGGCTGGAAGCTGCTGCCCTGAGAACCCACACTTCAGCATTAAAATGGCCTTGGTTGGCAGCAGTTCACACGTTCAGAATAATTATGGTCCAAGCTCTACAAGCCAATTGTACAGAAGTGCTTCCTCTTGTCAAACCCTACCACAGGGCACTGGGTCCCTTCATCCCTTCAGGTGACCACTGTCCTTTGAATTCCTTCATTCCCACCTGCTAGGCAACACTCAGATCTGAATCATTATTTAGGAGACCCCAGAGCAACCAGCTGGAGAAGATTCCATGTAAGCAGGTTTGTCCTGCCTCGTTAGGGCATTTAATGGCCAACCATTGGTAGACACGCTGGTCTTCTTGTCTCAGTTCTTTAAATATAAAGTCACAGCAGTGGCATTTCTTTCCTGGGCTTCAACTGAACTGCTAATATAGACCCAGAACCGTGATCAAGGAATCGCAAGCATCTGTCCCTGTTTAGTACGATGCATAAAAATGTCAGGGGAAGTTCGGAAGTTGGCTAACGTTTGTTCTGTGCAGACATGAGAGAGCCATAATTCCTGAAAATGGTGTGCAGATTCTGACCTTGAGAATGGAAAGATGAGGTCCAGTTCACCAGCCCTATCAGTCTTATTCCTGTTTCAGACAGGAAATTGTGGTATAAATGGGAGAGCTCCAAGGAAGTCGTTTTCTTGAAGTGAAATATTAGGAAAGCAAGATGGCAGGGAAAGGATCATTTTTTGCTGGCAATCTTTTTCTTGCGAGCTGCGACTAGGTCATAGAAGGGGTCTCGAGTAATGCTGGTTCTGGAATTTTTTAAAAAAAGAAGAATTCAGTGCTGTCCTGGCAGGGCCACAGGTGTATCTCTGAACCTAGCTTAGATACACAGACTAACAAGAATATCATGCCCATCAGAGGGAGAAGTTAGGCAGAATGAAGGGTCATGCTGTTGCTGAAGAGATCATTAAGACTAAGCCCTTTCCAAAACCACAAAGGTACTCATGTGAAAAGTGGACTACATGTTTATTTGTATTGATCAAGTTTCTGACACTGTAATCTCATGAATGCAAGTGGGTGAAATATATTACCAGAACTTCATGATGTACTGCCAATGCATTCTACCTTTTTCTGCCAATTTCCATCACTGAAAGATTCCAGCACCCATGATCCCATGATTGTCTCTACAATTCAAAAAGTGTATGCACTCAGAGGAAAATGCCATCACACCCACTAGCCTTGTCCCACAGTTTCTGTGCATCCAGCCAAATGCCTGTATGCATATGTCTGATATCCAAGGTTGCCATTTAGTGTGAATAGGGAAGCAGGCGTATTTTGCAGCTTTCATACTCATGAACACTAATCTGTGTTTCTGATCACCCATTCCAAACCTGAAAAATACAAGTTGCCCCATGCCCTATTCACAGAGAGTGATGACAATGCATATTGGGTGGCTTACAAGTTACACAGTTTCCCTTTGCACTTGTGGCTTTGGCACCAGATTTTAATAATGGAATGAGTCTTTTGGTGCATACAGGTGTATTCACGTAGGATATGTACCTGTGATCAGGACCGTGCTTTCTGCAGCTTCTCCAATCATGTGGAATATGCACAGACATTACTATGGGTGTAGGCTCATTGTAGACCTTTGGGTAAGTGCACTGATGTTGTGCAGATGACTAGAGGACACAACCCTTCTCCCTGATGCACAGCTATACTATGTATTTCCAAACATCTGCACAACCATTATGTGTTGAATTATTTACTTTAGAATCCCACCTCTGCACAATGGGCTTGATGTGGCTTAGAGAAAACCCCATAATCAATAAAACAACAGTTGTTGGCATAAGATCAGTCATTACATTACAAATCTAAAAAAGAATCAGAATGCTCAGCTAAAAGCTTGTCCAAATAGGTGCATCTTTAGTTGCAGCTAAAAGGAGGCCAGGCAGGAAATACACAGACCTCCAATGGGAAGGCATTTCAGAGAAAGGGGAGCTACAGCAGGAAAGGGTCTCTGGCCCTCTTAGCAGAACAAAAAGGGAGGAATAAATACCCTGTTCCTACACCACATAGGGCTTTAAAATATAGAGCTTTTAAAATTTAGGTAATACATTGATGAAAACTGACCCCAGACAATAAGCAGATAGCTGTGGTTGGAACCATTTAAAGCTTTTGACTCAACAATCTAACCTGGAAGTGATCTGCACATGGATCACTATTGCTAGATCCTATTTTGATGAAGGGATGCAGCTGGAAAGCCAGCCTTAGTTGCAGAAAATTGCTGTACATGACAGTGGAGATTTGCCTCTCAGTCCATAAATGTGGATTAACTGTGCACCACAAAATGTTTCTCTTTCAAGGGGAAAGATAGGTAGGTGATCCTGATCAGCCCCCAAACCAACCAACAGAATCTCAGTCTTGTTCAGAATAAGCTTTACTTTACTGGCTCTCATTCAGCCCATTACCACATCCTGGGAGTGAGTCATATTGATTAACATGAGACTTAGTTCTGAGTAGGTCTGCTTAGGACCTCTCCCTTAAATGAGGAAACAGTCAAAAGACAACAATCTAAAGACCACAGCTGGTGCATGAGAAGTTGTGTTTCACCATACAGTTGACCCCTTGCCCCATGATTGGCCAGTGATAAGATAATCAATCAATGTGTGCATGTTATGTGGACTCCATCTATTAGATTCACATTAGACTCTCGATTCTTGATGGAAAACTCCCCTGTTCTTTATTTCTGAGCATTTATCCTTGGAAGAATGCATCATACCCTGCTGTTACTCTCTGGTCCCAAAACATCATTACACTCCTATCTCCATGGAGGAAGCACTTTCACTTTCTCCACTCACCTTATTGCTTCAATCCATAGGTCACGCTCCTCTGGCAAGGCTGCTGAGATCTTGTAAGACTGGTGCTTGCCTTCAACTACCTTTCCATCCCCATCAGTTTTGCAGGCTTTGATCTTCTGCCCCTTGCAGTTTGCATGAAAAAGCTCAAAACAGTTCTACAGGGAGAGAATGGAAGAGGAGCAGAATGTGAATTTCACTACCCAATGTGTGCACAAATATATATGTATGTCTGTTGTGCTATAATTAAAGATGCAGAGACAATGACCCATCCTGTTTTCCCATATCCATATGTACTGCATCTTATATGATCCAATGCTAAGGATGTTGAACCAGAAGACCTGGAAATTATTTATTTTCCCACACTGGCTGACTGCTTGACCCTGGCAAAATCAACACTCATAAAACACTACAACTGTGCATTTAGACTGCAGCTTAGAGGGTGAGATATTTTTGCAGTAGAAGCTGCAGTTTTATTGATTTGTCATATTTATGTCTTGCTCTTCCTTCCAGGTGCTCTGCCTGGCCTTCAACAACAACCCTGTTAGGTAGGTTGAGACCATCCAACATGTTTCATATTTGAGTGGCAGATCTAAGCACTTTTTCACCCAAAGAGTAATTAACATGTGAAATTCATTGTTGCAGGAAGTGATGGCAGCTACAAGCATAGATAGCTTAAAGAGGGGATTGGATAAACATATGGAGCAGAGGTCCATTGGTGGCTGTTAGCTGCAGTATACAGATGGGACAATATGTCTGGAGCAGTAATGCTTTGTATTCTTGGTGCTTGGGGGGGGCAACAGCAGGAGGGCTTCTGAAGTTTGGTCCTGCTAGTGGTCCTCCTGATGGGACCTGGGTTTGGGCTACTGTGTGACACAGGGGCCGATTTCGCACTTACCTTACGCCTCTCTCACGTCCATCTTCTCAGTGCAGCATCCTCCCAATTTCCCACTATTTGCATCAGGGCTACAGCAAACATCACGGTTTTTGCGCAGCTAATGGAAACTGGCTTTTAGCAGTTTCCGTTTGCTGCATAAAAACCATGATATTTGCTGCAGCCCCAGTGCAAATAGTGGGAAATTGGGAGGACGCTGCGCTGAGAAGACAGACGTGAGAGTGGTGTAAGACTGAGTGCAAAATCGATCAGAGTGTTGGACTGGATGGGCCATTGGCCTGATCCAACATGGCTTCTCTTATGTTCTTATGTTCACTCCAGCAACCAGAGTACAGTGGCTTTGTTTGTATAATCCCTTCTTTCAAGAGGATTTTAGAATCTGAGGAATCTCAGAATGCCACTTAAAATAGATGAAGCTGAGCACATTACACTGTAGTGGTGGTGGAAAGTGCTGTCAAGTCTCAGGCAACTTATGGAGATCCCAGAGGGTTTCCAAGGCAAGAGAGGTTCAAAGGTGGTTTGCCATTGCCTGTCTCTGTAGTGAGCTTGAACTTTCTTTGTAATCTCCCATTCATGCAGTAACCATGTAGTAAGCCAACTTAGCTTCCAAGATCTGACAAGATCAGGCTAGCCTGGACTATACTGCTCAGGGTTGCACTGTAGTATTTACTTGGAAGCAAGCTACCTGATAATGGGAGTTTTGAAATTCAAAAGTTTATATCCCAATAAATCTTGTTGGTGTCTAAGGTGCTACTGGGCTCAAATCTAGGTGCTCTTAGAAACATCCCATTTAATGTGGGACAAGAGCTTTCCTCCCATTTAATGTGGGACAAGAGCTATCACTCAGTTAAGCTTTTACCTTAACTGAGGGATAGCATTGAAGAGGTCTGCAGATTTTTGTGCAATGTAGAGAAAGAGGGTAGAAACTTTTTCTCCCTTTCCTGTAATACTAGAATTTGGGGTCATCCTAAGAAGCTACTTTGTAATAGATTAACTGGAAAACAGAAGCACAACTTCAAACAGTAGAAAGTTGACTAGTGGAACTCACTGCCCCTAACTGTGGTGATAGCCACTGCCTTCAATTGATTTAAAAGGAGCTGGAGGGGCTCCTCTATCATTCTGTTTTAGCTATAACCACTCAGGGGGGCCTCAAGGTTCAGAGGCAAAATGATGTCAACTGCCCTGACCCCTTCGAAGGACAGGATAAAAATGACCGGAATAAAAATAAAATAAATCACTTTTCTAATGTACAGTGGCATGCTAGCCTAGAATCCTTCTGTGATCAGTGCTGGCTCGCCAGGTAAAGAAGGGCCTTTCTATTCCTTATCCTCAGTAAGGATCACCCAGCCTGCTGCCTTG
Organism: Heteronotia binoei; assembly: GCF_032191835.1. Classification (NCBI taxonomy): domain Eukaryota; kingdom Metazoa; phylum Chordata; class Lepidosauria; order Squamata; family Gekkonidae; genus Heteronotia; species Heteronotia binoei. The sequence continues at coordinate 85,433,610 of NC_083230.1, forward strand.
TCAACAGATACACCTCAAATGCCAGAAAGTTGGGTGGCTTGATTTGATGTCAGCTTTGGAAGATAATCTTCACTGCTTCCATTTTCTCTTTTCTTCCAATAATGTCCAAAAAGATCTGGCACCAAATATGATTTGAAATCCTCTCACAGGAACAGTGCCTGTTTCTGTCAAGACTACTTTTAGTTAAGCTATCAAGCAATCTATGGAATCGATTGCACTCCACTCTCTGAGAAAGCTGCTGGTAGGACTCTTTTGTTCTTATCTTGAACCAGCATAAGTTAGTAGCTTTCAGGTGAGACAATCCTAATTGATATAACCACTAAAGGGGGTGGGCTCCCTCAGGATCAGAGCAGACAGCAACACAGCAACAGCCAAGGGCTGTTGCTCAAACTGCTTTTTAAAAAGTCAAGATATATTATAATGGCAATACTCCATGTCAGACAATCCATGCACACAAACATAATTTGAAAATGGCAGGTGCCTTTATAAGTATGCTGAACATTTCCAGAATGTGCTTCAGAAATCCCTGCAGTTTCTCTCAGAGAGAATGAGAGACATTCTAACATTTTATGTTGCTGTGTTTTCATAACATGGTTAATATTGGAAACAGGCAATGTCTAGTGTACAAAGAAGAAGAAGAAAAGAAGACTCTGAAGGGGGCAGCAAAAAGACATAGATAACAGGAGAGAAGGTGCTGACCTCCTTCTAAGTGTCATTCCTTGTCTGTCTCCAGATAGCCACTCATAGGGCAATTTCCTCCTCCTTCCACCCTCAGTCTTGCTCTCAGCTAGTGATGTAGGTTAGGACCCTGCCACTGTCTCTCCTTTTCGCTATCAAGTATGTTATAAACTTTTATCTACACTTTAATCAGGTAATGCACTGTTGCTGTGTTAATTACTCTGCCAACAGCTAAAACTTGCAAAATGTACTTGTGTTGACTCAGATTTGTTATGGGAGTCTCTTAAGGACAGAGCAATACAGGACTGAAATTGATGCAACTACACTGGGATGCTGCCACTGTTTTAAAGACTAAAATTGTGCTTTAAAAATGGACCTGACTGGACCCACAACACAGTGGGAGAAGGTGCTCTTGCCCTCCCCCCACCCCAACTTGGCCTTGTCAAATGCTGAAAAAGTGGTGGTGGTGGGGAGGAACATGAGGATGCTGTCACATCTAGTGTGGCCCATAGTGCACTGGGTGAACAGAAGCAGGAAGAACAGGGTGGGGGGAACCTAGCAGGCCCCTTCCCTGGGTGCTGAGCCTTGCAGAAAAAAAGTAACATTCCAGTCTAGACCTTTGCATTATGGCGATATAAGGAAAAACAAAGCAGCCTTGTAGCTAAGGGCTCAGCAAGAAGTCAACCTGCTTCTGCCTCTCTGTGTTCTGTCCAATGACTGCCACTGCACAGAGATGACTGACAAGCTTTAAATTAAAATTACATGTAGCGTTGTTAACATAAATTAATGACTGAAGCCATATACTAGAGAGCCACTTGGATTTTGTGTTCTGGGCTTTCACACCAACTTGCAATTCATTTCTAGCTCTTCTCTTTTAATGTTTCTGATTAAGGGCCTAAAGACAGGTGGAGAGGGAGGGAAAACCAGACCAGTTAAGTATCACTTGATTGACTACTCCTTCTTGGAGTCCTTGTAGTTCTGAAATCAATAGGGCTGCCAGTTTTTGAACTTCAGAAATATTGATGCTGTGGCTGCGTCGGATTGGAGCCAGCATGGAGATGGGGGAGCAGGGGAGGGCTTTGCAGCTCAGGGGTGGAGCCTGAAAGAACCTGGTGGGTCATGGGTGGAATCAGGGAGACAAGAAAGTGGGGGATTTGTGGAATGAGGGAAAGGACAGAGAGTGATCTTGAAATAAATTAATTAAATCTGGAATTTTTGTTTTGTTTGGCTGGTTTCTCATATCACAATATTGGTTACCCCACAAAATACAGCGTTACTGGTTGGAACAGGAAAATACTTCTGGATGAAAAATGTAATCATGAATTCCCAGTACTAAAGCCTTGTTCCATACTGCAGCCTATCTGCTGATATATGGCAACCCCCATGGGCACACATAGTTTGAAGTCCCACAGTACAAGTCCTCATGGATACCAGACATGGGCACTGTGCTCAGAACTTAATTTCCAGGTGAGCAGGGGCCCAATTTGGATTGGGATTATGGCATGATGTGAGGAGAGGGGGCTTTGACACAGCCCTTCATGTAATTTCCCTGAACCGAATGGCCCAAGGCGCTGTCATTTGCTCCACTGGGGAAAAAAACCCTATGTACTGATGAGCAACTTGTAAGTTTCCTGAACAGGGCAAATAGTGGGGCATTTCAAGTTGGACAACTGATGCACAGGGGTGGAGGCTTAAGCCCCTTGTCCTCACATGCTGCACTCCCAATCCAAATTCCCACATGTGCCTGGGAATTAAGTTTCCAGGACAGAGCAGCAAGAACATGTGGAGGACATGGAAGGCCCTGAACCAGAAGGTGGGTTGTGTCCCCATGAATGAGGCAAGGAAGTTCTAGTCACAAAATTAGCAACAGTGGCTTACTGGTTTCTTCAGGTCATCTACTTTCCGAACAGAAAGGTTTTCCAAGGGAATAATCCCTAGAGGTTCCTTATCCTAGAAAACAATATAAATCATGGATGAGTTCCTCCTTTAATGTGAACATAATACCAGTTTTTGTGTCCCCTTAAGAGACCTTCAGGGCTCCTCATCATCCTGCCCTCTCAATGAAAACAACGAGGACTGCCACAAAGCAGCATCTACAGGGAGGAGAAATGCCACAGTCTCAATGTGGACAGGACCATCTGCCAGAATATTATGAAGACTGATGCATGTGTCAGTCCTCTGTCCAGGTAATAAAGACAACACTGATTTCCCACAATCCATTTTCTGCATGCACAGACACAAACCCCGCTGAGCACAGAACATCACTGGGAAGTGTAGATGCCCAAACAGAAGTGATAAACAGAAGTAGAAGGCAGGAGCTTATTCCCAGCACACAACAAGGGGTAGAGCTCTGAACTCCAAGAAACAAACAAAACAAGAAACTCCAACTTCTGTGCTGAACCATTTAGGAACATTTTTCCTTTCACTGCTCCTGAGTCGTCCTGTGATTTGTGGGCTCCCAGTGGCTGAACACATCTGGGTCTACCTGGATGGATCGTTAAAACATCCACAGGCCTCAGGCAGCTCCCTGAGCTGCTCAGCTTTCAGTGCCAGCTGTGAGGGGAGGGGAGCATTGTTTTCTCACCTTCTGGAAACATCTCTCTTTGAGCAGGATTGTTTCAGTGGAGCCCTTACCGTGGTGAATTCAAAATAGTACAAGCAGTTATCAGTTAAAATGAACCAGCGCCGTTTCCAAGTCTTCACTCTGCCCCCTACGGGAAAAGAATTAAAGTGTTAGCTAATGAATATACATATAATGCTTTCCCTCTCCCCACATACACACACACTACAATTCATGGGTCTTGTCAAAGTGGACTCTTGTGCATTTCCAAAGGCGTCTGTAACTGTCTGGGGTATGTGCATGTATATTTATATTATCTCCCTATCCACCCAATTCCCTGAATACAGTGAGGAAAGAATTCTGAATCATGAAGCACGAATCTCCATGTAATTTGATCTGTTGGTTCTACATGCCCATATTCTGGTAATCAGGTTTCCTCCCCACCCCCCAGAAAAAGAGGTGCCAGAAAGAGCGGAATATAGGAGAAACAGACAGGTTCCCCTCATGAACTTTTAAACACTGAGAATTTTGTTTTCACGGAAAGGTTACAGAAGTGTTCTGCTGTGTTCCCCCAGAAAAAAAGCCTTGCTGATAATATTCACAGATTTTCCCTAGAAACACATGCTGTGAGTGTGTCTCTCTTTCCCCACCCCAGAATAGAGACAGAGAATAGGGCAGCTGAGAGCAGGGTAAGGCATCTCTCTCCTTCATCCAAGCCAGAGCATCTTGTGCATTCAGAAAAGGGACTCTCCAGGGAATACGCAGCTGAAATGAACGCTAGGGGTCACTGTCACCCCACCGCAGCAGAAGGCAGGCTGTTGCAGCAGCCTTAAACTAATTAGGGGGCTTGCCTCAGAAGAGGCTTTACTTAGCACTTAGGGCAGCAGGAAGATTTTCAGCAAAAACCAACCATTACCTAGTTTAAGGAGCCAGCCTTCCCGGCTGGGGTTGAAGAAAGTGTGGGTGAGATCATTCCCATCATCCTCAGGGATGGAAAATGGTTCGTTCTTGATGCTGTCAAACAAAATCTGCCGCAGAGGAAAAAGAAGGGGAGAAAGAGAATCTTATGAAGGCCATCACATCAATATTCCCATCACTCCTGCCTACCTGCAATCCCCTAACAATAATCATGCAGGCACAAAATGGGAATTCTCTGCCAGGTCATGCAGGCTCGCAAACCAGTCACATTAGTTTAGCTATACACTTAAGCAGTTTCTACACAGGGACAGTCTTGTACACAGCAGCAATGGATCTCCACATAGCAGGTTTCTCAACATTTTCCCTGCCCCTGTCTCCTAGCAGTGGCCACCCCCAAGTCACTATATATTTTTATTTTTTAAAAAAAAAATCAGCAATCAAATATTGCTATAATTTTATATCAATCTGTGCACCAAATCTGCCAGACTTCCATTTTAAAAAGCAATTCTAGCCCCTTTCATTGTGGAGATATAAAGGCATAGTCTCTGAGACTAAAGAGGCTAGAGACTTACTTAAAAAAACCCTGGGAATTCAGAAAACCTGATACACAGCTTGTTAGAACATTATAACAATATTCAATCACTGATTTAAAAAACAAAATACACCCCCTCCCCACCCGCAGATGCCTGCTGCAGAGTTAGGGCAGACCATGGCAGCCTTTGTGATAATATTTCCCAAAACTTCACAGAAAAGCTCATTTGAGAAAGATCACAGAAAAGCAGAGGAAAGAGGAAAACCCAGGAGGTTCAGAAAAGTACCACAGTGCTATGGAAAAGCAAGGAGGGGAAAATCCCATTTCACAATAGTATTGAACCTGGGGCAAATGACCCATGTGAAAAAGGTGATAGAAGGAAACAAGTCACTTAAAACTTCCCCACTTGGTAGCTGTAGTCTAAAGGGACATGCACAGTAATGCATAGAAATGGATACACCTAAATCAAAGCAAATGCACAAAGACTGTAATGCTTCTCTGTGTAAAAAGTCTATGGCAAATAGGGAGGGTTTTTAGTACCAGGGAGCATTAAGAAATTGTACACTTAAAACTCAGTTTGTCACCCACTGTACTTATTAGTGCTCTTTCACCATTTTACTGTCTGCATAGATTCAGTTTTAGCCCTTTCTTCCTCTCAGTTTACAGCAAAGAGACTGAAATGGGGAAACATCACCCACCAGAGCAGGGGTAGGGTGGCTTCCTGTGATCAATGCCTTCTGTGGCCCCTTGTCCTTCCTTCCTACCTGCCCTTCTTACCATGAATCCATCTTGTCTTTCTGTATGCCTTCCCTTATCCTCAACCACACTAAACTCACACTTTAGAATCCATGTAAATTATGGATTGGATCCAGACTAGATTTTCTGCTAATGCAAAGGAAGGGGTAATTTCCACCAATACCATTTTCCTACTGTAGAGTCCTGATTTTCCCCTTGTTGTGTTCCAGAAGGAGCTCTGTCCCCCAGGAAAGAGTCTTGGGGAGTCTTGAGGAGATCTAAGGATCACAGAGGGAGGAGAGAAGGCAGTACTTTTCCAACACCAGGTTGGGAAACTCAGAGATTGTGAGCAGAGGCTGGGGACAGCAGAATTTGGAGAGGGGAGGAAGCTCAGCAGGGAGCCTGACCTCCTAAACTGCCATTTTCTCCAAGGAAACTGATCCCTATAGTCTTAGATAAACTGTAATTCCAGGATATCTCCAGACCTCACCTAGGTGTTGGCAACCCTAGGAAGCAGGAACATTCCATTACACTGGCAGAACCAAAATTGCTTTGTGTGAACATAAAAATTTAGACTGGATCCAACCCTATGATTTATGTTTCATTTTTGGAACTTATTCTTGTTTTTTAGAAAATGAGAACTTTAGGGAAAACTGCAAGAAAATACAGCTGGCATTTGTGCACCTCTGACTCACTTGCAAGGGGGAAATTTTGATTTGCTTGTCCAGAAAAGTAGCAGAAATGGGGCTACTGGAATTTTGATGTCACATATTTGTAAGTCTCCTGCAACTTCCTCTAAACTACCAACAGGAAGTAGCTTCTGCAGAAAATCCAGCCTTTATACAGAAAGAGCCATTCTGTGCTTCTTACACTAATGGTCTCAGTTCAGAGTTGTCAATTTCCAGGTGGTGGCTGGAGATCTCTCCCTATTACAACTAATCTCCAGCAACAGCGATCAGTTCACCTGGAGAAAATGGCAGACTCTATAGCATTACACCCTCTTAAAGTCCTTCCCCTCCCCAAACCCTGTCCTCCTCAGGCTCTACCTCCAAAATCTCCAGATATTTCCCAACCCTGAACTGGCAAGCCTAGGTGCCACCCTAAGCAAAGTTGCATCTTTCTAAGTCTATTGAGGGTGCAGCTCTGCTTTGGATGGCAACATAAAGCAGAGTTTCAACCAGACTGACAGGCCAGTGAAGAATAAATCATGGCTTTAAATAGCTGATGCTGAATTTGAATAGCATTACAGAATTTCTATGGCCAATGCCTTTGGCTGTGTGGTTATCAATAAGGGGTGTTGACCCTGTGAAATCCTCTGGTTTGCTGAGCAGCCCTACTTTACCAAAACTGAAACCTCATTCAGGAAGTGGCTCTCTAGCGTGCACTTACATTGACTGTGAGCATGCAAATTCAGGGCAGATATTATACTGGGATACACTGGACATGTGAGTGGGGGATAGGACTCTGCATCCTAACCCTGTTCGTACAAATTTCAGCACAATTTATAAAAGAGTCTTCATATATGCAAAATGTATGTGTATAAACTGTAAGGGGGACCCTGCTTTCTGCTCTTTTCACTCATTATATTTTGTGTGCTACATGCAATCCCTTCAATCCACGCAATCACTATTTTGTGTGAATAAGAGAATATATTTTCCAGCTTCATTGTGCATGATCAGAAACCCAGGTTTCTTGCAAGTACATGTTCACATGTATTAAAGCTTGAGAATGTACATGTTGCTCAGGGGTTTTTTTGTAGAAAAAGCCCAGCAGGAATTCATTTGCATATTAGGTCACACCCTGACACCTATCCAGCTGGAACTGCGTTCCTGTGCATATATCCAGCCAGAACTGCATTCCTGTGCATTTCTGCTCAAAAACAAAAACCATGGTGCTGCCCTATGTATGTAAAATGGTAATTACATGTATTGGAAGGATCACTTGAGATATGTGTGGTAGGAGCATCCAAAATATAACAACTGAAAAAGCCTACTGATTGAGTGGAACAGCCAACACAAGTAAATTTGTATAAAAACAGACATTGTTCAGATACTATGTTGAACATGCGTAATCAATGTGGACCGACAGACATAACCACTTCTCCCAGACATAACCAGTGTACCCACATATATTGAAGCCAGCATGGTGTAGCAGTTAAGAGCTGTGGACAATAATCCGGAGAACTGGGTTGATTTCTCCACTCCTCCACTTGAAGCCTGCTGGGTGGCCTTGGGCCAGTCACAGTTCTCTCAGACTCTCTCAGTCCCACCTACCTCACAAGGCCCCTTCCAAATGGAAGGTGATTGTAAGCTGCTTTGAGACTCTTTAAAGTAGGGGCATAAAAGTCTACTCTTTTTCTTTCTTCATACTCTTTTTAATTCTTCACACTCACTGTCTACAACTACAAGGCTCACAGAAGTTTCTAGAGAATTCCTTTTCAGGAGTTACCACTTATAGTGCTGTAATTCCACATATTGGGAGAGCTTGCTATGCACAATCATCTCAGCACACATGATCACCATTTTGTCTGTCAAGAATAATGCGGATATCTTTACAGACCTAGTATATGCAAAAACATATCCCTGAAAATCTGGTTGTCAGGTAGGGTTGCCAGGTCTACGTTGGAAAACATCTGTAGACTTTGGGGGGTGGATCTGGGAGAGGGCAAGGTTTGGGGAGAGACTTCAGCATGGTACAACGCCATAGAGTCCACCCTTCCAAGCAGCCATTTTCTCTAGGGTAGCGGATTTCTGCCATCTGGAGATCAGTTGTCAAAGCAGGAGACCCTATTTTCAGGGAGGGCATACTGAAGCTGCAAAATACAACATGGCAGTTCACACAAAGTGGCAGTTGTGATTATGTGTAACATGCTGTCCTGGTACATAGGACCAGAACACAAAAAGCACAATGCCTGAAAAGGCATTATATATGAAAGACAGCCACAATCTTTTTTGCCTGGGCTCCCATATCTAACAGTTGAACAGAGATCCCGAAGTGGTTCTCCAATTTATTGGTAGAAAAAACCTTAGAAAGCATACCCTGTAGAAGAAAAAAAAATTACAGAGGCAATAAATAACAGCACACATCTGTAAAAGATACCACTATACCAGGTATACATGAAAGCAAACACATGTAATCAGATGAACAATTCTATCAACATTCTTCCTAGAGGTACCACGAATGCCTCTTATAGACAGCTTGGGCTCATTCAAGGCTACAGAGAAGAAAGGGGGCTAATACACAACTTCTCTCCAGGACAGACAGTAGCAACAGCATCCATCTCCACAACCCCTGCTCCCCCAGCAGCAAGAAAAGACAAACCCTTCAGGTTGCCTGGCAACAGACAACCAGCAATGGTGGCCAAGCTCTTGCAAGACTCAAAATATCACTGAGTGTTTGGGAAAGGAGAAGGGAATACATGGCTGAACATTCAGCTTTTTAAAGGGCTTGGAGGAACAAGGAAGATGATCTCTTCAGACTCTTGGGACTGGTTTAAGACTCAGGTTGGCATTTGGTGGTAGGCAGAACTGAATACTGCTGCCCCAGGCTCTGCTGCCCCTGATCACCACCTTAGATTGGCCTCATTTAAAAGCTGACCCCAACTTCCTTACTGTTCACCTATGTCCATGCAGTCTCTGTCCAGCCATGATGCAGCTTTTAAGACCAGAGAGATATTTCTAGACCTTCATGTACCATAGAGAGAGGGAAAATCTGGCTTTGCTGCTAAGAATGCACAGAAGCAAATCATCACAGTCAGTCTTCACTTTCTCCCTCAGCGAGACAACCCAATACTCGCTTTCATTTCCTTCTCAGTAACTCCCTGAGCTAAATGACAAATTATCCTGAGGAACTATGACTGATCTCCAAAACTGTAACTTTAGCTGCAAAATGCAGTCATGAAGGCCTTCCCTCGGCATTGATCAGACCATAGAGCTGGGGAAGGGAAGAGGTTAGCTCTCTCCGCTACCCTGCATGTGCCATTTCCCTAATCAAAAACTGGCCCACTGTTCTTCTTTAATCACCAACAGGGTAGAGAAACAGCTACTTGTATCATGGCTGTGTGTCGATTGTTCCTTCTGAGGCTCAAAGTAACATGGGGAGGGACATACCAAATCAACGGAAATGGTTGCAATGAGGGAAAAGAGTCTTTAAAACCTTAATCCATAACACCACTCCCAGCTAAATGATATGTTTGAGAATCTGACTATGGATCCCCGGCATAACATGCCATTTGACACTGAGAAGCAATTGTTTCCCAGGCTTCTTTATATCCAGAACATGTAAAAGGATCCAACCCTTCTTGTTTTGACTTCAAGGAATCAGGAACAGGGAATGACCTGACATTTTCTTACCCTCAGGAGTGGTTCCTGTAGGTCTGCTCCATCATTGATGCCTCTGTTCATAGACACGAACCTCTCAAAGGGGGGCTTGTCTTTGACATTTGGGTTATGCAGGCTGGTGTTCAACATTATGATGGAGAAGGAGAGGATGTAGCAGGTGTCTGCCAAAATAACACAAGAGAAAGGAGTGGGTGGGCAAGTCCTTGGTTTTTAGGAGGTGAATTTGCCTTCTAAACCCAACAGACCTGCAGCTGTTCCTATCAGAGTTGTACCAATTTTTATATGAAACAGGATGAAACAAAACATGCTAATAGAAATTCCCCTCTCCCCAGAGGAAGTTGGGAGGAAGAAAGAGCTTGTCCTGCCAGCCCCATGCAACTTGTACTTCCTTCCCTGGAATTATGGAATCATAGAATTGGAAGGGACCTCCAGGGAACTGGCAGGGCTGTACACCTCACCCTAGGTCAGGTGGAGAAGGAAGGCTGCTGGCCTGTGACAGATACAACCCACCATCATGGAGCATGAGGACCACCCCTCATTTGGGGCCTCATGGCCCTGGCGGTGGGTGGCCCAGAACATTGGTCCACTTGACTTACTGGCCAATCCACTTCTCCCTGCAGTGGTCTCAGTGTGTATGCTATTTGGCCCATTGTGGAAAACCACATCTACAATCATGTGATTCTCTAAGAGGCAAAATAGCATAGGATTATTTCAGGTCAGGAAAGTGGTGTGTGGGAAAGGTAGAAGCTCCTTCTGTGTGCATGCCACAATTGTGATCCCAACTGGGCATCACAGGTACAGGAATTGAGGAGAACTTGCAAGTCAAGACTGACTGCTGCAGACAGTAGGGACCTAAAACTCAGCCTGTGCCCAGTGCAGGGTGCAGAGACTGTTCACATGATCCATCCACATGTCATTAGATATCCCAATTAAGCAGTTGTTCAGTTTCCCAGACTGCAAAAAGCCAGTACAGAATGGTTGATGTAGCACAGCTATCAATTTGATTCAAGCACATTTAGAATAGTTCCACTTTTCAAACCAGATATTTATGCATTTGCTTCAAACACATGCACTCAAAAGTGACACCAGAACACACATGAAGAAGCTGCCTTCTACTGAATCAGACTCTTGGTCCATCACGGTCAGTATTGTCTACTCAGATTGGCAGAAAGTGTTTTAGGAAGCACATATGAATTCATACTTTGAAGAAGGAAAACAGAGCTTCAGGGGAGAGCAAAGCTGGTGGTGGTGGTGGAAAGTGCTGTCAAGTCGCAGCCGAATTATGGGTTTTCAAGGCAAGAGACATTCAGAGGTGGTTTGCCATTGCTTGCCTTTGTGTAGTGACCATGGACTTCATTGGTGGACTCTCATCCAAGTATTAGCTAGGGCATAACCTGCTTAGTTTCCAAGAACTGAAGAGCTCAGGTTAGCCTGGTCAGGGTGCATAACTATAGGAGATAGATACGAGAGCTGATTGTCAATAGGGCAATCTGACGAGATTGGTTTTATACCCTTCACTCAGCATCTCAGAGCAGTTTACAATCTCCTTTCCCTGACTCTCCCTACAACAGACAACATGTGAGGAAAGTGGGGCTATGAGCAGTCTGAGAGAACTGCTCTTGAGAGAACAGCTCTGTGACTGACCCAAGATCACACCAGCAGCTGTATGTGGAGGAGTGGGCACTCAAACCCATTCTCCCAGATTAGAGTCCATGCTCTTAACCACTACACCAAACTGAATCTCTAGGGGATAGGGGTGCCAACTCTAACTTTGGAGACTCCTAGAGATGGGGGGGGGGAGGTTTGCCCTGGGAAGGAAGAATTTGGACAAAGGAGGGAGTTCAGCTGGAATGTGATGCCACAGAACGCACCCTTCAAAGCCCATGTCCTCCAGAAGAACTAATATCTGTAGTGAGGAGATCAGCTGTAATTCTGGTAGAACTCCAGGTCTTACCTTGAAGTTGATAATCCTATTAGTGGCTCAAGTTGGCACTCCCTTCATTTTGGCAAAGACTTCAATGCATTTATGACAGATTGCACTTTAAAATCTTGTAAGTACTGTGTAAACAGGTAATGAGCTATGAAGGGTTAATTCTTCCTCACAAAGCCAAAGAGCCTTGAGTGACAGGCTACTCCAAGAGATCTGACTGGTTAGCATTAGTTGAGCAGAGAAAAACTTGAGAGCTGAATCCTGTGGAGAGGGCAGTTTGAATTCAGCCCTGACTGAGAAGAGTCTAGTACTGAAAGGGTTTAACCCTTACAGTGAGTAGTTTAACACAGAGTACTGGGAAGGCTGGCAGGAGGAATGAGTAGTTGGGTGAAGACTCCCATTCAGGCCAGAAAAGGGGATAGATTTTTCTAGTGAGAGAAGAAATTTCCTACCCCGTTGGAAAAGGGAGATAGCTCTGAGGAGTGGAGATAGCTCTGAGGATTTATGACAGATTGCACTTTAAAATCTTTTAAGTACTGTGTAAACAGGTAATGAGCTATGAAGGGTTAATTCTTCCTCACAGAGAGCCTTGAGTGGCAGGCTACTCCAAGAGATCTGACTGGTAAACCCTGGCCAGATGTGTTTAAAAACTGCCTTTTGAAACCTGAAAAGTCAGTAACCCTCAATAACAGTACAGGTGTGTTAGTGAAGGAGTCTGAGTACAGAATAGAGCCTTCTGGAAACCAAGTGTCAAATATGCTCACAAAAGTATATTGCAATGTTCAGGAAACACTGAAATAAAAGCCACTCATCTTTAAGATTCTGTGTCACTGAAAAGCTTAAGAAACTCTCAGTTGCTTAAAACATATGAACTGCCTGTACTGATTTACCTCAATCTCCTTTATTAATTTACCTCAGACCTTTTAACCCTGACTTCAACTGACCTTTCACCTCTACATTGGATACAATATTTTGTTATTTTTGAATTTTTAAGTCTTTTCAATGCCATTTCTGTAGTTTAAGTTAAAGAGGGAGACCTTGCCCCTTCCCTCAAGTTCTTGGGATAAGCCAGCAGCAAAATATCATCAGGTGACAGAGTGGGGAAACCATAGTTCTTTACAAAAGAAGAAAATAGATAAATAAGGCTGCTCAGTCAGAAAGGGAGAGAAAAACAGGGAAAATCTTGCCTTTGAGGGAGGGAAGTGAGCAAGTGTTCCCCCAAAGCTTCCCTCACAGTTACCTGTTGACTGGAAAACCCCTGGATTGCACTGACAATACCAGTTGGCAAAAGCTTCCATCATGCGGTCAATTTTCTGTGCCTCTCCAGGCAACCGGAAGCTCCACAGGAACTGTCTGTGAATGATACAATGTTGTCAGATTGCAAAAATCACTATCAGATTAGTCCTTTCTACTTAAAAGAAAAGCCCTCCTCCTCTGCAGAAAGTAGGGCAGGAGATATCCGTCTTGGAAAGAGATGATTATTTTCTACTGTCATTCAAGAAACTGGACCTACAAAGGCATTTTTACACACAGCTAGAATTCTACTTGAGAATTATGTTGTGAAATTTCACAATTCCCCACATATACATTGTTTGAAACAGTGACATTGCATACATATACCTCACAGAGTTTATTCATCTTTGGCTACAGCTTCCAGTGTGACCGAGTTACATGTATGTCATATCTTGTTTTGCAATGAAGAAAGATTTATGATACATATCCGTGTACAAAGGAATTTATGCAACAGTCCTAAACATGTGTAAATATTGAGTTCAGTGCAACTTATTCCTTAGTAAGTGTGTTTAGGATTAATGCCTGACTAAAGTGCCATGCAAGATATTTCTTGCATTGTATTTATATTCTAAATGGGCAGGGTATTTTTTTAAAAAAATTAGTTATTTGGAACTCCGTGCCCCAATTTGGTCTATATGTGGTGTAAAAAGTAATGCAATAATACTAATTGATGGATTTCTGGGTATCAATTTTACCATTTGCGAAGTAGCTCTACTCCAAGAATCCATCAGGCTGCCAGCGCTACTTCCTCCATCATTCTGCCATTTCATTACAAACCCACAGAAACATTTTAAGGCCCCTCTGTGGTGTCAGATGTCAAAAAGAAAAAGGAAGGAGAGCTTCAAGAAGAAGCTACAGGTTCTGATTGGCCTGTATTGTAATGGCTGTACAATATAATCCTAAACAGACTTATACCCTTCTAAGTCCAATGAGGTCAATGGGTTTTGAAAGGCATAACTCTGCTTAGGATGGTACTGTTAGAGCATTACTGTACTTTACTACAGTTTTTAAAGTTCCAAATGTATTAGTTGCTCCTGGGTAATGTATTGAACAGAGAGAGATGACTGAAAAATATTGTAAGTCACAAATAAACAATTGAATATCAGCATTCCAAGGGTTTGTGAAAGTGTTCTGTATGTCTCTACTGAGGGACAGTGTTGTATAGTGGTTAGGCAAACTGCATCAGGAAAACTCAAGTTCGAATCCCTACTTGGCCATAGAAGCTCCCTGGATGGATGGGAGAGCCAGTGTGATGTAATGGTTATGAATAATAATAATAATAATAAAAATAATTTTTAATTTATATCCCGCCCTCCCCGCCGGCTCAGGGCGGCTCACATAGTATAAAATGCAATATACAATAGTACAATAATGAAACAAAATGAAATAGCCAAATTTACAATTATTCATCAATTGAACATTAAAACATCAATAAAACCAAAATTTAAGACCACAGATTAGTTTGGTGCTACAGATAATATAGCTTTACATAGCGACGGTATAATAATTCCACATTAAAAAGCCAGCTGGAAGAGGACGGTCTTGCAGGCCCGGCAGAACTGGTTAAGGTCCCGCAAGGCCCGTACCTCTTCTGTTAACTGGTTCCACCAGTGGGGAGCTGTAACCGAGAAGGCCCTCTCTCGTGTCATTTTCAATTTGGCCTCCTTTGGCCCAGGGATTGTTAGCAGATTTTGCGAGCTGGAGCGCAGTACTCTCTGGGGAACATATGGGGAGAGACAGTCCCTAAGGTAGACAAGTCCTCGGCCATATAGGACTTTAAAGGTAGTAACCAGCACCTTGTAACAAATCCGGTACACAATTGGCAGCCAGTGCAGTTCCTGCAGCCTAGGCTGTATGTGCCCCCACTTAGGGAGTTCCAGTCTGGCCACTGTGTTCTGCACTAGCTGCAGTTTCCGGGTTTGGCACAAGGACAGCCCCATGTAGAGGGCATTACAGTAGTCTAGCCTCGAGGTGACTGTTGCATGGATCACTGTTGCCAGGTCATCGCACTCCAGGAAGGGAGCCAACTGCCTCGCCCGTTTCAAATGAAAAAAGGTGGATTTAGCAGTGGCTGCTATCTGGGCCTCCATTGACAAGAAAGGCTCCAGTAGCACCCCCAGGCTCTTGATCCTGCGCACTGTTCTCAGTGGTGCACCATCAAAGACCAGTAGGGGAATTTCCCCTCCTAGGCTGCCACGGCTCAGGCACAGGACCTCTGTCTTCACTGGATTCAACTTCAACCTACTCTGCCTGAGCCAGCCTGCCACGGCTTGCAGTGCCTGGTCCAGATTTTCTGGGACGTTGCCAGGCTGGCCATCCATCAGTAGATAGAGCTGGGTGTCATCAGCATATTGGTGGCAACCCAGCCCATACCTCCGGGCAATCTCGGCAAGGGGGCGCATGTAGATGTTAAACAACATCGGGGACAGCACTGCCCCCTGAGGCACCCCGCAATTGGGTATCTCTGGGACAGCTCTCCCCCAATCGCCACCCTTTGTCCCCGACCATCCAGGAAAGAAGAAAGCCATTGCAAGGCCAGCCCCTGAATCCCTGCGTCGGCAAGGCGGCGGGTCAGTAACCGATGGTCGACCGTATCAAATGCAGCTGATAGGTCTAACAACAGCAGCACTGCCAAACTGCCTCGATCCAGGTGCCGCTGGAGATCATCCACTAGGGCAATGAGCACTGTCTCCGTCCCATGGCCTGGGCGGAAGCTGGACTGGTGTGGGTCTAGGATGGAAGCGTCATCCAGAAAACTCTGCAATTGTAACGCCACTGCCCTCTCAATAATTTTGCCCAAAAAGGGCAAATTTGAGACCAGCCAGTAATGTGCCAATTCGCTCGGGTCTGATGTAATCTTTTTTAGGAGGGGGCGGACCACCGCCTCTTTAAGAGGTGTTGGAAAAAGACCCTCCGAGAAGGATCTATTTACGATGTCCCATATAGGACATCTAAGCTCCCTCTGGCAAGCTTTAATTAGCCAGGAGGGGCATGGGTCCAAATCGCAAGTTGTTGGGCATACAGTAGAGAGGATTCTGTCAACTTCCTCCAAGCTGAGTGTGTCAAAGTGATGCAGCGTTGAACCAGAAGACAGGCACAGAGCCTCGAGTTCACTTACTGTATGCAATATGGCAGGGAAGTCGTGGCAGACCGATGTGACCTTGTCTGCAAAAAATTTTGCAAAAGCCTCACAGCCTATCTCTAATTCCTTAGCATTTGGTCTGCCTTGCAGCAGTGTGGTCAGGTTCCGAATCGTCCTAAACAATTGCGCCAGGCGCGAATTTGCAGGCGCAATCTTGGCCGCAAAGTAAATCTTCTTTGTGGCTTTGACTGCCATCTCATAGGACCTCATAAACTCTCTATAAGATGTTCTAGTCGCTTCATCCCGAGTACGCCACCATTGCATCTCTAACCATCTGAGTCCTCGTTTCAGCTGTCGCAGCTTTGGGGTATACCAAGGGGCCAGCATAACGCGGGGGCGCAGAGGGCACCAAGGTGCGATCTCATCAATGACTCTGGAGAGCTGGCCATGCCAGAATCAACCAGATCATCGAGAGAATCACCAGGGGGTCAGGGATCCCGTAGCGCCGTTTGGAACTGCTCTGGGTCCATCAGGCTCTGTGGGCAAGCCAAAATAAGCTCACCACCCACATGGGTTTGGGGTGGAGCATCAACATGAGCCTTAAGGGCAAAGTGGTCTGACCATGGCACTGCCTCAGCAGTTACATCGTCCACCATAACCCCGGCCGCAAAGATCAAATCTAACATGTGCTCCGCCTGGTGAGTGGGCGATGTCACAAATTGGGAGAGCCCCAGTGTCGCCATGGATGACACCAGGTCCAGTGCCTGACCAGAGGCCGTATCATCGGCATGGACATTGAAGTCACCCAGGATCACAAGCCTTGGGTACTCCAATGCCCAGCCTGTTGCGGCCTTGATTAAGGCTGGAAAAGCGCTGGCTGATGCATTGGGCGGACGGTACACCAGCCAAATTGCCAACCCCTCCCCAACATCCCACGCCAGACTGGCACATTCAATACCATTGATCTCCGGGGGCGGGAGAGCCCTAAAGGAGTAAGCCTCTCATATGAATAGAGCCACCCCTCCCCCCCTCCCGCTAGTCCCTGATTGGTGAAAGACTGAGTAACCCGGGGGAGCCATTTGGGAGAGGGCAACTGTGTCTCCCTCTTGGACCCAGGTCTCAGTCACGCAGGCCAGGTCCACGTCCTGTTTGAGTAAAAACTCTCAAAGGACGGTGGTCTTATTATTTATGCAATTACCTGGCATTGCATAACACCAATGATGGAGGCGAGTCATTTAACCTGGCCCCACTACCTGTCACCATCGGGATGGGACACAGACTGGAAGGTGGTCGAGCACTACCTCTTCTCGGTCTCCTTCCCTTATATCACTGTCTGTTCCCACCGTCATACCTCTCCAAGAGTACTGGAATCCCCAGGCCAGTCATCTCCCACTGGGAGATGAGTGCTGAATGAGGATCTGAGAGATCCAGGTTTGAATCCCCACTCTGCCATAGAAGTTTGTTGAATGACTTTGGAGGGTCAGTCACATACACTCACCCTAACCTGCCTCACAAGGTTGTTGTGAAGCTGAAATGGAGTAGAGGATGTATATCCTTTTTGGTTCCCATTGCTAATGAGCCAGTTGGACTTTCATGGGAGGCTCAGAATTCACCCACAGATACACCAAGAAAACAGACTGAGAATCCACACCAAAGTACCCTACTCAGCAAGACAGAGATTTCTTCTCTCTTAGCAGTTGGCACTTGCAGGACCTGAATTTAATTTAGCACAGGCTACTGCTATTGTTGCCCTTGCAGGATTTTGCTCACCTGAGTGCTTGCACTAGGTTGAGGTTGGCAAATTGGTGACACTCAACAAAGGCTTGAAGAACCTGGAGGTTCAGTGGATCCCTGGCAGAAGGAAAAGGACAGAGTGAGGCAGGAGAAGACAAAGAGGAACTATATGTGTTCAAGAGGATATTTCTACACAGGAAATAGGATTCTACTGTAACTAAATGGTTCAGAAAAATACTTGATTAAAGGGTTAGAGACTGTGGTCCATACTGCTGTGTTGAGTTCTTACAGCTTGTTGTTGTAAATTTGCATCATATAGCATGGCATGTTAATAGTTATGCTTGCTTCTGTTTTGTTTTCAGATTACTGGCTGGTGCTATAATCCAAATCCCATTGCACAGTTTATTGGCTGTCCCATCCTGTTGATTGTATTGGTTTGCTCTGTGTAATCTGCCTTGAACCCCAGTGAGAAACATGGACTTGAAATAAAATAATAAATAATAACCCTCCCCTCCCCCACACACTTTCCCTGGGTTTGCAAACCATCAGTGTGTTAATGGAGAAGTGAAAAGACAGCGTGCTCACCTCTGTCCCAGATAATCTCCAATGGCTGTCTTGTTGAGGCCTTCCCCTTTGTAAAGGAATTGGGCAATTTCTTGCACATCTGAGGACAACACTTTGTGCTCTGTCAGATACTGGAGCCCCTGGGTGGAAGAAACCAAACCATCTATTACAAAGAGCCTACAGGGGGCTCTTGATGCTCTAGCAGCTTTTCTGCAAAATTTAAGGGAGCAAGCCTCAGCAGAAGTCTACTCAGAAGAAAGCCCCACTTTATGCAATTAGGGCTTACTCCCAGGCAAGCATATCTCAGTGACCCAACTATATGGGCCAGACCAGAGCAGCTGGAGCCTGATGATGGAATTGGCTCCCTGCCTGAAGAGGGGTACTGATTCCTGCACACAGCCCATGCTGTCCAGGCCTTTCAGTAAACAGCCCATGCTGTCCAGGCCCATCAGCTCAGAAGGGGCTCACAATAAAGCAGCTCCTGTGCAATCAGGTTGGTGTTTAAGAGGTCCCAGAAAGAAGAAAGTGGAATTTTACATTATGAACAGCATTTGAGGGAGCAAACTGGGTCTTCCGACATCCAAAATTCTTGACAGCTCCTCCATGGATACATTTCAGGGTTAATCACAACGAAAAATGCAGTCAAAGCCTATGCTGGCCCTCATTGGGTTGCCAACTGCCAGGAGGGGAAAAAAATCAATCCTTATGATGAAGATTTAATGGGATGTTATTTACGAGGTGATGTTTCTCCCTGTCATGATGAAAAGCTTCAGCTGCCCATTTCTACACATAAAGCCTCTCTTAAAGACACAGCACAGTTTTCTGCAAGCCTGTTGGCAACCCTATGCAGAGCTGATACACTGCACAAATGTGGCACCTCCCCTCTTCCCATGTCACTGCAGGAATGGATGTTTTATGCAGCTCTTACAAGGCCCAAATTCTCTTTCACTAGATGAGATCTGTCAATTGAATGCCCAAGTGACTGGCTGCCAAACACTTGTAGTGGGGATCTCCTGGAGGAAGCAGCGATCTGGCCTTAACCCTGGCCCCGACACTGCATAGGCTACTGACTATTAACTATGGCTTATTCAGTCCCAGGGAGACAACTGTCATGGGCAATGACACAAAGACATATGGAGCGCATGCACAGCGTTGTGCATGGGACGAATCCATGCTACCTTATACAATGTGATGGAGGATGGCTTGCAACTTTCAAAAGTAGGGGCCATGGAGATGGCACTGAGGTGACCAGATGTACATTAATCTACAACTGGCTTTAGATGCATAACAGTGATTTATTCCATTTCAGGGGAACAGCTGAGGCCTACCATCAATTCATTCATTTCCAAGGGGCTGGCAGGAGTCCATTTGGATCTGTGGGCACAACATTGCAAATCTGTGGGGCATGGCATTGTGCACTGGTCAAGCATCTATGTGGACTTAGGTGGGAGTCAATTGATATAGGGAGGAATTAAATGGAATGCCGCTGGTTTCGCCAATTTATCATAGAGGCTTACAAGACTTATTTTAGGCTGCATTGGGTTCCTGTTGTGTATTGTTGCTCTTTACAGTTGGCTGCTTCAGTTTCAGGGGGTCATTGCCAGTTGGCCTGGATTGGCAGACACAACATTGTGTGACTTCTAGTAGACCGCATCTGTTTCCTGCCATGTTATTTTGACTCTTTACCATTGACTCCTTTACTATTAACTCCTTTAGTTTCAGGGGAAACAGCACCAGTCATCCTGGATTTGCAGACACAGCATTGTCTGGCTAGGGATGGGATGCTGACTTTCAGGACTAGCTGGGAGTCACTTGGTGAGGTGAGTGAGAGGTGGAGTAGAAGGACCTCTCCCTCAGGGTGTGGTCTCATTTGGTCACCCATCGTCCCCGCTCCCCAGCATATTGTTGATACAACTTGGTGAGAACTACTTGGGGCCACTCTGGCAGAGTGCTGGTACACAGGGCCATTGAAGACATTGTGGGAGATACTCTGGTGGTGATGATCTTCTGGTTGGAACTGGCTGCAGCGCCAAAGTTGGCATGGAGCATGCCCTGCGGATAAGGTGGAATTGGCAAAGCAAAAGCCAACTAAGAGGTTGCAGAGGATCATGGACAATATGGAGGGTCACTGGATTTAGCACCCTGAGATTTCAACATGGCTGGAAGTCCTGCTTTGTCCTGAGGAGACTCATTTGTTGCATAGATATCTGGTTACACAGAATTGGAGATTCCCTATGCCCTTGGCTACAGATGTAGCGGCTTTGGCGGGAGCTGGCAGAGGCTTGGCTCTTGTGGTGGTATCAGCATGGGGCTGGATCCATTCTCTGGAAAATCAGCCTGCGTGCCCACTTCCAGAGTGTGGGGATCCTCTTAAGGGATCTTGGCGTGAGGGGCGATTGAGGTGCCCAGCCCAGGGGCATATAAACCGGGGGATTACCCTCACAACCAGGTGGCAGGGGAGACCACCCTAGTGAAATCTCTAACCTGCCATCCCAAAGTGACCAGCAGAGCATTGATTGGCAGGCGGGTCAGTCAATGAGTGGGATCCCCATGCTGTGCCAAGGCTTACTATAGCTGTAACCAATAAAGTTGTGGCCAATTTTATTCCACTTATTCTGAAAATGGTGTTCTTGTGTGCTATTTCAGTTGAAACTGTAAATTAAACTAGAATGTGTTAGTAGGAAGGAATTTTGCCCAGGGTGCCTGCCTTGGCCCCTCCCCTTGACGCTGGAGCCACAAACAGTATGTACAAGTAGACATGGCCCATCACTGGAGAAATTTCCTCCAGTTTGATACTTCTGGCACCCACCGTTGTATCAGTAAGACAATGCATGCCTTTGACACTGCCTCAAAGCAAGGGGTGGAAAACCTGCCTGATATTAGGGAATTCTAGTTTTTTGTCAAGAAATTTCCTCCCTGTCCACAAAACAGGAATAAGCCAATAATTCTGTCTGAACTGGCTAAGAGCCTCCCCCCATCTTTTCCCTGGAATTCCTAAACTAATAGTTGGGATAGAATGGGATTTTGTCAACCTTCATCCATTGAATTTAGGACTGCAAGAGAGGCATGAACTAGAAATATTGTCCATTTGGGTTTAGCTAGAAACTAATTTTTTTTTTTACTCCATATTCCTTTTTCTTCAAATTATTATATCTGTGTGTACAAAGAAAACTCTTAAAATTAGAAGCACAGCCTTGCTTAGCTTTCACCATGCTTGGCTACTCAGCTGATCATCAGTTGGAGAGCCATTACCTAGAGCCCTTATGCCCTGAGGTCTCCCAACAGGAAGCAGCTGAAACAATGGACTGTCTTGAAGAGGCCCATCAGCACAGAAAGAGTTCCAGGTTCTCTTGAGGATGGTGAATTCCTGTTTCAGGGATTCAAGGGTGGTGTGTAGAGACCATTTGCATATCAGACTCTTAGGGGCAGTAACAACTGCTGGGAAAGTTTCAGAGGGTAACCTTGTTGTGTTGTAGTAGAATAGCTAGATTTGAGCCCAGTATGTAGCACATTAAAGACCAACAAGATATAAGCTTGCAAGAGTCGAAGCTCCCTTTGCCAGATGGAGGAGGTATGGAATACCAGCAAGAGCAGAAGCTAGCAACCAACAAAAGCTTCTGAAAACAGCTGTGGTTAAAATGACTCACAGCGTAGCTTGTGGTTTTTGTTCTAAAACAGGTGTTGTTAATTCTGTGGAGGAGGGAGGAGCAAATCTAGCAAATCATATTTTGCCTTTCCAAAAAAACAAAAAACAGGCATATATATTTCTACTGTTAAGTTCAGAATCTCTGGCCAACCAGAGTTGGATTTGGCCTTAAGGTTGGGAAAGGGGAGCCATTGCACCTCATGAGGAAGAATTCTCAAGAAAAGGTCTGCACTAGCTCCCTTTGTTCTGTTCCTTACCTAGGAAGGCGAACAGTCAGACTTTAATGAATACCTTCTCCCATATGACACTACTTATCAGCTAAGATCTGTAACAGAGGCCATGCTCTGTGTGCTCCCACTTTCAGAGGTGATGTGAGTAGTAACAAGGCCTTTTCTATGGTGGTGCCTTGAAATGCCATTTGGGGGGCCTGGCTGAAGCCAATTTAAGTTTCTGTGCCTGGTGACAAGACAATAGTTAAGCCAGGCATTTCTGTGGAATGTGCTGGTTGAGTATAATTAAACTCTCTTGTGTTTTCCCTTTCTGCCTTGGAACATCTTTTTAAATTGATTTTACTCTGTTTTATTCTAAAAAGGAATTTTTGTTTCACTGACTATTCAGTGATTAATTTCTGTTTTACAATCTTGATACCAGTTTTGCTGTTGCTTACAGTGACTCTGATGTGTTGAGGTTATCATTTGTTGTTGTGATGGCTAGTGCTTTGGATAGCCTTTTATCCTTGCATTTTTTGTGAGCTGCCCCCAATAATCAATTTGGTTATAGGGGTTGAGTTAAAAATAAACAAAATATTAAAGTAAGTAGCCACCATATGGCTACAATAGTTAATTTCTCATTGTCTTCATTGGCAGTTTCCATACAGCCATTCCTGTTTACCCAACCCACACTGTGTTTCTTTGAAGCAAGAAATTTTATCTGATAAACTATCTGATAATATGAGATGCTATGAGTTTCAGTGAAATGGCCTATGCAGGGCAATGCATACTTTCCTCTTAAAAGCAAACAGTGCCTTCTCACACAAACATACACCCCTATACAGGCTAGAAACTTGATGCTGGGAGTCTTAAGAACCCAAACATTATAACTAATGACCAACTTCTGCACTTGTACAGTGCAAAATAGACTGAGGCCTGATCTTACCTTAGTTGGGTCCATGTTAAATTTCTTCCTCCCTGCGGACAGAATTTTATCCCTCTGGATTAGTTTGCTGCAAATATAAATATGGAGATTTGAATACAGAACAGATTGGAGAAGGGCACTTTCCCATTTTGGCATCTTAAGTGTTTTCTGGTTTTTAGTTTTAACTCCTCCCCCCACACACACACACTTTTCCCATTCTACTTCTTTAGAACCATTTCACATACCCATTACATCACTATTTCATTATGCATATTTGGAAGAACTGATTGTGTATTATAGATAAGCATATTCATTGCTCACTGAGCTGGAATGTACAGCCAAAGTGAATGCCATATTACATATCCCCTTCTTATTGCAGCTTCTCCACACCCAACTGACCCTTCCTACAGATACTTTTCATCCCCCAAAATGACAGCCTAGGTTAGGCAGATCTCATTAGATCTTGAAAGCTAAGTGAGGTTGACCCTGGCTACTATTTGTAACCTCCACAGAATACTAGGGTGATGTGGAGGAAGGCGAAAGCAAACTATCTCTGAACATCTCTTGGCTTGAAAACCATAAGGAGTTGTCATACCATAAGTCAACTGTGACTTGATGGCAAAAAAAAGGTCAACTGGATCACCATTACAAGTTGAAGAACTAAACAAGGAGTTCCCTAATCCAGGAGTGGCCAACGGTAGCTCTCCAGATATTTTTTGCCTACAACTCCCATCAGTCCCAGCCAGCATGACCAATTGCTGGTGCTGATGGGAGTTGTAGGCAAAAAACATCTGGAGAGCTACCATTGGCCACCCTGCCCTAATCCATTGCTCTTAACCCCTGTACTACATCACTCTGAGGAAAAGAAGCTGTTACAAAAATCTGAACCTAAGAGGTGACAACTCAGACCCTTCCAGGGAGGAGTCAGAATCAGGTCAACTACCCAAGTCTATCCATACGGCCAGCTTCTGAGGAGGTAAAAAACACAATCTGAGTAAGTTAATAGTGCTAGAATGCAGAGCTCTAACCCAAAGCACTGCCTCTTAAAATTCTTTGCACTTTTACTCAAGAAATGGGGCTCTGATACTGAGCTGGCCTTGCTTGGGGACATAAGATCCCAGCTGGATTTGGGCCTTTATTAGATCAACGTCTGCTGTCCCCAGGAGCTCTCCCAGGTCCTGAAGCTCCTTGGTCTGACCATCTGCTGGCAACTGGCTCTCTCTAATCTCAGAGTAGCTGCTTCTTGTTGCTGCTGCTCCTCCTGATTGCTGCAGTGGCTTCTCTCTAATGGACAGTTCCCTTTAGACCTTGCCCATCACCATGTAGACTCTCAGTCCAGCTGGAACAGGAAAGACTCTCTTCAGGGAAGTGTTCTAAAAAGGACTCTGAAAAAGGCCATCAATCCTATTGGTAGAGTTGGAAACCACTGGTGCTTGCACAGGGGATTCAGAGAAAAGGACAACCTTGCCATGGGTCTTCCCTGGTCTGATAGTTGTCTGCACCTGGTTTCTCACCTGGACTGTGACTGCTGGAAACGATCTATCTCAGCAAATACTTCAGCAATCTCATCTTTTAGCTTCTAGAAGAGAGAAAGAATTAGGGGGAAAATCTGGGAAGAAGTTGATGAATCCTTCTCTATCATAAGAACATAAGAAGAGCCCTGCTAGATCTGAGCAGTGGTCCATTTTATTCTATCATCCTTGTCTCACACAGTGGCCAACCATTCATTGCAGAAGCCCTTTGTGTTCTTTTCAGCATTGATTAGCAATCCTTTGTTAAGAAAATGGGCTCATTTCAGTCATCCCTGATTAGAAGGAGAATAATAACTTTTTTTTTAATTGTCAGGAGATGATAGAATGATCAAATTACTTTACAAACTACAATGAAACATATGAAGCTGCCCTGTCCTGTGTCAGACTACTGGTCTATCAAGGTCAGCATTGTCTGCTCTGAATGACAGAGCTCTCCTGGGTCTCAGGAAGAGGTCTTTCACGTCACGCACAAACCTGTCCTTTTAAGTGGAGATGCCAGAGATTGAACCTGGGACCTTCGGTATGCAAAGCAAAGGCTCTTCCTCTGAGCAATGACTGGTTTGCAACAAGAAATTTGTGGGGCAGATTCAGCCCTAGTAAGTGCTTTTCAACCTTTTGCGGTAGGTTGCTGCTATTCCTGTTTCTTAGATGAAGAACATTAGCTGAGTGGCAGTGATTTCCACAAGTGAGTCCAAAATTGAACAAAGATTGTTGAATACAAGGCTAACAGTACAGATCTATCCACATTGTCTCAGATATATGACCCACTTTATTCAGTGGATCTCACTCCAAAGTAGGCCTGCAGAGAGTAGCAGGCTAAAGGTCTTTCCATGAAGCATGTCAATTTTCACTAGGGCTGATTTCACATACATATTTTTCTCCATCTTTGTGCCCAAACTGGAATGCTGTTTTTTGGAGCATCTGCATGACATCTTCTAATTGTTAACTTTCCTTGATTTCCCTGTGGTCAACAAGCTTCTTCTCAAACTTGTTTTGCAATGATCTTTTCAGAACAAATGTTGTCCAAGCCCATGAGCATGCCATCTAGATTGAGACATTCACATTTTCAACAGTCCCACCCACATCACTGCCATTTTCTTTCTGCCAGCCTCTTACCACCATGCCACTGGAGGCTATTCCAGGGTATGTTTGTTTGTTTGTTTTTAAAAAATCAGTAATTGCTATAGCAATAGACGATTTAAAAAGCCCAGAACCCTGAAAAAGGCCTCTGGTAGTACAGTTTGGGAAAGAATACAGGGGGGAAAGCAGCTGATGGAGGAAAGTGAACTGAAAACTCCAGTCTGGAAGCTCTATTGCCAATGTGAATACCTCTATGAGCAACAGTGATGAATGCAAAACAGAGAATCCTTGCCCTGTGGATGCAACCTCTGAATGGCATTTTGTGTGTGTGTGGAGCAGAGACTTTGTCTCTGCACTCATGAAAAACCTAGTAATTATTCAGACACTACATTGACCCATCTGCAGAAGGGGGCAGGGCTTACCTGAATATCCTCCAGCAGTTCTGTCTTGTGTTGTTTGATTACCTCGATCTCAGCCTTTTCAGTCTCACTCAAATCAGATGACCCTGGAAGGAAGCCACACAAGGAACCTTTTTACCCCCATCCTTACACTTGCTGCATTCTAAGGCTACACTCTGAAGTCATGATGAACCAAGGTTTTAAGTCATGGTTTGTGCAATAAACTCTGGTTGGTCTACTAGATGAATCTAACATATTCTGACTTGTGCACAAATCCTGGTGTGTCTGCTTCTCATCTTCTACTTGCTTCCCAGTAGGGAGGATGTTCTTTTCTGCTGCTTGTAGCTGTCTCTGTGGCCTGGCAGCTACAAGAAGCAGTGCTGCTCAGCAAAATCAGATCTCAAATCCAATTACAATTAGTTAAAATTGCAGTAAACAAATCAGAAATGAGCCCTAATTTAAAACCCCTACCCACACATTTGGGCTGCATTTAGACAAATGTCACAACTAACTGGGGTTTGAGCATATGATCCAAAGGGTTCACTCCTGGAAGGGTAGATTATATTTTTTCATCATAAACCACCCCTTGAATGGCAAGTTGTCCACATTTGGTAAATGTTTTGTGGAAAATGTTCTGCACAAATGGTTATAAGTTCACACTCAGTGGGAATATAGCCCAATTCTTAGATTATAAAATGTGTCTTCTATTTATAAAAAAAATACATTTTGTTGTTCCTTTCTCCATCTTACATGAGGCTGAAACATTTGTGGATTTGCAGAAACAAGGGGGGCCTTGCTACCAAATCGTGGCTACACACAAAAGTAGCCTGAAAAGTTGTGCTTGGTTCCGCTTTTAGGTGTAGGAAGTTGGGCGGATGATGTCAGAGATGAAGAAGACCACAGTATGACTCACTTAAGACCAAACCAAAGCAGAAGTAGTGGTCTTGGGGCACCAGTTCCTACAGTTAAATAAAGGCTGCTTAGAGTGCTCAGCAAGGGTCTGACAGCAAATGGAAGTTCTTGCTGTAAACCAAAAATAAGGGCCAGAGCCCATATTCAGCTCTCTCTTAAAAACTAAACTGGA
This sequence comes from Heteronotia binoei, assembly GCF_032191835.1. NCBI lineage: Eukaryota > Metazoa > Chordata > Lepidosauria > Squamata > Gekkonidae > Heteronotia > Heteronotia binoei. The sequence continues at coordinate 85,460,850 of NC_083230.1, forward strand.
TATTCAGAATGGTCTTTGAATTGAACAGGTTTTTACAAACCAAACTTTGTAAGCAAAGACAACCCTACCATTAGGCAGTGGCAGATTTGGGGGTCACCCTTGAACAATGACAAACTGTAGATAATCAACAGTGCAATCCTAAGTAGAGTTACATTCACTGAAGTCCATCCACCTCTGTCAAGGAAGTCCTGCTTGGTGGTGGTGGTGGAAAATGCTGTAAAGTCTCAGCTGACTTAGGCAACCCTGTAGGGTTTTCAAGGCAAGAGACATTCAGAGGTGGTTTACACTGCCTGCTTCCATGTCATGCCACTGGAATTCCTTGGAGGTCCAGATACTAGCCTTGGCTGATCCTGCTTAGCTTCCAAGATCTGATGAGATCAGGCTAGCTTAGGCTATCCAAATCAGGACAACCCTGCACAGGGTTGCACAATATATTACATACAATATCAACCAGCCTTCTCCCAGAGATGATGAATTCATGAGCCATGAGATCAGACAAGCAGCAGGCGCTGCCCCCTGCTCCATCACTGGCAGCCAAAGAGCAAGGCTTTTATGGTGATTGGCCCAAACCTCTGGATTCTTCTTGCTAAAGGTTAGGGAAGGTTCGTTTGGGTCCTGAAAAGGATATAAAACATTTATTTTCTAGCTACTATGATTCTAACAGTTGGATTTGTTACTTGCTATACCTTATTTTAAGAGATTTTTTTATTATTTCCCATTACAGTGAATTTATCAAACAGAGGTCTGAATAGATGTTCAAATAAAGAAAGTAAGCAGGAACACTTGGGGCAGTTTTAGGCATGATTTTTTCTTGCAAGCATGTATATCTCTATGCTTTAAATAATCTTGTATACTCTATCATTTTATCTTCTCACATCTGGATAGAAAGGAGAAGTTCACTACAATTGCCCTGGAAACTTTTTCTCTATTTTGGATCTCATGTGCAGAACCATCGCTAAATATACAGCAGAAAAGTGGAAGCTATGACATAGTTCTTTAGGGGATAAGGGGATGGAACAAATAGCCCCCCACCCCATACCGTAAGTTTTTACTTATCTATTTATTTATTTATTTATTTATGATTTATATCCCGCCCTTCCCACAAAAGTGGCTCAGGGCGGCTCACAACAGATAGTCAAACATAAAATTAAACTAGCATTTAAATATATAAGCATTTAAAACATTCAAAACATTTAAAACCTTAAAAACATTAAACATTACAACAGTATGTATAACAGGAATCTGGTAAAGCTACATTTAATTTCCCATATCAGTTAGGTGTAAGCTAGCCGGAAGAGGGTTGTCTTACATGCCCTGTGGAACTGAATAAGGTCCCACAGGGCCCTCACCTCCTCCGGCAGCTGGTTCCACCATGTAGGGGCCATAACAGAGAAGGCCCTGTCCCTAGTAGATTTTAGGCGGGCTTCTTTTGGCCCAGGGATAGCGAGAAGATTTTGGGTTCCCGATCTCAGTACTCTCTGGGGAACATGTGGGGAGAGACGGTCCTTCAGGTAGGCAGGTCCCAGGCCATATAGGGCTTTAAAGGTGATGACAGGACCTTGTACCGAACACGGTATATTATTGGGAGCCAGTGCAGAGCCTGAAGACCCGGCTGAAGGAAGGAAGAAAATGCTTCTCTTCTGAAATTATCAGCATCTCTGAACTATACTTAGGGGCAATTCATATAACCACAACCACAGCTGGCACATCAAACCATGCATACTTTCCCATGCCAACAGTTAAGTTTCTTCACTTTTTTGATTGTCAGGATTGGCTACCAAAGTATCTTTGTGAGCTACAACAATGAGGAAGGAGCTGCCATTCCACAGAAGCTCTGCTCACTCCCAGCTGCCAGTTCACAAGGATGTGATGGCCCTTACCAATACCTGTTATTGTTTCTACTTTGGCCAAGCACTTTTGGTATTGCCAGAATTGTGGCCGGAGGTAGGGAGAGATGACTAATGTGCCTTGCTTTGGGAAGATGAGGTGCCTTGAACCAGCAGAAAATAAAGGCCATTTGCAAATGGGGTTCTTGGAAGAAGCCATGAAAGCAGTTGGGGAATCCATTCTTCACCACCAATGTGCAGGGCCGGATCTAGGGGGGGGAAGAGGGGGGTGCTTGCCCTGGGTGCCAATGGGGAGGGGGCACCAAATTAGGTATGGAGTCAACTGTATTCTATGGGACTATAAAATAGAATGGCCCATAAGGGAGCATCATTATTTAATTTTGCCCCCCCCCTCAAAAACATGTAGATTTGGTCCTGCCAATGTGTTCAGGGAGGAGGCAAGATGCTCACCAGAGTTCTTTATAAAGACAAGGGCAGGTGTTGCTCACAACTGGCTTATCATCTGGAAGTTAGTAGAGCTACATGCTGTGATTAAGGGGTTTTTTTAAAAAAAAAATCTCAGGAAAAAGTAGGATACAAAAGGAAAAAAGGGGATAGTGAAAAATATGCTGATACCCAGATGAAGAGTGTCTACCAGGGAAGATTTGCATCTATCAAGGAAGTTTCTGAGGAAGATGTAAAAGGTCAGCAATACTTTTTGCATGGTGTCAGTAATATGTTCATGCAAATTAATATGGCAGTCTAAGGAACTGATTTTGTTTTTCTAATGAGAAGGCAACTATCCATATAGTCCAGCCCTCTCCTGTAATTTGTCCTCTGCATCTGGCACATAGAGAAGTTAATTTTGGCCATTGTAGCTAATTGCTGTTAACAGACCCACCTGCATGAATTACTATGAACTCCTCATTGGGCAACCAGAAGTTCTGTTGTCATGAGAAAGGCTGGCTACATTTGTGTATTTAGATGTTTATACTCTGCTTTTCTCCCCAGTGGGGAATCAAAGCAGTTTACAATGTCATTCTCCCCTGTTTCATTTTATCCTCAACAACCCTGTGAGGTAGGTTAGGCAGAGAGCGTGTAATGGGCCCAAGGCTACCCAGCAAGCTCACATGGCAGAACAGGAGTTTGAACCTGGGTCGTTGAGATCCAGGAGCATTCTAAACACCACACCAAGTTGGAAAAAAGTATTCACAACACTATAATTTTTGTCAGCCTCCCCCTGCCTAGTTGTCTTTTTATAAACTGGAAAGCCAAACGCTTAAGCCTTTTCCCTTGGGAAAGGTGTTCTAACCTCTCCATTGTTTTTGGTTGTCTTTTTCTGGACTTTTCCCAGCTCTGTTTTGAATGGGATAATTTGAACTGTGTGCAGCATCCCAAATGTGGTCCTGCTACAGAGCAGCATTATGCATGACATTTTATTTCTGGTCCCTTAATAATTCCTGATATAATTTTTTTAGTTCTTTTTCAATGCCAGTTATCAAAGAATGAAAGAAGAAATAGGATGATTTGTCCATCCGACTGATCAGAAGGAAAACAAGAGAGGAATAAAAGGATAATCAGCATAGTTTACACATGGTAAAGGGGAAATGGATGAAGAAAAATATAAGTCATATTTAAAGCACATAAAGAAGGTCGGTGAGTTTAATTTATGCTCTTTCATTTCTTTGTTGTTTCTTGGCAGGCATTTTGTGGAATTGCTTTTTGGGCAGATGGTGGATAATCTGATCATTTTTCCTCAAAATTGCTAGCTGCTAGATATCTTTAGAAAGAAACCATTGGCAAGAGGATCTGCCTTTCACAGCTTGATCCATCAATGGAGAGAAATCTAGCATCTGCTCTGAAAAATCCTCTGAAGATCAATCTCTGTCCAGGTTTGTGAACTTAAGAACTGAAAACCACAGAAGCAACACAAAACTCTGACTTGGGCAGTGTCTATTTTCCCACACAAGGGAACTCTCTGCCAGCTGGTCCCAGGCAGGAACTCAGAAGGATGGTTCAGACTCAGGCAGTACTAGCATTAGGGGTGCCAACTCCAGACTGAGAAATTCTGGAGATTTCAGACTAAAGCCTGGGAGGGCAGGGAACAGGGATGGCAAGCTATAGAGCAGGGGTGGCCAAACTTGGTTAACATAAGAGCCACACAGAATAAACCTCAGATGTCTGAGAGCCACAAGAAATGAATGTCAGAAGATGTTTGAGAGCTGGAAGGAAGGAAATCAAATAGATGCAGGAGGGAGATGTGACAAGAAAGCAACTTTAAATACATTCTCCAAGCCACTGACTGATTTAAAATGTGAAGTAATTTTAAATCACTTGGAGAAATGATTTAAAAAGACAAATGCCTTCTCCAAACTTGCCAACAGGTGGTGAGGGCTTCAAGAGCCACACAATGTGTGCAAAAGAGCCATGGGTGGCCACCTCTGCTATACACTCCACTCTCCAAAGCCCTCATTTTCTTCAGGGGAACTGATCTCTGTAGTCTGGAGGTCAGTTGTAGAGCTCTCCAGGCCCCACCTAGAGGTTGGAAAATCTATCTAGCCACTATTTCCCTTCTCAGTGTCTTCAGTCAGAGGGCAGTTGCTGTGAGCTAATGTCACAAGTACCACAGCGGCCAATTCAGATTATATTGAGGGGAGAATATCCTTCAGTTTCTGCTCCCCTTTCTGCACTATTTTTCTGAACTTACATAACCGGGGAGGGACATTATTTGCTTGGGGGGGGGCTGCATGTGTGCTGCTGGACTGCACATACAATCCCCAGTGGGGCAAATAGCACCCTGAGACCATTTCATGGTGGCAGGTATGGGGGTGGGGGTGGAGAGGAGCTGAAGCCCGTTCTCTTCTCATGCCACAGTCAGGGCTTTTTTTGAGCAGGAATGCACAGAAATGCAGTTCCAACTGGCTCGGTGTCAGGGGTGTGTGGCCTGATAAGCAAATGAGTTCCTGCTGGACTTTTTCTACAAAAAAAGCCCTGGCCACAGTCCCAATATGTAGGTGGTGGCTGGAGATCTCCTGGGATGATGATTGATCTCCAGATGGCACAGATTAGTTCACTCGGAGAAAACAGCCCTTTTGGAAGGTGGACTCTACGGCATTATGCCCCACTGAAGTCTCTCCCCTCCCCAAACTCTGCCCCCCTCAGGCTCCATTCCCAAAATCTCCAAGTATTTCCCAACCTTGAGCTGTCAGCCTTAGCAATATGAATCAGGCTTCTGAGGTGCTTTGGAAATCAGTTCCCAGCTGCTGCCCTGTGACTGAAGGCAATGAAACTTGGGCTGGGGACATAGTTCGGAGCTGTCTAGTTTGGAGCCTGTACTGAGTCAGTCCAGAAAGAGAAGAAAGGGGCTTCTTGGGTTTGTGGGGTGGGGGATCAGGTGACAAGTTGCCACTTTCCGGCTGCGATCACACATACTAAATAAGGCAGTTTCAATCCACTGTAAATGCACTTTTCAACTGGATTTTGCTAGTACAGTAAAATCCAGCTGGAAAGTACAGTGAAAGTGGATTGAAACTGCATTATTTAGCATGCGTGATCACAGCCTCCATGTCTTTAGAAGCGGGTCTTGACTTGATGAGTGTTGTTTGTGAGGGAGTCAGAGCTGCTGCCTTCAGAGCAGCTAAAGGAAATTCATCCGCTTTGGACTGTCCTTCTACCTAGCTAGTTTCCCCTCTGTATGATTGCCAACTGGCCAGGAAAAAAATTCCCTTTAATAGTATTTGGAAAAGTGCAGTTGATAATACTTGATAATGGCATGCACAGCAAACTGATATTAAATGGACAGCTAGGGGGGACCCATTTAAAAGTTGTGAACCCTATACCACATTCAGCATGCAAAGCTATTGACATATTATTTGGGGAGGGATTCACAAATAAGCATGAGTAAATTGGCAAGATTTTATTCCATGCCTAGGCTTCTCCAGGAGGTAGCAACCAAAGTTGTTGAAAACTACAATGGACCCACAAAAATGTTCTCTGGCCCTCACATTCAGGAGAACTAGAGTAAGTTGCTTGATTAGAACAGAGATGCTGCTGCTATTCCCAGAAACACCCTGTCCAAACCTCTAGGGCATCTAAGCTCCAAGGGCATCTTGATATACTGCAAGTCTGTGCCCCTGTTCCCTCCCTCTCAGCAGCTCTGGTTCAACTCATACGTAGGGAGTAGTTCTATAATAATAATTGCAAACATTTATGTTATGCTAATAATACGTAGGAACCAAGTATTGCATTGGCCTGTTATTAGTTCTGTATCCCAAGAACCTTCCAGAAAAGTCCTGTTCATGAGTTACAGTGAACACATGCAAATCTCTTTGTAAGAAAGAGCCCGTATATGTTTACTTTATAAATGAAATGGGGAGCCAGTACCTCAGAAAATGTGGGGTTTAAATCAAATGTCAAGCTGGAAAAAGTGATGTTTGATGGTTTTAGAAAAGGCAATCCCTGGTGCACAAAGAAGTCCTTCAAGGGGCAGCAAGAAGACCATTAGACAGGATAGTGAGGTCAGAACCATCTCTCCTCTGTTAAGTGTCTTTCTCCAGATCTCTACTCTTAGAGCAATTTCTGCCTTTTTCTCAGAAGTGCCACACTCAGTCTTACTCTCTTTCTCAGCTAGAGATTGTTAGGAACCTATTTCTGTCTCTCCTCTTTCTTAAGTAAACCTTTGTCTACTATTTAATCAGGGGACACAGTTTATCATTCAGGTTAAGTAGATCTAGCTGAAATTCCCTCTTCTCTACAGAGCTTTGAAAAGGTATAGGTGCCACTGTCCTCGTTTGCATGCCGAAAATATGGTTTATATAAACTACGTATAGGATAGGATTACATGGAATTACATAAATTACATGAAACTATACCTGAAGTTGCTAGCAGGTAGGATTATCATCCCTATCATACCAGAACCAACGGGTTGAAATTAAATCAAAAGAGTTTTTGGCTAAACATTAGGAAGAACTTCCTGTTGAAATGGCTCCTCCATGGAACAAGCTTCCTTGGGAGGTGGTGGGCTCTCCTTCCTTGGAGGTTTTAATCATGTTCATCTGACAGCAGTGCTGATTCTCTGAATTTAGGCAGATCATGAGAGGGAGGGCAGGAAGGCTTGCATCAGGGTTTAGTGATAAGATGTGTTCCCTGAAAAACTGCTACAGAGCTATTGTGTCCCTGGCTTTCCTTGCATTTGTTTGGGTGCCCTGTTTTGGGATCAAAATGATGCAAAGGTCAAACCTGTTGAGTACATAATAGATCCTGACTTTCTGTCTCCTGTATATGAAATTAGGCTTGTTGGTTTACCAGTCCGACCTAAGCGAGGGGCAGGGGGGAGGGGGGAAACATCTGTCTGAACTGGAAAAGAAACCCTGTCATGTGTTAATTTTATCATCTCATCTGATTTTTGATACTTTAAAAGACTTCCTCTTCCAAACAGAATCAAGAAATTGTGGCTTTGTGAAGCACTCCTACACAAGAACCATGGAAAAATTGCAGTTATCGTTTTCTGGATTGTCCTTATTCTAACATTTTCTTTTTTGTCTCATGTACCTCACTGAAACTCCAGAGTGCAGAATTTTGCTTTCCTCTCACAGGTGTAATGTGTGTTCATCATTATTTGAAAATGATACAAATGCAAATGCATTCAGAAACCTATGCACCTTTACTCAGTGGGACACACTCCCAAGGAAGAGATGTAGCCCCAAAGGTAGTAAATGGTCTTGTGTCAAAACGGCACAGGAGCTGGATTTTCTCCCTTTTAAGCCAGATTCTTTAGAGATGTTTTTTTTAAAGCCTTTAAAACTGACTGTCTTTAAAGTCACACCCAAAAATCAGAGCAACTCCCACTTTCTCATTTTCCCCTTCATACTTTTGGTTAAGTTGATTGTGTTTCTATCAGATTGCTCATTTTGGATCCCCGGCATATATACAAAGAAGACAGACTAAAGGCATGATCAAAATATTTTAAAGAGAAGACTTACTGGTGGGACAAACATCCATCATGAAGTCTCACGACGGCCGCAGATGTAGTGTAGCTGCCGGGTTCACTTCCTCTTTACTTCTTCAGAATTAAAGTGACTTCAGTGCAATCATAACTAACCAGGAGGCAGCAGCTCAAGAGATCTGCTCTGGTTTGTGACTCCTCCTTTTCCTCTAGGTTCCTCCTCATCTATTCTGATTGACAGAGGAAACCATTTGCTCATATTGCAACATGAGTATTAATGAACTTTGGGTGTTTCCTGGAAAACCCACAGTACCGGCACATCGTATTGACAGGAGGGGCCATTCTGTTCTTGTGAAGCAGGGTCTTGAACCTCAATATATGTATCATTATGAGCCTTAGCAGGGCCAGTGCAACATATTTTGTCATTCCATGGAAGATTTTGCATCCAATAATAAAGAGTACAAGAAAGAGGAATGGCTTAAAGCAACATTAATATGAAAAGCAGCTAAACCATCTAAAACAGCAGTCTCATAGAGGGCACTCCTAAGCAAAGTCATATCTTCTTAAGCCCAGAAGGGTATAACTCTTAAGATTGTACTGTAAACCTTATCCTAAAACTAAGATCATGTGAATTTAGGGCAAGCCATTAAACTACCGGTTTTTTAAACACAGTTAAACCTAAGGGAATGTCTCTAAATTATCACTACAGAAAGCATATCACAACAGAAAGCCTGCTCACACACCACTGCTGGCTGGATCCAGGTTGTCCAGTGAGTGTTGCCAAATCTGACTCAGGAAATATCTGGGGATTTGGGGGGTGGACCCAGGAGACTTTGGAGGTGGAGCTAGGAGCAAGGTTGTGACAAGCATGATTGAACTGCAAAGGGAGTTCTGGCAATTTTATTTTAAAAGACCATGTTCCTTTAAAATTGCTTCCCTACATTGGAAATAATGAAGGATAGGGGCACCTTCTTTTGGGGCTCATAGAACTGGACCCCCTGGTCCAATCTTTTTGAAACTGGGGGTGAGGGAGTGAGGAGAAGCACCAGATGCTACGCTGCAAAAAAAAAGCTCCCCAGAACCCTAGATACCCACAAATTGATTCTTCATTATACCCTATGGGAACTGGTCTCCATAGGGTATAATGGAGTGCCCAGCAGACATTTACTTCCCCCCCCCCACTCTCTGATAACCTTGAAGCAGGGGGAGGGCCTCCAACCAGAGGATCCTCTGCCCCCAACTGGTGTTTGGCAACCCTATGTCCAGTGGTGGCAAGGGTCTAGGAGGCAACACCTGGCACCTGCTGTGCTTCTGGTGCCTGCAAATCAGCAGAATCCCTGCAGTGTGTTGGTGTCATTGTGCTGGCCCAAGCAATAGCATGGTCAGATATATGGCCCTGATCCTAGATATATTATTCATGTACTACTGCTTAGGATTGCAACTTTAGCTGTACAGTTTTATTTAGCATGCTGTGGGAGAAAGAATGGAAAGAACTTGGAATTCCAGAGCATCTTCTTGTTGAGGAGGAGAAGGAAGAAGAGGAGGAGGAGAAGAAATTGGATTTATACCCTGCCCTTCACTCTGAATCTCAGAGTCTCAGGGTGGCTCAAAATCTCCTTTACCTTCCTCCCCCACAACAGACACCCTGTGAGGTAGGTGGGGCTGAAAGAGATCTCACAGAAGCTGTCCCCTTCAAGCACAGCTCTGCAAGAGCTATGGCTGACCCAAGGCTATTCTACCAGCTGCAAGTGGAGGAGTGGGGTATTGGTTCTGCCAGATAAGAGTCTGTGCACCTAACCTCTACACCAAACTGGGGCAAGGGAAATATGGAGGGAACTAGCATGTGGAAGTTCCATTACAATGGAAGGAACACTGAAGGCTCTTGCCATCTAGATGCAGCCATAGATCTCTGCTTCTCCATGTGGCCAGTTAAGCAACTTAGGTCTTGTATGAATGACTCCCCTTTGCTTCTGCAATGTGGCAGGAAACAGGAGGAGGGGCTATGGCCAAAGGATGGTGTGGTTCAGACAGATCCCAAGCTTATGCTGTTCTGACTTCTGTATAGGTGACCACAATGCAATTGTGATAGCAATTGTGGTGTGCTGTTGTGTTGTCTGGCTCTCCCATGGTGGCCCAATCTTGGGAAAAGTGTACATCGATCCCTTGTAATATTTGTGCATATCCGTTAATCTTACTTAGGAAAAGGACATATCACACATTTCTCCAACAGCACACACATTTAGATCCATAGTTACCCAAGCAGGGCCAATCCCAGCTCCCTGATGCATATTCCTGAATGGAACATGAGCACGTAAGGAGTGGCTGCTACCAGCTTTGACAGGTTAGTCAGCTGTGTCTTTCCTGGACAGAAAAGAGCTGACCACTGTGGTGCATGCCCTGGTAACATCAAGTGCTCAGGCATTGCCTTTTCCAACACCCCTTCTCAAGGTCTAGTGTACAAAGCCCACAAGCAGGGCTTTTTTTGAGCAGAACTCACAGGAACACAGTTCCGGCTGGCTTGGTGTCAGGGGGTGGGGCCTAATATGCAAATGATTTCCTGCTGGTTTTTTTTTTGCAAAAAAGCTCTATGTGAAACAATGTGATGTCAGGGACTAATATGCCAATGAGTTCCTGCTGGGTTTTTTCTACAAAAAAGCCCTGCCCACAACATTCATCTTCTTACCTAGACATTCGAACTTTTCTCAAGAAAGTGGCTTGATGAGTACATCTGCAATCATTTCATCACCTGTAGAACAGGATTCCAACTCAGGAAGCCCTTCTTCCTGCATGTTTCTTACTAGGTGATAGTTCACATCCATGTGTTAAGTTCTTGAGTTGATTTTCTCCATCTGTGCAAGTCTAATGCACCCTTGGTTGTCTTCAAAGATTTATACTGGCTTGGATAGTTCAAATCCCGGTGGCTGTTCCATGTTTCCCATCCTATATCTGACAACTCTATGTGTCATGGACAACTCTATGTGTCATGGTCGCACAGGATTACCCAAAGGAATGGGGAGGAGGAATTTAGGAATTTGTAGTCTTTTTAAATTTAGGGGCTGCTCATAACCTGGAGTCCCTAAACTGTATCTTACTTAGCATATGCATAGAATAGGGTTGCCAACCTCCACATGAAGACCAGAGTTCTCTAGGAATTACAACTGGATTCCAGGGATCAGTTCCTTTGGAGAAAATGGCTGCTTTGGAGGTTGGAATCTATGGTGTTATACCCCACTGAGGGTCCTCTTATCCCCACAACCCTTCCTCCCCAGGATCTACCCCAAATCTCCACAAATTTCCCAACCCAGAAGTGACAAACCTATGATTAACCGTTGTCTCTTCCCTGTGCCTGATCCATCACTCCATTTCACCAGAGACCTGAAGTGGTTGTTGAAGTATCTCCTCCCATGGATTTAACAAGCTTTGCCCTTCATTCCACATACCTTAGGTTCTGTCCCTTTCTTCCCCCCTTCTAACCCCAATCCACAACTCCCCTCAAAGTTACACACATCATCAATTTTATTTCCTATGAGTCACAAGGTATGTTCAAGAGTCCTAAAGTGGAACCAGCATCTCAAGAATTCTTTTTTTACTTCCTGTTATTATCTTCCACAAATTGCAGAGGAGAGAAATAGGAAATGCTGAAAATCAGCACCAGTCTTTCTGCCATCTCTATGACACAGGATGGTGGAACCAGAGCAACAGCACCCCCAGGATAACCAGTGGTCATTGTACACAATACATATTTCTTTTTGTTGTTCAGTCACACAATCCAACTCTTCACATCCCTTATGAATATAGTGGAAGTGAAGAATATGTTTAAGGAACTAGAGTTGATAGACAGAGTACCTGAAGAACTATGGACAGAGGTTTGTGACATTGTACAGAAGGCAGCAATCAGCACCATCCCAAAGAAAAAGAAATGCAAGAAAGCAAAGTGGCTGTCTGATGAGGCTTTACAAATAGCTGAGGAAAGAAGGAAAGCGAAAGATTCACTCAACTGAATGTAGATTTCCAGAGAACAGCAAGGAGAGATGCCTTCCTGAAGGAACAATGCAAAGCAATAGAGGAAAATAATAGAATGGGAAGGACAAGAGATCTCTTAAAAGAAAACCCTGGAGAAATCAAGGGAATGTTCCGTGCAAAGATGGCCATGATAAAGGACAAAACCGGTAGGGATCTAACAGAAGCAGATGAGATTAGGAAGAGGTGGCAAGAATACAAGGAAGAATTACACAAGGATCTCAATACATATTTCTAGAGCTGCCCATATTCAATTAACTAATCAATTATCAAAATATTTTAATTAACTAAAAAGATGCCCTAATTAATTATCAGGCAGATTATTTTTTTCAAAAAATAATAATAATATGAGTACAATACCGGAAACCTGTAGATGTCATGCAGACAGGCCCCTTGACAGAGGCACAGTCTCGGTGTGTGAGCCAAGACAGAATGCCTCTTTTCAAATGAAACCTGCTGAAAGTACAGGGCTGCCTAGAAGCCTATAGAAAAATGTCCTGTTCCTTTAACAAGGGCTTAATAGGATGTTACTTTACTGGGTGATGTGATTTCCCCGCCATACCATGGGTAGGTGAAACTACCTGCCCATTTTCACAAGCAGGGTATCTATTAAATGTCAGGATATCTATTTTCCTCAGGTCTCCTGGCAATCCAAATAACTTTGTGTATATTGCATTGTTTTCTTAATTTTTGTAACCCTGTTGTTGTGTTGATTATTGTATGTTCCATATTATTTTTCCTGACATGTTTTTTTTCTGACTTTTGTAATCTGCTTTGACTGGCAAGGAGACAGGCAAATAAATTACTAAATTTGTGCATTTAACTAATTAAAGGTTAAAAATTAAGATTTCATTATTTGAGCAGCTAACATTCTAATTTGCACACTTACTGCAAATAAGTATTATGTGAATGAGATAAATATTATACAAATAGGAAAGTTTTTACTAGCTAAGGAGGCTTCATACTGGCTCCTATCATCAGAGCTTTACTGTCTCTCTACCTTTGCATATTTAGTTCCTGATAAGCAGGAACCATCAGGAAGTCTGTACACCCCCAGTTGCATAATACATGACAGACCAAACCTATCCTTCTCTGACATTCTCCTGCGGGTTTATATGAACTTAAGTTAGAGAGAACAAGCTGATTCTGTTAAAAAAAAGATGTCACAAACTCAGATTTTTCTGATCAGTAATATATGTCATATTTTGATACTGGCATATCTAGAGACAGCTGGCTTAGAGGTATAGGGGCAAGGGGGGGGGAAGTGACCCTCCAGAAACACGTGTTGACACCCCTCAAAATTCCTGACTTTTATTTTAAAAAGTAAGTCTCTATCCCTTTTTGTTGTGGGGAATATAAGGGAATACATGCAAACAGCTTTTGTCTGGAGTTCCTCAAAAGGAAAGTACAAAATGACTGAAGTTGAGTCCATTAGCCCCTTCCTAATCCAATTTATTCTTGTCTGCTGTATTCATGTATCTTATCACCCTATCCCCTTTCCTTGTTTTTCACCTTTTATATACTGTGAGAACACTGATATTGTCTGGGGGTTGACTCCTCTGTTTACAAGGGGAAGTTTGGCTCAAGAGTAGGTAGGGCCATGGAAAGGAGGAAGAGCAGAAAAATGTGCAGTTTCATTCAGCCTGATATCTGTTTTTCATCATTAATTGCAACCACCTTGCTGTAGTTTGCCAGCATGAAATAATATGTGCTTCTGAGCATATGCAGAATACTTTTAACTTATCAATCACTGACACATGATCACTGTCAAGCTCTTGTCTTCACCTCCTCCAAAATCTGCCTAAAGAAGAAGAGTTGGTTTTATATCCTGCCCATAACTATCCGAACAAGTCTTTCTCTCCCCATAACAGACACCCTGTTTAGTAGGTGGGGCTGTGAGGGCTGTGAAAGAGCAGTACCGGATCTACATATTTTTGAGGGGCGGCAAAATTAAAAAATGACGCCCCCTATTGGGCCATTTTGTCTTATGGTCCCATAGAATACAATGGATTCCATGTCCAATTTGGTGCCCCCACCCTCCATCAGTGTCCGGGGCAAGCACGCCCCTCTGCCCGCCCCCCTAGATCCGGCTGCATGTGGAGGAGTGGGAAATCAAACCTGGTTCTTCAGATTACAGTCCACCATTCTTAACTACTACAGTGTGCTAACAGACTGAAGAGGCATAACTTCTTCACTGCAGAGGGTCATAATATCCAGGCATCTTGAAGTCCTACTGTTTCTTACTACAGAAAAAAAAGAGACTGGGGAGGATCTAAATAAAGCTGACCCAAGAATAATCCCTCCTCTAAATACCAGTTTGGTGTAGTGGTTAAGTGTGCGGACTCTTATCTGAGTGGTTTTGATTCTCCACTCCTCCACATGCACCTTCTGGAATGACCTTGGGTCAGCTATAGCTCTTGTAGGAGTTGTCTTTGAAAAGGCAGCTGCTGTAAGAGCTCTCTCAGACCCACCTACTTCACAAGGCGCCTGTTGTGGAGGGGGAGGGTAAAAGGAGATTGTGACAGCTCTGAGTCTCTGAGATTCAGGGTACAGGGTGGGATATAAATCCAATATCATCTTCTTCATCTTCTTACTGAATCTGCAGACACTCTGCACACGTGCTTTCTCATATCAACCTACCTGGTATTAATTTCTAGGTGGGGGATTGATTTGCAGGCAGGTATAGCTCAGGAACCTCTGTAATTAACAGTGTCATCCTAAACAGAGTGACACCCATTAAAGTCAATGGGCTTAGAAGGAGGTTACTCTGCTTGAACTATAGGGTGGGGGCTGGGGACCTCCTGCTATTATAATTGATCACCAGATGACAGAGATCACTTCCCCTGGATAAAATGGCTGCTTTGGAGGGTGGACTCCATGGCATTGTACACAACTAGGGCTGACAGACCTCTGTCGGGGGCAGGAGAATCCCCAAATTTTTGCAGGGTTCTCCACACCCAACTGTCCCAAAAGATGATGTGACGACATCATCCCAAAGTGACATTATCATGTTGCTGATGTTGCATGGCAGTGCTCTAGTTTTGGGCCACAATTCTATTGTAAAACTGGTTACAAACCATAGAGTTTTGCCCAAAGACTAGAGTGTCACCCCCCTGACATCAGTGACATGATGATGTCTCTTCCAGGTAACATCATCACATCACCTTCAGGCCAGGTGGGGGGGGCAGCACCTCATAACAGCAGGGGGTCCCCTCACCCCCATCAGGGATCAGAAAAACCCTAGTTGGGTACAGTGCCATGGAGTCTCCCCTCCAAGGCAGCCATTTTCTCCAGGGGAAATGATCTCTTTAGCTTGGAGATGAACTGTAATTCTGGGGGAGCCCCAGGTCCCACCTGGAGGTTGGCATCACTGGGGTCAGTCACAGTTCTGTCAGAACTCTCTCTGTCCCATCTATCTCACAAGGTGACTGTTGTGAGGAGAGGAAGAGAAGGTGGTTGTAAGCTGCTTTGAGACTCCTTAGGGTAAAGAAAAGCGGGGTATAAAAACCAACTCTTCAAAGCATGTAGAAGGAAGGCCTTTGACCCAGACTTCCAGGCAGAACTAAACAGTATTGCACACTGAAGTGATTAGCTTGCATACAGAAATCCTGCTGAATATCTGCTGAGTTTTCTCAGTTAGTTCCCCAACACTATGGTAGCCCAACAAAATGGAATCAGACAGCAAGGCGCCAGAATAAATTATCAAACAGGAAATGTTTAATGGTTAAGCATACAATACAGAATGTTGAATATAATTCAGTTGAGATTTGGAGCATTTATAATATTTATGAAAGAATGATGGAGGGATTAGGGGTGGATCTTATCATCCCTAATTTCCAGTGCAGATCCCTAATTTCCAATTGCAGATCCCTAATACCTGGGGTTGCCAGTGCCATCTCTGGGTGAGTATCGAGCCTCTGAGAGGGGGAATCTAGGGAGAGGAGGGACCTTGTTAGGGTATGATACCTTGAAGTCTACTTTCCAAAGCAACCGTTTTCTCCAGGAGAAGTAGCCTGGAAATAGCTGTAATTCTGGGAGATCTCCAGTCCCTTTCTGGAGAGTGGCAACTGTACTAATGCCCTCTGAGTGACAAGGTAAGGAAAAGTATGGTGTGATCTCACCCTTCTGTAGCAAGAAGGTCAAAAGGGAGGTGGAGTATGACAAAGATAAATAAGCGGAGGCTAGGGTTGCCAAGTCCCCTGCAGCCTCTGGTGGGGGACTTTTTTCACAATGGTACCATAGAGTTTTCCCTCCCCAATTGCTAGAGCATCTGGGGAAACTATAGAGTTTCCCCAGAAACACCTAGAGCGGCCAGCATGCGGTGGCGCTGGTGCAATGACGTCACTTCCGGGTGATGTCATCACACCAGCGACATTGGGGGAGGTCCCCCCCACTGGCCCAATATGGGCTGGCGGGTTGGGAATCTCCAGGGTGGGAGAACCCCCGCCCGGCCTGGGGGCTTGGCAGCCCTAGTGGAGGCTGAGGGGAAACACCTCATGAGGAGAGACTCAGAGAAAAACTGTAGGTGAAGGATTTTGACAGTTCATTGGAAGACGGATCTGTAGTCAAAGAGCAGATAGATATAACAGTGATATGGGTAATTTAGCAATTACCTTTTGTGCAGTGTAATAATAGTGATTACAGTGCCTTCTTCTGAAAGGTTGAGGATACAGTGGAAAGACGTGTCATCCTCAGAGTGTCTACGGACACTCAACGCTCTGCAGGTGTAAAATTATACCTCCACGTGATTCTGTAGCCAACATCTGCTAGACCTGAAACCCCTGTATTATCTCCCATTGTCTGATAATTAGTTGGTATGATAAGAGGCAATTGTGATAATTAATCATGCAATAATTTAATGCTGGTGGAGCTGAGTAATGAGTAACAGAGTAGTTCTTTGGATTATCAGATGATAGCTGCAATTATCACAAGGATAATTCATTCCTTGTTAAACAGATAGACAGATTTGTTTTTAACAGAGAAAAGAAAAGTGGTTGACTTCAGCCTGGGCACATTACTAAGACCTGTTTTTAAAACAGTGCTGGCAAGGCAAGAGAGCTGACCCATGGGACTTTGCACTCACACAATGTCTCGTTTAAACTGGGCTAGGCCACTTCGTCTGCCACATAGTTGCTTAGCATGGGTAGCAGCCCAGTTTAAACAAGATATTGTGTCCCCATAGGTTACGTCTCTTGCCACAGAAGCACTGTATTTTAACCAGGCCTTATTGCCACATTTCTGGGGTTTGGTTTGGGATATATGTGTGTGCCCCATGCAGAGAGAGGAAATCAGAAAGCTGTGCTTGTCACCTGCAAGTCATAGCATGTGTGTACCTGGATGTCATGGTGACCTCTGATGACTGACCCCTACTGGCGGCATGGAGGGTATTAAGAGAGGTGGCTGAATAAAGCCTGCCCCTGCCTCCATTTCTGGTATTCCAAGGAGGTTTCCAATCCAAGTACTTGTCAGAGTCGACTCTGGTTAGCTTCTGAGATATGACAAGATGAGGCTTGCCTGGGCTATCCTGGTCAGGAGGAGATTAATTAATATATTTATACCCCATTTTTCTATATTGCTCTAAGTAGCTTACAAATCTTAATTAAAAACATTACAATTTAAAAGCAATAGACTAACCCCCACCAATAACTTGGGTGGTGACAGCTGTGGAGAAAGACTTGCAGGGATTCTATCATTTCCTCTAGTCCAATTAATCACTATTAATTATCTGGTGTGTTAGGCTGTAAAATCACAGAGTCCTCCTGCCGGCAAATGATAAAGGGAAGAGTTTTGTTGTTTGTCTTAGTTGTAACGGAGGTGTTTTATTATGGAACGTGTTAATTGAAGGCTGCGCAAAAAGAGTGTGATGGTAGGATTTGCGGATTAGGTGGCATGACTCAGTTTTATATAGTATTTTTCCCCCAAATTTACACCCCATTCCCTCTCCCTGAACAGAATTCAGAGCAGCTAACACCACAAATGTTTTAAATTGTATTTTACTGTATTTTATTGTTTTAAACTTCAATTGTATTGTCTGAATTTGCATGTTAGCCGCCCTGAGTCTGCTTGTGGAGAGGGCGGAATAAAAGTTGAAATAAATAAATAAAATACAAAATACACCAACAAAAACAATACAAAGATACAGGGCTTTTTAAAAAAGAAAAAAGCCCAGCAGGGGCTCAATTGCATATTAGGTCACACCCCCTGATGTCACCAGAAGTGTCATCATCCTGTTTTGACAGAACATATTTGCTATGATCCTTGTGCAGGGGCCATGCTAAATATCAAGCCCTCTGTCAATAATCTGATTCAACATTGCCCTCATTTTGTATTTTGTTTTTTCATTTTGTAATCTTGTTCCTATTTTGTGATGTTTTGGAGGTGTTTTTTTTCATTTTTTGTATTTTTTGGGGGGGAGGGTTGTTTAAAAAATTAATAAAAATATTTTAAAAATATTTGCTATAATCATACTGTTACCTCTTCATCCTCATACAGATGGACTTTTCTTTATTAATTTTACCCTGTAAATCTGAGTTTTGCACTCTTATTTGGTCACTTTAATCTTCTATTCCCCCTTTCTGGAAGGAAGGAAGGAAGGAAGGAAGGAAGGAAGGAAGGAAGGAAGGAAGGAAGGAAGGAAGGGAAGCAGCTTGGAGTGGGGGGAAAAGCAGTTCCCTGGTCTCTCCTCATTTCCAGGTCTCACACAACTAAAACAGAAAAAGACACAGAGAGAGAGTAGAAATAGATGGAGAGAGAGGAAGGGGGGAGAAGAAAGCAAATGCCCAGGGAGAGAAGAGTGAAAGAAAGGAAGAAAAAGAGAGGTTCCCCATATAGCAGGGGTGGCCAAGGGTAGCTCTCCAGATGTTTTTTGCCTACAACTCCCATCAGCCATTGGCCATGCTGGCTGGGGCTGATGGGAGTTGTAGGCAAAAAACATCTGAAGAGCTACCCTTGGCCACCTCTGCTATAGCCTCCCCCAGCACCGACTGCAGATGAAAGCGAGCCCAGTGCTGCCAAAGCAACTTGCTCCGTGTGGCACCTCCCCCCCCCCCAATATAAAATGAACCTCCCCAGCCAGCACTATAGCCCAGGCTACAAGGCAAGGCCTTCCCTGCACAGCAGCCATGCTGCCAGGCTGGGCTGCACGCCTCCTCTACCCCAACCCCAAGCAAGCCCTTGAGGCTGATACCTCAGCCCAGGTGGTGAAGCAAGGCCATCTCCTTCCTTGCAGCCACCCCAGCCCTCATGGGCATGCAGCCAGGCTGAGCTGTGTGCCTCCTCCACCCCCTCCAGCAAACCCCCTTCCCACACCTATCGCAGCCCTCTGTCTTACCTTGCATGGATCAGTTGACTGGCGGTTGCAATGGCTGATTGGCACAGGCAGGCTGGCTCCAGCTCTCCCTTTTATAGTGCTCTCCCACAAGTGTCAGGGGAGGGCTGGTGAGCTGGGCTTCAGGAAGCTGCTGCAGCAGCATGGCTTGGCCCTGGGAGCCCAGCTGGCAAGTATTGCCAGCCTGGGAGTGTGTGGCTGCTGGAGACCTTTTTTTGAGCCAGAGCTCTGGCTAAGCCAACTGAAGCAGTGCTCCAGTGTGATCTGGCTCAAAAAAAATCCTGCAAAGATATAACAAATTATCTTTAAAATATAAAACAGTTAAAAATCTTTCCCCATTAAAATCTATCTACTATATGAACATATGAATCTGCCTTCTGCTGAATCAGACCCTTGGTCCATCAAAGTCAGTATTGTCTACTCAGACTGGCAGTGGCTCTCTAGGGTCTCAAGCTGAGGTTTTTCATGCCTATTTGCCTGGACCCTTTTTAGTTGGAGATGCCAGGGATTGAACCTGGGACCTTCTGCTTACCAAGCAGATGCTTTACCACTGAGCCACCATCCCTCCCTATAAAGCAGGGTAGGTTGTGTGAATGGTGAAAACACAGCTGAAGCATACCAGCTGCATGGTAGATCACAATCACCCAAAGGCCATCTGAAAAAGGGTAGTCTTACATGCCGTGCGGAACCTAGGGAGGTCCTGCAAAGCACACACCTCTTTGGATAGCTGGTTCCACAGAACAGGGGCCCCTACTGAGAATGCCTCTGCCCTTGTTGACACAAGGTGGGCAGTTTGTGGACCAGGAAACTTCAATAAATTCTAATAAGAAAATCAAAAAAGACATGGAGGATTATTCTGGGAGAAGCAGTCACATAGGTATAAGGGTCCCAAGTGGTTTACGTCTATAAAGGTAAGTACCAACACTTTGAATTGGCACCAGAAACTAATTGAGACTCTAGGAGCTTCCAGGAAAACTCTATGGTTTTCACAGATGCTCTAGCAATTTGGGAGGAAAACTCTATGATACCAATTTGGGAGGAAAACTCTATGGCTGGAGGCCGTGGGGGACTTGGCAACCCTAGCCATAGCCTTCCTCTACAGAGTCTTCCCTGGTGGTTTCCCATCCAAAAAACTGATCTTGCTGCTCTTCTGAGTTCTGATGAGAGTGAGCTATACTATATCATTCCACTAGGGTTCCCAACCTCCTGCTGGGGGCAGGGTTCCCTCGATTTCAGGGCCTCCAACCTGCTGGCACAAGCTTTCTTGGCGCCTGACATGCCTGGCATGATGTCGGCACCCAGAAGTGATGTAATCATGCCAGGCACAACACACAGGGATGCTCTAGCATTTTGATATGAAACTCTATGGCACCATAGAGGTTTTTTTAACCTAAATGCTAGAGCACCCTCTGCACGACATTCCTGGTGTGATGGTGCCATTTCTGAGTAATGTCATTGCACCAGACATGCTGGACACCAACAGAGATCTTTGGGGGTGGAGCTCCCCCCACTAGCTAATCCTGTGTCATGGAGTTTTATGCTGGAGGGAAGTCCCCCCACCAGCAGCCAGGTGGGACCTGGCAACCCTACATTCCACATCTCATTGAGAGAGGTAAGGGTGTGCAATTATGAGTTTCCCAGATCATTCAAGTGGAAATGGAGATTGTTCTTTTCTTTAAGAACAGGAATATATGCAGGGCTTTTTTTTTTAGCAGGAAAGCACAGGAACACAGTTCAGGCTGGCTTGGTGTCAGGGGGCGTGTCCTAATATGCAAATGAGTTCCTGATAGTCTTTTTCTACAAAAAAGCCATGTGTGAAACAATGATGACACCAGGGGTGTGGCCTAATATGCAAATGAGTTCCTGCTGGGTTTTTTCCTTTAAGAAAAAGCCCTGCTTATATGGCTTACTTCTACTCCTTTTTGGTCTCCTGTTCATGGGAAATCCTTGTTCAGCAGTGGAAGGAAATGCCTTTTTTGTAAATCTTCATGGTGGCATCAGAGAGGGTACAAAGCCTCTTTAATATCGAAAATATATAAATTATTGTTGAAATGGTCTACAGAAGAAGAAGTAGTAAAATCTCAAATGATTAAATGGGCAATTAATATAAACAAGGAAATACAAATGGATACATGGGAATATCTTTGGAAGAACTCGATGAAAATATCAACATGTCAGAGTATTAAAGAGAACTGTTTCAAGATGATGTATAGGTGGTATATGACTCCGAAAAAACTGGCAAAGATGAGTAAAAAGATGTCAGATAGATGTTGGAAATGTAAGAAACATGAAGGTTCTGTTTACCATATGTGGTGGACTTGTGGAAAAGCGAAAAAGTTTTGGCAGATGATACAAGAAATATCTCAAATTTTGGGATATGATTTTAAGAAAGTAGCAGAGACTTTTCTGTTGGGATTACGAATGGAAAAATTTCCAAAAGAAGATAGAACTTTAATTTGGTATTTGCTCTCAGCTGCTAGGACATTATATGGGCAGTTATGGAAACAAGAAAAAATACCAGAGAAATGGGATTGGATTGTGAAAATTTTATCATGGAATGAGATGGATAAACTAACAAGAACTTTAAGAGACTATGATTTGGAAATGTTTAAAAGGGAATGGAAGAAATTTGGAGGATATATAGAAAAAGAGTGGAATTTGAAAGGACATTGGGCAATTTTTTAACAATGAATTTAAGAAAAGGGAGAAATTGAACCTTGATGGGTTAAGGGTACCTTTATAAATGAACTTAAGTATATAACATAGGCGGAAGTCTAGTAAAAGAGGGAGGGGGATTAGAAAAATATCATATGGGTTAGGGATAGTAATGATATAATTAGATATTGTTACCATATGTTATTAATAAATTGTTTTAAAACACAAAGCCAAAGCCATTCTTCTACCAGGTACTCCCCCCCCCCTCCTCAGCTGAAGTACCAGGGAAGAAGTACCTTCCTTCTGTGTGTCCTCCTCCCCTGCATCTGCTCCTCTTCACGGTGCTTCCTGGGTGGAAGCTGCATAGCAACCTCTTTTCCTAACTGCCCAAGCCCTTGGAGTTACAGAATGTGATGAAAGGAAATGCTGAGCCATCTGGGGCATGCAAAGATAGAAATATCTCTCAAACCACACACTTGCATGCCCCTCCCCTCCAGCAAACAGTCAGGGCTGCCTGGTGGTGGGGGAAGGGACTGGGGAACGGGTTGAGAAACATGCTCTCTTCCCTTTCCTCTCAG
Source organism: Heteronotia binoei (assembly GCF_032191835.1). NCBI lineage: Eukaryota > Metazoa > Chordata > Lepidosauria > Squamata > Gekkonidae > Heteronotia > Heteronotia binoei. The sequence goes on from NC_083230.1 coordinate 85,483,200, forward strand.
CCCACAACCTGCTGTTCAATTCAGCTTCAGTTTTGACACAACTGTACAGCATTTTCCATCATCCACTTTTGTGAGCCGTTATCCCCTCCCCTGAGACTTGCTGGACCCCCTCAGCCCTGCCAGGCCGCAGAGATGCAAGCCATCAAATGTGTGGTGGTGGGAGATGGGTATGTACCACTTGTTTGAGGTCGGGGGGAAGAGGGAACTCTTTCTTACAAGAACTTTTTCTAGACTCTGATATCTCATCCATTGCATGCTTGGAGAGGATGGACAAGTGTGAGAAGGAGCTATGGCTTCTGTCAAGGGTGGGAAAGGGTACTTGAGAAGATAGCATGAAATGGAGCAATTTTCAGCAAGAGAAATTCAAGCCCAGATAGGTTGCTATTTCTGTGTTGCATCTTCTGGTATAGCTATTGATAATAGAGTCTGGGACGAAGTGCAGGAAGAGTGTAGAATTGCCACCTGCTGAATGATAGATGGCATCTTTCCTTAAGCCTTCTTGGGCAAGTTGCTATTTCAGAGATGCAGAATGCTGCCCTGATCCAGAACATTTAACAAAATAGATGCAGTCAATGGGGTTGATGGGTGGCAGAACTGTGCAGCCTTTTTTCAAATTTGTCATGAAGATATTTCTATTCTGCTTGTGATCTCGTTTTGGGTCAGGCTTCCTCTGCATTGATTATCTTGAGGAAAGGAATATGTGTGACTGTTTGCAGGCAGAACTTTGTATGAAAAAAGGTAGGAAAATATTTACTTCCAAAGAGGCCTGGATCTTTTGTGCCACGGAGGTCCAAGTTACCTATGATCTCTGGGATGTAAGAAAAATGATCTTTGTAACCTTGAGTAAATGAGGGATCAGCAGCTGGAGGCTAAATGTGGCCATCAGAGCAACAGCACTTAGCCCCACAGTTGCCAGTTCAGAAGAGAAAAGGGGACATGGAGTGATTTTTTTGGACTTGCCAAGAGATTGCCATGCAGGTGGAAAGGAAGATAAGGGTTTTGGCCCACCATTTACATATCATCCAGCTTGGTGCAGTGGTTAGAGTGTTAGACTAGGACCTGGAACACTCAGGCTTGTATCCCCACTGACGCTATAGAAGCTTGCTGGGTGACCTTGAGCTAGTCACACACTCTCAGACTAACCTACCTCACGGTATAAGGATAGAATGGAGTAGAGGAAAATGATGTAAGTCACTTTGGTTACCATTGGGGAGAAAGTGGGGTATAAATAAATAAATATTTTCTCAAAGTGACTGTCCATTTGCTTCCACAGAAAGATGTCACTCTGGTTTGTTGACCAAAACAAGCAGTACAAAATGGGATATGTCTTTTATTGGAATCGTTTGTGTGGTGGTGAGGAGCAGGCAAACTTCTGCAATTCAAAAGCTCTCCTGCACACACACAAAAACCAATCTGCCCCCTCCTTCTTGATGGAGCGCTGGGTGACTCAAAATAGCAGTTATTTTCCACAAATAGAAATTGGCTTTAGAAAAGCATGCACTGGGCAAGAGTTGTGATCCTTTATGTGTGCTTGCTTGGATATAAGAACTATTGAGTTGGAGAGGGCTCACTTCCTAGTGAGCATCGACAGGATTGCAGACAGTTTCAAGACAGGTTCTACGCATGAATCTGTTGAAAGCATCACTGCCACAGCTTGGAGAAGCAGAGAAGAGAGAAGGCTGATTTTGAGCTCAGCAGCCAGGGCTTAAGCTGGTTCTGCAATGAGGTCACATGGTCAGTTGGTGTCTGAAGCTGATGATGAACTGGCACTGGACTCTCTGAACTCTGCTAGTCCCTTCCTCTTGAAAAGGGGCAGGAAGGAAGTTTGTAAGCATGCATGTGTGAGTATGTGCATACATGCACACCCACCCACAATTCAGATAAGAGGAAGCACAAGGGAGTGTTATTTCAGGCAGGTAGAAATGGGGTTGGGGCAGGAAGGGGAAGAAAACAATGCCTACCCAAACCATTTTCTGTCATTTGCTAGAAAAGTACAATATGTATCTGAATGACAATCCACTGTCATGGCTTCCCACTGTAAATCATCCTGACCTAACTGGCTAGATTCAAGTCCAGTAGCAGCTTAGAGACCAATAAGATTTTCAGGGTATGAACTTTCTGGGGTTCAGTCTCCCTTTGTCAGATCTGACTGGCATGTTTACCCAGAAATAAGTCCAAGTGGGTCTTACTTGTTTAGGAGGATGAAAGCCTTAGAAGACATGAACTGAAACTGGGCTACCAACGCATCAAAAAAAAAAAAAACATCCTAGCCAGCTCTTGTACTCTTTGCAAGCATTTAATGTGCAGAAATCATTAGTTGAAGCTTTCTGTCACCTCCTAAGATTTGCACATCAAACTGGCCCCTGCTGAGAAGATGCTGTTCATAATCTAAAATGGCTTGTGCTTGAAATGTATCCTATCTAATATATTTAAATCCCATGCTTCTTCCAAGGAGCTCATATAACATACTTGGTTCTTCCCTTCTTGGTTGTGTCTTCACAACAATCCTGTGATAGAATGACTGACTTCAGATCACTAAGTAAGGATTTGGATCTGGATCTCCCAGCTCCTTTGTGAGACTCATACTCCACACTGGCTCTCTAAAGGAATCTTACCCTTGTCACTGCCATTCAGTGCATTCCTGCCAGTCACATTGAGCTGTTCTGGTTACTGTTTGCTTCATTTCTCATGATAAAAGTGGGGGGACTAGTTGCCTCTTCAGGACTTGATCAAGCCTATCCTGCATGACTCCTCTTCTCCATGCAGCCACCTTGGCTACCTGCATGCAGAACTAAATTGCTCATTAGATACTTGCAAATTGCTACTGCCCACCTTCCAATAACATCAAAATTAAAGGAGACATGAAGTCTTCTGGCCCTGACTTGAATAGCCCAGGCTAGCCTGTTCTCATCGGATCTTGGAAGCTAAGCAGATCTGGCTAGAATTTGGAGGGAAGACCTCCAAGGAAATCCAGAGCCAGGCAATGGCAAGCCACCTTTGAATCTGTTGCCTTGAAAACCTTATGAGATCACCATGAGTTGGCTGTGACTTGATGGCACTTTCTACCACCACATGAAGTCTTCCCTCCACATTTGCCTTAGATGACAGCATTTACTGAAAGTGCTCCGAGGGATTGAGTTTTTAAAATGTTTTGCTATAGTTTCTTGATAACTGCAGTTATCACATGCCTGGATATGCGCTTAGATGCAGTCTTGCTCTTGAATGCCCTGGTCACATCAGTTTTCAATACCCTGGTCACATCAGTTTTCAATACCTAGCCAGCCTCAGTTGCCCTTTAATAGCAATTTTAGATTAGACACACACTGGAGATGCTCTTAAAAGACAGCCTAGAAGCTACAGTTGGTACAGTTGGTTACCAGTGATGGTAGGATTCTGTGATTTGCAAGGAACACACTTGCTAGTTGGCTCCTTGTCTGGGCCCAGTTAAAGCACAACTGTCATTTTTTGGCCAAAAGCAGGGCATTTCCACTGTTGGCACCGAAGCTACCTCCTTAGACAAGTCCCACCAATCCTTCTAATTGCTCAGGTTTTGTAGCACAGTGAATTTTTCTAGGGATGCCAGCCTCCAAGTGGGAGCTGGGGATCCCCTAACATTACAGTTCATCTCCAGACTACAAAGATCAGCTCCCCTGGAGAAAACGGATGTTAGGAGAACTGTCAAACACATTTGTTACAAGCAGGGGGTTTTTTTGTAACAGGAACTCCTTTGCATTTTAGGGCATACACCCCGAATGTAACCAATCCTCCAAGAGCTTACAGTAGGCCCTGTACTAACAGCCTTGTAAGCTCATGGAGGATTGGCTACATCAGGGGTGTGTGGTGTAATATACAAAGGAGTTCCTGCTACAAAAAAAGGGCCGGATCTGACATTAATGTCATTTTGTCAGGCCAAGCAATGTGCCATAAAATGGCAAGTGACGGGCTATCAGGACCACAGAGGAACTATTACTAGCAGGACAGAAAACCTCTCTACGTGCAAAAATTACAAAGCAACTAGACTAGTATATGTCAACACTCTGTATTTAGTATCAGTTTCAAAATTCAATATAAATAATATGTCCATACAAATCATGAGAAACCATACAAAAAATCACCATCCACCACAAACCACTCTTATTCCTACTGACTCTTTGGTGAATAACATCCACAACAAGGACCAGTTTTTATGAGCGTCGGACTTAAGGACTGGTTTTTATGAACGTCGGACCTCAGCTAAGACTATCAATTGTTGTGGATGTTGTTCACGAAAGAGTCAGTAGGAATAAGAGTGTTGACATATACTGGTCTAGTTGCTTTGTAATTTTTGCAAGGAGAGAAGTTTTCTGTTGTGCTAACAAAATGGCAAGTACCAGAGATATAAACTTGGACTCAGGCAAACATGATTTTTTACCCAAAATACAAACATGCTTAAAACATTAACACTCCTACAGTATTCTGTTTATTTAACAGTCTTTAATAACTGACAGTTCTTTACTCTGAATTATTGCATCAAACTCTGGGGGCAATATCTGTGCTTTAGCAATCTTGAATATGCTGTTCAGGTGTGTAAGCAAACTAACTTATGCAGTAAACTACAGCTGTAATTCCAGTAGCTCATGAAGCAGGATTTTTGATTTATTGACATATATTACAGAAAAGAGCTGTTCACAAACATACATTATCCCAAACTAGACAGAATTTTAGAAACAAAAGCCTTAAGTCAGGGGTAGGCTTGCCAATCCCCAGGTCCCAGTGGGGGTTCTTCCGCTTTCCCAGGCTCCTCCACAGCCACCATGTGACTTTCCACCTCCGGAGGCTTCAGTCTCCTACTGAAAGGCTTCCTCTTGGGATGGTGTGTCTGTGTTACTTCGAAGAAGTTGGCAGCAACTTGTGAGTAGAGATGCCAATCCCTCGCTTCAGAGTTGCCAGAAACGGGGGGGGGGGAAATGTCTGCTGGGCAGTGGGCACTTCATTATTCCCTATGTGGCGATCGATTCTCATAGGGTATAATGAGGAATTGATCTGGAGGTATTGAGGGCTCCGTGGGGGCTATGTTTTGAGGTAGAGGCACCAAATTTTCAGTATAGCATCTAGTGCCTCTCCCCATAATACCCCCCCCCAAGTTTTAAAATGATTGGACCAGGGGGTCCAATTCTATGAGCCCCAAAAGAAGGTGCCCCTATCCTTCATTATTTCCTGTGGAAGGAAGGCATTTAAAAAGGTGTGCAGTCCCTTGAAATGCTTAACTCCCTTGGAGTTCAATTATGCTTGTCACACCCTTGCTCCTGGCTCTGTCCCCAATGTCTCCTGGCTCCACCCCCAAAGTCCCCAGATAGTTCTTTTATTGGACTTGGCAATCCTAATCAGGGGCAATGCAAATCCAAAAATTGGTAAAATTTGCTAATGCTAAGTTTATCCTTCAGTACAGCATCACACTGCTTCCTCACCTACCTGTGATTTGTGGAATCCTTTCATTGGTAGGTGGGGAGCAGTGTGAATGGCCCATTTTGTCCACTGTACTGACTCACTATATGTAATATGCCTTGAGCAGGCCTTCCACTTCAGAGAAGCTTTTCCTCTCCATCCCCTCCCCCATCTCCAACACAAGTAACCCCAGGGGTCCTCTTCCCTCTGAACATACGCTTTCCCATGCAACACTAGATCAGCAACTTTTTCCTCTGTGACCCTGGAAATATTTTTGTGTGTGAATCAGGGTTCCTTCACATTTAGAGAGGTCCACTCCAAAATATACATATATAATATAAGCCCTTCAACGAACTGGAGCCACCACCCTCAATACCTGCTCCATCCTCCACAAAAGTCACAAACCCTCCACAGATTCAGCAGCCACCTGCCAATGACTAGAAGTTCTGAATCAGCCCTTTTCTCCCACCACCTCTGTGTGATTCATCTTCTCCAATCCACTCTCTTCCAGATCTCAAGTCTGTTCCCCACTGACTATTCCTTTCCTTGCACTTCAGTCCCACTTAGATACCTGACCTTCCACAATCCCCCCATGGTGCTGATCTTTGAGCATGGGGCTTAAGAACTGGGAGACCCAGGTCCATAAGCCCCACTCTGCCATGGAAGTTCCTGGGTGACTTTGGGCCAGTCATTCTTTCAGTCTATCATACCCTGCACAGTGATTGTGAGAACAAAAACATAGCTGGGATGAATGATACTTGTAAATCACTTTGGGCCCCTATTTGAGGAGAAAAGCAAGGTGCAGATGCTAGAAAATAAAAATGATACAACAAAGTCTCATTAAGTCTTTAAGGTGACTCAAGACCTTAAAGCTTTTATCTTAGCCTCCAACTACACCCCTGCTCTTGCATGTCACCTGCCCCAAACACAAACACTTAGCACCTTCTCTCACCCCAACAGCTCTATTTCTCCTCCTTTCCCATGGCTTTCCAAGCACAGTTCCCACCATGTACCCCAATGCACCCACTTCAACCCTTACCTTCTGTTCCCCTTCCATCAATATACTGGTGACACCCAAGCTCAAAACTCTATGATAGCTGGGTGAAGGGGCACATATAGATGTTAAATAATATAGGGAAGAGAAGTGCTTCCTGAAGGATCCCACATAGTTAGGGGTGTCTAGAGGACACATTATCTCCCAGCGCCACCCTCTCCCAACCTTGGAGAAATGAGGTAAGCAAATGAAGGCCACCCCACAAACTCCTACATCAGCAAGGCAGTGGGTAAAAGGATCATAATCAACCATGTTGAGTGCTGCCATAAGATTTAATAATAATAGCAGCACCAATCTGCCTCAATCCAGCTGTCTGCAGAGATTATCTGTCAAGGTGATCAACACTGTCTCTGTCACATGGCTGGAATGGAAGCCAGACTGGAATGGATCTAATGCTGATGTGTCATGCAGGAAACCCTGGAGCTGTTCAGCTATCACTCTCTCAATTACCTTACCCAGCAATGATAAGTTTGATACTGAGCAGTAATTGGCGGGATCAGAGAGATCCAAGTTTTGTTTCTTTAAGAGTCATATGACCAAGACCTCCTGAAGACCCTCCAGATAGATCCCTATTTCCAGGGATCGGTTGATGATATCCATCAATGGGCTCCATATCCTCTCATTGCTAGCTTTTACTAGCCATAAGGGACATAGATCTAGAAGGCACGTGGTTGGTCTGACAGCACCGAGGGTCCTGTCAACATCAGCAGGAGAGAGCAGGTTGAAGGTGTCAAAAACTGAATCCAAAGGCAGCCAAGGGGCCTCCAGTCCACATACTGTATCAATGTTGGCAGGCAAGTCATGGTGAAGCAACAGGATTTTATCCACAAAAAAGCTTGCAAATGCCTCACAAGTTTGAGTTTGCTTTAGAAGGTGGAATCTTTCTTTAGAAGGTGGCATCTATGGCATTGTACTGCACAGAGTCCCTGTCCTCCCCAGGCTTCATCCCCAGATCTCCAGGAGTTTCCCATTCTAGATCTGGCAACCCTCCCCCCCAATCTAGTGCTAATGGCCAGGGATGATTTGGAAATCCTGCTTCAAGCCTTCCTAGTTGAAGATTATCAACTGAGCTTTTAAATGCATGTTCAGACAGTGTTACTGTTGTCCAATGGTTTTTTAGGACCTTAATTATTTATGATCCTACTGTTGATGTGTATTTTAAGTAATTTAAGCATTGGTATGATGCTTTGAGCATTTTCTTAGGAAAAGATGACTGATAAATACAGTGAGCAGAAATATAAATTATGCCTTTCCTTGCTCTTCTCCTAGCTTTGGGTAAATAGAATGTGCAGGAGATTCAGTCTCTCCTTACTTTCTGCTGTACCTAATCTGTATCATGTCTCCCCCCCACCCCTTGTCTTCAGAGCTGTGGGTAAAACTTGCCTCCTGATCAGCTACACCACCAATGCCTTCCCAGGAGAATACATCCCCACTGTGTGAGTATGATGCAGTGAACAGTAGAGGATTTTGAGAATAACAAGTTGGGTACTAGGTGACTGAGTTGATTTGGCAACCTATTTTTTTCCAGTCCTAATACCTTTGGTACAAAAGGAAATGCCCAGATCTGGATAGCCCAGGCTAGCCTGATCTCATCAGATCTTGGAACCTAAGTAGGTCAGTTATCTGGATGGGTCCAGGGTCACAACACAGAGGCAGGCAATGGCAAACCTCCTCTGAATATCTCTTGCCTTGAAAACCCTAAAGAGTTGCCATATGTCAGCTGTACATTCTTATATGAATACCAATGTTAAATGCATGGCTTAGCAAGCAGTTTCTACCCATGCTGCAGGCTATGTGCATTGCAATGGTACAGTTGAACATACAACTGTGACTGGGAAATTATTTATTGTAAATTAGGTGCAAACCTGTCCCTAATGTCCTGGCTGGCTACATGCAGAGGGCTTATATGTGTAGGAGAAATAAAAGAATATGAACCACACCAACTGCCCTGTAATATATTACAGCTCAGTATCCGACCACCTCAGTCTGAATTCTGAATAAATGTGTACAACAACTGAGAGATATTTGGTATTGAAGCATAGAGATTATATTGCAGATACTGTAAACTGAGAGACTTCCTGTGAGCAAAGGACGGTTACTTCTGTCTATTTTAGCCAGCAGCCAGTATAGAGATATGACTACAGTCAGATTTGTGGAATTGAAATGGATGAAAAAATTATCAAGTCAATCTCCAAGTCAGAAGCAGTGAGAGACTGTGACCCAGGAACAAACTTAGCTGCTGAGCTTAGACAGGGCCACAATGAAGATGATTGCCCAGTATAATCTCCTCTCACACCACTGCCAACTGGGCTTAAGCTGAGAGTCCCCTGGAAGAATGGCAGAGTTTTTGAGAGTTGGCTAGGGTTGCCAGACCCCCGCTGGGGGCAGGGGAACCCCTGCTTTTGTGGTGCACTTTCCCACACCTAACTGGCCCAAAAGGTGATGGTGATGATATCACCTGGAAGTGACATCATCATGTTGCCAACATCATGCGACAGTGCTCTAATTTTTGGGCAAAACTCTATGATAAAATGAGCTACAAACCATAGAGTTTTGCCCCCAAACTAGAGCATCACCCCCCAACATCAGCGACATGGTGACATCACTTCCATGTGACATCATTGCATTTTGCATGTGTAGCAGAATAGGACCCAGGATCTCCACACTGGCTGCAAGGTAAGACCTGGCAACTCTAGAGTTAGTGGAGCTTGTTATTGGCCACTTTTGTTCCACAAGGCACCTTCATAGTAAGTTTAAGGAGTCAGTCCACCCTGGGCAGAAGCCTTTGCATTTTACTTCCTCCCTCCCTGCATACACATCATTAGCTGTATAATCAAGGCCAAGTACTATTCTGGTATACTGCTTGGGTTGTCAGTATCACTGCAAAGATAATATGCTGAGCCTGAAATGGCATTTCCAGCCCCCTAGGCAATAACTGAGTGAATATGCCCCTTAATGAATGGTTATACGCCATTTAAAGGGCCCTGTATTTATCCTTTCTCCTACTGTGTTTGAGGAGAGCAGTGTGTAAACAGAGAGGCTTCCCTGTAACAGAGAGGCTTCATATTCATATTTAAGGAACTGACACTTACTTGTATTACAGATTTGATAATTATTCTGCCAACGTGATGGTGGACAGCAAACCTGTCAACCTTGGACTGTGGGATACAGCTGGCCAGGAGGATTACGACCGCTTAAGGCCCCTCTCCTATCCTCAAACGGTGGGTCACTTTGTTTGAGAAATTTCTCTCATGCCTGTTTGTATGTGTTTCCCTTGGGATCTGGGCTAATGTTTGCATGTTTAGCCAAACTTTGGTGTGATGTGAGAGCTGTTCACTTTATTTATCCATCTCCAATATACCAATTTAATTCACTTCATAAATTAAATTGGAACACCTTTACTTCCTGAGAAGAACTGTTCTCTTGTCAGGCATTCATGGTCCCTGACTGTGGGGCCTAGAAAGTAGCTGGGATTCAGTTTTATGTAACAGTAGAGGACAGAGAGGAAAAACCACAAGAAGAGAGAAGAGACAAGGATTCCATGATGATTCCCTCATCCCTTTGAACAATGATGGCTGGCAACATTTTTGTGCCCGAGGCAAAGCAAAGGGGTCTTGCCATGATGGTAAAAACATAATACAGTATGTGATAGACTGTTTTCTGCCTTTTTAATGGTACCCCAAACTCTGCCCCCTGAGGCAATCTGCTTCACCAGGCCTAATGGTAGGGCCAGGCCTGCCTTTGAAGAGCAGAACTATCAGGCTGTATGGCCCCAAGGAAGATGTTGATTAAAATGCCTTGGGCTTTTCTGAACATTTTTATTCTGCACGAACAATTCTTATCCAAGAACAGCACAAGTCTTGGCTCATGTTTCTCATATTCAGGGGCTGTCACCTTTCTCCCTCCACAGAGGCAAAGGAGGTCAGAGCTTCTCTGCCTTTAACAATGGAGCAGAAGAGACAATTTCTGTGGGTGTAGGGTTTTTCTTTTCTTTTCTGCATGACAAGCTGCACTAGTTAAAAGTTTCGACTGCTAATGACATAGAGAAAAGGCCAGAAGGAACCAGGGGACAGGGGGGAAAAGGAAGCTGACAGTTCTGCAGACCGAGATTTAACGTTCGGGGGTTTTATGCATACTCAGACATACCAAATGGTTACAGTAAGTGGGGAAACAGAGACATCTTCCATTAGTAAAACGAAGTATCGTTTCTTACAGTGAGTTCAAAATTATCAGAATCTGCAGTTTGGAAAGGAGAAGTAGAAAGTGAAAAGTCTGTATGTTTTTTTAAAAAAAAATACAGAATCACATATACTCAGTATAAATATATGTGTAGAAAATAGCTCTGGTTGCAGCCTTTAAGTACATTGATCAAAGGTTGAAGCTGCTCCTACCTGGTCCTGCCTTAAAGCATACATGGAATTCTGTTCACCAATGTAAGGACAGGACAGAAAAAAGGACTAGGGCAGCTATGGAATGGGAGAGACTTCACCACATTCTTGACTGGGGCATTTCTAGCGGCCTGCACCATTGGAGACTTACCTAGATGGCCACAAGCCACCAACCATGAGCTGCAGTTGTCTACCAGGTGGTTGACAAACTCCACCCCACTAAGTATTTGTAGTTCAAGCCAGGCAGCAAAGCTAGGAAGTTTACTGAGACACTGTTGGGCTACCATATATAGCTGAGGGGCAGCACTCAACTTGATAAGTCACATCTAAATGTAACGGACGTGATGCAGTTTGGCCATCCCTAGGAACAGCTGAAAAGGGGAACCGATAAACTGATGCTAACCGTATGAATCATAGAACTTTCTCAGAGACCTAGGCCAGCTAGTTCAACTCCCTGCTCAATGCAGGAAATCTAGACTAGAGCATTCTGACAACCTGTGCTTCTTCAGTGCAGAATACTGTGGCTGAAATCTGCCCTCCTATAATTTAAGCCAGGGATACCCAACTTTTTTGAGCCTGCTGGCGCCTTTGGAATTCTAACACAGTGGTCTGTCACAAAATGGCTGCTGTAGAAGATGGAGCCAGCCATACAAAATGGCTGCCACAATGTATCTTCCATCACACAGCAAAGATCCTTGTGTTGTGGTGGCAGCGGCTGCAGAAACAGCTTTTTTAAAAAAATCTGCACAGACAATCAGATCTCCAAGGTCCAATCAGAAGCCTTGCTGGGCAAAAGCCCCACCTGTTCCCATCCACTTCCTAGTAAAAAACATTTTATGTGTGCCAGGAAAGATGTCATCAGATACCATGGTAGGGTTGCCAATCCCCAGGTGGGGGCAGGGGATCCCCCGGTTTGGAGGCCTCCCCCCGCTTCAGGGTTGTCAGAAAGCGGGGGGGGGGGGATGCCTGCTGCACACTCCATTATTCCCTATGGAGACCAATTCCCATAGAGTATAATAGAGAATTGATCCACGGGTATCTTGGGCTCTGGGGGGTATCTCCTGGCTCCACCCCCAAAGTCCCTAGATATTTCTTAAATTGGACTTGGCAACCCTATACCATGGTGACAATGAGCACCACACTGGGGACTCCTGACTTAAGCCAGTTAAATCCAGCCTTGTCCTGTGGAGCAGTAGGGAACAAGTCCTTATCCTCTTCTATGCAACAGCTCCTCAGGTATCTCCTTATTCTCTTCTATGCAACAGCTCCTCAGGTATCTGAAAAAAGCAATTATGTCCACCCTCAGTCTACTCTTCTATAGGGTACACAGGTCCAGTGAGAACAGAATGATGATATTAGTGAAGGTGGCTTTTAAGTGTCAAAAGAGACTTATGTGGAACAGCTAGTTGGGAGAACTTGACTCTATCATCCAGAGCTTTAGCCCTTTTCCTCCACACTATTGACTGCATCCTTACATTTTTGCAAAGACTCTAATCCCTTCTTAAATTTGAGCACTCTATTCTTTTGTTGTTGTTGTATTGCTCAATCTATTTAGTATTTCTCTGCAGTCTCTTGTGTTTAATGTATTATGTCTAGTGTTTGCCATCACTAAATAACATGAACTAGAGAGTTAAGCCATTTTAAATTGCCTTAATATCAGTAAAGCGGATTATTTACTTTCCCGTTGAAATCAATGGGAGTGAAAAGTGTTTCACTGGATCATGGTCCAAATTTGAAACCCATGGAAGAATTACTGGGGTATTTCAGTGTGCACTTTGCATTGGGTTTAACAGTCACAAGCATGCAGTGTTTATACTTAAGAAAGCGTTTGTGCTTCTATCCCATTATTACTGGCATTAATAATACTGGCTTCATGCGCAGGGATTTTATCAAGAGGACCTCTGAGCCACAAAGTATGAAGTGCTTTAAGACTTGGGCCAAGCTTTGCATAAATACTACCTGTTGGAATGTCATAAATTCCAGTTCACAATTGTGGAACAGCACCGCCCAACTGTCACGAGCTGGGGCCAGGCCAGGCGAAGTCCAGGGGCAGTCCAAGGTCTGTAACCGGTGAGCAAGAGTGTCCAAGGTGCCAAAGCCAAATCGTTGTCCAGGTATCGTAGGTCAGAGGTTCAGAAGCCGTAGTCAGGGGGTCCAGAAGTCAAGCCAAGGTCAGGAGGTCCAAAGTCAAAAGCCAAAGTGGATGCTAGGACGTCAGGTAGATGACTAGTTGCTTCCACAAAGCCTCCTCCCAAAGCCTACAGCTATATAGCCCTCTGCTGGCTGTTGCCCATTTGGGCTAATTGCTGGCTCAGAGAGGCAGCCAGGATCCTGTTGCAACTCAAGCATCCTTGCTCTTAGAAGGGCCAGAATCCTCTCAAAACTCAGGGCTCAGGGAGCGTCTTGCTTGTGAGCGTGCCGCCCTCCTCCGATCCCTGAGGTCCTGACGGAGGTGGTCACGCACACGCGCCACCCGAGAGGGCGAGGCAGGGGGGCTGGGATCTTCTCCAGCAGGAGGCAGGGGCACTGGTGCAGGTGGCAGGGGCACAGTTTCTGCTGCAGGCTCAACTTCCTCTACAGGGTCCCCAGCACCCATGACACCAACGTTGTGACTTCCAAACATGTTTTTTGTCTTATTCTTGCAGGATGTCTTCCTCATCTGCTTCTCTCTTGTCAGCCCTGCATCTTATGAAAATGTTCGTGCCAAGGTGAGATCATAAGAACATAAGAAGAGTCCTGCTGGATCCATCTAGTCCAGCATCCTGTCTCAAACACTGGCCAATCAGTTGCTCTGGAAGGCCAAAAACAGAGCACGTAGGCCAAGACCTCCCCCTGATGTTACTTCCTGGCCATCACTACTTCCTCTAGCAGCCAATTCCACATTTTAATCACTCTCTGAGTAAAGAAATATTTCATTTTGTCTGCCTTGAACCTACCACCCATCATACCCTTGAGTTCTCGTGTTTTGGAAGAAGGAGAAAACATTTTCTTTGTCATTTTTCTCCATCCCATGTATAATTTTATAAACCTTTATCATGTCCTCCCTTAGTAGTCTTTTTTCTCATAGGGAAGGGGTTCCAACCTGCTAAGAGAGCCAGTTTGGTGTAGTGGTTAAGTGTGTGAACTCTAATCTGGGAGAACTGGGTTTCATTCCCCACTCCTCCACTTGAAGCCAGCTGAGTGACCTTGGATCAGCCACAGTTCTCACAGAGCTGTTCTTCCAGAGCAGTTCTCTCAGAGCTCTCTCAGCCCCACCTACCTCACAAGGTGTCTGTCGGGGGAGAGGAAGGGAAGGAGATTGTAAACCTCTCTGAATGAAGGGCAGGGTATAAATCCAATCTCTTCTTCTTTAGGCAGATTCTGGAGGAGGTGAAGACAAGAGTTTCTCTTCCTCCTCCTCCTCCTCCTCCTCCTGGTTGTTCTCTTCTGTAATTTTTCCAGTTCTGCAATATCCCTTTTGAGATATGGTGACCAGAAATGTACACGTATTCCAAATGAGGCCACACCATATATCTCTACAGGAACATTACAAACAATGGCCATTTTATTCTCCATCCCCTTCTTAATAATCCCCAGCATAGATTTTGCCTTTTTCACCAATGCAGCACACTGGGATGACACTTTCATTGAGCTATCCACTATGACCCCAAAATCTTTTTCCCTTTCAGTCTCAGCAAGTTCAGAATCCATTAGCCTAAACTTTTTTTGTCCCCATGTGCATCACCTTATATTTACCAACACTGAACTTCATTTGCTATTGTCATCCACTCATCCAGTTTGTGGAGGTCCTCTTGAATGTCTTTATGGTCAGCCTTGGTTTTCAAGGCCTGAATATTTTTGTGTCATCTGCAGACTTGGCCACTATGCTACTCAGCCCTAGTTCCAGATCATTTATGAATAAATTAAATAGTATTGGCCCCCATACTGATCCTGGTATGAAAGGTGCATCACACTCAGGAGGCCTTGCTTATGGTTACCAGCTTGAGGCATAGGATTGCCTGAGGCTGGCAACCATTGGAAGAAACTTTCCAGGAGGGCTTCTGTGATGAAGTGGTGACATCACTTCCAGGTTACATCAGAATTGATGTCACCGTGTAGGGGCTATGCTACATCACCTCTGGGTTTCACAGGAAGTGATGTCATCACATAACTATTGACTGATGATTTCCCTCCCATTCCCGCCCCCCACTGGCTGACCAGCACCAATTGTTGTAGGGGAACAGGGATGCCAGCAGGAGGTCTTGCAATATGTTATAAAGTCCTCACTTTTCTTTCTTTCTTTTTTTGTGTGGGTGACACAAGGACTTTTTAATCACACATCAAATGGAAAGTTTTAGCCTCCCAGACTGATGCTGGTCCTTTTCTGCCCCAATGTGCATCACCTTATATTTCTGATCACAGCATTCGGAAACAAATAGCTTCAGCCTGCATCCCTCTGAGCTGTTTTCACATTCTCAGAATTGCCCCATGGAGCCACTATTGGCTACATAGCAGAAATTTCATGGAGCTGTGTGAGTAATGTGATGTTCACAATGGAGCCAGTAGGAGCTCAACAGGGAGTATGAGGATATGGAAGCAGTATGGGTAGATTGATGTTATTAAGTGCAGCAGTTAGATTATGATCCAGCAAACCTAGGTTTGAATTCCCACTCTGCCATGGAAGCTTGCTAGGTGACCTTGGGTAAGTCACTTTCTCAGCCTGATCTGGCTGGATAGGCAGATGTCCCTTGTCTCCTTCATTGCTCCATGTGCGTCCCTCCTGAAGCTTCATGTTTGGTGGAAGAGGATGATCCTCCCAGATAGGAGTGTACCATTATTTAGTCAAGGGTAAATGGTAGCTGCATTCCCCTGCTAGAACCTCCAAACAAGCTCAGCCTAGCCCACCTCACAGGATTGTTGTTGTTTCTCTTGGATCCTCACTAAGGATAAAAGCAAAGTATAAATATCTAAATAAATAAATTTAGAAGCGAAGTGTTTATTATTTTTCCCAGAAAGGGCTAGTGGTTTCCTGAAGTATGACAGTACTGTTCTAGCACTTCCATCATTGGGATTGCTCCCCGTATGCAGTTCAATCACCCCATTAAAAAGGGAGGGGGAGGCATTATAATGCTGGAGAAGGACTGTATAGAGTAGTCAGTTAAAATGATCAGGAAGATGAAGCATCTGCCTATGAAGGGACATTTGAGATGTTGGGGCATTTTAGTTAATACAAATGGCTGAGGGGGATATGGAACAGAGGTTTATAAAATGGTAGATGCAGAGAGATAAGGAGATAATATTTTCTGTCTCCTAAAATTTGGATCACCTAATGAAAGTGATTGATGCTAGGTTTAGGGGAAAACAATGTAAATACTTCACACCTCCATTTAGTAATGGAATTCTTTGCCTCAAAAGATGGCTTTGAAAAAAGAAGTAAAGTTAAAGGAAAATCAATGGCTATAATAGATAAAAATGGATCCTCCATATCCAGGGGCAGTGTGTCTCTGATTTCCAGGTACTAGGCACGAAATCTAATTTCTACAATGGCTTGTTTGTGAGCTTCTGATTTCTCATTGTTGGGAGACAGAATTCTGGTCTTGGCTTGACCAAAAGGTAGTTCTTATCCTCCAGAAAGTAGTCTGCATTAACATAAAGGGTAGCCCATTTTCTTGTTCTTTTTACGTAATTTTTTTTTGTCTCACTCTTCCAAAATCTCCAACTTTTCTCTAGTGGTTTCCTGAAGTACGACATCACTGTCCTAGCACTCCCATGATCCTTGTGGGCACTAAACTGGATCTTCGGGATGACAAGGACACCATAGAGAAGCTCAAGGAGAAGAAGCTGGCGCCCATTACTTATCCACAAGGTCTTGCACTGGCCAAGGAGATAGGTATGTGATTATATGTGGGAAGGCGAAAATGCAAAAATTCACCTATTTCAATTACAACTGTGGACACTCATCTCACTTGAACAGAGCAAATGCTGCCAACTTGCCCTATATTGAAGTGACATGAGGTGGTCACTTCAAGTGGCAAGTTTTGGTGGTGGTTGGCAACTCTGGGTTTGGAAATACTTGGGAGATTTTGGGGATGAAGCCTGAATAGGGCAGTGTATGGAGAAGGGACTTTAATGGGGTATAATGCCATAGAGTCCACCCTCCAAAGTGGCAGTTTTTCCAGGTGAACCAATCTCTGTTACTTGCCTTCTCCTAGTTTCAGTTATCAGAAAAGGGACTGTTTACCTTAGAGAATTGTTGGAACTCTCAGTCTGGGGCAGTGATGTCATGTATTCTTGGTGCTTGGAGGGGCACAGTGGGAGGGCTTCTAGTGTCCTGGCCCCACTGGTGGACCTCCTGATGGCACTTGGGTTTTTTTGGCCACTGTGTGACACAGAGTGTTGGACTGGATGGGCCACTGGCCTGATCCAACATGGCTTCTCTTATGTTCTTAACTTTCTTCCTAGTTCTTCAACCTAGCAGATGCAGGAAGTTCATTTTGTTTGGGATTTCTGACTTGGGAATGCTACAGATCCAACACAGTGGTCCTCTTCATTTCCCAAGTGGTCTGCACTTTAGCTTCTAGTTCTAGTACAGGCATTTACTCTGGTGCTTGAGGCAGAAACTTGAGCATTCACATATGAGGCCAGAGACACTACATCGCCACATAGGGAAGTGAATGCACGCAAACTACATGATGGGGTAGAATTGCTGAGGAAGCTGCTACTCAGAAAAAAACAACAGCTCTTTACTTCAGGGGGCAAACAGACCCTGAGAGTCCCACCTGCTGCTGGCTTGTTTACTTTGCTAACATAAGGATCCCATCATTAGTAGCTCTTTCAACTGCTCCTTATTGACTTTTATCTTCTTTAACTGTGAGAACAAAGGGTCCAGTTACCAGATGTCTTTCTCTTTCCCTTCTGCATCCATAATGAGGAGGAAGAACTGGGCCAGCAACATCTATCAGTTGAAACCCATAGCTGCTGCAACCACAGTTTCCTTTTCCTGCCATGTGATCTGAGGCTAGTTAGCCATGAGTGCAGTTTTGCTTTCCAACTCTTTTATTAAGGACCTGTTCTTTCTGTATGGGCACTATGGTTGCCAGCTCTGGGTTGTTGTTGTTATTAATTGTAGTATTTAATCACCCAATCCTGGCTTATGCCAAGTTCTGGGCGATGTATAACATGTTTAAAATACATAAAATTATCCACACACAAATTAACTAGTTATAAAACTCAGATGGCACCCTGTATGCTCTCTTTAAATCCTGGACTACCAGGGCATCCTGTGGGTGGGTGGAGAAAACTTAAAAAAGCATCTGGGAGAGGGGTAGGGAAAAAAGGAGGTGCCAGCTGGATAGTAAACCATTGCTGCCCTCAACCAAATACCTGGAAATACCTGGAGATTTTGGGTCGTAGAGTGTGAGAAGAACGGGATTTGAGGAGGGGAGAGCCTTCAATGCCATAGAAGCTACCTTCCAAGAGCCATTTTCTCCCAGGTAACCTGATCTCTGCCACTTGGAGATCAGTTGTAATAGCATGAGATCTCCAGCTACCATCTGGAGACTGGCAACCCTAATTGGCACGCATTTCACCTGTGCAGAATGGGTCATCCATTCCTTTTCAACACACTTTACTATACTAAGTAGGCTGGAGGACTGTGGGATACACAACCGGAATGAGAGGACAGGCCATGTGTTTTCAGATAACAGTTTGAGGAAAGAACTGAGGACAGCCCTATATTGAAGAAGAAGAAGATATTGAATTTATATCGTGCCCTCCACTCCGAAGAGTCTCAGAGTGGCTCACAATCTCCTTTACCTTCCTCCCCCACAACAGACACCCTGTGCGGTGGGTGGGGCTGAGAGGGCTCTCACAGCAGCTGCCCTTTCAAGGACGACCTCTGCCAGAGCTATGGCTGACCCAAGGCCATGTTAGCAGGTGCAAGTGGAGGAGTGGGGAATCAAACCCGGTTCTCCCAGATAAGAGTCCTGCACACTTAACCACTACACCAAACTGGCTCTCCACACCAAACTGGCTGACATGAGGTGGTCACTTCCAGTGGCAGGTTTTGGTGTGGGGTTGGCAATTCTAGGTTTGGAAATACTTGGAAGATTTTGGGAATGAATCCTGAATAGGGTGGTGTACGGGGGAAGGGACTTTAATGGGGTATAATGCCATAGAGTCCACCTTCCAAAGTGGCAGTTTTTTCCAGGTGAACTGATCTCCGTTACTTGCCTTCTCCTAGTTTAAATTTTCAGAAAAGGGACTGTTTACCTTAGAGAATGCATATTTGATTATGATTGAACTGTACCGCCACATCAAAATCTCCCCTGGGGAGTGAAGCAGTCTTCTTTCTGACTTGCTAGTTTTGTGAATGGAGATAGAAGCATAGATGGGTGTAACCTCAGGCTGACGGTAGGGATGGGCATGGAACGCAAAAATGGTGGTTCATTTTGTTTCATGGTTTGTTGGGTTGCCCAGTTTGGTGGTTCAGTTCATTTCATGTGTTTTTTCTATTTCCCAAATGGATCATGGTTCATTGGTTCACTCAGTTTGGGAAGGCATAGAACAGCCATCGAGTAGGCTAGAGATGCCAGATTTGTGGCAAACTCTACAGCAGACTATCCTATATCTGCGTTCCAAATTTGATGCAAATTGGATTTGGTGCCCCCAATAAACTGCTCTCCTATTTATTTATTTACTTTGTTTATTTTATTTGATTTATATCTCGCCCTCTCCGCCAAAGCAGGCTCAGGGCAGCTCACAACATAAAATCCCACACACAATTAAATTAATGAGTATTAAAATTACACTTTCAGTAATAAAATTGATATACAATGATTAAAACAGTTAAAACAGAAAAAACAGATAATGAGTTGGTGCTATTCTGGTGGCGACAGCCTTTTTCCACTTCTCTTAAATACCGGTGCCGAGTCAATTGGAGGTCAGCCAGAAGAGGACAGTCTTGCAGGCCCTGCAGAACTGGAGTGTGTCAAGCTGGGGAAAGAAAGAGAATCCACCCTGCAGCTTCTGGTCTGTTTCACCCCCATGAATCTTGAAGGGCAGTGAAGTGGACTATAAGCAGCAGTTTTGTTCTCTTCAGCCCCCTGCCTTCTGGTCAGTTTCCAGTGAAACTGACTAGAAGCTTCAGGAGGCTGGGGAAAGCAGAGCTGTGATATCTAGTCAGTTTCACATGAAACTGACCAGAAGTATAGGGAGCTGGAGAATCATGCCAGGAAAAATGAACCAAACAGGAACCAAACCACATGCCAAGAAAAAAGGCTGGTTTGTTTTTGTGTTCGGGTGTGGCGGGATAAGAAAAGTCACTCTGGAACAAACCACGAATCATTCATTTTTAGTGTGAATCATGAATCGTGCCCATCCCTAGTAGCCAGCCTCCAGGTTTCAGATTGGGTTCCAGTGATAAATAAGCCTCCAAACTGAACTTATTTATTTAAAGCATTTCTTTCTCTTCTCCTGGAAAAAATAGCTGCTTTGGAAGGTGGACTGCATGGCATTATACCTTACCAAGGTCCCTCCACCCTCCCACACTCTACCCTCAGATCTCCAGGTATTTCTGAACCTGGGGTTGGCAACCCTAGTGCAACCAGATATATAACCCTCCCATGAGCATTATGACATGGTATAATTGTGTGAGAACTCCTCAGTGTACCTTTGCTTAATTTTTAAATTGATTATTAGGATTTTGTGCAGTAGCTTGCAAGTCAGTGCCTGAATTAAGAGTTGCTCAACTTTGTATGAGATTTTTCTTTTCTTTTTTCCTTTTGATCTGAACAAGCATTGAACTCAGTGATGATTTAAGAGTGTTCTGTTATACCATCTCCTCTTGATTTTGTGCACATCCAATCTGTACAATATTCCGCCCAATGAACAAACAGATCTGCTGCTGTAGTCTTACGGAAAATTAGTATATATATTTGTTTTGAAAATGTAGATGTATAAAAACAAGTCATAAAAGCTTCAGCATAAAAACAAGCCTCAGGCATATAAACATTGTAAAACAACATTCAGCAGCTTAAAATGATATTATTAAAACAGTCTTGGAACAGGTCTTAAAACAGTTTTAAAAGGTAGGATCCTCTCAGTCAAAAGCTTAGGTTAAAAGAAATGTTTCTACCTGGCACCTAAAAGTGACTAAAGGCAAGGACAATCCAGAGATACCACCTGGCCTTGAATTCAGCAGGAGCTCACAGGAGCACAGCTCCTGAACCTTTCTGATGCCTCCCCTTCTTCCCCACCTGCCTACCTTGTCCATTGAATAGTAGGTGCAGCTGCATAACAATCCCTGGATTAGGAGAGTGGGCAGCCAGCCAGCCACCAGGGGCTTTGCCACAGCCCCAGAAGCCCTCATTAACTTCTGGAGAAGCCCACACCACCCTTTCTCCACTTCTTATGTGATTTTGGGTGGTTGGTGGCTTGCTGGCCTTTTGACTGTGGGGGTGTGTGGCCAAGAAGAGCCCCAGGTGAGTGAGGCCTACTTGGGCTGGCTGGATCTCTAGCCAGCCCAAGCAGGCTTCGCTTGTCCAAGGCTCTCCTTTCTTGTGTCAGATTGCTTTTAGCTGGGGGATATGCTTAGGGTTGCCAAGTCCAATTCAAGAAATATCTGGGGACTTTGGGGGTGGAGCCAGGAGACACTGGGGGCGGAGCCAGGAACAAGGGTGTGGCAAGCATAATTGAACTCCAAGAGAGTTCTGGCCATCACATTTAAAAGGACAGCACACCTTTTTAAATGTTTTCCTTCCATAGGAAATAATGAAGGATAGGGGCACCTTCTTTTGGGGCTCATAGAATTGGACCCCCTGGTCCAATCGTTTTGAAACTTGGGGGGTACTTTGGGAAGAGGCACTAGATACTATATTGAAAATTTGGCGCCTCTACCTCAAAAAACAGCTCCCCCAGAGCCCCCGAAACCTCCAGAACAATTCCCCATTATACCCTATGAGAATCGATCACATAGGAAAGAATGAAGACGTTCCCCTCTCTCTCCCCCCCCCTCTTTCTGGCCAGTCTGAAGCAGCGGATCATCCTCTCTACTCACCATTTGCTGCCAGCTTCTTCACAGAAACACACACAGACACACCATCCTAAATGGAAGCCTTTCAAGTCAAGCCCCTGGAGGTGCAAAGGCACATGGTCCTTTGCGGGCGGGGCTCCCTCTCTCCCCCCCTCCCCCACCAGCCAGCTGATTGGGACTGGAAACAGCCTGGGAAAACTGAAGAAAGGCTGCTGTGATCGGGGCTGGGTGGGAAGGGAAGGGCAAGGAAAAGCTGCTGAGATCGGGGCTGGGTGGGAAGGGCCGCCATTCCCCCCCCCCCGCTTTCCAGATTTTTGGCTATCGGGGGAAGAAGGCTCCAAATCGGGGGTCACCAGGCAAGGCGGGGGATTTGGGAAGCCTAGATATGCTAATGAGTTATGCTAATGAGCTCCACCACATATTTTTCTACAAAATGACCCATGGGTACCACCACTGAAATAGCCCTACTTCTGGTTGCAACCACTACTACAGCTCCCAGGTAAAGAGTTCAGCTTTAAGCCAGTTGTTAGAAAGTACTTTCTTTACATTAAAACAACCACAAATGTTCTGTTCATATTTAAAAAACTAGCATATACTTAGGGATGTTACCCAATTGATTGCAAATATAAAAAATAAGTGACCTAAGTCAGACTTTGAGATTGCTGTCTGAGTTGAGTGACAGGGGCTGTGAGTCATGGACTTCTCAGTTACAGGGATATTGCTTCTTTTGGATTGCCAAATGTCTGCAGGTCTGTCGTAGACTCTCAGGATTGACCCACACCAGGTGAGAAACAGTTGTAGCAGGGCCACAAAGGAATTTTCTACAGTCTTTCTGTTCTTCCAAGTAATATGAGGATTTTTTTGTATTTGCAGATGCAGTGAAATACCTTGAATGCTCAGCACTGACACAGCGTGGACTGAAAACAGTGTTTGATGAGGCAATACGAGCAGTTCTTTGTCCACAGCCCACAAAGACAAAGAAAAGGGGATGCAGGATCCTCTAAGGTAAATAGAGTCTGCATTTGAAATTGGTTGATTCTAGTCAAATTCCTTCCCACAGAACCTCAAAACCAGTAGAAGAAGAAGAGAAGAGATTGGATTTATACCCCACCCATCACTACCCAAAGGAGTCTCAGAGTGGCTTACAATCTCCTTTCCCTTCCCCTCCCCACAACAGACACCCTGTGAGGTAGGTGAAGCTGAGAGAGCTCTGACAGAAACTGCTCTTGAGAGGAACAGCTCTGCGAGAACCTGTGACTGAGTCAAGGTCACAGGTGCATTTGTAGGAGTGGGGAATCAAACCTGGTTCTCCCTGAAAAGAGTCCGTGCACTTAACCATTACACCAAACAAGCTCCCTCGGACCTCTTCGGTCACACAGTGCTTGCAGTTTTTTCTTAATGTTGCATTTGCTCCAGCACCTTTTTACCACTGTGTTATTTTTGCAACTCTGTTATGCAAGAGGGTCATGGCATGTGGGCAGACAGTGGCTTGGGAAAGTGGTAGCTGGAAAGTGAGGCTGAGGGTCAGTCCAAGGGTCAAGTGGCAAACAGATTTAGAGGCAGTCTGAAGGTAAAGTCTCATATACCAAGAGTCAGTTATGGGTGATGTGTCACAAATCCGAAGTTTGTAGTCAGAGGTGGCTTAAGAGGTCACAACAGCAGAGCAGGATCTGGATCAGAATTCAAGGTTGGGTCAGGTGGAGTGGTCGCTGGGTCAGAGGTAATTAAACTTGTTGCTTTGCTGATGGCAAGGGGCACCTGACCCAACCCTGCTTCTGAACCTGTTGCAACCTCTCAAACCCTTGGCTGGCAGCTCCTTAGCTTCTAAGGACCAGTTGTCCATGACTGATTGTAAACTGGGACCTGCTTCTACTATTTCCCTGTTTTTTTCATCCCTGACAGAACTGGCTTCTTCAAGCTGATTCATGACAAAGAGTTTCCTTCGCTGCCCTAAAACTGTCCAAGAATAACTGAAATGCTTTCATGATCCAGTTCTAGGGGGATGAAATTTCAAGCCTTCAAACCCTTCACAGATTAAAGTGATGACCAGTTAACAAGTTTTATTCACTTCCATTATGCCCCAATGGTGACTCAAAGGGGTTTACATTGCACTTCTCCATTTTACTATCACAGCAACTCTGTTAAGTAGGTTAGGCTGAGAGTATATGACTAGTCCCAACAAGTCATCATGGCAGAGTGGGGGGTTGAATCTGGATCTCCCAGATCCCTGTCCAACACTCTGATCACCAAGGCTTGTTTTTGTACCAGGAACTCCTTTGCATATTAGGCCACACACCCCGATGTAGCCAATCCTCCTGGAGCTTACAGTAGGCCTTGTACGAAGAGCCCTGTAAGCTTTTGGAGGATTGGCTATATCAGGGGTGTGTGGCCTAATATGCAAAGAAGTTCCTACAACAAAAAAAAGCCCTGTTGACCACCACATCCCACTGAATCATTAAGCAGACATGTGGTGGTCTCACCACACATCTGTTTAGTGACTGAAATTCTACCCACATATTTGCTACATCATTACTGTGAGTGATGAATATATGCGGCTAAAAGCAAAACGAGTATGCCATGGAAAATGTACTATCTCTCTCTCACACACACACACACACACTCCAGATTGCCCAGGTCTACCCATCACATTTGCAGCACTCCATTTAATTTGGTCATATGAACCAGACTTCAGTTAAATGCATATGAGTGATTTTAGGAATTGAGCTTCAGTTCTCTAATAATTGGAATGTAAAACTTTTTTGTTAATTTTAGAAGCTTCATTTGTTTTCATTATATTCATTATTATTCTTATAAAGAAACGGCAAGCAGCCAACCTCCACTTGGCATTTTAAAAGGTTTCTTCACCTGTTTTCTGGGCAAGGAGGAAGTCCATCAGTGGATTTAGAGGCTGACCTCCTAAGAAATGCTAATAGGTCTAACTAGAGACAATGGGATGGCCAAGCCTCCCCCTTTGCCCCCTTCTTCAGGCAGGGAGTAGAGAGTTGGAGGGTGTCAAGTTTTAGAGAGGCTGAGGAAGAAACTTCCTCGACTCTAGGAAAACATGCCTTGACCTGGGCTGACTGGAATCAAGTGGGAGGGGAAAACAGAGGTGGTCCTTGCAACAGGAAATAGCTCTTTCTCTGGGATGCTCATGCAATGAGAGGGCACAGGACTCCATCCTGAGGCAGCCATGTTGACCATGGGCTTGCTTGGGAGACTGGGAGCAAGCTTGAAGGTAACGGTGTCTCTGTAGAGAACTAGAACAGCTAAGCTAAAGAGCCTGGCCTCGATTTTGCCATCAGCTAGGGCATGTATAGAGAAGGGACAGAGGATGTACGTTTTCATGATTTGTTTTGTTTTCCTTGTTCAAACCTGATGCTGTGCTAAAAGTATGCTTGTAAACATTTTCTTTTTAATAAATATTTTAAGCTTTTGACACTGGGAGTGGTTCTCTGTACCACATAGACCTCCACTGCTTTGGACATGCTATTTCAAAAGGGGATTCAGGAAGATTAGTCAGCAGCTATTCTTTCAAGGTCACCCAAACCACTGGGCAGTGGGAGACACAGAGGTAAGGCCTCAGAGCTGAGAAGGGGTGCTAAAGGCCTGATCCTCCCGGTGGGAAATTCCTAAATTGATCAGATGGTAGTAGCAGCTACTGGAAAGTAAAAGAAAAGCCTCTCCAGGGAGTTAGGAACCCCTAGGAGAGCAGGATGGAACCAGGGCCTGCAGGTCAGAACGGGCATGTTCTGCCACAATTTTCTTTTTCTTTTATTTTTTTTTCATTTCTATTGGTTTAAATGGGACATATTTCCAGCTGCAATTCCCCCCTCCTTCAGTGAGTGTACCCCTTACCCACAAGATCCTCTTGTTATGATTTCAGACAGACAGGAAGAAGGGTCGCTATTTCATAGGGAATTAAAGGCAAAACACATTTTCAGCTGCAAATTGTTTTCTATTCAATGTGGATAAAATCCTTAGGTTTTACTATACATCAGCCAAAGAATCTTTCCTGTCAAATTTCAGACAGGCGTATAGATTATGGCAGTTAAAGGCAAAACACATGGAAACTAATGACGTGGTGGTATTTCCATTCCATTCCATTTAATAGCCTGGAAATAAATGTACATTCCTAGTAATAATGGGTCATCATGACTGTTAGGACTGACAGCTAATCAACCTTGGTAGACTGAAAAAACTATGACAGTGTAGGCTTGAAGCCTCACAGGCTTATTGAGATAGACCATTTATGTCTGCGCTATACTTCAAAATGCTAGCAAGGGCTCATGTTGTTGAATGTGCTTCCAGCTAGAAATATTCCCTATGTAGAAAACTAACATCCCAAGGAGAAGTTTAGGCCACAACTGTCACCTTGATAGCTACCTTTCTGTGTGAAGAGAATTTCTTAGCATGGAATAGCAGCTCCCAACTGCAGTCTGGATTGGCATAGTCCAGTCAGTTTTATTACCTCAGTGCAAACCAGGTATAGAGAGGGAGAGGGGCAGAAAACTGAAAGGAACAGTTCTGAAGTTTAAAGCTGGCTTTAAGTGGTTGCTAAGAAGCTTCTAGCTGGCACAAGCAGCTTTTGGGTGTTGCTGTGAGATTAATGCTATGCTGTGGGTTCATTTTGTATCCCCACAATATCTTTTTCCATTGTATATTTGCACATGCATAGCATACAACAAAACACTGTAATGCTTCAGTTTTCTCTTCTCTGGAGGAAATTGGATATTGAAAGGTTTGCCTGGACCTTTTCAGTGCAGGTGCAGGGATGGTCAAGGTTATAGTAACTTGTTGTGAACTTTTCTCAGCAGACTGACTCTCTTTGTTTATCACTCAGATTTCAAAATAGTACCCCCCTCCTCATGAATGAAACCTTCTCTGGGCTTTGCTGATGAGAAAAACACAGAAGGCTTTGGCAGTGACTGGATTCTTCTTCTGTACCGCTGAACACCAGACCAAAGTAGACCAAGATCCTGAAAGATGCATAAACGGATTTCCTGCATAGCTTTTTTCAAAATCATATATATAACAGCCACAAGGAGGGGAAAATATTTAGAGGGAGGGTTAAACCATTTTTCTCCATGTTGATTTTTTTTCCAATCTCAAATGTCCCCCTATGAATTTATATTTGTCCACTGGGGGAATGGTTGTCTTGTATGTTTCCCACAAGTCAGCAAAAAATAGAACTGAAGGGAAGTTTGAGGTCGGGAAAGTGGCTTACAGGGACCTAGCAGGGGGCTGGACTAGATGGTCTGTATGGCCCCTTCCAACTCTGTAATTCTATGACCTGTTGTGAACACAGAATTAGGTATCCCAAAGTTGCTGTTTACTACCCTTTGAGAGATCCATTCACTGATTTCCCAGCATCTCATTTAATTGACCTCTCAGCACTTTGTTCTCCAAAATCTCTCTGCTCTTGCTCCAAATAATTATATAGCACATAAGATTCAATAAAGCCATTCTGTTCCTGCCACTCATGTCTTGTGCTGTTTGTGTGGAACTTTTGACACAGAGAGGGATTTCCAGCTAAAAATATTCCCTATGTAGAAAACTAATATTTCAAGGAGAAGTTTATGCCAGAAGTTTTTCCAGGGCTGGATTGCTAAGGGGCATGACCGCTGCAAAGCCAGAAAGCCAGAGCTGATTATTTCAGGCTTCTTGTACAGTGTGAGGATTTAGGCCCAAAGCAGACCCTGAACCTGGGCCATTGGGTATGTTGAATCTGAATGCTATTGTTGAGCCCTGGCCCAGGGAAGTAATGGTAAGGAAGCCAGCAAAGCTCACAAGAACATTTAACAGGCCAGAACAGGGGCTGTAGCAAGGCCTAGGTCAAGCTTATTTCTGTGGTCTAAGCCTTTAAAAGGAAACAACTCCCTGCCATTTCTGCTTTGAACCTCATCACCTCACCGAATTCTCACTGGTTGGTTGCCAACCTCCAGGTGAGGTCTGGAGATCTCCCAGAACGACAACTGATCTCCAGACTACATAGATCAGTTCCCCTGGAGAAAATGGCTGCTTTGGAGGGTGGACTCTGTAGCATTATATCTCATTCCCTTCTTTCCCCATCTCTCCCCCCCCCAGCTCCACTCCTAAATCTCCTGGAATTTCCCATCCCTATGGGAGGCTGCAGCATCCAACACAGGGTGCAATCAGATGAGGTGTTTGTTCCAATGTCATTGCTTCTCTCTACTCGATTTAACGTGCATGTCCAGGCAGTGACATCTGTCTCCCATTCCCCAGTTGTCGCCTCCCCTCCATACCTCCAACTTTCCCAACACCAGAGAAAGATCCAGTATTTACAGATGAATTGTTCTCACTGCGCTCAAGCCATTTAGAGGTCTGTAGCTTCAGTTCCTTGACTGCCCCAGCAAATAAACGGTTCTGTACATTTGCAAAATAGACTTTTAAAAAAGAAAGAAACTGCCCGCCTCCTCCATGGTGACTGTGCAGCAGTTGTATGATTGGTCGACCACAGGGTGAGATGGAATTAGGTTGGTGTGTCTGATCAAAACTCTCCTGAACAAATAATTATGGAGAAATTAGAGATTTGACCAGACTGCGCCAAGCCTGTCATCTGACCGCAGCCAAAGAATGAATGTAGACATTGTTAAAAGTAAGTTGGACCCATAGGTGCATGAAATTCCTAATGTCATTTTTCTGGGACCTGTTAATCTTGTCCTAATTTGACTGACTGTCAGTATTAAAGCCTCAAGGACTACTGAGATTCTAGACTCCCTGATGTCATTATATAAGGCTCCTTCACCATACATGCATTCTAAGGGAAGGGGAAGGACAAATAGCCTTCAGTCAGAAACATCAGCCAATAGGCTGCCTGACTCCCTAACTCCATCTTGGTGTGTGACAATGTCATGAGGCACATTGTTACACCTCAAATAACCTTTTTTTGGGGAATATTAATATTTCTTAGCTCAAAATGGTAGGCCTACGAGAGGTGAGGTGAACAGGATCTCTGTCTATGTCTACGGAGATAGACCACTGAAAATCCTTTGGTTAATAATGGATTTAATTATAGGAATAGGGGTTCAAATAGTTACATCCCAATCAAACAATTTCAAGCATACAAGAGGAATACAAGAGGTTAGCTGAACAAGAATGGATGGGGGAAGGTGATACAATACCTAGATCTTGCAGGGTAGGCTCAGTCAGAGGAAATGCAAGGCCTCTGGAGGGAGATTTCTCTTGAGAAGAAGGGGGGTGAGGGTAGGAAGGGGTGGAGGGAAAGGAGGAATCCCTCTTCTTTTCTTTTCTTTTCTTTTCTTCTGTTGCTCCTCTCTTTTTTTCCTTCTTCTCCCTGCTTCCAACCTGACAGGTGGGGTGGCCTGTTTTCTAGGGTAAATTACGTCACATCAAGCGATTCAATTACCCAATGAGGGGGCATAGTATCACACCAATGGAAAATCAGAGTGTCATATGTGGAATATCCAATCAGAGATCATTCCTATCACAGATCCATACCCCAACATAGGAATTTTAATTACACTGGCCACATGACTTTTATGGCCCTGTTTTCCCAAAACTGATTTCTTTGAAGCTCCTCAAAAGTGATAGATTTCTCCCTTAGTGTCATACATGGATAGGCATCCATCAGGTATTCAGGAGACTGGTTGACTTTGATGGCCTTAGCAGTTAATTAAAGAAAAACAGAAACTTTGTTAAAAGTCAAAATTGTGAGATCAGTTTGCAGTTATACCAGACATTCACAACAAGATGAGCACTTAACCCTTAACCTTTGTGTTTCTGCTGTCTTGCCCTGAAGAATATCAGAACATATATATGCAAGCCATTTATTTGTGTTGGAGTTCCTGGGTTAACTTATTTCTTTATGCTTTGATAACAGGACTTTAAAGGTTGCCAAAAGAGTGAAGGAATTTTTACAGCTCTGCCCACATTTGTACACCTCACTGGGCCTGGAACTCTTCATTCCCAGGAGCAGAAAGATGGATGCTTCTTAACCTTTCAGCTAGCCACCATGTTTGTCTGGCTTGTGAACCAGAATCACACTACAGCCTGCCTTGGGCTAAGAAGGAATTGGATTTTTCTCCCTTATGTGCAAGAGAGACCATTCCAATTCAAATGGGCATTGCTATGTCATATTAATATTCTAGGGTTACATTGCAATATCTCATTCCAGGGGTGCATGGCTTGGGAATAAGTTCCTGGATATCACATTAGTGATTAGAACTTGTCACTTACTGCCTGATGCTTTCTGGAAGCATTTCTGTGCAGAGCTGATGCAACTCTGTTCTACAAGGCTCTGGGAAAGGGATGGCCTCAAACCCCTTCTTGTGGGTTCTAAGTAAGTACCAGCTGTGATGTTTCCTTGGTCTCAGGAGCTACAGCGTGTTTTGCTGACAAAATAGAGGTCCCTGTGAGAAATGAACATTCAGGGAACATCTACATTATTTATTCAAACTTTTTAAAAACTTCCCTTGGCTCTTCTCCCCTCCCACAAAAAACAAACACACTGGGAACCCTAGTGACTACAGATTTATGGCAGTGTTGAAAATTCACCATTAGTCACTCTCCCACTGGAGGTAACAATTCCTTGTGGACCTGTATGTAGTCTGACCTGTCACTTTGTCCTGTGGCATCTAATTATGTGTATGTGAGAGAGACTGGGATGGTACTTTTTAGGGCTGCCAACCTCCAGATAGGACCTCGAGTTCTTCCAGAATTACAACTGACCTCCAAATAACAGAGAGCAACTCCCCTAAAGAAAATGACTGCTTTGGAGGGTGGACTCTATGGCATTGTACCCTGCTGAGATCCCTTCCGCTGCCATTTCCAGCCTCCATCTATAAACCTCCAGGAATTTGCCAGCCTGGAGTTGGCAATCCTGTCTGCAAAGCTGCTTTCCACTAGAGCTGAAGGGCATAAATTGACAGATGACACATAAGCTCAGGTCAGTGGCTCAGCCATCAACAGTGTGGTTAGTGTGGCCTGCATGACTGACAGGCTTAGAGACTGGAGCACTTTAAAGTATAAGGTATAAATCTGCAGTCTTAAAGAAGAAAGTCTGCTTGCTGCTGCTGCTTGTTGCCAGTCTCCTCTAGGATACACATGAGGAATTGTGCACATCTCCAATCATATTCCAGTCTCATACACACAGAGAGACACTAATTCGCATATGAGGAACAGGAGATAGGAATGGAACGCTGCTAAGAGCAAGAAGGGAGCGAGAATGAGTCACCAGTCAAGACTAATAGCCTATGGGTTGCTAAAATAAAACTGATGAGAGCTGTCCCTGTGGCGCAACAGAACTGGCAGCTTCTGATACCAGTGTTACTGACTCATTACAAGGGCTCCCACAGCAGTGGATGCTGCTATGGAGCAAGAGGGCGGAGTGGTGTTAGATGATGTTTGGCTGGGTGTCATGATTGGCATCACCATTCCCTTTGAGGGCACTGTTCCTGGGGGGGGGGGTGTCTTGCTTGTTTTACTGCCCAGTTGCTAGGCTGATACAAGGTTTGCTGGCCAACAGAAATAAAAACCAAGAGAGAGAAAGGGAAAGTGGTGAGGAAAAGGAGATGTCTGCAAGAGAAGCAACTCCTGGCCAATATGGCAGCATGGCTAGCTTAGAGTCCACGCTGTGTCCCCTGAGGGGGGAAAAATGATGCCGTCAATAAAACTGTGTCATTTTTGTAGTAATCTAAAGTGAGTCTGCAAAATAACAGCATGTTATCTGTAGCAGCTGCTGAACTGTTTGCATGGAGGACTGGGCTCCTATCTGTCAGATCAAATCTTTAGGTGGGTCAGTGGCAGAGCTGACCCAGCTTTATGGTATAATTTTTGTCAGGCTATACTGATGGGTCCTGGGTTCCAACTCCCCCAAACTTTAACGAAGATCTGCTCTGTTACTGGATTAAATAGTTAGCCATTGCAACTCCCTTCCTTGAACCTTGGCTTACTGGAAATGGAAAAGAAACAGAAAAGGAAAGAGGACTATAACCACTTGTCCATAATATTTGAAGCATTTAATGCAGCATTTGTGGACTAGTATGCCATTAGTATGCTGTTCATCCCCTAACATTAGTTTGCTATTCATCCCCTAACACGGTGGTTCATCTGTTCTTAATGAGATGCAAGTGGTAGGCAGTTATTAGAGCCATCGTTATGGCTAGTGAAATGCCAGACTCCCTGGATCATACATTCCGGGCAGATCAAATGCTAAGGGGCTGGGTTTGAGCTGTTTCTTGATTCAAATCTGAATTCATGCCTTAATTCAGTCCCGGACTCCCCTCTCTCAGCTTCAGTTTTCCATCTGCCAGATGGAAATCAGCAATCTGCTTCATAGGATTAGTGTGCGATGGGTGTGATAAGGAGCGCTATTCATGACGCCAAGGAGAGGGTGGGTTTTATACTGACTCAGGCATGTACAACCACCACCAGTCACAGAAATGGTTTGAGCCTCTGAATACAACTACAGTATCACAGACAGCTGATGACAGCCACTCACTGGTCTTGGACATCTGAACCAAAAACTCTGGCACACTGTGGAGGTGGCTCTCTGCCATCCATGCCCCCCCCCGATGCTCAGATGGTCCTTTGGACTCAGCATATGGAGCTTAATTCTGACCAGCTTATCCTCTGCACTTGGTTTGGCACTTAACTGGCAAAGAGAAAGCCCTGCTGCTCTCACTGCTTTTTTTCTGGTGCCAGGCTGACCAAAGAACACTGCTTGTGCCTTTGTGCAAGTAATGAGGTCTTTAAGTGCAACCCAGTATGTCCTGGTACTGTAACACTGTGGTAAGCACACAGCATAACACTTGGGGGCTGTATCTAAATTGGTACACATTTTTGTGGGGCAGAGGTTAGTCCTGACTGCTTGCCAGTGCTCAATAGACTCAACTAAGCTATCTGATGCTGTACGTTGGTTTCATATCAGTTGTACGCCAGGGCTCAACCAAGGCATGGGCTGGCTCCACAGTGGACAGTGGGTTAAATTACAGCAGCTCTTGATGTTTGTGCTGGAATGCAAAGCTTTGATCCAGCCAAGCAGGTCACCCAACAGCACACTCTCCCAAGTTTATTTCTTGAGACCCTTCCACTTGGAACAGCAGTTGTGGAAGGTGCAGGCAATACTCGAACGACTGAAGTATGAGCATGGCAATTTGTGGGCATTAAGGCTTTCTCTCTTTTTTGAGAGCCAGTTTGGTGTAGTGGTTAAGTGTGAGGCCTCTTATTTAGGAGAACCGGGTTTCATTCCCCACTCCTCCACTTGCAGCTGCTGGAATGGCCTTGGGTCAGCCATAGCTCTTACAGAGGCTGTCCTTGAAAGGGTAGCTGCTGTAAGAACTCTCTCAGTTCCACCCACCTCACAGGGTGTCTGTATTGGGGGGGGGGGGATGTAAAGGAGATCGTGACTACTCTAAGACTCTGAGATTCAGATATAGAGCCAGATATAAATCCAATATCTTCTTCTTTTGTTTTCTCAACTCTAAACAGGAAGGCAGCTGGGGTGGGGTAGGGGTTAGAATTACAAAATCTCAAGTGCCTGGGCTACTCTGGTGGTCCAGGTAAACAGCCGAGATGCCAGTGGAGGATAGTAGCACCATCCCTAGTTTCTAAATTGGGTATCTTGTGCTTCTGAATGTAAAAGAGGGCCAGATGAGGTGGGAAGTGGGCCCAGGAGGAATCTTGGACTGGGGGTTCACCAAGATTCTCTGGAACCCTGGAAAAAGAGACAACATAGCCTCAGATGTATTTTAATAAAGCAGGAGTTGAGTGGCCCCTTAAAGACTGACCTTTATGCCAGCAAGTCAGAGTTCACTTCATCAGTTGCATACACACATTCTATGTATCTGGTAAAATGAGCTCTGAATCACAAAATCTGGTGCTGGAATAAATTTTGTTAGTCTCTAAGATGCCACTGGACTCCTGTTCTATTTTGCAGAAATGATCCAGCTTATTAAGAAAGTGAAGTAAGCTGGGTTTTACCTTTCTGACAGAACGCTGATGCAAAGTTAGTGGGGATCAGATTTAGACAGGTGCACAGAAGTCAGGAGCATCCCTGCTCAAGTGGGATTGTATCCACGGCCAGCAAAATGAACTTGACCCCTGAAATTTCACTTAGGAGGGAGGGAAGTTGTGGACTTGGCAGGTCCTCAGCTGCTGAGTGACAGGGATATGTGAATTGTGAGCACAGTGAGCAAAAACAGTGGAGTGAAAGACAGCAGAGAAGGGAGCAGAAGGTGAAGGCCAAATTCAGAGTGGGAGGAAGAACAAACAGATGCTGAAAGAAGAGACGGTGGGCGCGTTTGCTCACTAGGTAAATGCCAAGGGCACAGCAAGAAAGCGCTCCAAGAAGAACACAAAGCAGGCTGAGAAACAGAAGGATCTCACTGACTTGGTGCCTTCCTCGGATATGTTTAGAGGCAGTGCGGAGTAGCGATGGCTTTGTGTTTCAGAGGTTAGCCATGTTGGACTGCACGAGAACAGCTAGATTAAAATCCAGCAGCATTTTACAGACCAAAAAGATTTTGGGTTATAAACTTTAGAGAAGCAAAGCTTCCTGCATCAACCTTATGGTAATGGAGGCTCCTGAGATTCAGACATACAATTCAGTCTGATAGGCTTCTTCCTAGAAGGCTGGGTCCCTCACTGAACCAATATGGATTAGTGACTCAAAGACCTGCCTAGACAGTAAATGTCTTGGAGGTGCATGATAGCAGGGCTTAGCTAGATGGCAGTGACAACTTGGGCGAGATTCTGTCATCTTACAGTTAACTGTGATCAGTACTTGTGCCAACAATGGTGTGGATCCAACAGGCAAGTTTGTCACAGGAAGAGAAGGGGTTAAGACCAGCCCCGGGCATGATTCAGACAACAGGCTGTGGGCTACATGCACTTGAAAAACTGACCCTAGTAATAAGTACATTCTGTTTACATGTATCCCATGGAGCTGACTTGGGAGAGACTTCTAAACAGAATGCTAGACCAGACAGAACTTGGTCTGCTCCAACAAGACCAATGCAGGGGCTTATTAAAAATCCAGAGTCCCTTCATTTGAACCATCCTATTTATTCCTCTTCCTAATGCCAACAATGCAAAGCATTTGCATTTAGACATCTCTTGGGAAAACACAGCCCCGAGGCACAGAAATACATAAACCAGTTATGCAACATCCAATTAACAAAGGCCAAGTCAAATTTTGTGAATTAAAGAATGCTGAACTGCGGTTTACGGAGGCAGAAATGAGGAAGCAGAGAAGCATCTCTCCACCTGTTCAGAATGCAAAGTCTGAAAACAACTTCAAAGGAGCCAGATTCAGAGGTTTGGGATCCAGCATGTGTGGGGGAAGTCCACCTCTACACACACACACACACACACACACACCTCGACACCTTTCTTTACTTCCTACAGCACACTAGTCTGCACTCTGCACATTGCTCCCTTCCCTTTTCCTCTGCATCCATCTCTTCCCTTTTCCCTTTCCTGCTCACCATCTGTCACCACTGCGCTTCAACACCCCCTCATTTCCCCCTTTTCTCCCTCTTCCTCCCCCTCATTTTCTCCCTCCCTCCCTCCCTCTTTCCTTCCTTCCTCTCTCTCTCTCTCTCTCTCTCTCTCTCTCTCTCTCGCTTTCTCTCCATCAGAAGCACTATGTCACTCCCCCTCATTCCTTTCCCCCCCTTTCCCTCTCTGTGAATTGCTCATTCTCTCTTTTCCTCTCTCTCTCTCTCCCTCCTTCCCTCCCTCTCTCTCAGGCTCTCCCCACATCTCCTCCCCCCCTGTTCCCCTCCAAGTCTTGGATTGGCTGGCGGTGGGACCATTCCCAGGAGTCACTGACATACAGCTTAATCCACCTAACCCTGTGAGACGAGCCCCTCACTTCAGCAGCAGGAGAGCTAGAGGGGGCAGTCCGGGCTCCACTCAGCAAGACAGGCAGGCAGCTTTCTTACCTGCAGCAGGAGAGCAGGTGGGAGAGGGCCAGCAGCAGCCAGATGTGTGGGCACAGGGGGTCTGAGGAGGGAGGCCACCTCTGGAGCAGCTGGAGGAGGAGAGGGACTCCAGGATCTCAGAGGAAAAAAATGGGCAAGAAGGCATTTCAGAGCCCTGCCAAAGACTCTGGATTCAAGCTGCCCAAGGACATGTTTCTGTTTTTAAAGAGGAAGAAATAAGAATATGAAACATTTTCCCAGAGAGTGAAGGAAAATATCTGTTCCTTGGATAGGTAAGTATTGGGCAAACACGCCTCCTCTTCTTGGGTGCTCCCACACATTCTACTGCATGCAAAAGTTTACTTTGGCATCCTATAAAGCTCTTTGCTGTATCTCCTTTGCAGGATCCCTTCTAGCCTCCAAGAGATCTGTAGGTTTTTTAAAAACAGGTATGGGGGGGGGGGAATAAATCTTGAATTAAGATAGGGAGGGGAGACAAGTAACCAGATGGAATGGCCTGAATGAGACTGGAGTCTCTTTTGGAGAACCTGAAGTGCCTTGCCATTGGTTTGTGTTCTTTAGATCTGTTTGTTACACCCACCTGTTGTTTTCCATGGCAGACACTGGGGTGCAATCTGCAACTCTTTCCTTTGGAAAAGTTCCACTGTCTTCAGTAGGGTTGTTGTGGAATAGCTGATTTGCTGGTTGCAGTTATGGATTGTAAGCTACTTAGGGCAGAGTCAGTAACCTTGGTTTGTAGCATGGCAGCACAGTGGTCTGGAAATGCAGTTTCCTAGCATTGTTGCAACTAACAAAAGAGAATGATGCCTGTTTATACTGGCACAAGGAACTATGGGAACTGCAGAAGAGATAACATGCTCATTTGGGAGATGAACTTCAGGTAATTAGAGTGGTGTAGTGGTTAGATCATCAAATTAGCATCTGGGAGACCCAAATTCAGATCCCCACCCTGCCATGAAGTTCATTGGGTGACCTTGGGCCAAATGCGCAGTTTCAGTTTAACCTTACAGGGTTGTTGTTGAAAGGATAAAATGGTGGAGGGGAGAACAATAGTGCAAGGCACTTTGGCCTCCCATAGGAGAGAAAAAAATTAATGATTAGATGATAATCCTTCACTACTGTCCATATGAGTCTTACTGAAATATCTGGAGTTCTTGGATTCTGACCGGAGGGTTTTGGGGTTTTTTTAATCCAATGCTGGTTTTCAATTTAATACTGAGTGATTACTGGGACAGTGGAGATCTTTGTGAATTTTGCAGTCTAAATAAATGTATGCATATCTGTACTGGCTGACAGCATATGGCATTCTTACTGCCGGGATTCTGTCTTTTCCTCTCTTGCCCCTAGCTGTGCTGGTAAAATGGTTAGAGCCAGGTTTAATTTCCAAAAAGGCTCTTGACTTATTCTGAACTGCTGTACAAAATGGAGTCTAATAACTGGAGGTTCCAAAGTGTGGCTATATCTTGAGTACTTATAGCCATCATCAGACAGTGAGGTTACACTGGGCAAGATGCTGCACATGCATAATTCATGCCCCAAGGAGCCTACAGAGCGAGGGTGTGCCTGCGCTAGCCCTCCTGGAAGCACCCATCAAGCACACCTGCTCTGTTTTGTTTCAGACTTTTCCCACAGACTAATTTTATTTATCTGCATGTGAGAAATGCAATTGTTGCTAATTATCCACATGGCATCCAAATGTTTTCCCTCAAGGCTGTATTTCTGTATTACTCTTGCAGGGATATTATATATATATATATATTCCCCCTAGCACTCAAACAACAATGTTTTGTCCCTGGGAAAATGCAATCCTTCCTCAGTTAAATCAATACATTGCAATTAGAAGTGCTCCCTGGAATATGGATGTGCGTATCACAGAGCAGTAATGGAGGAAGCCTGTAACATCACCAGTGGCAAGAGCATGCCATATCTCACCTTTGCCATCCACATTTTGCTAAATTTAACAGCATCATAACATTTTGACTGAGGGGAGATTTTAATACATGTTTTTAGTGACTATGGGCTGTCTTTGTCTGAAGTCCACTGCTGGAACACTTGTCCAGGGCTTGACTTAAAAAGTCACACACACACACACACAAAATTGAATGTAAAGCCCACCAACCAACCAACCCACCCACCAACCAATGGCTAGTTCCTTCCTGCCATGGTGTGGTGTTTCCCAAAACTTTGAGAATAAATGTTGCTGCTAAACGTGCAAAGCCCACACTGATATTTGCATAGACCAAAAGCGACAGAGAGATTAAAGGCCAGTGAAATGCCAAGAGTTGGGTATCTCAGTGGAGTGAGGGGAAAGATCTCCAGGTCTTTCCACTTGCATTACTCTTCTTCCACCCCCTTGATTTGGCCCAGTGTTTCCCAAACTGTGGGTCCCAACTAGGTTCGCCAACTCTGGCATGGGAAATTCCTGGAGATTTGTGGGTGGGAGGTGCATGTGCACCTGGAGATGGTAGAGTTTAGAGAGGGAGTTCTGCAGGGAATCCAGGGTGCAGCAATATCATTAAGTTTACTCTACGAAGCTGCCATTTCCTCCAGGGGAATTGTCATTTGCCTGAATCAATAAAACTAAAAAACCCTACATCCTCAGCCATTTTTAAATGGGTCATTATGCCAAGTAAATTTGGACTTGTGGGTCAGCACACCAAAAAGGTTGGACAACACTGATTTAGTCGTCGGTCCTGTTTCCCACAGCAGACCCTTCCCCTAGTTGCACTTTCCGTGCCTTATCTGGGAGCCCCGAAGTTCCCTTTATGAATCAGTCTCCAAATCTGAAAGGTCAGAACAAGAACCCATGACTAAAGTTCGATGTCCGGTTCCGGCACGCCCAGCTTAAGGACGGCGGCGACTTCGTCTCTGATTAAAAAGCTAAGCTTTCAAAGTTTTAAAACTTTCTACTGATATTTTAAATTCATCTACTGCTGCTTCAACTTTGTTCTTCCTTTGTTCTTCCTTCTTGGCAAGGGTGGACAAGTTCTATCTTATCTTGTTTCACTAACGAGGAGACAATTACCAGCCGCCCATTTACTGCCGGGAGTGGATGTTTAAGAAATTCCGGCCATAGGATTTTATGTCTTTCCTTCAAGTCTGGATTTGGAAGGTTATTCTTGGGCAGAGGAACCTCTCCAAGTTGTGAATTTTGAGAGATTATTTAGCTCCTCCTTTGAGAAAAGACTGTTTGAAGTTTTAGAGTCATTATTATCTCCACCTGCACTATTCCAAGCATATTCCTTCTACCTCTGGATTGTATTTTAAGTTTTCTGCTCCAACATAGTTTTTTGTGGTTTGTGCTGTTGCTGTTTGCTAACAATGGGATTGAAAAGGACATATCCTTTTGAAGATGAGGTCTTCCAACCGTCACTCAAACAATCCAAATTGAATCATTTCTTTTTTGCAATACCTTTGCAAAACAGGTTTGAGTGTTTGGAGGCTGTTGCTGAGTAGGGTGAATCCCCCACCCATCAAATCACCCCAGAGACTGAGCAAGGTATGCCTGGATTCTTATCTCCTAAAGATAGACAAGCTACCAGACCATGGGAGGGGTTGGAGCTGGAGCTGCTAGCTCAACAAACAGTTTAAGTTGCTGAATCCTTAAACAAAATATTCCAAGCCCAAGAGAGGATGTTGACCCTGCTTCATGAACTGAATAACACCATGTCTGTCAATAAGGCTAGCAGCCCACCAACCATTAAAGGGAACCCAAGTGTGCGATCCCAGCCTGACAATCATGATGGTTACCAGAAGGCTAATGTAAAAGCCTCCTCTACACTAGTCTTTAATCCTTATGCTGTAGTTGTTAATGTGTTCCCATGAAGAGGGAGACACATTGATTGGAGTCAGAGAAACAGAGCAATAGGCCATCTGGCTGATATTTTTAAGCTCCACCATAAAGGTATTGATCTTATTCGGATTGAGAGACTAAGCAGCCAATCAGGTTTGAACGTTTTATTTTGTATTTCCGTTCTAAGACAATACCATCTCGTCTGTTTGCCCAATCTACCAAATTAACTGCTCTGGGCATTCGGGTACAGAGACATTTCAAAACCACCTCTATCCAGGAGCTAGCTCCTGAATTTGCTACAATAAAATTAGAAAAAACCATTCAAGTCTTAAATGCAAGGGCACCAGGGACCCACAATTCACTTATCAGTCCTCGGGATCCGCTGATGATCGTAGACCTGCCTATTCCCTCAAACTTACAACAGCCATTGAGGGTGTCAGGACAGGAGCCCCCCATTGATATCTCTGTCCCCAAGATCCCAGAAACTTTAAATTCAAGGAGTCAGATCCCCGTGGAGACTGTGGATCCCCCAGGTGCAGAGGATGCGATAGAGGCAAGGCTTCTCACCTCCTTTATGACACTACTATCTCAAGAACAAGACTGTATACTTTGTCATATAGAGCACTTGGTATCCACCCTGAAGGGCTTAAGACAGCCCCTGGCAGAAAATAAGAACCTAATGGAACCCCCCCCCCCCTGCCTCAGACAGTTCTCTAGTGCCCTCGCCATCAAGTAGCATTCCATTGGAACCAATTATAACAATTAAGAAAAGGGGCAATAATATCAATCTGATTATCCCTCCAGATAAACCAATTTTGTACACGATCTTAGATGAAACTACTGGTGCTGAAGGAATCACTGACCCTGTTTCCCTGGCTGAAGCTTCAAAAGGATGATGGCCAATCCAGCATAAAACAGGGAAGCCAAACCATCTTAAAGTAATCTCCTGCATAGCTGGCTGGGCCCGCCTAAGAAGCCTAGATAATTCCCCACTTTTTAAGACATATGATATTTTACTTCTCCAAGAGACCTGGACAGCTGGGGAGCTTCTATTGGATGGCTACTATGGTTTCACTAATAAGGCTATCCATGGTGAAGGCACTGGAAGGCTCAAAGGGGGATTGGTTATTCTAATTTCCTCAACAATTAAGGGTAAATGCATACAACTAAATAATGTAAACCCATGGACATTGGCAGTTCTCCATTTTAACACAGAGACTATTTTACTAATCAATGTCTACCTACCTCCTCATCAAAGACAATCAGACACTCTAGCAATCTGGAATGATTTTGAATCCCATTTAGAGGATCTTCTGAATGATACCACAGCTGATATGTTTCTAATGGGAGGGGGCTTTAACGCTCGACTAGGCCCTCATGATGAGATCCTTATTGGAAAGTTTGGATTTCCTACCTTCATCAATGAGGCAAGTCGCCATTCCACTCTCCTCCAACGTCTTTCAAAAGACCCAAGGGTAAACTTTGTAGGGGCTTGCTTAGCAAGGATGGCTAGAAGGTTTGACCTCTCCATACTGAATGGCTCCATAGTAGGTGATTATCCTGGGGAAATCACTTTTCTAGGCAGTACTAGATGCAGCACCATCGATTATTTCCTTGCCAGCCCAAGATTACTTTCGAAGGTTCTTCATCTACAAGTTCTACTCGAATTAGAAAGTGATCACCTCCCATTATTACTTACTCTAGCTCCTTTAGCTCCTGTGACTTTTCACAGTATTACGATGGGCCCACATCTGGTTCCAGCTCAACAAATGAGATGTCGTGCCAAGTGGTCTGACCAGTTGGCACAAACGGTGAGGAGAGTCTTTGAGAAGGAGGATGCTTGCTCCAAAAGAAAACTAATTTTGGATACTCCCCATGGCTTGAACCCTTTGATCCCCTTCGATCATCTCCTCCAACTCATAAAATCATTATTGGTCCAAGATGCTTCTGTTCAACATTGTAGATTCAAAAACGTCTCTAAGTCCTGGTTCGATAAAGAATGCAAGCAAGCAAGAAGAGATCTAAAAATAGCGTATCATGCATATAAGAATTCCGTGGGCCTTGATACTTTGTGTATACAACATCATCTCCCACGTTCTACATTTTATAAAGAACTGATTGCCACAAAGAAGCATGAGGCCATGAAAGTGCTGTGGAATAGCATTATACAGTCATCCAAGAAGATCTCAACAGGGTTTTGGAAATTGATCTCGAGTCACTCCTACAAAGATATCTCCCCCATTGACTCTTTTGTTACCCCCAAGAATTGGGAATCATTTTTTCAAGAGCTGTATTCTGATCCCCACCATTCTGCAGTTCCCCTGATTCATGAGGCCCCTTCAGACCTGCCACCTTGGCCTCTGGTGATGGTTGAAGAAGTCAGATCTCTGATCAGCAAACTCAAAAGAGGAAAAGCTCCAGGCCCGGATTTCATACCCCCAGATCTATTGAAAGATAATATTGACTGGTGGGCCTCTCTCTTGGCCCCATTGTTCACGTATATTGATTCAACAGGGAATATTCCTGACGCCTGGAGAGAGGCTATCATCATTCCTTTTTTCAAGTCCGGGCAGAAGTATGATCCAGCCAATTATAGACCAATTAGCCTCCTGAGTATTTTGGGCAAATTATACGCTAGTCATCTCTTAGAGAAATTGCAGTGCTGGCTGATTCAGCAAATGTATTTGGTAAATGAGCAGGCTGGGTTTAGGGAATGACGATCTACGTTGGGACATATTTTGATCCTATCCCATTTGATTGACAAACATGCAACCAGTAGAATGGTCTCTCTTTATGCAGCCTTTATTGACCTAAAAACTGTTTTTGACTCCATTCCCAGAGGGAAATTATGGGAGAAGTTAAGTGCCACCTCAATTGACAGGAGACTTTTATTCCTGATCCAGGCATTATATACCAACACGTCTATCAGGGTCAGATGTAATAAGCAAGGTCTCCTTACTGACCCTATCCCATCACAGAAAGGAGTCAAGCAAGGATGCGTCCTGGCCCCTTCCCTTTTTGCCATCTTTATTAACGATATGATCAGCAACCTCCATCTAGTCGATACTCATTCCCCCTCCTTGGCCGATAGGCAAATGGTAGCCCTACTCTATGCAGATGATACAATCTTGTTGTCTAGAACTCCAGTAGGTTTTAGAAGGGCATTAGTACAATTTGGTTGTTATTGTGACCATAACCTTCTAGAGATTAATTATCAGAAAACGAAAGTAATGGCGTTCGGCCCAAAACCCAGGCTAAGGAGATGGAGTATAAATGGCCATAGTTTACAACAGGTAGCAATTTACAAATATCTGGGGGTCATGATTCAGTCCTCAGGGTCAAAGAAGGCTCATCACGAATATGCTGCCAATTCTGGTCATAAATCGACCCAGGCCATTATTAGATTTTTTCTTACTAAAGGGGGGCATTTTATACCTGTTGCATTAAAACTGTACTTGGCCAAAACAATACCTCAACTCACTTATGGAACCATGTCGGGTCCAACCTTATCAAGCTTTGACCCTCTTGAGAAAATTCAGTCCAAATTCTTGAGAGCCATTTTCCAACCTGTGTTTCCAATGCAGTACTACGCTTGGAAACCGGCTTGCTAAGGATAGAGGCTAGGGTGAGCCTACTTTCAATCACCACTTGGCTCAGTCTCAGCCATTGCCCCACGAATATCACATCACTAATTTTAAAGGATAGATATTGTTCCTCTTGGGTTAGAGCCATTCATCAGAAATTGTCTATGCTTGGCTTTTCACCTGAATCTCTCCAGATAATGGCCCTGGACCAAGCCAGGGACATAGTCAAACAGAGATTACAAGACATTGAGAGACAGAAGGATATTGCCAAGGTCTCAGATTATTTAGCTCCCCACCAAAGGAGATATGTGCTAGCTCCAGCCTCCTATCTCTCAAATCTAACAATACCATCCCACAGAAGGGCCTTTTCCATGGCCCGTTGCAATATCTTTCCTTCAGCAGTCATCGAGGGCCACTTTAAAAAGGTTCCTATGGCTGAGCGAGTCTGCCCTTGTGGGTGCAGATAAAGTGGAAACGATTGACCATGTGTTGCTTGGGTGTGGCCTTTACCTAGGCATACGCACCAGGTACATATTCTTTGTTTGAGGGATGCCTGGGGTTCTCTGATTATAAAATCAGAAATATGCTGTTATCAGATTCTAACCCCCAATTTACATCTAATTGTGCCAAATTCTTGGCAGCTAGGAGAATTTGTGAGGATTATGTAACGAAGGGGTCTTAAAACTGTCTGTTTTTAAATTATTTTTGAATATACCCAAACTTGTATTTTACTTTACCTTAATCCCTGAGTTCTCTGTATACTACCATAAATGCTATTGAAACTGAAACAAATGTTAATCAGTGTATTTTAGTTAATATTTTACTGGAGCAGTATAATCTTTTAATTTTTTATCTGTATTTTTATATCATATGTTGTACCTTTTTAGGTCCCTCTAGATTTTTACAATTTTTTTTGGGGGGGGGGTGTTGTTGGTCTGCATTGTACTGTGTATTTGGTCATGGATGGTAATAAAACAAATTGAATTGGACTAAAGTTCTCACTAGTTATCTCTGAATTT
Source organism: Heteronotia binoei (assembly GCF_032191835.1). NCBI lineage: Eukaryota > Metazoa > Chordata > Lepidosauria > Squamata > Gekkonidae > Heteronotia > Heteronotia binoei. Next base: position 85,527,398 of record NC_083230.1, read on the forward strand.
CAATGGCATCCTTACTCATGCCTTTCTTGAACTGCTCTTACTATCAGGAATGTATTTTAAAGAGAAAGCGACCTCCAACTTGCATGTTGGGGGGGAGAGTTGTTTTGCACTCAGCAAGAGAATAGTAAACTTTCTGCTCTAGCCTCCTGCCAGGCAACAAGGCCAGCATGTGAAAATCCTGCCATCGAGATTATTATCCTTCATTCCTTTGGTTCCAGAGATGAGGTCTGCATTTCCCCCCAGCTCTCTTTTTATTCCACTCATTAGAAAAAATATCAGGGGATTTGGGATGCCCTGACCTGGATAGCCCAGGTGAGGCTGATTTTGTCAGATATCAGAAGCTAAGCAGGATTGGGCCTGGTTACTATTTGGATGGGATACTACCAAGGAAGTCCAGGATTGCTAAGCAGAGGCAAGCAATGGCAAGCCCCCTCTGAACATCTCTTGACTTGAAAACCCTACTGGGTTGCCGTAAGTTGGCTGTGACTTCACAGCACTTTCCATTACTAGCACTAGAGTTCAAAACCAAATAAATTGCACAGGCAACAGGGTGACCATTACCAGGACCGCAGGATCATTGAATTATCTACATTCAGCCCCCCACTAGGTCTTCATGATGAGAAATACACGTTGGTTCAATCCCTGTTGGATTGTTACATGTAAGCAATTCTCTAGTCTAGTGTGTGGAATGTCTCATAGGCTATAACTCCGAGAGAAATCAGTAATCATTCTCCCATATAGCTAGAAAGCCACTCTAACATGGGTAGAGTGTTGGGCAAGGAGAGACTCACGCTCAGATCCCCCCCCCCTCTGTCTTGGATAGGGCGAACTTGGCCCAATCACTCTCTTTTTCTGCCAGCCTAACCTACCCCACAAGTTTGTTGTTGTATGGTGCTTTGGGGTCTCCAAAGGAGAGCAAATCGGGGTATAAATCCCTTAGTAAACAGAGACAGACAAACTTCTCCGCAATAACTTGGTCTCTCCAGTCACAGGATTTCCTTTAAAAAGCACATGAAAGAACAGACATCTCAACACAGCCTGCTAAAGGTAATGCAAATGAGTGAATCAACACTGTGAATCAACAAGGAACGCTGAGTAACTTCCAAAGGCTGCTGTATGGACGCAGCAGCACTTGATATGAGAGCTCCAGAATGCTGTTTTCCACTCAGGAACAGGTGTGTTGGTTTCCTCACTGCTGCTGAAGCTGCTTCCGCATGGCAAAGTTCTCCTGCATTTTCCTTTATCCATCCCTTGAAGTAGCCATTCCCGCTGCAACTGGAGGGCTTTTTTAAGGAAAGAAAATTTGGCAATTGGCATATTGCTATAACATTATAAGAGTATATCTGCCATGTTTTCTTAATTCCATGCTTCCATTGCAGTGACAGGGGTTAGAGGCTTTAAAAAAAATGAAAGCTGTGAATTCAGAGAATATGTTAGATGGATTGTTGTAATATTGCAATGATATGTCAATTCCTTTTTTAAAAAGCCATCTGGGGTGGGCAGGGAAATGGCTGTTGTAGAGTAGATTGGGGCACAGAAAATGGTGTTGGGGTGCGGTCACACTCACCATTAAATCCATCTGCAACGCGCCTCTATTATAATCCGCACAACCAATTTTCCGATCAGACAACAGGCAGGCTCCCGTTCTATCCCATGTGGGTCTCGCGCTGGTCGATCAGAGTGCTCCACCGGACCTCGTTTCATGAGACATCAATCTGCATTAGCGCAGGCGCAGTGATGCCCGCTATCTGCATTATTGAGGAGATCCAGCGTCTCCTCCCTTCTCCACGAGAGACCTTGCACACCCACCATAACCTCGTTCTCGAGGGCGGGGATGCGCGTCGCTTTTAAATGGGTCGGATCACTAACAGTTTTGCTAGTCCATTGGCACTACTTTTCCAGCACGCGTGTGTCATGGGTGCTGGGGACCCTGTAGAGGAAGTTGAGCCTGCAGCAGAAACTGTGCCCCTGCCACCTGCACCAGTGCCCCTGCCTCCTGCTGGAGAAGATCCCAGCCCCCCTGCCTCGCCCTCTCGGGTGGCGCGTGTGCGTGACCGTCTCCGTCAGGACCTCAGGGATCGGAGGAGGGCGGCACGCTCACAAGCAAGACGCTCCCTGAGCCCTGAGTTTTGAGAGGATTCTGGCCCTTCTAAGAGCAAGGATGCTTGAGTTGCAACAGGATCCTGGCTGCCTCTCTGAGCCAGCAATTAGCCCAAATGGGCAACAGCCAGCAGAGGGCTATATAGCTGTAGGCTTTGGGAGGAGGCTTTGTGGAAGCAACTAGTCATCTACCTGACGTCCTAGCATCCACTTTGGCTTTTGACTTTGGACCTCCTGACCTTGGCTTGACTTCTGGACCCCCTGACTACGGCTTCTGAACCTCTGACCTACGATACCTGGACAACGATTTGGCTTTGGCACCTTGGACACTCTTGCTCACCGGTTACAGACCTTGGACTGCCCCTGGACTTCGCCTGGCCTGGCCCCAGCTCGTGACAGATTGCTTCCACCCACACAAACACCCATTCCACAGGATGGATGCTGAAGCAAGTGGAACCGCAGGACTACTGGCTGCCCTCCAAGCCCAGGTACAGCAGCTGACACAGGCAGTAGTGCACTTGCAGCAACAGCCTGCAGCCAGTACTCCAGCCAAGTGCCCAGTTCCCCCACCTGACAGATTTGGGGGTGCTGTGGAAGAATTTCCTGCGTTCCTGGCACAGTGTCAGCTGTACTTTGAACTAAGAGCACGGGACTTCCCCAATGACAAGACGAAGGTGTGTTTTATCATTAGTCTGTTAAAGGGGCAGGCGGCCAAGTGGGCCACACCCCTACTGGTTGGGTCCTCTCCCCTACTGACTGATTACCAGGGGTTTGAGGCCCACCTGTCTGCTGCCTTCTCCAACCCAGTCCAAGCAGCCACAGCCAACCGGAAAATCAGGGCCCTGAAACAAGGCCAGTCCTCGGTGGCTCAGTATGCCACCGAATTCAAGCTCCTGGCCCAAGACTTGGCATGGAATGAGGCTGCTCAGATGGACCAGTTTACCGAGGGGTTGGCAGAGGAAGTCCTGGACGAACTGGCCAGGGTGGAGCGGCCCCCCACGCTCCAGGAACTTATCACCCTCTGCCTCTGCATCGATGGCCACCTGGAAAGTCGCCGCCAAGCCAAGACCCGAGGGCGCCAGCTCCCTGCGCCATGCCACTTGGCTCCTCTCCCATCCCCAGCTAGTACCAGAGACGAGGGTGAGCCTATGCAGCTTGGAGCTGCTTGACCCCGCCTGACTCCAGAAGAAAAGGCCAGACGCCGCACGCAGAACCTGTGCCTCTACTGCGGCACGGCAGGCCACTATGCCTCTGGCTGCCCTGCTAAACATCGAATACCCAGACCTACATTGCCACCGCCGCCAAAAGGCCAGCCCCAGGCGTAAGTGGACCCTCCAGCCTGGGGCGACTAGCTGGGTCCTCCGAACAACAGGCTGATACCCCGGGCCCGTTCCTGCTACCAGTCAAACTCCATCTGCCCGATGGACGCTGGCTGTTCGTGTATGCCATGCTGGACTCGGGAGCGGCCCACTGTTTCGTAGATGCCACCTTTGTAAAGCAGCACCAGATCCCAGTGCAGCCAAAAGAGATTCCGACGCTGGTGGAGGCTATTGACGGGCGCCTCCTCCGTTCTGGCCCCGTCACCCAGGAGACCTGTCCCATCACCTTCCACGTCCAGCAGCACCAAGAACAGCTGCAGTTTGATGTCGCCCGCATGCCTCGCTTCCCGCTGATTCTAGGCCTTTCCTGGCTGAAGCTGCACAACCCCATCGTGGACTGGGCTCAGCAAGAACTACGCTTCCGAGACCCATGCCCCCATCTGACTCCTCCCACCACTCTAGCAGCCGGCATCCCGAGTGGTGGTCCTCAGCTCCCTCAGAAGTATGCAGATTTTGCCGATGTCTTTGAAGAGACAGGAGCAGATCAGCTTCCCCCTCACCGACCCTATGACTGTGCCATTGATTTGGTACCTGGGGCACCACTCCCGGTGGGGCGTCTGTACCCAATGTCGGAGCCTGAGTTGGCAGCTTTGCGAGACTACCTGGACAAGAACCTGAAGCGCGGATTCATCCGACCCTCAACTTCTCCCCTGTCTGCTCCAGTCCTCTTCGTGAAGAAGAAAAGCGGGGAGCTCCGGCTGTGCAATGACTACCGGGCCCTGAACAAGATCACCATCCGCGACCGGTACCCTCTACCACTGATCCCTGAACTCTTGGATCGTTTAAAGGGGGCCCAAATCTACACCAAGCTGGACCTCTGCGGAGCGTACAATTTGGTGCGCATACGGCCCGGAGACGAATGGAAGACCGCGTTTGGGACCCGATACGGGCAGTACGAGCACCTGGTGATGCCCTTCGGATTGACCAACGCCCCCGCTGTCTTCCAGAGGTTCATGAATGATGTATTCCGGGACCTGCTCGACCGCTTCGCGATCATATACCTGGATGACATTCTAATTTACTCCCGCAATCCTGCCCAGCATGCCGAGCACGTCCGCCAGGTCCTACAGCGCCTACGAGCCCATGGCCTCTACGCCAAGCTGGAGAAGTGCGACTTTGACCTGCGCTCCGTCGAGTTCCTTGGTCACATTGTGTCACCACAGGGAATCCTCATGGACCCGAAAAAGGTGGAAGCGGTCCTGACCTGGCAGGCCCCTCAGAATCGCAAAGACCTGCAGCGGTTCCTTGGTTTTGCCAACTACTATCGGCAATTCATCCCAGCCTATGCATCTCTGACAACACCCCTGACTCAACTACTCCGCCCCAAAGAACCTTTCCACTGGTCCCCAGAGGCCGATAACGCTTTCTCCACCCTGAAGACCCGCTTCGCCACCGGGCCACTCCTGAGATACCCCGACCCCCAGCTTCCCTTTACGGTGGAAGCTGATGCCTCCAACGTGGCCCTGGGAGCAGTGCTGTCCCAGCGCGAGGAGCCGTCCCAGCCACTCCAGCCCTGCGCCTATTACTCACGCCAGCTCACTGCGGCAGAGAGGAACTACACCATCTGGGAGAGGGAGTTGCTCGCGATCAAGGTGGCTTTTGAGGTTTGGAGACATTACCTTGAAGGGGCTCGCCACCCTGTCGAAGTGCTCACCGACCACCGGAACTTGGAGCATCTCCAGACCACCTGCCGTCTCAACCAGCGCCAGATCCGGTGGTCCCTATTCTTCTCCCGCTTTGACTTCAAGATCACCTACATCCCCCATATCCAGAACCGGAAAGCCGATGCGCTCTCGCGGAAACCGGAATACGCTCCTGCTTCGACTGAGACCGTGCCTGCTGCTCCCATCCTGCCACCCTCAGTGTTTGCAGCCACCTCCACTTCACCAGCACTCGTGGAGGACATTCGTGCTAGCCAGGCCAATGATCCCTGGGTCCAGCAACACCTCCAGGCACTCCAAGATGGCTCAACAGGCGAGTTCACGACTCGAGGCGGCCTCTTGCTACACCACGAATGCCTCTATGTGCCGCCCGGGCCCTTGCGGGCAGAAGTACTACGCATGACCCACGACGCGTTACCCGCTGGGCACTTTGGACAACATAAGACCACCCACTTGCTGACACGGGAATTCTGGTGGCCACGAGTTCGCTCTGATGTTGCCCGTTATGTCAGCTCCTGTGACGTCTGCCGACGGGCCAAAGACGTCCCAGCCAAACCCTCGGGGTTGTTACAGCCCTTGCCCACACCCTCAGGACCCTGGGATACCATCTCGATGGACTTCATCACGGAACTTCCACGATCCAAGGGTCAGACGTGCATCTTGGTGGTCGTCGACCTATTTACCAAGATGGCCCACTTCATTCCGTGCCCGAAACTTCCCACAGCTCAGGAGACAGCCCAGCTCTACCTGCAACACATCTTTCGTCTGCACGGACTCCCAGCCCACCTGATCTCAGACCGGGGGCCCCAGTTCTCCTCTCGGTTCTGGCAAGCCCTCCATTCCAGCCTGGGGACTCGAGTGCACCTGTCCTCAGCTTACCACCCACAGACAGATGGTCAGACAGAGCGCACCAATGCCACGCTAGAGCAATATCTCCGCTGTTACACCTGCTACCAGCAGGACGACTGGACCACTCTGTTGCCTCTAGCGGAATTTGCATACAACAACGCGGTCCATTCCTCCACCCAAATGACCCCGTTTGCTGCAACCTACGGGTACCACCCTCGGTTCTTCCCGGCGATCCTGCCACCCACGAATGTCCCCGCCGTTGAGGCCTACCTGCAAGAACTCCGCGCCAGCCAAGACTTGCTCCGAGAGCAGCTACAGCGGGCCAAGGAAGCCTATAAACTAGCTGCGGACCGGAAGAGGCAGGAAGGCCCCCCAATCCAGCCGGGGGATCAGGTGTGGCTCTCAACTCGCTACCTGCGCCGGCCTGGTCGGTCTCACAAGCTGGATGCGCGGTTCATTGGACCCTACCCTGTCTTAGAACAAATAAACCCCGTCGCCTTCAGGCTCCAGTTGCCACCCCACCTCCGCATTCACCCCGTGTTCCATCGCTCCCTCCTTGTTCCAGCTGCACGCCCTGACCCAGCTCGGCCTCCTTCTCCACCGCCACCACCACCAGTGTTGGTGGATGATGAAGAAGAATACGAGGTGCGCCAGATCCTGGACTCCCGGTACCATCGTGGAGGCCTCCAGTACCTTGTGGACTGGGAGGGATACGGCCCAGAAGACCGGTCTTGGGAGCCCGTGGACAATCTTCATGCCCCAGACTTGGTGCACCGGTTCCACAACGACCACCCCGACCTCCCAGGCCCCTCGACGGAGGGGGGCCCTGGGGGGGGGGGATAGTGTCATGGGTGCTGGGGACCCTGTAGAGGAAGTTGAGCCTGCAGCAGAAACTGTGCCCCTGCCACCTGCACCAGTGCCCCTGCCTCCTGCTGGAGAAGATCCCAGCCCCCCTGCCTCGCCCTCTCGGGTGGCGCGTGTGCGTGACCGCCTCCGTCAGGACCTCAGGGATCGGAGGAGGGCGGCACGCTCACAAGCAAGACGCTCCCTGAGCCCTGAGTTTTGAGAGGATTCTGGCCCTTCTAAGAGCAAGGATGCTTGAGTTGCAACAGGATCCTGGCTGCCTCTCTGAGCCAGCAATTAGCCCAAATGGGCAACAGCCAGCAGAGGGCTATATAGCTGTAGGCTTTGGGAGGAGGCTTTGTGGAAGCAACTAGTCATCTACCTGACGTCCTAGCATCCACTTCGGCTTTTGACTTTGGACCTCCTGACCTTGGCTTGACTTCTGGACCCCCTGACTACGGCTTCTGAACCTCTGACCTACGATACCTGGACAACGATTTGGCTTTGGCACCTTGGACACTCTTGCTCACCGGTTACAGACCTTGGACTGCCCCTGGACTTCGCCTGGCCTGGCCCCAGCTCGTGACAGCGTGCAGAAAAAACCCCAAGAATTCAAATCAGTTCACATCTAGTTTCAAAAGTGAGTTTTGTTTCTGGACATAAGGGCGGGTAAACGATTTATCGAGCCAACATTCGCTCGCTCATTCACTGGTGCAGTCATATCACTTGCAGGGGGCTTTGGGAGGGAAGCGGTGGTGCGCTTCCGACGAGTCGCCAACAATGGAGCGTTCAAACAGAAAAATTCCGCTCAGAAGAATTTTGTTCCGGATTTAAAGCAGTATCAAATTAGTCTGCGCCCCAGTCGTCTCAACACGGGACTCGAACGAGCTAACCACCATTCGCAGATGCTGACGTTTGGACAACCACTTAAAATCCAACATGCTTCAGGACTCCACTCATGCCCGTAGCGGGATTTTCTGAACGTCTGACCTCACCCTTGATGTGGTTGGGACTGGGAAGTTCCAGATATCTCAACCACATGGGGGACAGCCTGGTTTTGCATCAGTTTTTTCCAAAACATCACAGTAAAGCAGGTTTGGAAAAGATGGGGAAAGACTTGGTAATGCAAAGAATCACCACATATCTGAGAAGTGCGGGGGGGGGGGGGATGACCCAACTTTTGAGTAGGACCCAAACCAGGGCAAAGAACCATTTAGAAGTGGCCAGTGACAGGTCTCATTGCAATCCCAAGCCTTAGTGCAGAGACAGAATCCACTGTTTCAGTGCTCAAGTCCTGCAACTTCGTCAGTGTATAGCCAGGGCTTTTTTGATAGAAAAAGCCCAGCAGAAACTCATGTGTATATTAGGCCACACCCCCGGTGCCAAGCCAGCCAGAACTGCGTCCCTGTGCATTCCTGCTTTTTAAAAAAGTTTTGTATATAGCAATCATAATGGTCATCCAAATGGCCTCCAGGTGTTCATCTCTTCTCACAGTCCCATATTTGACAGTAAGCCATATTACTGGAAAATGAGGGTATTGACTTCTTTCCACTTGTCAGGGATAGTTTACCTTGGCACAAATAATAATGTAGGAATAGGCATGAACCACATTTGTGCAGTTTGGTTCATAGTTTGTGGCCGAACCACAAATCAAACCATGAAAAGGGAGGTTGGTTCACAAACTGAGCCAGTTTGTAGCTGTTTGTGTGACCCATTTAACCTCCTGCTTTCTGCTCCCGGCTGCTTTTTGTGGGGAGCATAAATCAAGAGTTTCCCTGTGAAAAGCAGTGGGGAGCAGAAAGTAGGGGTTCTCCCCATGAAAAGTGCAGGGGGGCAGAAAGCTCAGAGCCATTTAACCCCCTGCTCTCTGCTCCTTCCTGCTTTTTGCAGAGATCAGAAAGCAGGTGTTTCCTTGCAAAATCAGTGGGGAACAGAAAGCAGGGGGTTAGATGGCTCAGAGTAGGAGTTTAAATCTGCTCACAGTGAAACATTTGTCTGGGTCAAAAAGCATCCTGAAGCTTTATTAGGCAAGCTTGGGGTTTGCACAGCTTTTCTGACACCAGCACTCAGAAATGTTTAGGAGGTTGATGTTTTCAGTGCGGGAGGTGGGCAGAATTAGCCTTGCTTAGGGTGCCAGACAGTCTAGGGCCAGCCCTAGACACAGTTCCTGTACTCCTAACAATCTGCTGTAACACAGCTTTGTTTGTTTTGGACAAAAATGCAACACCAGATGAAATTTCAAGGGGCAGTTCTATCTTGTTCCTATCCTATCTTGTTCCTGGATATGTGTTTGTTTTGGAAATTGATGGCATGGATTAAGTTTCCAAGTGGCTCTGTGGCTGCTGCTGGGAAATACAGTTCTGAAGGGGCAATATAATAAGGCATTGACACTTGGATTGCCAGCTTCCAGGGGGACATGGAGTTCTCCTGGAATTACAACTGACTGATATCCAGATAGATCCAGGTGGGTTGGTCTGAAGCAATGTGACAAAGTTAGAGTCCAATAGCACCTTTAAGACCAACAAAGTTTGATATCCAGATGATAGAGATCTGTTCCACTAGAGAAAATAGCTTCAGAGGGTGGGCTCTAGCATCACATCCCTGATGAATTCCCTCCACTTCCCAAGAGACAGTTTGGTGTAGAGGTTAAGTGCACGGACTCTAAACGGGGAGAGCCAGGTTTGATTCTCCACTCCACATGTAACTACTGGCATGATCTTAGGTCAGTCATAACTCTGTCACAGCTGTTCCTCTCAAGAGCAGTTCTGGGAGAGCTCTCTCAGCCCCACCTACCTCACAGGGCTGGCAGCGGGCAGGAGCCTGTGAAATTGGGAGATCCCCTGCTCCCACCTGAGGACTGCCAACCTTAAATTCTCCAGGATTGTACTGTCTACCTATAGTATGGTCAGGAAGAAGAGAAATAAATTCTGACCACTGTGGCCTCTTCTTTCATCTGCAGCTCCTGTAAGAAAAAGAAACCAGATTTTCCCTCCACCACCATCTGCCATTTAAGGATCCCAGGAAAGACTGGAAAAACTCAGGCCTCAAGCTAAATTATGCTTGCCGGGGTCAGCTGCTTAAGAATTTTCATTGTATATAGAATATACAGTTGTTGGTAGAGTTAGTTTTACATCCAATAGTAAGAAATCCAACTCATGTTTTTAAAATAAAACACAGCCCAAATCTATTTTTTTTAATGCACCCCTAACTTAGGTTCTTTTTTCCCCAAAAAATGGGGACAATAGCAATTTTCATTGTATATTTCATTGTATATAGAATATACGGTTGTTGGTAGAGTTAGTTTTACATCCAATATTAAGAAATCCAACTCATGTTTTTAAAATGAAACACAGTCCAAATCTATTTTTTTTAAATGCACCCCTAAATTAGGTTCTTTCCCCCCCCCCCAAAATGGGGACAATAGCAAATGTAGTAAAGGGGTAACAAAAACCATGATTCCTTTGCCGGAAGGTTTTACCTCTGACTTCCCTGGAAGGACCACAACAACTGTGTCACCTTGCACTCTCTGGTACCAGCCATGCCCTGAAAATAAGCAATTACACACTCTTGTTGTGGATAAAACTGTCAAATATTCATAACAAAAGGAATTAGAAGAAGCTAATTAGCCATCCCTTTCCTTTACCAGAACAAGACAATGAGTTCTGGGCTTTGCTTAATCTAGTATCAGGAGACCCCAATGATGGAATTTCATCAGAAGATTAGTGGTTTTGCTGTGTTGCAATCATTCATTTAAATGACTTGGGAAATATAATCAGACAACTGGAAGAAGAAGAAAAAAAAAAACAGAAGTGCTCCTAATACTGGTATATAGTGCCATAGCACTATTTGAAAATCACGTTGTGGATTCAAGTAATAAGGGGTTTTGAATAGCAAAGGTTTGGATAATGAAGGGTTTCTTGTACTAGGAAACTATTTCCTGAGTTTCAGTTCAATTTCCCATGATTCAGTTTCTTCCCACATTGTTTCCCAAAAACAATTCAGTTCTAACACCTATAGCAACTCCATCCTGGTAATCTAATTATATGATCTTTAAAAACTAAATATTAAAGGTAGAAATGCCAGCAAAAATGATACTGTGTGGGGATGGCAATGGTATAAACCGATTAAAAAACAAACAAAGCAAGCAAACTTGCATAACAAAACATTTATTGCTAGAAATGGGATCCTAGTTTTGTGGTAGAAGGGAAGGGCTACATCAGAAGAGAAATTAAGTGGCACTTTAAAGACTAACCAAAATTATTCCAGCATAAATCTTCAGATCTGAAAAAGTGAGTTCTGATTCATGAAAATGTATGCTGGAATAAACTTTGTTAGTTAAAGGGCTCCTTTATTTCTGTTTCACTTTGCTGCAACAGATTTACAAAGCTATACCTTTGAAATTATTACTTTATCATAGGGTTGCCAACTTCCAGGTGGTAAAAAATAAACCATGCAATCACAGTTTGTAGTATAGACAAATTATACAAAAAACGCTGTGTTGATGGCTAATTACAATTAACTGAAATCTAAATAATTATTTCTGAGTTTTATAGATTATATCATGAAATTATGTCTTTAAATAAAAAGGCCACTCTTTAAAAATATTAACATCTTCCATATAATAATGCAAATAAGCAATTATTGAATGAAACAAAGTGAACAAAATCAGTGTACAACAAAATCGCAATTGCAAATTATTATATATGTGAAAGACCTTCAACAACAACAAACAGTTCCAACTGAACAAATTCATCAAATCCATAAAGAAACAGTAGAAACTTTGACTGAGGAGCACCTAGGTATCTATCTGCCTGTTTCAATAATTGTCAAGATCCTTTTTGCCAACGTTGCTGAAGGCAGGGCTGACCCTAGACTATTTGACATCCTAGGCAAGACTAACTTCCGGTGCCCCCACACCCCCCCACCACAGCAGCGGCCCAATCCCTCCATTCTATCCAGTGGGCCCATAGGATAGAATGGAGGGGTTGGGCTGCCACTGCAGTGCAACACTACAGAAGGAGTTTTAAACTTTAAACCCATTCTCTGGGGTCACGCTGCAGCGGTGGCCTGATCCCTCGATTCTATCCTATGGGCCCATAGGCTAAAAAGGAACAATTAGACCACAGTGACCCCTGAGAAGAGGTTGTCCCATCACCCGTACCTCTTGGAGGTCTCTGAGAGGTCCGTGGGGGGGGGGGGGGAAGATCCTTTGTCTGCTTTTGCACCCACTGCACACACCTCTCAGGATCTCTGAGAGGCACAGGCCGGGGCAAAGATCCTTCCCCTGCTTTTTTACTCCAGGTGTGCAAAAGCAAGGAGAAAGCTCCACTGCCCACACCTCTCAGAGACTCTAAGTGGCCAACGCAGGGGGAACTTGGAGAGGCGACCAGGCTGGATGGTGGTGTGACGTTATTGAGTCACGTAGGTGCACCCATTTCAGGACCCCCTAGTTTGCTTAGTGGCAGGACCAGCCTTGGCTGAAGGCAGAAGATTTTGTTGCCCTTTAATATTAAAGATTAGCTGCTCTGAACCATACCAGGAGTTTGGTTCTAGACTGAGAATGACGTACAATCTCTTTTGAAGCTGGTTTGACTTTGAGGAAGACGATCATGGAGCTATGAGGCTCTTCTCTCCAAAGACTTGCTTTAAAAGATGGCACTAAAAATCTCCAAGGTATTTGTGGACAGAAGGTTGGATGCAGCATCTATGAGCAAAATTCCACACTGTCTGTGTTGAATTTCATGCCTTCTTACCCAAACCCAGGAAAACGGCAAGAGGATGGATGTTACATCTCTGTCCCCTGGCTGACAGCTATGCCCCAGCTGAAAGGCTGCTGTATTTTCAAGGCTTGCTCGGAGTCTATGAGTGCCACTTTGATGCAAAGGCCTGATCTGGCAATCAGTCCATTAACTCATGCAAAAGTGGTCCAGTGGTCAAATGGAGAGAGAGAGCTACTTTTCTCTTTTCCTGTTAATCCAGTCCTGTAAACATTCCTTCAATTTTGTCAATGATGACTGCAAAAGTTTCCCTCAACTGTAATGTGATGGCTGCTTCCCTATTACTTGATACAGCAATAGCTATCATATTCTGAATCTAACATGCTTATAATGCCAACTAAAGAGAGCAGGATAATAATCCCTTTCTACATATTAACATGTTTTAGAGAATTAAACCATAATAAAAACCTAAGATTAGAAGGGGCTCTACATCTATGGCATAATGAGCATAATGATTAATCCAGCTTGGGTCTGGGGTGTCATAGTAACTAGCTAAAGGCTACAGGGTAAATGACCTAGCAACAATGCGTTCAGTGAGAATACAGTAACAACCAATCCATGTTCAGCTGAATGGGTTTAGAGGCACTGCCCTAAGCTCTCCTGCTGAAGGCATTTGGGAGGAATATATTCCCAAAACTTGGTTTTGATTAAGTATCATGGATACCGATGAATGGGGTAAAATGGGCTAATGATAAATTTGAATTGGATTCTATTGTTGAGGACTGGATACAGGATTCATATCACTCTGTGCCAAAGATCTGCACTGGTTGTTCATCAGTTTCCAGCCACTGTTCAAAGTGCTGGTTGTTAATATACTTTTTTAAAAAAATGCTAGTTCTTACCTTTAAACAGCTTGAAGCCAGGATACCTGAAGGATTGCTTCTCCTGTACTGTCCAGCTTGCCAGTTAAGATCTGCTTCCTAAGCCATGTTCTCTGTGTTTGCAGTTGCAGAGATGCAGTAAGTGGCAGCTAGAGACAGGGCTTTTTCAGGTGTGGCCCTCACTTTTAGCATGCCCTCCCCCCTTGAGATATATCTCTTTTTTAGCTGTTTTATGGTCTGCTTCCAGAGTGGGAAATGTCTTATCATTTTTTTAGGCTGCACAATGGTTGTTTCTGTGCCCCTCTTTTGGTTTTAATGGCTTGTTGGTAATTTATGCTGTTGTTTTTTATGGCATTGTTTTTACTTAGAGCTGCTTTAAGCAGGGATGGTTACCAACTCCAAACTGGAAAATTGCTGGAGATTTGTGAGGTGAAGCCTGAGGAGGGTGGGGTTTGGGCAGTGGAGGGACCTCTGTGGGGTATAATGCCAAAGCGTCTACCCTCTAAAGCAGCTGTTTTCTTTGGGGGAACTAATCTCTGTAGTCTGGAGATCAATTGTATTTTCCAGAGATCTCTATACTGCACCTGGAGGTTGGCAAACCTGTAAGTAGGTCAGTGGCGAGGTGGCATATAACAGGGCTTTTTTTGTAGCAGGAACTCCTTTGCACATTAGGCCATGCCGCCCTGATGTAGCCAATCATCCAAGATCTTACAGGGCTCTTAGTGCACATTAGGCCATGCTGCCCTGATGTAGCCAATCATCCAAGATCTTACAGGGCTCTTAGTGCAGGGCCTACTGTAAGCTCCGGGAGGCTTGGCTACATCAGGGGTGTGTGGCCTAATATGCAAAGGAGTTCCTGCTACAAAAAGAGCCCTGCATATAAATTAACCAAATAAATAAATCTAGTGTTCCTGCAGCACCATTTTATATGCAGTACTAAGACCAGTGAGGGTGTTACAGTTCATCAGATTTACCCCCATTTTCCTTAGCACAGGCTAATGGTCCAATCGGATTACTCATGACTACCTTTACCCTTGTGAAACAGCAAAGAACATAGATTGACCAACCAGTGTGTACCACCTTACCAGTCTTTCTGGCTTCTGTTTCCATTTCCTGTTTTCCTTCTAGCTTCTCGAAAGGTTTAGTTGCAGTTTCCAACTCACAGCTATGCCAAGCCTGAAGAAATAGACAGGCAGCCTTTGGGCTAAAATCCAGGTTTTCAGGGGATGCCATCTGGTCCCCCAAATTTTCAGAGGCAGGCAATAACAAGGGTGTGAATGAACATAATCTGCAGCAATGAGATTTGACAGCTTGCTGATTGGGGCCTTCAACCTTCACTGACCACTGTTGTGTCAAAGAAAGTCTCTAGTGAAATTGACAGGTGGACCTGAAGTCTGATATCTCCACTCATGTCTCCACCTCATTTTTTCTCTGGTTATACCTTCAGCTGTGAATGATGAAATATTAATGTCTCTTTTTATGTTTTTCCCAACTATAGACACCCAACCAATCCAGTGGGATAATTGCCCCACTATTCTGCCATGGACAGTTTCAACTTCTCAACCACACTGGCTTCTTGGGAGGAGAATTCAACAGCCACCAGCACCATCTTCATTTCTGGGAACCTGTCTTTAGCTGCCAGTCTTGGCATGGATGTCAGTGGTGTCCTCATCCCTCTGATTTACCTCATAGTCTGTGTGGTAGGGCTAGCTGGAAATTCCTTGGTTATCTATGTGGTTTTGTGTCATTCAGTGAGTGAATCGGTGACTAATGTCTACATCCTCAACTTGGCATTGGCAGATGAACTCTTCATGCTTGGTTTACCCTTCCTGGCTGCCCAAAATGCATTGTCCTATTGGCCTTTTGGTTCATTCATGTGCCGGCTAGTCATGGCTGTGGATGCCATAAACCAGTTCACTAGTATTTTCTGCCTGACTGTGATGAGTGTTGACCGTTACTTGGCAGTGGTGCATCCTGGGAAGTCATCAAAATGGAGGACAGCACGCGTGGCCAAGGTGGTTAGTGCCACAGTGTGGGTGCTCTCTTCTGTAGTAGTGCTGCCAGTGGTGGTGTTCTCAGATGTTCCTTTAGGCATGAGCACATGCCACATCCAGTGGCCAGAGCCGGCTTCTGTATGGAAAACTGGCTTCATTGTCTACACAGCTGCACTTGGCTTCTTTGGGCCACTGCTGGTAATCTGTCTCTGTTACTTACTCATTGTTGTCAAGGTTCGATCCTCAGGCAGAAAAGTACGAGCACTGACAGCCAAGCGCAAGCGCTCTGAACGAAGAGTCACACGCATGGTGGTTGCTGTGGTGGCTGTCTTTGTATTATGCTGGCTGCCGTTCTATGTGCTCAACATCGTCAATGTCATATGGTCTCTGCCTGAGGAACCATCGCTTTTCGGCATCTACTTCCTGGTTGTGGTGCTGCCCTATGCAAACAGCTGTGCCAATCCCATCATCTACGGTTTCCTCTCCTACCGCTTCAAGCAGGGCTTCCGCAGGGCCCTCCTGAGACCCTCCCGTCGAGTGCAGAGCCAAGAAGTTGCAGCTGCAGCCACCACACCAGATAAAATGGATGAAGAGGAAGAGGAGGAGGAAGAGGGAGAAGAAATGGAAGCAGGAGTGACTGAGGTCAGCAAGATCACCCAGAATGGCAATGGCAGGCTGGAATGTGTCCCAAGCAGTGGGACAGGAGGCAGCGAGCAAAAACAACTTCCTGAGGATCCTGTTAGTTGTGAGAAACCCAGCTTTGTAAACACCAGCTACTTGTAGTGACTAGAAAGAGGCTTCTCTTTCTCAGAACTTCTCTAAGTTTGACTCACGAGGAGCAGTCAACAGTGGAGTCATTCCTGATTCAAGGCTTTCCTCAAAGATGGCAAAGAAGCCGGAAAGGCATGAAGAAAAATAAACTGTGGCTTCCAAATACAGAAGCAAGGCCTAATACACTCATTTCCAGTGACCATTCTGCAGCCATGATTGCTGGTTAGAGCAAAGGCTTCTGGGATAGGGTTTAGGAGAAGGGTTCCTGTTCAGCTAACATCATGCAAATGAAACTTCCTTCGTTACTCTATAGCTTTTAGCATACCTTCCAACATTGCACAGACGAAAATAGAGATTTATGTATTTAGTCTCCCAACCAAGGATCACCATTCAGCACCCCCTCCACAAATACACATTCCTGAAAGCTGTCCTCGACAAAATATTGCATTCTGTATCCATTTATCCTGCAGCAGCCCAGCCTGTACTGACAGCTGAAGAAAGATGTGTTAATAATGTGACCGTACCCAGTTCAGTTTTTTTAAAAGCCTTAATAGAATTTTAATCTCACGGTGAGAATAAGCTGCAACTCAAACACATTCAGTGACCTTTACTATCTGGGTAGATAATTGTGGGAAGAGGGAAGGAAAAGGACGAACACAAGTTCACAGTTGCCCTTGCTAAAAAAGAATAAAGATAAAACTTGCCCCAAAGGAAGGACAGGAACAAAACAATGACTAAGGACAAGAGCCAGAAAATAGGGAGTGTGCCTCATAAGTGGAGGTTGTTGAATCCTATATGGGGTATGGGGGCCCTAGGGTTGCCAGCCTCCAGGTGGGGCCTAGAGGACCCCCCCACCCAACATTCCTTTTACAACTGATCTCCAGCTGACAGAGATCTGCTTTCTGATGCAAATGGCTGCTTTGGAGGATGGACTCTATGGCATTATAGCATGCTGAGATCCCTCCCCAAACCCCTTCATCTCCAGGCTCCTCCCCCAAAATCTCCAGGTATTTTCCAACCCAGAGCTGGCAACCGTATGCGCCTGTCAGCATTTCAAGAGTGAGTGTTAATGACATGGCTAGAAAATACAAACCAGGAATTTCTCAGATAAAATCTCATTTCTGTCATGAACTCACTAGTGTAGCAGTTAGAGGCTGAACAAGGACCATGGAAACCCAGAATGAAATCACCTCTGAGCCAGGAGGCTCCCCAGGTTACCTTGTGCCAATTACTGTTTCTCAGCCTAACCTACCTCACAAGGTTGTTGTAAGGATGAAGTGGAGGACAGGAAAATGAATTTAAAGAAGCCAGCTGACCTGGAAAAAAATACTCTGTGGCTTTAATAGAGACTAAATGTGTGGGAAATGGGCAGCTGACGCTTTTCACAGCATAGAGGTAACAAACATCTCCTAGTAAATAACATCCCATTAATTCCCTATTAAAGGGATAGCACATTTTTGCCCAGAACCATGTACATTGCCCTGAGTTCATTGGAGGATGAAACTGTGATAGATGGCACTTTCATCCCCATATGGCACACTGGGGTGCTGAGCCTGAGAGAAGGGCTTGCCTATTATTTTGTAAGCCTCTGTCCCACCACAGAGAGGTAAAACTGCTAACCTAGCCTGCTGGATTGCCATGAGGACTACTGGCTGAGGTAGTATATGTGCAGTGCTTTGAATGTTCTGAAGTAGTATGTAGTTATAAAAGTGTTGCTGGTATCCTCACTGCCATTTTACCTCAGTTTTTCCACATACAGACTATATCAGGGCCAGGTTATTTCAATAAAGCATTCATTTAAATGTAAGGGTTTGTGTTTGTAATGCACCCTTGTGGTAAGCGGTGAAGGAGGAAGCAAGAAGAGCTTGTTTTATGTAGCATCCTTCCCCACCCCTCCCTCACACACACTGACAAGTAACCACTTCCTCAGGAAGCAGGTAAATTTTTTTTTCCTTTAGAGGTGTCAAACCACTTGTATTACTGTGTTTGATGAGCGTATCCAAGAAAATATAATTCTTTGGAATCTTCCCCAGTGCTTGCGTCCAGCTTCTGGCTGGGTGAGGGTGTGATATATGATTGAAGACTCATTCACAAAACACAAAATCCCTGGAATGAATTTAAAAGCACAGAAAAACCCTGCCTTGTCTCCTATATTTATATAATAGTAGCACCCAAATAAATTTGGGATAAAATGTCACAGAAATTAAAGAGCACAGGCCTATATAGAGATATTGCTAGGAAGGCATTTGCTGGTGGCACCTAGTACCCTTCTTTGCTTATGAAGAACTGGGACTTGATTAAAAATTTTGAAGATTGTACTCTAATGTGAAGATGCTACTCTGATTAGATTGGATGTGAGGGTGCAGACGCTGGTGGAAGGGACACAGACACAGATTTTGGGGTGCTTGCTTGAACCATGGCTCATTTTGGCTCCCTGACTACTTCAACATATTCTGCAGTACCTGTACAGGACTGCATCTCTGCTACAGGATTAAACAGGTCTGACGACCTTAGCCCAAGAATCAAGAGCACATTCCATGCAGTACCTTTTATTAGGATCAACCTAATGACACGTAACAGTGGGTGAGCTTTCGAGTTCACTAGAAGTCTTCAGGCTAGAAACCTGAAATTGTAGATCTTCGGTGAGGGCACTAGGAATCTCCCACTCAGTACCTCATAAAACTAAGGCTCCAACTGCACATTGTTCCATATTGCTCTATTATTATGCTCCAGCAATTTACAACTAGGGTTGCCAGCGTCAGGTTGGAAAATTCCTAGAGATGTTGGGGCGGAGCTTAGGGAAGGTGGGGCTTGAGGAAGAGAGGGAGTTTTGCAAAGTATAATGCCCTGGAATCCATATGCCAAAGAAGCCATTTTCTCCAGGGGAGCTGATCTCTGTCCTCTGGTGATGATCAGTTGGAATTCTGGAAGATCTCCAGTTTGCAACTGGATTGTTTTACTCAGTCAGGACAATCCAGTTGCAAATAATTCTATAGTGCAATATCCAGTGGTTTTTTAATGCAGTTTATAAACTGGGGTGAGGAGATTCCAGGGTTGGGATCACAATTAAATTAGGCCAGTGGGCATAAAATGATGGTCTGCATGTCTCTAGCCTCTTAAATCCTAAAACTCTCATGGGATTAGATCCAGCCAGTTTTTTCAGTCTTGCTCAATTCCCTTTCTTGCTACAGCCACCGTCCCATGTGGCTTTTGTCCAAACAAATCCCATGACCTCCAGCATAGCCTTTTTGTGTAGCCAGTTTGGTGTTGTGGTTAAGTGCATGGACTTGGGAGATCAGGGTTTGATTCCCCACTTCTCCACATGTAAATACTGATGTGACCTTGAGTCAGTCACAAGTTCTCACAGAGCTGTTCATCACAAGAGCAGTTTTTTGTTAGAGATCTCTCCACTCCACCTATCTCACAGGGTGTCTGTTGTGGGGAGGGGAAAGGAAAGGAGATTGTAAGCTGCTCTGAGACTCCTTCAGGTAGCTAAGTGTGGGATACAGGGCTTTTTTTTGTAGCAGGAACTTCTTTGCATATTAAGCCACACACCTCTGATGTAGCCAATCCTCCAAGAGCTTACAGTGTGCCCTAAAATAAGAGCCCAGTAAACTCTTGGAGGATTGGCTACATCAGGGGTATGTGGCCTAATATACAAAGGAGTTCCTGCTACAACCCCCCCCCCCTCGGCAGAATATAAATCTTCTCTTCTTCAAAGCCAACCCTTTCCTCTCTGTTTCAGCAGTGAAAAAGCTGGCTGAATTTACCCCATAGGGTGGGGGTTAGTGGTCCCATGAACCAGGGCCTAGTGATGCCACAGTGAATAATAGCAATAAGGCAGTATCTCTGCACATCACTAGGCACTGCAAAATACGGTAGCTGCAAATGTCCACAGTCATCATCATGTGGCTTTGACTATTCACCAGGAAAAGATATTTTTGTAAAAAAATAATAATAACATGGAAATTAACTATCCACTAAATGAGAAGTGTAGTTGAGCTATTAATGCCACATTATTGATTCCCTTCTCCAGGGTACACATGCAGGATTCACAACAGGCAGGCATGCAGAGAAGAAAGCCCTGAAGTGTGGGGCTAGCTGATAGCCACCCCGAGGAGGAGTCCCCAAATGATGCTAAATCTGGGACCTGGCAACCCTAGCTGCTGGCGAGCTATGTTCAGATCCTCAGACATGTAACTGAATTGCAAAAGACAACTGCAGAAGCAGAGGCTATGTGGATTAGGGGCACGGTGCTAGGGAAGGGAGGGGGGGGTAACATTCTCCACCAATGTTGTTCCTCATATCAGAAATATCTCCTCCATCAGTGGCTTTAAGTCCTGAGAATGAAAAATGATAGGAGCCAATATTGTCTTTTCAGAGAGGGGAGATTCTAATTGGGAAAACAGTTGAAGGAGTAGGGTTAACTCCCTTCCTTCACTAGTATTGCAGACCTGATTGGTATTTTCCTCTCTGTCTGTCTGTCTGTCTGTCTGTCTCTCTCTCACACACACACACTTACTCACATCCTACCTCATGTTGCAGCTCAGTTGTGTATCTGAGGATCTGAACACAGATCCCCAGTGTCACATGTGGTTTGGCCTGTACATGAAATATAAATATCATGCAACCTCTGTGCCTTTAATAGTTACATGACAGCGAAAGCCTCAACAGATTGAGAGATATGCGAAGACACACGTAGAGAGAAAACTGGTTCTTTTGCTACTATCATTAGTCTTTCTTAACTCACTTTGAAATCCCTACATCTGTTATGCCCCCTTCCAATTAGTATTGAGCTTTGCTGCCAGCAAAAATTTCTTCCATTGCTGCATCTCTACCTGTCATGCTGCTAATTAAAGGCAGCAGCTTTAGGTACGTCTATTGCTTTGGTACAAGCATGTTAATATGGGGCAAGGAGTGCGAGTGAGTGGCTGTGTATAAGTACATTGTTTTCATCCGCTTATCTCAGTTCTGCAAGTGCTCATATGTGTTTTTCCTGCATCCCCTTGGACATTTCTGAACTTGCCATTGCTAAGATACCAACCAGTCCAGAGTTTGTGTGTGATTCTGGGCACCTTTCTCTAGAGACAGGTTTAAGAAACAGGAAGGGGGCAATTCAAGTGGAGAAGATACTAACGTACATAGAGACCAGGAAGAAAGCAAGTTTGAAGTATTAAGGGTTTTAGGGGAAAATGCACAGAGGGATATTGTTCCTGAAAACAATTTCAAATGTTGTTTCTGCTCCCTTCCTCTGCCTCTGTGCCATGACTAGCCTCTGTGTAACTCTTAGAATGGATACCACTGGTCACTTTCAACAACTTTTAAAATAAATATATGTACACAAACATATTTATTTCATTTAAACCCTACCTTTTCCTCCAGTGGCGGCCCAAATTGTTCTTCTCTCCTCAGTTTTGTCCTCACAACAACCGTGTCAGGTAGGTTAGGCTGAAATCATGAAACTGACATAGCAGAATAGGGATTCAGACTCTAGTCCAACACTCTCACTACAGCACATTTAATACATTTTTGTCACTTGATACTTTATACTGCTTTGCCTGACAGACTTTTTTAAAAAAATACAGTAAAAGGGTAGACTGGCCTCATCCTTTAACTGCCCATCTACTGATAGGGTAAGGTCAGGATTCTACCTGTAATAAGTGACCCTCTGGGTATCATTGGTTTGTAACAGAAAAGCTGAGCAATGCAGAATTAGATAATTGCCAGATGCAACTAACACATAGTTCTAAATCACATGGTTGATCTCCCTTACCCCCAAATGGCTTTTACTTATGCATGTCCTATTCAAACAGTACATCAATACATGGATATCCATCCATTTGGGACTAGGCAGACATATGTGGCAGATGAGGTATAAGGCTATCCATAGTAAGGGAGTGGTCAGCAGTGCAGAATGAAAAGAGAGGCAGGTGGGGGAGCAGATAATACTACTGACAAACCTGTAGGATTCCTAATTTGGACTTCTACAATGCCTGTCTAGGGCTGCTAGGTGAGCGGGGGGTGGGGGGAGAGGAAAAGCATTGTGTGTGTCATGATGTCATTAAAACTCGGAAGTGAAGACAGGTAGCCCCTAGAAAACACAGTTATGGTTATACCACAGAGCTTCTGGCAATTTCTAGAGCTACCTGCTGTCATTTTTGGGTCTTCTGCCACTTCGAGCAGAAGCAGGCAATACAGGTTACTAAAGGGGAGGCCTCCCATCAGCAACTGGTCTTTCAGGCAGTGGGAGAAGAAAATAATTGTCATTGTTCCATGTGACATGATGTCACTCTATCAACCAGAGGATCAATTAAAAACAGCCTGAGGATGGCATTTACATGGGACAGCTGGGGGCGAGATGGATTAAACCCCATTCCTGCCAACCCATTCTCTTCTGCCAGTACTACTCCCAAGCTATGAAATAAAGCTATAAAAGAGGAATACACCAGCTCCTTCATAACATCTAGTTAGTTTCCTAGAAGTGCTTCCCGCTTCAGCCCAATGTCTACCTAGTTCATCATTCTTTGCAAATATCCCAGCAACCAACAGATGTCAGGTGACCCATTAGTAGTCTGTGGTCTTCTACCTGACATAAGACATCAGAATATTTTGAAAACCCATTTCTCTTATGGTCTTTCTTAGTGATGACATGAATGGGAGATGGGAGACAGAGAGGTACCGTTATGGTTTGGATCACATGACATAATGATAGGAGGTAACAGAAAGAGAAAGAAATAAACTGCCTCAGTACAACCAGAGCAATTTGAAACATCCAAAGAGAAAGCAATCCACCTGACCGCTCTCACACTATTTGCTGCTGATCAGGAGACATGTGAAAGCTGCCCTGTGACAGAAAATACCACACCACAAGTCCTACTCCCACTCTTGTTTCAGAGCCATTAGTTGGGATGGCAACATGGCCAGGGGTGGGGCCAGATTCCTATTCTAGCCCCTTTGCACACTGGGTGGGTGGGGAATAGTAACATTATGACCAGGGAGGACAGGGATGCACACCTACACAACCTCTTTCCTTTTGCATTGCTCACAGTCATTAGCTGCTAAAGGGATATTGTTTGTTTGCCCCAAAATATCCCTAGTCTAAAAAGAAGCTCCCATTCTTAAAAGGAGTATGTCAAGTCACACATTAAAAGGCTGCTGTTGTTTCTAAGTCACGGAAGGCCAAAACAGCACTCCAGATAGGTTGATTTATCCATTGGCCTGATTCAGTCTACTCTGGCTACACCGGTGGAATCCAAGATATGAGACCTTCAGGAACAGAATCCAACCCTGAAACAGCAGTGTAATGGGATGGGCCTTCTTTCCAGGTAATCCAGGCAGATGGAAATCATCTCTCACTATTCTGTGAACCTGAATCCAGATGGCAGCAACTGAGGACCAGAACACACATTACATTTTTTTTTTACAATTTGGGTCTGGGTTCCTGTCCTCCTCCTATACCATCATCCTCAGCTAGGATTGCCAGCTCCAGGTTGGGAAATACCTGGAGATTTTGGGGTAGAGCCTGAGGAAGGCAGGGTTTGGGGAATGGAGGGATTTCAATGGGGTATATGCCATAGAGTCCACCTCCCAAAGTGGCCATTTTCTCCAAGTGAACTGGTTTGTGTCTCCTGGAGATCAGCTGTAATAGCAGGAGATCTCTAGCCACCACCTGGAGGTTAAGGGAAAAACAATCCATGAAATAAATAATGGAACACTCCAAAATATATCACAATAATAATCTATTCATATATAACATAAACAAACTCCTCATAGAAAATGGTGAAACATCAAGGTGGGAATTAATCGTGTGAAAAGTTCATGAAATGTCCAAAGAAAGTAAGGGTGCACTGTAGTAGAGTCACAGTAGAAGTCTCCTTCCAAGTGCTCTTCATAGAAATCCTGGTTGAAGCTCCAGCATTGGGCAAGCTGGTATTTTAAAAGAACCTCATTTCACATAAAGCTTTGCCCAGTTGGAACTGGAACTGGTATATGAACAACTGGAACTGGGATATGAAAAACTTTCTTCAGCAATACAGCAATACATTCTGATGCTCAAAGATAGTCACAAACAGTGGAGGGCGGGATATAAATCTGATAAAATAAATAAATAAATAAATTATAAAACAACAACAGTTATAGAACAACAACAGATACTCTGTGAGGTGGGTGGGACTGAGAGAGCTTTCACAGAAGCTACCCTTTCAAGGACAACTTCTACAAGAGCGATAGCTGCCCCAAGGCCATTCCAGCAGCTACAAGTGGAGAAGCGGGGAATCAAACCCGGTTCTCCCAAATAAGAATCTGCACACTTCACCACTACACCAAACTGGAGAGAGAGAGACTTGCCTCGGGCCTTCCAATCTTGGATTCCCAATCCCCTGGTTTGGAGGCCTTCCCCACCCCACCCCACTTCAGAGTTATCACTAAGTGGGAGGGGGGACATCTGCTGGCACTCCATTATACCCTGGCTCCTATAGGGTATAATGGAGACTCAATCTCTGAGTATCTGGGGCTCCGGGAGGGAGCTGTTTTTTGAGGTAGAGGCATCAATTTTTTAGCACAGCATCTAGTGCCTCTCCTCAACTTCCCCCCACCCTAATTTTTCAAAAAGATTGGGCAAGGGGGTTCAATTCTATGATCTCCAAAAGAAGCTCTATCCTCCATTATTTCCAATGGAAGGAAGACATTTAAAAGGAACACGGCCCCTTTAAATGTGATGGCCAGAACTCCCTTTGGGGTTCAATTGTGTTTGTCATAACTTTGCTCCTGACTCCACCCCAAAGTCTTCTGGCTCCACCCCCAAAGTCCCCAGATATTTCCTGAGTTAAGCCTGGCAACCCTACTTCCAATGAATTCATGACTGAGCCAAGTTTTGGATCGGGGCCCTGTGGCTCAAAACCTTTGAGATCTTAATCACTGTTTTATACCAGCTCAAGCACATGCTGTGGTCATATTTACGCCTTTTAGCTAGCACAGACACATAAAAGCAGGAAGGTATTCTAGTCAAGTGGTACCTTAGAGGTTAACAACATTGATTCCTGTGCAACTTTTCATGCATCAGAACTCACTTCATCAAAAGCATATTCTTTTATTTTTCTGGAAACACCCATTTTCCCATGTAGGGGGGAAAACGGCAGGCACACCAATTTTGCTGACCAGCTAGAACAACTAGGTGAGAGATGGAGTCGAGTTCAAATGGCAGTTAGTGAGTAGCTGAGCTTGCTTGTGTTTGCACCCTTAGAGTTCCTGAACTCAGGGTATATCTACAAGCAAGTGTTGGACACAAATGAATACAGAGTCCAATTAAACTATTAAATGAATACAAGTTATGCAAATGAAGCTCTGCCCCCTCTCATGGACCTGAGGTGTGAAATGGTCATGTGTCTCTGTATCTTTTAAAAGAGACAAGAAGGATGCTGCATGTGCTTTCCTGGCCTACTTGTAGCTCTGGACCTGAGACACAGAGGGCAAAGAGGGCACTATGTAGTAGAGGGCACTATGTGTCTCTGTATCTTTTAAAAGAGACAAGAAGGGTGGTGCATGTGCTGTCCTGGCCTACTTGTAGCTCTGGACCTGAGACACAGAGGGCAAAGACGGCACTATGTGTTAGTGGAGAACGGGCATCACACTCTGCAACTAAAAGGGATAGAGATTTTCATTTAACAAAAATGAAAGCTGAGAATTCAGAGAACCTGATAGATCATTAAGTCATTATAATGATACAATGTTATATCAATTGCCAATTTTTAAAAAGCCCTCTAGTGGTAGGGGAAGTGGCCAGTGCAGGGGAATGAGGCATGGAACATGGTGCTCATGTAGGCTAGGTTTGGAAGATCAAGACCATCCCCCTCAACATGAGTGCCACTCTGGCTTATTCTACCATCTTGCCCAAAACACTGTGGCAAAGAAGGTTTGAGAAAGATCACAGGAGAGATGAGATCAGGTGGGAAACTGTGTTAGATAGTCTGCAGTACCAGAACAAAATTTGAATCCAGTAGCAGTTTAAGAGTCCAACATTTTCCAGGGAATAGGCAGTTGGGAAAAAGGGAAAATCTGTGAAATGCACAGTAGGACCATGATGCTGTGGGGATGCTAGGGTGAGGAAAATGTCTCTCAAAAGCATCCAAGCCAGGGCAAACAACCTATACAGGGCTAGGGTATTTCTCTTTAGGTGTTTATTGACATGGTCAGCTTGTTATGCATATTCACCCCAAGGGACCACTACAGTAAGTCTGTCACTAGTTCCTTATTTCAAGCAACAGTTCCTTATTTAGTTGTAATAGCAATGCTTAAGATGAAAGAAGAGGTGGCCTGTAACTGCAAAATCACCTTTAAGATATCACAGCAACAATGGCATATTTTAGTAAAGAACTGTTGATGTTCTGATACATGGGTCATGCCATTTTCCCAAGGTCTCATAAATTATTTGTTTTTAAGGTACCACAAAACTTGGCTGTTTTTGCTGTGGCAGACTAAAATTTCTATTCCTCTAGACATGAATATGCATATATTGTAATGTTACTGCTACTGTCCTCTGCATCTCTCTTGGGCCTTTCCTCCTTAGTCATTGTTATTCTTCCCCTGCCCTGCCTAATCCTTATCGGACCCATTTATCTTGTTTCTTTTTTGTGTATGCATTGCTTTCCAGCTTCCCTCAGGAAGAAACAGAATGTCAATTGTGTGTGGGGGGGGAGTGGGGGAGGTGTTCTTAATTTGCAAGTCTTGATTGGTATTACAGCTACAAACAGTCAAGGTTCTGTGTGCTCAAGACGCCACAAACTAAAAGAGGGGGGAGGGTGGAACAACAAAGCTCTCACTGGGACCAGTTCTGGAGAGGTGGTTGTATTACTCTGCTGCAGCCCAAATCACAAGAAATCCTTGAGGCACTTTAATGATAGACACATGATGACCCTGACCTGGATAGCCCAGGTTACCAGATCTCATCAGATCTTATAAGCTAAGCAGGGTCAGTCCTGGTTAGTATGTGGATGGGAGTCCACCAAGGAAGTCCAGGGCTACGATCTCTCGGCTTGGCTTCGCGAACGAAGATTTAAGAAGGGTGCAGTAGTCCACGTCTGCTGCAGGCTCGCTGGTGGCTGACAAGACCAATGCAGGACAGGCAGGTCCGGCCACAGTGGCTGCAGGGAAAAGTCTGATTTAGGGTTGGTGCTGTAGCAGTGCGATTCTTCCTCAATCTCCTTTTGTCCTCAAGACCAGCTATGCGTGCGTTCTCAAAGGAAGAGACAGCCTGGTGGATGGTGTGCCTCCATGCTTGAGGCTAGGTCAGACCACTGGTGATGGTTGATGCGACAGGTGCCAAGGGATTTCTTCAAGGAGTCCTTGTACCTCTTCTTTGGTGCCCCTCTATTTCGATGGCCAGTGGAGAGTTCGCCATACAGGGCAATCTTGGGAAGGCGGTGGTTTTCCATCCTAGAAATATGCCCTGCCCAGCGCAGCTGCGTCTTCAACAGCAGTGCCTCGATGCTGGTAACCTCCGCCCGCTTGAGGACTTCAGTGTTGGTCACAAAGTCACTCCAGTGGATGTTGAGGATGGTGCGAAGGCAGCGCTGATGAAAGCACTCAAGGAGTCGTAGGTGATGACGGTATAAAACCCACGATTCGGAGCCGTAGATGAGGGTTGTCATCACAACCGCTTTGTAAACATTGATCTTTGTGCCTTTTTTCAGATGCTTGTTGCTCCACACTCTTTTGTGCAGTCGGCCAAAGGCACGGTTTGCCTTTGCCAGCCTGTTGTCGATCTCCTTGTCGATCTTAGCATCTGAGGAGATGATGCACCCCAGGTAGCTGAACTGCTGGACTGTCTTCAGAACTGATTCACCCACAGTGATGCAGGGAGGGTGATAATCTTCCTGGGGTGCAGGCTGGTGGAGAACTTCTGTCTTCTTCAGACTAACTTCTAGGCCGAATAGCTTGGCAGCCTCTGCAAAGCAGGACAAGGTTCTGTGTGCTCAAGACGCCACAAACTAAAAGAGGGGGGAGGGTGGAACAACAATACAAGGGCTACGATACAGAGGAAGGAAATGGCAAACCACTTCCATTAGTCTCTTGCCTTGAAAGCCTTATGGAGTTGCCATGAGTTAATGGCATCTTGATGGCACTTTTAACACACAAGTTGTCATGAGCCAGAACCCATGTTGCTAGATGCATGCCCTCAGGGGCAATTTGCATGATGGAAAGTCCTTGTGTCCCCCATGGTTCAGTTTGTCATATATGCCTGGGAGTTTCATGTCTGGAACAAGTCCTAGGCATACATGTGGCCAATTTGGATTAGGACCAAGGTGTACAGGGACAGGAGCTTTAAGCATCCCCCCTCCTCATTCTACTGGGTATCAGCTCCATGAAGCTATTTGCCTGCCAGAGAAACTTACCTGTAGTACAGCAGTATATACAAGTTTTTCCAGCATGGCCAACAGTGACTCCTTGAGGTTACTTTAGGATGGGAAAACAGTGCCGGACAGAGATGTTCCTAAGGCCCCTCTCCATGTGGTCCCAATCCAAACAGGGCTTGCATACTCTTGGCAACTGAGTTCCAAGCACACAGCTGCCAGAACACATCCAGTCAACAGGACTGGAGTGGACATATATGGGATACACAAGGACTTCATAGAGTGTGAACTGGCCATCTGTCAGCAGAGGGATTTATGCACAAGCATGCAAATAGCAAAAAGGCAGTGAGAAATTTATTATAAAGAAAGGCCAGAAGAGCTGGTTTGCCACGGCAAGGATGAGACTGGAAGCAGAAAGCTTCAGGTTCAATTCCCAGCACCTCCAGTTGAAAAGATCAGATGTATTTGTCTTTAAGGTGTCACAAACCTCCTTTGTGACTGAGTCTTTCACTAAATTTCTATGGAACTGGGAAGATGTAGCATTCACAGGAAAGTGGGCAAGGCAGGGGTGGGTGGGAAATGGTGCAAGAAGACATTAAAAATTAGATGAGCACACGTAATGAAGTTTCTGGTACATGTAGTCTGTTGAAAATCTAGTGAGTACAGATTAAAGGTATAATTTCATGAAGAAGACTTATAGGTAATTAAATGTAGCCCTAGTGTTCACCTATAAAGTACCATACTCTTTGGGAAACATTTACAGAGGACAACATTTGACTAAAACAAAAGTTCTTTTCAAAAAGACTGGTTTCGTTACCAAGCTCTTGTTGAAATCTGTGGGACTTGATTGTGCCAACTGTGGCGGGATTGTGTCCTGGGTTTCAGTTAACACCACCCACTTTTGTGTGTATTTTTTTGAAAAAGATAAAAGGAATGAAAGGAAGAAAACAAGAACTAGCACATCAAATACAGCATTTTTATCTGAAAAAGTTTATTCAGAGAAACAAAAACATGTCTAGCAAAGATTTCAGGTTTTCACGGCTGGTAACATCATTAGGGTTTGTAGAATCTTTCGGGCTCAAGTGTCGTGTTCTACTGGAGAAACACGACACTTGAGTGCTTTGTTTGTAGAATCTTTCGGGCTCAAGTGTCGTGTTCTACTGGAGAAAAACTTTCTCCAGTAGAACACGGCACTTGAGCCCGAAAGATTCTACAAACCCTAAAAACATGTCTGTTTCAATCATTTCTGTCCAACCATCTTACCTTAAAGGAAGAGGAAGTATAGATGGGGATATTCCATTCCCCTCCAACAATGCTGTGAAATGGTTTGGACCAGGTGTATCAAACATATGGCCCACAGGACAGATCTGACCTGCACATCCATCCCACCCACCCCAAAGCAGTTTCCTTCTTTTGCTTCCTTTTCCAGGGCTGCTGCTGCAGCTGTACCATAGCTTGCTTTTCCCCACCTCCCTCAGTGGCTCTTTGCTTCCTGCCTCTTGCCTCCCTTCCCCTTCCCTGTCTCTCCCTCTCAGACACACACAGACAGAGAGTGCTCCATGGCTGTTTTCTGCAGGAGAGATTTCTCTCTCTCATGCCCACACACACACACAAAGCTTCTGCTACTTTCCTTGGGGCTGCTCCTCCACCTTTGGGAAGGAAAGAGAGAGAGAGAAATCAAAGTTGGAGTCAAGAGGCAGTTTTAAGATCAACAATGTTTTATTCCAGGTATAAGCTTTTGTGTGCAAGCACACTTTTTGGGTGGGTGGGAGGGAGGGATGGATGGATGGAGGGACGGAGGGAGGATGGATAAATAGATGGGTGGATGGATTCTTCTGACAAGCACAATGTACATTGAAGAAATTATTCTGGTTTATTCTGAATTTTTTCAAAAAAATATTGTATTTCTTGGTTCCTGTCTGGATTTTACTTTCAAAAAGATCCTGATAGGAATTAGAACACACACATTGGTCCTTATATCTTGGAAAGTGGAGTGATTTCAGATGCCAAATGATAATAGCACACAGTGGTAATGAGACAGGAAAACTAGATCTCAGTTCAATCCAGGAGGATGCGTTGCCGGTTGCCTTGAGCTTCATTATCATTTGCTATTCAGCAGTCTCTCTTTCTAATCTCCCTTTGAAAATCCTTTGTAAGAGCACTGCTACTCTTAGATCAGCAACTGAATGTTGTGGTTTGTAATGTCAGACTTATGTCCATTTATTCTTTGCATCCTCCTGGATGAGACTGAGATCTAGGTTTCCTGTCTCATTACCGGTGCTAGTATCTCCATATCTACTATCCCTCTGCATATCACACCTAATCCAATCAAGCCTGCTATTGTCATAATGAGACCACTAGTGGGGAGGGCGGAATATAAAAAGCAAATATAAATAAAATAAGTAAAATTTACCTCCTCTTGCCACTCAGCATCTGAAACCATCTTTATAAAGTTTATATCTCTGGTACCTCATGTAACATTTTATGGCACACATGGTCTGGCCCAACAAAGTGACATTTATGTCAGATCCAGTCCTCATAACAAATGAGTTCAACACTCCTGGTTTAGTCTAAGAGTGACTGCTCCAAGTCACGGAAATTCATAGGTGAACAGTGATATGAACCCAGAATTCCTTCCAAGTCCAACACACTATCCTCTATGTGTGTAAAGTGCTGTTAAGTTGCAGCCAACTTGGGGGCAACCCCAGGAAGGGGCTTTATTATTTATTTATTTATCTAAACTATACCCCACTGTACCCCCAAAAGGGGCTCAGAGCAGCTTACAAGGCAAGTGAGAAGTCAAGATGGTTTGCCACTGCCTTCCTCTGCAGATACTTCTTTAGTGGTCTCCCATTCAACTACCAACCCTGCTTAGCTTCCAAGATCTGATGAAATAGGGCTATACCATGCTGCCTTCCTTCCCTGCTATAACATAACAATGATGATGATGACAACAATGACAATTGTGGCCCATCAAGTTGCACTGACCATGGCAACCCCAACCACAGGGTTTTTAAGACAAGAGGCGAACAGAGGTGGTTTCCCATAGCCTTTCTCTGTATAATGACCACTGTCTTCTTTGGCTGTCTCCCACCCAAGTAGTAGCCATGGCAGACCCTGTTTTGCAGCCAAGGCAGCTCTACTGGACCATAGGGCTAGTCAGGGCTACTAGGCCACACAGGCTACTTTCTCTGAGAAGGGGCAGAAAACACTGGCTGAATGGATAACCTCTTCTTGATCCTAGAGACAATTCTCAGCTATAGTTTGCTCCTCATCTGGCTTGTATTTATTTATTTCTTCACATCATTGAGATCCCAGCTTTCTCTTCAATGGGCACCCAAAGTAGCTGACATCATTATCCTAGGCTTGCCAATCCCCAGGCCCCAGCAGGGGTTCTCCCGCTTTCCCAGGCTCCTTCCCGCCCCCAGTCAGCTGGCCGACGGAGGGAAGCCCCACCCCCACAGCTACCATGTGCCTTTCCACCTCCGGAGGCTTCAGTCTCTGCTTGAGAAAGCCTTCCTCTTTGGATGGTGTGTCTGCGTCTTTAAGGCTGAAGGGGAGGGGGGAGGAGGCAGAACAACATGGCTGTGAAAGGAGCCCAGACCCTCCATTTGTTGCACAATCCTTGCAGAGGTCATTTGCATAATGTGAAGGTAAACTTGAACCTTTGGTTGCCCTGTGTTACTGTGAAAAACTTGAAAGTTCAGCAACTTGTGAGTAGAAGTGCTAATCCCCAGGTGGGGGCAGGGGAGCCCCAGGTTGGAGGCCCTCCGAAGCTTCAGGGTCATCAAAAACGGGGAGTGAGGGAAATGTCTGCTGGACCATAGGGTATAATGGAGAATTAATCCCGGGGTATCCAGGGCTCTGGAGGGGTGGTTTTTTGAGGTAGAGATACCAAATTTCCAGCATAGCATCTGATGAGCCTCCTCAAAATGCTCTCCAAGTTTCAAAAAGATTGGACCAGGGGGTCCAATTCTGTGAGCCCCCAAAGAAGGTGCCCCTATCCTTCATTATTTCTAATGTAGGGAAGGCATTAGAAAGGTATGTGGTGCCCTTAAATGTGATGGCCAGAACTTCCTTTGGAGTTCAATTATGCTTGTCACAACTTTGCTTGTGGCTCCACCCCCAATGTCTCCCGGCTCCACCCCCAAAGTCCCCAGATATTTCTTGAATTGGACTTGGCAACCCTACATATCCTCTCCTCCATTTTATCTTCACCTGAACCTTGGGTGTGTGACTGACTCCATTTTATCTTCACCTGAACTAAGAATGTGTGACTGACTGGCCCAAGATCACCCAGCAAGCTTCCACGGCAGAGTGAGGATTCAAACTTAGATCTCCCAGATCCTAGCTCAGCCCTCTGACAACTTCATCACACTGGCTCTCACATGGCTTATTTCATGCACAATAGGAAAAGTCTTGGGAATGATGGCAGAGAACAGCCATACACACACAGCTGCATTTCAGACAGTTGCATTGTGGATGTGTCCTAGTGCATCTGGTCCAGTTCAATTTGGAAACGACTTTAGAAAGAAAATTCCAGATTCATAGAAAGGGAGATAAGGCGTCAGGCCCTTTAGAATGCAAAGGGTTTAATTCTTATCACTTAACACCCAAGGCTCACTGTGACCACAGCAGCCCCTGCAGTGCCTCTTCCCACCCTTTGTTTGATCACAATCTGGTTGCGTGGAAACAAGTAGGCCCCCATTCTAGCGGCAAGAGTGAGTTTGCTTGCCTCCCTGCCTGCCTGCCTGCTGCTGCTGCTGAAGAGAGAAGGATCTCTTCTGTGACCATCTAGCTAGGCATGCAGAGGGCCCACCGCTGCTGCCACCCACACAAACGGCACAATCACGCAGCACTCCCCTGCAAACAAGGTTCACCCACACTGCACACACACATCACGTACCACACTCCACTGTATGTACCCACCAAAGATGCTCATCACGTCTCTGCCTCCCACGCTGCCTTTTTGAGACCCTCGAGCCACTGCTGGCAGTGTCTTTGAAAGAAGGACCTCTGCAGGGATGAAAGAGGCTTCAAGAGAAAAGGGGGCAGCGGGGGTCAACTCGTCATAATGCAGAATGCTTGTGACAAGGAGATGCATCTTACTCACTCACAGGGGCTGCACTTGCCATCTCTGTCAGCTCTTGTCGGGAGGACCCAGACCAGACAATCGCTGCAGAGAAAAGCAAGTTGGATGTGAGGAATGGCAAGCTGTGCAGCGCATCCCGCAGCCTGAAGAAGTGTGTGGCTCCAGCATGGTGGGGAGGAAGGGAGAGGGGAGTGGCACAGGGGAGGAGAGTCCAGCTCTTCTGGGGATGCTGCATGGCACTGAAACCCTTCATCTGCTTAAACAAGTGGAAAATATGCAAATATTTGCTCACCAAAAAAAAAAAAATCCCTTGTCATTCTATGCCTTCTCAAGCATAACATAAGAGCATCACACAGAGCATCCAGCCCTCACACAGCACAAATGCAGGCCAGGCACAGATCTATCACATTGCCAAATTACATGTCTAATGTGCCATATGCAGGCACTCATACACACGCCCACTCTCTCGTTAGCACTGCGTGACCCATGGATGACAGCTGTGTATCATTGGACAGTGTTGATTTGCTGTGCCTGCCTGCTGGGTTGCTTTTTTATTTTTATTTTGGCAAGCCTCCTGAGCTTTTAATAGCTGTCTGCTGGGCCGAGATTAGAGTTGCCAGGTCTCCCCTGGCCACCAGTGGGGGATGAGGAGGTAGGGTTGCCAGATCCAGATTAGGAAACTCCTGGAAATTTTTTTTTGGGGGGGAACTTAGGGGGAACAGGTGTGTCAGTGGGGTACAATGCCATAGAGCACACCCTACAAAGCATCCCTTTTCTCCAAAGGACTGATATATGTAGTTTGGAGATGAGCATTCTGAATAAAACTTTGTTGGTCTTAAACGTGCTACTGGACTCCGACTTTGTTCTCTTGCTTTCCGATCCATTTCTGTCAACATCCCTTGCCCAACGAATCTCAAATGAAGGTGGCATCTCCTCCTCTATTGGCCTTACTAATAGTGTATTGTGCCTCCTATCAAGATTTAAAGTGTGTTCATATAAGCAAGAATTCAGAAGTTGTTTTGAAAACTGTGATCTCAGTGTCTGTATCTCTGGCCTGGTGCTGGTGGAAAGTCCCATCAAGTCACACTGACTTTTGGCAACCTCTGTAGGATTTTCAAGGCAAGGGACCTCGAGGTGGTTTGCCATTGCCTGACTCCGCATCATGCCCCTGGTACTCCTTGCAGGGCTCCCATCCAAATATAGTTCTGCTTGACTTCTGAAATCTAATGAGGTCAGTCTAGTTACACAGGTAGAACAACTAAGACGTGTTTCATTTTCTTCCCAACTATCCTGGATTATTCCACTTACATAGAAATCTGCACCCATCCACCACTCACACCGTATTCATAATAGAAAAGCCCTATTTATCCATAACGAGCCCCGTGGCGCAGAGTGGTAAAGCTGCAGTACTGCAGTCCAAACTCTCTGCTCACGACCTGAGTTCAATCCCGGCGGAAGCTGGGTTTTCAGGTAGCCAGCTTGAGGTTGACTCAGCCTTCCATCCTTCCGAGGTCGGTAAAATGAGTACCCAGCTTGCTGGGGGGGGAGTATAGATGACTGGGGAAGGCAGTGGCAAACCACCCCATAAAACGTCTGCCGTGGAAACGTTGTGATGCAACATCACCCCAGAGTCGAAAACAACTGGTGCTTGCACAGGGGACTACCTTTACCTTTATTTATCCATAAGCGTGACTGAATGGCTCCTGCAACTGAATCTCTATGATCTATTGGAGCATATTAATGTATTAGATTCACTCGGTCACTGAAGGCAGGCACAACATGCAGTGAGGTTAGCAGCAGAAATGCCAGCTCTATGGCATTGAACCCCACTGAGGCCCTTGTCCTCCCTAAGCTCCATTACCCCTAATATCCAAGGGTTTCCTAACCTGGATCTGGCAACCTTACTTCACCATCCCCAGTCAGTGGCCAGGGTAGACCTGGC
This sequence comes from Heteronotia binoei, assembly GCF_032191835.1. NCBI lineage: Eukaryota > Metazoa > Chordata > Lepidosauria > Squamata > Gekkonidae > Heteronotia > Heteronotia binoei. Next base: position 85,562,974 of record NC_083230.1, read on the forward strand.
AATCCTAAACTTATGTAAGTGTGGAGGTGGATTCAGGTGGCACAAACAGCTCCTGAACTCCCATCAGGCACAAACACAGCTTGCTGCCTGCTACCCTGACCCCTCTTTCCACCCCCTGCCCCTCCCACGCAGAGTCAAACTTTCCTCTTCAACCAAGTTCCAGTTTGCCACCATGCAGACATCTTAGGGAGGAACTCAATCTAACAGGGAGGTTTTGCACCCAGCTCTGTTTGGTGTAGTGGTTAAGTGCGTGGACTCTTATCTGGGAGAACCGGGTTTGATTCCCCACTCCTCCACTTGCACCTGCTGGAATGGCCTTGGGTTAGCCATAGCTCTGGCAGAGGTTGTCCTTAAAAGGGCAGCTGCTGTGAAAGCCCTCTCAGTCCCACCTACCTCACAGGGTGTCTGTTGTGGGGGGAGAAGATATAGGAGATAATAAGCTGCTCTGAGTCTCTGATTCAGAGAGAAGGGCGGGGTATAAATCTGCAATTCTTCTTCTCTGTGTATGGAGGGGGAGGGAGTGAGAATATCATGTGTGAACACAGCAACAAAATGTGTTCAAATTGGACTATAGTTTAACTGTGTGCAGACAGACAGACAGACAGACAGACAGACAGACAGACAGACAGACAGACAGACAGACAGACAGACAGACAGACAGACAGATAGATAGATAGATAGATAGATAGATAGATAGATAGATAGATAGATAGATAGATAGATAGATAGATAGATAGATAGATAGATAGAGTTCCATTAAGTCACAACTGACTTCAGGCAACCCCATAGGGTTTTCAAAGCAAGGAACTAACAGAGGTGGTTTGCCATTGCCTGCCTCCATGTAGTGGCCCTGGCATTCCTTGGTAGTCTCCCATCCATATGCTAGGAAGGTTGACTTTGCTTAGCTTCTGAGACCTTGCAAGATCAGGCTGGCCTGGGCCATGCAGATCAGGGCAGAGTTGCACTACTACTTGCCATAACTGAGTGCTGCCTCAGTGTGACATTCCTGGTTGCTCCTGTAGGCGGAGATAGAGGTCCCTAAATACCCACATGTAACATACCCTTCAGCGTTTTAGCAAGGTATGGATATCAAAGAAAAGCCTGGGTGTAATCCAGAGTGTAGGATGTGCTGGGTTAAAACTGGTTTAACATTCATTCCCTCTCTGCAGGAAACCCTGGGATCTGCAGTTTTCTAAAAGGAATGAGAATATCTAACCACAGAAGTCTCAGCATACACATAAAATTACAATTCTGAGAGTTCTGTGGGGAAAGCCAGGTCAGTAATGGGCTTAGGGTGAATGCTTTAGTTCAGGGGTGGCCATAGTTCAGGGGTGGCCAACAGTAGCTCTCCAGATGTTTTTTGCCTACAACTCCCATCAGCCCCAGCCATTGGCCATACTGGCTGGGGCTGATGGGAGTTGTAGGCAAAAAACATCTGGAGAGCTACCGTTGGCCACCCCTGCTTTAGTTGGTTCTGGGGCATTGAAAGTATCACAGAAGAAAAGGACACACAAGTCCTTAGGATGAGGTGCCAAAGGCATCTCCTACTGACTTGGTTACAACCAGCGTGAAGCAGCTTTGAAGTTCAGGGGCAGGGTTTGGATGCTGAACATAGAGATGACATAGAGTCAGCAGTTTGGGAAATCCTTCAGTCTCTGCCTGGTGAAACATGCTATAAACCTGGTAGTGCAAGTGCTGTTAAAGTTACACAATGTGTTTGTTAATTCATATATAAAACAAATACATGTAGAGTAGATATACCCTTACACAGAGGTGTCACTGTGTCTGTTTTTGAACACAGTGATTCCCCACTATGATGCCCACCACTGTTTTTTCTGGTGGCCATTCGCTTCTTCCCCAGAGCATTTCTGTCACAAAGCAAAGAGCCAAACCTGCCTTTTCTCCACCTCATTGGAGCAGCAGGGGCTCAGAAAAGCCCCAGAGCATTTGTGCTTGCAGGAAGCACCATTTGGAAGCAGCCCCCTCCATCAGAGAAGGGGGCTTGGCATGGAGTCTCCCTGCATTTTATGACTGGCTTCAGGCCTTGGGGCAGTCCTATTGTGATCACAGTCCTCATGACAAGTATTTTCTGATGGCACTTCCCTCTAGGGTTGCCAAGTACAATTCGAGAAATATCTGGGGACTTTTGGGATGGAGCCAGGAGACTTTGGGGGTGGAACCAGAAACAAGGTTGTGACAAGCATATTTGAACTCCAAAGGGAGTTCTGACCATCACATTTAAAGGGGCAGCACATCTTTTAAATGCCTTCACTCCATTGGAAATAATAAAGGATAAGGACATCTTCTTTGGGGGCTCATAGTATTGGACCCCCTGGTCCAATATTTTTGAAACTTGGAGAGTGTTTTGATGAGAGTCATCGGATGCTATGCTGCAAATATGGTGCCTCTGGCTCAAAAAATAGTCCCCCCCCCCAGAGCCCCAGATACCTGTGGATCAATTCTCCATTATACCCTATGGGAATCGGTCTTTATAGGGAATAATGGAGTGACCAGCAGATGACCCTGAAGCGGGGGGAAGGCCTCCAAATCGGGGGATCCCCTGCCCCCACCTGGGGACTGGCAACCCTAGTTCCCTCAATGTTGTCAAAATTCCATAAACTGCCAACAGACTCAACAAAGTTAGGGATCCCTGGTATAAGGACATATTCCCAATACAAATGCACAAATCAGTTGTGTACTGACTCTGCAGTACTGAGTAAATGATTTTTATTTATTTATTTTATTTAAAACATTTTAATGCTGCCTTTCCATCTAGATCAGAGATCTCAAAGAGGCAAACAATCAAAAACATTAAAACAAGCTTTTTAAAATACATAGACTAAAAGCAACTAAAACAATAAACAAACAACACACACACACGGTTAAACCCATACAGAGGAAGAAAGGTCAGTGAAGGAATGTAATACAAAACAGGTAAGACAATAATAGAGGGGGATGACAGATGTTCCTGGGGAGATAATTCTATAATTTTGGTGCCACAACCACCAAAAAATTTCCTACCATCAGCTTTCAGCACACCATGCAATGTAAAGTAGATGTGCCAGGTAATCCCTGGCAAGTAGCAGGAGAGTTGGGGGAGCATAGCATTGTGGGAGCATTTTTAAAAAAATACAGCCTCATGTACTTGATATAGGAAGTAACAAAGATAGCTCTAGAAATCACCAGAAACTCTGTGGTAAAACCATAGAGTTTTGACAATTCTCAGAGTTACCATTTGTTACTTCCTATATGAACTTCTTGTAAGTATATGAAGCTGCTTTTTCCCCTTTATTTTTTGTCTGCTGCCATTCAGAGTGAAGGCAGACTATGGGATCTTGGGTGGGGGCTTAGTAGCTCTATTATATCAATATACCATTTTAACAATAGTGTAATGTACTCAGTGATGAGACGTGCAGAAGGCAACCTACTTTTTTAGAAGGTACATCGCAGAACAGGAAACGCGGGCCGGGACCCGCTTTATATACATTAGACCCGGAACAGCCCTCTAGCTGGCCAGTCCAATCCTGGCCAGTCAAACTTCCCGCCACTGATCTTGATAGGCGGAGTCTTTCCCGCGTTGCGCAGGGTGACCAAGGGACTTCCCCTGGTTGCCCTTTGCTGCATGGTCGCGCGGTGCTTTAATCAAGCACAAGACACTACAAATAGGTAACAGGTTTTCTGACTTCTCAGCTTTCATTTAAAAAAAAAGTGTCTAACCTTTTCTCTTCCAAAGATATAAGAAAAAGGCATACCTTCCCAAGGGAAAAGGCTAAAGACTTGTTTTTAAATGAAAGACGGGAATTCAGAAAACCCGCAGCACCTATACCTAGAGTGGAATATTGATATAACAGTATTCTAGACTAGAGCTGATTTACGTAAAAAAATTTGTAAAACACTGTGGCTACTTCTTGGGGCATGGAAACTGTGGGGAAATCTGCCATAGGGAAGCCCTGTTGCTGCTGTGCTTTATCTGCAGTAGGTTTGCCAGTCCCCAGGTCCCAGTGGGGGATTCCCCAGTTTTGCAGGCTCCTCCCCACCACCAGCCAGCTGGCTAGCGGGGGAAGCCTCACCCCAACAGCCACCATGTCCCTTTAAATCTTGGCAGGCTTAGAAGAAACTTGCAAAGCACTGTTTGTGTTTTGGAAGATGTGTGTGCCTTTAAATCTTAGCAGGACAAAGCTGCAGAGGGGCGGGGTGAGAAGGCAGAGCTGTTTGCCTCTTCCCAGTCAATGTGTGAGAGAGGAAGCTCTCTCTGTCTGTTTGGCATTTGTTTCAGAAGTCATTTGTATGAATAATAAAGAATTAACCAGTACCTGATTATATATATTGATAAGAAAATTAACCAGAACCTAGACTGCTGTGTTCAGTGCTTTTGTTTTCCTGTGTAAGTCTAAAAAAGTTGATTGAAATACAGCAGACTCCAATATCCAGCAACTCTTGTGAGTAAATTGCCCCAGTGAGATCATAAAAGTGTGGGGTTGCATACAAACTGTTCATTTTGGCTACTTTGTGTGTGTGTGTGTGTGTGTGTGTGTGCGCGCGCGCTCACTTTAATTTAGTGAAAGTGCAGCTGCTTGGGGAACCTTTTGAAGGCAGAAAATAAGAGGAAATGAAGACTGTATTCAAGGGAATCACACTGCTGTATTATTTGTTTGTTTGTTTTAGGGACTAGGAAAGTCTCCAGGCTCTACCCCAAAGTCTCCTGGCTCCACCCCCCAAAGTCCCCAGGTATTTCCCGAGTTGGACCTGGCAACCCTAATCTACAGCCACTTCAGCAATGCATAAATTCCATCTCTATGGGGAAGCCACCCAAGTCTGGGGCACCAGTCAGCAGATGCATACCCAGATGCAGGTTCTAGGTAGAGATGGATGAATTCTGCCCAGCTCAGTTCCACCTTTATCCTTCTACTTCCTTCTCCAGTGTATTCTGGAAACTGTAGTTCCCAGAACATTTTTCATTGATAATAAGACAGCTGCCTAAAACCATTGAACCCAGTGGCTACCTAATTGTATTGCAGTTTACTAGCTAATGGTGTTAAAAACACAGTCTGAGAAATGTTCACCTGTTTTTTGTTTGTTTGCTTTTCTGAACTTACAGAATACCCCAGACTCATAAAGAGACATTGTCTCTAGGTCAGGAGATGATAATCCAAAATTCAATGTCTGTTTAGCACAAGAGAAATAATTCCACTTTACACCAGGGCTTTGTAGTTACCTCAAAGGAGCTAAACGGATGAATGGAGGAGAGCAGCCAAACACCCAGTCTGGCAAATAAACCAGTCATTATGCTGAAAGCCTCTGAGACAGATTCTAGTGGTGTTCTGTTAGAGTCACCACTCTAAGTAGCTGCACAGAAGAAATCTCTCATCACCAAGAGGAAATTGAGTCAGCTGGCCTCATAAAATGGTTAAAATAATGCTTCTTGACTGGGAATGCCTTCTGTCAAGGTGAATCACAAACAGAGTCAATGTGAGAAATTAGCATCTTGGTTTTGTAAGCATTATGAAATAGGACTCAGATGATGAGACATTCCTTTCCCAGCCACAGAGTTCCAGTTCCAAGCAACTTGAATCAAGATCTAAATAAGAATGGAGGGCCAGTCTAGAAATAGTGCACCAGGATGGGGGGCTCTGAGTTTGTATATCTGCTCCATGCACAGCATGCATCCTGTGATGCATGCTCCATGCACAGCATGCTTATACTTCTACCAAAGAAATGTACCAAATGGAGTCTCCAAGTTGATTTGGAGGGAGACCTACATAGAATGCATTACAGTAGTCTTGTCTTAGCATTACAGTAGCATGACGCAGGTGGCCAGATCAGCTGAGTCAAGGCAGGGGGCCATTTTCTGGGCTAAACTAAGATGGGAAAAGCACTGTTTGTGGCTGAATGAACTTGTTTCTCCAGTAATAATGCTAAGTCCAGTATAGCCCCTAGGCTCTTAACTAAGTCAGCAAAGGTCAGTTGAACTTCAAAAGCACAATACCATTTAAGGCCTCAGGTTTTCCAAACAGCATCATTTCCATTTTGCCTGGGTTCAGTTTCAGTTTGTTCGCTTCTCAGCTATTTAACCACAGCAGTCAGGCATTGGCTCAAGACCTCTACTACATGATCTCCAGGTAGATTTGCCAACCTCCAGGGGGTAGCTGGAGATCTTCTGGAATTACAACTATCTCCAGATGATGGAGATCAGTTCACCTGGAGAAAATGGCCACCTTGGGGACTTCCGAGGGAGGAAAATGTCGAGTTGAGCTGCTTCTCATAACGGGAGCAGGCTGGAACTTCTGTTCGGGGTAGTGGAAGGCAATTTAATGCCTACTGCCTACTTTTCTCAGTCAGAGATTAGTTCAAGATATGCACAGGAAACTTTGAGGAGATTTACCTTGGCTAAAAGGGAGTCCCGAGGGGGGCTCCTTTGAGGCTTTGAGGGGTCTCCGGAAAGAGTTGCATTTTCATCATCTGCAGAAGTTTTCAAAGTCATTTATTTGACATAAGCTCGACAGGATCCTAACCTTCTTGGACATTGCTAAACATCTAAAGCTTTGCAAGACGGATGGAAACTTGGATAATTGGAAGAGAAGGTACAAATTACTATCTTTCATTCCTGAACTATTTATAGCTTAATGGAATAAATTTAAAAGGTGGGAAAGGAAAATCTAGAAAGTCTGGAAGAAGAGGGGTGGAAGAGGTGAAATTTGGACTTTATAAATATAAAAGACAGTGTTAAAAAGTGCTAAAAAGTGAAAAGGAATTTATTGTTTAGTCTACTTGCGGTTTTGAAAAAAGAGCACCATCGTCACAGACCTGCAGCACATTCAAGCAGGACAGGAAGTACGTCAAGTATCGTGAGATCTCCTTACCAGTGTGAATGAGACTTCATGGCAACAAAAGCAGGAAGTAGTGGAAGGAAAACCTACTCTAGGAATTTACTACAATTGAGAAACATTGGCAGCCATTGCTGGGAGGTCAAAATAAAAATGATGTTTTTAAAGAATTCGGGACATTAAAAATTATTGGAGTTAACTGAGAAGAGGGTAAGAAGTTAAATACTATTAGTGATATTATTGGTGTGGACCTCGGATGTTTTTAAAAGGGGAAAAAAATTGTACGGAGCAGTAAAAAGTTGCGACTGCCATTTTGGAAGATTTAAAAACTTTAAAAATAAATATCTTGACTTTGGGAGCTCCGAGGATGGCGAAATTGGGCTTGTTATAAAGGGCAAGTCCTACTCTTTTGAATCTGATAGTCGAATTGGAAATTGGTGAGGTCCAAATTTTCGTTGTTTTTTAAATGTCTGAACACAAGCAGCCCCATACAAGGGCTCCTTCATTGGAAAAAATGCAGGACCAATTGGAGGCAATGGAGGCCAGAATGATGAAAGGGGTGAGAGAGATGATAAATGAATTGGGGGGGGGGGGAATTATTGCAGAGATTAAAAAAGATATGGAAGATCTCAGAAAGGAAACTGAGGAAACATCTAAGAAAGTGCAGGAGGTAGAAGGCAGAATGAAAGTATATGATTCCACCTTGTTGAAAATGCAAGAAAAAGTGACAATCCATGACTGCAAATTGATGGAGACTCAGATACGTCTGAGAGGAGTACCTGAGAAGGAGGATGGTGATTTAAAAGAATATATAATAAAAATAATTGCAGAATTTTTAGAGGAAGACCCTGAAGAGACTAAAAACATGTATGACTATATGTATAGAGTGAACTCACTTTATGCCAATAAAAACAACTTACTAAGAGATGTTCTCATAAGATATATGACAAAGGAAATTGTGGGAAGGATCATGAGTAAAAACTTTGAAAAGACATTGATAGTGGGAGGCAGTAGAGTGAGAATCATGAAGGAGCTGCCAAGGCAAGTGATAAATGATAGAAGAACATATAAAAAGTTGACAGAAAAATTGAGAGACAATGGAATGAGGTTTAGATGGATAATACCTGAAGGCTTGAGCTTTGAACTCCAGGGGAAAGGAATCACAATTACAAATGCACATGATATGCGTAGATTTTTTGAAGAAAATAAAGAATTTGCACCATGATGGATTACAAATTATTGTCTTGGAATGTAAATGGACTAAATTCACCAGAAAAAAGAAGGGCAACATTTCATTGGATTAAGAAACAAAATTGTAATATAATTTGTTTGCAAGAAGTGCATATCAAACAAAAGGATTATAAATTTTTATGGAACGAACAATTAGGAGTGGAATTTTTTTCATTGGCTGAACAGAAGAAAAGGGGAGTGGTTTTTTATATTAAACAAGAATTGGAGCCAAAATTAGTATTTAAAGATAAAGATGGAAGATTTGTAGTAGTAGAGACAATATTAGATGGGGAAAAAACGTTATTGGGACTTTATGCTCTTAATGGTGCAAAGGATGTTTTTTTAAAAGACATTATACAACAGCTTGATGAATTGACCTATGACCAAGTTTTGAGAATGGGAGATTTTAATGGAACAGTTAAGAACTCATTGGACAGGTCGGGAGGGGAAAAAAAACAATAGTAAAGAAGGAAAATTGCCAAAGTCTTTTTTTGAATTGGTTAAACAAGAAAATTTGGAAGATATATGGAGGAAATTTAACCCTGAAGTTCAGGACTATACTTTCTTTTCTGCAAGACATAAAACTTTTTCGAGAATTGACATGTTGTGGGGAACTAAAGATTTAGGTCTTATAACAAGGAAAATAGAGATTTTACCTAAAATTGGTGCTGAATATAACCCAATAATGTGGATTACAAAATTGTCCAAGAAGGTGAGAAGATGGAAATTGAATGAAGATTTGCTACAGAATAAAGAAACAGTGACATACATAGAAAATGAAATTAAAGCTTTTTTCCAAGTGAAGGGCAAAGAGGATAGTGACTTTCAGATGGTCTGGGATGCCTATAAAGCAGTATGAGAGGAATGTTGATTACTTTGAATAATAAAGATAAGAGAGTAAAAGAAAAATAGTTGTTGGACATTCAAAATGAAATAAAGAAAAAGGAAGGGGAGTTGAGAAAAAGGCCAGGGAAAAAGAAAATTTTAAGGGAAATTACAGTATTACAAACTCAGTTGAGACATTTGTTAAATAAAGAAGTGGAATGGAGTTTGAAAAGACTTCAGCAGAAATCCTTTGAGGGAGCAAATAAACCAGGAAAGTATTTGGCTTGGCAATTTAAGAAAAAGAGAGAAAATAGAATTATTAACAGAATTGTGGTAGATGGAAGAGAAGTGGTTACTCAAGAGGGAATAAAAAGAGAATTTTTTTAAGTACTATGCCAAATTGTTTAAAGGTATTAAAATAAAGAAAGAGAAGATGGATGAGTATTTACAAAAGATAAAAATAGAGCCCTTAACTGAAAATATGCAAAAAGTTTTGAATGACCCAATTGAAAAAATAGAAATTGAAGCATCAATTAATGCAATGAAGAATGAAAAAGCACCTGGGCCTGATGGATATACAGCTAAATATTTTAAAACTTTTAAAGATGAGTTAATACCAAAATTGCAGAAGCTGATGGATACGATAAGAATAAAAGGGAAAGTACCAAACACATGGAAAGAAGCTGTTATTTCGTTGATACCTAAGGAAGATAGAGATGTCACGAACTTAAAAAATTACAGACCAATTTCGCTATTAAATAATGACTATAAAATATTTACAAGAATCTTGGCAGAATGGCTTAAACAACATTTGATAAACTTTATAAAGGAAGATCAAGCAGGGTTTCTTCCCAAAAGACATATAAGAGACAATATTAGAACTGTTGTAAATATTGTAGAATATTATGAAAGACATCCAGAAAAAGAAGTAGCATTATTCGTTGCAGATGCAGAGAAAGCATCTGATAATTTAAATTGGGACTTTATGTTTGCAGTAATGGAAAAAATGGAGCTGGGTGAAAACTTTATAAGAATGATAAAATCAATATATTCTGAACAAAGCGCAAGGTTGTGTATAAACACAGATCTTACAGAAGATATGAAAATTAGCAAAGGTACTAGACAAGGCTGTCCGCTTTCACCGTTGTTGTTTATAATGACTCTTGAAATATTATTGATGCAGATCCAAGAAGAAAGAGAAATAGAAGGATTAAGAATAAAAGGATTTACTTACAAATATAGAGCTTTTGCTGATGATATAATGTTTATAAATGAAAACCCCATACAAGTTACACCTTTGCTGCTAGCTAAAATACAAGAGTATGGGGAGTTGGCGGGACTTTGCATTAATAGAGAAAAATCAAAAATTCTGTGTAAAAATATGCGGATGAACAAGCAACAAGAATTACAGAGACTAACGGGTTGTGAAGTCACCTCTAAGGTAAAATACCTAGGGGTGGAGATAACAATGAAGAATATTGATCTATTTAAAAATAATTATGAGAAGTTATGGCATAAAATGGATGAAGACATGTTAAAATGGAATAAGCTTAATTTGTCATTGTTGGGTAGAATAGCTGCAATAAAAATGAATATCTTACCAAGAATAATGTATTTGTTTCAAACTATTCCTATTGTGAAGGATGGCAAACAATTTGATAAATGGCATAGGAAAATCTCAGAATTTGTGTGGGCTGGGAAGAAACCAAGGATTAAAATCAAAATTTTGACAGATGCAAAAGAAAGAGGTGGGTTTCAACTGCCGAATTTAAAATTATATCAGGAAGCAGTTTGTTTAGTGTGGATGAAAGAATGGATAATGTTGTTAAACAAAAAACTTTTAGTGTTGGAAGGTCACGGAAATAAATTTGGCTGGCACGCGTATTTGTATTATGGAAAAAAGAAGATGGATGGTTTTTTCTCTCACCATTATATAAGAAATAATTTGCTAGATACATGGATTAAATACAAGAAAAATGGAGATGAGAGAAGACCGTTATGGATAGTGCCAGCTGAAGTAATAAAAATAACGGCTGAGATAGGTGAAGAAAAGTGGTTGTCATATAATCAATTATTAAAAATACAAAGTGGCAAAATAGAACTGAAAACTGCTGAAGAGTTGAATCATAAATATGATTGGTTTCAAATGCAACAAATAAAGAGCTTGGTGGAGAATGATATTAAAACTGAAAGAATAAGGAAAGAGCAAACAAAATTGGAAAAAGTTCTGCTTGGAGACTGATAAATTAATTTCAAAAGTATATAAATTACTTCTACAATGGTCTACAGAAGATGAAGTAGTGAAATCGCAAATGATTAAATGGGCAATTAATGTAAATAAAGAAATACAGATGGAAACTTGGGAATATTTGTGGAAGAACTCTATGAAACTTTCAACATGTCAAAGTACTAAAGAAAACTGTTTTAAGATGATGTATAGATGGTATATACCATATTTTTCGCACCATAAGACGCACTCCCCCCCCCAAAAAAGTGGGGGGGAAGTGTGTGCATCTTATGGAGCGAAGGTACCAGTACCTACCTTCCTGGGGGGGGGGCAATCCGCTGCCTCCACCTCTGATCCTGGCGCTTCCCCCGCGCCTGCCTGGCTCCAGCTCTGACACTTACAGCAAGCGCCAGGATTGCTCCCTCTGCCCTCCGATCCCGGCGCTTGCTGTAAGCGTCAGAGCTGAAGCCAGGCAGAAAGGCACGGAGGAAGCACCCGCCCCCTCCGCAAACCCAGCGCTTTGTGAGCGCCGGCTGTGCAGAGGGCAGCGTGCTTCCTCCGTGCCTGCCTGCCTGGCTTCAGCTCTGACGCTTACAGCAAGCGCCAGGATCGCTCCCTCTGCCCTCCGATCCCGGCGCTTGCCGTAAGCATCAGAGCTGAAGCCAGGCAGAAAGGCACAGAGGAAGCACGCTGCCCCCTCCACAGCCGGCGCTCGCAAAGCGCTGGGTTTGTGGAGAGGGCTGGTGCTTCCTTCGTGCCTTTCTGCCTGGCTTCAGCTCTGATGCATACAGCAAGCGCCGGGATCGGAGGGCAGAGGGAGCGATCCTGGCACTTGCTGTAAGCGTCAGAGCTGGAGCCAGGCAGGCAGGCACGGAGGAAACGCCAGGATCGGAGGCAGCAGATCGCCCCCCAGGAGGAAGGTGCGTCCTATCGTCCGGACCACCTTATGGTGCGAAAAATACGGGTAACTCCTAAAAAATTGGCAAAGATGAATAATAAGATGCCAGACAGATGTTGGAAATGTAAAAAGCATGAAGGTTCTTTCTACCATATGTGGTGGACTTGTGAAAGAGCTAAAATGCTTTGGCAGATGATTCAGCGAGAGATTTCTAAGATCTTGGGATATGAGTTTAACAAAGTTGCAGAGACTTTTCTGTTGGGACTACAAATGGAAAAATTTCCCAAAGAAGATAGAACTTTAATCTGGTACTTGCTCTCAGCTGCTAAGACATTGTATGCGCAGTTGTGGAAGTAAGAAAAAATACCAGAGAAATGGGATTGGATTATAAAAGTTATGACATGGAGTGAAATGGACAAATTAACAAGAATATTGAGAGACTATGATTTGGAAGTTTTTAAGACGGAATGGAAAAAGTTTAGAAGATATGTAGAAAAAGAGTGGAAAATAAAAGGACATTGGACAATCTTTGATAATGATTAAGTTTTAAAGAGAAGAGGAATATAAATTTTTGTTTTAATAGTTAAGGGTACCTTTAAATATTTGCATTTTAAGTAAATAACACCGGCGGGGGTCAAATAATGGGGGGAGGGGTGGGTAGAAAGTAATATATGGGGTAGATAAAAGAAGTTTTTTAAAAAGATGTACGATATAGATTTATTACTATATGTAACCAATAAAATTGTTTTAAATGAGAAAATGGCCACCTTGGAAAGTGGACTGTATGGCATTATACCCCATTGAAGTCCCTCCCCTCCCCAAATCCCTCCCTCCTCAGGCTCTGCCTGCAAAATCTCCAGGTATTTCCCAACTCAGAGCTGGCAATGCTATTGGACAGAGAGATACAGAGGTGGGTATCATCAGTATATTGATGACAACCACCTACAAAACTATGGATGATTTTTCCTAAAGACTTTACATACAGCTTGAATAACACAGGGATAAATTTGCAACCTGTGGAACCCCACAAGACAGTTTCCACGCTGAAGATAGCTGGTCTCCAATGGCAACCCTTTAAGGATTTGTGAGGAAATATTTAAACCAGCCTGATACCTAGCACTTCTGCCTCCAGATGTCTCAGCAGGATGCCATGATCTATTTTATCAAAGGCTGATGATAAATCCAGTATGAAGATAAGATAAATGTATTTACATTCAAATGGAGGCTATCAACTGAAGCCACCATTTCTGTCTTACAGCTTGGCCCAAAACCAGAATGAAAAGGTTATCTAAGAAGACCTGGCTTTGGTCCACTATTGCTCTCTCAATCACTTTGTCCAGAAAGGAGCTGAGAAGATAGAAAAGAAGTCTTTTAAGGCTCTAAAATACCCTATTTTCTTATTATTGACTCAGCAATAAAACAACTGCAAACATCAAAACTAGTTAGGGTTGCCAAGTCCAATTCAAGAAATAACTGGGGGCTTTGGGGGTGGAGCCAGGAGACTTTGGGGGTGGAGCCAGGAGACATTAGGGGTGGAGCCAAGATCAAGGCTGTGACATAACTGAACTCCAAAGGGAGTTCGGGCCATCACATTTAAAGGGACGGCACACCTTTTCAATTCCTTCCTTCCATAGGAAATAAGGAAGGATAGGGGCACCTTCTTTTGGGGGCTCATAGAATTGGACCCCCTGGTCCAATCTTTTTGAAACTTGGGGGGTATTTTGGGGAGAGGCACTAGATGCTATATTAGGGTTGCCAAGTCCAACCCCAGAAATATCTGGGGACTTTGGGGGTGGAGCCAGGAGACACTGGGGTGGAGCTAGGGGGAGGGGGGAAACGGCGCCGGGGAGCGTGGCGGGCCGCCCTGCAGCTGCTGCCTCTTCTCCGCTCGCCGTGGCTGCTCCTCTGAGATGGGCTCAGCCTCAGCCCGTCTCGGAGGAGCAGCCATGGCGAGCGGAGAAGAGGCGGCAGTGGCGCGGCGGCCTCGCCCGCTCCGCCTCTGGGTGGAAGCGGAGGGGGGGTGGAGGCGGGCCGGGGGCGTGGCGAGCCGCAAGTCCGGGTCCTAGAAGGGCTCGGATTCACGGCTCGCCATGCTCCTGGCCTGTCTCGCCCTCCCCTGAGCTGCTGCCGCCTCTTGGCTCCTCTTCCGAGATGGGCTCAGCCTGGGCCCATCTCGGAGGAGCAACTGCAGTGGGCGGGGAGGGGGCAGCAGCGGTGTGGTGCGGCGGCCTTGCCCGATCCAGGATCGGGCGGCTCGCCATGCTCCCCTGTGCCGTTTCCCCCCTCTCCCCCCGCTTCCATTTTTTTGGGGAGCGGGGGAAGAGGGTGGAAAACCTGGGGTCCCCCGCCAGGGCGGGAGGATTGGGAAGCCTATGCTATACAGAAAATTTGGTGCCTCTACCCCTAAAAACAGCCCCCCCCCAGAGCCCCAGATACCCACAGATCAATTCTCCATGATTTTCTATGGGAATAGATCTCCATAGGGAATAATAGAGTTCCCAGCAGACATTTCCCTCCCCTCCCCCTGCTTTCTGACAGCCCTGAAGCGGGGGGAGGGCCTCCAAACCAGGGGATCCCCTGCCCCCACCTGGGGATTGGCAACCCTAAAACTAGTGTTGGAGCATTTCTCTGCTATCTTTCCATCTTCCCAGGAAAACCTGTAGATGTGGGAGGGAAGAGAAGAAGGCTACAGCAACAGGATTCTCAGCCCTTCACCAGACTACAATTCCCAGGATTCTTTGAGGGGAACCATTACTGTGAAACTGGGATCAAACTGACATATTTCTAAGAAATGACTAGGAACTAGCTGAATGAGGGTTTCTGATATCAGCCAATCAGTCTGACTAGGAAGAATCTTCCCTTCTTTCTTCCATCTAGGATATCACTTGTTTTTTCTCCAAATTTTCCTCTTTCATTTTGCTTTGCTTAGTTCAGGGAAATTCTGCCATCTTTGTATGACTCTGCCTAATTTTTAAGCTTCAGAAGCTTCATAGAGAATTTAGCAGTGCTCTCTCTGTATACTCTCATTTGTGGTCCACGGTTCCATCCATCCTGAGATTTTGCTATGCTGTTCTGAGTATGCAGAAAGTTTCTCAATTCCTTCCTCAAGAGAAGGAATAATCTCTCATATTTTATTTCCAAGTTTAACTCTGAGTACATCCAGATGTTGGAGGAGGTATGGGTCAGATTGTGCTTTATTCTACTTTGAACCTAAGAAATGGCTTTATCCTCTCAATAGAATGCATGGTCTGATACATAATTTTTGCCTGGGATGGTTTTCACGACAGGCTTCTCGTATTTCTTCCCAGTCCCAAAGCACTTAACAGAGCAAGAAGACAACACTGCTAGAACATGCCACAAAGTACTTTAAAACAAAAAGTGTAACCATTGTATTGATATTTGCACATTCAAAATTAGTTGGCATTTATTCACTACTTTAAGGAATGATTTCAAATATATATGCATGTGCTGTTCACATGACTGAAATCCAGTTAAGACACTGTGCTTAAACTTTAAAAAGTCATATAGGTTTACTGGCCTCCAGGTGGGACCTGGGGATCCACTGGAAGTACAGGTCATCTCCAGACTACAGAGATCAGTTTTCCTGAAGAAAATAGATGCATTGGAGGATGGGCTTTTACAACCGATCTCCAGATGACAGAGATCAGTTCCCCTGGAGAAAATGGCTGCTTCAGAGGGTGGACTCTATGGCACTATACCCTGCTGATGTCCCTTTCCTTCCCAAACACCACCTTCCCCAGGCTCCACTCACCAAATCTGCAAGTATTTCTACACACACAGCTGGCAACCTTAACTCTATGACGTTGTACCCCTGTAAGGTCCCCATCATCCCCAGGCTCCACCCCCAAATCTCCAGGAGTTTCTCTATCTGGATCTGGCAACCTTACCCCTCCCCTCCCATCCCCTGCCAGTGACCAGGGGGACCTGGCAGCCCTACTTGATAGACATTGATGAGAAGATCAGAGATATTTGAGACTAACAGTGCAATTCTAAGCACTGTTCTAAGCCCCTTGGTTTCAATGGAGTTGGGGTTCCCCTGACCTGACTCTCATTCTCAGGGCAGGGGGCATTATTCACTCCATTGGGGAACTGCATATGCAGGGCAAGTAATTGTAAGGTTTTGCCAGTTACCAACCCAAGGAACTCAAGCACATATGAAAATGGTCAAGAGTTTAATGAGATTCAGGCATAGAGCAATGACCTTCTTGCTGAAGAGCCATTGCTGAGAATAATTTGCATACAGACAGGGCCAATAATATAGGAAACAAAAAAGGTGTGCAAAGTTAAGCTCCCCTCAGAGTCTGTTATAGTTCCCAGGCTTTGATGTGAACACAAGACTTCTTCCCTGGGTACTCAAGGTTACTCTGCAAATTCAAGCCGTTCCCATAACTACCAGATAACCAGCTTCTTGCAATAGCCACCCTCCTGCACAACTTGAGAAAAATGTTACAAGCAAGCAGACAGTACAATAAAGGATGAACATGTAAACACGTAGCAAGACGGTACAGCAAATATATGAGCAATGGGGTGAATGCAATAACTGACCAGCATAGTGAGTATATGACAATACAATGCAAGCAGGACCAACAAACCAACTGTCAGGGAACCCGACAGTAACACCTTGGAGGAGTGTTTTCAATCAGGAAAATGGCAAAGATTGAAGGTATAGAATTGGGCTTCTTCTGGGCTTGGGAATTTAGTTCTTTATGGCTGAGGGGAGTGAGAGTTCCCTGACCATCAACTCGTTAAAAAAAAAGTCATGTCAAATTTGGCCCTATGTTGCAATTTTTCTTAGAATTATCCTGTAAAAGCCAGAAGTTACAAATTCCAATATCTTCCCCAAGGATTTTTGCATACTGTTCTAGTTTGCAAGCTGACAAGATTTAAGCCAGGAAGTACACTCATTTTAAAGCTGTGAAATGGATCCTAGGCATTAGAGTAGCCCTATGTTGCAGTTATTAGTCTCAGACTCTTTGTCTATAGCCCCTTCTCTATCCCTTGCTTGCTCATATATAGGAATATATTTTGAAGCACCAATAAAAATGTAATTTTTTTTGTTATGCACATGCCCACATGAAGACATAGATGTAAAATGGCTGCAGAGTATCTGAGAGTGTCATGGCTGTGCACAAAATAACAAAATGTCTTGCAACACCTTAAAGATGTGTTGTGTCATGAGCTTTCATGAATTAAGGTTAAGCCTTTTTCAGTTATCACAGTATTGGCACTCTTTTACCTTGCTATGTATGATCCTCTCAAAATGCACGTTCCCTATTTTGTGCAAATGCATATATTTGCCAGCTTCAGTATGTGCAAAAATGTTCCCTTGAAGACTTTAATTTTCAAGCCTGTGAACTGAAGCAAGTAAAAAATGCCAATATTGTGTGATGACTGAAAAAGGTTTAACCTTAAGCAGTACAATCCTGTGTACTGAAGATATTACACACACTGTCCTGTTCACACAAAATGGGGAATGCACATATGGATAGGATTTTGCACACCGATACCATGCTTTTCTGGTACAACAGGCACCGAAATCATAATGGCTGAAAGGGAGTCTAGAACTACTTCATCAGATACAAATGGGCTTGGGCTGACAAAAGTTTATGCCTCAACTGTCATTCTTGAAGGTGCAGCAAAACTCTAAATGATTTTTTTGCTGCAGCAGACTAACAGTTCAATCCCAGGAAATGTTACTCCAATTTTGGTCCACTAAAGTCAACAGAGTGACTCTGCATTGGATTGCACTGAAACACACTAATTTACATGTAGGGGTACAAAATCCATATTTTTTAAAAAAAGAGAGAGAGGTGCTTAAGTAAAAACTAATAAAAACAGTAAGGAAGCAGTAAAACCAAAAGGAAACAGGCAAAGTGTAACCCAACAGCCATTAGCAGAGCTGTAGAACAGCTTGGACTCAGAGAGGGGCCATGGTTCAGGGGTAGAGTATTTGTGTTGCATCCAGGTCCCAGATTCAATCCCTGAGTCCACCATGATCCTCCAGCCTGTGTGGTGTAGTGATTAAAAGCAGCAGACTCCAACCTGGGTGGACAAGGTGTGATTCCCCAGTCCTCCTCCACATGAAGCCTGCTGGGTGACTTTGGGCCAGTCACAGTTTTCTCAGAACACTCTCAACTCCACCTACCTCACAGGGTGTCTGTTGTGGGAAAAGGAAGGGAAGGTGATTGTAAGTTGCTTTGAGACTCCATAAGGTAAAGAAAAGCAGGGTATAAAAAAACCAACTCTTCTTCCATCTAAAAGGATCAGACAGTTGGTGATGTGAAAGACTAGAGATCCTGGACAACCGCTGCCAATCAGAATAGATAATACTGACTTTGACAGATGCATGGTCTGATTCAGTGTACAGCAGCTTCGTGCAGTCTTCTGTATTTCTTCACGAGAGTCAAAAGTTTACTGGATAATGAAGTCATTTAGCTGACCACCACTGCAGATGCTGCTTGTCAAGTCACCAAGTCAAGTGAACATTAAATGATTTTGTTCTAGACCAGGAAAGGCTATGACTGTGACCAAAGTGTGATTTGTGGTTAGCCCAAGGAGAATTGCACAAGGCTTAAAAGTGCCAAGGTCAACATTTTTAATATCCAAGCAAGCACCAGTTTGTGTCTCTCTGTGTGGAGGAGCAAGGGCAATTATCATCCATTACTGGAGACACCATCGGACAGGTTGTCTCTAACCGCTGCCAGCTACAGAAACTTGAGAAGCAGTGTTCTCTCTGAGCATGTCTACTTCATCCCCCTCATTCTTTAGAAGCTCAGCACCTGATTATCCACTGATACCATCATCCTGTGGGTGTCATTTTTGGGGATAAGGTAGATGTCAACCCAACAGAAAGGCGTTGTTTTGGTGACAAAGTTCATCCTGCTCTTTGGGGGGGGTGTCATTTTCTGCCTTTATTGATTAATAGGGCCATGTCAAACATGTGGCTTTTATTTCATGAGCTGCATGATCACGTTCAATTATTCAGTGCCCTCTACATTGTGGGAAACTCGCTGTTCTTTTTCAGCCGGCTTTGGCTTTTGTTTTGACAGGTTTATCTTCTACCCTTCGGTTTGCTGAGATTCTGGATGGGTTTTGTTTTTTGTTGTGTCTGGTGTTCATCCCGGAAAGTATAGCACAGTGCACCTGTGGGCGATGCCTGGAAGGGACGAACGCAGCCCGCCTATGATGATCAGTGGTGGGAAGTTTAGCTGGCCAGGATTGGACCTGACCAGGAAGAAGCTTGTTCTGGGAAATGTATATAACAGGGGACCCGGCCTCGCCATGTTGTCTTTGTGATGTACTCACTAATAAAGCATGTTGCCATCTGAACATCTCTGACTTCAGTACATTACACTGTTGATGAGGATGGAATAGCGATGAGCAGGGAGCAGCCTCCAGCCACCCACCAGCCCTGCGATCCGAGTTCTAGTGCTTCTGCGGCCGAGGTCATGGCTACTGCTACCAGACAAACCATACCAGCATTTGACGTCACCCGGCCCAACTTATGGGAATTATGGGTGGACCAGATCAACTACTACATAGAGCTGCACAAAATGGAGGCAGCGGCAGAGAAGAAGGTACTTCTCCTGAGTTCATGCAGGGTGGAGACCATCCAGCTGATAAAGCGACTCATTGCACCAACCACCCTCACAAGGGCCACCTACAACCAGCTGGTCAAGGCGATGACTAACCACATGGTGCCACAGCCATCCCGTCTCACACACAGGCACACGTTCTACACGAGACAGCAGAGACAAGCTGAGTTTGCCACTGAGTATCTTGCAGAGCTCT
Organism: Heteronotia binoei; assembly: GCF_032191835.1. Taxonomy (NCBI): domain Eukaryota; kingdom Metazoa; phylum Chordata; class Lepidosauria; order Squamata; family Gekkonidae; genus Heteronotia; species Heteronotia binoei. Next base: position 85,582,790 of record NC_083230.1, read on the forward strand.
GTGGATTAGCCCTGAGATGTGATTTCACGGGGGACCTGGAAGAGATCCTGCTGGACCGTTTTGCAGTTGGCATCCGGGAGGAGAAAATGTGCCGAAAGTTGCTAGCATACGAGGACAAAGACATCGACTTCGTGAAAGCGCTCTGACAGGCAACCGCCTTTGAACAGACGCACACCAGGCCTTCTGCGAGCCAGGCCGCCACTGCCTCGATCTCGGATGGCTCCGACAAAGAAGAGGCACATCAGCTTCGACGCCAGCCATGTAGCAGGCTAAAAACACCAAACCGATCACGGGCAGCGGAGAAGCCAAGCACCAAGTGCGCCAGCTGTGGGGACCCACACGAGCGCCGAGACTGCCCCTACTGTAACGCAGACTGCAGAAGCTGAGGAAAAGTGGGCCACATTGCCCGAGCTTACAGGGCCAGACCCAACAGGAGGCCCCAGTCTGCACACTACGACTCGACAGACGCACACACGATGGCCGCAGACAGCATCCAGGTAATGAACTTGCCCCAGGACACCCCCAACAAGGTAAAAGGTCAGGTCTTGATCGAGGGGGGTCCGTGACTGATGGAATTGGACACGGGATCGTCCATCTCCATTATTTCGGAGGAGGCCCTTAGTAAACTCTGCCCCCACAACCAAACGGCCCTGCGGCCCACAGAGTTCATATTGCGGGACTTTCAAAATAATTCAGTGCAGATCATGGGGTGGGCCAGAATTAGGGTGGAGTTCAAAAATTTTAAAGGGGCCCTGGACATACTTGTGGTGAAGTGCTGGCTCACCACCCTGTTGGGATTGGCTTGGTTTAAGTCCCTGGGTATCAAAATTGTAGGGGCGGACCACATACAGGCCCACAATTTCAACCAAGTGTTCCTGGAAGTATTCGATGGGGCTCTGGGAACGTACAAGGGGCCACCTATTGCATTGCAGCTGGACCCCACGGTTAGGCCCTTAAGGCTGAAGGCTCGACAGGTTCTGTTTTTGCACTTTAGCCAAAAATCGAAGTCAAACTGGACCGCCTCGTGGCCCAGGGGGTGCTAGAGCCTGTCTCCCACGCCACTTGGGAAACCCCTATAGTCACCCCAGTCAAACCGAATGGGAATGTGTGCATCTGTGCAGACTACAAATGCCCAATAAATAAAGCACTACAGGACCACCCATACCCCGCCCCAGTGGTCAGCCATGTCCTCACCTCCCTGGCTGGTTCCAAGATTTTCGGGAAGTTGGATTTGGCCCAAGCATACCAACAACTTCCGGTGAATGAGCAAACGGCTGAGGCTCAGATCGTCATTACGCACTGGGGTGCTTTCAAGGTGCGGAGGCTACAATTTGGGGTCAGCATGGCTCCGGGAATTTTCCAAAGCTTAATGGACTCTCTCCTTAAAGAGATTCCCAGAGTACAACCCTTTTTGATGACGTTTTGATAGCAGCACCCGACGAGTTCTGCCGCCGCCTTCGAGAGGTTCTCCACAGTTTCAAGAATGAGGGTCTCAAGGTGAAGTGGGAGAAGTGCTCACTTGGGGTGCCAAGTGTGGAGTTCCTGGGGTTTGCGGTGGATGCCACAGGAATTCGCCCAACGGCCGACAAGACCAGGGCAATAGTAGAAGAAGAGGAAGAAGATATTGGATTTATATCCCGCCCTCCACTCCGAAGAGTCTCAGAGTGGCTCACAATCTCCTTTACCTTCCTCTCCCACAACAGACACCCTGTGAGGTGGGCAGGGCTGGAGAGGGCTCTCACAGCAGCTGCCCTTTCAAGGACAACCTCTGCCAGAGCTATGGCTGACCCAAGGCCATGCTAGCAGGTGCAAGTGGAGGAGTGGGGAATCAAACCCGGTTCTCCCAGATAAGAGTCCGCACACTTAACCACTACACCAAACTGGCTCTCCAGTTAGTACAGGCCCCAGCCCCCACTTGCAGGGTGGAGCTACAAAGTTTTTGGGGGCTCCTGAACGTTTACCACTCATTCTTGCCCCACAAAGCAGCCCTGGCCGAACCCCTACACAGACTCCTAGATAAGGGCACCCCATGGGTCTGGGGAAAAGATCGCGGCCTTTCAGGCAGTCAAGGACATCTTGGTTTCAAATGAGGTACTCCACCATTTTGATGAGTTCCTCCCCATGATTTTAGCATGCGATGCTTCCCCTTACAGAGTGGGCACTGTCCTGGGCCACCAACTCCCAGACAGGAGAGAGGTCCCCGTGGCCTATTACTCTCGCTGGGAATCCAATCGGGTGCCGTGGTCCTGGCTACACTTAGACTTTGCGGGGCCATATCAGAGGCAAATATTCTTTATCTTGGTGGATGCTTACACGAAGTGGCTGGAGGTCATCCCAGTTGCTTCCACCTCCACCGCAACCACAGTCAGAGCCTTATGGAGGGTTTTTTGCACCCACGGAATCCCTGACACCGTAGTGAAGGACAATGGCACCGCATTTACCTCCCGGGAGTTCCAGGAATTCCTGAATAGGTACCTCATCCCCCACATATGGTCCACTCCCTTTCACCTGGCCACTAACGGCCAAGCGGAGCGCATGGTTCGCACAACCAAGGAGGCCCTGGGACGCATAGTCCAAGGGGATTGGGACCACTGACTGTCCGCCTTCCTGTTTGGGAACAGGATCAACCCCAACCCGGCTACAGGCATAAGCCCTGCCGAGTTACTCATGGGCTGGCGGTTAACCACCCAGCTAGATAGGTTACACCCCAACCGAGCCCCAGACCTCCGCAGCTCCCCCGAGCCAGGGAGGCCACTAGGGGGTTCTTTCCAGAGAATCGGGTCTATGCCAAGAACTTTGTGAGCGGACCTGAGTGGATACCAGTTCCAGTGCTGCGGATCACTGGGTCCCGCTGATATGACGTCTCGTTGGAAGGGGGGCAGCTCCTCAGCAGACACATAGACCAACTCCGCTGCCACAACCTGCCGGAGGAACCAGCAGGGCCAGGGGGAGTGGAGAACAGGGAGAGCACGGGGCCGCCGCAAGAAGCAACCCTGCCGAGCTCGCTGGGGAGATACCTCCGCAGGATCGAGACAATGCTCTGCCAACCGCAGTCCAAAGCGAGGAACCAGTGGTTACAGAACCCCAGGCAGCAGCCCCAGCTCCCCAGATCGAACCTCGGTGGTCGCTCAGACAACAACAGCCACCTGCTCATTTGAAAGACTATGACCGTTTTCACACACAGCTCACCTCGCAGTCACAATCCTGTTCCCTCCGCAGCATCTGGTCAGATTTCCCACCATCTGCGCCGAAGTTACAGGAAGTGCCGCAGCTTTTGCATAGCAAACGTAACCTGCTAAAACCCAGTTTACGTTTGCTACGCAAACGCCGCGGCACTTCCTGTAACTCCGGCGCAGATGGTGGGAAATCCGGCAGATGCTGCGGAGGGGACAGTATTGTGACTGTGAGGTAAGCTGTGTGTGAAAAAGGTTTATGTATCTTGAACTAGTGGGGGAGGAGTATTGTGTCTGGCATTTGTCCCGGAAAGTACAGCACAGCGCACCTGTGGGCAGTGCCTGGAAGGGATGAACGCAGCCCGCCTATGACGATCAGTGGCAGGAAATTTAACTGGCCAGGATTGGACCTGACCAGGAAGAAGATTGTTCCGGGAAATGTATATAACAGGGGACCCGGACCCGCCATCTGGTCTTTGTGATGTACTTGCTAATAAAGCATGTTGCCATCTGAACGTCTCTGACTTCAGTACATTACATTTTTACTTCTGACAGTTTCATTTTTATTGACTTTCTGTAAACTTTGCTGAATCCTGTGTCAGGCAGAAGACAGCACAGAGATCGCTTAAGGACATTTACATAAAAGCATGAATGGGGAGGAGGGGCTGCGGCTCAGCAGAACAGACTCTGCTTGGCACACAGAGGGTTCCAACTTCAGTCTTCGATGTCTCCAGTTAAAAGGATCTGTTAAGAGGTGATTTAGAAGGTCTCTGCCTGAGACCCTGGAGAGCCTCTGCCAGTCTGAACTGGCAATGCTGACCTTGACAGACCAAATGGTCTGATTAAGGCCGCTTCATGTTTTCAGTACACACAAGTGGGTGATCTGTGCAACTGAAAATAGGATGTGGGAATCAAGTGCTTTCCATGGAATATTCAAGCATGCTCATTTGTAGGCTTCCCAAACGTCCCGCTCTGGTGGGAGACTTCTGGGTTCGCAGCCTCATCTCCCGCTCTTCAAAACTCTGGAAGCGGGGGTGGGGGGTGGAGGGGGGGAAACATACCTTTAGGCTTCATGTTGTAGAGCTCCTGAGCTGTTTGGAAGATGTCTGCCCCTTTAAGGCTGGGCAGGAAGCAGGAAGCAGAAAGGGCTTTTGAGAACGGCCCCTCCCTTTCTTTTGCTTTCATTTTCTCAGGAAGTAGAGTTGTCCGGAGGAAGATCTGGTAAGTGTGTGTGTGTGAGAGGGAGGGGGCAGGGGATTCCCTAGTTTGGAGGCCCTCCCCCCCTTTAGAAAGCGGGGGGGGGAGGCAAATGTCTACTAGGCACTCTATTATTCCCTATGGAGAACGATTCCCATAGGGAATAATAGGAAATTGATCCGTGGGTATTGGGGGCTCTGGGGGGGCTATTTTTTTAGGTAGAGGCACCAAATTTTTAGTATAGCATCTAGTGCCTCTCCCCAAAATACCCCCCAAGTTTCAAAACGATTGGACCAGAGGGTCCAATTCTATGAGCCCCAAAATATGGTGCCCCTATCCTTAATTATTTCCTATGGAAGAAAGGCATTTTAAAAGGTGTGCTGTCTCTTTAAATGTGATGGCAAGAACTCCCTTGGAGTTCAATTATGCTTGTCACATCCTTGTTCTTGGCTCCACCCCCAATGTCTCCTGGCTCCACCCCCAAAGTCCCCAGATTTTTCTTTAATTGGACTTGGCAACCCTACTCATTTGCCATAACATACCCAAACTACAGAATTTCATTTACCTCCATCCCAAGTCCAGCTATAAACACGAACCTACTACGTTATTGCTGGATGTTTTAATGCTATTTTTTCTGAGATCAAAAGTGGAGGCACATGTGCATGCGAGGGAGCCCCCCCCCCCACCAACAGCAGCCAGGTAGGACCTGGCAACCCTATCTCAAGGTGACAGAAATTAGTTCACTGGGAGAAAATGGATATTTTGGAAGGGGGACTCAATGGCATGATTCCTCATTGAAATCTCTCCCTCAACCCCACCCTCCTCAGGCTCCACCCCAAAAATCTCCAGATATTTCCCAACCTGGAGCTGCTACTGACACTCATGAAGAAACCTAGCAGCAAAGCTTTAGATCTGGTTGTATGCATGTGAAGGGAATCCTCTTTGAATGCAACAAGCAGCCAGACAGGAAGAGGGATTATTACCCCCCACGGCCCCCAAGAAGCACTGAGGGATCCCTTACAGAGCATTTTCAGCATCACAGACATGAAGCATTCTTCCTGAATTGCAAGAAGACTGGTAGCAAATCTGGGATTACTCTTGAGAACGTCTTGGTTTTGTTTTCAGTTTCACATTTCACTGCCTTCAGGGATGCAAGGGAAATTCACTCCATGTCTTCATCCACTGTTGGCTTTCAAGAGAGCATTAAAATCAACACCACTGCTTTCTTTTCTCTCCTCCCTTCCACATTTCCGTAGCTTATTTCCCCAGACATTCCGTTTGCTTCTCTGCGCTCCGCTTGCCTGCCAAGCTGTGGGAAGTAAACCAGTGTTTGGCACTGGTCACCCCTCACTCCCCAATCTAAACAAATGGAAACAGTTTGTCCGCTCCAGAATCTCGTGTTAGGCCTTCTCTAGCTTTTTCTCAAATAACAGAAGAGATACAGTAAACTTGCTGATGCTGCTGTTCTGTCCTCAGCATGAGGCATAATTGATTCATATTAGCCCTGCACTTCCCTGTGTCTTAGCCAGGAGTGAGAGGGTAAGAGAAGAAACCAGGGAAGTCTTCAACTACTGTTTCTAACCAGCCAGAATTTCACCCACTGTTGAATTGAAAGGTGCAAAGCCAGAAAAACGAATGCATGCAAGCTTTGCAGACATGTACTTCAAGCGTGACACTGGTATGTGTGACTTTATTTCCACCCTAATATGAGCACACATGCTGTACATGAGAATGCTGTTAAGCTCTTTAACAGGAAATGCAAAGAGGTGACTGGCACCATATTGTAGAATGTGTCTGGGAGACCATGTGTGTGTATCTTGGTCACCACTGAAGGTAAGCTCAGAAGAAAAGCTGGACAACATGAGTGTTTTGTACTTTTTATTCATTGTGAGAAGGAGGGGAGGATGTACAAACTACAAAGCTGAAGTTGGTTTGCAGATCCCTACTTGAATTTCCTAGTTCCTTATTTGTGAATGCAACCAGAAATACTGAAGACAATTTTAAAAGTTTTCCGCAAGATCTGTACCCCAAAATAAGGTTTGGACCACCCACTATCATGCATCCCCACATTCAGGGGATCCTGCACTCCAAGATGTATGCTGCTTCTTGATCCAAAGTCCAGGTCTAGTGCTAACTGCTCCAAAGTGGGGTAAAGTTAAAGGTAGTCCCCTATGCAAGCACCAGTCATTTTCATCTCTGGGGTGATGTTGCTTTCACAATGTTTTTATGGCAGACTTTTTATGAGGTGGTTTGCCATTGCCTTCCCCAGTCATCTACACTCCCCCCCGCCCCCAGCAAGCTGGGTGCTCATTTTACCAAACTCGGAAGGATGGAAGGCTGAGTCAACCTGGAGCCAGCTATTTGAACCAGCTGGGATTGAACTCAGGTCGTGAGCAGAGGGCTCCGACTGCAGTACTGCAGCTTTACCACTCTGCGTCACAGGGCTCTTCAAAGAGGGGTACCCCAAGACAAATGTACATGCACAAATTGGAAAGGAAGCTGTACCCCAAAACAGTCTCAGATAGTGTTGCCAGGTGCCTTTGATATCACGGCAGGGGGGATTTGGGGGTGTTCCAAGGATGGGTGGACATCCCCAATGCAATGATGTCACTTGGAAGTGATGTCATCATGTTGGGGACATCTCACAGCAACGTCCCTATTGGGGGGTGGGGTTTCCCCCACCAGCCAGCTGGGTGTGGCGAATTGAAGCCCCCAAAAGCAGGGGAACCCCTGTTGAGATCTGGGGGTTTGCAACCCCGTCTCTGGACCACCCTAAATCACACATCCCCACACTCTGGAGACTTTCCTCTTTAAAAAGTCATGCACTGGTGCCCAGTCCAAACATTGGTTCTGGCACCAAGGGCTTCCATGTGGGTTGTCAGCAAGTCTGTGGCGTCTGCTGATATATGACTCAGAGTGGTCCAAAGATTGTTTTGGGGTACAGCTTCCACCAGTGCCTGCATTTGCCTTTGTCCTGGGGACATCCCACTTTGGAATAGCCAGGAGACCTGGGCTTTAGACAGTAGACAGCAGAGGCCCACTTGGAAGGCAGAGTCCCCTGAATGTAGGGGAGCATGACATCATGTAGTGGTTCAAACCTTATTTTGAGGTGCAGTGCTTTTAAAGGACTGGATTCACAAAGGAGCTTGTTGTTCAGTTGCACAGTCGAGTCTGACTCTTCGCTAGGAACTAGGAAATGGAAAAGAACTGGGAGCCACCTTCAGCCTCCTGTACAAAATGCTTGTGCACCTGAAACAGGCATTCAAAAGTGTTTATAGAAAACACTTCCAGGCCACCTCATTCTCTTGTGAATGTGTGAACAAGATCGCGCGCTTGCACAGGATTGGGGCTGGCGAGGGAGAGGTGGGGCCTTGAAAGTGTTTATAGAAAACACTTTCCCTACTATAGTGGAGATGTATTCCTAGGCATGGCACGAAATTGGCCCTCTGGTTACTGATTCGGGATCTAGGCCTCCACACAACGCTCTCCACAGTGGAAATGGCTTTCAAGACAGAGGACCTGAAGGCCACACCTTATAGCTTGGAAATCTTGGATCGCACAAGCAGGAGCATAAGGTGGGGGACACAGCGGCAGAAACCTGATGCTAGAGTGCAAGTACCCGATTCCAGATTTTACTGTTCCTTCGCATAAAAGAATGCCACGCATACCAAATATTTGCAGTTAGAGGAAACATTCCATCCTCCTTTCTTTGTTTGGTGTGCTGGTTTTCTGTGTGCAGGGAGTTTTGCGCATGCATCCCTCCACTTGCAACTTAAGCGGTGCGGTCTATACCACCGCTGCACGAGCCTGGGCCACCTCATTCTCCTGCACGTGTGAACAAGACCGCGCGCTTGCACGGGATCGGGGCGGGCGAGGGAGAGGTGGGGCCTTGAACGAGGCAAAGGGATTCGGAATCGCGGGCCTTTGAAATCCAGGCAGAGTTTTCCATTGCGGAGGAAAGAGTTAACGCGGGAGAAACCCTACACTCCCTGCAGATCCCAAACACAGAAAGGGGACGGGAGGAAGGAAAACGAGGGAGGGGAGAGGCTCGGCACCAAAGCCGGCGGTTTGAGGCGTCTTTGCCAACAGCAAGCTATTAACGCAATGGGACTTCAGGCTGGCTTGGCTAGCAGAGGTTATCCAGTGTGCCGAAGGGCTTGACCAGCCAGCAGAAGAGCTGCAAAAGATCCTGAAAGGGCTGGAAAGAGGCGCATCTCCTCTCGGGTGAGCCCGACGGGCCGCATGGCTCAGGGGGTGGGGAGGGGACCGAGGGGCCTCGGCCTGAGTGGCCCCCCTCACCGCTTCTGTTGCAGCCCCCACTGGAGCGCCTTGCGTCGTGAAGCCTCCAAGCTCCAGCCAAGGCGTCATTAATCAAACGCACATGGCCTTCCCGGCTCCTTTCTCCTCCTCCACTTTCTGCAAAGTTTGCAGATTTTGCTTTCAAAGCCCTCTGCAGACTTCCAAGGGGGGGGGGGGGTTGGGGGGGGAGATACATTGCAGGGGATTTTGCTGTCAGACGGAAGGTTGCCGCTTCACCCCAGGGCAGCAGTTAGCCGCCGTTAGAGAACTCGCAGAAGGTGCCCGGAGGTAGGTACGTGTGCTGATTGCTAAAAGATGGTCCCCTTCCCCATTCAGAATGGGGGGAGGGGGAGACCCTGCAACGTGGAGTTTAATGATTTGATCGCTCAAACAATGAGACTTTTCCTGTGAATGATGGGTTTGGTCATGTAAGATTTTTTCCCCCCTTCCGATGATTATTGTCCCATTATACTGAACATAAAACAAGCATCTGGTTTTGGGGCTGTGCCTTCAAGCCACATGGCTTGGATTGCTAAATTTCACTTCTTTGGAATAAAAATGTTGGATATTAACAGTGCAATCCTAAACAGAAGCACAGCTCTCCAAAAACAGGGGAGTTGATGGGTTTAGAAGGATGTAACTGTTTAGGATTCTGCTGTCAGCCTACACAGTGGAAGTTCTGTTCAGCATTCTTATTTCAGAGATTTAACTGCTAATGGTTGAATGTTAGTGAAGGACCAGTGCTTCCTCAAAAGTGCATTTATTTGAACATTGGAGCTGGCAGTCTAATACTGGTGCAGGTTTCTTCCAAAAAGGTCTATAGGTTTTTCTGAAAGTAGCCATTTCAAAAGTGTCTTGAAGGTATATGCCCTGATGCTATTTACTCAGTTGGGTCATCCACTGTGACTATCTGCTGAATGAATTTAGAGCCTAACTGGACAAGGCAGTGGAGTTTTCCAGAGCATTTTTAAAAGACAGGCCTCCCCCCGCCCCCACATAGAGATTAGGGCAGATTATCATTTTCAATTGGCAAAATTGTATAGAAGTGAATGGATTATGGCTCCTTTCTCCTCATACAGTGGCTGCTCTTCAACTTGACATACACTGGAGTGGATTTCATCACAGATCTCCTAGTATCATCCAGCTAGGCCTTAACCCTCTACACATCATGGTGTTCCCTGGTGGTTGTCTGGGCTCCCCAGTCTTACTTACATCAGCTGTGATTTCCCTACAGGAAACTGATTTCCAAGCTCACGAATACCCTGATTCAGATTGGGACCACAGCATGCACCCTTCCCATGTACCATTTTCCCAACTCAAAATGTTCAGGGGGCTAATGCTCATTGCTAGAGTTGCCAGGTTCCCCCTGGCCTCTGGCAGGGGACAAAAGGGTAGGATTGCCAGATCCAGGTTGGGAAGCCCCTGGAGAACTGGGGATGGATCCTGGGGGGGACAGAGACCTCCGTGGGGTACAGAGCCATAGTCCACTATCCAAAAGCATCCATTTTCTCCGGGGGTACTGATCTCTGTAATTAATTCTGTAATCCAACCATTGCTGAGTTCCATGTGTGCTGATGAACTATGCATGCCCCCCCCCCCCATATCCATGTAAATAGTTGAGGGTATCAGTAATAACCTTCCAAAAGCAGGGATGAATTCAGTCTCACATATACCTCATTTTATAGGCAGAAGTTACTATAACTACTGGAGAGCCGGTTTGGTGTAGTGGTTAAGTGTGCGGACTCTTATTTGGGAGAACCGGGTTTGATTCCCCACTCCTCCACTTGCACCTGCTAGCATGGCCTTGGGTCAGCCATAGCTCTGGCAGAGGTTGTCCTTGAAAGGGCAGCTGCTGTGAGAGCCCTCTCCAGCCCCACCCACCTCACAGGGTGACTGTTGTGGGGGAGGAAGGTAAAGGAGATTGTGAGCCGCTCTGAGACTCTTCGGAGTGGAGGGCGGGATATAAATCCAATATCTTCTTCTATACCTGTTTCCTACAAGTGGGTGGGGAAGAAATAAGTGATTTTATATCTGTCACTCTGTTTACCTGGCACACACCCAAGGAAGAGGATCTTACAGAATGCTTATCTTGAGCTGTTTGCGACCAGAGGACAGTCCCCTAATGAATGAGGCCACCTTCTTACATGATGGATTTTTGTCATCACTGTAGACTGAGGGAGATGATCTCTGTAGGACCACAATCCTCTGGAAATCTTTCCACTCATGATTTCTTCAAGTTAATCAGAGCAGCTCCTTTGTGCAGCTCCCATTATTTTTAATGGGATTGATATAGAACTTGCTGCTGGATTGGGCCCAGTATCTACTTGGTATTGGAGGAGGGTGTCATTTGGATTTTCAGAAATCAAAATATCTTGGGCTGTCCCTTAATACCACCTGCTCTGCAGTGATATTTTGAGGAGGAAAAAGAGAAGGAGGGAGGAGAAAGAGTATATACAAAGAGATTAGACTGGCAGACCAGTTTGGCCAGGAATCCTGGAGGTTTTTTGCCATCTTCTGGGCATGGAACGGGTCACTGGGGATGGGGTGGGGAGGTATTTGTGAATTTCCTGCACTGTGCAGGGGGTTGGACTAGATGACCCTGGATGGCCCTTCTAGCTCTATGATTCAGATGTAAATGAAATATATGAATATATAAGGTACAGAAGTCAGAAACAAGATCCCTGTTGCAGGTTGTGGCAAAAGGTTGGTCTCGGTTCTGTAAAAAGTAATAGATCGTAACTATTCCCCAACAATCATAGGACTAATATTAATAATATGCCACTGCTATCTTTGGAAATAGAAGTCCATATTCTATGGGCATTTTACTTGCACTCAGAAAATCCCAACAGAGTTGCTCTTTATAATTAAAGGCATTTTGAAGCATGAACTTGCCATTGGAGCCATCTCCGTAGAGAGAATTCTGTCTCACTTTTTTCTGCCCATATTTAACTCTCTTGGTTTCTAAGGTTTCTTCCACACAAACACTCAGACCATTCCTGCCCCCCCCCCCCCGAGTGTGTTGTGTTCTTTGGCGCATCCATACCATTGTGGAATTATCCTCCTTCCAGGTTTCTCTTCCCCTTTTTGTGTTTTTTGCCAAACCTGCTTTGATACAATTTTTCTAGAAAGATCATAGTCAAAGTAGGTTTGTCCACAACACCAGGGCTGTTTTCCCTCAGTATCCCTTGCCCTGACATGGATAGCCCAGGCTAGCCTGATCTTATCTCCAAAGTTTAGCAGAGTTGGCCTTGTTTACTGTTTGGATGGGAGACCACCAAGCAGTACCAGGGCTGCAACACAGGGGCAGGCAAAGGCAAACCACCTCTGAATGTCTCTTACCTTGAAAACTGTGTGGGGGTCATATAAGTCAGCTGCACTTGACAGCAAAAACAAAACAATCCCCTCATACCCACCATTCCCACCACACACACACTGCCCCAGCCAGTCCTTTTAAAGAAGTACTTTCGATATTGTCATAACACTACAAGTAATAGCTACAGTCATTTTTTTTAAGCTGGCAAAAAGCCCTTTGGGGGCAGGGGATGGCAGGCAGAAGAGGATACTGACGGAAGCACAGAGAATATCCTTGTGCTTTCTGCTGTAAATGCCTCCATATTCACAGCAGCAATGAATGCACAGAGAGGAATCATCGCTATGTGGATGCAGCCTAAGATAGCCACAGACCTTCATGGCCCAGCATCCAACCTTTTCTCCTCACCTCCATCACTGATGCCTTTATTCTTCTTTTCCTCTCTTCCAGGTCACTATGGAAACCATGCAAAGGCAAATCCATTTGGCTTTCCTTGTGTTCCCACTGATGGTGTTTGGGGCTCCCAGGGATGAGGCTAGCCCCCCACAGTTTACAACCACCCTGAGTGGCTGCCGCCGTTGCTGCGACTCCCTGGATGCCCCAGGCTCCTCGGAGACCAATTCTGGTACAAACAGCCCTAGCTCAGTTCCCTATATAGTGCCAGAGGTCCGTCCGTATATCAACCTCACCATTCTGAAAGGTAAGTGCACATATAGAAGAAGAGATTGGATTTATAAACCACCCTTCACTACCCGAAGGAGTCTCAGAGCAGTTTACAACCTCTTTTCCCTTCCCCTTCCCACAACAGACACCCTGTGAGGTAGGTGGGTCTGAGAGAGTGCTCTTGAGTGGAACAGCTCTGAGAGAATTATGACTGATCCAAGGTCAGTCCAGCAGCTACAGGTGGAGGAGTGGGGAATCAAACCCGGTTCTCCCAGATTAGTCCACACACTTAACCACTACACCAAACTGGCTCTCAGTTATACCATTTATCCTTGCCTGCCCGTCTCCACACCATACCCCAGTGTGGGGGTAGATATGCATAAGGAGAGAAACATGGCCTGTCATGGGGGGAGAGAGAAAAGGTGCCTAGCGATGTAAGAGCTACCAAGCTTGTGGGCCTATTGACGAATAACTTGTTGCACAAAAGCCACAATTGGACCACTCTTGTTACACTTTCATTGGGTGCTGCTTCCTCTCTTTGTGGTTTTCTCCTTCCTTGTGCTTTCTCTGTTCTGTTTGTGCTTCTCCTTCTCAATGATTCAAGTATTTAATCTGGGCTAAAGTCGCTGTGGCTGCTGCCTCTTGCCCCTGGCTTGGATCCAGTGGGACTCTTTCTTTAGATGAAAGGTTTCTGCTCCAGAGAGTGGGACTTTCTTGCCTCTCCTCTTCTGCTGCAACACAAAGTATTCCCCGGAATGCTGTTCCTTGAGGTCCCCAGTGCCCCCAGGAGCAGCATTTGGGGGAGTCTTTTGAGAGACAACAGTAATGCGGGAGGCAAGAAAGGCATGTTCCGTGGGCAGAAATCCTTCAGTCTGGAAACACTGCATCCAAAGCCCTGCCTTGCCTTTTGCTCCCCCCTCCCAACACACTGCTGGTGGCTGCAGCTGCCTTTTATCATGGCTGCCAAGCAAGCTGCTTATGCAAGGAAGCACACTGGGGGGCAGGGGTTCCAAGCCACCCACAAGCTGTTGTTATCTCGAGATTCTGCCCACAGTCCCTTGTTTTTCCTCTCTCTCTCTCTCTCTTTTCATAGGAGACAAAGGAGATCAAGGAGAGCCTGGGATTCCTGGGAAATGGGGCAAAGAAGGACCCCCTGGTGAACGGGGAGCTCAGGGCCCGAAGGGGAACAAGGGACAGATGGGTGCCCCAGGGGATCCTTGTAAGCACCAGTATGCCGCTTTCTCTGTCGGCCGTAAGAAGGCCCTCCACAGCAGCGAGGGGTACCAGGCCTTGATCTTTGACACCGTCTTTGTGAATCTCTATAGCCACTTTGACATGTTTAAGGGCAAATTCTACTGCTACGTGGCTGGCCTCTACTTTTTCAGCCTCAATGTCCACACTTGGAATTTCAAGGAGACCTACATGCATGTCATGAGGAACGACCAAGAAGAGGTCATCCTCTATGCCCAGCCCAGCGACCGCAGCATCATGCAGAGCCAGAGCCTGATGCTGGAGCTGCGGGAGAATGACGAGGTCTGGGTGCGCCTCTACAAGCGAGAGCGTGACAATGCCATCTACAGCGACAACGTGGACATCTACATCACCTTTAGTGGCTACCTGATCAAGCCCAGCCTTGAGTAACTTCTTTCCTTCTAAGCACTTCTTCTGCTTCCTGTGCATTCTGTTCACTGCCTGCAACTGCTGCGAAGCACACACAGAAGAACTGGAAGGATCTGAGCATTTGGGGGACATTTTTTAGAGAATGCAGTGCTGAGAAAAGAGCAGATGCTGCCTTTCTGGGCAGGAAGGTGTAATTAGTTCAAGAAAAATTTCCTGCGGACCTCTGTAACCCTGCTCACTTTGGAGGAGACTCTGAAGTTGACAGTGGGAGTTTCCAAGTTAACCAAATCCTTCTCAACTGCTATATCTCAGGCTTTGCCTTTGCTTGAGTGTTAATACACAGGTGTTCTGGTGGTGATTTCCTAATCGGTGGCACTCTTGTTGGCACGAAGGGGGAAAAGTTTTACTTGTTGAGTTGGACTGTCTAAGGCAAGTTAAATATTTATAAAATTTTGAAGCCACATAATAGCTCAACAGCCTGCAAGGTGCTTGACAATAATCTGTTTTCGCAGCAAAAGCCACTTTATTCAGACCCTGCTGGGCTGCCATACATGGCAGGTCACAAGTCGTGCAGGCCTCATCTTGTCCAATCCAATAAAAGTTGAGTTCGCCAACCTCTGTGTAGGTAGAGGCCCATCCTCCATGAACTAATAACAATTTAAAGTTCTGCAAACTTGTCATTATCAGAATTTGCTTTCTTTAGCATAGCAAATGCTTTTTAAAATCCATCTGCCCAACTTGCATTATCACAGGAATAAAAAGGAGCCAGAAGGGACCTAAACTTCATCCTGTTTAGCTGCTAAACCAGCTTCATGCTCTGTTGTAATTGGCTAGATTGAAATTTAGAACGGTTCTGAAAACTGTTGACTTTAAGGCTGGAATCCAACATGCACACTGTGCATGGAATCTTTGGTACACCATCTTGTGTCACTGGGAGCTGGATTGCAACCTGTGTTTGAGGAACTTGGTAGCTGATTAGTTCTAATTTCAGTTCAAAATTTGTGCCAGAAATACAGGGAAGTGTAAGCAAAGGAGTGATACAATCATGTGGATCAGCCTCTGCTCAGCATGGGAATATGGGATCATTTGCACATGTGGAGACAGGCCATGGCTCTGTACTGATCTAGCTTTGATTTGGTCTTGGCCTCCCAAAAAGAAACAGGTCACATTCCAGGAATGTGCCGAACAGTGCAAACCCTTCCCATCCAGCCATTCTATTTAGCACCAAACTAGACAAGAGAGCAGATGATCTGTTACTGGATCTCTGGTGTGTATGATTTTTCAAAAGCAGCCTCCCCTGGAGAGGCGGATCTGTTTAGCATTACAGTGCTGGAAAAGGGAGGGCTTAACCCTTTTCTCCATACCATTTTGAAAATCTAAAGCCTAGTCTTGATATACACACCACAAAGCTCAACCGGGAGAAACCATGAACAAAAAAAAATCTAGCCACAGTTTTCCCATGACCTCACTTCATTTTTGTCTTGAGGTGGGGTTAAATCCTAGACTAAATTTTCCAGTAGTCAAATGGAACTTTTTAGTTCCATTCGACTATTGGAAATTGTCAGTTTTGTCTTGATCAAACACATGGAATAAATTAATATGGGGGGAGGGATGATAGCAGGGTTCTTGTATTCATTCCCAGGATGCAAAGGACATTCAAGTACATACTGTGTAGCTCCTTAGAATCCAGACAGGAAATAGGGATGAAGCGGGTAGATGACATATCTATCTAGCCATCTAGTGCAATGCCACCAAAACGCTATTCTTGTCCACACAGTAATGAGCCAGGGTCCTTTCCTTGTCCAAACAGCACAGTGAGCCAAAGTCACTTCAGAGGGTATGAAGGTAACATACTACTGGTGAGTCTTACCCGTGGCCTCCCCCTGCCCCATCTACAAAATGGGGGTAATAATGCTGACCTACCTCAGAGGGTTGTCAGGATTACTGAGAGAGTTTTTGTAAAGATTCTTAAATGTGCTACATGGATCCTGAGAATTGGTTTGTTAATGGCACTCTGTTTAAAAGCAACTCCTGTGCATGAGTGGCAAACATCCTCTCTCATGGGGAAAACAGTCCAATCCTGAACAGTTACATTCTTTGCAAGTCCATTGTGGGCAATAGCCTAACTAAGCTTAGGATTGCACTGCAAATCTCTTAAGACAACAGGCAGAAAAAGATCCACCACCATTACTTTGCCGTAGCCGAAGCTGTCCCTGGATAAGTTTTGGAGGCAACACAGCACAGGCATTTTAACTGGAGCAGCTCAGGAGCCCTGCAGAGCAAGGCTACGTAGAGGGGGAGCCCCAAAAAAGCCTTTTGCTGATTCAGACAGCAAAGTTTGGGACTGACTGAATTCTTCCTGCAAGGCACAGGCTGGAAAACCAGATGTTGTATATTTACAATGTGTGGCGTCCCTGTGTCTCTCTAGGGAACAACAGGAATTTCTAGCACTGAATAACTTCCAGACCTGAGCTCTGAACTCTTTGAGCCTTTGCCTGCTTTCCTGTTTCGGCAAAGCTCTCAAATGCTTCTGCTGAGAAACACCTTCTTAGCAAGGGATATCAAGAAAGCACCAGGAAGTGTGTGTGTGTTTTTGGTTGGGTTATTGGCTTGTTTTTTGGTGCTAAATGAGGCTTCTGATACTTGGTGCTGCCGAAGCTCCTTTGGGGCTAAGCCAGGTTACTGGGGAATAATTGGTGCTTATGGGGGGTGGGATTACATAAGGACACAATTGATTGTGGGATTTATGGTGCTTTACAGAAAAACAAAACTAGCTAATGAGAACTTATGTATATATATATATATTCATATTTTCTAAATATTAAAACTTCTTAATTGCACTTTGAAATGGGTTTTCTTCCTTTATTACTTTCCTTCCTACCACTTTGTTATAACAGTGATATGTCACATGGTGACTACTTATCCAGTGCAGAATTTGACTCTTTAAGAACTGTATCTTTCATCTATGCAAAAGGAGAAGGGAAGCACTGGCTGAAGTGCTTGATGTCAGTGGAGAAAGCCTGGGGTTCTAATACTCACATGGATGTGGAGTTCAGTGGCTCATGTAGCAGATTCCAAGTTCAAAGCCTGATATTTCCAATTAAAGCATCTCCAGGGGCAGGCGTTAAGAGAAATTTTTCTCTGCCTGAAGCCTTGGATTGTAGTTGCCATTCAGTACTGACCTATCCCAGATCAGCTATCCCAGCTTTGTATGTTCAATCCCTCGCAGTGTTGTTGTAAAGCCAAAGTGCTTTTCCTTGGAGGAAGGACAAAGTAGAGATCAATAATACAGACAGTCGCATGGAATAAACACCTTTCTCCTCTTTCCTGAGTAAACATACATAAGATCAGGCTGTAAGCATCAAGATGCTGGAAGTCCAGAAGCTAGACATGCACTTGATAGAATTTCCAGAGGTCAGGAGAT
This sequence comes from Heteronotia binoei, assembly GCF_032191835.1. Taxonomy (NCBI): domain Eukaryota; kingdom Metazoa; phylum Chordata; class Lepidosauria; order Squamata; family Gekkonidae; genus Heteronotia; species Heteronotia binoei. The sequence continues at coordinate 85,600,476 of NC_083230.1, forward strand.
AGAGGGAATTGCCATAAACCTCTCCTCCTGAGAACTTGTAGAGTTCCTGATTAAATGCTTCAGTATTAAATTGGAAGTATGGAGTTGGGTTTTTCTGTTCTAGATTTTAATTAATAACTTCAAATGTTTTGTGTTGTGTTTTATTTGGTAGGCTGCCTTGGGCAGGCTTCCTGAATAGCTGGCAAAAGATTTTCTAAATCAATATATATGAGAAGAGTCAAGATCTCCTTTCCCCCAACTTGGATATAGAATGGCTAGTTGCATGGACTATGGAGCCGGTACAAACCTCTTCCTCTGGGACAGGTTGCCAAGGAAGGCCAGAAAAGGGATCAGGTTGATAGTACCAGCATCCTTATCTATGTGCTGTGAGGTTCACAAGTGCCTCTCATACCCTTCTGAACCCCGTCAAAAGTCCCAGTGTGTGGCACAATGGGCTAGCTATCCCAGGGCTGTCAATCCCAACTCATAGCTTTGCAGGGTCAAAAGCAGAGAACAAGAATTCTGCAAGCAGAGGTTTGCTCAGCTTGAGATACCCATAGTTAGAAACACCAGGAGGGAAGTTAGGGCTGTCACCACCTGAAGCTTCTGCACCCTGAACAGTGCTCATTCTCTTTGGAGACAATGATACCTTGGTCATTTCTTCCACATCATAATTTTAAACGGGTCACTGTAGAAAAATAGGTGGTGGAGCTCTTCCAGGAATAGTTATGCAGCTGCACCTACTATTCAATGGACAAGGTGGGGAGGAGGAGGGGGAACCCTCAGAAAGGTTCAGAAGCTGCGCTCCTGTGAACTCCTGCTGAATCCGAGGCCTGATTTTAAAAGACCAACTGCAAAAGTAGATACATGTATGTCAAATCAATTGCATGCCATTTGACATACATGTATGTCAAATCAATCGAGTTCTGGGTTGAATCTGGGTTTCCTTGATACAGAATTTGGATTTGTATTGTTGTGGTGGGGACTATTTGCCTCTGAACTCGCCCCCCCCCCGGTTTTGCTGTTATTGGAGGTCAAACTACACATGACTGAAATTGCCCTTGTTCAATCTCGTCCTCCAACCAGCCATGGGGGAAAGACAATCTGGATTAGGGTTGATAAAAGGGGGTTAATTTTCCAATGGATGGCTGTTTCCCCTATTGGAAATGCCAAGTTTTTTGGACATTATATGCGCAGATGTGGAAGCAAGACAAAATACCAGAACAGTGGGACTGGATTGTAAAAGTTATGCATTGAAATGGACAAGTTTACAAGAATCTTAAAAGAAGATGATTTAGAGAAGTTTAAAAATGAGTGAGGAAAATTTCAAAAATATGTTGAAAAACAATGGAAAGTTAAAGGATATCTGACAATTTTTGACAATAGTTGAACGTAAGGGGAATCACAAATGGATTACAGTTAAAAAATGAGACTATGTGAATTTATCTTTTTTCAACTTATTTTGATAAGGATTATAGTTAAAAAATGAGACTATGGGAATATATTATCTCTTCAATTTTATTTTTATGATAAGGACTAAAGGATCATACTGAAGATGGATTATAATTATAGTATATGTTTTTTTTCCTTATTTTTATTATATTTTGGATATAAGACTTTATGAAGATTCTTAATTTGATAAAATTACCTTTTATTTTTTAATTAAAATGCACCATTGGAGGTTACGAAAAGGTGGGGAGGGAGGAGAAAAATGTAATGTATTGGTACTAATTTTTTAATAATAGATGAGTATTATTACAATATATTGCAGAATAATACAAATTGTTTTTGTTTTGTTTTTTAAAAAAAGGAAATGCCAAGTTTTTAAGACTTGGAAGGGGTGGGAAAAGATGCACTAGAGTTTCAGTCATCAGACTGAATCGAGTTTCAGTCATCAAACTCTAGCATCCCTTGTAGCCGACCCTAACATTATGCCAAATCTCTTCTGTATGACCATCCTTCTTCCTGCAGGGGTCACTAGATAGGCACTGGAAAGATGGAGTACCAGCAACTTGACCAACAGCTGGGTTCTGTAGTTAAAGTTTATTAGGCTGCAAATCTCTAGTGGAAGATATAGTATATTTTCCCTTTCAGGGCCTTTCTTATTATTCCTGACTAGCCAGGAGTTGTAGTATTTTTCAGTGTTGTGTTTAAGTGTCCAGCTGGGTCAAGAGTTGGAAAAAGCAGATCATTAGAAAAAAAACCAAGCAGGTTTTTTTTTTTTACAAATTGTGCTAATGGGATGTGAGAAAGCAAAGTTTTAAAGACAGTTGGTAGGAAATGTGGAGGAAGACTTGTGACCAGCTCACAAAACACCAAAAAGCTGGAAGTCAAAAAGGAATTGGTTTTCCAGGATTTAAATATTCAGCGAATTTCTGACCTGGTCTGAGTTTACCTTCTAAATGGAGACAAGTGTTTCTGATGCCACCCAAACGAATGGTAACAACAGTAGAAGGATGATGGAGATTTCATCCCAGATTCTGTCAGGCACATGTCCCATAGAGGGAAAAATCACCTCTGGGCGGGACCACACATGAGTGAGAGCCAGTTTGATGTAGTGGTTAAGTGTGCAGATTCTTTTCTGGGAGAACCAGGTTTGATTCCCCACTCATCCACTGGCAGCTGCTGGAATGGCCTTTGGGTCAACCATAGCTCTGGCAGAGGTTGTCCTTGAAAGGGCAGCTGAAAAGAGCCCTCTCAGCCCCACCCACCTCACAGGGTGTCTGTTGTGGGGGAGGAAGATAAAGGAGATTGTGAGCCACTGAGATTCAGAGTGGAGGGCGGGATAGAAATCAAATATCATCTTCTGTAAACACACATAAATTCCCAACACATAGACTCTTGGGTGTCAGCAGAGATGTTGCAGACTTGGACCCAAAGGTGTTCACTTGATCAACTTACAGAGACTGAACTCATTTCTGCACAAATCCATATCAGATTGTCTCAATGCTGCTGTTCAGTGGTAGGTTCAAATGCCATCCCAAACAGCTTTGTGCCTGCCCAATAGTGAGTTGTATTCCAAGGCTTTGGCCCAGTCTTCCTTAGTAAATGTTACATTTGTGACATCTCAGTTGCAGCTCATAGCTGCTTTTTCACTTGTGTAGACTACTGGCTAGCCTGATCTTGTCAGATCTCAAAGCTAAGCAGGGTCAATCCTTGCTAGTATCTGGATGGGAGACCTCCAAGAAATACATGGAAAAATGTAAGGGCGTGCAAGAATACACATGCAAACTGATATTGATCCTGACAGCTCGACAGCCATTGACCACAACCAAGTGATGCTGCTATAATGCACAGAGGGATACATAAATAGTTTCAGATCAAAACGTCATTTTTTTCTTTTAATAAATGGAGGCAGGGTCAGCAGAAATATACTAGGAGAAGAGAAGACAGAAGTGCCAAGGCAGGATTCACACACATGCAGTCATTGTTTTCAATAGCACATCGACAGATCCAGGTGGGCAGCTGTGTTGGTCTGAAGCTGTGTTGCTCTGAAGAGCACTTTAAAGACGCCATCAAGGTTTGTAATTTTTTGCTGTAATTGATTTTATATATATATATGTGTTTTTTACTGTTGTACATTGCCCTGAGCCTGGCGCTAGCTGGGATAGGATGACTCATTAAATGTAATAAATAATAATAGAACAGATTTTGCGTCCAGTGGCACTTTTAAGACCAAGTGTCTAAAGAAGTGTGCATACACATGAAAGCTCATATCTTGAACAAACTTTCGTTGGCCTTAAAACTGGACTCAACTGGACTCAAAATCTGTTTAACGCATCTGAGTTATTCAGAGCTGAACAGGGTACTGAACATTCTGCTCTGTTGATCTATACCTCTGGGCAGGACGTGAACTGAACTCCTAAATGTCTGAGCATCCCTCGATGTCAGGGAGAGTGATTCTAACTTATCCTTCTTCATTGACGTTCTGTGAAAGAAACTCCTTTAAAGTGGAGATGTACATTAAGATACTAATTAATCCAAACCCACACCCAAAATTAATAATTAATATAGCCATAACCACTCCAAACTGAACAGTCAACTCTGGCAAAACTGGAACAAGTCTGGTGTAGAGGTCAAGCAGGTCAGGTCGAGAGGGAAGGAGATATGCAACCAATAAGGAAGTTTTTCATCAGTAGAGATCTCTCCACCAAAGAGAATTCTGCTGATGGATCTACCCTTCTAAAGTATGGTTTAAACCAGCTAAGCAGTGGCTCTTATCTGCTTGCTATTCTGATTTATCTGATGCCACGTAAGGTAGCTATGGAACAAATATTTTGTTTGTGCATGCTGGCATACAGGCAGGTAACATATATAAAGGAAAGGGATATGGTAAATGCTAAACTTCCCGAGATGTTGGATATTGTCTGCTATGCTGTATTAATGCTGAAGAAAATGGTGGTGGGGTAGTCTCTTTTTAAAAAGATGCCACTGGACTCAAACTCTGGGTGCATTCACACACACTAAATAATGTGCTTTGCAACTGGATTTTTACTGGGTAAGAATAGCAAAATCCACTTGCAAATAGTCACCAAGCGAAAGCACCATTTATTTTACAAAACAAACAGATGAAACAGGGAACTAAACCCAGTCCTTTGGCACTTCCCTTCACTGTGCTCTAGCACTTGAAGCATTTTTCTCTATTTGTCCCCATTGCTTGCTTTCTCAGGCTGCCAAACCCTGTGACTGCTCTGCAAGGAAGAAGTCTAAAAACTGGGAATCCTTTCTTCAATCTGCCTGAAATCTGGCAGGCAAAATTCCTCTGGAGAAGGATACACTCCCAGATAAATTCATCATAATTAAATGAAAGCATGGAAAGGCTACAGGGGGGAATGAGTTTTCCACAGACACCAAAAGAAAAGAAAATCCAATATAACATAACAAACATGAGTAATAATTAAAATAGCAATTTTGTAAAATATGAACCAAAAACCAGCATGAAAAACAATGTGTGCATATCCTCTACTCAGTATGTGCATATCCCCTACTCAAAATCTAGGATATTTTAAGACAACTGACTTTGGGGGTCAGTTCTAAATCTGGAGTTCCTCTCTAGCTACATGTGTGTTTTTGGCCAAACTAAATATGAAAGCAGCAGCCACATTTGTTCCTCACATATCTTCCTCCCACTCACCTATTTCTCTCAATCCGACCCCTGTATTATATTGCCTTCCCTCCCCACCCTACCCCATGGGCTCTGATAACAGAACTAACTAGATCTTGAAGAAAGGGCTCAGGAGACTTTGAAGAGATGGGGAGGGGTTCAGCTTCCCTTATCTGTGCACCACGTTTACTGATCAAACCAGACCTTTCACACACCTTCACCTCCCACGGTATATCTAAACGAGGCAGGTACATGAACAAATGCTGATGTCTAATCTGGCCTTCCGATTACTGCCCCCAGTGACTAGTCTGTGGTTTCTTCATTTCTAAAAAGCTGAAGGCCTGATAACATCTATGCACATAGGTCTCCTGGAAGCAAACCACTCATATCTCGTTACAGAGCAGGTTGTTTTGTTTTGCTTTGAGTGTTTTGCTTCATATAAGAGCAGTGTTAAAAGTGAGCATCTGTCCTCTCCCATAGATGAGAGCATTCCTTCCCACTTATATCCAACATCCTTTTTTACAGGATCCCAAGAGCAAGTGACAGACAAAATGGTGGTTCTGTCTTGTTTTTATCTCACTCATCCTCTGAGAACCCAGGCTGGTATACATGGTCTTCCTCCCACTTAATCCTTTCTTTGAGGTAAATTAAGCTGCCCTGAGCCTTCCTTGGCAAAGAGGGTGGGATATAAATCAAATAAATAAATAAATTAGTATGAGAGAGAAAAGCATTAGGGTTGCCAGCTCTGGACTGGGAAATACCTGGAGATCTGGGGGGTGGAGCCTGGAGAAGGTGGAGTTTGGGGAGGGGAGAGACATTAATAGGGTATAATACCATAGAGTCCACCATTGAAAGCAGCCATATTGTCCAGGGGAAGTGATTTTGGCTGTCTGGAGATCAATTGTAACAGCAGGAGATTTCCAGGTGCTACCTGTAGGTTGGCAACCCTAGAAAGCACAATTAAATTGAAGTCATTCAGTGAGTTTATTGGCAGAGCAGGGATATGAACCTGCATCTATCCTGTCCCAGTACAATTCTCTAACCACTGACACCACACTGTTTGTTAAATGCCTCAGAAACTTGTCCACCCAAGGCTGTTCCTTTTCTTCTGATGGAATTCTGGTGCCTTTAACAGCCATCTATTCCATAGGAATTTACAAATAAAGGCAATATTGTTTCATTTCATCTCCAAGTCAAGAAAAACTCTTCCTGCTAATCCCAACTGTACCCCCTCCCCCCAAAAAATCCATCACAGGAATCCTGTCAGGAGGGGGGAAATGCAATACCTCTTTTCAGACTGCATATAGAATCAAATGATTCTATCATTTTAGACACAAGGGAATGGGGGCTGTTAGAACATGTTGAAATATAGTACAGTGATCAGAGGACATTTCCATTTGTGCTTTCTCTCCCCCTGCCCCTCCCGTGCAGCCCATCATCCCATCCATCCACTGTGTGGGGGCTGTCACGATAGAAACTGAGCTTGTATACACAACATCCCTACTTCCAACTTACTAAAATAAAGGACCTGATGAATATCACATAAATGAGGTACATGTTAAGCACGTCCTGTTTGCACATTCAAGGTCTGCACAAGCTTCTGTGGCCCACAGACCACTATTTTAAATATTTCTCAGTATTCACCCTTGCAGCACTTCTTGGGGCTGAGGGGGTTGAATCCAGTGCTCTGAACCACCCTGGGTGGCATTAATGAGTCATGCAAATTGTTTTCTTGTTCATTCCAAAGTTAGGTGTGACTCTGCTGTGCTGAGAATAAATTGGACAGATTAAGCCCATTTTGCATGCATTTACTTTGCTTAATTTGTCCCGCTTCTGTGATATAGTTCTTAGAAGAGGCTGACATTATTTGACCATGTAAAGAGTGGCAGAGAGCTGGAGGGAAGCCTGAAGAGAGAAAGAGAAGCCACAGACTGGAGTGCAGATGCAGGATAGAGAGCAAAGTGCCTTCCTTTTCCTGCTGAGAAACACAACATATTTCAGAAATTTAGCCTCAGAACATGCCTATTCCATTCTATTTATTTAAAACTTTTCTACCCTGCCCTTCCATTCTGCACAGCAGGATCCCCAAGGTGGCTCACATCAGAAATTGAAACAACATCCCATGATTGTCTTTTCCAGAGCTGCTAGTGCAGTTGTGGCAGCTCATGCATGCTACAATAAACTTGCCATCTCACAATTTGGAAACCAGACTTTAAACTTCCCAGTGCAGTGGGAGACAAGGCAGCCAGGGATTTTCCTTTCCATCAATCAGAACATATAAAGGAGGCAGATGTGGGCAGGACTGAAGGAGCCACGGCTATCAAGGAATTAGAAGATGTGAAATAACATATTGGCTGAGATCACACATGCTAAATAATGCAGTTTCAATCCACTTTCAATGCACTTTCCAATTGGATTTTACTGTGTGAACTGGCAAAATCCATTTTTAAAGTGGAATGAAAGTGCATTATTTAGAACGTATGAGCCATTGAGTATCTAGCCACCCTACCCCACCATCATTTATGGTGAAACATGGGGGGTTAGGTGGTATCTGGAGATTTCCTGGGATTTCAACTATATCCAGGTGACACATATCAGTTCCCCTGGAGAAAATGCCTGATATCGAAGGTGGACTCTATGGCATTATACCCCATTAAAGTCCTTCCCAAACCCCACCCTCTTCAGGCTCCACCCCCCAAATTTCCTGGTATTTCCCAACCTGGAGCTGGCAACCCTAGTTTTGCAATGCTTCAAAACTTGAACATTTTAACTAAAGATGATGGTGAGGCAAATGAAATGAAATTATGTACACCACCAAAAAACACTGACTTGGATCTTACACTGCCTTTTTGCTCACCCACTTTGACTGCCTGCCACGTTCATGGGAGTCCACTGACCCAAAGGGGAACAATGTCAGGGAGTGTAAATGACTGTCTTAGAAGCAGGGAGACAGGGATTTAGCTATTCATACTGTCCAAGCTGCTACTTCTGCCATATGACTTTCAGCTGTTTTTGTGTGTCCCCTAGAAAACCATGTTGAGACCTAGCACTACTGTTGGTGCCTTCTTCCAAAACAAATTAACCTCTAATAGGAATCTTATTGGAAGATCAAGAATTCTGCAAGACACTGTCTTGGTCTCCTGATCACTTGGGTCCTTCCTGTGCAACTTTCTTATCCTTCACCTGGTACTTCCTTTCATTTCCCCTTGCATATGAAACTTATGAAGTTATTCTTGATTAGTCCAAAGCAAACATATGGAGGAACATCCCACCCCCCGCAAACAGACACACAATAGATCTATTTATGCAGATTTTGATTTGGAATTTTACCTTGGACTCGCTGCTAAAATAAAACTAACAAGGAACTTTTACCAGACCCTGAAGGCAAAATCTGGGGTAAGAATGTTTTGGAAATGATCTGGTCCAGTATATGAACTGGGTCAGCTCATCATGCTCAGGCTGTATGTATTACAATTCAAGAGATATTTTCCTGCAGAAGTTCTCCATCTCATAATGCAAAATGGGATTCTGCACATGTCTGTTCAATGTTCAGCAAACAAGGCACCCAAAGCCAGCTGCTTTGTCAGCACATGGCCAGGAGCCCTTTCATGTTAAAACAAAGCCAGCTGCTTCATGGGAACATGGGCAGAAATGATTTAATGTTAACTCTTCGCTCTCAGAGACTACACGATCAAACCAGTCAACCAAGCAGCATTTCACTTGCTGTTGTTACTAGTTGGGTCACTTCTCTTGATTACTCTTTGGAAACAAACCTCTAATTCATAGGTGAGTTCTTTTTGTGGGGGTGGGATGAGGCTGATGCTGTGGCTGGGTGCAGGTAGGGTTCCCAGTTCCATGTCGGAAAATACCTGGAGATTTTGGGGAGTGGAGCCTGAGGGGCGAGGAGGAGCAGAGACATCAATGGGGCATAACGCAATAGAGTCCACCTTCTGAGGTGGCCATTTGCTCCAGGTGAAATGATCTCTGTTGCCTGGAGATCAGTTGTAATCCCAGGAGATCTCCAGCCACCACCTGTAAGTTGGCAACCCTAGGTGCAAGGGATGTGATGCCAAACTACAGTTACTCAAGAATAGTACAGTAATGCATGTGCTTATGGCATCCTTGATATGCAGGTACCAATCAAATTCATATGCTGGAAGAGGAGGATAATTCTTGGAAAGCTGTTTCAGAACATGTGCCAAGAAAGGCAATAGTAACCTGTCGCCATTTTGTTTCCAAGTTCAGCTGCATCCTCACTGGAGCATGAAAATGCACTCCTGCCACCCCAGCAGCACCTGCTGCTAGATCTAGGGCTCTTTTCAGAGGTTCCTCCATTTAAACGAATAGTATTCCAGAAGCTGCTATGAGGGCTTCCACTTTGTTGAGAACTAGCAGCTGGGTAAGAAGGAATTATTCAGCAGGGCTTTTGACCCTGCCACCTAATTTTTAATTACCTATGTTTAATAGTTTTTAAATGGATTTTTAAAATTTTGTGTTTTTATTATTGTTGTAACCTGTTCTGATTTTGATTTTGGAGGAAGGTGGGCTGAAAATGCTCTAAACAAATAACAAAAGTTTGTAAATGCCCAGCCAATTCCAAATTGTATTTGAGGGGAGTTCACTCATTACTCTTCAGGAAAAGTCTCCCATTGTAGTTGTTAATGCCACTAAATAGAACTAGCCATTTTCAATGCCTTTATGATTTCTCTTTTGGCAGGCTAAATGCTTCCCCTCTTACATTCTCAAAGGCATTTCACCCAAGACAGATACCACATACATAGAGCAAATCTAGTCCTTTTACATGGGATGTCACTATTGTGCAATTGCTTCTGAATCAAAATTTACAGAACCACTCTGCAAAAGCCAAAATGCCATAAAAGCAAGCTTTTGAACGCTAAGCCATAACAGAATACTCTGTCCTTTATCATTCATTCCCAGCTTCTGCATCTGCTGTAAACAGACAACAGACATCAGAAGAGAGTATCCAGCCCTGTCTAACCTTTAGAGCAACCTAAGTTCTATTTAAATCTTCAAAGGCTGTTCGGTTTCAGGATCATTCTAACAGGATTCTTTGCCTTGCTTTTATGGGGATTTGTGGCATTTTGCAGAAGTTACAAAATGGGCAAACAAGAAAGGCACCAGGGAAGTAAATGGCATTTGCAGCAGGATGAATGATGGCAAGCCACACACTCCAGGGCAGCCCAGCTGCAGAGAAGCTGTGGCTCCCCTCCTTCAGCAACACATCCACATTGCCACGTGTTATAAGAGAAAGAAAGAAAAGCAAATGTTCAGAAACTCCCAGGAGAAGGAACAGAGAGGGGAGGGTTCAGAATCTCAAAGCCAGAAAAGGAAAGGGGGAACATCTGCAAAAAGACAGACCTTCAAAATCCCAGCTGCAGGACACCAGCCAGGGAGAGAGAAGAGACAGGGGCAAACGCAGTGGAGGGGTGAGGCTGGAGCCTGGAGCCCCCGCACAGCCAGAGCCTGCTGAGGGTGGGGCCACAATACAGAACAGCAGGCTGAGGTGAAAAGTTGGGAAGGGAAGCCATAAATCATTCCCTTGTCTGTCCGGTGATTCTTTTAACAGAGACACAGCCATGGAATTCCTACTTTCACTGTTCTCCCAAGAATCTGACAAATCATTTTACATGCAGTGTTATGTTTCAGAGCAGCTGTTGGGATCTGGCTGATTTAGGGTTTGCCACCTGGCAGCTGTTCTGTTGGTGCAACCAGAATTTTATTTGCTTTCTGGGGCTCTCTCTCTCACACCTCTGCTCAAGTCACCATGCTAGTCAGTGGCCATTGGAAAGGTAACATTTAAGAAAAATAAACTAACATATACAAAAGAACTGTGAGAGGGACATTTCCCAATCTGTCTTCGAATATGTGTGACCCTGCACAAAGTGAATCAGGCACCTAGTCTCTGTAATCAGAGGATTTATAGTAGGGATGTCAAACACGCGGCCTGGGGGCTGAATAAGGCTCCCAGAGGGCTACTATCAGGCCCCCGAGCAACTGGCTGTCATCTGCTTCCTTCTCCCTCTCTCTTGCTTTCTTCTGCATAACAGCTTTGCAAGGCTTGCTCAATTGCACAGGAGCTATTTTCTCCATTGGCCAAGGTTCTTCCCTTCAGGATGAAGGGGAGGGGAGGGAGAGCTTGCTTTGCCAGGCTCTCTCAATAGCACAGCATAGCTACTGAACCAAGCTTCGCTTCCTTCTATTGGCTGAGGCTCCTCCCCCTTCTGGTCCCCTAGAAAAGGAAGGAAAGAACCAGAGCTTCGTTTGCCCAGTTCCCTGGACCCCATGGGAGAGATACAAAGAAAGCATCTTAAAGACAAATGAGTGCTAATGTTTGGAAAATAAAATGTTTTTAAAAGTTTTTTTTTTAAAAAAAATCTTTAATTGTGTTTGTCTGTGTCCTTTATAAAGCTTATATCTCTGCTACCTGGCATTACATTTTATGACACACATGGCCTGGCCCAACAAGATGTCATTTATGTCAGATCCAGCCCTCATAACAAATGAATTAGACACCCCTGATTTATAGATTCAGGTGGGTAGCCATGTTGATCTCAAGCAGCAGAACAAAGTTTGAGTCCAGTGGCACCTTTAAGACTAACAATTTTATTCAAGATATAAGTTTTCGTGTGCCCACACACTTCTTTGGATACATTGAAATGGAAGTTACCAGTAATAGGGAGAGGGTTGAGTACTTTTATTATACTGGGTGCTAATTGTCTGCTCACCCTCTCCCTATATGTATGGACTGGTAACTTCTGTTTCAATGTATCTGAAGAAATGTGCATGAACACAAAAACTTATACTTTGAATAAAATTTTCTCAGTCTTAAAGGTGCTGCTGGACTTGAACATTGATTATAGTGAAACTACCAAAACAGGATACAAAATCCCTCTCAGGGCTTTCCAACATATTTTATTCAGGCCCTGAAAGCAAATAAGAAAAGCTCTGTTTGAAATGTGCACCCCTACCCACCAAAAAGAAGCCTCCAGAAATGTCACAGCTCTTAGTGAAACTCTTTTACCTCCTCTCGAAATTCCTCAGGCATTTTGCCTATGCAAGAACTGAAAAAATTCTCCTTGAATAGACAAAATTTGATAGCAACGGAGAGATATATGAAACAGCCCTAATGTGTTTTCCCCCACTGTGCCTTAAAATTCCTCAGAGAAATGGTCTCTCAGCCAATCACTGACCATGCACTAGGGTTGCCAGCCTCCAGGTGGGGGCTGGAGATCTCCTGTTTTTGCAACTGATCTCCAGCTGGCAAAGATTAGCTCCCATGGGAAAAAATGGCTGCTTTGAAGGGTGGAATTTATGGCAGTGTACCATGCTGAGGCCCCTCCCCTCCCCTCACCCCACCCTCTCCTGGATCCACCCACAAAGTCTCCAGGTAGTTTCCAACCCAGACCTGGCAACCCTTCCTGTGCTACTCTGGGTAGGGCTACCAGGTCCACATTGAGGAAATACCTGGAAATTTTGGAGGTGGAGCCTAGAGAGGATTGGTTTGGTGGACAGAAGGGACTTCAGCAAGGAATGCCACAGAGCCTATCCTACAAAGCAGTCATTTTCTCCAGGTAAATTGGTATCTGTTATCTGGAGATCAGTTATAATAGCGGGAAATCTCCAGCCACCACCTGAAGGTCAACAACCTTAGCTGTATGGTTGCTGCAGCATGCTGGCTTAATCCATACTATGAGTCGTGCTCAGAGACAACTCTGAACACTAGTGAAGGACTTTCAGCAACGGCATAGTATGACCAGTGCAGTGACTCCCAGTAACCTGACTGCTGTATTTTGAACCAGTTCATGTTTCCTAACATATAACACTTCTTGCAGAAATCTCAACTGGACATCTAATGCATAGTTAACAGGGGCATCATTATGCATTTTCAGGAGAGGATGCAGCCGGCATAGGAACCACACTTGCTACCATTTCTAACTATTAGAAGATGGAAACTGGAATGATTATATTTAATTGAGTCATATCTATGCATCTCATGCTGAAATCAGAAAATAATGTTGCTAGGTTTTTGGGTTTTTTTTTAACAACTCAGTGGATGACAAGTCTGGCTGCAAGGGAACAAAAACAAGGGAATCACAGAGCCTTGTGTTTGGAATGCACATTGTCTAGCTCTGTCTAGGCCCCTAGTTTGGATATTAGTGGCAGACTAGTTAGGAAGGGGAATAACTGTATTTGGCTTGGACCACAAAACCTTGAAACCACTGAAACTTAGGCCACAAAACCTTGAAAGCTTTTTTCTTTCTTCCGTTTTGGAATCATTCAGTCCAACAGATATCCAGCCCTTCACAAGAAATAATAACCAGGGCCTTTTTTTTTAGCAGGAATGCACAGGAATGCAGTTCCGGCTGGCTTGGTGTCAGGGGTGTGTGTCCTAATATGCAAATGAGTTCCTGTTGGGCTTTTTCAACCAAAAGCCCTGTGTAGAACAATGGTGACATCAGAGGGTGTGGCCTAATATGCAAATAAGTTCCTGCTGGGTCTTTTCTACAAAAAAGCCCTGATAATAACCATAGCAATTTGAAGAAATGCACTAAGGCAAACAAACTAAGTGGCTATAGAACAGTGTTGCCCTGTGTTCTCCATTTTCTCAAGAGATGAAAAATTCTAGGAGCTGTACTATTGGTGGCAGTTTTCTTTTAATGAAACAGCACTGGAATCTTCTTACGGTTTCTTTGTAATATTTGCTTATTTATAAATATACATCTGAAGGGTGGTGGTGGAAACACATGCCAGCCTTCAGGTAGGGCCTAAGGATCTCCTGGAATTACAGCTCACCTCCAGACTACAGAAATAGTTTTCCCCTGGAGAAAATGGATGCTTTGGAGAGTGAAGCCCTTGTACGCAGGGCTTTTTTTTTGAGCAGGAACGCAGTTCCAGCTGGCTTGGCATCAGGGGGTGTGACCTAATATGCAAATTATTCCTGCTGCAATTTTTCTGCAAAAAAGCTCTGTGTGAAACAATGGTGATGTCAGGGGTGTGACCTAATATGCAAATGAGTCCTGCTGGGGTTTTTCTCTACAAAAAAAGCTCTGATTGTACCCCACTGATGTTCCTGTCCTTCCCAGGCTCCACTCTCCAATAGTTTCCCAACCTGGAGATGAAAACCTTACCCCCATCACCTGCTGGTGGCTGGGGTGGCCTGACAACCCTATGGCAACCCCATGGCATTTTCAAGGCCAGAGACGAACACAGGAGGTTTGTCATTGCCTACCTTTGACTTCCTTTGTGGTCTCTTATCCAAGTACTAACCAGGCTGACTCTGCTTAGATTCCAAGATCTGATGAGACTGGGTTAGCCTAGGATAGCTGTAGATTGGATATTCTACCTATAGAGAGCCAATTTGGTGTAGTGGTTAAGTGTATGGAATCATATTTGGGAGAACTGGGTTTAATTCTCCACTGCTCCATATGTAACTGCTGAAGTGACTTTGGTTCAGTCATAACACTCTCAGAGGTGTTCTGCTCAAGAGCAGTTTCTGTGAGAGCTCTCTCAGCCCCACCTATCTCAAAGGATGTCTGTTGAGGGGGGAGGAAGGGAAAGGAGATTGTAAGCTTCTTTGAAACTCCTTTGAGTAGTAAAAGGTAGAGTATACATCCAATCTCCTCTTCTACTACTACTTTAAAGGTATTTTATCTTTCTGCTACCTTGCAGCTGTTGCTCTGCTTTTAGAGTTGCCAATCTCCAGGTAGGGCCTGGAGATCTCCCACTATTACAAGTGATCTCCAGACAACGAAGATCAGTTCACCTGGAGAAAATGGCTGCTTTGGATGGTAGAAACTATGGCACTATACCCTGCCAAGGTCCTTCTCTTCCCAAATTTCACTCTCCCCAGGCTCCACCCTCAAAATCTCCAGGTATTTCCCAGCCCAGAGCTGGCAACCCTAGTTTCTCTCCAGTTTCTCCCCAAACCCAAACCAGACGTGATGCTGGCATTTCCATTAATGGAGATACTGGTGTTTCATTTCCTTTACATAAGGGGTTCCCTTTTAAACCAAGATTGTGCCAAAAAAGGAAGGTTGGGCTAAGTTTTTTCCTCCACACTGTCTTCCTGATGTGAAACAGTTCTATGGAGCTGTTACTTGCCATGTTGGGGGGGGCATATAAATATTGATGCCTATGGTAGTGTAGGAGAAGGAAGTGAAGGGCAAGTTTATGCTTGGTACTAGACATTGCCACTGACCAGATATGAATCGAGCAGTCACTGCTGTGTTGCCAGCACAGCTGGGTCTCTGGGTCTGGCTTGCTCCCGGCTACTAGCAGCCCACTGGAAGCTTTCCTGGTAAATTAAAGGGCCAACCTGTCCCTGAAGCCTGCTATTGTGTGTTTAATCACTCAAAGCCAAACTTTTTTTTTAAAGGAAGATTATTTTTTTGGCCCACAGTGGCCTTTATTACAGATCAACCATTCCAAGAAGAAACCCCAAAAGATCACAAGCTACAGGAGCACACAGCCCAAAGGCCGCTGGTTTCTGTGATCAGAGAGTCATGGAGTTATCTACAAATAGAATAACCAAGGGCATCACCATGTATGCATTACTTGGTATCATGACCCAAAACCAGATTATGTTTCTATGACAGTTTTTTGTTTAAACAAACACAATAAAGCAGACCCACCCCTATTTTTTAGTGCACAAAGACACGCTGGATGTTTACAGATACCATCAGTCTAGGCTCCTTCCTTCTTAAGAGTAATCCTCCTTAGCTTGCCTCGTGTGCATTGGCATTAGGTGAACAGAGCCATTTCTAATCTAATAAGGGATTATTACAGCATGGAAATCAATGGTAGCCTTCGGGGGAGGGAGGAAGGAGTGGATGCGTTAAGTACATTTCTCTTCTGAACACAAGCCCAGAGCAACCATCAAAGTCTACGCAGAAATTAAATGCTTTATTTCCCCTCCACTCTCCCATATCACTATTCAGCCTTAGATCTGAGTTATGTACTAGTCACAATTGAATGTGTGATTCATGCTTGTAATTATTATTCATTAAAAAGGAATATGAAGGATAATATAAACATCTAGAATTTAAAACATAATTGCCTAGTATTTAGCACTCGGCAATGCATTTTCCTTTTCAAGTGTGCTTCCGGGATCAAGCTCAGGGAACTCCAATGAACTTGTCACGTCAGCTGAGGAACAGAAGTATTGTACTTAATGGAACATCTTGCTTTGAAAGTAGGTGCAGCCCTATATTCATATGCAGAAGCAGCATGCCACTGAATACCAATTGTGGGGGGGGGGGAGGCTGTTTCCTTCTTGCCCCAGTTCTGGGTTTCTCGTGGCAACCAGTTGGCCACTGGAAGCAAACAGGATGGTATATTGAATAGTTAGAACCAGCAGAGCTTTGCCAGTGTTCTTATCTTTATTCTTAACGGATAGTACTTATAGCTATTATTATTATTATTATTATTTAAGATATTTGCATGCCACCTCTTAAGAGCTCTGCTCAAGGCATTTTACAATTAAAATGTCACAACATTAAAAACAAGCCATGGAAAAACATAAAAGCTAGGGTTGCCAGCCTCTAGGTGGGGCCTGGAGATCTCCCTCTTTTACAACTGATCTCCAGCTGGCAGAGATCAGCTCCCCTGGAGAAAATGGCTGCTTTGAAGGGTTGACTCTGGCATTCATTTCTTAAAGGTAATCCCTCAGTGTGTTATTTTGTTATCTTTGTTTTAGTGTGCTTGTTTGGTGCTTTTCTTTGATTTGTGGAAGGATCTGTCTTGTTTGTTCATCATGGCTCCAGTCTCTCAATTTAAGTAATGAATGCCTTTAAGAAATGAATGCCTTTTGTGCAGTGGCATACCAATGGTGGGGGTGCACTATGCCCTTGGTAGGGTTGCCAAGTCCAATTCAAGAAATCTCTGGGGACTTTGGGGGTGGAGCCAGGAGACTTTGGGGGTGGAGCCAGGAGACACTGGGGTGGAGCTAGGAGCAAGGGTGTGACAAGCATCACTGAACCCCAACGGGAGTTTTGGCCATTGCATTTCAAGGGACGGCACACCTTTTTAAATGTCTTCCTTCCCTCCACCCTCCCCTTCTCTGATTTCACCTCAGAGGCGGAGCAGAGTGGGTGACGCCGCTGCACGGCTGCCGCCTCTTCTCCGCTTCACCGTAACTGCTCCTCTGAGATGGGCTCAAGCTGAGCCCATCTCGGAGGAGCAGCTACGGTGAAGCGGAGAAGAGGCGGCAGTGCAGCGGCGTCGCCCACTCCGCTCCACCTCTGAGGTGAAATCAGAGAAGGGGAGGGTGGAGGGAGGCCAGGAGCGTGGCGAGCCGCGAGTCCGGGTCCTAGAAGGACCCAGATTCGCAGCTCGCCACGCTCCTGGCCTGCCTCCATCCTCCCCTTCTCTGATTTTACCTCAGAGGCGGAGCGGAGCGAAGCGGGCGATGCCACTGCACTGCTGCCGCCTCTTCTCCGGTTCACCTTAGCTGCTCCTCCGAGATGGGGTGGCTCGCCACGCTCCTTGGCGCTGTTTCCCCCCTCCCCCCGCTTCCATTTTTTTTGAGAGCGGGGGAAGAGGCTGTAAATCCTGGGGTCCCCCGCCAGAGCGGGAGGGTTGGGAAGCCTAGCCCTTGGTGTCGCTTGAGGAAGGCACTTGAAGGAGAGCCCTTGAGCCAGTATCATGTCTTTCCTTTTATTTTTAAAATGCAGTTCTGGCTGCAGCCACTAGGGGAGCAGCAAAAAGCAGTCTAGGATCAGCTGGACTTTCCTTTCTCCAAGACTGAAGTGAGCTTACTTAAAAGATCCTACACCCCAGCATGCAGTTAGCTGCTACAGTAATTGGCAGCCTGCAGGCCAATGTCAAATTCAAGAGCAAACCTGGTATTGACCAACCAGGAGTCTCTGGTGTGCAGCACAATACAGTTAAGTCAGCAAATAAATGCCATGTTCAGGGCAGAGCCTAGCGATTTTTACTTTACTCGGGAATTCTGGAAGGCACCAATGCAAACACAATTGGGCAAGAGATGAGAGCAAGGTCACAAGTTCTGAGTCAGAAAGCCAAGGGTTCTGTCCATAGGTCTGGGGAGACAAGGAAGACAAGGAATTCAGAATCAAGGCTTGGGTTTCAGCACAACAGACAAGCTCTGGGTTCCCAAACTGAAAAACAAGCATAGGTTAGTAAAACAGGGTTTCAAAGCAGCAAAGCCCAGGCAAGGCAGAAGTCTGTTCGCTAAATAATCAGCTCACAGCAGGCATGGTGGCAAGGTTGCTTCCATACTGGATATCACTTCTACATTGCTTTGCAGTTCTAGCTCCTATAACAACTCTGCGTCAGCAATTAGTGCTGATCACCATTGTTCAATTAACTGGGCACTCCTCTCTCAAACTGTCAAACATACCTGCTGTGTCCTATGCTCAGCTGGCCTGGGAGATTCAAGTGGTGAGTGACAGTCTGACCTCTGTTCAGTTTCATTTGTCTGCTGCCAGAATGAGCAACCCGCATTACCTAATGCATCTTTTGCTGGCTCTGCCTCTAGTTCCAGCTGGTGCAAGACCTACCGTTTCCTCATGCTCAGAGGAGGTAGCTGACTGGCTCACGACAGTCATTTTCTCCAAGAGTTCAGCCTTTTTCTCTTCCTTTCCTTGCACCCAGCTCAGCAAATCTTGCAAAGCAGTAGTTAGGGTGTTGCAGTAAGATAAAACATCCTTTCCCTCTCAATTTCTGTCCCTCTTTTCCATACATTTCTCATTCATTTCTGTCTCCCTTCACCTAAGTTTTCCATGTCTTCCCCCTCTATTTTTAAAAAAACATCTTGGTCTCAAGACCTTCTCATCCCTATCCTGCTTGGTGACAGAATGTATTTAAGAGTAAGACAGTAGCAAACCTTTATTAATATTATGAACAGAAAGCAATGGGTTTGCTGGGCACTGAATATTGCACTGGTTCTGCTGGGCTTCCAGCACCCTCCCTTGCTTGGGCTGTGATCCTGTGCTTGACATCAGATGGCATTGCCACAATGGCACTGCATTCTGCTGGACACTCTGTAAATGCACTGGTACTGTTGGGTACTCTGTACATTGCACTAGTTCTGCTGGGCTTGCAAAAATGCCCCCACCTTCAGTTTCTTCTGCAGAGATTCCTTGGTTTTATTTTAGTCCTTTGGAAACATTGGAGGATGGGGGCGCCTTCTTTGGTAGGGGGTAGTGTGTTAACATCAATTCTGGTGAAGCTTGTGATCACTATTTTACACTGCTTTGGCTAGTGTTATTTAGTAAAAGTTAGTGCAAAGGCAGATCCCTAGTTCTCAAAAATGCCTTGTAGTTGTTTGGGATATCAGCTCTTAGGCTTCGCAATGCAGACCAGAAACCCTCCCAAGTATCTCCACCCCAGGAGACAAATAGGCTAGGTATGTCACTGCCTCTGTGGCTGTTGCTAAGCAACCAGAACAGTATTGCCAGTTGAAGCCTTGGTTTCTGTCAGTAAAAGGCAGGGGAGGGCCTTTCCAGGGCTGTTTTTGGCCTTTGAGGGAGGATTTATTGGGACTAGGCCTGCCAGAAACCACTGGGTAATTTGCTACCACATGACTTACATGACTCACCCAGGCCCAGCTGCTGGCCACTGTTCCACAGCAGCCACCAGATGAAAGCCAGTGTGGTATAGTGGTTACAGTTTTCAACTAGAATCTGGAAGACCCAGTTTGACTCCCTAACCTGCCTTGAGCTTGCCATACGTTCTCTGTCTAACCTACCTGTTATGAGGATAAAATGGAGGAGAATGATGTAAGCTGCTTTGGGTCCTCATGTAAAAAGATGGTGTTTAGATAAAATAATAAATATAACTGAAGATGAAGGGCAGATAAAAGGTAGATTGGTGAGTGGGTGAGAAGGAGAAAAGGAAGAAGGGAAAGGTGAGAATATGGGGGTTGCCAGGAGGGAAAAACAAGAAAAGATGTGCAGATGATGCCAGATGATGTCCAGATCTTGCAGGATCTGCTACAATTCCTCAGGGCCTGAAAGGCAGAGATGTTTCACCAGGCTTTCGATAGAGGCTTTTGACAGAGGACAGTGATGGATAGCTGCCTATCTTCTTGTCCACCCCCCTCCAGAAGTGTTCCTCCCTCCCGCCCACCCCATATGCCCCAACAGAATGAAGGAAATGAATATAATTAGTAAAATGCCATTGGAGATTGGAATTGCAAAAAAGCCTTTGCAGGTCTGCCACTTTTCCATTTGTGAAACTATGCCTGCAGAGTAAATGGGTTGCAGCATGGCGATTTGAAAGGCATAAGCCAAGAAACTCACACAAGGCATTATGCTGACCACATCTATGCTACTAGTTTATGTGAGCACAATCCCACTTAAACTGTCATGGCTGCCCCCAATGAATACAGTTCCCAGGAGTTTGGTGAGATGCTGAGAATTTGTTTAAACCACCAAGTTTTTCTCATAGGACTACTGTTCCCACGGTTCTCTGGGGAGACAGACAAACGATTAAATCAGATTTACTCTATGAGATACATGCCAATGGGAAATACTCTCAAGTAAACCATGGTTTTTAGCCAGTATGTAAACCTTATGGGATAAGGAGTAATCTTTTCTTCAGAGAAGAAGGAACCTTGCCCTGTGCTTCCTGGCATTTATATGGTAATATAATATATGTTTATATGTTTAGAGATTCCAAATGTGTTCAGTTTGAGGTTTTAGAGCCTTGAGGTTTGCTGCTGCAAATATGTAAACAGGATGTTATCTTCACTGGATTGAGAACTCTGACTTTGGTTGGTGGTTGGAAATTGGTTTTTCTGAAGACTACGATATACTTTTATAGCCCAGATAAAATGTTTGATTTGTCACTGCTGCTACTTTAGAATCATTTACTTTCCCTAAGGAAAGCAGCCAAGCAAAACAGGAGTGAATATCTTTTCTGAGAGGGTCACTCCCTTGCTGAATTTGTTGCATTGTTAAATCGCCTGGGGAACGTTCACCCCTATCTCTTTCCTGCAAAACCAGGGAGGCAAAAGAGTGTGGGTGGTGGAAGGACTTGTGGTCACCATATGTGTGAACTGCAGTCGACCAAGGGCTACAGAGAAAGCGGAAAGGCACTGAAGTGTGCATACATGAGGCCCCTTTGAGAGTGTTTGCGTCAATGACCATTTCCGTTTTCTGTTTTATCTTCTGATCTGGACATTTCAGGTTCCTCTCTCCCCGCCCCCTTCACCTTGCCTTGATTTAGTTACTTCTAACACTTGAAGGAGGGGAATGACAACCCAGACTCTCATGTATACTTTTTCATTCCCCTCAATCCATCCTTTATAGAAATCTGGCATATTCCATATTTTCTGCCTCAGAATTTTATGGTCGCATCCATACGGACATTTAACTCTATTGCACCTCACAAACTGCAGTGGGGGTGGAGGAGAGGGGTCTTCCACATGAGATTTTCCTGCAGTCATTTGTGCTTTCCTGCATTTCCCCAAAACCTGATTTGGGACGATCTTTGCAGAAACACCTTACTCAAGGCCGATTTGGTCACCATGCAGACAAGAAGGTGTGGATTTTCAGACTCCCCACTCTCTCATTTACCATCCCTATCCCCTCACACCTACCATTCCTCACCCTCTGCCATTAGCTGACTTTTTGCTGTCTTTTCATAAAGCACTATAGTGATACAGCTGCTACCATTAAACAAGAAAGCTGACTCAAAGCCCAATGGGAATGTTGGATGAGAGGGCAGAGGGTAGGAAAGCCAGTGAGTAATCCTGTGTGGGCACTCTGTGGCTGTCTGTGTATTCACAGTGGTGAATAGTGTGCAATGAGGAATCACCCACATGTGGAAGCAGCTTTAGGGCATGTTCACGGGAACCCTTGCTTTCATTTAGTAAATTTTCAACAAATTTCTGTGCCATTTTCTTTGAGTTTCTTTGACAAATTTTTGTGCTATTAGTGCAGCTGCAGCTTGGAAACAAATATACATGAATATGCTACCACTTGTGAAACAGTTTCCATGAACTGCCTTTCTACATGACTGTGGGTTTTGCGTGCCTAAGCGTACCATTATATGTGTATGTCAGTGCATCAGGGAGAAGATGGCTTCACCTTAGGACATGCGCATCTTCCCTTGATGTCCTTGTGAGCATACATGGGAGTGTGTTTATGCTTGGTGTGTATGTACATATGTGTACACTTGTAAAATATGTATGTAGGTATAATGCCAAGAAGCATCACATTTACAAAGAAGTAGATCCAGTAGCAAAGAGAGGAAAAGAGATTGAACTGGATATGCAGTCTAGTATTCTGCCAGTTTTGAAGATGTGAAGAAATAAAACAATAAGTTTATAGCGGTCGATGGAGAAAGTGCTAGGGGAGTGCAGAGTCAGCCTGCCTTGGAGGGAGTTGCATTCTCTCTGAAGGAGCAGGTTCATAGCTTGGGGATCCTACTGGATCCTGGCCTATAGCTGGAAGCTCAGCTCTTCTCTGTGGCACGCAATGCCTTCTATCAGCTCCAGCTGGTTGGCCAGCTACACATGTTCCTTGAAAAGCGTAAGCTGGCCGCAGTGATTCGTGCTCTGATCATATCCAAGTCAGTTTACTTTAATGCACTCTACATGGGGCTTCTTTTGACAATGGTCTGGAAACTTCAGATTGGTCCAAAATGTGGTGGTAGTGGCACCTGGCCTCTGGAATGCCTTCCCCCTTTAGGCTCACCTCGTGCTAAGTCAAAATGTATCTTTTCACCCAGACTTTTAATTAGAGATTTTACCTTACCTAACAGTCTTACTCTGTTTTATCGATAACTTTTATTAGGGTTGCCAGGTCTGTGTTAGAAAATACCTGGAGAAAATTCCTGGGGGTGGGGTTTGGGGAGGGGAGGGGCCTCAGTATGGTAGAATGCCAGAGCCCACCCTTCAAAGCAGCCATTTTCTCCAGGGGAGCTGATCTCTGCCAGCTGGAGATCAGTTGTAAAAGAGGGAGATCTCCAGGCCCCACCTAGAGGCTGGCAACCCTAGCTTTTATGTTTTTTCATGGCTTGTTTTTAATGTTGTGACATTTTAATTTAAAATTTAAGTATCCAAAGATTTGGTCATGCTGAGAATTAAACATATTGATGTGTTCCAGGTTTGTTTGGGGGGTTTTTTGCAGAAAAAGGCCAGGGGGAGCTCATTTGCATATCAGGCCACATCCCTTGGCACCAAGCCAGCTGGAACTGTGTTCTTGTGCATTCCTGCTTAAAAAAAGCCCTGATGTGTTCTGTGTCTGTAACACAATGAGGTCCAGATAACGTAGATCAGTTTGTGATTGCTGGACGAGTAGTTGGTTGTGTTAGTGCAGCCTGGAGACACCTGTGTGTGGGAAAGGGGAGATAGAAATATTGTAATTGTTTTTAAGTAATATTAATTTTCTACTTTAGATTGGGATAGTTTGGGATATTATAGTATGCACCGAGACAGTGATGTACATGACACCAGTTTATCCACTTTTCATGCACAGGTCTGTTATCCAAAGGAAAAACTTGCACATCTCTTTTTTGAAGGTACAGCTCACAGTATAAGGCCACTTCATGTGGTCATCTGCTTTCCCTTTGGAGAGACTCCAGAAGCATGAAAAGTGAATGTGTTTCTCTCAGCTACTCCTCTGCATTTCCTACAGTGTCTAGTTCAGAAATGCTCAGAAACCTACCAGTTTGTCTCAGTGGCTGTCAGGAAGCCAATAAATTGCCAGACTGTTCATGATGACAACTTACAGGCATCAGACACTGACTCCCAGCTGTTGCTGAGAAATTTAACTTTGCATCTGGCAAAGGGTTTTTTTGGGGGGGGGGTGGGGGGGAGACGGAATCAGAAGCTGGCTCCCAGCTAATTGTGGAGGTAAGCTAGAAGTTGAGTGTAAGTGATTACGGACTTGCTAAGTTGCAGTACGTTTTGAGGAGGGTCTCAAAAGCTCTGCTGATTCTCCTTCTCTTCTACCCTGCCCCCAGCTGTCAGGTAAGGCTGTAGAGAAAAGGTGATTATACCTGTTATCCTCAACCCCAAACCTCGGTAGAAGAAAATAATATGTTCGGTTTGGAGTAGAGAGAAAGAAACAGATTCTTTTCTTCTACCCCAAAACCTCATAAAAGTCTACAGCCAGGCTTCCTTCTGCCAACCACAATTTTTTTTTAAAGGATAGCTGCAACAGATGCAGAAGTCCAGACTGACATGACATCTTACAATTTTATCAACGAACATGTGCATCTTTGAGTTTGTGAAACTCAAAGAAGAGAACTCTCTCTTCTTATTCTATCAAGCTGGCATATTGATGCATTCTGACCAGGCAGTGATTTCACACTGAGTCAGAATGACTGCCACCATATGGCAGCTGTAGAAAAAGCAGCCATAAAAACATAGGTGAGAGATGACACATTGATTTCAAAGCCATAGAAGACCAGGGAATGAGAACAGTTCTGTGCTGTACTCTCAGTCTGTGCAGTCCTTCTCTCTCTCTCTCTCTCTTTGGTGCATTTCTGGAAATATTTCTGCTCTCAATACCTCACCCTATGGGAACTTTTAGACTGATTTCTTAATAAAGTGGCATATCAATGATCACCAGATAGGAATTATTCCGCAGCTGAAAAGAGACAAAACCGAGTTACTGAATTGAACTTCCACCAGAACTAGACAGTATGGTGTGATTTACTGCCTGCATGGAAAGGAAGATCAGCATGACAGTAGCAGGCCCCAGACCTTTGTGTGCTTGATGTTCACACATGTGGAATAACATCTGCACAAGGGTCTATATGCAGTTTCAGTGTACAGATCAGGCAATTTGTGCATATTCCTCCTAGCCTGCTGTGTAAATGTTCCACTGTACATGTGAACATCAGGTGCATGGAGCAGGTAGGGCCTACTGCTACAATAATGAGTCCTTCATTCTCCAATTTTAGGGTTGCCAGTTCCAGTCTGGGAAATTCCTGGAGATTTGGGGGGTGGATCGGGGGGGGCTGGGTTTGGAGAGAGTGTAGCAGGATTTAATGCTATAGAATCCACCCTCCACAACAGCCATTTTTCCTGGGGAACTGATCTCTGTATCCTGGAGATCAGTTGTCATTCAGGGAGATATCCAGGTCCCACCTGGAGGCTGGCAACCTTACCCAATCCATAAAGAACATCTGCACAGGATAATGGCTTCTATAAGTCACATAACCACAAAATGCACCATAACTCCTTTGAATTCTGTATTTGCATGCATAACTGATTGACCATAAGATTCTACTGTTTTAAGTATGCAATCAGAAGTTTCAGAGTATGTTAAAAAAAGAAGTTTCAGAGTAGCATACCATCAACCACAGATATTTTCTATATACAATAACTATCATACATATTTTGTAATGTAGATATTCACATAATGAGGTTTTTTTGCACCTTCCTCCAATACTTAAGATTTGTTTGGATTAGCTCAGTGCCAAGTTTACCTTCCTGCTCTTGTACTATTTTGGCTCTCTTCTTTACTCTGGTGAACATAGCATGTGAACCATACTGCATCTGAGGGCCACTTATTCATGGCTTGTTTTTATATGAATGAAGAAAGCAGCCACAAGGCTTGGTTATTAGCTCAGTGTAACTCAGTCTATGCAACTTCCTTTTATAAGTAAAAATAGAAGTTCTCCCATTGACTGCATGTGGTTAAAATCAACACCCCCTGGTCTTCTGCTTTGTCATAGCATCCCAAGAAGGTCAAAATGCATACATTCAAGACATCACTGCCATGTAATCTTCTGCTGTGTTCTAAGTTTACCTGTCTAAGCCTTCTGTATTCAGGGCACAATCCAATTTTGCATGTGTTAAGTGTTGTCAAGTCCCTTCAGACTTACTGTCACTCTATGAATTATTATCCTCCAAAAGTCCAATCTTTAACAGCCATTCTCATGTATTGGAAGAAAGTACCATTGAATGTAGTAGGGCTTACTTCTGAGTAAATCTGCATAGGATTGCATTGAGAATTATCTTGCTTTTTGTTCCTTCATGCAGGAAGGAGCAGTTTTTCCATTTCTTTAGCAGGAGCAGCTGTCCATTTCTTTAGCAGAGGAAATGTTACAGCAACACACCTTTCTGTCCTTGGTACATCTCATACCTTCTCAAACCACTTAAGCATCTTCTTCTCCTCTTTGGGTTTTTGGTGCGCCTTGGATCAAATAGCCTCTTGTCTGCATTCTACACACCAGTTTTATCAGTGTGTATTATGGCTGCTGGTAATTAAAGGTTTCAGCCACAAACGTCTTAACTTGAAGCTGAAGATTCACTATCTGAGTCACTCACATTGCCCCTGAATGGCGTTTCATGCAACAAAACCTTGGGAGGCTTTTGAAGCTGTGCACAACTTCTAGAGGCAAACAGAAAACTGATATGAATAGAAGCTGACCTTGGGGCTGAGTCCTACATAGATCCTTATCCTGGGACTTTCACTTTGATTGCAGGGGCACCTTGCAGTCAAATTGTGCTCAAGATGAAAAATCATGTGGTAGAAAAGAGTAGATAAGAAACAATATACATGGTCATCAGCTTAACAGCTTCTTTCTACCAGGCCCTATTCCTATGTACAGTATATCTTGACCTGTTTGATGTGACCATGTGGATCCATGCCATGGTAACCTTGATGCTATTGTAACACTCTACATAGGTCTGCCTTTTTAGAGAGCCTTTCTAATGCCCAGGTCTAGGCAGGGGATCCCTTGGTTTTGCAGGTTCCTTCTTGCTACCAGTCAGCTGGCTGGAAGGGGAAGCCCTGCCCCAACCACCACCATGTGCCTTTAAATCTCAGCAGGTTCTTCCCAATGAATGTGTGAATCTGTGAGAAAGTAAGAGAGCACAGTCCCTCCATTTGTTTTGCATTCGTTTCAGAAGTTGTTCGTTTAGTAAAATAGATAGTAAAGACTAAACTAGAACCTGATTGTTGGATGGAGGAATCTCCACCCCTTAGACTGCTTTGTTCCTGACTTTTGTTCTCCTGTGTTAGTCTGAAGAATTGGTTGAAATACAGCAGACTGTTACATCCAGCAACTGAGTAAATTGCCCCAGTGAAATCACAAAAGTGTGGGCATGCAAACTGTCTTATTTGGCTGCTTTGTGAGTATATGTGTGTGTCCCTTAATAAAGCCATGGCAAAGGACTTGCAGGGTTTGACAAATTTCATTTTTTATTTAATGGAAGTGCAGCTGCTGGGGAAGCCTTTGAAGGTAAAAAAGAGGATGAGGAAATGAAGACTGTATTCAGGAAAACTGTTGTTGTATTTTTATTTATTTATTTACAGTCTTCTTTATGTACAGCCCTCCACATTCTCAGCACCTCAACACTCATGTCATTGACCCTCACCAAGATCTACAAATCCTTTGAAAGGTGGGTGAGCCAAAACAAAAATAGAATTATAGAGATTTTTTTTTTAAAGGAAGCAGAATTAGCAAGTGTGCTTACCATTGCAGCCTTAAGCACTTAACTTTGGTTGGTTCTTGCCCATATTTTCTGTCTTGCTTCCTCTGCCTGGTGTACAGCTTGGGGGCTGTCCAAGCACAAATGTCTTGATACCTATCATCAGCTGGTATCTCACAAATGAATGTGCAAACTGGCTCCATCAAAAATTGTTGTGTCTGAAGTGATATGAACAGGGCTTTTTTTTTTTTTAGCAGGAACTCCTTTGCATATTAAGCTACACTCCCCTGATGTAGCCAATCCTCCAAGAGCTTACAAGGCTCTTCTTACAGGGCCTACTGTAAGCTCTTGGAGGATTGGCTACATCAGGGGGATGTAGCTTAATATGCAAAGGAATTCCTGCTACAAAAAAAGCTCTGGATATGAAAGTTCCTGTCAGTGGTTATGTACTTTAATTTCTCTCTCATCCTTTTACCCATTGTCTCTTGGCCCATCCCTAAGGCAGTGTGTTCTGTGATGACTCATTCAATATGGAAGTCATCACCTGATGGAACAATCCTCAAGTGATGTGCATGGATTTGCAAATGGGGCCTGGAAGTAAGACTTTCTAGGTTCTCTTCCTAGTACTACAGCTGAATCGCTGAGTCAGTGGAATGTGGAGCTAGTAATTTCAAAACCTCCTTGTCTACGTTTTTGTTTTTTTAATGTAAACTGGGGATTACCCCAGTTACAAGGCTGGTTTTTGACTCAGTCAATCATTAAAAAAAAAATCTTGCAGTTCTTCAAGTGACACTTCTCTTGGAGTTCTGACATTTCTTCACATATAAAAGACTTTGCTCTAAACCAGATTTTCCTAGTACCCCAAACATCCACACATATTGCTGCTCAGCCTGTTCTTGAAAACATACCATAGAGGACACCCACAGCTCTCACAGGTAAATTATATCATAATTATGGAATAGTCTGGTCACCAGATGCCACAGACAATGATGAGGGCATGGCTACCATATAAACAGATGAGCCTGCTTCATATCAGGTCAGATCACTGGTCCATCTAGCCTTGAATTATCAATGTTGGCTCTTCATAGCTCCCCTGGATCCCACGCCAGGGCCTGTCTTTCCCAGCACTGCTGCCTCACTTTTTTTTCCCCTTCTAAAGATTGAACCAGGAACATTCTGTATGCAAAACATGTGCCCCACCACTCAGCTATATCCCCTATCAATACCATGCTGACAACGTGAGCTTCACAGAGTCTGCTGCTTCAGAGCAGCTAGAGACAGTATTTAGAACACTAGAAAGGGGGAAAGTCTGGAAAACTTCCTGCACGGTCACTATAATATAGTGGGTTCAACGCAAGGAAGAGGTGAGGTGCTAGTGATCATAGCTCTTTATTAGGTACAGCATAGTATAGGGCTGCTGGGGAACTGGGCCAACGGGGCCAACTTATATACACTTTAAGAGGCGAGGTGGTAGTGATCATAGTTCTTTATTAGATACAGCATAGTATAGGACTGCACTCTAAGACTGGGGAACTGGGCCAACGGGGCCAATTTATATACACTTTAAGGTTCCCGCGCTAGCACGCCATTGGATCATTCAAACCAGCAGGGGGCCCTGATTGCAGCAGGGCAACAGGTATTTGGAACCTGCTGTCCATTGTTCCAGGGTCCTCAAGCTCAGTCCATATGGCTCCAATGAGCCAGGCAGAAACACACATAGTAGACTTCATTTGGGTCCACATACATAACAGTCACTTTCATTTTGACCATGGGGCTTTCAAAGGTGTCCTTGAGGCGCACTTCATAGAACTCTGGGATTTGGACAGGGGATCATGTGAAAGGGTAAACACAATGGATCATTTCAGCCTCTGTCTAGTCTTCTGTACTCTACAAGTTTGGCACTCCACCCCTTCACATTACCTTTACAAATCAGGAAGTGGTATGAGGTCGTGGTCTGGTGCTTTCACACCGCTGGCCTTGCAAGCCTGATTGATACTTGGGGGCCTCAATCTCACTATGACACAGTGAAGGAACTGCAGCTTCCTGTGTTAAGGTAAGGTAAGAGATGAGAGCCAGCAAGAGGCTGCATGTTCCCTACTCACTCAGAAGTGATTCACTGTCAACAGCAGAAGGGCTGGCTGTTCTGCATTTGTGCCCAGAATTTAAGAACTACCCAAGTAATGAGGGAGCCTAGACCTCCAAGGGCAGCATTACCATGGCTACTCCACCCTGAGGCATGACTGGAAGACAAAGAAGGCTATTACACAACCAAATGAAGTTCAGGTATTAAATTTAATTTTCCATTGGGGATGGATTGGGGGGCTTAAGAGAACAGCTTTTAAAAGAGATGCTCACTTTGACAGGATTTCAGTGGTTCGTTGATTTATATCTGCTCCGGACAGGAGAAAATCCGCCTAGGGCCTTTTTTCCTCCCTCACTGCTCTCAAAAGTATGGAACTCCCTCTCTAGGCTAGGATTGGTTAACCAAAAATGTAGGCCCTAACCCAATTAAAGTTAGACATGATGGAAAGCCATGGGACTCAAGTTGTCACAGCTATTGAATTCCATTGGTTTTAGCACCACAGTTGACTTTATCCAAACCATGACTCGGATCCAGTAGAATTGCCTTAGGTCTTTCTTCACAGTATCTTGAGGCCTTGAAATTAATTCCTTTGCACCTTAAACTGTGCCTGCTTTGAAGTAAGTCAAGCTAGGTTCAAAGGCACTTTACAAGTAAGTGCAAATAGGACTACAGCCTTAGAGAAATTCATTGAGTTTAGGTTTATCAATGGCTATGATCTACCTTAGCTGAGGACAGAACTTCTCAGTAGCAGTTAATTGATACAGGAGGGAGAAAAAAACCAGGAAGTGCTGTTTCCATTATGCCCTGCTTATGTGGCATAATGGAAAATTACGTGAAATAATGGGGGGGGGGGGGGTGGAGTTGGAGGCAGAATACTATACCTTTTGACTGCTCCACAAAGCTTTTCTAATTCTTATGGTCTGAAGCAGCTTTTTAACCATCATGTTTATGTTTATGTTTAATTCAATTTATACCCTGCCCTCCCCAACGAGGTGGGCTCATCCATGAGACCAGTTCTTGATCATACCTCTGTTCCCTTTATGGTACAAATTCTAAGTACGGCATCCACAGAAGAGCTGCTGAAATTCAAGGGGAAAGATAACCATTTCATGTGAAGCGTTTATGTAAGCAAATGCAGGGTCTTTATTATCTATGTTGTATATAACCATTCTGCATGATATGGCATGAATGAAACAACAAAGTAAAATGTTTGAATGGCAAGTACAAGCTTAAATGGTCAGGAATGGCTGTATTATGGTTGAAATAGGTAAAGCCAGGAATGGGTAAT
Source organism: Heteronotia binoei (assembly GCF_032191835.1). Classification (NCBI taxonomy): domain Eukaryota; kingdom Metazoa; phylum Chordata; class Lepidosauria; order Squamata; family Gekkonidae; genus Heteronotia; species Heteronotia binoei. The sequence goes on from NC_083230.1 coordinate 85,631,308, forward strand.
GAGAATCCAAATAAATGTTTTCTTTTGATCAGTCTTGGGAACAGCCCAATTGCATGAAGTTGGATTGGAGATGAAATTTCTTAGTACTTTATACTTTACAGTATAAGCCTTTCCAACTAGGGTTGCCAGGTCTGTGTTTGAAATGACTGAAGACAAAGTAACATGAGCTTTTGCCAGTTGGAATTTTGTAACTGGGACCTTGATGAGTAATACTAGAATTTGGATTGACATTATTTCCTGAAGAAGGGTTTAATCCTGAAACGTTGAACTTATCCGGAAGTCAAGTTGTGTATTATATTTTTATAAACTGATCTACAACTTTCTTCCTGGAACAGGCCCTCCATTTCACTAGCTACTTTGCTTGGACTTTCATTTTCAAGATTGTATCATTCATCAGCAGGAGAAGTCATAGTATATTTCATAAGAACATAAGAACATAAGAGAAGCCATGTTGGATCAGGCCAGCGGCCCATCAAGTCCAACACTCTGTGTCACACAGTGGCAAAAAATGTTATATACACACATACACTGTGGCTAATACCCACTGATGGACCTGTGCTCCATATTTTTATCTAAACCTATTTGGTCTAATCAGGAATGTGACAATGATGAATGTGATTATGCATACAATTATGATATAAATGTTTTCGTAGCATCTTAGAACACAGATTTGGTTTTTGTTTCCTTGTTCTTTTCTGTGTTCTTCTGGTTTTATATCCCACCTCAGGATGGCAACCCTATTTCCAGCACAGATCTGACACCAGGAGGCTGGCATCCCTCCTGCCCACACATCTGACCAGTTCAGGCACCCTTAGATCTGACCACCTGCCGTTAGCTAAATAACTAAAGCAGGATCCTGTGCTTGACAAAGGAAGTAGGTCTCTACTCTGTGGGATGTCACTTCTGAGGCTCACAATGTAGAAAAGACAGAAATCCATAAACACCATAAGTATGCCATACAGGGATGGAGGAAAGGGAGACAGGGACTGGAGATGCCTCAGTTTGGGGACTGGCACTCTTCCCACAGTCAGTATAAGGAAACTCCCTTATGCTAATGCCCCCCTGACCCTTACCTTGTTTGTCATAAGATCTAATCCTTGCTAGTCAGGAGGCAAATGAACTCAGTGAGCTCAGGATATGCTCTGATGCCCAGTGAGCTCTCAATGGTTGTACAGTCATTCATTCCAAGACAGCTTTTACAGTAAAACCTTTCCACTGAAGAGTTCAAATATATAATTACTGAGAAACATAGAGAGGAAAGGAGATAATGCATATCTGCATTATCTGCTGAGTCACATCTCTTAATAAATCCTGCCTATGACCATCTAACCTCCAACTGGCAGATGTATAAAAGAGCAGTCCTGGTGGAGAATGACTGGTAAAGCTAAAGTCCCTTGTGGTTGCCACCCTCCAGGGTGGGGGGCCTCAAGCTCTCCTGGAATTTTAACTCATCTTCAGGCAATAGATATCAGTTTCTCTGGAGAAAATGGCTTCATTCGAGGGTGGACACCATGACATTATACCCTGATGGGGTTCCTTCCCAAACCCTGCCCTCCCCAGGGTCCATCCCCAAATCTCCAGGAATTTCCCAATCCAGAGGTGGCAATTCTGCTTCCCAGAGATGTGCCTATGCTTGCTATTGATATCTATTTGGATCGCCTCTTTTTCTCTTCCTCAGTGCAACCCTCTATTGAACTCTGCAGTCATGAAGACAAGTTCTCAGGTGCTGCTCTACACTTTGTCACTGTTGCTAACATCAGAAGCCTGGCAGGGTAAGACACGATCCATCACCTATTTGAACCCTAGTGTTAGGAGTGTGGGAGGGTAGTGGGGGGTGGAGCACTTTTATTAGCTCCAACTCCTCTGAGCAGTGGGACATTCCATTGAGTGTGTTACCTGGGTTTCATTAGAGGAGAGAACACTCGTATCTTCTTGGGGCATCTTCGCAACCTTTGCTACCTTTACAAATATTGCCCAATATTGTGTATATTATATAATGTACTATACAACACTTGAAAGAATTTTAAATGTGATTTTGTTCGGGTTTATTTCATTCTCTTCCACATTTTTCTCTTTTTCAAAAATAGGATAATATGTGTTTAATAAATGAATATATCAGTAGAATGTAAAATGGAAGCAACATGGCGCTCTTCTAGACCTTGGGGCTACCCTTCATTGGATCCCCAGATAGAGACTCTGCACCCCAGGATGCTTCACCTTCAGCCCTCAGTCTACCTCTCTGCCTAGAGCCCTTTTCAGGCATTATATTTTTGGTACTCCTTACTGGAACAGTGTGCTACGCACAGGTCTCCCAATACGCACAATCACTATTTTGTGTGAACAAGGCAATGACTGGGAAGCCAGGTTTATTGTGGCATCAAAGCCTGAAAAAATTATGTGTGTTGTCCTATTCACATAAAATAGCAACCATGCTATTGTGAGGATTGCAGGTAGCACGCTTCCCGAGTACCAAGGCAGGATCATCCAAAATGTTATTTATTTAATTAATTTATATCCTGCCCTCCCCGCAAGCAGGGTGGGTCACAATGGGTCATTTCACAATAAAAATCATCATTAATATATACAATTTAAATCCAGTTTAAAATCAATTCAGAATAAGATGGCAGACTAGTTTGTGGAAGTCCAGAGTGCCTCCTGCGTGGGTGCTGGCTAGATGGTCAATAAGGCATTCAATTCATTGGAAGATGCTGTGCAGATCTCTTTAGCACTGTAGGGAGGCAAAGATGGATTGGATGTCCGCCGACTTGGCCAAAATGTTAATGCCTGCAACGGACTTGTCCTAATCTGCAACACTTGTCTTTCTTTCTCTCACAGACACATCCTTCCTTCATCTAACATGGGAGATCACCAGGGGTGGAATTCTAGTAGGAGCTCCTTTGCATATTAGGCCACACACCCCTGATGTAGCCAAGAGCTTACAAAAAAGCCTTGTAAACTCTTGCAGGATTGGCTACATCAGTGGGATGTGGCCTAATATGCAAAGAAGCTCCTGCTAGAATTCCACCCCTGGATATCATCTTCTCCAGACTCAGATGGGTATATCCTTTAAAATAAGGAGAATTCCCTAACCATTAGCTCTCGCTGATAAAACATCAGCATATCCTTCTAGGTAGCAATCTAATACAGGAACAGTATGGCTTCAATCAATGGTTTTCAAGCCATGCATAGGAACGTTAGATTCGCCATGCTAGATCAGACCAATGGTTCACCAAAAACACCTGTAAAGATGGCCTGTGGACAACAGTCCTTATGAGCTGATTGCCCCTCAACATTTGACTATAAGAAGCATTCTGCTTTAGAACATAATGTGCAGGAGTTCATGGCAAAGGCTCTTCAGCGGACAAGCTGACATAGAAGGGGTTTAATTGAAGGTAGAATGTTGAAAAACTAGTGGCTTGCATTATTTCATAAAATGAGGTGGCTACATACTTGGTAGTCCTACTCCAATGTACTGCCTGCCTCTTTCTTTTCCTCTTTTCTTTTTCACTTGCACCTGCTGGAATGGCCTTGGGTCAGCCATAGCTCTGACAGGGGTTGTCCTTGAAAGGGCAGCTGCTGTGAAAGTCTTCTCAGCCCCACCCACCTCACAGGGTATCTGTTGTGAGGGAGGAAGATAAAGGAGATTGTGAGCCAGTCAGAGACTCTTAAGATTTGGAGTGGAGGGCGGGATTTAAATCCAATATCTTCTTCTTCTTATCTACATTGAAAGTTCAGGTGGCTGAGGTAATTTCAAGTGGTAGTGGGCACTCTTCTAAAATATTTTCATTATCCCCATTTAGCTCTCTCAGCTTTCAGTTGCCGTGTGCTAAGGACCTATAATGTGGGTTCAATTTTATTTACTTCCATTCTATAAAATTACTTACGTATAGACACCTTTGGTTTATTGAGGTTAGTATTGTCCACTCTGACTAGAGTTCAAACTGCACAATATTGTCCACTCTGACTGGAGTTCAAACTACACAATACCTCTGAATGGAGAATCTTTGTCAGCACTCAGAATTTTGCCCAATTCTTGCTACAAAATAAGCCAAAGGGGAAAAGGGATCATCTCCAAGTTGTCCTGTGAAGTGATGAGGCCATATCAGGTTGGGTACTGCCAGCTTTTCTATTCAGCCTGACCCAAGTCTCCCCCTTACTACACTCCCTTTCTCACACAGCTTTTGTCTATGCAGGTCCCACAATCTTCATCTTAGTCTTCCTTCCTTCTTTCCCAGCTTAGCCTGCCTGCCTTCCTTCCTTCTTTTAAACTAAGCCATTCCATTGTTTTATTCCCAGGCTGTTACAGCTGTAATAAAGAAAGAATGATCATTAGATATAGTCATTGCAGTCCTTAGAAACTGGATATGAGGTAAAGATTTAAAGATATGATTACAAGAAAGCATTATTTAGACTGAACTGAAATTAAACAGAAACAAAAGACATGTTGTAGGTGGCTATATAGGTTGCTCCCTACCCAAATCCAAACCACAAAAGCCATAAGATATCACATGGCTTTTGTACATAGAAACCAGGCGATGATGTGCCACATTTTTTCATTATCTTTGTAGTTATATATACCATGAGTGTTAATGATGGGAATTTTGCACAACCCATTTTTAGTTACACATATATTATTAGTGTAATATATGAATGGAAACATGTAGGTCATAAGAGGTATGCTCAGCAGAAAGCCACAATTGAATGGGGTGCCTTATGCAGTATATAGTTAGTTGCAAACCCACTTTTTTGTCACAGAATATGTGGGAAGACCCTCCATAATTCTGGCTTCTCAAGGTTTGCTTGAAGAGTTTCATATCTTCCATTAGCAGAAGTGACTCTTCATTCAGCACTGAATGAAATATTATAACTGTCAAATATCTTTATTATCTTACCAGGATCCTCAAACCTGACTTGCGTATATGACTCAGTGGAAACTGTCACATGCAACTGGACCCAAAGTCGAAATGCTGCAGAAGCTCAATGCACACTCACCGGTCACGTTGAGTCAGAGTGAGAATTACAGAAATATATCTAGAAACAAATAGCAATGCAGACTTGGTTACTTTACCCAGCCTGATGTCCTGCCATTTACATGGCTAGAGCCATACAACCTACTTGTGAACCAAATGTTTTATTCTCAGGAATATTTGCCCATGGTAGCTCCAGAATCCTTCAAAAACTTTTAATCAAATACCACTGAGCTATTCTTCCTGTTTAGCTACCATATGGGGGAGTAGGAAAAAGAATGAACCACTATGATTTGGAGCCAACTTAAAAGACTTTAGAACCACACTAGAGGGGATGCTGGAATATCCATGTCAAAATCTCTTGGGCTTCCTATTTAACAACCAAAGCTGCTTGGGGGACCCATTAACAGATCTCTTAGCATCTCATCTGATTTGGCTCTCAGTGGATACTCTGAGCCTATGTGTGCATACGGCTCCATCAGGTCACAGACTCCAAGCAAGGGGCTTTCAAGGACAGTGAGAAGGAGAGGCGGTTTGCCATTGACTTGCTCTGCAGTCCCTTGGAGGTTTCCCATCAACATACTAACCAGAGCTGACCCTGCTTAGGCTTCCAAAATCTGACAAGTTTGAGCAATACCATGCTGCCTTCCCTCACATACTGAATATATTTTCTTTGTGTGAAATCTTGCAATTCCTCACCATAATAGTCAACAAGGAATTCACATTTCAATACCATTAAAAACACTAACGATGTCCAGAGAAAATAGCAGTTCAAATGGCACAGCAAATACTAAAACCTACATTAATTGGGTTGCCAATTCCCAGTTAGAGGCAGAGAATCCCCTGGCTTAGAGGCCCTCCCCCCCCACTTCAGGGTCATCAGAAAGGGGGGGAGGGAGGGAAATGTCTGCTAAGCACTCCATTATTCCCTATGGAGATCAATTCCCATAGGGTATAATGGAAAATTGATCCACAGGTATCTGGGGCTCGTGGGGGGAGGCTGTTTTTTGAGGTAGAGGCACCAAATTTTCAACATAGTATCTGGTGCCTCTCCTTAAGATACCCTACAAGTTTCAAAATGATGGCACCAGGGGGTCCAATTCTTTGAGCTCTCAAAGAAGGTGCTCCTGTCCTTAATTATTTCCAGTGGAGGTAAGGCATTTAAAAGGTGTGTGGTCCCTTTAAAAGTGGTGGCCAGAACTCCCTTTGGAGTTCAGTCATGCTTGTCACATCCTTGGTCTTGGCTCCACCCCCAAAGTCTCCTGGCTCCACCCCCAAAGTCCCCAGGTATTTCTTAAATTGGACTTGGCAATCCTGATTGAGCTAGAAGCATTTCCCCCCACCCCGTACTACCACCTAACATCACAGACCTGAGAAAACATTACCTGGCAGCTGAAACTCAGAAGAATAGGCAGCAGGTGAATGGATACAGGGAAGGCAATTCATGTATAAGGCAACAAAACTGAGAAAGGCCCTTTCTCTAGTCGCTCCCTTGCCAGACAGCTATTCTTGTCCTCTAAGCTTCCGCCCCAACCTTGGACAAGGTCTTATACAGGAATGTTTATCACTTGATGACTGTGACACCAAGTGATGGTTTTCATGTATGAATGGATCATCATAGGTACGGTAGAGCAGATATAAGAGTTTTTTTTTTTAAGTGCTACCAACACAAAGCTATGTGCTGGAGGGTTTGTACTTTGTTCACAGCCTTGTTTACAAATGTATCTTCAGCATTTCATTCCTTGATGATTACAGTACTTGTTTACTTCATTTATAGTCTGCCTTTCTTGCCAAGACTCAAGGTGGATTACACCGTTAAAACAATACAATAAGAACAATATAAAACAACCAACCAAGAGTGGATAAAAATGAATTACAAAATTAGAGAACAATGCACTAAAACGGTGTCATGCACCCAATATAACAGCATAAGGTATACAAAAATGCAACACAGCCAGATTTCAAAAGTGCAGAACAAAGCAATAAAACAGGAACAAGAGAATGAAAACCACTTAACATTTCTCAAACTGATCAACGTGGGTAGCCATGTTGGTCTGAAGCAATAGAACAAAGAGTCCAGTGGCATCTTTAAGACCAACAAAGTTGGTATTGCAGTTTTGGTCACTGATGATGAACAGCATGCTTGAACTTCGCCCAAATGACTGGCACCTGAATGTGTGAACTGACTCCACTACAAAGTGTTGCATATGTGCCAATGCAAGATTTAATGCAAGTTCTATTAGTGGTATTGTATCATGCACACATGCAAGTCAACCCTCAAACTCAAAGCCTTCAAAAGCCATCTTGAACATACATAGCTAAACCTAGCTCAAATATACAGCAATCATGTAAAGAGGAATCAAGACATATATAAATATGTGTGAACCACTGGTGTCACTTCCAAAGACTATTTACACATTTATAAACAAAATTATGCCACCACTCCAAGGAACCTGCCTGGACTAGTAAATTCCATCCAAACTATTGATGCTATAAACTTGTAAGGTCCATCTCTCTGATTGTTAACAGAGACAACTTCTGAGTTCTGGTATAAAATAGGCAGCTGGACCTGGACTTCCAACTAGCATATTCTGTTGCATCTTACTGGATGTTCAAATTGTAATGCTGATTTATACTTACAGGGGGGCTGAAAGTCTCACTACACACCATGTTTTAGTCATATACACAGGGCTTTTTTTAAAAAAGCAGGAACGCAATTCTGGCTGGCTTGGCATCAGTGGGTGTAGCATAATATGCAAATGAGTTCCTGCGTGAAACAATGGTAATGTCAGGGGTGTGTGGCCTAATATGCAGATTAAATCCTGCTGCATACACATAAAAAATGCCAAAGGTGGAAGAACCAATAGTAGTTTGCAAATGTATGCACATATAAATACACTTGCCAGGATGTAGAACAAGCTGCAGCTCCTTGGTCCAGACCTGGATAGTCCAGGCTAGCCCAGTCTCATCAGATCTCAGAAGCAGAGTTAGCCCTGGCTAGTTTGGGGGTGGGAGACTACCAAGGAATACCAGGGCTGTGACACAGAGTCAAGCAAAGGGAAAACACCTCTGAATGTCATTTACCTTGAAAACCCTACAAAGTCACCATAAGTCAGCTGTGACTTGACAGCACTTTCCACCACAATAGTTCCTTGAGTGTCCACACAATGGTAAACATAGGTTTGGTATCTCATAACCAATGAAGTCCAAAATGGCTTAAAAGGACTGATCTCAAAGTACAGTATCCCATGAAATCCAATCAGGGGGAATTTTGCAAGCCCAATACAACCAGTTACAATGTACAGAATGCCAAGCAGAACCCAGTGCCACTGGCACTGCAAACTGAAAAGGTCACAACAAATTCAAGTGCTCTATGTAAAAAAATGGGAAGGGCACACAAAGGAACGTTGGCAAGGGGGGGAAACTCTCTTGGAACTGACAAGACTAGTTTGAAAATGACCCTCCTATTGCTTTGAAGATCGAGATTGAGAGGAGACAGTCTGTCTGGAAATATATCTGCTCATGAATCCCAACATCCCTCCACAAACAGCTTGAAAGTTTGTGGAAAGTTTGTGCTGGTTGACCTGCCATAAACTTTGCTTAGTGAAGCATGAAGTATGGCCAAAATCTGTCATGAGCTTTAGTTCATTAGCCGATTCATGCCCATCCCTAGTTTCCACCTTTGGAGACAAGGCAGATGATAACATAGAGCAGGGCTTTTTCAACAGTGGCACCCTGCTTGTGGAATAGCCTTCCAAGTCCCAAGTATTACTTGTTTGGCACTGTCTTGTAAGTGACAAGTTAAAATGGTCTAATTTGTCTGGGTCTTTGATATTTGACTGCAGTCATTGTTCAGCTACCTTAATTATACTGTTTTTGCACTGTATTTTAAGATTTCAGTTTGGGATTTTATATTACTGTTTTTATTCTGCTCTGTAAACTGCCTTGCAGTTTTCAAGATAAATAACGTGTGAAACTTTCTTCAGGTACCAACCCATGTACTTCCAGCCTAATTCATTACCTCCTCAGACATGTCAGCTGCATGGCGTAGGCACCACCATGAAAAACTGCAAGTTGCTCTTTGTCGAAGAGGTGGGTAACCTAATTAGAAAATATTGGCTAATGAGGAAGCCTGTTACATTTTAATTGTTCTCAATGTTATCATGGGATAAAACTAGAGCACATGATGAAATAAGCCTCTGCTTTAATAAATTAGCCTCTAAGCAGGTTCTCCATTGTGTTGCTACAACAGATTAACAAGCCTATTCTTTGTGAATTTCTCTAATACAAAGATTGCACTGCAATAGCAGAGAAAGACTCTCGGTTTTTTAAAAAAACTTTTCAACTTTATTAGGATTCTTGGATTTTGCTGGAATGGAAAAAACTAAAGATGTTTCCATTATTGCCCTTCTCTGTGCCATTTTGGTTTACTTCCTTTCTCTGGGCAAAGAGAAAGGAGATTATGGTAGCACCCTTCAAGCAACAAACTTCTTTGGAGAAATTCAATCAACATTTTTTTTATTTATTAAAGCATTTATAGCCTGCCTTTCCTCATGGCTCAAGGAAGATTACAATATATCATGGAAGCATCATATGTCAATAAACGCCCCATTCCCACCCCTAAAAGCCTTAGACACAATAGGCTGCCTGCAAGCTATACTCCCTTAAGAGTTTTAGTAAACAATGCAAACTTGTAGAGCCTCATAAAAGTTTCCAAGGGCAGTGCCCCCTCACCTGCTCACATAATCTGTCCCATAAAGTGGGAGCAACCACAGGAAAAGCACAGGTGCCTAGGAATACCAGGCAGTGTCAGATCAAGGGCGGTGTTAACAGTTCATATACCAAACATGCTCAAACTACATGCTAGAGCACCTCAGTGTGCTTGAGAGCTCAAAGTGCACATTAATTTTAATAATGAAAGATATCTATGATGTTCAGGTTATGCTAGCCAGCCTTCAATGAGGGCATGTAATGCTGCCTACATCTCTGGGTCTCAGAGATGTGCCTCAGAAAAAGTCATTTACTGTACCTCTGAGCCAGTCAAGCTCTGAATGTGCCTGCTACTAATCGTGAGTCAAAGTGAAATACCCCTCTCCTCCTTTAATTCAGAAAAACCAGATGCCTCAGTTATCAAAAGTCCAGAAAATACTGGGCCTGTATATGACAATTAGGGCACCATCCTTTTCCTGTAATGATAATTACATAATTGATTATGATCACAATACTGTTGTGTTTGTCTGCAGACATACGCCTTGACTGTTTCAGATTCAATTCATCTGGCCGTGTCTTGTCATACTGAGGAGAACTGGAGAAATTATTCAGGACACATAAAACCTTTTGAGAACCGTGAGTTGAAAACACGTGGGTCATAGTTCTTGAAGTTGTGCTTATACCCTCAGATAACTCTTCCGCTGGTTCTCTGCATACAAGCCTCTGCCTCTGTGCAGCCTCTGTGCAGCTCTGTGCAGCCTCTGTGCAGCTCTGTGCAGCAATGATGAAATGGCTTTTATCCCAGGGTTAACCTTAGGACAATATGTGTCTAGCCAGCGGGATGTGAACAAATGGTGACACTTGCTTGTTGAGGTGGTCAACAAGTGGGACTCAGCTAGCATGAGCCAGCCATGAGAATTCCCTATAACAAATGCTACCATCTGGAAATTATGAACAGGAGGACCCCAAAGAGAAGGGGAACCCCATAGCCTAGTGGTAGAATGAACAAGGCTTTATCTCTGATAGCCCTTCAGTGCAATTCTGAATGAGGTTACATAGAACCAGAAGAGTGTAAGACCTTTTGGGATTGCACTGCTATTCTGCTAAGGCTGCAGTGCTATGCTTGTCCGTCTGGAAGCAAATGTAATGGAAACTGACTGGATTTATCAGATGTGTCTAGGATGAGTCTGATAAGAACTAAGGGTCAAACTACACATCACATTTACACAAGTCCCCAACAGGGAGTGATAGCCATAATGCAGCTGCGAGTGCCCTGTGGCAGTTTTGGATCAGGACGGAGCACAGTGGGAGGAGAAGTTCCTGCCTGCCACCTGTACCATTTTCCAGAGCTGAAATGCTCTGTGGATATTATTTGCCCCACTGCGGGCACAGGCACTGAATACTTCCTTGTATAGCCCTGTTCAAGGCAAATACCCCACCAAGGCTATTTCAGCTTAGGAAAATGATGTGTGTGGGGTAAGGAACAGGGTTGCCAAACTGCCCTGGTAGAGTCAGATGTCCCCCACCACCAGGCCAGTCAGCTGGCAAGTGGGGGTACATACCAGGTAAGAATGAAAGGCCCAGGCCTCGTTGCCAGCATTGCACAGGAAATGACATCATCACACCAGTGATGTCTGGATGATGCTCTGATATTTGGCAAAAACTCTGTGGTAAAACTGGTTTCTACCATAGAGTTTCTTCCCAGATACCAGAGTGACACCTTGACATTGCTAGCATGATTATTTAACTTCCTGTCCTATGCTGGCAATGCTCTTGCTTATTCCTGGTAAGTTTTCTCCATCCACTGCTGGCAACCCTAGGAAGGCAGGAGCCCCTTCTCATGACCTAGACCTGATCTCAATCAGTGTCTGTGGGACTTTTACATGGAGTTGTCACCAAGGACTTGCAGATGCCATGTGGCTTCAAGTCCCCATTGGGAACCCATGTAAAATGTAATGTGTAGTTTGGCCTCAGGCAGCAAATTTTGAAAAGTATGTACCTTATTACCTTATGAATGCCGAGTATAAAACCCACTGCTATGCCAGGCTGACAGCAGAGTAAACTAGATCTAATTCTATACACTCAGATCTGTTTCAATAGAAGGAAACTCTTGTCTGTTCCCCTCCTCTTCAAGAGAAGGCTGAGCAATTTGTCTCAGTAAAAACTTCTGTCAAGTTGATCAGGCTGCTCCTTATTGAGCCAGACATTTCGACAGTAAGAAAGACTAAAATCAAGCAATTTATTGTTGATTTACACTTGCTGGGTCTTTGGAAGAAAAAAGGCTTATTCAATTATGAGGTATCACCAGAATGAAATTGCTGCTGTTACTTATCTATGGCCTCTAAAGAAAACAACAAAGTCGGGGCCCATTGTGCAAAGATGCATCAAGGCAGCCATAAATGATGTTCCCTGTTGCTTTTATATTTAAGGGGGGAAATCCATTTCCTCAGATCTCTTTATTTCATAATATAGTCAGTCTTTTGGCACAGATACTCTTGCAGACTGCTTTTCCATGTCACAGGAGATGACAGGCACAGACCAGGATGGAATCTAAGATGAAAGTGATCAAAAAGTTCTGTCCTACAAGGAGTATGTGTCCTAACTATAAATATGATTATTTCCAAGTGCCATTGTGCCATCTACTAGAGTTTCCAATCTCTAGGTGGTGGTTGGAGATCTTTTGCATTTACAACAGTTCTCCAGGTAGCAGAGATCAGTTCAGCACCCCCAAAACTTCCAGATATCTCCAGGCCCAGAGCTGGCAACCCTATCATCTACCCACCAGCCATACACAGATCAACTTCTTTGATACCCACCACAGTGTACTAAGGACAGACTCAACATAGAAAATAGCTTATAGAGCAAACACATAGGGAATAGGTACATTCTGGAAGGTGTCCAGACAGAAGATGGCCATTCTCTGTAGCATCTGACTAAAAGTCCCCAAGACCATGGTAGGGTTATCTATCTCCAAGTAGAGCCTGGATATCCCCCATTATTACAATTGATGATGGAGATCAGTTCCCTTGGAGAAAATGGCTGCTGTAAAGGATGGACTCTCTGGCACTGCACCCTGCTGAGATTCCTCCCCTCCCCTTCAGAACCAGTTTGGTGTAGTGGTTAAGTGCATGGCCTATAATCTGGGAGAAATGGGTTTGATTCCCCACTTCTTCACATGCACCTGGTGTGTCCTTGAGTCAGCTACACGTTGTCAGCACCCCCGCACCTCCCCCCTCCCCGTTGCAGCTCCGCCCCCCGCGCCTCCTCCTCCCTCCTTTCAGACCCTTTCCCACCCACCCCGTACCAATTTCAATGATGGAATTGGCTCTAGAGCCATGTTCTGGCTCTCTAAAGCCCCCCCCCCCCACTCCCTGGCCGAACACTCGAATTGCGGGTAAAACTGCGCTGTGGGGCCGGGCTGCGCTCACTGTCTCTCAGGAACAGCGTCCTCCAGAGGGGAGGAGTTCAGTGGGGGTCGCCCTTTCAGGATGCTGTTCCTGAGAGACAGTGAGCACAGCCCGGCTCCGTGATGCGATGCGGTTTTACCCATGATTCGAGTGTTCAGCCGGGGGGGGGGGGGGGCGGCTTTAGAGAGCCGAAACATGGCGCTAGAGCTGGTTCCGGCATTGAAATTGGCATGGGGTGGGTGGGAAAGGGTCCGAAGGGAGGGAGGAGGAGGAGGCACTGGGGGGGGAAGAAAGGAAAGGGAATGGAGGGGTGGCAGTAGTGGCGGGGGGCAAAAGGCAAACTAGGTGCTTGCCTGGGACACCGGGAGGGGGGTGGGGAGCCCAGTTTTGCGCCCTCACCCTCCTGGTGCCCTAGGCAGTTGCCTAGTTTGCCTAGCGGGAGGGCTGGCCCTGGCAACAGCAGTTCTTGAAAGAGCTCTCTCAGCCCCACCCATCCCACAGGGTATCTGTTGTGGGGAGAGGAAGGAAAAGGAGATTGCAAGCTGCTCTGAGACTCCGAGTGAAGGGTGAGGTATAAATTTAATCTCCTCCTCCTCCCCAACCCCACCAGCCTCCATCCCACCCCCAAATCTCCTGGTACTTTCCTACGCAGAGCTGGCACCCCTAGCCATGTCGGTTTAAAGTGTACATGTGTTAGGTTGCCAGCTCTAGATTGGGAAAAATGTGAGAATTGGGGGGGGTGGAGCCTGAGGATGGTGGGGTTTGGGAATCGAAGGGACTCTAATAGGGTATAATGCCATTGAGTTCACCTTCTACAATGACCATTTTCTCCAGGTGAACTGATCTCTTGCCTGGAGATCAGCGGGAGATTCCAGCCACCACCTGGAGGCTGGCAACCCTCAGGGGAGTTACATTTATATATATGTGTGTGAATCAGTTCTGAAGACAGTCCAGCAGTTCAGCTACCTGGGGTGCATCATCTCCTCAGATGCCAAGATTGAAAAGGAGATTGACAACAGGCTGGCAAAGGCAAACCGTGCATTTGGCCAACTGCACAAAAGAGTGTGGAGCAACAAGCATCTGAAAAAAGGCACAAAGATCAATGTTTACAAAGCGGTTGTGATGACAACCCTCATCTACGGCTCGGAATCGTGGGTTTTATACCGTCATCACCTGCGACTCCTTGAGCGCTTTCATCAGCGCTGCCTTCGCATCATCCTCAACATCCACTGGAGTGACTTTGTGACCAACACTGAAGTCCTCAAGTGGGCAGAGGTTACAAGCATCGAGGAACTGCTGTTGAAGACGCAGCTGCGCTGGGCAGGGCATATTTCTAGGATGGAAAACCACTGCCTTCCCAAGATTACTCTGTATGGCGAACTTTCCACTGGCCATCGAAATAGAGGGGCACCAAAGAAGAGGTACAAGGACTCCTTGAAGAAATCCCTTGGCACCTGTCGCATCAACCATCACCAGTGGTCTGACCTAGCCTCAGATCGCAGAGCATGGAAGCACACCATCCACCAGGCTGTCTCTTCCTTTGAGAACGCACGCATAGCTGGTCTTGAGGACAAAAGGAGATTGAGGAAGAATCGCACTGCTACAGCACCAACCTCAAATCAGACTTTTCCCTGCAGCCACTGTGGCCGGATCTGCCTGTCCCGCATTGGTCTTGTCTGCCACCAGCGAGCCTGCAGCAGACATGGACTACTGCACCCTTCTTAAATCTTCGTTCGCGAAGTCAACCCGAAAGAACATAAGAGAAGCCATGTTGGATCAGGCCAACGGCCCATCAAGTCCAACACTCTGTGTCACACAGTGGCAAAAATTTTTATATACACACATACATCCCTGTTGCTTTTATATTTAAGGGGGAAAATCCATTTCCTCAGATCTCTTTATTTCATAATATAGTCAGTCTTTTGGCACAGATACTCTTGCAGACTGCTTTTCCATGTCACAGGAGATGACAGGCACAGACCAGGATGGAATCTAAGATGAAAGTGATCAAAAAGTTCTGTCCTACAAGGAGTATGTGTCCTAACTATAAATATGATTATTTCCAAGTGCCATTGTGCCATCTACTAGAGTTTCCAATCTCTAGGTGGTGGTTGGAGATCTTTTGCATTTACAACAGTTCTCCAGGTAGCAGAGCAGTGAGAGAGAGAGAGAGAGAGAGTGTGTGTGTGTGTACCCACACACACACACAGAGATGCTCTGCCCATTGAACCATGGTCCCTCCTGACCCTAGATCTTCTTTTCATTATGCACAAGATTCTAACTGTAGGCAGTCATGAAATCTATCACCTTCTGGACTGTATTCTACCAAATTGGTTATGTTCAAATACCTTTCCCAGAATTGCAAATCATAACCTAGGGAGGGATTACCAATAGTTTAGAAACATTGTGTGAAACACCGCGCCCCCCCCCCCAAAAAAGTGTTAGCAAATATTCTTCAAAATATTCGTTTTAACCATTTATAAAGCCCACCTGCTAGGCCTGCTAAATTGAAGTTTTGATTCATGCTGCATGCAGTGCACTTAATGGATCAGGAGACAGTTTGGTTGGAGACAATAATGCTTACAAATATACCCTACAAATACTGCACACAAGCTTCAATTACTTTTCAACTCAATCTGGAAGCAAATGGAATTTTCATCTATTTCACGCAGGCTGAAAGCTTCTTTAACAGGCTATTTTATTACAACTGTAATGTGAGTGTGATACCAAGTCATAGTAGCTCTATTTTAAACAATTTGAACAGACTGTTGCATGAATATCTGCACAAAAAGAAATTCATTACACTTACACAGGGCTTTTTTTGAGCAGGAATGCACAGGAACACAATTCCGGCAGGCTTGGCATCAGGAGGTGTGGCCTAATATGCAAATGAGTCCCTGCTGGGCTTTTTCTACAAAAAACCCCCCAAAGCCCTGCACTTTCACGTTTAACCAGCAGACAGGTGTTCTTTTAAAAATCTGGGTTCAATATAGGATTAATGTTCAAAGTAAAAATTGTTTTCTTCCCAAAAGCTACTGGAGTTAAGACTGCACATAATGGCTGAAAATGCTAATCTGGAGGAGGATTTTGGAAAGATTTTTAATCTTTGTTGCTTGGCTCCTTCCTTGCACTCCCTGCTTGCCTCCCCACATGCACAAGCACAAACATTGCTGCCATCCTCTTCATTTCAATGATATTTTATTTATTTATGTGCATACATGCTATTGACTGCAAGAGAGAATTTAAACTAGACAATGCAACTCCTGCAGTGACAGCCGCAAACAAAGGTAGGGCAGCCTCTGGTTTACTTTTCCTCTGTTTTTCAACCTGCCCCTACTAAACAAATACAAACAAATGCCATTTTTAATGTTCAGAAGCCACAACTGAAAGGCACCATGTACAAGGAGGAAGGCAGTAAAATCCACTGAATGGCCACAAACAGTTATGCTGTTGTGCCACCCTTTGACAGAGCTACGCCAAGAGAAATTGTTCTTTTTAATTATGACCACTCTGGGCAGAGCCAACACTGACTAAAGAACATGTGACAGCAGGGCTTTTTCTACAGCAGAAACTCATTTGGATATCAGACCACACCCCCTTACATCACCATTGTTTCACACGGGACTTTTTTGCAGAAAAAGCCCAGCAGGTGTAGTGGTTAAGTGTGCGGACTCTTATCTGGGAGAACCGGGTTTGATTCTCCACTCCTCCACTTGCACCTGCTAGCATGGCCTTGGGTCAGCCATAGCTCTGGCAGAGGTTGTCCTTGAAAGAGCAGCTGCTGTGAGAGCCCTCTCCAGCCCCACCCACCTCACAGGGTGTTTGTTGTGGGGGAGGAAGGTAAAGGAGATTGTGAGCCGCTCTGAGACTCTTCGGAGTGGAGGGCGGGATATAAATCCAATATCTTCTTCATCTTCTTCTTCTTCTATTAGGCCACACCCCAATGCCAAGCCAGCCAGGACTGCCTTCCTGTGCATTCCTGCTAAAAAAAAAGCCCTGTGTGACAGTGGTGAGATCACCTGGACATCTTTCTTCTGCTTCCCAGACTATAGGCTTGCTTTAATAGCACTCTCTAGAGTAGGGACTCTGCTCAGCTTAGAACCCTTGTTTTTATCGCAGGGGTGAGGAACCTCCATCCTGAGGGCCGTATATGGCCCTCGAGGTCACTTGGTATGGCCCTTGGGGATTGCTGGACCAAACTGAGCCATGTGGCAGCCTCCCAGCAAGGATCACAGGGCCCAGATGTACTGTGCGGCAGCCTCCCTGGGGCCTGGCTGGCCAGCCAGAATTGCTGCAGGACCTGGAAAAGTTACTGTCACAGTTCAGTTTACACTTGATTATCCCAAATGGTGTGGCCTAATATGCTAATGAGTGTGTGACCTAATATGCTAATATTAGGGGATGTGGTCTAATATGCTACTGAGTTCCTGCTGGGCTTTTTCTAATAAACGAATATTTTAAAGAATATTTTTCCTGCTGGGCTTTTTCTATTGAACTGTCATTTTGTAGAAAAATAGGTGGTGGAGCTCATCCAGGGATTGTTATGCAGCTGCACATACTATTCAGTGAAACAGGAGGTGGAACTCTCAGAAAGGTTCAGGAACTGCTTCTGTGAGCTCCCGCTGAATCTGAGGCCTACCTGGACCTATGCATTTGCCTAGGGCGGTGGGCCATGTGTGTGTGTGTGCCAGATTAGGCTCTCCCCACATGACTTCAAATAGAAAAACAATTATTTGCATTAACGTTGCTGTCCTGAATCATTCTACCTCGGCAGAGCACTGTTTTTTAAATTGATTTTTTTAATGTATTTATGCAAATATCCATATGGCCCTTGACAGAAAAAAGGTTCCCCACCCATTTTATAGGAGATTAGCGGTGTAAATCTGACATCCTGCTCACTACATTCCAAACATGGTAGTGCTTTCACTTATTGTAGTGTTGTGCTAAGGCTGTCAACCTTCAGGTGGTGGCTGGAGATCTCCTGGGATTACAGCTGATCTCCAGGTGACAGAGATTAGTTTCCTTGTAGAAAATTTTAATTTAATTTAATTTTTCGATTTATACCCAGCCCTATCCCCGCAAGCAGGCTTTGAGTGGCTTACAACATTAAAACCTTACAGAAACATTAAACAATTTACATCCAGACTAGACAATATCATGATTACAGAATCTGTAAAATTACAGAATTATCAAAGTAGTTTTCAACATAATTTAAGTACCTAGATGGTAAGGTGCAAATAAGGTGCTGAGGGAAGCAATGACTTCAAGGGTCACCCGCTGGCCATCACTTTGGAAGGTGGATTCTATAGCATTGAACCTCACTGAAGTCCCTCCTCTCCTCAAACTCTGCCCTCCTCAGGCTTCATCCCCCAAATCTCCAGCTATTTCCGAACCCGGAGCTAGTAACCTTAGTTGAGACAACTTTGTTCCTGCAATCCAGACCAATGTTTTAGACTTCCCAATTTCATTTGGATGGTGTGGGCAGGAAGGAAGAGAAAGGAAGTTTTATTCCCAATAGCTCCAGACAGAAAAAGAACTGGACTTATTGAACTGTGCTCCTGTTGGAAACCATGCTGCCCACTTGTTTTGGATTCCAAGCATTAAGAACAGAACACTTATCACAATAGGAGTCTGCAGTGTATACAGTTTTACTTCTTGCTGCAGGAGGATATATAATGTTGGAGAGCGTGCCAGCAGCAGACACACAAAGGCCTTCAGGGAGGTTGACTTCATATGCTCAACGGTTTGTTTCTTGGGGGCAGGAGATTGCTTTTTGTGCTCACAGAACTCTATAAACCACAGTCTAAATCACTGTTATCGACATTGATCATGCTGCCATATAAATAAATCGATAAATCGGCTTCACCATCATTGCCATCAAATTATTTGATAGAATATATTCTATAAGCAAACCCCCAAACTACACAGGAGTTTTTGCAGGAGGCCTCTTTGCACTAGGCTTCTGGAAAGCAACTGATCAAGGTGGCCTCATTCTGTTTAGGGCTCTGCTACATAGCTCCACAAGGTCTTAGATACAATGATAAAGAAAAACAGGATGGAGACCCATAGGGAATTGAGGGTAGGGAAGCCGCTGATGGATCTCAAGAATGTAAGACACTCTCCCCTGTGACCCCCATGCACAAACAGAAAGCCAATCATATTAACAATGGCCCAGGATGATTGGACTTTAAATAAGTATTACCACTGTATTTCCATACTATGAATTATATTATAAATTAACAATAGCTACAAAGTACATCAAGGAGTTGAATTAATGAGATGCCTAATCCCCCAAAATATAAGATTTTGTTTGGCCACAGTAACCATGCTCACCCTGAGATGCTCCAGATTAGCAACCAATGGAAATGCAACTTCTTCAATTAACTTCAAAATGAAAACTTTGTGCATGGCTGGAATGACGGGGAGGGGGAAAGGACCAGGAGTGGGGGGAAGAGGGGTGCATCTATATACACAAGGGTTACCAGATGTCCTCTTTTTTGTGTATGTCCAGCCTCTTTGGGGCTCTTTATAAAAAAAAGGATGACAATGTCCTCTTTTTGGGTTGGCAAGTTAGGAAGATTCCTTGTTAGTAGCAACCACAGCTTAAATAGTAAGGGTATTTAAAACTAGATTTGTCAGAGTGATCACTGGTTTAAAGTAGTCAGTTGGGAAAGATGTCCTCTTTTTTGCTTTTCAAAATATGGTAACCTTAACATACACACATTCACTCTTAAGATTCATTAAATTCCTTTTCTTTATAGCCAACAATATATATTTCTATATATATTTTCTTGCATACATACAACTTATCTTCAGTCACACAGGAAAGATCCTTCTGCTGGGGTAGCAGCTGTTGCCAATACAATTTATAAAAAAAAATCTTCACAGTCAGATTTCCAGCGGCCAGTCAGAAGAAGCCCTGCTTGGCAAAAGCTCCACCCACTTTCTTAAAACACTTGACAGGCGCCAGGAGAAGTGTGGGCAGGCATCACCTTGTGGACCCTCCAGCTAGGAAAGAGAAGCAAATAGCCCTGTGTTTTTAACAGAACACTCATAGCACCTAAAAATCATCCCTACTTATGCAGTCCCATGTACCTCTAGGTAGAAAAGTCGGGTGTATGCTGCTTGTTAGCACTGTGGTACAGATGGAACAAAAAGGAGGACATGACAGATAGCCACCATAGTTGAGGAAATTCTGCATTCTGCTGCCTTCCTACATGACCACTATCAAATGAAAAATGCAGGTGGGGTGTGCACATTTTTCTGTTTCTATGGCCCTGGTGCATAAAGATAAGGGGCAAGATGAAGGCCTGTGAACTGAGGCTCCAGGACCCAGGAAACAACCCTTGTTGTAATGAAGAGGGTTTCTGTGCTGCCCCAGGATTTAACAGTTCTGTTTCTGTTGTGCTAGTGATAGTTACAGTGCCTCACTTGCTCTCTTCCTTTCCAGTTCAGCTCAGGCCTCCTCATAGAGTCCAAATGGAAAGTGACAGGAAGCCTTCCTACTGTTTGTCATGGCAGCTCCATAATGTCTCTCATTACTTAGAAGGACTGCTGGAGTATGAAGTAGCTTACAAAAAGCTAGGAGATCTTGATAAGGTGAGTATGAAGCGACACCCTACAGATGGCAAAGACTTGTAAATATTTGTTATTTCTAGGGTTGCTAGCCCTTGGTTTGTAAATACCTAGAGAGGGAAGGGTTTGGGGAGAGGAGGGACTTCAGCAGAATATAATACCACAGAGACTACCCTCCAAAGCAGCCATTTTCTTCAGGGGAACTGATCTCTGCTGCCTGGGGATCAGTAGTAAAAGTAAAAGTAGTAAAAGGAATCTCTAGATCCCACCTGGAGGTTGGCAACCCTAGTTGTTTCTCTGCATAAGTGCAAAGTAGTATTGTCATTGTGATGGAACCGGCCCGATTCTGCCTTCAGACCCGGTCCCGTCAGCTCCCTATTGAGTCGCCAACTCTTGGAGGGAGCTATTTCTCCTCCTGCCCCTTGGGCTCGCTGCCACCACCTGCTCAGTCCCGGGGTTCAGATTGAGAGGAACAGGACTCCCAATCCCCCTTTCCAGCTATGAGGCCAGGCCTCAAGGTCCTCTGCCACCCTGCACTTGGGTTTCACAGAGACCTCAGCGCTTCTTTGGGGCACCCCTGGAGGATTGGCACCTTATCCAACTGCATGCCTTCCCCCTTCCCCGGGGCCCCCTTCTCAACACAGCGTGGTCTAAAGCGGTCTGAGGATCTATGTGGTACAGAGTTTGACTGCCAGTATTTAAAACAGAAAAAACATTTATTTAAAAGAGAAAACGATAGGGAAAGAAAAACAAAACAAAAACAGTTGCCTTTAAAAAGTTAGCACAGCACAGCACACGCACAGCAAACAGCATAACAAAATAAAGGTGGTTTTTAAACGCATTGTCTTGTCCCTGGTCTAAACTTGCCCTGTCTTGTGAATTACTTACTTAGTTTGCCTGCCTGGGGCCTCCCAGGCAGGAGCCTCCATTTCTCACCACATGCTCGCTCGAGCGCTGGCTTCCAACTGCCCTTCTCTTCCTGCTAACACACATGCCAAGAACAAAAGCACTTCCTGCCTCTCTAGGAGATTTCCCCCCTAGCGTTGTTGGTTTGGCTCTGGAAGGGAGGGGGGGAGTGAGGGGAAGGCTACAAAGCCTGCTGAGGGATTTACTGACCCCTGCCAAATGAAGCACCACCACTGACTAAAATGGCGTTTCTCCACAGTCATGTTTCAAAAAGGGGAGGGGGAAGGACATTTTTAGAGTTTAGATTTACTATCAGATGTGTAGATTTGGTGATATTCCACACAATTCCAGTCTGTTTGGAGTTTAGACCTCCAAAAATCTAGGCACTACCAACATTTTCATGAGCCGTCTCAGAAGTGTGCAGAAAATGCAGTTTGGTACAAAATGCATCTGACTGGAGCTTGTTACTTCCACTTTATTGTACCAACTCCTAGCGTTGCCAGCCCCGAAGTGGTGGCTGGAGATCTCCTAGAAGTATAACTGAGCTCTAGGCTACAGAAGGTTAGTTTCCCTGGATAAAATGGCTGCTTTGGAAGGTGGACTCTATTGAATTATACCTTGGTAGGTTCTTCCCCTCTCCAAACCCCACCCTTCCAAGGCTTCATCCCTAATATCTCCAAGAATTTCCCAAACCAGAGTTAGCAAATCTATTTCCTAGTCCACTTCAAATTGCTGGAGTTTTACATATAAAGCCCTAACAAGTTTAGACACACTCTTGTGATCAGCAGAGGTCCAGCGGAGACATGGAGGGGGATAGCATGCAAGGCAGGGCCTTTTCAGCAGTGTCACACAAGCTCTGGAATTCTTTCCCTTGGGAGGTCCAGCTACCTCCTTCCATGACCACCTTTAAGTTCCAGGTCAAGATGTAATTATTTTAGCAGGCCTTTGACATGATATGGTATTCTTTGTAGTTTCCCTGCTGTTGTTTATCAGTGAGCTTCACTGTGAACATCTTTGCTTGTTGTTCATGCTGTTTTTATATCATTTCATTTTCCTCTTTCATTATTTTTATTGTCTGTGCTAGCCACCTAGTGAGTCCCCAGAGTAGTCTGGAAAGGATGGGAAAGACATGGCATCTCTCCTTGTGCTGCCTGGTCCCTGGGACATTCGCCTGGCATCCACTAGGATGACAGCCTTTTTTGTGGTGTCCCCATCCTGGTGGAACCAACTGTCAGATGATACACAGTCTCTGAGAGACTTACCTACGTTTCGAAGGGCCTGTAAAGCAGAGCTCTTCTGCTTGACTTTTAGTTAGTTGGGTTTGGTTTAGGTGGATTGCTTTCTAATTTTATTAGGATTATGTTTTTAAACTGAGATTTGTTAATGTTTCAGCTTCGGGACCACCTCTCATGGTATAATATTATGGGTTTAATGCAAGGAAGAGGCAAGGTGGTAGTGATCATAGCTCTGAACTCAAGACTGTTACGGGAAATGCTTGGGTCTCCTCTTCTAGATGGGGAAATTAGCAACAAGGAGACTTAGGTAGAGCGAATTAGGAGTGTGGATCTTCACTGATTATACGAAGGTCCAGTTCTCATAAATGAAAACTCTGGAGCGAATATATTTTATAATGTTTTACTGAGAAGTAATGAATAAAGCAGGGGTGTCGAACTCATATGTTATGAGTGCTGGATCTGAGATAAATAAGACCTTGTTGTGCTGGGCCATGTCGAGTTGGGCCAAGCCATGCCGGGCTGCACCATGTGTGTACCTATTTAAGATTAGGTAGCAGAGATATAAATTTTATGAAGGACTCAGACAAACACAAATATATATTTTTTAAAAACTTAAAACATGCTTAAAACATTAGCACTCATTGGTTTTAAAGATGCTTTCTTTGTATTCTCCCATGGGATCCAGGGAACTGGGCAAAGAAAGCTCTGGCTCTTTCCTTCCTTCCCCAGGGGACTGGGGGGGGGAGCTTCAGCCAATAGAAGGAAGAGAGGCTTGGCTCAATAGCTCTGCTGTGCAATTGAGAGAACCTGGCAAAAGCAAGCTGTTCCTCCCCATGGGAGGAGCCTCAGCCAATGGAGAAAATAGAGGTTTTGCTCTGTAGCTTCTGTGCAATTGAGCAAGCCTTGCAATGCAAGCTGTTATGCAGAAGGAAGCAAGATATAGGGAGAAGGATGCAGATGACAGCCAGTTGCTTGAGGGCCTAATTGGAGCCCTATGGCGGCCTGATTTGGCCCCCTAACTGCATGTTTGACACCCCTAGTATAAAGGGGTACAATCACACACACAAGCAATAAAACATACAATCAAGAACTAAGAAACTAGAGATTATCGATAGAGAATTGAAGGGTTTGGTTGAAGTTGGTTATACTACCTGTCCTTGAGTGCAGTGAAGAGAAGCGGAGGAGAGAACTTGCCTGACCAGCAAGACATACTCTAGAGACCCAATTACTAAGAGTAACTGGGGGTACAGACTGTATATGGCGCCTTACAGAATGGACCATGGGCTGGGATTTGGACACAGTTCTTATAGGGTTTGGAGGGGTGGGGCCCCTCCTGTAACTAAGGGGGCTTGATGGCCCAGTGATGTGCTTATATTGGTCACTTGAATGGATTTCCAGGCGGATACAATAGGGTGTGTCAACACAGCCGTGTTTGTCCAGATGAGTTAACAATAGGTCAGAGTGAGTTTTAATGTATTAATTAATTTTGGGTGGCACCCTGAGGAAGAGTAGACTTGGAAGATAAAGGAATTCCATAGTGTCAGACATTACCACAGCAGTAGGGAAAGAAGATAGTGGAATTCAGGTAATAAGTCAGGAAGGTGGTGACTTAATCAGATAGCCAGAGGTTAAGACAGAAACAGTACTCACCAGTTGAACTCATAGTGTTATCGCTCAGTTGGGATTGGGGTGAGCAATCAGCACAGGAAATATGTCTATGTTGCAATCTGAGCAAAGCCTCAACATTTCTCTGCTATGTCACATAGAGTGTTTCAGTTGGCCTTTTTATTTATTGATTGATTTGATTTGATTTATATCCCGCCCTCCCCGCCGGAGCAGGCTCAGGGCGGCTCACAACAATAAAATGAAAACAATTAATTTAAAAAATGTATAACATTAATACGACAATTTAAAATTCAATAATTAAAACAATCATTAAAACAATCTGGTGCTGATATCATATGTGGTTGTTTCGCTTCCAATGGCTTCAGTATTCTTACATTTTCTCCCACTATGACGGTAACTCTAGATCAGTTAAAGGCTAACCGGAAGAGTGTGATTTTACAGGCCTTGCGGAACTGGGCAAGGTCCCGCAAGGCCCTCAGTTCCTCCGGTAGCTGGTTACACCAGTTTTCTGATCATTTTGTTTCCTGGTCTTGGGATCCCCTTAGCTCAGATGCCTTTTGGATATTGGCAGGGCTTCTGGCCACAAGACTGAGAACCTGAGCCACCCAGGCCAACTTATATACACTTCAAGGTCCCCGTGCTAGCATGCCATTGGGTCATTCAGGGTCTCGTGATTGGAGCAGGGCAACAGGTATTTGGATCCTGCTGTCCATTGTTCCTGAGTCCCCAAGCTCAGTCCTTGCGTCTCCAATGAGCCAGGCAGGAACACACACAAATAGTCTTCACTTTGGTCTGCATACACAACCCCCAAAGAACATTACGCTCAGTCGATAAGAACTTGCTGGTGGCTGGTGGCCCAAGAGACATCCGGCTGGCCTTGACCAAGGCCAGGACATTTTCAGCCCTGGCCCCAACTTGGTAGAGCTCTCTCAGGGTTGCCAGGTCTGACTCAAGAAATATCTGGAGACTTTGGGGATGGAGCCAGGAGCAAGGTTATGACAAGCACAATTGAACTCCAAAGAGAGTTCTGGCCATTGCATTTAAGAGGCTGCAGACCTTTTAAATGCCTTCTCTCCATTTGAAAATAATGAAGGATAGGAGCACCTTCTCTTGGGGCTCATAGAATTGGACCCCCGGTCCAATATTTTTGAAACTTGGAGAGTGTTTTGAGGAGAGGTACCAGATGCTATGCGGAAAATGTTGTGCCTCTACCTCAAAAACAGCCCCCTGAGCCCCAGATACCCATAGATCAATTCTCCATTATAACCTATGGGAACTGGTCTCCATTGGAGTGCCCAGCGGACATTTCCCTCCCCCCACCCCACTTTCTGATAACCCTGAAGTGGAGGGGGGAGGGCCTCTGAACCAGGGGATCTCCTGCCCCCAACTGGGGATTGGCAACCCT
Organism: Heteronotia binoei; assembly: GCF_032191835.1. Taxonomy (NCBI): domain Eukaryota; kingdom Metazoa; phylum Chordata; class Lepidosauria; order Squamata; family Gekkonidae; genus Heteronotia; species Heteronotia binoei. The sequence continues at coordinate 85,657,139 of NC_083230.1, forward strand.
AATTCTCTGCCAAATTAATAACATCCATGCCCTGTGGGACTTAATGCAGTCCACATGGCATGCAAGGCAGAGTTCCGCCAGGCATTTGGCAGAGGCCAGCAACAGCATCCATCTGGAAGGCACTCCTGTTTCTCCTGCCTCCCACCCCCCTACCCCCCTCATGAGGCAATGGTATATTTTTTGCAGCTTCACCACCATCTCATTGGTTATAGGTTATTTTTTGCTGTAATATGATAGGAATTTTAAATATGATTCTCTTACATATATGTTTTATATAGATGTGTATGGTCCTGAGCCCTGTTCCACAGGGAAGGGTAGTTTAAAAATTGAATTCAATAAATCAACTTTTTTAGCTGCCTCAAGACCACCTGGTTGTGAAAGGGGCATGTAAATTTAATAAATAAATTAAACATGACTAAATCAAGAAAAGCAAAGTGTGGAAATCCCATCAATCGACTAATAAGCCCAAGTGGTGAACAAGGCAAATTAGATGAGGGCTGATTTTAGGAGAGGCATCATTACAAGTCTTACTCTCATGGAACCTCTGGACTGGGTCTGGGAGCTCTAGATGTCAGGGCTGTCAAAGAGCCACTTAGGAATCCAGCCAGTGTCATAACAGGGAAACAGAAGCCTGAAGTTTCACCCACTGGATCAAGGAAGTCACAGGATGAGGTGCAGCAGGTACCACAGTCCTTATGTAGAAGTTTGCTCTGCAGATCCCTGTACAGTCTAGAATCTCCTCACTCTAGATATGAAAAACCAGACTTCCATGATCAACACATAAAAGAAACAGAGCAGTTTGAAACAATATTGATAAAACAGTCCTCAGCCTAAGAACAGTCCATAAAACAGCTTTTTTTAATCAAAAAAGGACCCCTTTCATTAAAGTGCAAAGATACAGCAGAAATACCTGGACTCAGAGGTGGTGAGTCCAGTGCTGCAGAAACACACAGACATGAGCTCCTCCAAACAAGGGTAGATCATGAACACATTCAAGTCTGAGTCCAATAGCACCTTTAAGACCAACATGAACACATAAGTTTATACCCAGAATTCAACTTTGTTGGACTTAAATGCACTTCTAGACTCAAACTTTGTTCTATTACTAAATCAACATGACTACCCACCAGAATCTACTCTCAAGTTCAGCCTTTTCAGCACACCTTTAGAATTCAAATACAGTCTGCCTTGGCTATCAGAAGTTTTGCAGAACAGGGATAGGAACGGCACATATAAAACCTAAATCGGAAAAGAACCTACTATGCTCCTGGCCTGGTTCTGACTTACTACAGGACATTTGCTTTATAGAGATGCTACGCAATGTTGTGGTCTGCACTGTTCTGTCTTGAAAACAGCAGTTTGTTTCCTTTGTGCAAACAGAACCCAGGGGTTTTTATTTTTGTTGCATTTCCTGGTTCTTTACGCAAAAATTGTCCTGTGAAATATGGTTAGTATTCAACATGATTCTTGTTACAATTGCATATAAAATGTGCATGACATATGAATGGCTTTAAAAAGCTGTAAGAATGCTGTTGGGAAAAAAATGGATGAATTTGGAACACCAATAATAAAATGAGGTAAAATGAAGAAAGTTAATGACAACAACATGCTATGCTAAAAAGAAATGAAAAAGTGGTACATGTGTACATCCCTGCTCTATACAATTGTTGGACAACCAGTTGCTCAGATGGAAGAAGTTATCTAAATTATGAGATACCCTGATGCGCTAGAAGGCAGCAAGGTACAAAAATGTTGTATAGTGACTACACCCAGTCATCACTTTCCTTTTGACTTCACTGCAGGCTGCCGCAATCTTGCCCATTACTTATGATCAGCAGTGGATAGAAATTGAGAATCTTTCTCCTGGCACAGAGTATGAGGCTGTTGTTCGTGTCAAGGTCCAAGATTACAGTGGTTACAAGAGCATATGGAGCCACTGGAGTACAACGTTAAAGTGGAGAACTTACCCAAAAGGTAGATTTCATAGTCTTTGAAATATATGACCCTTTTCTGGCATTATCATACTAGAAGCATGCATACAGAGAGTGTGCCACCTGCAATTAGGGTTGCCAACCTCCATGTGGAGACGAGGTCTCCAGTTATTACAATTGATCTCTAGATGACCAAGATCTATTCTCCTGGAGAAAACTACTGCTTTGGCAGGAGGGCTGTATGGCATTACACCCTGCTGAGGTCCCTCCCCTCCCCAGGCTCCACCCCCAAAATCTCCAGGTATTTCCTGGCCCAGAGTTGGCAAATCTACTTCCAGTCCTCCCAATATGCATGGCTAGGGGTCATTTCGTAAAAAAAGAGATGCCGGAGCTCATTAGCACAACTCATTTGCATAACTCATTTGCATGTGACACACACCCCTGACATCACCAGAAGGTGTACTAAATTATATCAGCTCAGCAGCTACCTTAAAATGCTTCTTGAATTATAACTGTCACAATAAAACCTTACTCCCATCATACTTTTTCAATTACTTTCTCCTATGTGGCCACAGTAGCATGATGAAGATTTCCATCTGCTTTACATGTTTTGGTTATTTCCCCATTTTTGTGGGGGAAAATATTAGAAAGTTTGTCAAATCTTAAGAGTTCAGCCAAATTCTCACAGGGGGGTTGAACAATGGAGCCCAGAAGCAAGGGTTTTTGTGTGTGTGTGTGTGGGGGGGGTGTATCCAGTATCCTTGCCAAGAAAACCCCATGAACAGAAACAAAAGGCTAAAAGATATGGCGGTGAAAGATGAGCCCCTCAGGTCAGAAGGTGCCCAATATGCTACTGGGGAAGAGCATTCAAGTAACCATAGAAAGAGTGAAGCGACTGGGCCATTGCCGAAAAGATGCTCAGCTGTGGATGTGTCTGATGGTGAAAGAACAGTCCAATGCCGCAAAGAACAATACTGCATTGGAACGTGAAATGTAAGATCTATGCATCAAGGTAAGCTAGATGTGGTCAAACAAGAGATGGCAAGACTGAACATCAACATTTTGGGAATCAGTGAACTAAAATGGATGGGAATGGGTGAATTTAACTCAGAGGATCACTACATCTATTATTGTGGGCAAGAGTCCCATAGAAGAAATGGTGTGGCCTTTATAGTTAACAAGAGAGTGAGGAAGGCAGTAATGGGATACAGTCTCAAAAATGACAGAATGATCTCGGTCCGTATCCAAGGCAAACCATTCAATATCACAGTAATCCAAGTCTATGCCCCAACCACTGATGCAGAAGAGGCTGAAGTGGACCAGTTCTATGAAGATCTACAACACCTTCTAGAATTAACACCAAAAAAAGATGTCTTCCTCATCATAGGGGACTGGAATGTCAAAGTAGGAAATCAAAAGGTGACCGGAAAAGGTTTGGCCTTGGAGAACAAAATGAAGCCGGGCAAAGGCTAATAGAGTTTTGTCAAGAGAACAAGCTGGTCATAGTGAACACCCTCTTCCAACAACCTAAAAAGGCGACTCTGCACGTGGGCATCACCTGATGGGCAACAAAGAAATCAGATTGATTATATACTCTGCGGTCAAAGATGGAGAAGCTCCTTACAGTCAGCAAAAACAAGACCTGGAGCTGACTGCAGCTTAGATCATGAGCTACTCATTGCAAAATTCAGGCTTAAACTGAAGAAAACTGGGGAAGCCATTAGGCCATTCAGGTTTGACCTTGATCACACCCCCTATGAATATACAGTGGTGGTGAAGAATAGGTTTAAAGAACTAGATAGCCAGAGTGCCTGAAGAACTATGGACGGAGGTTCGTGACATTGTACAGAAGGCAGCAATCAGCACCATCCCATAGAAAAAGAATTGCAAGAAGGCAAAGTGGCTGTCTGATGAGGCTTTACAAATAGCTGAGAAAAGAAGGAAAGTGAAAGGCAAAGGTAAAAAGGAAAGATTCACCCAACTGAATGCAGATTTCCAGAAAACAGCAAGGAGAGATGAGGAGACCTTCCTGAAGGAACAATGCAAAGCAATAGAGGAAAATAACAGAATGAGAAGGACAAGAGATCTCTTCAAGAAAATTGAAGAAATCAAGGGAACGTTTTGTGCAAAGATGGCCATGATAAAGGACAAAAATGGCAGGGACCTAACAGAAGCAGAAGAGATCAGGAAGAGGTGGCATGAATACACAGAAGAATTATACAAGAAAGATCTCAATGTCCCGGACAACCATGACAGTGAAATCGATGACCTTGAGCCAGACATCCTGGAGAGTGAAGTCAAATGGGCTTTAGAAAGCATTACTAACAACAAAGCAAGCGGAGATGACGGTATCCCAGTTGAGCTATTCAAAGTCCTAAAAGATGATGCTGTTAAAGTGATGCACACATGTCAACAAATTTGGAAAACACAACAGTGGCCACAGGATTGGAAAAGATCGGTTTATATTCCAATCCCAAAGAAGGGTAATGCCAAGGAATGTTCAAACTATCACACCATTGCACTCATTTCACATGCCAGCAAGGTCATGTTAAAGATCCTACAAGCTAGGCTTCAGCAGTATGTAGATCAGGAACTACCAGAAATTCAAGCTGGGTTTCAGAGAGGTAGAGGAACTAGAGATCAAATTGCCAACATTCGATGGATTATGGAGAAAGCATGGGAGTATCAGAAAAATGTCTATTTCTGCTTCATTGACTAAGCTAAAGCCTTTGATTGTGTGGATCACAACAAACTGTGGCAAGTCCTTAAAGAGATGGGAGTACCAGACCACCTCACATGTCTCCTGAGAAACCTGTATAAGGGTCAAGAAGCAACTGTCAGAACGGGATATGGAACAACTGATTGGTTTAGAATAGGAAAAGGAGTTCGACAAGGATGTACATTGTCACCATGCTTATTAAATTTATATGCAGAGTACATCATGCGGAATGCTGGCCTGGATGAAGCACAAACCGGAATTAAGATTGCCGGGAAAAACATCAGCAACCTCAGATATGCAGATAACACTACTCTAATGGCAGAAAGTGAGGAGGACCTAAAGAACCTCTTGTTGAGGGTGAAAGAGCACAAAAGTAGACTTGAAACTCAACATCAAAAAACCTAAGATTACAGGCCATGGCTGAGTGGCTCAGACTGAGTGGACTGACATTGAATCCTGCGAAGACAGAGGTCCTTTGTTTGGGCCGTCGGGGGCCGGGGGGGGAAATCCCCCTGCCAGCTTTTGGCGGTGTCCCGCTGAGGCCGGCGGACAGGGTCAAAAGCCTGGGGGTGCTGCTGGAGCCGTCCCTAAATATGGAGGCCCAGATAGCAACCACTGCCAAGTCCGCGTTTTTTCATCTTAGACGGGCAAGGCAGTTGGCCCCCTTCCTGGACCCCGACGACCTAGCAACAGTGATCCATGCTACGGTCACCTCGAGGTTGGATTACTGCAATGCCCTCTACATGGGGCTGCCCCTGTGCCGGACCCGGAAACTGCAGCTGGTGCAGAATGCCGCAGCCCGGCTGTTATTGGGCCTCCCAAGATGGGGGCACATTCGGCCGGGTCTTCGGGCTCTGCACTGGCTTCCAATAATATACTGAGTCCGGTACAAGGTGCTGGTCATTACCTTTAAAGCCCTATATGGCCTGGGACCTGCCTACCTGAGGGACCGTCTCTCCCCACACGTTCCCCAGAGAGTACTGAGGTCTGGGACTCAAAATCTTCTCACCATCCCCGGGCCCAAGGAAGTGCGCCTCAAAATAACTAGGGACAGGGCCTTTTCCACAACGGCCCCTATGTGGTGGAACCAGCTACCGGAAGAGGTGCGGGCCCTGCGGGATCTTACTCAGTTCCGCAGGGCCTGTAAGACGACCCTCTTCCGGTTAGCCTACGCCTGACTAGACAAATGTAGCTTTCTAGATCTTAGATTTTTGTGATTATACTGCACAGTTTTAATGTAAAATGTAAAATTTTAAGGTTTTTAGGTTTTAAATGTTTGAATTTAAATGTATTAATTTGTTCCGATTTTATTGTTTTATTATTTGTTGTAAGCCGCCCTGAGCCACTTGTGGGAAGGGCGGGATATAAGTTACGGAATAAATAAATAAATAAATAAGATCATGTCATCTGGCCCCATCACACTTTGGCAAATAGAAGGGGAAGACATGGAAGTAATGACAGACTTCCCGTTTCTGGGGTCCAAGATCACTGCAGATGGTGACTGCAGCCATGAAATTAAAAGACGTTTGCTCCTTGGGAGGATAGCTATGGCGAACCTGGGCAGTATAATAAAAAGTAGAGACATCACCCTGCCAACAAAAGTCCATATATTCAAAGCGATGGTATTCCCAGTGATAATGTATGGCTGTGAGAGCTGGACCATAAGGAAGGCCGAGTGCAGAAGAATAGATGCTTTTGAGATGTGGTGCTGGAGAAGACTCTTGAGAGTCCATTGGACTGCAAGAAGTTCCAATCAGTCAGTCCTACGGGAAATCAACCCAGGCTGTTCCCTGGAAGGTCAGATGCTGAAGCTGAAGCTCAAATACTTTGGCCACCAAATGAGAAGGGAGCACTCCCTGGAGAAGATCCTGATGCTAGGAAAGACAGAAGGCAAAAGAAGAAGAGGACGGCAAAAGATGAGATGGCTGGACAATGTTACTGATGTAACAAACATGAATTTGAGCAGACTTCAGAGGATGGTGGAAGACAGGAGGAACTGGTGTGACTTGTCCATGGGGTCACAAAGAGTCAGACTTGACTGTGCGACTGAACAACAACAAAGAAAGAGCACAATAAAATTTAGAGATTGCAGAGTTCCACTCTTGTAAGCTCCTACCCAAAATGAGGCCTGTACATGGCTATTGTGTTGTGTGAAGAGGAGAGGGGGCTAGGTGTATTTACCATTTGTGTGTGGCCCTAGTGTACATGAACACAAACCTTGAAAATCAGTGGTCACCTCACACACACCAGAGCTGTATGTGCATGATGTTGCCCCTGATCACACAACATGGCAACCAGACATATCAGGGGCATCTATACAAGGTTGGGAGGCTCCCAGTATGTGTGATCATAATGCCTGAATAGTGTTTTTGTCTTCAGTTAATGACTAAACAAAGAGAGGTCAGAAATCTCTCTTCTGCTGATTTGTACTTTGTTTTCTTTCTAGTTATTCCTGAAGAACTATCCTTACTTAGCTTCCTTCCAGCTCTTCTAGCCTTTGGCATCAGTTCAATCTCCATCTTCCTCATTGTTGCTATCTCGCTGGTCAAAACACGGATACCAAAATGGTAACATTGAAATCTCATTTTTACTCTTCTCTTCTGGAATATTTTGTGTTTTTTAGGCAACTGATAGCTGTCCACCACACTGACTGTTCTCAAGAGCCCCTACCTCTGAAGCAGCTGTAGATCCTTAACCTGATTTGCAAGCACTGCTGTTATATGTGCTTGTCCAGTGGCAACCAAATGACTAGTCTCTGCAAACAGCCAACAAACAAAAAGGTGTAGAGCTGGGCTGATATATAGCCAGGGCCAGCTTCATGGCATCTGGTGCTTGAGCCAAGGTCCCGCCCCCCTGCCCCTTGACCCACCACCCTTGCAATGCCCAGCCATTTCATGTTATTCTAGGTTCAGAGCATTTTATATTTTTAGTTTCTGCTGTGACCCTTGTGCTTTTTCTTCATGTTTTATTTTAAAAAATAGCATTGCCAATTCCCACTATTCCCCCACCTTTCCATTTAAAAAAATATATCACAAGGGTTTTAAGCATGTTTATATTTTTAAGTTAAAAATAATATCTTTAATTGTGTTTATCTGTATCCTTTTTAAAGTTTATTGTTAGGGAAACTGCTCTCAAAATGAGATTGGGGAATTAGATTGAGAGACAGCTGGCCCAATAGGAATCTTTGTTATCTGTGTATACCAGGCTCAACCATTCAGATAGTCAATGCTCAATAAACTGGACTCTAATTTAGTAAAATCAATTGTAATTTATTTGAGACAATAGTTCTTTCACACAAGATACAAAAGCAATCTCACATTCACACAGGTCTAAAGAAATATAGAGAGATCGATAGGGGAACATAAAAGGATGGACATACAGGGTGATACTACCTCTCGCAGACTCCAAGGAAGGCTCCGATGGCGACGAATGAGGGAATGGGGGAATGGACCCGAAACTGATCAGGAATCGGGGATGGATCTATACAGCGGAATAAGGGGGTTGCTGAATAGAGAGCACACCTGTGGGTAGCTAGTCCACAGGTTATATAGTGTCACCTTAGTCCTGAGGGAATGGGAGGTGACTGGGAGTGGTAATGGGAGGTTCCGCTGATGACCAAGAAGGCTGGACACCGGCTGGACCAATGGCGAGTCTATGGCGACACCTGATTGGGTGCATGCTTCAACCAATGAACATCACCTTCATCCTGGGCATCCTGGAAACTTCCAAGTTGCGACAGGGCCTGGGGCGGCTCCAATGATATCAGTATGGGAATGGTTGGGTGATTGGGAGGAGATGGGATTAACTGGGAAGGTGACAATAGAGAATCAGATATGGACCTAGGTATTCCGGTGTAGACAAAAGGGCTTGGAGATATCAGGAGAGATCCTTCCTCTTTCTCATCATCTCCTGGGTGAAGCCTGTTGTTCAGGATATTACTTGGCAATCAGGATTAATAGTGGAGCCATTAATCCATTCATAAACGAGATAGGTTGCTTGTGGGCTAGGAATGACTCAAGGTGTGTACGTGTAGTTCCCACTAAGAAGGAATGAAGCCCAACCAGACAGGAAGATGGCTACATGTGGCGTTAGCGAAACACAGTGGCTTCCATGCTTAGCGCTTCAACACCGTTCGCCTGGACAGCTCCGTGGCGGCGTAGCCTCCTCCTCGCCATGGCGGATTCCACGCGATAGCGGGGAAACGTTCGTGTGCGTCTGCAGACACTCTGTGCCTGTCTCAAGCACTTGTATACTTGGTAGTTGGTACACAGGAGTCTTACGTAGTTCCTGGATAGCTTTACTCGCATTCACTGGCCAGGCGGATGCAAGCTCACTTCTCCAGGCGCCCTGGCAACCATGTTTGTGACAGAGGGGTCATTTTCTCACAGTTCCCCCCCTCGAGACTGACGTCACCGTCTAGTGGCAAAGTCTCGTATACATAAAAGATAGAAAAAGAAAAACGGGGGCTACGGTAAGCGGGCGGTGAGCCCTTGAAACGGGGGTGTCTACTAGGGAATACCGGCTACCTGCAAAAAGGTTGGAGCCACTATCTAAGACTACTCAAAACACAATTTTAAAAATGCCAATGGGCCGTCAGATCCTTCCTTGGCGTTCATGCTTACAGGGAGGCCTGTTGGGATACATTGTGCATACTCAGCATTTCATGTAGCATTATAAAATCCATAAAAACACATGGTAAAATCACATAATACAAAGTATTTGAATCAAAGATTACTTAAAAGCAAAATCATGCGCGCAGTCTAGGCCAGCTAGGCTGCAATAGTTGATTGGGTAGGAAATAAACATTACATATTATCAGCGGATCCACGAGGCAAAGCAATCCTTCGGGATCTCCATATTACATTTCATACTCATAAAATCCTAACACTATGCTAATACATAATTCATCTAGCTATTTTCTGACCTTTGGTCTTCAGGCTTCTTCTTCTCCCCCCCCCTCGATAACCTTCCGCGCTGGGGACAGAAGAGGCTTCCCTTCTCATTCGGCTTGTCTGTAGTCTTTTCCTGGAGGGGAGGAGGTTGGCGGCGCCGAGTAGTCTGCTGCGGTTATCCCCCCCCCCTTGTATCCAGGCTGCCCACAGTGAAGCCAAGTTTCCAGCGGAGCATGCTCAACACGGAAACCTCCGACGTTGCTCGGACCCCGTCGGGGGTTCGTCCACATGACCCGGGGAGACCCTATCTGGAGGGGTCTCCCATGCACTCATGCAAATGAAGAGGAAAAAGGATTCTGGGAGAAATTTTCGCACGCTTTTGGTTATGTTTATACATGTTTTGGACAACATTTAGCAAATTCTGGCGAAGCATTTCTACACAACCAGATTTCCTAATGAGTTTACAGTCTTCTATAGTTTGACTTTAGATTGCTTCCTTCAACCTTAAAGCATGTCGCTCCTCATGCCTTCCCGGCTTTGCGGAGGGGGGAAGCATGCGTCTGGAAGTGCGGACCCATGGGTCACCACCCCGAACCGGGGAGCACGGCCGCGGAAAGGCCTCTCCTATTGCTGTAGGTTCGGGGAAGTTGATCCAAGGGTCGCTTTCCTTATTTTAATCGGGAGCCCGTGTGGGCTCCGGAGAGCCAGCTATAAGCATGGCTCTCTTTTAGGGCCTATTGGAGTCCCTCCCTGACTGGGAGGGGGGGACTCCCCCTTTACTTGGTAAAAGATAGATAAAAATGAATAAATAAGAAAAACATACACACAAGAAAACTTTAGTCCAAGTTGGTATTTGGCCTAAGGTTCCCTGCCCGTCAATCAAGGTTCTGACCGGCAGGGGTGGGATCTGGGTTGCATGGTAGTTCCTACTTCCTGTGAGGTCGTGCCCATATCATGATGCCAACAACCCGTCGGTGGGCGTGGGAGATGCAAATGACCCTCTTGAAAGGCAGTTTAGGGGATTTTTCCATTTCCCCACACTAACCTGGCTGTACAGTGGAAATCATGGAGAGAAGTGTGTCGAGTTGGGCCAGTTACTCCATTGGGTAGGCTTCTCCGAACCTACACCATAAGGAGAGGCCTTTGCCTCGGCAACTCCCAACCTGGAGATGCTCCTTGGGAAACCGAGAAAGAGCCCCTGCAAAAAGGGATAACTTGGTTCTCACACCCTCCGTCTCCATACTCCCTGGTTCGGCCCTGCAATTTTTCCGAAAAGCCTGCCCACCCAAGGGCGGGCACCCTTTCTTTGTATAAAAACAGATCTCTAAATATACACACATGGGTATGACCAGTCGAGAACCCCTCTTGTGTTACCCCTCCCGCCCGGGAGATGGCAACTGATACACTGCCACGTCACTTCTTCCGCATCGCACCGCCGTCTATCGGCAGACAGGGCGGTTTACAGAGGCGCCAGGCAGGGATGACATACAGTTTCTTACGCAGACCAAGTGGGAGGCACATATGCAAATATCCTCTTGCTCTGAAGTGGGTCTCTTGAATCATTGTGGGGGCACCCCCTTACAAAAATACCCCAAAAAGGCTTTCGTCACCCTCACATGGCTTTCCTATTATGGGGTGCATCTTTTCCTTAGGGAGCAACCGAGTCACTGTGACTTGGGGGTGTCTCTGTGTGCTTAGCTTTCCCGGTGGGGGCCGGGCTCAAACATTCCGCCTGGGTCCGTGTGCGCCTTTACAAACTCGGGGTGCCCCTGCACGTATGGCACCTGGTGCAGAGTCTGTTCTGGCCCCCTGAGACCCTAGGTGGGCGGAACTTTTAGCTGGAGCTCCGCGCTCCGGAGGGCAAGTGTCACCACCTGCCCTCTTTTAACCCTCAGGGTCGCCTCGGCGGCCCAACTTCTCTGGTAAAAGATAGATAAAACTTAAAATCAACAGTTCATTGCCAATATGTGGCGTTGGAACTCCAAGTCCCAGATGTCCCTAGCCCTGCGCTTCGGGTTAGTGCATGCGCAAAGTGCCTTTATGCAGATGAACTAAGCCTAAGATGAACTAAGCCTAAGCAAGGTATTAAAAAGCATTTTCCAATAAGTGGACCTGGGTTCGGCCCGCTCCTGTGGGAATAGCGGCTCGTGGAAGGGCCACTGTTCAGGTGTGACATTGGCCCCAAAATCGCTCTTCACCTGTGTTGCTTTTAACCTAAAAGATAGTCGATGGACGCGGGGCGCCCGAGGGAGGTGGTTTCCCTAAGCTCCTCGGTTCGGGTGCTCATGCACAGCCTGAGTCCCTCCCACAGTTATGTGGGTAAGGGCTGCACGCTCGGGCGTCCCAATGGGTCAGAACAGAGGCTGCACCAGGTTCCTGATGCTTTGAGTGTCTGCAACTTCTTCCCCTCTCCGTTCCCTGTGTTCCTTCAGGATCACGGAGCGCCGGAAGAGCCACAGAGCTCAAACACTGGACTACTGGGAGTCTCTCTGGGTCAGAACAGGTTCTGTCTCAGAGTCACTTTGGGCCTTGTAGTGATGGATCACTTGGTGGGACTGCAGCGTTTGAGGACTGCTATCTAGACTACCAAGAAGTGATTCAACACTTGCAAGGATACCCTGAGTTTGTTCTGCTCAATTTGTGCTTCTCTCACCCTACCCCCTTGGGCTAACAAGCCCACCCTTTACATGGTAAAAGATAGAACCTTTCATGGGAGCAAAGTGAGGGGCTATGGGATACTGACATTCAGAATTTTAAACTGGCTGTGGGGACTACATTTCCCATCGTCCTCCGCTTCCCAGCCCAAAAGTTGGGGCATGTGCAGAAGAGGTTTATGCAAATGCCTCAAGTTCAGGGTTTCCTGGGAGCGACGGGGCAGTGGGGTTTTCAATCACAAAAGCTTTATCCCTGGGTGAATAAGGAGGGGGAGGTTTCCCAAACCCATAAACATGATGCAGGGATTTAGAATATAGTGTAGGCTGAGTTACCATTTGACTTATTGTGACCTTTTAGTTAGTTGGTGGGATCGAGGCACCAAAGGGGGAAGATCGGGCGGCTTTATCCCGTGACCCGGCCGGTCCCCGCTGTTGTAAAACATGTGGGGCTGCAGAACCGGGGGTCTCAGCGGGTCAGTTGAACTGAAGCGCCTGGCACAATCCAGTTCAGATGGGAGCCTGAAGTCGCACGGCTGACCCCGCGAACATGCGGGAGTCTTCCAATGAAGACTTCTGAACCCTCGAGAGGCATCTCTTGTCCTCCCTTGCAAGTGCTACCTTGCCACTGCTGGTCCGCAGTCCACGGTTCGGTATTGTCGCTTTTCCCCTCTCCCCTTCCCCTGGGCTACACAGCCCTCCCTTACAAGTAAAAGAAAAGCTCTTGGGAAAGGGAATAAAAGGGGGGAAACCCCCCCCCCCCCGTGAGTGGGGAGGGGATTCAAGGAGCTCTTAGGGCTTCTCAATGACGAGGGGACGATATCTCCACATGGTTTGGAGTTCGTCCACCTTCTTCAGCTGCTTTCTCAGCCAGCACCCCAGGACAATTATTACAATACAGAGAATAATTTGGAAGACCAAGATAACTACAATAGGGTGCAGGGCTACATTTAGTATGGCTGACCCAGTCGGACTCCAGCCAAGAAGCGTGTCAAGGAATGAATGTTTTCCCGTGTCCTTGATTTGTGTTAAAAGGCTGGAGATTTCATGCCCATCGTGTTTAACCACCATGGCTGCTGTATCTCCACTCCTCTTAATGTCTTGCAAGGTTTGCTTTAAAAGGGGATGAGACAACAAGGATCTAATCGCTCGTAGCCCCATGCCCAGAAAGACTGGTTGAATAAATTTAAATAGGCTAGGGGCCAACAGGATTTCTTCCCTAGTCCATATGGGGACTGTGAAGTCTATGTCACATCCTACAATGGAGGATAGGTTGCAGAAACATCTGTTGACACCTGGCAACATGGGTTGGATGTGGAAGGTATTTATGATGAGATACTCACAGTGTGTCCTCACGCAAGCACACCCCCTTCCTAAATACACAAAAGCGGAGGCATTCTCTTGCCTAAGCGCATATTTGCATTCTCGAGGAAAGTCCCTTAGGGGGTTCACACAGGGGTGGTGAGTTTGTAGAGTCTGCTCATCACAAATAAATCCCAAGTTGTCTTTATGCACACACGCCTGTAAATCTACTGCTTCCCAACTTCCGTTGTCATTCCTAGCCCACTTATCTGAGTCTGAGGAATACAAGACTTCGGTTGGCCCCACTTGCAGCCCTAGCGGCACAACGGGGTGTACATAAAAGAACCTTTTTGCAGTGGGCATCAGGATGAGAAGTCTCCGTTCCTGCCTGTCCACAGAAAAAGATGTATTAACCAGAGTCCACCAGGCTTCCAATTCCAGTTGCGGGGCGGGAATTTCTGGTCTAATTAACTGCTTGATTTCTAAAGGAATATTTCCCTCCGTGGCCTGTCTGATCATGCCCATGGTTACTGCCAAATTCATAGCTTGAGCCTGGGTGCACGCCAGTGCCAAAGAAATATTGACCTGTAGAGATTGAGTGCCTTTCAACAGCAAGGCAAAATCCCTTTCGATTTGGTTTTCCCAATTTACTAAGATGGAGCTGATAGAATGCTGGACTTCAGAGATGGTGTGGAAAGAGTCATTAATGGGTTTTCCCAGCTGAGAAATATAGGAGGTAGCATAGGCAAATTTATTTGCTAGCGTTTCTATATTAATAGAGTCTAAGACCGCTACTCCTCCAGCAACTGGTGCTACCCAGTCTCCTACAGATCGTTTCGATCTGCGAGGTGTGTTCCCCACCCATAACTGCAGCCAAGCTTCCCAACCCTTTTTACTGGGTTCCAAGTAGGGAGCACATTGTGGCAACTTTTCGACGGTATTTAATCCCGTCAGGCTGACCCTGATTTCCTTTAGTACCATCTGTGGGCGAATTAAAACTTGCTCCCTTATATCTCGCTTAATCACATGGGAGCCAATTATATGAGAGTTGGCATTCAGAGTGGTTTCAGCGTCTACGATGAGAGGATTAAATTGGAGCTGAGTGAGATTTCCTATAAGGAGGGTGTAGTTTCCTTCCTCCGATTGAAGTTTTGTACTGAAAATACCTAGTTTAGTAAATTTCGTAACAGTCATTTGCCCCTGCTGGCATAGAGGGTCTATTACCATAAACCAGTCGGGGGGTCCCTGTGTTTCTAATTCTGAATCAGTAACAACCCAATTTCTATTTGTCCATGTAGTTAGCTGGTAGTGCTGCGTCTCTCCACTAGGTGTCTGTATCGAGAACGCAAGTGATTTTTCTATTCTAGAGCCAATGGATAATATAAATTTGAAAGAGTCTCCTGCTTTCCATACTGCGGTCGACACAATGGCAATTTCACAGTATGGCCCCATATCCTCAGTAAACCCTTTAGAGGCTGGAGTAGCGCTAGGAGTTATCTTAGGAATTGTTGTCAATTTCCGTGGGCCCTTTGGAACATAAACACAATGCATTGGCACTAAAGGTCTCATGGTATCCTCATGAGAAAAGCAGTACAATTCCTGTGTTAACATTCTGGTACCAGCACATAGCAAAATCATATTTGGTGGTCTAACCCATTCTTCGTCACAGCTGCAAAAGTCATAGCTGTTTCTGGGAAGTCTGCTGTCATTTTCCCCATAATTAGACTTTATGACCTTACATAGCATGACTTCTTTGGGATACTTTGGGAGTTTTACATCTCCAATGAGAGAATGGGACTATGGTGGGCAATACTGCCCTATTAGCTGTACATTCCTTGTGCATTAACATTACATATATATAATACATTGTTCCCCATAACAACCTCACCTTTGTATTCTGGTAATCCATATTGTGTACCTAGAATAAAAGATAAAATTGTGCTGTAGACCCTTATTGCTATATCTACAGGCTTAAAGGGGT
Organism: Heteronotia binoei; assembly: GCF_032191835.1. NCBI lineage: Eukaryota > Metazoa > Chordata > Lepidosauria > Squamata > Gekkonidae > Heteronotia > Heteronotia binoei. The sequence goes on from NC_083230.1 coordinate 85,672,615, forward strand.
TACAGTACTAAAGCAAGGTTAGGAGAGAGAGGAAAGGAAAAGAGCAATTCACAGAAAAAAAACTTGCTGCAATTCTAAAATTACATGGTTGTGTTCTGTGTTCTTGTCTCTTATACCCCCCCCCCCCCTAGATTACTGTGTACAGGTCTCTGTCTCAGGAATCTTTTCTATTTTTGACTTGTTCAAGTTACACCTAGAGTGAGGAATGTGTCGCTTAGGGAGAAATCTACCGGTTCGGGGCATGGCATAACAGAGATCTGTCGGATTTCAGTTCTTTTCTGCGGCGGTGCCGCCTCAAGTTGCTGAATCGGGTTAGTGGTGGCGGGAGCAGTCCCCTTCCATTCCTTGAGTTGGGAACAGTGGAAGTACTTTCGCCAAGCTTCTCCGTTCTTTTTCTGGATCTCCACTTGGTAAACTGCTGGACTGATCCTCTGTGTTATTGGGACCGGACCTAACCATTTGGCTTCCAGGGAGTGCTCGTTTTGCGAGAATTTCCTATATAGCACTAGCTGTCCTGGATCCCATACCCGAGGGTTTTTAACCCAGCCTAGTCTTTGATCCATTGCCTGTTGTGTTTTTCCTAGTTGTTTAGCTACCTCTAGGTGGATATTGTGGACCTCCGTGACTAGTGATTGCACCCACGCGTCATTCACAACCACCGGCATCCAGTCAGATGTAAGTTGTGTTTTGAGCCAGAAGGCTTCTGGCAACACCATTTTCCTTCCTGTCATGACCATATGCGGTGTGTGACCATGGACGGCGGTAGTTCCCCTCAGCGCCATTAGGATAATGGGCAGCTTCTCGTCCCAATCCCTGCCTGTGGATTTTACTACTTTCCGTAAGGCTTCCTTGATGGTCCGGTTTGTCCTCTCAATTGCTCCTGAGGCTTGGGGGTGTCCAGCAATGTGAAACCGCTGTTCCACCCCCAAGGCTTTGCACAATTCCTTCGTGACCTCTCCGATGAAGTGTGACCCCAAATCCGAGTCCATGACCCTCGGGATCCCCCATCTCGTCCATAGGTGGTTGAATAAAATTTTAGCAGTTGTAGCAGCAGTGTTATATTTACAAGGGAAAGCCTCCACCCATTTGCTGAAAGGATCGATCACCGTGAGGCAGTATCGATTTCCTCTTGCTGTGCGGGGAAGGGGGCCGATAAAATCAATTTGTATTCGAGCCCAGGGTCCCTCTATTCTTTGGTGTTGGATAGGAGCTTTGGGTCCTGATGTGTCGGCATTAACCATAGCACACGCAAGGCAATTAGTCACCCACTGTGTGACTTCCTGGCGCATGCCCGGCCACCAGCCCGTCTCCCTCACCCGTTCCAAAGTTAGATTTGCACCGCGGTGTCCCTGCTCGTGCACGAACTTGATTAAATCCCCTCTGACCTGCAAAGGCACAATCCAGTGTTGCTCGCCCTGGCTATCTACTGCCCAGTAAATACCATCTTGCTGAATAATGGTGTATTTCCCAGTTTCATCCTTCTGGGCCTTGGCGAGCTCTAGGATCTCTGGGTCGTCTTTCTGGAGCTCGCCCAAATCCATCAGAATTTCTCTCCCTTTGCTCCGGTTCCGAGTGGTGACCGGATGCAGAGGAAAGGTGGGGGGTGAATGGAAAGGATTGGTGTCCGCGAATGCAGCTTCCTTGGCAATAGCATCTACCCTGTTGTTCCACATCCCTTCCTCTGTATAGTTTCTCTGATGTCCCTTGACGTGCGTTACATAGGTAGAGTCAGTTCGCGCTTCTATCCTTTCAGCTATTTGCAGCCATTTCTGGGAATGCGCGACCGGTTTTCCCTCGCTATTCAGCCAATTCTGTTTTTTCCAAATGGGTAGCCAGGCTGTGATCGCCTGCACCGTCCAATGGGAATCTGTAAAAATGGCTAAGGGCACATCCAGGGGCTCAAAGCAGAGGATGTTCAGTACCGCCTCCACCTCGGTGGCTTGGCTGGAATGGGGGCGGACTGTTCCTTTAAGAACTAGGGAGTCCTGCACCCTGATGGCTCCGTAGCCAGTTCGAGCTGAGCCATTTACATGGAAGGAGGACCCGTCACAAAACCAACAAACAAGTTCTTGTTGTCGGGCTTCTGCTAAGGTTATTCCTCCATTAACCGGCCAGGGTATATGTTGTACCACTGGCAGCGGGCACTCATGCTCTTCCCCTTCAACTACGAGGCCATAGGGCGAGGGCGGTTCCTTTTGCTCCTTCTGGAAATCTACCCCTCTGTTAGTTAGCGCCAGTGTCCACTGGGCAATCCTCTGGTTCGAAACTTGCCCATCTTTAACTTTCCCTGAGAGGATATACTTAAGAGGGGAATGAGTGGTTTGAACTATCACCCTTGCTCCTCCTATTATAAACTCCCAATGGGTTAGACTCCAAACCAGAGCGAGGCAGACCTTCTCACAGGGGGAGAATCTTTCCTCCACGGAAGAAAGGTTCCTGGAGGCATAAGCCACCACCCGCTGAGATCCCGCCCTTCTCTGGATCAGAGTAGCCCCCAGACTGTGCTCCGAGATAGCCAACTGAATGAAAAACGGCTGGGTAACATCGGGGTGGGCGAGCGCCGGAGCCTTTGCGAGGTCGCTTTTAAGCTCTGCAAAGGCCCGCTGCTGTTCCAGTCCCCAGTACCACTGCACGTCCTTCTTCAGGAGCTCATAAAGAGGTCGGGCTTTCTCGGAGAACATTTCTATGAAATCCCGAGAAAAGTTAAAGGTGCCTAACAGGGCTCTTAGTGAATGGGAGTCTGTGGGGGCGGGGAGTTTGGAAATCACTTCTACCCTCTGCGAGTCCGGTGTTCTCCCTTCTGCCCCTAGTGTGATGCCGAGGTACTTCACCTCGGTCTTCACTAGCTGGGCCTTTTCCCTGCTTGCCTTAAAGCCAGTTTCTTGGATGAGGTTGAGGACCTCCTCAGTGACCTCCCGGACCTTCTCCTCTGTTTCTGCATGGATCAGCACGTCATCTACATAACTGAGCACGCAATCCTTTGATCCAGGTAACAGTCGGTCCCACATCTGTACGACATGTGCGTGACAGATGCTTGGGCTTGAATGGAATCCCTATGGGGTCCGCTTGAATACGTACTGCTGGCCGCGGAAAGTAAACGCGAATTTATACCAACAGGACTCATGCAAGCAGATCGAGTGGAACGCGTTGGCCAGGTCCACCACGCTGTAAAATTTAGATCCCGCTGCAATGGCTGCCACTATCTCGTTATATTTGGCGACCACCGGGGCCACCGGGGGAGTCACTGCATTAAGGGCTCTGAAGTCTACCGTCATCCTCCAAGTTACTCCATCTGCCTTAAGGACCGGCCACAAGGGGGCATTGCAGATGGACTGCATTGGGAGGATGACGTCCCACTTCAACAGACCCTCAATTGTTTTCCCTATTCCTGCTTCCGCTTCCGCGGGATATTTGTACTGACGCTGGGGAGGAGGATCTTTGCCCTCTATGAGAACACAAGCGTTCCTCACAGTCCCACACTCCGCCTTGTCATTAATCCATACCCCGGGGAACTTTTGGGTCCATAGATCTCCGGTTACTGAAAACACAGGGAAGGGCGCCTTTAGGGCAGCACATCGGTGTATGGCATTAATAAAGTCCGGGCCTCCTGGGATGTGCCACAGGAGTCCGTTGGCCAAATCCACAGTTAAATGGTTTTTCTTTAGGAAGGGAGCCCCAATCATTCCATCATCTTCTCCTGCATTAGCGCAGGCTGTAGTGGAGGTTTTAAGTCTCCCTATAGTAATGGGAATCTTCTTCCAGATGTGCGAGAGGTGACTTCCTCCCGCATACCCAGCCAGTTCCAGAGTTCTGTCCGTCTGAGTTCCTTGTGTAACTAACTTCGGGTGGAGCACGCTAATCGACGCCCCTGTATCCACTAACAAATTGGCAGATTTCATCCTCCCGGGAGCCCCAATGCCTGCCTGTACCATTGGTCTCCCCCAGGTGTCTGGCTTAAGCTTAGCCATTACTCCCTCGGGGAGATCAGTGGGTCCCGGGCACCCCTAGCGCAAACCCTGGTCCTCATATTCAGGATCGTTGCAGACCACTTGTTGAGTAACTGCGGCAATTGGTGCTGGATACAATTGCACCGTGGGTTGCATTGGAGGAGGTGGGTTCTGGTTTACGACTGCTATAGGTTGTGGAAATCCTTGCGGTGCTGTAAAATAGGGTTGGGTTGGCGGAGGTGGGAGCTGGGTTATAGCGGCTGTGGGTTGTGGATACCCTTGCGGTGCCGCAAAATATGGTTGGATCGGCGGTGGTGGGGGTGCCGAGTGCTGCGGGTTTCCCCACCCCTGCACTATCTGTTGTTGCCTCTCTATCAAGTGTGCAGTTGGTGCTCGATCCAAATCGCTCATGTCACACCCCGCATTAGCTAAAAAGCTCCAGACTGCTTTACGCTGGGCCTGTTCTTCGGGTGACAGGGAGTTCCAAAAACGAGCCCGTTCCGCCCTTCGCGAGTTGGAATTTTTATACCCTCTCCGCTGGTCCTGAGGACCTGGGTATGCCTCTCCATACGGACCCGCCATTACATTGGAATGTGGGGCCGGATATGGCTGTGTCATTGGTGGGGGTAAGGGAGCCGAAGGCTGTGCGGGTGGAGGGAGAGCTCTCTGGTGGTAGCTGGGGTTCCCTCCTTCCACTCCCTGTCTTTGCTTGGCATTTTTCCCGTTATTTCGTGCCTGAGCATTCCTGTTTTGTACTACCGGAGGATTTGTTGCCATTTGCTGAGGATTATATGGGCTGGGATTAATTTCCCTCTTCTGGTATTGAGAGTGCGGGCCGTTGTTAGCATAAGTGACAGTATGGACTGCCTCCTTAGCCCGGTCCTTTTTAGTACTCTTTTTCCCCTGCCCAAACGTGTCTATATATCTACTAAGATTTTGCAGGTTGGCATGAAGTGTGCTCCACTCGGGGTTAGGTGCATGGGTGGGTCCCAATAGCTGCCGCGTTTCTACATTGAGGCCCTTAATGACATCTGTGACAAAATCGGTGTCATTGTAGTCGGGAGCCTGACCCTCCTCCTCCGGGAATATTACCTCGGCGGCTAAGGCTAAGAATTGTTTTTTTGCTAGATAGACCAAAGGGTCCTCATCTGGACCTTGCACGGTCTGAGCATATACATATTTAATATTCTCTTCATTCCAAGTGATTCTTAATAGTTCAGCCATCCACTCCAAGGTGGTTACGGCGTCTGCCTTTGAGAGTATCAATTTTTCTCTCACCTTCTCTACATGAGGGCCGGTTACGGCCAATCTCAAAACCTGATTCAACTCCCTGATTGTTATGTCCGGGTATTCGCGGTACATTTGCATCATCCATCGTATAGAAGTTTCCCGATTATATGGGCCGAGAATTTGGTGGGCCATTTTAATATCTTCGGTTTTCCAATCTTTAACCTCCTTAGTTACCTGCACTGTCTCTTTGCCGTTCCCTTGTCTAGTGGTGGTTTGTCGGGTAACCACCGGGCATACTGGGGCGGGAACAGTCTCACAGGGTTGTACTTCCTCCTCATCCTCACTTTCCTCATCTGATGTAAAATCATAGAGGCCAGAGGGCGAGACGGTGGCTATAAGAGCATTTTTGCGGTCTATCTTATTCTTCAGGAGAGCGATCTCCTTTTTGCATGCCTCATGATTGGCTGCTTCTCTGGTTTTCTGGCTCCTTTCGGCAGCGATTTCAACGGCATGTTGCAACTTATTATTGCGGTCTCTTGTTTGCTCCAGCTCCTTGTCCAATGCTTTTAACTGCACTTGGGCCTTTTTCAGAGCGGACAGGGCATCTTGATGCGCTAAGGCTAGGGTGTGTTTTTCTACCTTAATCTCCTCTATGGTTCGACTCGCATGTTGCCAGTCGAGATCCAAGCTATTGTTTTCCGCCGCCAGTCTATTTATCTCTGCGGCGTGTTTTCTATGCAATTCTGCTTTTTCTGCCTCATGGGTCTGGAGTATGAGTTCCTTTTCCGCTGTATGCTTCCGGAACTCATCCTCCAGCACCTCTGCATGTCTCTTAAGGCTTGCCTCCAATTCTTGTTCCTTCTTTTCTGTCTGCACCTCTTTTTGTGTAAGCTGTTCCTTGAGTTGTTTATTCAAGGTAGTGCTATCCCGCAGGGCTTCAAACAAGCCCCACGTGGCAAAAAGATCTCTCTTGCCGGTGCTAATTGTTTTGTTGCTGCAACCCTCTTCAAAAATGTCCCTGAGGGATTGGAGGGGATCAGAGCCTTGGTTAAAGAGTCCCTTTTTCCAGGGATTATCTCCTTTCTTTATCAGCCACTTGTCCAATTTGGGGATCTCTTCCTTTTGGGCAAGAATATCCATTGTGGCGTGTGGGAATTTCTCTTTTTGATTCCCTTCTATTTCGCCTACCGCCAATCTCCAATTGAGCTTCGGCTACAAAAACTAAGATCAACGAGTTCGCCAACGGCTGGGTCTCGGCCAAACCCTAAAATCCACGAGTCAGCGTAAGGCTGCAACTCGGCCAAAACTAAGATCAACGAGTTCGCCAACGGCTGGGTCTCGGCCAAACCCTAAAATCCTCGAGTCAGCATAAGGCTGCAACTCGGCCAAAACTAAGATCAACGAGTTCGCCAACGGCTCGGTCTCGGCCAAACCCTAAAATCCTCGAGTCAGCATAAGGCTGCAACTTGGCCAAAACTAAGATCAACGAGTTCGCCAACGGCTGGGTCTCAGCCAAACCCTAAAATCCTCGAGTCAGCATAAGGCTGCAACTCGGCCAAAACTAAGATCAACGAGTTCGCCAACGGCTGGGTCTCGGCCAAACCCTAAAATCCTCGAGTCAGCATAAGGCTGCAACTCGGCCAAAACTAAGATCAACGAGTTCGCCAACGGCTGGGTCTCGGCCAAACCCTAAAATCCTCTCCAACAGTCTGATCACACTGGTTTTGTCACCCCTGCGTTCTCAGGCTTGTCGGGTGCCTTATACTCGCCTTGGCCTAGGTTCGTGTAAGGACTTAAGATGTGTGTGTGTGTGTGTGTAGGTGTCTGAGTGTGTATGTAGTGTGTGTGCGTGTGTGCACTAAGCTCTAAAGAAAAGGGAGAAAGGGAAGGGCGCTCTTTCCAGGTCTTAAACAATCCTAGCCTATCCTGACATTCCCTCCCACGATAGACGCGTTTAGAAGGCCTCGGGACGGCGGCCAGACTTCACGGGACTTCCCCCTTGCGTTCTATCGGGCTCAGTCCTCTTGCGAGGTGTCTGGCCTCCTAGGTGCGGCTGAGAAGTCCAGTTGAATGATAGAAATGGGGGCAGCCCAACCCACAATTTATAGAAATGCTCGCTAGAGCCGTTCACACAGAACTCATTCACTCAATCACTCACGCAATAGCCTCGCTAGCAAGACTTTCTGAATGGTGCAACCTTACGTCTGTCTGTATGAAGACACGCGTGTCGACTCGCGTGCGTTCACACAAACAGGATAATGCCCAAGCTTTCTCCACCAATTTCTGTTAGGGAAACTGCTCTCAAAATGAGATTGGGGAATTAGACTGAGAGACAGCTGGCCCAATAGGAATCTTTGTTATCTGTGTATACCAGGCTCAACCATTCAGATAGTCAATGCTCAATAAACTGGACTCTAATTTAGTAAAATCAATTGTAATTTATTTGAGACAATAGTTCTTTCACACAAGATACAAAAGCAATCTCACATTCACACAGGTCTAAAGAAATATAGAGAGATCGATAGGGGAACATAAAAGGATGGACATACAGGGTGATACTACCTCTCGCAGACTCCAAGGAAGGCTCCGATGGCGACGAATGAGGGAATGGGGGAATGGACCCGAAACTGATCAGGAATCGGGGATGGATCTATACAGCGGAATAAGGGGGTTGCTGAATAGAGAGCACACCTGTGGGTAGCTAGTCCACAGGTTATATAGTGTCACCTTAGTCCTGAGGGAATGGGAGGTGACTGGGAGTGGTAATGGGAGGTTCCGCTGATGACCAAGAAGGCTGGACACCGGCTGGACCAATGGCGAGTCTATGGCGACACCTGATTGGGTGTATGCTTCAACCAATGAACATCACCTTCATCCTGGGCATCCTGGAAACTTCCAAGTTGCGACAGGGCCTGGGGCGGCTCCAATGATATCAGTATGGGAATGGTTGGGTGATTGGGAGGAGATGGGATTAACTGGGAAGGTGACAATAGAGAATCAGATATGGACCTAGGTATTCCGGTGTAGACAAAAGGGCTTGGAGATATCAGGAGAGATCCTTCCTCTTTCTCATCATCTCCTGGGTGAAGCCTGTTGTTCAGGATATTACTTGGCAATCAGGATTAATAGTGGAGCCATTAATCCATTCATAAACGAGATAGGTTGCTTGTGGGCTAGGAATGACTCAAGGTGTGTACGTGTAGTTCCCACTAAGAAGGAATGAAGCCCAACCAGACAGGAAGATGGCTACATGTGGCGTGAGCGAAACACAGTGGCTTCCATGCTTAGCGCTTCAACACCGTTCACCTGGACAGCTCCGTGGCGGCGTAGCCTCCTCCTCGCCATGGCGGATTCCACGCGATAGCGGGGAAACGTTCGTGTGCGTCTGCAGACACTCTGTGCCTGTCTCAAGCACTTGTATACTTGGTAGTTGGTACACAGGAGTCTTACGTAGTTCCTGGATAGCTTTACTCGCATTCACTGGCCAGGCGGATGCAAGCTCACTTCTCCAGGCGCCCTGGCAACCATGTTTGTGACAGAGGGGTCATTTTCTCACATTATATCTCCACTGCCTGGCATATTTTATGACATGCATGGCTCAGATCCACAAAGTCCCACTTGTGTCAAATCTGGCCCTTGTAACAAATGAGTTCAACACCCCTGAGTCCTAGAGGTATGCAGTAGTCTTTTCAAAGCTTAGCACGTGTGGCCTGCAACTATGGCATGGAGAGACAGTCTGTAGCCTGGGATCATGTGCTTATGCCTAGTGATGCTACATTTTCCTAAATTTCTGAGATTTTAAGTGGCTGCCCTGATGGCTTTCAGTCATTCTAATTCACACACGCCTCTCCCCCCTCTGTTGCATTTTGGAGGTGGAAATGTCATGTCCTGAGACTTTATTCATGCTGTTGTGGAGCACTAGGCTGAGTATTTAAGTAGCTCCTTCTACCTCTTTATCACAACAGCTGTCACAGCAGTGCTGTCTTCTGTTTGTACAACTGCTTTACAACCCTTCTTCATAGTTTGTTTTGGTTTTTTTGTAATGCTTGGTGGCTGTTGTTCTTCAGAGCTATATTAATTCCCAAATTCTCCCTGCTATAGGCTTCAGAAGGCACTAAAGATCCATTTACCAGACCCAGTCAAGTTCTTCCCCTCTCTCACAGCTGTCCATGGAGGAGATGTTCAGGTAAGGAGGCTGGACATTAGGGAAATGAGGATAACAGACCTAACCAAGAAGAGGACAAGGAGAATATAGATAACTGGAAACCTGTCTTCTAGGGTTGCTTGCCCCCAGCAGGGGGTCCCCCACTTTTGTGAGCTTAATTTTCAGTATTTTGTGGGGGGACATTGCACAGCAACACTCTGGTTTTGGGACAAACTCTATGATTTTGAAAGCAAAAAACTATAGAATTTTGCCCCAAAATCAGAGCGTCATGCACCTTGACACCTTCCAGGCGATGTCATTGTATCAGGGATGGCATGTGTGACTTCCCACCCACCTGTGGAACAGCTCCCTAAATCTCCCTGCTGTTACTACAACCCTACTGTCTTCCATTATAGGCTATGGCACTAATGCTTGTAGGACAGTGTTACCAAGCCTGCCTCTCACAGGGATATTTGTTTAAACTTGGTTTGCAATGGCCTGCCACATTTAGCTAAGTTGCCTTTAGTTGTAGAAGCTGAAATCTCTTCTCTGTGTATGGCTGTGTGATAGGAAAGTTTCAGGGTGACAGGCAAATCAGTTGTGAACTCAGGGAAGCTGAGGGCTGATCTACACATTGCAGGAAAATCCAGGCTCAGATCTCCTGCCATGCTTGTAATTTTAAAAAGCAACCATGGATGGAGAAGACAGTGATCAGGATGCAGGAGGAGGGAAGCTTTAACAATCCTCCATTGTAGCAACACCAATTCCCAGGCAACTTTTATTACCCTTTATGGCTATCCAGACCAAATGGCCTTCTAATTTGTCACATTGTTCCACCATGTGATCCCAGCTTTGTATCAGTTTGCCCTCTTAACCCACCAACTACATCTATTTCAGCCCACTGTACCTTATTCCCTCATCTGAAGAAGTGTGCTTTTAGCACATGAAAGCTTACATTCTGAGTAAAACTTTGTTAAAACTTTGGACTTAAAGGTGCCACTTGACTCCTGCTTTGCTCAAATCCTTCATTCTGCCATTTTCCTGAAAGCAGCGCAGGAGCACATGATTTTATCAGGAAAAATGCAAGGGGAAAGAGTTAACCTACCCCCCCCCCCTTCCTCCATGTCACCCTATTTAAAAAACCCAAGTCTCCTCTCCTGCCTCTGTCTGCTTTTGAATATTAATAGAAGAAACACCATGCTATAAGTCAATAAAGATTAATTTCATTCAATATAGTGGATTTTTAATTTTTAAACTCAATGCACAAATTTCTGTATGGACAACTCACTGCAATAAGCAAGAGGTATTATCATAATGTATACAGAGTTCTTTTCAAGAGATACAAGAAAATCTTAACACAGCTCCAAATGGATACCGCAGTTTCTCAAAAGTCCCTTGTTAGTTCAAGATGCATCCGAGCACTCAACACCCTATTCTGGAATTGCAGGGGTTTCTTAATCTTCCTCAGGACTGCATAATTCAATAGCAGAACCAAATCCTTAAACCATTCAATCTGACATAGCAAAGTCACTTTTTCCCAACTGCAGCTACTGCCTAGTCAATTTCAGATCAGCTGTAGGGTTCTTGCCCTCCTTTTATCTCTTTAACAGCAGGATTGCAAACCATGCTTCAAAACTAGCTTTCAGTCTGGGGGCATGAAGTAGCCATACCTTGCCACTTTGGATGTAATGGCAACTTATGATTTGCACTAAAAACAGAAAACAATAAATTGAATCTGAATCCAAAGTTGAGGAAAAGGGAAACTTGCAAGCACCAGACTCACTCTTCAAACAGTACAGTGGAGTTATGTGTGAACCTCATGCTGAAAAGAAATAGTGGAAAAAGCAGAAGAACAAGGGGAAGCAGCTGCCAGGTAGAAAATTTGGGCCTGATGGATTAGGAGAAAACCAGGATCTAAATATTTTAAATTTGAGGGTGTGCCGCTGATAGCGGAGGACAAGGTCAAAAGCCTGGGGGTACTATTGGAGCCCTCCTTAACGATGGAGGCTCAGATAGCAGCCACTGCCAAGTCTGCATTTTTTCACCTTAGGCGGGCAAGGCAGTTGGCCCCCTTCCTGGAACATGACGATCTAGCAACAGTGATCCATGCCACGGTCACCTCAAGGTTGGACTACTGCAATGCTCTCTACATGGGGCTGCCTTTGTGCCAAACCCGAAAGCTGCAGCTAGTGCAGAATGCCGCGGCCCAGCTGTTGTTAGGGCTCCCAAGAAGGGAGCACATCCGGCCGGAGCTCCGGGACCTGCACTGGCTGCCGATAGCTTACCGAGTCCGGTACAAGGTGCTGGTTATTACCTTTAAAGCCCTATATGGCCTAGGACCTGCCTACCTGAAGGACCGTCTCTCCCCGCATGTTCCCCAGAGAGTACTGAGATCGGGAACTCAAAATCTCCTAGATATCCCCGGGCCAAAGGAAGCCCGCTTAAAATCGACAAGGGACCGGGCCTTTTCTATTATGACCCCCTCCTGGTGGAACCAGCTGCCGGAAGAGGTGAGGGCCCTGCGGGACCTCGCCCAGTTCCGCAGGGCCTGTAAGACAACCCTCTTCCAGCTGACCTATGACTAGCTGGTACAAGAAACTGAGCGTAGTTATACTGGATGTCTGCTGCCCCCAGTGTTTTAAATGTTTTAAATGGTTCAATGTTTTAAATGGTTTAATGTTTAAATTTAATGCTCTATGTTTAACGCCTATTTATGTCAGATTCCTGTGTTGTAAGCCACCCTGAGCCACTTGTTGGGAAGGGCGGGATAGAAGTCATAAAATAAATAAATAAATAAAATAATTATAGCCTCCCATGTTTAGACTCTGTCAGGGCTTTTTTTGAACAAGAACGCACAGGAACGCAGTTCTGGTTGGCTTGGTGTCAGGGAGAGTGGCCTAATATGCCAATGAGTTCCTGCTGAGCTTTTTCTATAAGAAAGCCCTATGTGCAACTATGGTGACATCAGGGGTGTGGCCCAATATGCAAATGAGTTCCTGCTGGGCTTTTTCTACAAAAAAGCCCTGGACCCTGTTAAGGGAGCCAGCCCCACATAGCAGTGTCTTTTCTGAGACTTGGTTCAGCAGCACAGAGCATCTGCAAAGCCTTCTCTCTGTCATCAATGCTTCCCATTCACTTTTAGTGTCATTCTTTTGGCCAAAATACTCAGTACAGCTGCATTGGAACACAGAATGAATTCATTTCATTCTTTCATTAATCTTTGAAGCGGTCATTGTTACAGGTTCTTAATTCTGTGATTCGGCAAAAGCAAGGAAAAACACAGCCATGTCCACACCTCAATAACCTTTCAGCATTTTTGCTCTGCTAGCTTAATTCAAGTCTCTAATACCAGATATAATAGAGGAATTGGATTACTGTAATGCCCTCTACTTGGGGCTGCCCCTGTGCCGAACCCGGAAGTTGCAGCTAGTGCAGAATGCCGCCGCTCGGTTGTTATTAGGGCTCCCTAGACCGGAGCACATTCAGCTGGAGCTCTGGGGACTGCACTGGCTGCCAATAATATACCGAGTTTGGTACAAGGTGCTGGTTATTACCTTTAAAGCCTTATATGGCCTAGGACCTGCCTACCTTAGGAACCGTCTCTTCCCATATACTCCCCAGAGAGTGCTGCGATCTGGCTCTCGAAATCTGCTTGTAATCCCCGGGCCAAAGGAGGCCCGGCTGAAGTCAACTAGGGATAAGGCCTTCTCAATCTCAGCCCCTTGCTGGTGGAACCAGTTACCGGAAGAGGTCAGGGCCCTGCGGGACTTTGGACAGTTCTGCAGGGCCTGTAAGACAGTCCTCTTCCGGTTGGCTTAAAACTGACCGGCATTGAAATATTCTGAAGGAAGATTGTAAGATAGCACACTGACATTGACCGATATTGATATTTTAGTTGTTTTAATTATGTAAATTATTATGTATTTTAATTCTTAAATTCTATTGTTAGAACTTCTATGTTGTAAGCCGCCCTGAGCCCGCCTCGGTGGGATAGGGCAGGATATAAATCAAATAAAATGAAATGAAAATGAAAATGAAAAGAAATCTTGAAAATGCTTCCCAGAGATGCTCAGGGTTCATTCATGCTTTGGTGGACCTGAGGGTCCAACCAGCCATGAGTTAGGAAATCTGTAATTATTAGAATCTCCCTGATCATTTTTTAACTAACTAATGGTTCCATCTAGCTGCTTTGAGGACCAGAGCACTGGAAGATGTTTGACCCTTTTTCCAATGTTTCCTAGTCTAAATCACCATCTTCCCTTCCCCTCAACTGCTATTTTTTTCCCCCATCAGGGAAAAAGACAGTGGCTATTGATACAAATACCAGCTTAGATAATGTACCTGTCTCCCCACTCTCCAGGCTAATATCAATTTTGGAGAAGACAATGATTTAGATTAGGAAAATTGCAGGGCCAGAAGGCATCCCCCTGCATAGTGGCCAGGGGAACTTGGCAATCCTACCCAGCAGCAGGGCTTTTTTTGAGCAGGAATTCACTGGAACGCTGTGTCAAGGGGTGTGGACTAGTATGCAAATAGTTGCTGCTGGGTTTTTTCTACCAAAAAAGCCCTATGTGAAACAATGGTGATGCCAGGGGGTGTGGCCTAATATGCAAATGATTCCTGCTGGGTTTTTTCTGCAAAAAAAGCCCTGCCCAGCACCATTCTCTCAGTCTTCAAAGCATAAGACTGATAATTAGCAAACAAAAAGGGTGTGGGATTCTAATTATGGATCTTCTATGTCATATCTAGTTTGAACTCAGAGAGGGAAAGAGTTCAAGAGAATATGTCAAGGGAAGTTATTGTCTAAGGCAGGGTGTGACAGATTTCAGGTGCCAGAAATGTGATTATGGCATCTAGTATTTTCAACAATGATTTTATCATAGTGTCTCTCAGGATTTCTATGTTAATAGAAAGCTTATTTATCATTTTGCACCAAAAGTGTTGCATGACATTAAAATAAACATGCATGAAGCTCTTACAATTGCTCATTTATATGTACACAGACATGTATCCCTTTCCTTAGCAGTCAGTGAATTAATTTATTAATCCCATATTTGATAAAATAGAGCTTTTAAAAGCAATAATGGGATTTTAAGAAACCGTGGGGAAGTTAGGCTAGGGTTAGAAGTCAGCTTTTTGTTGCAGTGATGATAACCAGGCTTACCCCTATCTTACTTGTATACTGCAGTACATTTGTTGTAGCATTAATAAAATTACAAGAAACTGCAAAGAGGTTAGGATTAAGTTTTGTGGTAGCAATAATTTAGAAATATGGTCTTTAAAAAAACAAAGTTCTAACAGTTGAAAAACAAGTCCAGTTTCTAAATTGTTGGACCAGTTTCTAGGGACAAGGAAAACTTGTCAAGGTCTACTGTGTGGGAATATCATGCAGCAGCATTATGACAGAGAGTTCTTAAATCTGAGCATTAGTCTTGAGATGTTTTGAAGGTCATCTTTTGTATTTTGTATATGTTTCCCCCTTAAACTTCACAGAAGTGGCTCTCCTCTCCATTGTCCATGGATTCCTTCCACATCACCTCTGCATCCTCAGATGTCTCTATGCTTGAGGTACTGCAGAAAGGCAGCCAGGATCCTTGCCTCCTCCTTCCCAAGGATTGTTTTACTTCTATGGATGCTCCAGAGACCAGTGGACATTCCTTATCCAGCTGTTTTATCAACCGTGGCTACTTTTTCTTCCACCACCTTCATTCCCTTGAGATTGAGCCCTGCAAGGTGTACTTCACATATGACCCTGTTGCTCAAGAAAACAGTGGCAGTGAGGATGGTGACTCCTACCAAGCACTCCACACAACAGACAGTCACCCAGTACTGCCTTCCTACAGCCTCATGGGGAGCCAAGAGAGTGTTTCACTGCTGCCAGAAATGAAGGACCCAACTCAGAAGGTTCATCAGATAATCAGCCCTGCATCCACAGGGAGATCCTCACCTGTATTGGCAACAGAACAGGGTGAGACCCAGAAAGAGAGCAAAGCCATCTTTCCGGGCTCCATTTCTCTGTATCAGTCTTCTATGGGTGTATCAAGTGTCCACAAGCAGCCAAGCAGCAATGCTAATGAAATGGAAGCAACTACAGACGGAGCAACTCACACCCACTGTGTAGGAAATAATACACTTTCATTTCTCCAGCCTATGATACTGAAACCAGGCAAAGCCAGTGATGTCTGCAGAACTGAATCCTCTAGCCAGAAAGTCCCTAACTCTGAGGCCTATTTGTCCTTGAAAGAACTCCAGAGCCAATACATCCATCAGTCTGTCTGAATTCTGTTGGAAATACTTGGCCACTTCACTGCTGACTTCCATTTCCAGATCATCTGTGAACAAATTAAATAGCGCTGGTCCTCCTAACAGCGGGCCAGAGCAGTTTCAGTTCACAGTTTGTGGTTGCCATAGATGAAATGCAGATAATTTTTGTGTATTTGTTTAGGGTTTTTTCAAGCTGATTTGCGCATTGGTCGCGATTTTTGCCCTGACCTAGATGGTCCAGGCTAGCTCAGTCTCATCAGATCTCGGAAGCAGGGTCATCCCTGACTATTATTGGGATGGGAAACGACCAAAGAAGTCCAGGGGTGCGGTCACACTCACCATTAAATCCATCTGCAACACGCCTGTATTATAATCCGCACAACCAATTTTCTGCTCAGACAACAGCCAGGCTCTCATTCTATCCCATGTGGGTCCCGTCGCTGGTCGATCAGATTGCTCTACCGGACCTCATTTCATGAGACGTCAATCTGCATTAGCGCAGGTGCGGTGATGCCCGCTATCTGCAGCGCGTCGCTTTTAAATGGGTCAGATCATTAAAGTTTTGCTAGTCCGTTGGCACTACTTTTCCAGCACGAGCACTACACGTGCAGAAAAGAACCCAGGAATTCAAATCAGTTCACATCTAGTTCACATCTACTTCCAAAAGTGATTTTTGTTTCCGGACATAAGGGCGGGTAAACGATTTATCGAGCCAACATTTGCTCGTTCATTCACTGGTGCAGTGATATCACTTGCAGGGGCTTTGGGAGGGAAGCGGTGGTGCGCTTCCGACGAGTCGCCAATGATGGAGCGTTCAAACAGAGAAACTCCGCTCAGGAACCGTCAGAAGCATTTCGTTCCTGATTTAAAGCAGTATCAAATTAGTCCGCGCCCCAGTCGTCTCAACGCGGGATTCCAACGAGCTAACTACCATTCGCAGATGCTGACGTTTGGACAACCGCTTAAAATCCGACATGCTTCCGGACTCCACTCATGCTCGTAGCGGGATTTTATGAAGGTCTGACCTCACCCCAGGTTTGCTATGCAGAGACAGGCAATGGCAAACCATCTTTGAATGTCTCTTGCCTTGAAAACCCTGTAGGGTTGCCATAAGTTGGCTGAGACTTTCCACCACTAGGAACCTTCCTCGTACAAGGGCTTATGGCCCCAGATGACAAAACTTGCAAACAAATTTTTCACACTCAAAATGCATAATATAAAAAAGACCTCAACCTTTAAAAAAAATTGCAGTAGAAAAATTGGGAAATTTTGGAAAATACTGGAAAAACATACCCTCCCATGAAATATTTTTTTCTTTTTGTGAGAAAATCTTGTTTAAAAAATTTCCAGTGGAAAAACTGGGAAATTTGAGGAACACGGGCGGGAAGGGGGAACTATTCTCCCCCCTTTGGAATGGAATGAGTAAAATAAAAGATAAGAGGCATTTCCATATGTGTTATTGTATCAGTCCTGTCCCCAAACTGCTTTTGTGTATTGCATTGCTTCAACATGTTCTCTTCAACCATTAGTTTTTACTTTTGGAATCACTTTTATAACTGATATTTTCCTAACAACCAGTTTTGAGCCACATTTATTCCCGTGTGTAATGTTTTCTTGCATTTTTGTTGGTTCCTCCCACTTTCCATGCAGTTTCTGCAGACTGGACTGTGGGGTAATCTCACCCTATACTCTCCCCCTCCCTGGTTTTGGTAATATATAATTTTTATGCCTGGTGCCCGGAAATTTTTCAAGTATTTTAAACCATTCTTGCCTGATAGCAATATATTACTACAAGAAGACACAGAGATACTTGTTGCCCTTGCCACAATTGGTACCTCCCCGCCCCCACTCTAGGGGGGGGAAACTGCTGCAGACATTTGCTTTCTAGCACTCTCAGATTTCTTTCAACAGTAACCAAAACCAAAACAAAGTACAGATATGTAAGAAGGCACAAAAGCACTTGTTGCTCTTTTCAGCCAGTCATTCCATTCTTTACATTTGTGTCTGACTCTCTTGATACACCCTGACCTCCCTTTCTCTCCCAAAGAACTTTTTGCCTGGTGTAGAAAGAAAGAAAGAACTTTTTGCCTGGTGTAGGCAAGTCTTTGATTTTTCATTTTTAAGAAACCACCACTCCCTGATAGAGATATATCGCTATAAGATGTGCCTGTGCCTTGGCATCCATTCCCCCCTCCCATTTATTACCTTTTTCTGTGTGGAGGGGAATTTAATATCATATGGGTTTGGGGGTTATTTATTATCATTTTATATTTTGATGAATAGTGTCACAGATTGGCCCTCTGGCCTGCTTCATTGTTCTCAGCCTGATATTTATATGACTAAACTGGCTGCTTGAAAGCAATTGGCTAGATGGGTGAGCCATTGACTCTTCTCTGTTTGGCTGCCATTTGTTGACCAGAAAACTTGCTAAAACCAGTTTGCGGCCCCAAACGTTCAAACATTGAAGTGAATCTTAGAGTGGATGGCATTTCTCCATAGGGACAGTATGGCTATTCTCATGGATGCTCAGGGAGAAGGAGGGCCCCTCTTCTCATGGTAATCAATAAAGTGCACGTTCATTTTAAAGAAAAAAGCAAAAGAAATGCTGATGATGACAGCAGCCTCACTCAGAAAACCTGATGAAATTTAAGAACAAAAAATTAAACAGAAGTGGCAGCTGCTATTGGATTGACAGATAAGAAAATGCAGAACAAAAACTGTCATGTAGAAAAGCCAACATTTCTACTTAGAATGCATAGTATTTTTAAGACAATCTGCAGAATTAGGTAATTGTAATCTCTGTGTTTACTGTAGACATGTACAACATTGTGATATTTTTAAAAATGTAAATAATTTTAGCAACAGTGTGTTTCATAATACATTGAAGAGTTCAGAGTTTTCAATGCTATTTAGTTTAGATTAAGATGTAGACATACTGGTAGGTCTATTGATTGTGACTGTATCAATCCTCAACCTTTATATTTCCCTACCTCTCAGATAACAAAAACTAATGACTGATGTGATAGATGTGCTATGGTAGCAAAGGGTGCAGCTGTTTGGAATGGTCATTCAAGTAGTGGGTACATTTGAAATTATTCTAAGATAAAATGTAGACTTTTACACTTCTAAATCCCATAAATATGCCAAATAGTATAATTATATATGCTATTAATAGTGCATTTTATATTGTTAAATCGGTAAAATAAGTTTCAGTTTGATAGAAAAATAAATATTACATATATTTCAATTTCCCCCAAATTTTTTGTTCCCCCACCAAAATGGGGAGGGGCGGCAGGCTTCACAAATTCCCAGAAATGTTAAATCTATAGTTTCATGTAACCTTCACAGTGCTGCTATAAGGAATTAAGTGAACTGATACACCATGAAGTCATCTTCCTCTTCTTTGGGATTGCTCCATCTTTTGGCTTAATAAGGTAGTTCACTAACATTAATATATTGAATGTTCTGAAGCACTGATGAACATTTTGATAAAGTAAACTTTGAATTATGGTTGCCAACACTAGGTTGGGAAATTCCTAGAGATTTGGAGTGGAGCTTGGGTAGGGCAGAGTTTGGGGAGGGGAACAACCTCAGCAAGGTATAATGCCATAGAGACTCCACTTCCAAAAGCTGTAATTTTCTCCAGGGCAATTGACCTCTGCAGTCTGGAGATCAGTTGTAATTCTGGGAGATCTCCAAGCCCCATCTGGAGGATGGCAATGTGGATAAACTAACTATTGGATATTTGGCTGAGGATCTAAATTTGGGATGCAGTATTGACAGACTAAGGGACTTTTTCCACTGATTGATGAGCTAACATAAGTATATATTTGATAGGTTGACTAAGATGAACTAATTCCTGGGTAGATCCTCTGAGAAATTAATTACCTATCTAAATTAGTCATTCATAAAGTAACTTTTTAACTTACTTAATATCCTGGAATCTATAGAGATAATATACTGATGCATCAACTTTGGGGTGATAAATGTACTTATCAATTCATTATGCTGTGTACAAACTAACTTTTTGATGGTTTGACCTATTATTTAAACTACATTTTGGATTGATTAATTAATTATTTAAGTTTTGGATTGAGGAAGTAATTGACAGATCACATATTGATGTGAAATTTAAGTGATATACCCTTGATTTTATTTTAATCAAATATAGCAAGTTATCATGTGCAGTTATGAATATATTATCACACTGAAGATCTAGTACTATAATCAACTGATTATTACTTTTTGATGCACTGATTTTCAGTGCTGCTTAACTTGCTATTTTTAAATCAAGTTCAATGAGTTATGGAGACAAAGTATCATAAGAAAAATTGTGTCTTCCTTGGGAAAAATAGGGCCTAGAAAAGAGAATAAAAACTAAGATCAGAGAGTTGAGCACACTTACATTTAATATAATCACAGATGTGCTGAAATGAGAATTTATCAAATTTAAGGAAATTAGCTTTTAGGTCTTGAATGTAAAAAAAATATTAAAAGATAGAGTTTTTAAAAGAGAAAAAAGAAAAAATAGGGGGAAAGTTAATAATTAAGATCAGGTAAGAGAATGAAAGAGCAAGATAGGAGAGGACTTGTGAAAAAAATTATTTTGGATCAAGTAAGATTTAATCTTAGGCTCAAAAGTTATTGAGAAAGGATGAGGCAAAGACTGGGGGACAAGCCTGTCCTGCATGTTTGATTAAAATTTGCCTGGATCTAGACATTTATGAATCCACAGCAGTGGCCCTCCAAGTAACTGCCAACTTTACTTAAAGGCAGTTGCACTGTACAAATGCTTAATTTAGCCTTATTCCTGCCAGGTTTTGGAAGCAGTCATAGCCCATGCCCCTGATGCCCAGGTGCTCCCTTTGGAGTGCTACTTAATTACTAAACCTCTATAGGATGATATTCCTTCCATGATAAATGAAACCCCCAGAAATAAAAGTCTTGTGATTTATAAAATTTTAAATTAAAAAAAACCCCTCTACTAGCAATAAAACCTATACTGAATATCTTTCCATGTCTGAGTTCAAGAAAAGGTTTTTGCAATAAAAAGTAACCTAATTTCCTATTATAACTGGAGCACTATAGTGATGCCTACCGGCTCTTTGCCTTGCAGAACAAAAATAAGCCATAATTCGATTATGATATGATTGCTGGGTAGTGCAGCTCATAGCCTTTGCTAATGGAAAATTGTCTAATTGATACTGCCTGTAGCTTCCCTCATTTGAGGTGATCATCACCTAATTGGCAGCAAGAATGGATGAATGAGTTCATCCAAATTGCTATCTTTGCCAAAAATTAATTTTCAAATTATTTATTCCAATCCAATAATAGTTCAGTTACTATCTGCCCTGCTTCTTCCTTTGAGGCAGAGATACTGTGACTGCAGGTACAGCAGTGCAGAAGTACTACATTTACACTGATTCAGCAAAGAGTGGGCAAATGGCAAGAGATCATTCTCAGATCTATTCTGTCATCCAATTTCTTTGTTTCTTGGTCTTCTGCACTCATGTTCAGACTTGAGGAATCGCAGTGCTAATTCCTTCCATTAAAGATTTTCAAAAATATATCAGCAAGGCAAAGTTCTGAGGATCTTCTGCAGTCTTTTGGGGGCATGTCTCCCAGTTTTCAGAAATCTACACAACTTCCACTTGGCGACTGTGCTCATTTTTAAAAATTAAGTTGCTCAGAATTATCTGTATATTTATTTGTGTTAGACTCTTGCCATGTAATATTTGTCTACTGAATTTCAGTTCTGAAAGGGAAAAGAAGATACTACAAAAGACAAAGAAAAAGAGTTTGTCCTGATTATAGAACAGGAAACTATGACATACCCAAGCTAAGCTATGCTGCCACCTCAAAAATGTTGCATTGGTTGGTGGTTCTCAGTCTAATATTGCAGTAGTCTGCGTGCAAGGCAAACCTCACTTGTTTGGTATGTTCTTTGTTTTAACAAAAACAGGAAATGAATAAAATCTTTTAATTGTTTATTAAATGATCTGACAATGAGATACACTGTGTACAGGTCTGGCTTCATTTTTGTTTGCATTTCTGCTGGGCTGTCAAACTACTATGGGCCTCTAGACAAAGACAACCCTGGTGGACCCTTCTCATTCAGAACGACACACACAAGATGCTTGCCTAGAACAGACTTTCTGTCAGTGTCCCCCAGGGGAATCTATCCTAGGGTTGCCAGGCCATACTTGGCAACCAGTAGATGGTTTGGGGACAGGGGTGGGGGTGGGGTCTTGTATGTACCATTATTTTATTATACTGATACTGTGTGCACTCTTCATCACTTCCAGATTTTCACCAGGAGTGATGTAATGGCACACACAATGCCACCAGGTTTTGTGTGTGCTTTTTTCTCTTGTTGCTACCCCAAACCTTTGTACATGGCTATCTGCTGCCTTGGAGTCCCTGAGCTGCTTGGCTGGTAGCTTCAT
This sequence comes from Heteronotia binoei, assembly GCF_032191835.1. Classification (NCBI taxonomy): domain Eukaryota; kingdom Metazoa; phylum Chordata; class Lepidosauria; order Squamata; family Gekkonidae; genus Heteronotia; species Heteronotia binoei. The sequence goes on from NC_083230.1 coordinate 85,694,646, forward strand.
TTCTAGTGTTCTTCCTAGTTTATATTTTATTTCTGGGACAGAACAAACTTTAACAGGTTGAGGTAGAGATTAACTTGGGATATTTTTCATTACTCAAAAGTAATTCTCATTAAAGGTGGCAACCACTGCTATAAATGGCTTGGACTAAAGTATAACGGTTTGGAGGAGCCAGAGACTCTGACAAACAAAAGGTAATGTTCTAACTGACTGCCAGTATCTCCTCAATGGGACTTACAATAGCTCTGTCTAATGGCCCACCAGTACTTTGAGAGGGGTGACCCTCCAGGCTAATGAAAGGGGGGTAGGTGTGTGTTTTGTGGGTAGTTGAGAAAGAGCAATTGTACATTCTGGAATGGAGAGATTCTTTTCAGACTGCCTTTGTATTCCATTGTAGTAACTGGTTGCTGGTCTCTGGAAAGTTTCTGCCAGTCAGAATAAACAGTATAGGGATAGTTGGACCAATGGACACACTTAGTACCATAGCTCCATACCTCCATAACTCCATATGAGTTCACTATGAGTCCTTGCATCCTCTCCCCCACTGCTGGTGGAATCTGACCTAACTGTTGCCTGCTAGTTTCAGATAATGCCCTGGGACATCTGTTGGAAGGATTTGGACACTCATCATTTCTCCAAGCAGTGAGATGTTTCAAGGTTAGCAGGGTTTTTTTTTTTTAGGGGAAAGCACTGGATATTTCTATTCTTTTGCAATATTTGCTTTATTTACAAAGTATACAAGTGGAGAAGAGATGGAGGCAAGGAGGAACTCCAACAAGCAGAGAATCTCCTACCATATACTAGATCCCAGAGGGCGAATCCAGACAGGCAGCCTGTCATAGGACTATATAAAAAAAGTTTGTGTCCAGAGGCAGCTTTAAGACCAACAAAGTTTCATTCTGGGTATAAGCTTTTGTATGCATGTGCTGTGTGGATTCTCACTCACTGCCTTGTTTCAATATGTTACCTATCAAACACAGTTGTTGCAGTATCTGCTTGCATAGTTAAATCAGAACAATAAAAAATTACTTGATGGTACAAAGAGACGGTGAACAAAAAACAAGCTAGCATTTTATAACTGTAAATTTAAAGTTTAAGGGAAAAACCACAACCATATACAGTAAGCAATACACATGCACATTTAGACATGCACATTACATTCCTCTGTGCATCAGATTTGGAAGTCTACTTCCTCCCCCCCCCCATATACACACACACACACACACAACCCCATACAGGGCCTGCTGGCCAGTGGTGGACTGGCAGGGTGTCAGCTTGCTTGATGGCAAGTGGGCTCTGTGGGCCCCTGATGAAATGGCCCCCCTTAAAAAATAGACAATGTGTTAAAAGTTAATGACCTTTTAGTAGCTTGAAAATATAATAGAAGTTCCAGTATTATTACTGTAATCCAACTAAAATTTATACTGTATTTAGGGTTGCCAGCCTCCAGGTGGGGCCTGGGGGTCTTCCACTTTTACAACTGATCTCCAGTTGGCAATCTGTATTTACATTTAGTACCTACTGTATACTGCCAGTAATTGTACAATATATGTACACTGTAAATACGAAAATATATTTATTTCTCAAAAGTTTTAATAGTATCTTTTCCCACTTACGTATTTTTTGAAAATTTTATTTATTTCTTACAAAAATTAAATGATAGCCTTATAGTTGTGGGTGGCCCTCCTATGTCTCCTGGCAACCAATATTTTTAGTCCTAGTCCACCACTGCTGCTGGCCCTAGGAAGCAGGGTGGCCATCTCACTACTTCAATTCTGTCATTACACTGCACCTCTCAGGAAGACAGGAAGCAACAGCACATGCATGTCACCCCACACACAGCACATTAACTTCAGAAACTGCTTTATTTCTTCCACTTTCCATCATGGCAATCTGTGGAACATCTACTAACACCAGATATGATACACTGTGCAACAATTGAAAGTGTGCTAATGATGCAGCACCAGTGGTTTAATAATCTGTCAGAAGACAACCAGGCAAACAGACAACCCTTCAGAATACTACCACAGTGGGAGAATCCATGCATGACTCATCAGGAATGTTTCAGCAGATGTCCTCCAAGTTCTCTGTTACTGGAGCCTCATCACAAAACAGTTCTTGGGAAAGCACCTCACAGAAGAAGCTGGCTTATAATCTTCAAAGGTGATGCTGCATGCCAGTCTCTTAGGCTTCATACTGGCATCTCCTTTCAGGATGCTATGTCACTCCCTATAATAGGGATACGCAGTTGGTGAATTACTAGACCATGAAACTTGAACTACCACTTGCTTGTACTCAAACCACAATGTTTTTTGTGTGGCATCCCTTAGGTGTCCACTTATGGCCATCTCTGGACATCTCCTCTGAAATTCTCTCATAACACCTATAATTCCTATGAAAGGATCACAGGGCTTGCTGGATTCTCTCTTCTCTCCAAAATGCAAGGAGGTCAAGAGTTCCTGCTCCTTTCAAGCTCCTCACCCCACTCATCCCTCTCACAGCTGACAAACAAAACTAGCCTCCCAGATAAGCACACAAACCACTCACCAACTTCGACCCACAGATACAAAAAGTTTGCCTTTTGAAAGGTTTTGCCCAGGTTCAATAATGAGACTTCTTGAGTGGGATCAAAAGAAGTTTTAATGCTGATACTTAAAGCAAATATTACATGGTAAGTGATCACTAGCCCAGATCTTGCCAGACTGGAGTACAATCAAAAGTTATCAACTATTCTAGAGGAGGTGGTGACAGCTACTCACTTTCCTGCACCTGCCAAACATCTTTTGAAAGTCTTTGGGAATACTATACAGTTCTTTCTCAGGCCTCAGTAGTCAAAGTCACATTCTCTCTTCAGTGGGTGCCTATGAGCATTACCCAGGGAGACCAGATTAGAGTTGTTTCCTCACAGCCTCTTCCCACCTGCGAGGCACATCACACAACATACTGAATATTCAGAAGAAGGCCTAGTGATTGTTAATAGCTAAAAGCAAGTCTACACAGATAGTATCAAGTAGAATCCAAAATATGCTATATTTATTATGAACATTAATAAGCAAGGATAATAAGACCATAGCAAAAACATTAGCAATCCCAATGAGAGGGAGGCATCCAGAAAGGCTTCTAAGCTCTTCACAAGTGGCCTTGTATTAATGGCTCACTGTCAAGGACTGGAAGATCCCCCCAGCTGGGATCCCCCCAGCTCAGCCACAGGACTTCTGCCTTCAATGGATTTAGTTTCAGCCGGCTCTGTTTCAACCAACCAATCACAGACTCTACCCTTGGCCAGATAATCTGCGGTGGCATTCAGCTGGCCATCCATCAACAGATACAGCTGAGCGTCATCAGCATATCAGCTGGTCAAGGAGTCACATATAGATAGTACTGGGGAAAAGATTGCCCCAGGGATTCCACCAGCAGTGGGAATAGTATGCAACAACTCATAGTGAACTCATAGTGAAGTATGAGGTATGAAGCTACAGTACTAAGTGCGTCGATTGGCCCAACTAGCCCTATACTGTTTATTCTGACTGGTTGCAACCTTCCAGACCTGCTACTTCAAACCTTAAAATCCTAGAGATGTCAGAGTTTGGATCTTTTGCATGCCAAGCTAGCATGCAGTGCGCTACGGCCCCTTCTTGGCATTCTAGAAAGCAAGGACCCTGAAATCTGGAAAGGATGTCATCACTAAAAGCCAAGAACCTTAGTGCCTGAATGCTGTCAGTTATGTCATATCGAAGTTTCATACATAAAGGCCCCAAGGACTCTAGCCCTTTCAGGATACAACAGAATGAGCAAAACTGCAAAGAGGAGGACCATGGCACAATGCCTCACTGTCCTTGTCACCTTTGTTTTCAACACAACTGTAGCACAGAATAACAATTCCAGAGACGGGTGCCTCTATTCATTTTGAGACAGGTGCAGTACAGGCAGAGGCGGTGTGGCCTTCCCATTTAGTAACACCTTGACATCTTTGCCAATGTCCCTCGCTGGTGGTTTATTTAGTGACGTGCAACATCCCCATGGAAACATGGCTGTTGAGAACCAAATTCAGCTCCAGTGGGTGGGTGCAACTCCTTTGCAATCAGGTCTAATTTTGGCCTGTTGTATCCTTGTCTTATTCAGATGCTCGGATGCCATGGTGATGATGATGAATTTGGTATGAATGTTTAAATGGATTCATTTTTCTTTCCTTCTTCAAGTGGCAAAGCCCAAGAAAGAATGAATTCCATGAGAAAACGTCTTCTGGGGAGTCGGCACACATGCCTGGCAGGCTGTCAGCATGGAGATCAGTTTCTTCCTTGCTCTAGGTGAGGTTTTTTTACAAGGTTCCAGTCTGTTAGACAAGAGATGGCAAGTATCAGCTCCTGGCCTATATATTTTTATTTATGTAAAACATTTTCATCCCATCTTTCTGCCCAATCAGAGCTATTGAGACAGTGAACAGTTAAAAATATATTAAAAATAAACTTTCAAGGCAAAACCTGATATCTGTCTGTCTGTCTGTCTATCTTCTTCATCATCCCTATCTATCTATCTATCTATCTATCTATCTATCTATCTATCTATCTATCTATCTATCTATCTATCTATCTATCTATCGTCTGTCTGTCCATCTGTCTGTCTAATAAAACAACAGGAAGGAGTAAAGGAATGCCAAGTTTTAAAAAAAAAATCTTCATCCATTAATGGAAAATTCACATCATTTCTCCCATAGATCCATTTGGCTTCCATGGCCATTCATATTTCCCCAGCTCTCTGAACAGCAATAATTGGCAGAGTCTGTTTTGGACCGGCAGAACATTGGAACAAAACTGTGCACAACTGAGATTTAAAAAGAAAACACTGCTGAGGTTTCCCAAAAGATGTTAGGTCAATTAAGATAAGGTTGTGAGTCTTGTTCAACTGAACTAGAGAAGCATTTGACAGAAATTAGTGCAGCAGATAATCAAAGAGTTGAAAACTGAGATGGCACCAGCAGTGGCACTCCAGGGGCTCTGGCACTGAAATACAGATACCTTATTTGTTGTAGAACATCTAGATTTGAGTTCAGTAGCACCTTAGAGGACAACAAGATTTTCAGGATATAACTTTTTGAGAGCCAAAGCTCCCTGGAGCTTTTACTCTGGAAAGCTCATACCCCCAGAATCCTGCTGGGTTCTAAGGTTCTACTGAACACAGATATAGTTGTTCTACTTAGAGTTGCCAGGTCCCCTTGCCCATCCAGTGAGAGGATTGTGGGGGCATTCTGGGGGTGGGCAGGGACATCAGAAGTGACATCATTGTGTCAGGGACATTGCCAGGGGTTGTTTTGTAGAAAAATAGGAGCTTATTAGCATAATCATTAGCATATGCCACCACCCCACCAGCCAGCAGCAACCTGACACAAGAAAGGAGAGCCCTGGGTGAGCAAAGTCTGCTTGGGCTGACTAGAGATCCAACCAGCCCAAGCAGTCCTTGCTCACCAGGGGCTCTCCTTGGCTACCCACCCCCCAGTCAAAAGGCCAGCTGCCGCCCAAAATTGCATAAGTGGAGAAAGGATGGCATGGGCTTCTACAGGGGTTAATAAGGGCTGCTGGGGTTGTGGGAAAGCTCCTGGTAGCTGGCTGACTGCCCACTCTCTTAATCCAGGGATTGTTATGCAGCTGCACCTACTATTCAATGGATAAGATAGGGGAGGGGGAAGGGGACATCAGAAAGATTCAGGAGCTATGTTCCTGTGAGCTCCTGCTGAATTCAAGGCCTGGATGTCTCACTGTGATGCCCCTGTTTAGGGGAGAGGTTTCTCCCGATGGCTGGCTGGTCCATGGTGGAGAGGAGCCCCCAAAACTGGAGGATCTCTCACTGGGACCTGGGGGCTGGGAACCTCAATTCTACCCCTGAATGTATTTGTTGTGGCAGCTTGCTAGAGGAGGAAGCTGCTTGTCAGCACTCTTTAGCACCACAAGTGCAGATGGCCAGAGAAAGTATTGCAGCTATCATCTCAGGATGGGTCTGGTGATGTCCATTATATGCATTATGAAATCTGTATATTTTCTGAACAAGCATGCACAGTAACAATCTAAAAGTAGCCCCTCTGAGTCAGACCAAAGTCCCATCTAGCCCAGTGTCCTAGTTCCTGCAGTATTCAACCAGATGCATTCTAGAACCCTGGAAGCATGACCTGAAGATAACAACCCTCTCAGCAACAGCCATTCAAGGTATGCTACCACTAATCATGGAGGTTTTTATTTAGTTATTGTGATGAACGATGGCCATCAAGAGGTCTCCATGAATTTGCCTAAGCCTTTGTAAAGCCATCTAAGGGCCAAACCAGAGAGTACGCAGGCAGATCTGTGAGTGGATCTCCGCAGCATTTTCAAAAGGGGAATAGCAAATGAAAAGGGCCTCAACTCAAACTGGGCATAGTATATGAAGAGAGAGGGATAAAGCTTCTGCCCAAAAGCAATTTGGTCAGGTAAAAGTGACACCCTGCCAAACTCTCATTAGTCCTGCAGGGGGGGAAAGACAGGTGGCATCTCTTAGCCTGTCTTTTTCTTCATTTCCAGAGATAATAACCACACTGGGGTTATTAGTTCCCCAGGAGAAAATGGCAGCTTTGGAGAGTGCACTGTATAGCGTTATGCCCTGCTGAGATCCCTCCCTTCCCCAGACTTGGCTGTCCCCAGGCTCTGCCCCAAATATCCAGGAATTTCCCAAACTGGGGTTGGCAACCCTAAGAAATACTTTATCTGCTGTATTTCTGTCAGCAAAAAGGAGTACATCAGACCTTCAGGCAATTTCCAAAGTTCTCTGAAATAATTATGCTGTTGCAGGTAGTCCATAAATATCATGGGGAACACAAATGATTTATGGCAATTACAAGGTTATTTTGGTGTCCTCATTCAGGTTGCATCTGTCAGTTGAATAAGAAATAAGAACAGCAAACAGATCTCATACATGATAAGTATATCCAGGTTTTGTATGTAGAATGGAAAATAAGAACAAAGAAAGCTCAAAAGCAAAATCTAGAGGGGCAGAGTTTGGCCCTATTCTTATCTGTTTGGTCTGTTAAAATGGCACTCTGTCTGCCTGTGGTTGCCGGGTCCACCCCACCACTCACCCCACCACACATATTTCCTGCTTGCATCCAGTCTTGCAGAAAGACTGCCATCCTTGTCCTGCTTCTCATATGGAACAGGGTTGTTGGCTCTGGGTTGGGAAATACATGGAGATTTGGGGGATAGAGCCTAGGTTGCCAGGTCTGGGTTGGAAAATATCTGGAGACTTTGGGGGTGGATCCAGGAGAGGGGAGGGGCCTCAGCATGATACAGTGCCATAGAGTTCACCCTTCAAAGCAGCCATTTTCTCCAGGGGAGCTGATCTCTACCAACTGGAGAGCAGTTGTAAAAACAGGAAGTCTCCAGGCCCCACCAGGAGGCTACTAAGGAGAACCACAACTGTTATAGTGACTAAGGAGAACCACAGTGGTTATTGTGATACGGTACAAAAAATAACTTTTCAACATCATACTTTATAAATTGCAAATTACTAATTTATGCACTAATTGAAGTGGAGATACTCCAATGTGATCTAATCAAACAAGGTTCAAGAATCACAAAAATAATTATCTAAGTCCTCAGTATAGAAGGAGTGTTTTCTTGCTGAAAAAATGTTTTCTGGTTGGAGAATTGTTGCCATATCAAGCTATTCTTCCATATCAAAAGGGTGAATACACCTCATAGCATGGGATGAATAATCCCAGGAGATCTCCAGGCACCTCCTACAAGTTGGTAAACCTATGGAAGACAGACATTCTAGAGATGAAGTCTTTCTCATCCCACTATCTCCATGTTGGGGAGAGCTGCATGTGTCAAATTTCCATTTGACTCCTTTGGTTGAGAGATGGGGTATAAAAACAAGCATATAGTTTCCTAGCACAGAGATGCACATTTCTTGCACAGGAGGTTTTTTTTCCCATCCCCAGTTCAATTTTGGCTTTATTCCCCTGAAACCAACAGGTGTAACTAAGGCAGGGAAAAGTTGCTGGGCAACTCAGTCAGCAGCCCTTGAGGAGGGGAGACCAGAGGGAGGAGGGTGGTGGAGGAGGCAAACGCTGTGTTAGCCTTGCTCTTCCCTGCATCCTTCACATCCTGCGAGCCATTTCCCTTTGCTCCAAGCCCTCCCCTCTTGATCGCCTCCATTTGGAAAAAAATGCATTTCCTGTTTGGCACATAGAACTGCAGCAATGTTTTCACCAATCCTAAATAGGTAAGAGAATTAATGCCTTTCAGTGGCCAGATTTCAGATGTCTTCTTTAGACGGAGCAGACCAGGATATCCTGTCTGGGACTTGCGAAGCTTTCTGTGTATAGCTGCAAAGGGACAAAGGCCAACAGAAGAGGGCAGAGCCTCAGATTATTGATTGCAGCAGAGACCTTAGGCCTGAGTAAATAAATCTGGTCCAGTATTTGCGTGTGGTTATGTGTCTCTGTGTGCTTTTGCATGAGCCCACCAGGCCTGGTCACAAAGACAGTGGAGGAATCAAAGGTAGGCCTGTAATTTTACCGCCTTCAGATTTTTTCCCCCTCTTGTGATAGTATATGGTCAGTGGATGTACTATTTGTGTGGTATTTTTGGTGACTGTACAGAACAGCCCAGCCTTTTTCTTACGGCTCCTTCGGGGAGATGAACAGTCGAGGCAAAATAGAGGTCTAGGCATTCTAGGGTTGCCAGCTTCAGGTTGAGAAATACCTGGATATTTGGGGGGTGGAGCCTGAGGAAGGCAAGGTTTGGGGAGTGATGGGATTTAATGGGGTATATGCCACAGAGTCCATCTTCCAAAGTGGCCATTTTCTCCAGGGGGACTGATTTCTGTCACTTGGAGATCACTTCTAATAGCAGGAATCTCCAACCATCGTCTGGAGGTTGGCATCCCTAAACTTGGGAAGAGAAGAAAACTGTGTGGTAGGTTCCTACTGGGAGCAATAGTATTGTTGCTTCAGGCTTGTGTTTCTGCTTCTTTCATGTTGTTTGCAGTAGAAACCTCTGGTTAGTTAATTATTTTCTGACTAAGCAAAGAACTGACTGGGCAAAATGAAAAGTCACTGAAGGGGAGTGAGTGATTGATATTTCTGCCTTTTGCTGTTTTGGCACACTCCTATCTTGCATTTATTTATTGCATTTCTGTTCTATGTAAATAAGGTTTCCAACTCTATGTTGGGAAATTGAGGCTGCCAATCCCCAGGTGGGGGCAGGGGATCCCCAGTTTGGAGGCCCTCCCTCCGCTTCATGGTCATCAAAAAGCAGGGGGGGAGGGAAATGTCTGCCGGGCACTCCATTATTCCCTATGGAGATTGATTCCCATAGGGTATAATGGAAAATTTGATCCATGGGTATCTGGAGCTCTAGGGAGGCTGGCTTTTGAAGTAGAGACACCAATTTTTTAGCATAGCATCTGGTGCCTCTCCCCAAAAGACCTTCCAATTTTCAAAAAGATTGGACTGGGGTTTTTAATTCTATGAGCCCCAAAAGAAGGTGCTCCTATCCATCATTATTCCAAATGGAAAGAAAGCATTTAAAAGGAGCATGGTCCCTTTAAATGTGATGGCCAGAACTCCCTTCGGAGTTCAGTTGTGCTTGCCACACTCTTGCTCCTGGCTCCACCCCCAAAGTCCCCGGATATTTATTGAGTCAGACTTGGCAATCCTATGGGAAATTCCTAGAGATTTAGGATGGAGCCTGGGGAGCGTGATGTTTGGGGAGGGGAAGGAGCTCAGCAGGGGGGTGACCTCAATCCACCCGCCAATCCATCTCCAGAGGAGCTGCTCGTTGTAGTCTGGAGATCAGTTGTAATTCCAGGTGAACTCCAGACACCACTTGGACACTGGTAGCTCTTATCCTACAGCAACTGAGCAACCTAACAACAACCCTACAAAGAAGATTATGCTTAGACCACTCAATGCAACGGAGTCGGGATTTGAACCTGTATATCTCTAAACACCATGAAGCACTGGCTGGGAGTCAGATGCCTTGGCATTCACGCACTCACAAATGTACGCCAGCCAGTTTTCATGCAGTCACATGACCACAGTCACCTCAGTAGGCTTAATGTTACCAGGGCAGCCAACTCAGTAGGCTTAATGATACCAAGGCAGCCAACTCCGGGTTGGGAAATTCTTGGAGACTGGGGTTTGGAGCTTAGAAAAGGTGGAATTTACGGAGGGTAGAAAGCTCAGCATAAGGTTGCCAGCTTCCAGGTGATGGCTGGAGATCTTCCAGGATTATAATTGATATCCAGGTGACAGAGACCAATTGCCCTGGAGAAAATGGCCACTTTGGAAGATGGAGTCTATGCCTAATCATTAAACTAAACTCCCTCCTCTTGAAGGAGTGTGGTTTATTCAGGATCAGGTAGTAAGTGAAGTAAAAGACCTCTGCCAGGGACCTTGGGAACCTGATGCTAGTCAGAGTAGACAATACTGATTTTGACAGTGTGATCACCCTAGCCCCTGGATTTAATGTGTACATACATCTGCCCCCCAAGGCCTGCCCATCCTTACCTTGCCATAGGACGAGCTGGGACCAGAATAAATAGCTGCCAAGAACTTCCCAGTAGCAAATAGCTGAAGCTCACGCATGACGCATTTCTTGGCCATCTGAATGGCCAGGGCACGCCATGTAGGTGTCCTGCACACACAGAAGCAGTGCAAATGCTCCTCTCAGTGTGTATGCACACCGTGCCTATCGTGGGGGCATCTGATCACCATGGCACGCCTCAACCCGAGGCGGTGTTTTGAAAGCAGGGAGACCTCCCTGGCTGAATCCCCATCTGATCCCACCCCAAGAGTCTGACTCAATGTTAAGGCAGCTTCTTGGGGAGAGAAACCTTTAATGCAGGGTTGGTCAAACTTGCTTAACATAAGAGCCACATAGAATAAATGTCAGATGTTTGAGAGCTGCAAGACAGGAAGGGAGGGAGGAAAGCAAATAGATGGGGAGGGGGAGAAGTGGAAAGAAAGCAGTTTTAACTTTAAATACATTCTCTAAGTGCTAGCTGGCTTTGTGAAGTGATTTAAAGAGAGAGAAATGCCTTCTCCAAGCCGATTGATGGGGTGGTGGGGGCTTCAAGAGCCACACAATATGTGTGAAAGAGTCACAGTTTGGCCACCCCTGCTTTAGTGTGTGCACATGCCACAAAGGGTGACATGCATGCTTCCCACCTCCTGATTTAATCAAACTGGGCCATGAAATAGAAGCTCAGCTGTAGATAACAGAACCTGTTATTGGATCCCTGTTTAACTAGATTCCCATGATGGAAGGTGAAGACCAGGAGGAGGAATCAAAAGAACCATCTCGAGATGAATACACCTACAGACGGCGCAACTGCCGACGCTACCTCTTGTTCTTGGTTGTCTTGGTGTTGTTGGGTGGAGCTGGAGCAGTAACCTGGTATTTCTTTGGTAATTATTATAATGTTTTGCTTGTTCTTGTTGTTCTAATGTTTTGATTCTGGGGAAATGAGGTCAGGATCAGCAGGCTGCTAAAAATCTGACTGCTCCCAGAGACAGGAGGATTGATTCACTGCATTTTTTTTTGCCATTAATTAACAGCTGACTTCTGGTGACCCATTGAGGTTTTCAAGGCAAGAAACGTTCAGAGTTGACTTGCCACTGCCTGCCTCTGTGTAGTGACCCTGGACTTCCTTAGTGGCCTCCGATCCAAATATTAACCAGGGCCAACCTGGCCTAGCTTCTGAGATCTGATAAAATCGGGCTAGCCTGGATTAAGAGAGAATCTGCAGACTTGTGGGTTGTTGACTGATTCAATCTTTTCCCCTTATGATGAAGACTAATGTCAGATGCATCAAAAGTACACCAAACCCACTCTGATACTCAGTGTGGCTGCTTTTGTTGCCTTACGTCATTATGTACAATACCAAGATTGGCTCTTATGTTTCTTACATCACACTATAACAAGTGTTATGGTTTTGTATAGTTTGTTATGGGACTAAAAGAAGCCAAAGAATATCTGTTCTTGCCTGTTGCTTGTAAAGATATTCCCATTCCATAATAATATTCACAACTCTGGGGTGCTCTCTGAATGAATGTGGCCAAACTTTTTGGGGGTAATTGGACCCTGCAAAGTATCCTAACAATGAAGACTAAGACTGATTCTGCACTCACCTGTCTCCAGGGCAGGCTTCCGTTTCTGGGCAGAGGAAACTGGCAATTTCGCACCAGTTGCTCCGCGCCGGCATTTTGCGCGGGGCAAACCTGCGATTTGCCCCGCTGCAGTGTAAACCTGTTTTTTCAGGTTTACACTGCAGCGGGGCAAATTGTGGGTTTGCCCCACGCAAGATGCTGGCACAGAGCAACTGGTGTGAAATCGGCAGTTTGCTCCGCCCAGAAACGGAAGCCTGCCCCGGAGAAAGGTGAGTGCGGAATCAGCCCAACAGTGTGATCCTATGTGGAGCTGACTTCAGTGGACTTAGAAGGGTGTTAATTCTATTTAGAAATGCACTGTTAATTATTCAGGAGAGATAGATCCAGGTGGGCTGCCATGTTGGACTGAAGCGGTAGAACAAACTTTGAGTCCAGTGGCACCTTAAAGACCAACAAAATTTTAGTCAAGGTATGAGCTTTCGTGTGCACACACATTTCCTCAGATAAATTAAAATGGAAGGTAATAATTCAAACATATAAGCAGAGGCTGACCCAGCAAATTAGTATGCAACATGATGATGTTTTAAGATATACAAAGACAATACAGGAATAACAAGCTATGTTTATATGGTCAACATTTATTTGGATTTAATTAAGGGAAGGAAATAATATGTCAAAATAGGAGATAAATGTATAAAAGTATCCTTCCTAATTGTGGGAAGTTAAGAGTTTAACATTCGTCTTCTCTCAAACATGGAGGTAACTAATAGCATTTTTTTTCCTTTGGGGTTGGTACAGTGTTATGTCAGAAAAATACATTTCAGTTTCCATTTTTTGTACTGAGGAAGTGTGCCTGCACACGAAAGCTCATACCTTGAATAAAACGTTGTTCTTAAAGGTGCCACTGGGCTCAAACTTTGTTCTACTACCTAGGACAGGACATTGAAATCAGGGAACTTTCTCTTATTTTTTTGTGAGGTGCATTCTACATTTTGTCTACATTTTCCCACCTTTAATGTCTAATGCAGATTATAAACCACGTTTTTGGGAGTCAGCTTCCCTGCATTTCTACTCTGGTAGTTTGAGGATCCTCAACCGACAGTATTCCATGGATCATGGGCGGATGGAATCCAGAGCCTTCTGGACAGAGACGGCCAAGACACAGAAGATGGTGGGGCACTGCTTCCTGAGTTGCAGAGAGTATTCAGTGTGAGGGTGGCTAGCATTCTTATTGGCCCAGCTCCTGTGTCTCGCTCAGCAGACAAACGCATAGAAATAAAGCACATATCCCCTACTTTGAATCCCTTCCAGAAAAAGTTTCCCGTGCTATCTGGATGCCAAGTGACAATGACATGGAAGCACAGTCAGTCAGAAACATGGCAACTTTTGTGGAAACTAAGTGGTTCTGTGTACTGAATGATATAGCTAGAAGAAGAAGAAGACCGCAGATTTATACCCTGCCCTTCTCTCTGAATCAGAGTCTCAGAGCAGCTTACAATCTCCTTTATCTCCTTCCCCCACAACAGACACCCTGTGAGATGAGTGGGGCTGAGAGAGCTCTCAGAGGTTGCCCTTTCAAGGACAACCTCTGCAAGAGCTATGGCTAACCCAAGGCCATTTCAGCAGCAGCAAGTGGAGGAGTGGGGAATCAAACCCAGTTCTCCCAGTTAACTACTACACCAAACAAAGAGCAGGGAGGGGTATCCCTCTGTGATGCTGATGGTAATCATTGACGATAATTTCTTTATAGTTGAAAGAACTCATTCATGCCACTGAGCTGGCTCCTTACTACAACTCCAGCACCGTCTATGCCTTTGGGTGAGTATTACTTTCACACCAATTTACTTTGCATAATTATTCAGCTATTTGAATGTTACCTTAGATATTGCAACCTGTTCATCTAAAAACACTAAACAAAATTCCTCTGTGTGATTTGCTGTGACTCTGTCATACTCTCTTTGCTGGAAATGTTTCACTGCTTCTATTAGCATCTACAGGATATGCAAAAGAAAATGGACAAGTGGCAGTAAGGATGGTTGTTTGTCTTCATAATAGGGAGGGATCTTTGACCTGCTTCTTCTGGTTTGCCCTTCAAGTCCCAAAAAGCTATCACAAGGAGATGACTGCTGAGAAGGTGAATACCATGCTGTATAGGACACTGCTTGTCAGCACTAATCAAACAGGCCACTTTGCCTATCGGACTGAGTACCAGATTGAGCCGAAATCTTTGGTTCTGCTAGGTAAGAACTGGCCACCGATATGCAGTAGATATTTTTAAGGCAGGTTGAAAAGATGTGTCCATTTGCTATCAAGGGAGGAGAAGGAGCACGCAAGGAGAAAGGATATATGGTGCAGAGCAAAAAACAGTTGATTGGCAGAAAAGGGGGATGGAGGAGGAACTGTGATTCTGACCACAAATGAAGGAAGGATATTATGTAAAACAACCTTTTGCAATTAAAGATCCAAACTGCATAAACATTCAGAGCAAGTTTTTGCCATTATTTATTTATTTATTTAGTAGATTTATAGTCCACCCTTCCCCATAATAGGCTCAGGACAGATCACAAGCACGATAAAACAGTAAAACAGTAAACATCCAACAATAAAACCATGAAACAATCAACGAACAATCAAAATATGCAGCATGGATGGTACAGTGCGTTATATAAATTAAGATATAAATATCATAGGTGTCATAGATGTCATAGCTGTAGGCCCGATATCTAGCAGTCCAAATAGTTGGTCAGCACAGGGAAATCTGTTAGATGATATGAGCAGTAAGGTAAGGACGCCCACTTGCCTCAACCCAAAGCCTGGTGGAATATCTCCATTTTGCAGGCCTTACGGAAGGATAATAAGTTCGGTAGAGCCCGAATTTATGTAGGGAGCTGATTCCACCAGGACAGGGCCAGGGCCAAAAAGGTCCTGGCCCTGGTTGAGGCAAGCCGGACATCCTTTGGGCCAGGGATGGTCAAAAGATGTTGATTTGCTGATCGTAGCAATCTCCGGGGCTCATATGGGGAGAGGTGGTGTTTGCCTTCTGTGGGTATTTGTGTGAGAGGACATAAGTGATACAAAAGGTGGTTGGCACAGGAGACAGATTTTGGCAGTGCAGATTTTCTGTTAGATTGAATTGTTTCCCCCAACAGTGGCATCTTTAAGAACAACAAAGTATAAGAAAGTTTGTGAAACTAAAAATATACAGCTTAACATTACTGATACCTGACATGTTTATTCACAATCCTTAAAGTTTCTGCAGCCCAAATACTGGTTGCTGTCAGTGTTTTATTAGGAAGTGACACACACACACAAAGGCTCACAATAAGTAACAAATTTACACAGGAGCACCCTGCACAATCACTTTACTGCACTGGCATAAGTTTCTAGTATTTCCTTTTCTGTAAAGCATCTCTAAGAAATCATTAAGTTTTATAAAAATCTTTTCCTACTGTTTCCTTCACTTACCAGTTATTCTACTGTTTCCTTCACTTACCAGTTATTCTTACCCCTATAATATAGCTTTTATTATTTGATTTTCATTTTAAAAGAGCCATGTTGGTTCCATATTGAGCTACATTTGGCTCTATGAACACAGGCTGCAAACCTCTGTTGTAAAGAGATGACTTCTTATGAGTCCCAATTAATCACAAGAGAACATTGTAATACTCCCCCCCCCTCAAAAAAATAAATAAACACATGCTCATAGAGGCAAGATACTACATGAGGCATGATCCAATCAAACCCTTTTAAGACCAATTGATTTCAATGGGAAAGTATGTACTCCTGTTTATGTGAATATAGTCTGTACCAGAGGCGGCCAAACTGTGGCTCCAGAGCCACATATTGCGTGGCTCTTGAAGCCTCCACTGGCCCATCAGCTGGCTTGGAGAAGGCATTTGCCTCTTTAAATCACTTCTCCAAGCCAGCCAGCAGCTTGGAGAATGCATTTAAAGTCAAAGGTGCTATCTATCTATCTATCTATCTATCTATCTATCTATCTATCTATCTATCTATCTATCTATCTATCTATCTATCTATCTATCTATCTATCTATCTAATCTATCTATCATCTATCTATCTATCTATCTATCTATCTATCTATCTATCTAATCTTCCTTCCTTCCTTCCTTCCTTCCTTCCTTCCTTCCTTCCTTCCTTCCTTCCTTCCTTCCTTCCTTCCTTCCTTCCTTCCTTCCTTCTGGCTCTCAAGCATCTGATGTTTATTCTATGTGGTTCTTACATCAAGCAAGTTTAGCCACCACTGGTCTGTACATATTGAAAGCTCTTTGGGTTTGGAAAAAGGAGGATGTATTATCTTTCACAAGGAGATCAGGGTTGTTTTCATGATTCTCCCTTCTCTCATTTTCTCTTCACAACAATACTATGAGGCAGGTTAAGCTGAGAGAATGACTGGCATACAGTCACCCGGTGAGCTTCACTGAGCAAGATGTAAAACTGGGTACTAGAATAAAACACTAACCAGTGCGCCACACTAACTGTAATGAGAATCTGAATATAACATAGGTGTCCTCTCAATGTTTTGAGGTGGTGTTTGCCTTCTGTGGGTATTTGTGTGAGAGGATATAAGAGATACAAAAGGTAGTTGGCACAGGAGACAGATTTTGGCAGTGAGTGCAGATTTTCTGTTAGATTGAATTGTTTCCCCCAACCAGTGGTCGACTAGTTGGTCAGTCAGATGAATTTGAGAATATGTTAGGGGATATTCAAGGGGTCCTGATCCACTATCTGACAAAGGAAGCTTTGACTCTCAAAAGTTTATACCCTGAAAACCATGTTGGTCTCTATGGTGCGAATGGACTCGAATCTAGCTCTTCTACTGCAGACCTACATAGCTATCCTCTGAACTTGACCCACCATGAATCATTCACATGTGCAGATCACATGGGGGTGTCTTTTTAAAAAATCCCAATACAACATTCTGCGCTGGAGCACATTTCTTGATATGGATTACACTAACATGGTCAGGGTGCATATAGATAATCTAAAGAACTGTTGAATCTTTTTGTAGTGCAGATTTCCCCTAAAGTGTACAATCTCTCTTGCTGTTGCAAGTATCATGTCAGAGTTAGCAAACTTGCTCTTATGATTGCCTTTGTTAGCTCTTTATCTATTAGATGTTTGTTTCTTTGGCTGTTCTCTCTGTAAGCAAATGATTTTGGGGTTTTAATTTCTCTCTCTGAGCATTAATGAAAGTCCTGCATGAGATCAAATCGATCATGCTACTCAAAGTCTCTCTCTGCCAATAGGCTACTGTCAATCACTATTTTTTATTTACAGCTTCCCTCCCATTTCTGATGTCTCCTGCATGACAGTGCTGTGCTCTAACTAATTTGTTCATTACAATATTGCAAATCAACTTTGACAAAGACTAGAAGAGAACATTTGAACTGACCAAAGTGGCAAAAGCTTTGCATTGACATGGAGGGGCATATAGTTAAGTCCCAGAGTGATTACAACAGATTGCAATTACCAATGCATGTAAATGATCTTCAGGGGTAGCCCCATATAAAGTTCAATGCAGTAGTCAAACCTGGTCTTAAAATTGCTTTAGACAATATAGTGAAAAAACGTGAGGACCCATGTTCTTTCATTTTAGCATTGAACTTTTAATGTATTGAAATCTTTCTTTTTAGCATTTAGCTTCTAGGCCACTTGCATACAGTTGAATACATATGAACATACAAAAGTGCCTTATAATGAGTGAGACCACTGTTCTATCAAAGTCAGTATAATGAGTCAATATGATCTCCTGTGGCTGCTGTCCAGGGTCAGGTAGAAGTATTTTGTGTGACCTCCTATTTGATGATTTTAACCAGAGATGCTCGGGATTCAACCTCAATTTTCTGCATGTGTAACGTCACCTTCTTGTGATTTGCTGCTTATCTCAGAGTGCCTCATATAAGGGCTATCATTAAGAGACTACAAAATGGTAGTACACCTCCTACTAATTCTCAACTGAACTGTCCATTCTGCAGATATATGATGTTACCAACAGGGTGTATCGATTAGAAGTTTAGACAGAACTTAAACTTTTAAAGAGTAACGTTCCTCTGACGAGGAGTTGGATCCAGTGCAAATCTTCCACTTGTGCTGGAGCTCTTGAGCAAGTGAAAATGCAAGAAAATGACCACAGTAGCTGCTTTCACTAAGCCAAACTTACTGTAACCCCACTGGTGTTTCCACTTGTGCAAGACCTTGTTCAACAATTTATGGGCACTTAATATTTAGGGAGGAAAGCACTGGGTGTCATACAAGATCTCGTGCCAGCAGAACTGTGCTAAGCCCTTTTACGTTTTTTGCTTGTGTACTGCTGGATCCCAGCCAGTATGTGGGTAATGTCTACAGCTAGGTTCAAGTTTTAAAGCAAAAGCTTTAAAGTCCAGCTTGCTGCCTCTTCTACTTTTTTGATTTTTTTCAGAATTTATCATATGCAGTATTTATGCCTTTACCTGCACTCTGGATTCATGTAAAGGCAGGTAGTAAAAGCAAATATTAAAAATGTGATTTCTTCTGCCTTCTATGAATTTAGATAAGAAACAGAACCCATATATCTATTTAAAAGCCTCTTTCCCAGCAGCACCTAAGTCCCCTTAAGGCTTCCTCTTGTATCCTCTATATTTCTATTAACCATGGGAATGTACATTCATACATCAGCCAATCAAAACCTGCAAGCTTTTATTGGTTCATGTAGTTATGAGGGCCCTTAGCAGCCTTGATAATAGACTACAGTTCTTTAACTGTGCCCCCCCCCCTTTAGAAGATGCTCAATTAGAACAGGTGTTCCCCTGCTGTCCTCCCATCGCTCTTTATCTGGGTCTGTGGCAACCTGAGCCCTGGGAATTTTGCATCCTTAATCTCCCCTCTCCTGGCAGCTCTGGTTAATATACATATTCCAGATTGAACAAATAATGACCATAACCCTTTACTTCTTTGGATGTGGCCATGATTGTAGCACTTGGCTAAGTGGTTTAGAGTTCATGAAAGTCAGGAGGAGGAAGGGAGAGTGGACCAGATCGCACAGATCAGCTAATGATGGTGCCCTGGCATTGGAGGAAGGCACCACTATCAGTGACACTGTAATGTACTCAGTGACGAGACGTGTTGAAGGCAACATACTTTATTAGTGGGTACATCACAAGAGAGGGAATGGCGGGCCGGGTCCCGATTATATGCATGCCCCGGAACAACCCTCAGTGAGGCCAGGTCCAATCCTGGTCAGTTAAACTTCCCGCCACAGATCTTGATTGGCGGTGTGTATTAGCGAGCTACATCCGGGGACCAGTGGGGTTCCACTGGTCGCCTCTGTAGCGTGCGCTGTGCTGTACATAGGGATTAGAATGCAGGCTATAACAGTCACTGAACTATGGGATCCCGTCTCTTCCCTTAGTGTAACCCAGAAGAAGCTTGACTGCGTCAATCCCTCTCCTAAATGCTTGCAAATGGCGAACTGGGGATGATTGAGGTCAAGAAATGACAGACGTTTGTAAAGTTGTTCCAAGAAAAGTATCCAAGATGATACATTTAGGATAAACTTGAATCACATGTATACTGAGACATAAATATTATGAACATAGGAGCAACCTTCATAAATACAGGGTCTTCAGTAACCTTCAGCCACAGTACTCTGAACAGAGGCTAATTCTAATAGGTGGTGTCCAGTAAAGCACAGAAGGAAAACATCCAAAGTATTCACTTACAGGAATTATGTATTTATTATTTATTTCACTATTTATAGTCTCACTGAGAATCAAAGTGGATGGCACAGCGTAAATCGATAACAATCCATATGAAAAGACATCTAATAAGCACAGTGAAGGTCAATACTGTCAGTATGATGTTGACAAGACATCAAATTAACAATGTACTAGGACCAGAAATACCAAAATTTGACTGAGCATAGCATATTAGTTAGATGTGTGGATATAGTGAAAAAAAAGTACGACATCAGTACACATAAAACTGCTTTATACTGAATCAGACCATTGGTCTACCAAGGTCAGTGTTGTCTACACAGACTGGCAGCAGTTCTTCAGGGTCTCAGGTAGAGGTCTTTCACATTGCTTACTGCCGGGTCCTTTTTAACTGGTGATACTATGGAAGGAATCTGAGACCTTCTGCATGCAAAGGAGGGGCTCTTCCACTGAGCCATATCCCCTCCCCCTAGAAAGAAAACAGTGAATCGATAGTAGGGTGAAATGTGCAGCTGGAATGTGAATCTCAAATCTGGCAGGGAGGATAAGGGAAGTTTACAATTCCAATGCAGCTTCATTCCATTTGTATGTAGGGCTGCCATCCTCCAGGTGGGGCCTGGAGAGCTCCTGGAATTGCAACTGATCTTCAGACTACGGAGAAAAGGGCTGTGTCAAAATGAAAGGTAGAAAACAAGGCAGTAGAAATGAAAAATAAATTGAATATCCAAAACTACAAATGCAACAAAAGAGAACTGAAGTGGGGGGAAACCTAAACACACATACAAAACCTTTTCTGTTTCTCCCAAACAAAAAAGCATCACTAAGCAGGCATGAAGTCTTGCCTTTTTCTTTGCTTCCTCCCATCTTTTGCTCCCTGTATTCAACCAGTTGCATCATTCTTCATCAACCAGTTGCACAGTAAAGGCCATGCACATTAGTGATGCCACATAAATAATCATACTGATGTCTAAAATGCTGATGAACATGGTAATAAATGCTTTCCTCCTTGACTGGGTGTAGAGCAATCTGAAACATTAACTGGGGATGGGTTTTGAATCTCATATGGCAGGTGGTACAGAAAACTAATTTCAGACAGCAGATTTTAATGCCCTAAGCACTTTTGAACTAGGGAGATTTGTCCTGCATTAACTCTCCTTATTTTGATTTTTAAATCAGGAACAGGCATATCCATGGCAACAAAAAGGGACAAAGAAATCCAAGCTCAGTTCTTATGTATGTTCCAGTTGTATATAGTCGTTGCAAATCCAAGTTGCTTCCTAAGAATGCTAAGTATGCAAATGCTGAACTATCCCGGGAGTACTCCAGACAAAAGACTGGGATAGATTCAGGCCCAGAGCAGATGTTGTAGTAATCATGTAGCTGCTGCAGAAAGCAAGAGCAACAGCCTGTGTCTTCATGATGCTGCCTATACCAATGATAATGGCAGCATGTGTGATTTTACATCATTGCATTACAAACTTCCCCATCTCCACTGAGTGTGCCCTGACCTGGGCAGCCCAGGCTAGCCTGATCTCCTCAAATCTCAGAAGCTAAGCAGGGTTGGCCTTAGTTACTATTTGGTTGGGAGACCACCCAGGAAGTTCAGGGTTGCTAAGCGGAGGCAGGCAATGGCAAACCAGTTCCATTAGACTCTTGCCTTGAAAACCATATAGGTTGCTAGAAGTTGGCTACAACTAGATGGCACTTTAAATGCACAGCACTCAGTGTATTGGTTGCCATTTTCTGGGCCAGGGAAACTTGCAGCATCGCTCATTTTGAATTATTTGACATTAATGGAGAGACAGGAAAAAGCTGTACAAGGCTGCTGTTTTCAGTGGCGGCCACATATGCCCCATAATGTTTCTGTATGGCATAAAGGTGACCAAATGCAAAGGAGGCAAAGCTCCTCCCTACATTTTCTTCTGCAATTGTGAGAAAAGCTGCATCTTCTGAAACCTCTCTTTCTACACACCATTAAATATATGTGCCCTGTCTTCCTTTGCATCTGTTTGGTATTTTATAGCTCTGGGCAAACACAGAACAAATAGACTTCTATATCAGGCACAGAAGTCTGCATCCAGACAATCCTAATATCCAGCCAAAAGATAGGTACACTTGGGTGTGGGCAACATATGGTGAAATCTTCTTTGGAGCACAGGAGGGCTTCAGTGCCATATATTTTCAAGATAATAGAAACAATTGAATACCAGGCCAGTGTATGCAAATAGGAAAGGCTGGCAACCAATGAGAGGGTAGCCCTCACTGGTGATGACATTACCTCACTGAGCAGCAACAGGTCTATCAACAACTATTCACCTCTGGTAATAGATGAAATTTCCAAGTTCAGAATCAGTCCACTTCTGATGACTAGATACTGGGGATACTCAGCGCACACAGTTTATGTTGCAGTCTAAAGGTCTTTCCAGAGAAACATGTGTAGGACTAGGCCATCAGGTCCATATGCCTGATCATGTGATGAGAAAAGGCCCCTGGTGCCCAGTGGAAGATGAAAAAAGTAGATAGGCAGGGAGCATTTTTGGTTTTAGCTCTTGCATCATCTCATGTGTTTGTTTTTCTTTACGTATTTTCTTTTCTGACAGAATCCAGTGTGAAAGACATAATAGTGCTGAAATCCACATTGGGTAGGCTGTTTATTTCCCACTTTTTTTAAAAAAAAATTGTTATATTGGGATGGAGTCTAGGTCATAGGAAGCTTGTAAATGAATGGGGATGTCAGGAACTGAGGTGAGCTCTTCCGAGCATTCATGCTTGCTGTACCTCAGGACCAGCACAGACATGGTGAGGGAATGTATGCAAGGCACAGGCTCTTTTTAACATCCGCTACCTGAGGGAGGATCCCTATATGTACTTTACATGCTTGGAGTGCTAGGGAAATGGCCTGTGCTCATATAATATGCTGAAATGCATACATATCATATGCATATCCAGCAGTCATTGCTCTTAAATCTCAGTCATATGCCACTGGAAACCAGGCTATTTTCAGGTGTCTGGTATATTATCCTCTCCTAACAGGGCTTTTGGAACAAATAGGGGTACACATAAATGCACATTATGGTTAGGGCTGGTTCAAGGTATTTTGTCATCCCAGGCAAGGTGCATGCATTGTCTTCTCCTGTGCTGCTTCTGTCTGTGTCCAAGCCTATAACAGCACTTGGACCCAGCTAACCGTGAGGCAGCTCCAGGAACAATGCCTGTCATTTCCTGCACTGTGAACAGCCGGGAGCAAACTGAGCCCTGTGGCGAGTCGGTGCCTACCTTGTTGTGAAGCCCAAAGCAGTTTCTTATGTCGCTTGCCTGATTAATGGCCAAAGTCACCCTCATGTGTGCTGCAGGGAAAAACTACTTGCATGTAAATATCCATCCCAACAGCCCAGGCTTGAAAGCTGTATACTAGAGAAGACCGAAAATTGCCAGTGGGAGATTTATTTCTAAAGAGAAACACTCAGAGAATTTGCAATTAGGAAAGGTATCTATTGGACTGTTTCATACAGTCAAAGGTCTAGGGGATTGCTCACATGAAGGGAGTTGCCGTCCATTTTGTCTGTCTGAGTAGTATCAATGGCACATTGTGAAATACCTAACTTAATGGTATTTACACTTTATAATTTTAGGGATATAGATACTTTAAAAAATACGTAAGGCGTGCACCGGAAAAAAACCTAATGCGTGAGGCAACACACAGATGAACAGACATATCCAGCCACAGTTAAGCACTTCAATATTTGTGTCCAGTAGAAGTTCTGATAGGGTTGCCTATTCTGGAT
Source organism: Heteronotia binoei (assembly GCF_032191835.1). Taxonomy (NCBI): domain Eukaryota; kingdom Metazoa; phylum Chordata; class Lepidosauria; order Squamata; family Gekkonidae; genus Heteronotia; species Heteronotia binoei. The sequence goes on from NC_083230.1 coordinate 85,718,279, forward strand.
TTGAAAATATCTGAAGATTTGAGGGTGGAAATCGGGATGGTTGGATTTAGGGAGAGGAGGGAACTCAGTTGAGTGTAATATCATACAGTATGCCTTCCAAAGCATGCTTTTCACCAGGAGAAGTGTAATAAATGTGCTAGATTAATAAATACTAAATAAACAATCTATGTAGTCTGGAGATCAGTTGTAATTCTGTGAGATCTCCATTTCCCACCCCACCCCTGGAGACTGGCAAATCTGGATATGTGTCTCTCTTTTCCCTCAGAATTAATGGGCCTTAAATGTGTTTAACTTTGGGCTGGATCATGTACAGAATTTGAGAATGGGAGGGGAGCTGATTAGCAAGGCTCTAGCTAGTAAGAGTAGACTGGGGCCACTGTGGAATGGGCCATATCAACAAGATACAACCACAGTACAATCAGCTGGCTTAATGCAGAACTTCCAACATCACTGTATCCTTTTGCCTTGATTCCTTGTATTGATGGGGAGAGCGTCTGAAGGAAGATCAGAGCCTTTTCCTCCAAGTAATTTTTTTTGTGCTTTAGCAGTGCTGTGTGCAACTCAGTTTGTCTTGTCTGGTCAGGTTGCTACAGATACAGCTACATCATTGCAGACAAAGCCCTAAAGCTGAAGCGCCCAGATTACCTGGCCTCCAGTTGTCTGTGGCATCTTCATGCTCCCAGAGGACACATGATCAAGCTGCGCCTGGAGTGGACCCTCTCGGAATGCAGGGACCGGCTAGCTATGTATGACGTCGCTGGACCACTGGAGAAACGACTCATCACTTTGTAGGTAGCCTTGATACTGTGGGGACATTCCTGGCAACAGGCAATAGAGTCCCAAGTGCCTGCTCTCCAGTTTTCCACTCACACATAGAGTGCAAAGGTGGAACCATGCATGACATGTTGTTCTGTGAACATTTTAATAGACATCTTTCTTTTAATTTGCAGAAGTAGTTGGAGAAGTAAAGGGCTTTTTAACCCTTCCCCATGCTATTCCCCATCATCTTCCACTATTGGAAAAATATGGGTAAATTTCCCCTAGCATAGATATAAGCAACTTGAGCGTAGCAATTTTCAAATTGCAGGAGGGTGGAATCTACATTAAGAGCCCTTCCCATTGATGTCCCCCTGGAAATTATTGACCTAAGAGCTGTAATCTTTAAGTGGGGGTGGGGTGGGGAGAAAACATCCTTTTAAACAATTGAGGAACTCTCACTTAGGCTGGTTCAGGCCTGATTTAAATGGGAACTTGCCAGGGCAGAAGTGGCCATGCATTTTACAGATAGCCAGTAGCAGATTGAAATTGGGCATATTTATTTATTTATTACTTTAGATTTCTATCCCGCCCTCTCCACAAGCAGACTCAGGGCAGCTTACAGTCAGTTCAAACATCTACAAATACAGTTTAAAAATGATATCTACAAATGCAGTTTAAAAACAATATTTAAATATGGCTGCAGTGTTAGAATGCCAGCAATGTGTAGCCTGCATTGGGTTGATGTTGCACCTACATGCTAATGTTGCACACCTTGAGTGCATAGCAGTCTAGTTTAGGTCCAGTTAAAGCAAAACTTTGTGTATGTGCAAACCCAGACAAGCTACCAGCATCATTTTAAAATGAAGATGCAGTGCTGTTCTCCCGCTGTTCATGGTTGTTTATAAATATATGATATAATTCTCATAGTTGACCCAAAGACATGGTTTATTCCACTGTGAAGCCTTATTGAAGAGAAGGTCTGTGATTCTTTAGGTCAACATTAATAACAGGATCTAGTGCTTAGAGGAAAAATTTCCAAATCAAATGTGATTCTCTGTTTGGAGTATTTCCATATCTGCTCGATTAATACTTTAATTTCAGTTCAGACATTTGCAACTCCATATAATTTAAGTATTTCCTCTTCATTGGTAATGATTGGTCGTTTTATTTATTTCATTATTTAAAACATTTATATACCTCACACTTCAGTAATTTTCAATCATAGTTAAAAAGACAAAACAGTAAAGATGGCATAAAAATCAGATTATGGACGATAAAACCAGCTCTAAAACTTCATAGTTCATAACCCTCAAAAGTATTTGTGAATGTAACTAAATTACAATATGCTAGGTGAAGGACTGGCTCTTTGCCCCACAGGCAAGCTCTGCAAAGAATTTGGAAGAACATGATGATCAAGTGGAATCCTAGGAATCTCAACTTTAATAAAATAAAATAAAATTCTAGCCTTTAATCGAACAAAGCAGGAGTCAAGTTGCACCTTTAAGAGCAACCAATTTTTATTTAGAACGTAAGCTGTTGTGCGCTTTTAAGCACACTTCATCAGACGAGGAATCCAGATGAAGTGTGCTTAAGAGCACACGAAAGCTTACGTTCTAAATAAAAATTGGTTGGTCTTAAAGGTACACTTGACTTCTGCTTTGTTCAGCTGCTTCAGACCAACACGGCTGCCCGCTTGGATCTATCTAGCCTTTAATGTTTGAATTAAGAGTTGAAGTTTCTATATCTAGTATAACTACATGTGCCTCCCTCATAGTTAGCTTGTTTGTATTCATTTATAGACTGCCTTCCAGGTCCCAAAGGTGGTTTACAACACAATTAAAATACAAGAAAAAAACAAATAAAAGCCAGTAAAATAGCATAAAATTTCATTTAATTATTTTAATTGTTGTTTTTATGCCTTGGTATGTTTTTTGGCTCTGGTTTTAAATGTTTAATGATAATGTTGCTTTTTTTTGGTTGGTTGATTGGTTTTAATGATTTTAAAATGGGATTTTTCTATGTATGTTTTAATTTGTTAAGCTGGCTTGGTAGCTGTTGTGAAGGAAGAAAGGCAGGATAGAAATGTTGTAAAATAAATACATTAATTAATTTGAAGTACAGTAAAAATCAAGACAGTGCAATTTCCAGTTGTGCCACTCCATTTCTTACGAAGCCAGTTTAGAGGCTCTCTAGGAAAGGCAGGTCTTCAAACACCCACCGCAGGTGGCTGTTTTCAGCTTCTTAGGGAGAGAGTTCCCAGATTGGGCGGCAACCCCTGGGAGACAACACCTTCCCTCTGCTAAGGCTGGTTCCTGAAGGAAGGCTTTCTGGTAGGGGTACCAACCTCCAGGTGGGGTCTGGAGTCCTCCTGGAATTACAGCTGATTTCCAGATGACAGAGATCAGTTCCTCAGCAGAAAATGTTTCATTTGGAGGGTGGACTTATACTTCCAAGTCCCCTTCATCTTCTCTTTAACTCTTAACAGCTTGTTAATACAAAATGTTCCTATGTTTTCATGTTCTGCCTCAGGCTGTATGGCTGTAGTCGTCAGGAACCCGTGGTAGAAGTGCTTTCTTCAGGACCTGTCATGTCTGTGGTCTGGAAGAAGGGGATGTACAGCTACGATGATCCTTTCATACTCTTAGCCCAGGCTGTGCCCTTTAAAGGTAAGAAAAGATCACAGTGACAGAACGACTAAAGCAGATGAGGGCATGGGTATGTAGAGATGGCACAAAGAGAGCATTTATCTAGCTATTAGCTCCCCTTGCAAATCATTGTATTTATTTTTACAGTCTGTTTTCAGCTACCAGTATTATAGCTGAGATTTCACAAACTGATGTTTAGCGCAGTGCAGCAAGGTTACACATGCTATGGGAATTCACTCTTCTCTGGAAGATAACACTAAGATAGGGACAGCCATTCAATACGAAGACAGGATATCTGGTTACCTTACACTAAATCAATGGGCAAGATGAGAGTGACTTTCAATCCTGTGCGTGTTCAGGGCTTTGCATTTCACGTACTGTTCTGTCATCGCAGCAGGTATTATCTTTCCAAACTGGCATAAGGATACATATTTGCTGAAAGGAGAATAAATGGACTTCGGGCCATTCCTTCATTACTTAGTGGTTTGCTTTATTTCTGTTCGCCAGAAGAGAACACTGCTTCCTTTTTGGCTGTACTGATAAGGAAGGTTGCCAGCTTTTAAGTGGGTCCCTTTAACTGTCCCTGTAATATCAGTTTGATCTGCAGCACATAGCAGGGAATGATGTTATGCTATGAAAAGCTTCAGCTGCCCATTTCCATGCATTAAATTGTAGTTAAAGGGACAGGACATTTTTCTTTTGGCTCTATTGCAGGGGTGGCCAACAGTAGCTCTCCAGATGTTTTTTGCCTACCATCAAACCCAGCCAGCATGGCTGATGGCTGAAGCTGATGGGAGTTGTAGGCAAAAAACATCTGGAGAGCTACTGTTGGCCACCCCTGCTCTATTGGAAGGAAGGCTCTCCATACCTCCTGCTTGCTGAACTGGGATGCAAAGCTGGGAAATGAGGGTGCTGAAACAACAACCTTGCTTCTGTATAAGTTTAAGAACATAAGAGAAGCCATGTTGGATGAGGCCAATGGCCCATCCAGTGCAACACTCTGTGTCACAAAGTGGCCAAAAAATTATATATATTGTGTGTGTGTGTGTATATATATATATATATATATATATATATATATACACACACACACACACACACACACACTGTGGCTAATAGCCACTGATGGACCTCTGCTCCATATTTTTATCTAACCCCCTCTTGAAGCTGTCTATGCTTGTAGCCACCACTACCTCCTGTGGCAGTGAATTCCACATGTTAATCACCCTTTGGGTGAAGAAGTACTTCCTTTTATCTGTTTTTACCTGACTGCTCAGCAATTTCATTGAATGCCCACGAGTTCTTGTACTGTGAGAAAGGGAGAAAAAAACTTCTTTCTCTACTTTCTCCATCCCATGCATAATCTTGTAAACCTCTATCATGTCACCCCACAGTCGACGTTTCTCCAAGCTAAAGAGCCCTAAGCATTTTAACCTTTCTTCATAGGGAAAGTATTCCAACCCTTTAATTATTCTAGTTGCCCTTTTCTGCACTTTTTCCAATGCTGTAATATCCTGTTTGAGGTGCGGTGACCAGAATTGCACACAGTGGGCATTTTCGCACTGACCTTAATCGGCAGCGACGCCCCTCTTCACCGCGCAGGATCTGCGCGGATTTCGCACCAATTGAGCGGAGCACCCGGAAGAGCCACAAAGTCCCGCGGCTTTTGTGGCGCAAATGGAAACCACCAAAAACCAGTTTCCGTTTGCGCTGCAAAAGCCGCGGGACTTTGCAGCTCTTCCGGGTGCTCCGCGGCAATTGGTGCGAAATCTGCGCAGATCCTGCGCGGTGAAGAGGGGCGTCACTGCCGATTAAGGTCAGTGCGAAAATGCCCAGTATTTCAAATGAGACCGCACCATCAATTTATACAGGGGCATTATGATACTGGCTGATTTGTTCTCAATTCCCTTCCTAATAATTCCCAGCATGGCGTTGGCCTTTGCACACTGTCTTGATATTTTCAGTGAGTTATCTACCACGACCCCAAGATCTCTCTCTTGGTCAGTCTCTGCCAGTTCATACCCCATCAACTTGTATTTGTAGCTGGGATTCTTGGCCCCAATGTGCATTACTTTGCACTTGGCCACATTAAACCTCATCTGCCACGTTGACGCCCACTCACCCAGCCTCAACAGATCCCTTTGGAATGCCTCACAATCCTCTCTGGTTCTCACCACCCTGAACAATTTCGTGTAATCTGCAAACGTGGCCACTTCACTGCTCACTCCCAACTCTAAATCATTTATGAACAAGTTAAAGAGCATGGGACCCAGTACTGAATTGACTGAATTGACTGTCAAGGGAAAGCTGTTCCTTGAGCTTCACAAAGGGTGTTTTCGCACTCACCTTCAGCCGGCGCCGCGACCCTCTTGACGACGGAGGATCTGTGCTGATTTCCCACACGAAGCGCTGGAGCAACCAGAAGAGCCGCCAATTTCCGGCGCGAAGCCCGCTCAAGCGTTTTCCTGCTTCCTGGCGATTTACGTTTGAGCGGGCTTCGCGCCGGAAATTGGCGGCTCTTCTGGTTGCTCCAGCGCTTCGTGTGGGAAATCAGCACAGATCCTCCGTCGTCAAGAGGGTCGCGGCGCCGGCTGAAGGTGAGTGCGAAAACACCCAAAGAGAAACACACCAGTCTGCTTTTCAGCTGAAGGTTTGCTCCCGATGACAAACATTGGTAGAAAAAAACCTTCCTACATTCTGCAGGGCCTGTAAGACCGAATTGTTTTGACAGGCCTTCGATGCCTAAACTGAGAGAGAGCTGCCACCTGACATCAGCTAGAGTTCCCAGTGACCAACCCTCTGAAAAGCAGAACTGCCAACATAGTAATGGTATAGCACCGTGGAATAGTTTTTAAATTTTAATTGTATTAATGTTTTATAGATTTTATTGACTTATTGTTTTAAATCATGTAAACGACTGTTGAAAGCCGCCCTAAGTCCGCTTGTGGAGAAGGAGGGATAAAAGTCTAATGTAAATAAATAAATAAACACCCTGGATTCTGCCCAACGTAGGACACGGAGGGTGTTGCCTAAAGTGAAATTTTCACACCGCATCCTTAGAAGCTTCCTCTGGCTGTGAATCAGGAGAATAAACAAGCAACATGTTTTCTGCAGTTCATCTGGCGTGAGAACATTTCTCTCTTTTCAGCCTGCCAGACGAATCTGATGCTGCGGGAAAGCCTGGAAATTCAAGGGAACATCAAGACTCCCTGCTACCCCAGTTACTATCCGCCCAACACGCAGTGCACTTGGCACATGATGGTGAGATCTCCTTGTCCCTTTTCCACACAAAAATAGGCTGTGTGTGTACTTTAAAACATAGTACTGTACCAAGGAAATCATCATTTCATGGACAATCTACATTATACACTTTTTAAAAGGTTCCTGTGTTTCCTTAGCACTTTCCTTGGCATATGAAGGTGCCTTACATGGAGAGTCAGACTGTTTGTCCCTCGTGTCCTGAAAGGTCCATTCTGGCTATTCAGGGTCTTCCCATACCTGCCCCAGAGATCAGCTGCAGACTGCTGGAGACTGAACTCAGGGTCTTCTGTAACACAGGTGCTTTTGAACTGTGGATCCTCTCCTTTTTAGACCTGCTAGACAAATGTCCAAGAAAACCTGGTGTTGTCTGGAGCAGCGCCTGACAACCACTGGCTTGGACTGTGTCTCTATATTCAGACCTTGCAATACATCAAACTGCGATCAGGCACAGACGGAGCTTGTTCCTGCATGCTCCCCTCGCTCTTCCCCTTCCTTCTACCTGGGTGAACTGGAGCTTGTTTCCCCTAGCTCCAAAGTGGAAGCCCAATTTGTGGGAAAGAATACAAACTGTAGTTCACTCAGGCACCTCTGTTCTTTAGACAACACAGCAAGCTTGACTCACGGCTTCCCAGAAACCTTCACTTGTGTTTCATGGAGTGAAGAAAGTGTGCAAGCATGTGAACATGTTGTCTGAACGGTGCCACACATGAACTTTCCACCTCTCCTTTATGAGTTCCTCTTATGTCTCTGTGTTGTCACTGGGCTGAATGGGGAATACTCCTCTTGGGCACTGTGATGTCTACTCCAGTCTTGGACATTTCCATTTCTGCAGGTTCCATCTTTGGAATATGGAGTTGTCCTTTGGTTTGATGCTTACACTCTCAGCAGACAGAGAAGTGATCATCCATGTACACAAGGACAGTGGACCATCCAGAACAGAAGGTATACAGATATCACTTTGGCATGCATGCTTAACGGTCCTTTAGTGAAATGGCCTTCTTCACGTACAATCCAGTTCATATCTTGGTGGGATGGAATTCTCTCTCAGGCTTCTGTATTTCTTTTATGTTTATTAACCGTCCTTCAAGAAGGCAGCTGCTAGGAAATGGTCTCTCCATCTGCTCCTACTGCGTCATCTCCTGGGTGTTTTCCTTTCTGACTCTGTTCTTTTAAGGGCTGCATGGCAGACAGACATTCAAGAGATACAGCTTGCCCTTTCCTTGTCCAAAGAAATCTGCATTGGTTGGATTTCTGCCAGCAGTGCTGCTTTTTAGAGGCATCAGGCTACTGTTGGGAGAAAAGGGGGCATCCTTGATTGCATGATAACCTGGAAAAAGGAGGTGCAACTAACTGAAAGCTTTTGGTCTTCCCTTCGTATGTTTTTTTTTTTTAAAAAACCAAGCCAAGCGGTGCAGTCTTATGTAGAGTTTCTAAGGTTACTGAAATCATTGGGTTGCATCCAGATTGGCAATTTTCACAAATTTACCCTCCCCATTGCAGACCCCCAGCCCAGCCCTTCCTTCAAATTCCTTATCTCCAAAGAGAAGCATTTTGTGAAGATCAGTGAGCTGCAATGGGAAGAGGAGGCAGGAAAGTTCCCTCCTGACCTGTGTTCCCTCTAAGCTGAGTTAGTTTGAGCTAGCTCACAGTTTTTTAGGCTCCGGAAAAATGGCCTTGGAACAAACCGATCTATGCAGTAGCTCACAACTTTAATGCCAGGAGCTCATGAAGTAGAATTTTTGCTCACTAGACTCCACAGCTTAGAGGGAGCATAGTAAGTCCTACCAGTGGAAAATTTCATATAGATCCAACCCAGTGTGTTTAAACCAACTCTGCACAGGACAATGCTGGAAATCCCTTTACATGTGATTCTGTCCTGAGAGAGATCCAAACTGGTGCCCAGTTTTGCTGCCAGAAGCCCTGGGTTCAGTCCTGTTCCTTTGCCATAGATACCCTCCCAATACAAGAAGGCTTTTCCTCCTCTTTCAGGGCAAGGCTACACTACAAGTTTCAGCTCCTGTTTTTCAGATTGAAAGTCCATGCTATGCAGGAGATCCATGACCAGAAGATTAAAAGCCACAACTGATACGATGCTGGAAGTTTCATATCCCCATCTTTCAAACTAAAAAAGTAGCAGGGTCCCAGTTCAGATCAGGGGGAGGGGGGGCAGGGTTGGGTGCAATCTGTTTTCATGACCTGAACTGGCCCCATAGAGCTGCTGTAAGGAGAAAGCACACTGGCACTCTCTATGCTGTCTGTGTGTCTGCCCCAGTGAGGTATGTATGCTAGATTGGCAGGGTCCATTTCAGGTCACCAAAATGGTGCAAGGAGGGAAGTTTAAATCCTGTATGCCTGCTGTTTTCAAAAACTGCCTTGGAGCTCCAAACATGGAACTCCAGGCATCCTGTCAAGTTTCGCACTTAGCCTCAAAAAGCACTGGGGGGGGGGGGGGTAGCTTCATAACACAGCTGTTGAGAGGAGTGGCATTGAGCTAGGAGAGAGGGAGGGAGATAGTGCCAGTGGTGTAGTGGTTAAAGCATAGCTAAGATCCAGGTTCAAATCTCTAGACTGCTGTGGAAGCTCACTGGGCCACACACAGTGTACTGGTGTAGTGGTTAAGAGCAGCAGCCTCTAATCTGGAGAACCAGGTTTGATTCCCAGTCTTCCACAGGCACAATACAGGTAACTTATTTGTTTTTGCTTATCCTAAAACAGCCTGGGGTGGCAGCTGTGATTTTATTTATGTGTACATTTTCTTCCCAGCCCCTGTCCAGGGAACTCAGATTGCTGCACATTGTCCTCCTCTCCTCTATTTCACCATCATAGCAACTCTGTGAGGAAGGTTACACAGCGTATGTGATCCAGTGAGCTTCCATAGCAGTCTAGAGATCTGAACCTGAATCTCCCAGATCTTAGCAGTTCTTTAACCACTGCATCACTGGCACTATCCCCCTTCCTCCCTCCCTAGCTCAGTGCCTCTCCTCTCAACAGCTGTGCTTTGAAGCTAAACAGACCACCCAGGAGTCTAATAAAACCTGTGGCAGCGGATGAGCTTTTGTGAGTCTGAAGTGAGCAATGGCTCACGAAAGCTCATCCCCTGCCACAAATTTTGTTAGTCTTATAATAATAATAATAATAACAACAACAACAACAACAACTTTATTTTTATATCCCGCCCTCCCCCGCCAAGGCTTTAAGGTGTTGCTTGGATTCTTGCTCTTTTTTGCTCCTACAGACAGATTAACATGGCTGCCCATCTTGATCTATATCCAGGAGTCTGTGCATCATCTACAGCATCACACATAGTTTAGCCGTTAACCTCACTTTTACACAACCTGTACATCTTCAGTGTCGCAAAATGTTAGATTGTAGTACAGTCGCTCTGTTGTGTATGTGAACTAAAGTATGGATATCAACGGTGTTCCTGCCTGGCTTATTGGAGCCTGAAGGACTGAGCTTGGGGATTCGGGAACAATGGGCAGTAGGATCCAAGTCGCAGCTGCCCTGCTCCAATCACGGGCCCCCTGCTGGTTTGAATGATCCAATGGCATGCTTGCACAGGATCCCTGAGTTGCATATAGTTGGCCCAGTTCTGCAGTCTTAGAGTACAGCCTTATACTATGCTGTACTGAAATAGAGCTATGATCACTACCACCTCACCTCTTCCTTGCGTTAAAACCACTCTATTATACACTTCTTAAAGACCAGCAAGATTTCCAAGGTACAAGCTTCTGAGAGACAAAGCTCCCTTCTGGGTCAGGGCCAGGGGGCTTTGACTTTCAGAAGCTTATACCTTGGGAATCTTGCTGGTCTTTAAGGTGCTGCAGAACCGGAACCTAGCCTTTCTACTAAAGACCTACACAGCTACCAACCTGAAACAATCTTCATTATTATTACTATTATTATTTATTGGATTTATATCCTGCCCTCCCCGCCAAAGCAGGCTTAGGGCATGTTGAAGAAGAATAGTAGGTGTTTATATCTGTGGCGCAGCATGGTAAACTGCAGTACTGCAGTCCAAGCTCTGCTCAGGACCTGAGTTCAAACCCAGTGGAAATTGGGTTCAGGTAGCTGGCTCAAGGTTGATTCAATTTTCCATCTTTCTGAGGTCGGTAAAATGAGTACCCAGCTTGCTTAGGGGTAAAGTGTAGATGGATGGGAAAGGCAATGGCAAACCACCCCCTAAAAAGTCTGTTATGAAAACGTCCTGATGTGACGTCACCCCATGGGTTGGTGATGACCTGGTGCTTGCACAGGGGACTACTTCTACCTTAAGGAGTCTCAAAGCAGGCACTTTGTGTGGAGGGCTCAGAGAGTTCTTCGAGAACTGTCACTGGCCCAAGTCTGTCCAGCAGGCTTCACATGGAGGAGGGGGGAATCAATCCCAGTTCTTCAGGTTAGAGTCCGTTGCTCTTATCCACTATTCCCATGCATCTTGAAGGCAAAAACCACTGAAAGCCTCAGGTATTTGTCCTACTTTTGTTTTAAAAACTAGGCTGTGCGGCCTGCGGAGTTTGCAAGCCTATGCTGAAAGGATTCCTGTAGTGTCCAGTGCTGGCATCACCATCAACTTTACCTCTCAGATCACCCTTACTGGGCCTGGAGTGCAGGCTGCTTACAGCCTATACAATCAATCAGACCGTGAGTACTACCTCCTCAAAAATGCAATTCAGCTCAGTTCTGTGAAATATTACAGAGCAGTTAAATCACACCCTGTTGTTACGAGTTTGGCTGTCGATTAGTATGAATCAGGGGCCTGTTGCCGTGGTTGCACCTGACAGACTAATGGGTAGTATGGGACTGAAAAGAACATTAATATTCCTTAATGATGAAGGACGCCTTCTTTAATGGCCTGGAAAGCTCTTTTCCTTATGTTAGGAATGTGACTTTACTGAGAGCTACTGGGAGAGGCTGAGAAACTCTCTGCAGCAAGTTAGACTCAAGGAACAGCAAGTGTGGAAAAACTGTGGGTTCAGCTGGGCTGGAAACAACTGGGAGAGCCATGGGGTGGGGGGCTGCTCTGTTGCTTTGAGAATCAGTTGTAAGATCGGTAGCTTTACCACCTGTATTTATTTGCTTTCATTTTTTCTCTGGTTATATATTTGTAAATACAACATATATTCCATAGAGTTGTACGACTCCAGTGCTCTCTCATCTGACTAAACTGTATAGTGCTACCCCTATGCCAGGGGTCACCAATGTATTATATAATCAGAGCTGCATTTGAGACATGAAAAAATGCTCCTTCCAATGCATACTCAGACACACCAGCATGTTATCAAGTTTATTCTGTTCCAGAAACAGAGCATGGGCTAAGAAAAGCACTAGCTATCAGCTAAGCAGCACAAAGAAAAATCCAATGAAATAAATGCTTTTTAAAAAAGTCTTTAGCAGACCTTTCTGCAAAGCCCTCCTGGGCCTTCTAAGAGATTCTTGAACCATTCTGCAGCAGCTGGCAAGCTACTGGCAGCTCATCATAAACCTGTTGGAGATCCTTGCCACAGCTTTTCCACTACTTGGAACAGGGAGAGTGGTTAACCTAGGTGGGAGGTTTTGCTATTTGGTCATGACCAAATGTTTGAGGAGGTTAGAGTCTTTTTATCCACATTTGGCATGCTGATTCAGCACTTGTAAATTCTGATATTTACAAGACAGATATAAGCAGTATTGATTCTTTGACCAATAGCTTGTCCAATAGAGGCAGGCTCAGCCATGATCAGTATAGGGACATGACTGCTACCTAGTCACTGAGGTCCCCAAGAATAACAGGTACCTCTGTTTGAGGTACAACCAGGTTTAGTCTGCCATTGCTGGGGAACTTGAAGGCTGGAAGAGCTCTCTGTATCAACTAAAGTAGATCGAGGGTCCACTTCCTAGATTATATATTTAAGGTCTATACCTACAAATGTAAAGTATGGTTTTGACTATGTACTGTAATGGTTATATAATCATCCCTGCCAGTGCATGGTGCTGTTGCAAATTTAAGTGTTTGGAGTGGGTTCTGTATTGTTTCTAGTTGTTATTCCATATTCTGGAAGAGTTGACTGCTAACCAGTTGTAAAATCTGTGCTGGAGATAAGGTTACCAACTCTGGGTTTGGAAATTCCCAAAGGTTTGGTGGTGGTACTGGGAGTGGCAATATAGTTTGGGAAAGGGCAGGAGTGTAGCAAGGATATGATATCATACAGCCCACCCTCCAAAGCTGTCGTTTTCTCCAGGGGATTCTGGGAGATCTTCAGGCCCTACCTGGAGATTAGCTACCCCACTCAGAAACTTTTTAAAATTAAAGTTGGTCCCTTAAACCAGGGGTCCCCAGCCCCCGGGCTGCGGACCAGTACCGGTCTGTGGCCTGTTAGCAACTGGGCCATGAGTTGTATAATTATTTTGTTATATATTACAATGTAATAATAATAATAATGAGACGACATTGGATTTATATCCTGCCCTCCACTCTGAATCTCAGAGTGGCTCACAATCTCCTTTATCTTTTTTCCCCACAACAAACACCCTGTGAGGTGGGTGGGGCTGAGAGAGCTCACCCAGAAACTGCCCTTTCAAGGACAACTCTGCAAGAGCTATGGCTGACCCAAGGACATTCCAGCAGTTGCAAGTGGAGGAGTGGGGTATAAAACCCGGTTCTCCCAATAAGAGTCCGTGCACTTAACCATAACAACAAAATAAAGTGCACAATTGTATCCTCCCGAAACCATCCCGCCCCCCCCCCCAGGTCCGTGGAAAAATTGTCTTCCATAAAACCGGTCCCTGGTGCCAAAAAGGTTGGGGACCACTGCCTTAAACCAGTGTGTCATGGAACACCATCCAGGAGCTCTTGGGAAGTACACACTCAGTGGCCAACCAAAGTTTGTTAGTATTGTGAAATGGCACTAAGAGTAAAACTATAGATTGGAGTCCCCTTGTCCACAACTGGATCCCCCATGGTAGTTTCAAAAGTCTCAGTGAGAAAGGTGGGCTATAAATGAAGTAAATTTAAAAATATATATCTCATGGCATTCTGTGTAGTATAGCCAGAAGATCTGAGGATTGTCTGGCTGTCTGAAGCTCTAACTCTTAATTGGGCTTAAAGCATAGAGTTTGCCCCAAAACCAGAGTGTGTCTTATGTGACATCCCTGATGTAACGACATCACTTCCAGTTGATGGGGATGTTGCATGGCGACATCCCTGTTTAGGGGATGGGTTTCTCCCACTGGCCAGCTGGTCCACAGCCCCCAAAACTAGGGGATCCTCCATTGGGATTAGGGAGCTAGCAACCCTAACACCAAGCTCGCTCTCTGAAGTAAATAAATAAAGTGGCATCAGAGGAGCCAGAATGAGTCTTGATACAGTGCATTTGTGACTCTAGGATAAGAACAATAGACTGTGAATTATTATTTCCAGGGGAAATCTAGCCTTCTTGGGGTTCACTTGCAGGTACTGAACACACAGCAATGTAAACACTCCAACTTGGGTCTGCTAGAAAGCTTCTTCAAAACTAAAGCTAGTTATGTGTCAAACCTGCTCAAGACCCGTTTAACTAAGTGTAAACGTTAAATTACATCAATGCAGTTTATCATAGTTAACATATATTGGTCATCACCACACTCTTCAAATGTATTTTAGGCAGAAAGGTCTTAATTCCTCAACACAAAAGGCAAAAGTTTGCCAGTTTGATATTGTCATGCAATGCAGGTGTATTTTGGAAAGGCTGTGAGTCCAACTTTCATTCTCATGCCTCCACATTTTATAATGGATGTGCTTGCTGTGCAAATGGAACTTGAGTAAACGACTCTAAATATATATACGATGCAGCTATAATGCCTTCCAATTATTGCACTGATTTTTGATTTAGCAAACTCCCTCTCTCTCTTTCACTTTAAAGCATGCCCTGGGGAAGCCCTTTGTTCTGTGAATGGCTTATGTGTCCCAGCTTGTGATGGGATCAAAGACTGCCCCAATGGACTTGATGAAAGAAATTGCAGTAAGTGACCTCTTGCTGGGTTGGATCTAGCAATGTGCAAGCAGAAATATAAATGGGCTGGGCTCAGTTCTGCCACTGCATGATCTTCATCTAACCCTTTCCTCCTTATATGTTATAGTGCTGAAAAATGTGTTGCACAAGATCTTGCAAAAGCAGAAACACAAATGGTGGTTATAGTACCTTTGACTTAGTACAAGTTGCTAGTGCAGTATTCTTCCAATTCCTGCTTGCTCAAGAGCTTTTGTGCAAGTGGAAATTTTGTACTGAATCAACACATTATTTCCATTATTTCCTCATAACACTTTGATTGCCTTCACTAGCAAATGATTCAGTTTATCTTTGGACGGAAGTTTTGGCCTGCTAGACTCAGGAATAAACCCTAGAAGAGAGAGAAGAACTTAGGAGAGGCTGTCTCAGAGCATACCATTCCCACGTCTCAGGTTCAAGACCTGGCTTCTCCAATTAAAATAGACATTCGGAGCAGGTGCTGGGGAAGAGATGTCTGAGATGTTGGAGAACCACTACTGGTGAGAGGATACTACTTAGCCAGGTAGTCCAGTGGTCTGGCTTTGTATATGATAGCTTCAGATGTTGTACATATAATTTGAAGAAGACCATCTGCTCCATTCAGGAAATGGTACTTGCTGTTTGCTGCATCTTCAATCTGTAACTAGCAGAATATTGTATTTTTTCTCCTATTAAACTGAAATGAAGGAACTTGGACTCAGTGATCCTGGCTTGTGCAAGGCCACTCTGTGTGTCTGAGAGTGTTGTTTTTTTTATATGGGTGGGTTAGCTTCTGATCCCATCCTCTGCCCAATAGCAAACTAGGTGAGTTGACCACTACACATGCTTTAAATTGATCCATGCAGTGCTGGCAAGACCCACCCACTAGATCAAAATCTTTTCTTTCATTGCTTCGAGGACTGCTTCCATCTGTATCATACAGCCTGCTGGTTGTGATTGTTTTCTCCTGCTTTCTCTGCCCCCACCTGAAGAGGTGATGTTCTGAGTCTAGCTGCTGCTGGAACAGGCTTTCGGTGTCAGGTGGCAGTGCCTACCAAAGTGCCAATAGAAACAGGGTCAGAGGGAGTTTCAGAAGCTCCGTGTCACCAACAGTTCAGGAATCAGGTTTACCAAGGATCAGTCAAGTCAGTGTTGACAAGCTGAGTGTCTAATGAAAACGTTGCATCCATGCCCACAAGCTCCAATCATGAGACTTTATAGCCACTGACCAAAATGGCAATGCACACAGCTAGCTTCTCAATGAAGCTCCTGTGACAACTCATCCTCACTGCCAGCAGGCAGCTGGTACTAAGCCAAGAGGCAAGCACTCCAACACCCAGCTTGTAAGTTTTTTCTGAGCTTTCTCCTGTGTCATTCCAAGGGTGCCAGTGACTCTGGAGAAAGGTTGCTGGCCTTTGGCTCCCAAGTCAAGAGGACTGAGATGACTCAGCAGCAACACACAGCTGCAAGTCAGGGTACGCCTGAACCTCATTCCCCTGCAGATCAGCTTTTGTTGGCTGCAGGCTGGCTACAGAGGGTCCCTCCTCCTCTGAAAAGTCCTCACTGTCACTGAGCCCTAGCTGGTTCACAACAGGTAAAATGGCAACCAGAGATGGGGCTTTTTTTAGTGGTGGCACCTCATTTTTGAATGCCCTCCCCCTCAAGTCTTACCTGGCACCGTTAGACTCCAGGCCAAAACATTTCTCTTCAACCAAGCCTTTAACAAAAGGGTTTCAACTTTTAAAGCTTTTTGTTATTGTTTTGGTCCTAGCTTGAGGACTTTTAAATCAATATTATTTTAAATTGTTCTGTTTTGGGGGCTTTCGTTGACATATTTTCATTTGACTTGCTTTTGTTTCATTAACTTGTTTTTATTGACCCATTTTTATTGTCTTCATTAGTTTTGTTTGTTATTTTAGTTCTCAGTTGCCTCAAGCAGGACTGGAAAGGCAGCACACACATTTTCTCAATAAATAAAAAAAATCCAGAAGCTGCCATATGTGAAAATATCCGTTCTTATATTCTCTTGAATGCAGCATGATACCTTTTGATTTAAAAAAAAAAAACCTGAGGCATCATTTGTGATTATTATTTTAAGAATGGTCAGGCTCATGGTGCAAAGGTGTAATTCTCAACTAGGGTTGCCAAGTCCAATTCAAGAAATACCAGGAGTCTTTGGGGGTGGAGCCAGGAGACATTGGGGTGGAGCCAGGAGCAAGGATGTGACAAGCATAATTGAACTACAAAGGGAGTTCTGGCCATCACATTTAAAGGGACCGCATACCTTTTAAATGCCTTCCTTCCATAATGAAGGATAGGGGCACCTTCTTTTGGGGCTCATAGAATTGGACCCCCTGGTCCAATCTTTTTGAAATTTGGGGGGTATTTTGGGAAGAGGGGCACTGGATGCTATACTGAAAATTTGGTGCCTCTACCTCAAACCGCCCCCCCCTCCGAGCCCCAGATATCCACAGATCAATTCATTATTTTCTATAGGAATAAGTCTCCATAGGGAATAATAGAGTTTCCAGCAGACATTTCCCTCCCCTCCCCCGTCTTTCTGATGACCCTGAAGTGGGGGGAGGGCCTCCAAACTGGGAAATCCCCTGTCCCCACCTGAGGATTGGCAACCCTATTCTCAACAAGGGCTCCTAGTTCAGACTATTTAGTGCCTGTTAGTCTAGTGCACAGAAGCTCTCCATGGGCTCACACAGTGGTCCTTAAAGAATGCATGGTATTCTACCCAGAGCTTTCTTTTTAGCAGGAATAAAGTTCCGGCTGGCTTGGTGTCAGGGGGTGTGGCCTAATATGCAAATAAGTTCCTGCTGGGCTTTTTCTACAAAGAAAATCCCTGATTGTACCACTGCTGCCTGTGGTCCAGAGATGACATGGGTTTGCCTCTTAACATATAACCATGTGTGATAAAAGTGACCTCTCTCTAAGCAAGTTGCCCCAAATTTTTCCATCCAGGACTTTTTTTTGTAGCAGGAACTCCTTTGCATATTAGGCTACTACACCCCCCTGATGTAGCCAATCCTCCAAGAGCTTACAGGGCTCTTCTTCAATATCAATATCACACCTTTATTGGCATAACAGAACTCTTCTTACAGGGCCTACTGTAAGCTCTTGGAGATTTGGCTACATCAGGGGTGTGTGGTCTAATATGCAAAGGAGTTTCTGCTACAAAAAAAGCCCTGTTATGATTCATTGTCAGAAAACTCTGATTTTCCCTTTGTTCCCTTTCTCAGGTACTCCTCTCTTTTTGTGTTTCAGTATGCCCTGCAAAATTCCAGTGTCATGAGGACAGTACATGCCTAGAATTTTCCCGGGTCTGTGATAAGCATCTGGACTGTATCAATGGGAGTGATGAGGAACAATGCAATGAAGGTACGTGGTAGCTACTAAGTTTATGCCATTTGCATTAAAGCTGTGTGGGGGGGTGTCAGAGTCAGTGAAGCATTCCTCAGAATGTACTGCCTTGCATTCAGGGGTTGTTTTGTAGAAAAATAGGTGGTGGAGTTCATTAGCATCACTCATTAGCATATGCTGCCGTCCCCAACCAAAAGCAACCCAATGCAAGAAATGGGAGCCCTGGGCAAGCGAGGCCTGCTTGGGCTGGCTGGAGATCCAGCCAGCCCAAGCAGGCCTTGTTTGCCTGGGGCTCGCCAGTCAGAAGGCCAGCAAGCCACCTGCTGCCCAAAATCACATAAGAAGTGGAGAAAGGGTGGTGCGGGATTCTCCAGGGGTTAATGAGGGCTGCTGAGGGCGTGGCAAAGCCCCTGCTGTCTGGCTGGCTGCCCACTCTCCTAATCCAGGGATTGTTATGCAGCTGCACCTACTATTCAATGGATAAGAGAGGTGGGGAGGAAGGTTCAGGAGCTGTGCTCCTGTGAGCGCCTCCTGCTGAATCTGAGGCCTGCTTGCATTCAACATAGGCTGCAGAATACATTCTTCTGAGTCTGCTAATAGGAGAATTCAGATGCCATGAGTACTCCATCTGGCCATACCAGCCTTATGGTAGGCTGGAACCAGAGAAAGACTGGGTGAAACCAGAAACTCAGAAACAGTTAAATGAATTCTCAATATGGAAAAAAAAAAGTTGGAATCAGAACAAATCCAGGGTGTGTTCTCAAAGCACACATCTTTGGAGTGTGAACAAGGAAGGTAAATTACCTTAGGTAATATCCTGTAGGTGACATATGTTTTGTCTATCCTCAAGTATCAAATCAGGGCAGTCAGAAATAGCATACTAGCCTGGTTGTCCGATTTGGAATGTTTTCATATGTAACATTCTAGGATTAACCCAAACTGGACTTGATAATTTTCTTTGTATCCATTATCCATTCCTTTAAGCATCAGGAACTCTTATATACTTATAAAAATGCTCTGGAATAAGCCTTTCTCATTCATTGTGTTGGGGCAGGGAGGGGTATCCATAGGGTGACCATAATGTCTGAAGGCCAGCCAGGGACACCTTGGGGGGGGGGGAAGGTAGGGGTGCGCATGCGCAAAGCGCGTGTGGCGCCGGAAACAGGAAGTGACGCCACTTCCTGTGACATCATTTCCCCCACGTCACCTGCCGGAAACGGGAAGTGACATCACTTCCTGTGACATCACTTCCCCCAAATGACATCATTTCCCCCAAATGCCACTGCCGGAAACAGGAAGTGACTTCACAGCACTTCCTGTGACGTCCCCAAAAATCCCCCAAATATCACCGCTGGAAACAATTTTGTTCTCAAATCCTGCATATACTTCATCAGTATATGGGATAAGGCACTTTCTCAACTGTGCTGCATAATGCAGCCTATTTATTTTGTCCTGTTTGCTCTGTTGGCTCTATCTGCGCCACCTTCATCACTTTCGGGGTGTGGATCCCCCAGTGGGGTGGTCTCCCGACTCCCTCCACCGGCTATTTCTGATAGCCCTGCGCCCCCTCTTTCATTTGATATGTGTCCCGTGCGGGTGCCACCCTCCCGCCAGGAGATGCCGCAAAATGAGCCCCCTTGAGGCTTATGGCGGCAGGGCTCGGGGGAAGCGAGCTAGACTGCTGTTCTTTTGAGGGGTTATAGAGTGTTTCGAGCCCATCCCTGTGGCATTGGTCCCATCGTTGTGGGACCCAGGGGGCCGGCGCAGCGGCACGCTGAAGCAGCCTGTCACTAATAACACAGGTCGAGATGCAGGACAGGAACCCGGAAGTGACCGACAGGCTGCTTCAGAGACTCTGGAGGGCCTCCAGCGACCAGCGTCGAACAGCGGAGGCCTCTCTGCGGCCTCCGCTGGTCCCTGGAAGCCCTCCAGAGACTCTGGAGGGCCTCCAGGGACCAGCGGAGGCCGCAGAGAGGCCTCCGCTGTTCAACGCTGGTCGCTGGAGGCCCTCCAGAGTCTCTGGAGGGCCTCCAGGGACCAGCGCCGGCCGCTCCGCGGCCTCTCCGCGGCCTCCGCTGGTCGCTGGAGGCCCTCCAGAGACTCTGGAGGGCCTCCAGGGACCAGCGGAGGCCGCAGAGAGGCCTCCGCCACCGCCGCCGGGCCCCGCACGCGGGCGGGAAAGGCGGCGAGTGAGGGAGCGTCCCTGCGCGTGCGCAGGGGCGCTCCCTCCCTCACTCGCCGCCTTCCCCGCAGGCGCCCGCGGCCCACCGCCTCCGGGGCTGGCTAAACCGGGACCTTTAATGGTCCCGGTATAGGCAGCCCGGGAGGCGGGAATTGGTGGCCAGAACCGGGAAAGTCCCGGGAGACCGGGACGGTCTGGCCACCCTAGACCAGAAGTGTGTGCTATCTGCAGTCTTCTGTTTTGTCTGAACAGAACACACACATATCTTCAGCTTCAGTACATGCTACAGAAAATGTACAAAATATCTATTTTGGCAAAATGATGTCTGCATGTATATGGAGGACCATGGTTACTGCATGCTGTCAGTACACATTGCATACAACCATGTGTATATACCCTCCAATATAATTTTATTTATTTATTATTTATTTTTCATATTTATATCCCGCCCTCCCCACCGGAGCAGGCTCAGGGCGGCTAACAACATTGAATATCAATAGTAAAACAATAAAACCATAAAACAATAAAAACATTTACAATAATATCAGTTAAAACAATTTACAATTTAAAATTATTAATGCAGTTTTAAAACAACAGTTTTGGCGCTAAATTCCATGCCATGATATTGGGCATATATGTACTTTGGTTGAAGGCCATTCGAAATAACGTTGTTTTGCAGGCCTTGCGGAATTGGGCAAGGTCCCGCAAGGTTCTAACATCATCTGGGAGTTGGTTCCACCAGTGGGGGGCCACAATAGAGAAGGCTCTTTCTCTGGTAGCCTTCAATCTCACCTCCCTCGGCCCGGGGATTTCTAATAGATTTTGTGATCAAAATCTGAGTACCCTTTGGGGAATATATGGGGAGAGATGGTCCCTAAGGCAGACAAGTCCTCGGCCATATAGGGCTTTAAAGGTAATAACCAGCACCTTGTAATGAATCCGGAATACTATTGGCAGCCAGTGCAGTCTCCACAGCCCCGGCTATATATGGTCCCGAATAGAGAGACCCAATAGCAGTCTGGCTGCCGCATTCTGCACCAGCTGCAGCTTCTGGATTCGGGACATGGGCAACCCCATGTAGAGGGCATTACAGTAGTCTAGTCTCGAGGTGACCGTTGCATGAATCACTGTTGCTAAGTCACTGTGTTCTAGAAAGGGAGCCGGCTGTCGTGCCCGCCTAAGATGGAAAAAGGCGGATCTTGCAGTGGCTGCTATCTGGGCCTCCATAGCTAATGTGGGCTCCAGTAGCACCCCCAAGCTCTTGACTTTGGACGCCGATATCAGTGGCATCCCATCAAAGGCTGGTAGAGGGATTTCCCTTCCCAGGCCACCGTGACTCAGACAGAGGACTTGTGTCTTCGTTGAATTCAGCTTCAGACGACTCAACCTGAGCCACTCCGCCACCGCTTGTAATGCTGGGGCCAAATTTTCTGGGGCGGAGGCAGGCCGGCCATCCATCAGCAGATAATGCTGATGGCAACTCAGTCCAAATCTCCTGACAATCTGGGCAAAGGGGCGCATATAGATATTGAACAGCATCGGGGAAATCACCACCCCCTGAGGCACCCCACAATTAAGCGGATGCCTCAGGGATGATCGTCCCCCCCCCAATCGCCACATTTTGTCCCCGACCACAGAGAAAGGAGGAAAGCCATTGCAAGGCCAACCCCTGAATCCCCACATCAGCAAGGCGGTGAATCACCAACTGATAGTCGACCATGTCAAATGCCGCTGACAGGACTGCTGACCCGCCTTGATCCAGTTGTCGCTGGAGATCATACACTAAGGCAACCAGCACCGTCTCCGTCCCATGGCCCGAGCAAAAGCCGGACTGGTGTGGGTCTAGGACGGAAGCCTCCAGAAAGCTCTGCAACTATAGCGCTACTGCCCTCTTGCTAATTTTACCCAAAAAGGGTAAATTTGAGACCGGCCAATAGTGTGCCAATTCGGCCGGGTTTAATGTTGTTGTTTTTCTAGAGGGGATGGACTATCGCCTCTTTAAGAGGTCTTGGGAAAAGCCCATCCGAGAGGGACGTATTTACAATATCCCGGACAGGATATTGAAGCTCCATCCGGCATGCTTTAATCAGCCAGGATGGGCAAGGGTCCAAATCGCATGTTGTTGGGCATACAGTTGTGAGGATTCTGTCAACTTCCTCCAAGCTGAGTGTTGTAAAGCTGTCTAAAGCCGATCCTGAAAACAGGCACAGAGCCTCGAGTTCACTTACTGTTTCAATTGTGGCAGGGAGGTCGCGGCGGAGCAATGAGACTTTATCCGCGAAGAATGTTGCAAAAGCCTCACATCCTATTTCCAATTCCCTATGATTTGGTCTGCCTTGTGGCAGAGTTGTCAGAGTCCGAATAATACTAAATAATTGTGCCTGGCATGAATTCGCAGATGCAATCTTGGCCGCAAAGTAGACTTTCTTTGTGGCTTTGACTGCCATCTCATATACTCTCTATAAGACGTTCTGGTTGCTTCGTCGTGAGTTCGCCGCTATTGCCTCTCTAATCATCTGAGCCTCCATTTCATCGATCACAAATCTGCGTTGTACCACGGTGCCATCTTTGCACGGGGGCACATAGGGCACCGAGGAGCGATCTCATCAATGGCCATGGTGAGCCGATTTTGCCATAACTCAACCATGTCATTGACCGAGTTGCCAGGGGGC
Organism: Heteronotia binoei; assembly: GCF_032191835.1. Classification (NCBI taxonomy): domain Eukaryota; kingdom Metazoa; phylum Chordata; class Lepidosauria; order Squamata; family Gekkonidae; genus Heteronotia; species Heteronotia binoei. Next base: position 85,741,149 of record NC_083230.1, read on the forward strand.
CAGGAATCTCGCAGTTCCCTCTGGAACCGTATTGGGTCCATTAGGTTTCTTGGGCGAGCTAAAATATGCTCGTCACCTAAACAGGTTTGGGGTGGTACATCCATTCGGGCCTTCAGGACATAGTGGTCCAACCATGGCACTGCATTGGCAGTAATTCGGGTCACTGTAACCCCTGACGCAAAGATCAAATCCAGCATGTGCCTGGCCTGATGTGTGGGTGTAGATACAAATTGAGAGAGTCCTAGTGTAGCCATGGATGACACTAGGCCCATCGCCCGATTGGAGTTCACGTCATCGGCATGGACGTTGAAATCGCCCAGGATTAAAAGCCTTGGATGTTCCAATGCCCAGCCTGTTGCGGCCTCCATCAGGGACAATAAGGCACTGGCTGGTGCGTTAGGTGATCAGTACACAGCCAGATCGCCAAACCCTCTGCCACATCACACTTCAGACCTGCACATTCAATGCCGTCGACCTCTGGCGTCGGTAAAGTCCGGAAGGAGTAAGCCTCCCGTATGAATAGTGCCACTCCTCCCCCTCCGCCTGCTAGTCCGTGACTGGTGAAAGACTGAGTATCCTGGGGGGGCTACCTGGGAGAGGGCCACTGTCTCCCCATCACGTACCCAGGTCTCAGTCACACATGCCAGATCCATATCCTGTTCACACAGGAAGTCCCGAAGGCTCGAGATCTTATTATTTATGGACCTGGCATTGCATAACACCAGTGATGGAGGCGAGTAGTTCAACCTGTCCCCACCCCGTCACCATTGGGATGGGACACAGACTGGAAGGGGGCCGAGCACCCACATGTCTCCGCCACTTTTCGTTACATTTCTGTCTGTTCCCACCAAAAGGGCCTATAAAAAAAGTACACATCAGCCTTTGATACTGATTATAAGGTCTTTGGACAGTACTTATGTGATTTTCATATTTACAGCAACTAACAGTGTGTGGTAGCTGAAACAACAATATGAACAAATTTTGAGTCCAGTGACACCTTCAAGACCAAGAGAAGTTTATTCAAGATATGAATTTTCATGTGCAGGCACATTTCCCCAGATGCATAGAAATGGAAGTTAACATTTCATATATATATAGGCAGATAGATGCCTCTACATAGGTGAACCGCAAATTAGCATAAACCTTTTGAAGATGTTTTGACATATGTAAAAACTAAATAACAAAAACAAGCTAGGTTTATAGGTCACAACATGTTTGGATTTAATTATGGGGGGGGGAACAATAGAGCAATAAATATGTCAAAGTAGGAGACTACTATGAAAAATACAAATAACAGTTATACCAGAATCAGTAACCAGACTCATGCCTCTCCTCATACATCTCCAGGAGTTTTCTGCAGCCCTTTCACCTACCAATGTGCAGACAAGAGCTGTGTAAAGAAACCCAACCCTCCGTGTGACTCTGTTCCTGACTGCAAGGATCGCTCTGATGAGATGAACTGTGGTGAGAATTTAATGCACAAGGATGTACTTGTTTAAGAGAAATGTCATCACTATATCTAAGACTAAACCTAACAGCTCAAAAACTTGCAAATCCAAACTATTCACAGACCATGTAGGGCTTTTTACATACTCTGAGAATTCTGCAGGAATACAGAAAAATGCAAAACAAAATGGAGGAGTAGACAGATGAGGACTAAGTGTGATCCAGGAGATAACGAGCATGGAGAACGAATGAGAGTCAGTTAAGTCCAGTGACATCTTCAAGTTAAATCAAAAAGCAAGGGTGGGAGGATTAGTACCTGAGAGCTTGTAGAATCATGGGGAAGTGATTGCCAAATTGCTTCTCCCTCTGGGAGTTCCTCACAGGCCTCCAACCTGTAGGCAACTAACAATGAAGTCCTAAGTAGGGTTAAACCCATCAAAGTCCACTGAAGCAAGTGGGCTTAAAACTAGGGGTGTAGTAGGATACGTAGGATTGCACTGTGTAATAGAGACATTCTAGAGTTGGCAACCTCCTGGTGGTGGCTGGAGATCTCTCCCTATAACAACTGATCTCCAGCTGACTGAGCTCACTTCACCTGAAGAACATGGCCTCTTCAGAAGGTATTATACCCCACTGAAGTCCCTCCCCTTCCAAAACCCTGCTCTCATCAGGCTTCATCCCACAAATCTCCAGGTATTGCCCAACCCAGAGTTGGTAACCCTAAGAAGTTTCCATTTCTTTTAATGGTAGTGGTAGAAAAGCAGTATAAAAAAGCTCACTCTATTCTAGGCTGCTGGAATCAGACTCCTAGATCATGATTGTGGATTGCTGTTGGGATGAGTCTTCCAGGACATCTGGGGACCTTCAGGTAGGCCACACTGACCCACCTGCTGGGTCATGAGTAGGGCTGCCAGCCTCTAGGTGGGGCCTGCTATTGCCAACCCAGAGTTGGTAACCCTAACCCACTTTTACAACTGATTTCCAGCTGGCAGCAACCAGCTCCTCTGGAGAAAATGGCTGCCTTGGAGGGTGGACCCTATGGCATTGTACCATGCTGAGACTCCTCCCCAAACCCTGTATTTCCCCAGTTCCACTCCCAAAGCCTTCAGGTATTTCCCAACGCAGACCTGACAACCTTAATCATGAGCACTTATAGAGCCACCGTTTTGTTGCTACTTTTTAGAAACAGTTTACCCCCAGGGTCATTTTATAAATAGCAGCACATCTTCTGGCCCCTTTTTGCATGACAGCTGAGAGTAGTAACAGGACAGCATGATGACGGCACTCAGTGGTGTAGTGTCCCTGGGGCTGCCAACCTCCAGGTGGAACTTAGGGATCTCCCAGATTTCCAGATGACAGAGATCAATTCTTCTGGAGAAAATGGCTGCTTTGGATGATGGATTCTGTGGTGTCACATCTGTGGGCCCTTAATTCCCCAGGCCCTGCCCCTCCAGACTCACTCCCCGCAGATCTCCAGGAACATCCCAGCCTAGAACTGGCAACCCTAGCCCCTTGTCTTGTTGTCACATGACTCTGATGTCACAAGGTTGTGATGTCATCTTACTTCCTGTCACTTCCAATTCCAAGGTGGGCTTTGGGTCTGGAAAGGTTGAAGGCCACTGTTCTAGTAGATATAGTGGGTGAAAATCAAGTTCTCATGATGGAGCGGATCCAAATGTAATGCTAAATTTTATCATTATTGAACCCAATGTATAACTGATGCAGAAAGCTTAGGCAAAATGTACTTCAGTACCTTCTGTGAGAAAAATATATAGGAATCATGACCTGATATATAATTAGGAACTGGTTTACAAAAGAGAGCTTCCATTCTAAATTTTAGTGCAAGCGTAGGCAACCTTTATGGGATTGAGAATCGAAAAATGCAACAGTGGTATGCTGAAAAACAAAACACTGGCTCTTTTAAAAATACTTAATGTTCTATAGGAGGTCCATTTTCAGTTCAGGAACAAGACTTCTGCAATTAGAAAAGAGGATCTCTTCCTATGGTGAAGAAAGATTATTATTAGAGCACATAAGGGAGGTGGTGAGAAATGATGGCATGCCCTCTCCTCATTTGTGGTGTCTGCTCTTTTGCAGCCAGTCGTACCTTGTTTCCTATACCCTCCTCATTCTGAACACACAAAGACACAAGAAATTTGGTGTGGCAGTATCCCAGCTCTGGAAAAGCTGGTTTTCTTTGATCTGCGCAGTGGCAATCACACAGCCCCCCACCCTGCTGCTGGGTGAGGCAAGGGCTGCATACGCACAAGAAAATTTCAGGCTGCTAATGTGCATGCCGGGCAGGTGTGGGGCGGGTGCAGCACATGCCTGGCAGTTCAGGCAGCCAAGAAATGCACCCTGCATACATTTTAGAGGTTTGCTAGTGGAATGTTCCAGTAGCTATTGAATCTAGTCCCAGCCCATCCTCAGACAAGGTGGATATGGATGGGACTCAGGGGGCAGATGTGTGCATGTGATCACACATATTAAATCTGGAGGGGAGACGTGGCTAGGTCAGGCCAAATCTCTCATGTGACTGCTCCCCATGTGCCCCATTGGTTATAAGTAGAAAGAACCTGATGTGTCATCCATCTTTGGCAAAATACTACTGTGCTTTTTCAGAGGCCACAAAGATCTTCACCTCCTTTTGACTCAGTACTCCATGTAGTATTCCTCCAAGAACATGCCAGTGTCATGATTTCCATATTATAGAGGCAACACTGAGGGATAGTGGCTTGCCTAAAACCACCCAATGGGTTCATGGCTGAGGTGAATTTTGAGTTGGGAAATTCTTAATTCACAAGACAATTTCTTATGCATTTCATCAACTCATTTTCCCTTTTACTGCTCAACATTTGTCAACATTTTGCTACCTTTAAAGCACATCCCAAATCTGCCATCTGTGACAGGGGCCTCAGCCAGGCTTACATCTAGGGACAGTCCTGGTAACCATTAATTTTATTTAATGAAGTCACAAAGGAAAATTTGAACTAGATTTTTCTCTAGCTGTGACCTTTGAAATCCCAAATTGCTTCTGTTATAAAGGGCTGAGAAACAGATGTCAAACAATTAAATTTAAAAATGTGGAATTCCATCCTGTTCCTTTTGTACTTGCCTTCCTTCTAGAGATCCTTCCCTTCTTCTAGGGTTTCTTTCTGTTTCCTCAGATTGTGGACTGCAGGGTCCAATTAATCGGATTGTGGGGGGATTTGATTCATTAGAAGAGGAGTGGCCCTGGCAAGCCAGCCTGCAAGTTCGTGGGCACCATGTTTGCGGTGGAACATTGATTGCAGACCGCTGGGTGATCACCGCTGCACACTGCTTCCAGCAAGACAGGTGACAGTGAGAAGGGGAACTGAGAGGATTTTTGTTTGTTTCATGTATACCCTACCTTTCTCCCCAGTGGGGACCCACACACACACACACAAGTCTTTATTGGCATATATCAGATTATAAATGAGGCAATAAAGAGATACAGAAATGACAAAATAAGCCAGTCATATATAGCTATACATTGGACAATCGATCCTTGATTACAAGACTCAAGAATAAAGTAACCTTTTCAGTTATTTCAGATGGCAAATCATTCAGAAGATGACATACCTTTGCAGCAGTGGGCACCCAAATCCCAAATTAGTTTACATCCTTCTCCTCTCCTTCATTTTATCCTCACAACAACAGTGTGAAGGTTAGGCTGAGAGAGTGTGACTGGCCCAAGGCCATCCAGTAAGCTTCCATTGCATGAGTGGGGATTTAAAACTGGGTCTTCCAGATACTAATCTGACACTCTTAGCCACTAAACCACCCTGGCTCTCAATAATCTTGAGTACTGTTCACAGTGCTTGCTGAGTTCTACTCAGGCCCATGATATGTGGGAGATCTTTAAGGCTTCCAAGAAACTGTGAGAGAATTATAATTAGATCAGAGGCATAGTGCTGGGTGGTGAGGAGGCTGATTCTTTCCCCCATGCTGTTGTTTTAATGTCTGTCTAGCACATTTCCCTACCACCATCTTCCTCAGCCAATATGTGTATGTGGTTCTTGGTCCCCCACTTTTACCATCTCAACAATCCTGATAGGTTGATTGGACTGAGGCTACACTTGATCTTAGTCATAAGACCAAGAAGTGAGAGACTGAAACTGTGTGACTGGTGTGAGAGCTGTACCTCTTCAGAATGCAGATGGAGATACACGACTGTGTGCACTGCTGTGCATAGAAATTCCCTCCATGTAGAAAATTGGCTTGTCAGGGAGAAGATTAGATTGGAATTCATCTCCTTGCATTTTCTATGTGGAAGGTTTTGTTTTTTTAAAAAAAATCATTTATATGACTGGTAGAGTCCAACAGACCACCTCAGCGAGAATTAGATCTAATTAGGCAATTAGTATAATGCTCCAAGCATTCAGTTCTCTTTGATGAAACCTTTAACATTTACAGCACTGGACATTCATAATATCATGAACAAAGCCCAGTGATAACCACACATAGGGATACAGTGTTGATTTCTTAATGGATAAGCTTTGGTGAAGAAGGGAGTATTTCAGGAGGGACTGAAGGCAGTTCTAAGAAGACCTGAGGAATATATTATTGCTTATCATGCATTACTTGTTTTACAAGTATTTTATGAGGTCCTTCCCCCACCCCCACAATCACTCTGAGAAGTGCCAGTTGTAGAACCTTTCTCCTGTGGAGATACAGATACCAGCTTTTAACAGTGTAAAATGGTGCCATCCCAAGCAGTGCTACACCTTTTCATAGGCTTGGAAGAGCTTAACTATGGCTTGGATTGCACTATTAGCTCATTTTGAGAGCTTTGGGGGAAAAACAGGATCCAACAGATTCATGGAAAGTAGGCTATCAGTGACAAATAATCATAATAATTAAAATGGAACATCCATGCGGATGTACAGTGGACTGCTGATTGCTGATGCTAGAACAAACAGCTGCTGAGGTCTATCACCATCCTGCCAACCATGTTCCCAGGGCTATAACAGTAGCCGCCATTGTATACATAGTCCTTGGCTAACTGGACCTTAGTTCTGATCCCACAAGGCAATTGTGCCCAGTAACCTTCTATGCCATAGAGCTTCAAGGACAGAAGCAATCTAGAGATCATCTGTGCTGATGCATTCGTAAGAGGCAGTCTCACATTATAGATTACACAGGTTGGATCTGGATCTTCACCATGTGTTGTTAACACAATCCTATGTGGTTGTGGATTCTCCTCAGTTTCCACATGTATAGTGCCCAATTTGATGCAGGGCTGTGGCCCATGTAAAGAAGGGGGGGGGGGTGCTATTGGGCTTGTTGGGAAAATATGTATCTCAGGATACATAGGTTTCCCCAAACAATGTCCTCCCAGGATTGTTTTAGGTTTAGAAATTGGTATGGGGTAGATGGCTGAAGCCCCTTTTCCACAAGCCTTGCAGTTCTGATCTTAACCAGGCACTGCATATGTGAGAATTAATGAGAATCTGCAACTCACAAGTGATTGAGTTACATCTGACCCAACCTGTGTACTCTGTAAGGTATGATACAGTGTCACATGGTCCTGTATTTTCTCAGGCACCTTATAGGAGGATTGTGCTGAAATCTTGGCCTCCCCATTATACCTTGCAGATTGGCTTCTCCCACAGTCTGGACGGTCTACCTGGGCAAGTATTTTCTGAATGTCACTAGCCACAATGAGGTCTCCTTCAAGGTGAGTCGCATCCTGCAGCATCCTTACTATGAAGAGGACAGCCATGACTATGATGTGGCTCTGCTTCAGCTAGACCATCCAGTTGTCTACTCCTCTTCCATCCAACGCATTTGCCTGCCTACCAGCTCCCATCTCTTTGAGCCTGGCCTCTTCTGTTGGATCACCGGCTGGGGTGCAGTCAAGGAAGGAGGTATTTGCAGTGTCTTTCTCAGTTCTGTTGATGTACCCTGACCAAAAATGTCCTCATCTGAAACTAACCTGTCTTGAGATGCTGTGTTGGTCTAAGCTTTGCAGATCATGGCGTCTATAATAGCTACGCTGTTTTGCCTGTTCAGTCCAAAATTAATCCAGCATCATGAAGTCATAGATAGAATGTTGCAGCTTCTGCTTTGCAGCAAGGTGCTCTTTTGCTCCTCTTAGTGGCTCTTTGTATAAATTGCAAAAATACCCATATATTTATGTTTGTTAAAACTATCAAGCTTATTTCACAGTCAAAATATTTTAGCCTGTGAATCCAAATCTTTGCCGCTCAGTTCTTCAAAAGAAAGTTCCAACTTTGAGAATGTTATTTTAAAAAAAAAAAACACACACACACAACAGACTTCTCAATAGCTGATATTTTGACAATAAAAAGCCATTTAGGACATTTTAAGCTGAAAAACTAGGAACATCAAAGCAAAAAAAAGAAAAGAGGAAAATCTGAACATTAACCTATGACCTTCCTTTGACAGATATTTCCCACACTGATTGGAGAATACCATGACCTGCATTTTTAAGTCTCTTCCTTTTGCCTGAGGCAGGGATAAACATTCTGGTGTTCTTCAGAACCAAGTCTGAAATGCTAGTCTGGAAATATATTGGGCAGGCCTTGTAGTAAAGTATCTAGAGATGAGTCACATTATGTGTTCTTTGAATGAAGCATGCATGGAGGGGGCAATAGGTGCTGCGCAGGCCCATTGAATTAGGGTTGCCAATCCCCAGGTGGGGGCAGGGCAATCCCTGGTTTGGAGACCCTCCCCCCACTTCAGGGTCATTAGAAGGTGGGGGAAGGGGAGGGAAATGTCTGCTGGGAACTCTACTATTACCTATGGAGACTTATTCCCATATGGAATAATGGAGAATTGTTGCACGGGTATCTGGGGCTCGGGGGGGGGGCTGTTTTTTGAGGTAGATGCACCAAATTTTCAGTATAGCATCTGGTGCCTCTCCCCAAAATACCCCCAAGTTTCAAAAAGATTGGACCAGGAGGTCCAATTCTATGAGGCCCAAAAGAAGGTGCCCATAGCCTTCATTATTTCCTATGGAAGGAAGGCATTTAAAAAGTGTGCAGTCCCTTTCAGTGTGACGGCCAGAGCTACCTTTGGAGTTCAGTTATGCTTTCACAACCTTACTCCTGGCTCCACCCTCAAAGTCCCCAAATATTTCTTGAATTGGATTTAGCAATCCTACATTGAATATGCAGAAAGATGTGTGTTGTGAGGAACTTCACATGAAGGGGTTGACAGTCTTCAAGTGGTGACTGGAGATCTCCTGATATTGCAACTGATCTCCAGGTGACAGAGATCAGTTCCTCTGGAGAAAATGGCTGCTTTGGAAGATGAACTCAATGGTATTATATTCCATTGAAGTCCCTCCCTTCCCTAAAGCCTGCCCTCATCAGGTTCCACCCCCCCCAAATCTCCAGGTGTTTCCTAACTCGGAGCTAACAACACAAAGTGAATTTACTCTTTTCTTTTTCCCTCCTAATCTTGTGTCCCACACCCAGGTCCCACCAGTAAGATCTTGCAGAAGGCAAATATATCATTAGTACAACAGGATATCTGCAACGAAGCCTATCATTACCGGGTCACACCCAGAATGCTTTGCGCTGGTTACCATGATGGAAAGAAGGATTCTTGTCAGGTAACTTTGAGACCCTACCTTCTCCATTCCTAAATAGCTTGTTGGGTCCTGCTCAACTGCAGGTAACCCACAGCAGAGGCCAAGCATATATAAATGTTTCTTTCCACTCGTCTCCTTCAGAAAAACCCATTTCTCAGAGCAGATGAGGATTGTTTTGCTTCTTTTCTAGGGTGACTCTGGAGGACCTCTTGTCTGCCAGGAGCCTAGTGGCAGATGGTTCCTGGCTGGTCTGGTGAGCTGGGGCCTGGGATGTGCACGCCCCCATTACTATGGAGTCTACACCAGAATAACCTCAGTGATAGGCTGGATGAAACAGGCCATGATGAGCTAGACAATGACCCACCCCCTGTCTTTAACCTACAAGACTAAATAGGCTGCATGGAGGTGCCACCTCTAGGCCTCCACATGCCTTTCAATGTTTTGGACTCCAGGGACATTCCACATCAGACCAAATCCCATCTCATTGTCAAGGGCTGAATGTCAATGTGGTTTCAGTGTAGGAGCAGGAGGGGCCTTTTGAGGCCAGTAAGGATGGATTTTTTAAAAACATTGAAAGACAAACAATTCTCACAATGAGGAACAATTCTGAAGTACAGTTCTCTACCATTATCAATCAGCCTTCGTTCTGCTACCAAAAAGTTGGCAATCATGGTTTGTTTATCAGGTAGTGAGGACTGAATAACCAAAAGACTTTGGAAAGGAAATGTCTTCTGATATGGAAGGTGGAGATTAACTGGAAGCCCTTCTAGCCTCCTTTGTAGAAATAATCTGTGTTTTTTAAAGTTGCATTTATAACATGTGGTTAGTATGTACAGTGGAAGATAAGGGTAAGGAATACTCTGAGCAGGTGTTAGGGTGTGTGTGCATGTGGAAGAAATGAACTTCATGTGAATTGTGTGTTGCAATTATTCAGTTTTTAAAAACCATCATGGAGCTGCCTAAAGACCAGGTGACAGCCCCTAAAGGACCTTATGCTCCTCAACTGAAGGCCTTCTGAAAGTTCCTTCTTGAATACATACCTGAAGCCGACTGAGTCAGACCAGTATTGTTTACTTGGACTGGCAGCAGCTCTCGAGTCTAAAGTCTTTCACTTTATCTGCTACCTGATCCTCTTAACTAGAGATGTTGGGGGATTGAATCTGGGACCTTCTGCATACAAAGCAGATGCTCTACCACTGAGCCATAACACCTTCTTGTAATTTCTGCTAATTCATATGATGCTGCAAACCTGAATTAACTTATTTTCAGGTTTGGGTCTCCATCCATCACCATTGCACCCTTATCTCCATCCAGCTAACACGAATATAGGTTCTCATAGTCATTTTTGTGTGCAAGTGACTTTCTGCCATTACCTTATTATGGAGATTTTTTCCTGTACTGGACCATGAACCAGTGTTTCCTCCAAACTGAGTTAGTGTGAGCAAGCTCAGAGTTCTTTAGCCTCTGGCTCACACATTTTTGGCTTAACTCAGGAAAAAAATGGCCCCAGAGCAAACTAATTTATGCAGTAGCTCACAGCTTTAATGCCAGTAACTCACGAAGTAGAATTTTTGCTCACAAGACTCCACAACTTAGAGGGAGCATTGCCATGAATTTACAATTTAAGTTCTAAATGAACAAGCTTCTTACTAAAAGGAAATAGCATTAATACTAACATACCAGCACTCTATGAAAATCACTTTGCACAGAAATGGTACTGCTTGTAATGTAGTTTGACCTTACCTCTTTGTCATGGTATTGACGATGGTAATCCATTTGTATGGCCTGGCCCTGTCATGTTTACTCTGAATGCTCAAAGTGTTCAAGAGTTTGTATTCAAGGTCAAGTGTGCATTTTAGGACTGCAGCCTATTCATTGTTTGAAAATGTGATGAAATAAAAGGTTCATCAACCTACAGAGATATAAAATATCGTTGTACTGTATTGATATGGGAAATGTGAAAAATTGTTTTTCTGTGACAAGTCCATGTTTACATTTGTTTAACTGTCATGGCTCCTGAACAAGGAACAAGTGAGATATGTAATTCCATGAAAGGGCACCAGAAAAATCACAGCATCCTTCATCTCCTTACCTCCAACACACACAATCATTCTCAAGGTCTTTGTCAGAACCCATTACAATTAAACTGGTTTGAACCTGGTGCAAGTGTAAATTTAAATTCAAAAATTATGTTAGATTTTTATGTGTTGTGAGCCGCCCTGAGCCACTTTGGTGGGAAGGGCGGGATATACATTTAAATAAACTTGAAACTTACTGACCATGTGACAAAGAACTTTATATCATCACAGACAACAATGTTGGTCTTCTGCACCCAAGAGGAACTGGTCATCTTCTCTCACATTATAAATAAAGCTAAGACTCACAAGAATATTGTTTAATCTGAGCAACATCTGCAGCATCAGAGAACCTTCCATATGCCATTCCAACATGAAGGTAGGACCAGAACCAATGAGTTGAAATTAAATCAGAGTTTCCAGCTCAACATTAAGAAAGACTTCTTGACAGTTAGGGCAGTTCCTCAGTGGAACAGGCTTCCTCAGGAGGTGGTGGGCTCTCCTTTCTTGGACATTTGTTAAACAGAGGCTAGGTGGCCACCTGACAGCAATGCTGATCCTGTGAACTTAGAGGAAAGTATTTGTGAAGTTCCTGCATTGTACAGGCAGTTGGACTAGATGACCCTGGGGGCTCCTTCTAACTTCACGATTCTGAGATTCTATGAAATTTGATCCTGAATGCAAGTTCAAAACATGATCAGTTCCAAACCTACCATAGTTCCAAAGTTAAGCTTATCATTAGTTATATTCATAATGGAATCAATTTGTGGGCTCCCAGGTGAGAATGGCTGGGAGCAAAAGTAATCAAGGCTGACTGTGAAGAGCTCCAAGGGTGAAATTCAATGTTGGTAAATGTAAAGTGATGCACACTGTGACAAAAAAAAATCCCAACTTCAAGTATAGGCTAATGGGGCCTGAACTTGCTGAGACTAAGAGTGAAAAAGATCATGAGGTTATAGTGGCTAGCTCCATGAAAGTGTCAACCCAGCATGCTGCAGCAGTGAAAAAGGCAAACTCTTTATTAGAGATTATTAGGAAAGAGGTTGAGGATACTGCAGAAAGCTTCTACGCTTTCAAGGCAAATGACGCTTTTTTACATTTAACTCATTATTAATTACCTCCAAAGTATTCTATCATTGAAGAATATGATGATGATAGTGGATTTATATCCCACCCTCCACTCCGAATGGCTCACAATCTTCTTTACCTTCCTCCCCCACAACAAACTGAGGTAGGTGGGGCTGAGAGAGCTCTCACAGAAGCTGCCCTTTTTCAAGGACAACTATCCGAGAGCTATGGCTAACTCAAGGCCATTCCAGCAGCTGCAAGTGGAGGAGTGGGGAATCAAACCCAGTTCTCCCAGATAAGAGTCGGCACACTTAACCACTACACCAAACTGGCTCTCTTGACAAACTTGCTCGAGCCTTGCCAACTAAGTGTAGGGCAGACAAAATGGAGACATTCTCTTCCACTGTCATAGCTAGACTGAGAAGGCTGTGATGACAGGAAGTTTCTAGAAGCTACAGCACAAGCTGAGGAGACTAAGCAATCAAGGTTTCCAGGACCTATAGCCAGGCTGAGACACAGAAGGAAATGGTAGCCTTTATTGACAGAAGACATACAAGGATTGTGTATCTCGTGGGATGGAGATTTTAATATATTCCAGCTTTACCCACGCCTCTGTAAATGAAGTGTATGGGGATGTGGAATTTGTGTCCCACATAAAAACAAAGGTAGCTGCTGAGGATCAAATAGCTTTATGGAATGAACTGTTCCCAGGACAACCCCTGCCATCCCACCTCTACCTGCAAAACTGCCAAAGCCAAGAAGACAATGAGACCATAGTAATGCTTTGTGAAATTTATTCAGGACTTTTTACATAGAATCCTCAGGCACAATTTTATGGGTCTGTTGTCCCAATACCAAACAGGTCAGCGGGCATCACCTTAAATTGTAGGGCATCAGTCTTTTCCTCACTGCTAGATACTCCAGAAATACCCTTTCCTCTTTTCCAGTGATTGAAATAAAGCCACCTTATTGGAAAGCATGTGTGTTTCTTTTCAAGTTTGCAAGAGACCGCTCCCTCATGCTTTACATCTCTCACTTTACATCTTTCACAAGGATAAGAACAACATGGCAAGAATATTTGCTTTCAGCAAAAGTAAAGGAGCAAATAACATAGCTATGTTCATTCCTACAGCTAGAGAATATCAGAAGAATATTCCTATCATGCTCCTGTGCTCTGCTTTGGGACAATCTTTCCTGAAAAATCACAGTCCAAGTGAGTTTCCATGTCACGTGGGAAGGAAAGTGCACATTTTTTAGCCATTGGTGCCACTTTGCTGCTGTCATCCCCCATCCCCTTATAGCAGGGGTGGCCAACGGTAGCTCTCCAGATGTTTTTTTTGCCTACAACTCCCATCAGTCCCAGTCATTGGCCATGCTGGCTGGGGCTGATGGGAGTTGTAGGCAAAAAGCATCTGGAGAGCTACCACTGGCCACCCCTGCCTTATAGCCATGACTACCCCCACCTCCTGAATCACTACAGGGCTTTTAAAAAAATCAATAGTTGTTAATAACGCCATAGTGATATATAGCAACTACTGATTTTTTGAAGCTGGCAAAAAGCCCCTCAATAGAGGGACCCCCAAAGTATGACCAAAGAAAAAATCCCCCCACCCTAGTGGATGCCCGGCTGCCACCGCAAAAGCCTCTGCATTTGTTGTGGCAGTGACTGTACAATAGGGAATCATAACCACGTGAAAACAGCCTTGGATGGAATCACAGATCAGTTTGGGCATGGCTGAATGCTGCCAAATCCCACAATAAGGATTTTCTTCTTCATGACATCCTATACAAGGGCTGAACAGATAAGGGACATTGGATCTGCTCCCCAATCAGGCCTTCCTGGCTAGAAAGAACTCCACATCAAACTGCAAAGTGAAGACTTCAATCTACCAGCACATCTCCTGAAGAGTAAGCACCCCAGCCTACTCCTTCACACTTTGGAATGTCTTCTCAATTCATCTATGGTGCTACCTAACTCAGAACTGCAAGCAGCAACAGCAGAGTATTCTGGGAGAAGGAGGGAGTAGCTTACCCCTCTTCTCCCAGAAGAAGACTACATTGCTTAATATGTCCCTACATTCTGAAACATACAACAGCAATGGCATCTTCCCCAAAAAACCTCTAAGAACTGTGGTTTAAGGTAAGATATGAGGAATACTTAGACCCCAGGGCCATCCCTGCCAATAGGCAAACTAGGTGATTGCCTAGGGCACTGGTCTTCTGGGGGTGCTGAATTGGGTCCCCCCCCATGTGACTTGGTGACATTATCAGTGCAGGGAGGGGCACCAGAAGTTAGCCTTGCCTAGGGTGGCAGACAGTCTAGGACTGGCCCTGCTAAACCCTTTGCAGAACTACATGGTAGCATGAATGGGAACTCCTAACCTGGTTTGGAACAGATTTAAGTTTGTAAAGCAGGCATGCTTTTAGTTAATTTGATTCTCAGACTTCCTCCTACTCAGCAAGCATGGCAGGAAAAGTAAAGACGAAACTGCAGCTGGTATGCTTTATTCTCCCTGGCAGAAGTTGCTGTGACAATTTGGAAGGCCAGATCTAAGGCAAAGATGAAGAAAGAACACACATTCCCCATCAGCTTCAGAGGGGATGCCTAGTGACTGTAAACATTGGGATCTTAAAAATATTTTGCCCCAACCCAAAATGTTACAAATGGAGGGGAAGGGCAGAGTTAAAATAACAAATTGCAACGTTACCCAAACTCTGTCCCTAGCCATGTTTTATTATTTTCTTTCAAACACACAATACAAAAATAAAGATTTAAAAAAAATAAACACACACACACATAAATTGACCATCAGCATTACATCCTGAGATTTCCGGTTTGTAACAGCTTGAATCAACAAGAATGAACAGAGCCGGAAGACCGAGTGAAGTCAAGTGAAAAGGAAAAAGCAAGACTATGATAAATTAAAAAGGATGCAGAAAAGGAACACACAGTGGGTGGGAGAACAGATGCGAAAGAGGAGGGGAAAGAGAGGGAGAAAGGAGGAGAGAAAAAAACACTTTTGTGAATACCCAGCATTGCAATTCTATAGAGCTACATTGTATTCAGGCTCCAGCTGAGAGCACAAAAGTTCCTGCACAGGAGGGGAAAGGTGAGCCACCCCCTAAAGTGGATCTTCCACTCTCCTTCAGCAGGAAACAATATAAAAGTACCTTTGCAGCTATCCCAGAACAAAGCCCTACCTGCACCCTGGTTCAACAGAAGTGGCCAGCATGGCTGTAGGGCATGCTTCACAAGGTCAGAGAGCTACAGCTCCTTTAAGTCAGCTCTGACAATTTATTTTTGCATAGAGAAAGGAGACCAGCGGGAGAAATGTGGACATCTTTATGCAAAACGCCAGCAGTCTCTCACTTGGCAGCCATGTCCAGGAAGCCCTTTTGTCCTGGGTATGCTGACAATGACTGTCTGCTACACTCTCCCTTCTGCTTTGGACCTCCAATTGAAATCAATCGTCTTAAGTGCACTTAATTCTGTACTGGACAGTGGCCAGCACCTGGACTTTGCTGCAACACTTAGCTTATTGAGAACCCCAGTTCTGAGTCTTACACAAGAGGATAGGCAATACCAACGCGGTGAGGACTGAGTGGGGGAGGTGTTTCTACCATGTTCTACAAAGCCTTTCCCCTTCCCCCCACTCTCTATTAATGTCCCCAAGTCCACACTATCTGCTCTCTGCCAATCACTCTTAAGAAAAGCAACCACAGCTTATGAAAATACAAGCAAAATGTACACCTACACAATTTATTCTAGGCAAACAAGTTTGGGAGATGCAAAACTTGGGGGGGGGATGTTTGTTTTTGCTTTTAATCACACAATAAATCAGCCCTCTTTGCCATCTTGGGTCGGGCCATCACAACTAAATGTTGAGTCCATGCTTTTCATGCAGGCCCAGCTTCAAGCCCTAGCTTCCCCAGCTTAAAAAAAAAAAAGATCTTGGGTAGAGAAAGATAGGAGTGGGCTAGATGGACCAGTAGTCCATCTCACTATAAAGGAAGCGCCATATAATTGTTTATGCCGTTTTCCAGCTACTTTCCCCCTTTCTTTGCCCCCCCCCTCTCCATAGGGGGGTTACTCTGGAAGACAAATTCAGTACAAGGAGTCAGCCCCCCTATTAATACCTCACTAGAAGAGTCCATGAAAAGGGAAGGAAGTAGGAAATCAATCATACAGGCCTGAGAATGAAATTGGAGTGGCACCTGCATAGGAGAAAGGGGAGGAGGAGGAGGAAATTTTGACTAGGGAAAAATACAGGATTCTAGGCATGGGAGTGAGAGAGGAGACAGGAGCTCAGGCTTTACAGAAGGTGAGGAAACAGGCATCGCTGAGCAAGGGAAAGAGTGCAGAGCAGAGAGAGTGCAAGCCAGGTAAAAGGGACTCCAAAAAGAGACGGAGGAGATCAGGAGACAATCAGCAGAACCCTGGTTAGATGACCTTGTGACACATTAAAACATAAAAGCCCCTTTGCACCAAAAAGCAGCAGCTGCCCAAAGGAAGCTACCCTCCCCCGTCTCTCCCTGAGCCTTTGGCCCCGGCGTATTGCTTGCTCCCCGCAGAGGCCTTCCCAGAGCCCCCCCTCTCAGAATGCTTCCCTGCCACTGGCTCTCACCCAAAGGGAGCAGATGGCTTTCAACTTGTGTTTGTCTGGGTCATGATTTTCCTCAGGGATTTGCTGCACCTTTCTCCTCCGCTGGGTCTGCCTCAGCCTCAGCTTCTGTCTCCTCCTCCTGTTCCTGCTCTTCCTCCTCCTCTTTGTGCTGTTCCTCCTTCAGCTCTGGATCCTCCTCCTCCTCCACGCTCTGCATCCCAGCATGCAGTACAAAAGGAAGAGAGGACGGGAAAAGCTTGCAAGTCAGCCTTTGTGCCTCTAGCTCATCCTTAAAACCAAGGGCACAAACTATTGCTGTCTTCAGTGGAGTTACACCCTCCTAAGACCACTGAAGTCAATGTACTTAAGAGCGGTGTAACTGTACTTCGGGTTGCAGTCCCTCAATTAACACACTTTTTAAAAACCCATAAGTGGTTAAAAAACATGACCCTAATTGATTGGGCAGGCAGATTATTATTATTATTATTATTTTAAAAAACTGGTTTTAACCATTACTTAACATAAACTGTAGGTAATAGACACCATTTTAAAAGAGTCATTCCCACATACACTACTTTCAAACTGGAAAGCAATACTGTTCTAAGATAGAGTATAATATTAAAGCATGAAATATCTGCATAAAGCTGTGCATGTCATATATACATCTTTCTCCTCATTTTCATATGCAAAAATTTATACTGATTTAATAGACTAAAACAGATACAATTAATGGACTGATATTTGTTCATTTGGCAACAGCTGTTAAAAACAAGTGGTTAGACCTGCACTTGGGAAAGAGTTTCAGTTCATGTTTTATAATTAATGACGGCTTTGTCCTGGAACACCAGCAAACATATCCTATGCAGACATGCAGGAGATGCTTGCTTACCAATCCGATGTGTGTGTGTGTGGGGGGGGGGGTGGTATCTTACCTAATAAATTTCCACATGTTTCAAAACAGGTAGCTCTCCCTTTCTCCCTACTTCTCCTGTCTTAAGGTGACAACAACCTTGCTTCCAATGATCAAACCTCAGCAGAACAGATGCCATTCATGCTCTCCAGAAGAAGTCAAAAGGAGAACATGAGCAGAGCTGTCAAAGAGATATTCAAAATATTTAGGGCACCTGTGTACCAATGGGACTGCAACATGATGCAGGTGGAGAATAGATTCAGTAGTGACACAGAAAAACTGCAGATGCAACATGATTACCTTCAGAACATAAGAGCCTCCAAGTCTGGTCAAATGAGAGGTGTATCTATCCTAGCACCCTGGCTCAGAGAGTGATCACAGGACACCAAGAAAGCTCAATGTGTATTCATCACATGTGCCTCATGCCCAGCTTAGTCCTAAGCTGATGGACATGCAGGTAGCTTGAAACACTGACTGAACCCCTCTCAATCTTGCCCTTCCCCAAGAGATCCTACATTTGCTACTACTACAATAAACAGCACATATAGCTGCCTCTACCTCTAACCAGGGAGAGATCACCAAGCATTGCAGCACTGAGACTTCCCATTACTGAAAACATTAACTGACAACTTCACAAGGCCAGTTCAGAGGACTGCCAATGCAATCGGAGCTCTTTTTTCTACCTAATAGCAGCTTCCAACCTTTGGGTGGCCAGCAATATGCTATTCAGAAGCACAATACAATTACAGAGTGAATTCATGTTGAGCTCCAGGTTTTGGCAGCCAATGGCTCCAACATATCTTGAGATTGATATTAAACTTTTAGTTAGCAATCACATCAGCCATATCCTGTATGTAATCCTCCATGAGCAGAGTTTATGAAACTCTATTCCATACCCTGGGCCTTCCCCATCTGAAAGGAGAGGGTGCCTCAGCAGCCAGAGTAGAGTCATGTGACTTTACATGTTTGCTTAACAAGCAGGTAATTAAGAAGACAAGGATGCTGATAACAGTTCTCACCTTGGCTTTTCGACTGGGCTCACAACCTAGGCCATGGGGCGAGCTGCACAGTTCCTTGGAGACCACACACAGGAACTCTGACTGGTCCTCATTCCCGTAATTATAAGACGACCCAATATTCACCAGCTGGGAAGCATAAGGAAAGAATTTGTTCATCTTTTATCTACTGCAGGGGTGGTCAACGGTAGCTCTCCAGAAGTTTTTTGCATACAGCTCCCATCAGCCCCAACCAGCATGGCCAATGGCTGGGGCTGATGGGAGTTGTAGGCAAAAAACATCTGGAGAGCTACCGTTGGCCACCCGATTTACTGTATTTCTATCCCACTCCTCAAAAAAAACCCCACCAACTTTCAAGGAAGTATACAACACAATATAGGTTTTTGGTTCCTGTTTGTGAACACTCATTTCCTTTTCTTTTATCTAATACATATGTGCCAAATATAAGATTCCTGAAACCAAGAACATTTGGCTCAAATGCCAGCATGCAAATACAGCATGTACTTGCACATAATTAATCATGCACTACTAAAAATTCCACAGAACACGATGGGGAAATTTGAACAAGTTGATAAGCTGAAACCCAGTTCTTCTCTGCCAATAAAGGAACTCCTGATTGTACAACAATATAAAATGTGGTGTACTTGCATACTTAGCATACAGTGACCAACTGTTAGATCTGCTTTTTTGTGGAATTTCCTTTCCTCTCTCCCTTTTAATTAGATGCTAGACTACAACTGAGAAAAAGGGGATGCAGTGAATGATATCTTTAGTGATAACAGATGTGTAGGAACGGGGAGCATACTTAGTGGCAACTTATTTTTATTTATTTTTATTTGATTTGATTTATATCCCACCCTCCCCGCTGAAGCAGACTCAGGGCGGCTCACAATATAAAAATCCCAACAACAGTTAAAATTAATAAATATTAAAATTACACATTCAAGAATAAAACAAAATTCAATAGTTAAACAGTTAAAACAGAATATTAGTTTGGTGCTATTTCAGTGGTGACGGCCTTCTTCGGCTTCCCTTAAATACAGGTGCCATATCAATTAAACACCAGCCGGAAGAGGAGAGTCTTGCAGACACTGTGGAACTGCACAAGGTTCTGTAAGGCCCTCACTTCGTCTGGCAGTTGGTTCCACCAGCAAGGGGCTGAAATTGAGAAGGCCCTGTCTCTGGTTGATTTTAATCTGGCCTCCTTCGGCCCGGGAATTACTAATAGATTTTGTGATCCCTATCTGAGTACTCTCTGGGGAACATGTGGGGAGAGATGGTCCCTAAGATAGGCAGGTCCTAGGCCATATAGGGCTTTAAAGGTGATAACCAGCACCTTGTTAATGAATCCGGTATACTACGGGCAGCCAGTGCAGTTCCCGCAGTCCCGGCTGAATGTGCTCCCACCTGGGGAGCCCCAGTAACAGCCTGGCAGCCACGTTCTACACTAGCTGCAGCTTCCGGGTTCGGCACAAGGACAGCCCCATGTAGAAGGCATTACAGTAGTCCAGCCTCGAGGTGACCGTTGCATGAATCACTTTTGCCAGGTCGCCACGCTCCAGGAAGGGGACCAACTGCCTTGCCCGCCTAAGATGGGAAAACGTAGATTTAGCAGTGGCTGCTATCTGGGCCTCCATTGTCAAGGCAGGCTCCAGTAGCACCCCCAAGCTCTTGACCTTGTGTGCCATTGTCAGTGGTGCATTGTCAAACGTCAGTAGGGGAATTTCCCTTCCCAGACCGCCACAACTCAGGCAAAGGACCTCTGTCTTCGCTGTATTGAGCTTTAATCTACTCAGCCTAAGCCATCCATCCAAGCCATGGCTCGTAGCACCAGATCCAAATTTTCTGGGACACAGTCAGGCCGGCTATCAGTAGAAAGAGCTGGGTGTCATCAGTGTACTGGTGACAGTCCAACTCATACCTCCGGGCAATCTGGGCAAGGGGGCACATGTAGATGTTGAAAATATCGGGGGGAGCATCGCCCCCTGAGGCACCCCGCAATCAAGCACATGCCTCTGAGACAGTTCACCCCCAATTGCCACCCTTTGTCCCCAACCATCCAGGAAAGAGGAAAGCCATTGCAAGGCCAACCCCTGAATCTCTGCATTGGCGAGACAGCGGATCAGCAACTGATGGTCAACCATATCGAACGCTGCCGATAGGTCGAACAACATCAGTACCGCTGAGCCACCTTGATCCAGATGCCGCTGGAGGTCATCCACCATGGTGACCAGCACTGTCTCCATCCCATTACCTGGGCGGAAGCCGGACTGGTGAGCGTCTAGGACAGAAGCGTCATCCAGAAAGCTCTGTAACTGTAGCGCTACTGCCCTCTCAATAATTTTACCCAAAAAGGGTAAATTCGAGACCGGCCGGTAACGTGCCAATTCGGCCAGGTCTAATGTTTTTTTCAAGAGAGGGTGGACCACAGCCTCTTTAAGAGGTGTTGGAAAATGCCCTTCCATGAGGGATCTATTTAAGATATCCCGTATAGGATATCTAAGCTTCCTCTGGCAAGCTTTAATTAGCCAGGAGGGGCAAGAGTCCAAACCACAAGTTGTTGAGCATACAGCAGAGAGGATTCTGTCAACTTCCTCCAGACTGAGTGCATTGAAGCAATCCAGAGCTGAACCAGAAGACAGGCACAGGGCCTTGAGTTCCCATACTGTCTCCAATGTGGTGAGGAGGTCGTGGCTGAGCGATGAGATCTTATCTGCAAAAAAGTTCGCAAAAGCCTCAGTCGATCTCCAATTCCCCAAAATTTGGCCTGCCTTGTAGCAGTGTTGTAGGGGTCTGAACTGTGTTGAACAACTGTGCCGGGCGCAAAATTGCAGACGCAATCTTGGCTGCAAAGTAAGTTTCTTTGTGGCTTCAACTGCCATCTCATAGGACCTCATAAACTCTCTATAAGATGTTCTAGTCGCTTCATCTCGAGTACGCTGCCATTGCCTCCGTAGCCGTCTGAGTCCTCGTTTCATCTGCCGCAATTCCAGGTTGTACCACGGTGCTAGCTTAGAACGAGGGCGCAGAGGATGCCAAGGTGCAATCTCACCAATGGCTCTGGAGAGTCTGTCATGCCAGGACTCAACCAGGTCATCCAGGGAATCGCCAGGGGGCCAGGAATCCCATAGAGCCATTTGGAACCATTTCGGGTCCATCTGGCTCCAAGGGCGAGCTAAAATGTGTTCACTGCCTAAACGGGCTTGGAATGGGACATCCACACGAGCCTTGAGGGAGAGTGGTCCAACCATGGCACTGCTTCAGCAGTAATACCGTCCACTAAAACTCCCGCTGCAAACATCAAGTCTAGCATGTGTCCCACTGGTGAGTGGACATTGTAACAAATTGAGAGAGTCCCAGTGTCACCATGAATGACACTACGTCCATCGCCTGACTGGAGGTTGCATCATCGGCATGGACATTGAAGTCACCCAGGATCAAAAGTCTTGGGTACTCCAATGCCCAGCCTGTTACGGCCTCCATCAGGGATAGTAAGGCGCCAGCTGGTGCGTTTTGCGGATGATACACCATCCAGATCGCCAACCCCTCCCCAACATCCCATGCCAGACTGGCACATTCAATGCCATTGATTTCTGGGGCCGAGAGGAGTAAGCATATGAATAGAGCCACCACCACCACCACCCCCCGCTAGTCCATGATTGGTGAAAGACTGAGTATCCTGGGGGAGCCATTTGGGAGAGAGCTACAGTTTCCCCGTCTCGCACCCAGGTCTCAGTCATGCAAGCCAAACTTGATGTTGAGAACATGGATAGGGAACGTTTTTCTCCTCCTGTAATACTAGAACTTGGGGACACCCAATGTAGGCAATGGGCAGCAGATTTGAGATGGACAAATGGAAAGTACCTGTTCTCCAAAGAAGTAACTAAATTGGGGGATTTTCTGCCAGTGGACACAGTGATGACCATGACCACAGATGGCTTTAAAGAAGGATTAGGCAGATTCGTGGGGGAGAGATCCATCAGTGGCTACTAGCTATGGTGACTAAAGGGAACCTCCACATTCTGAGATAGCAAACCCCTGGATATCAGCACTAAGAGGAAACAGCACAGGAAGTCCTGGTCTTGCTTATTAGTCCTCCAGAGCCAGTGGTTGACTACTGTGTGAAAAAAGGATACTGACTAGATGGAGTCACTGGTCTGATCCAGCAGAGAACCTACAGTTACCAAGTCTGCTGCTTCCTGCAGCAGGGGACTTTCACACATGCCCTTTGCACGTGCATGCCGCAAAGATGTCACCCGGAAGTGATGTCCCCGCACGGCTGCTCTAGGCGTTTCCAGGAAAATTCTATGGTTTTTCTGGTCGCTCTAACCATTTGAGATGGAAAACTCTATGGTTTTTCTGGTCGCTCTAGCCATTTGAGGTGGAAAACTCTATGGTGTACCATAGTGTTTTCCCTCCCAAATGGCTAGAGTGTCCGGAAAAAAACTGAGTTTTCCTGGAAATGCCTAGAGCAACTGCGCGGGGATGTCGTCGGACCAGGGGCTTGGCAACCCTAAGAGAAGCTCTTGTTCTAAATGGTTTAAATGAAAAATATATTTCATTATTGCTAATGGCATTATGTAAATCTTCTAATTTATATGTGGAAAAGTTGGTAGCTGCAAGGTATTTTTTTAAAAGCAAATCTGGGAAAATGAACCAGTGGGAGAAAGTTACAGTACATTGTAAGCCATCTTGACTTGTGTTCATCAAAAGTGTTCAAATAAATACTCTTCCTGTCTAAGTTTGTCAGTTAATCCATGGCATATTTCTGACCCATAACCAAGTACAGAAGACTCTATTTAAATGTCAAACTACTGGAATCTAAATTTCTTTGCTGTATTACTGTTGCCTAGAACTTGAGGTTTATGCAGTTTTTACTATTTTCTTGGCTTTTATAAATGGCAAGTAATAAAAATGTAATGTGTGCACAATCTTAAAATCTAAATAATAAATGTTCCTATAGCAATTAGTTCCTCATGAGTCATCTGACAGTAGCTCCAGATGATTCAACTACCACATGAGTGGAGTGACTGTAGTTCCCTGTTTCAACACAGATGACAGTTATGGATAAACTTCCTTCATCTAACCATCTTGGTCATGGAATAGGTCTCTCCCTTTTAAGAAACCAGCTTCAGTCCAGGTACACAACTGATAACACAGTGTTAATCAGAATCTGCCCACATTTTCCAGTTCCACTGCACAACTTGGGAGGGGGCAAGGTAAAAAACAAAGCATAAATCTAATAAATCTGAGATTCTGTGGTTTTGCTATCTACAGTGCTTCACCTCCTAGAGACAAGTCAGAAGTCATATGATATTGCCTCAGCTGGTAGCCCTATCCACTAGAAACTGTTACAACCCATGGACCTTGGAGTACAATTAATACAGGGGTGATTTCTGCTGGGCTCATAGCAGCCCATATAAGGAAAACCATTGAATGGAAAAAGCAGGTTAAAAATATAATTTTTTTTAAGTAGATATACAGGAATGCTAGGGGAAAGGAATTTTGCTCCCCATTGTCTCTCTTCTCTATGTAAATTACCTGGGAGATCAACCAACCAAAAGGTGAGGCATAAACCTTTAAAAAAAATTCTAGGGAAACTATATTCAAGATGCCCCCTCCATTGGTTTGCACCGACCACCATTTCCTGCATACCTGTTCAAAGCGCCATCCATCAGACATAGTGGAAACCATTTGGGTGAGCTCCTCCTCTTGACATTGAAGAACTCGGTACACATGCTTTGGAGGCACCTAGGAGGAATGGAAACAGCACTTCATGTGATAAGGCAGCCTTCCTCCCAGGCAGACTCTCCAGGTCTGAAGTGCCATCCTAAGCAAAGTTATACTTTTCTAAGTCCAAAAGTCAGAAGACTTACACTCTGCTTAAGATGGCGCTGTCCATCACAGTCCATCTATAGCTGGCTATTAGTTACAAGATATAAATGGAACTCTCTGTCTGGAGCAAGTGATGTTCTGTATTCTTGGTGCTTGGGGGCAACAGTGGGAGGGCTTCTAGTTTCCTGACCCCACTGGTGGACCTCCTGATGGCACCTATTTAAGCCACTGTGTGACAGAGTGTTGGATTGGACGAGCCATTGATCTGATCCAACATGGCTTCTCTTATGTTCTTATTCACAACCTTAGCATGAAGGCAGATCAGATCCCATCAAGGGGAATTACAGGTCTTCAAATAAAGATGAGTGATTGCTGGCTGCAGTAGCTATACAATTAATGAGCAGGACATCATCTTTCAAACCTTTCTAGTCAATTCATGACTGCCAGCTCCAGACTGAAAGGCCTCTGTGTCTTTTACAGGAAGATGGCACTTAACACATGTCTTATACCAAGTAATACGTTGGTTCATTTAACACAGTAGTATACACTCCAACTTGAATTCCTTGGGGACTCAGGTTGAGACAGGTCTTCCCAACCCTTGTTACAAGAGATACCAGGCTAAGTTCCTGGTACCTTGCACATGCCAAGCATATGCTACTGAGATATAGCCTCTGGGATGTTACAGCACAATTTCCCAGTGTTTGTTTCCCATGATGATATTCCTCCATTCCCCTCTCCCCAAGACATACACAGCCAGGGCACTTCAGGCACATTGACCAGGCAATTGCCTTTCAACTTTGAAACAACCCACATATTTAAAACTGTAATCAAAGATAGCAAACTCAAACTATGCAGCATTCTTCTTTTTCTTCTCAGGGGACAACCCCTACAACTTGTTTCCTCCTGCAAGATTGACCATGGATACCCACCACTGTGGAATTCAACATTTTTGGCATCACCAGGGAGCTCAACGCCCCTGAATCTCCATCTTACACTCCATGTCCCTCTGCTGTTATCCCATTTCTCAAGTAGGCCTTCTGTAGCCACATCCCATCACACCTGTGTTACAGTGTAGTCCTTCTCCTCCAGTCTGTCCTTTATTAGTCTGATTAGAGACCCAATGTTGTAGAATTCAGCTTCTTCCAGAACCCCTAGAAATACAGGCAGAAGGCACAAGAAAGACTATAATGAGCAACTCTGCCTTGCAAGCAACTGAGCTGTTTCACTGCTGACTGGGTACAATACAAGCACTATTATCTAGTCTATATACTTTTATGGCTTGTATGTTCATATAAGTAGGAAAGGTACGAAGATAGTTTCAAGACCAACTTTCTGGATCTGCTCTGTATTATAGGATCTTTGAAGGGTGAGCTCAGAGGGAGAACACATTGCACTGAACTTAGTAGGATTTAGTTAGTGGCATGGAGGCAGTGATTAGTGGGCTGAATTATTCAAAGTTTCACTCTGCCATGAGGCTTTCTATGTGTCCTTGAGCCAGTCAACCTAAGTTACCTATTAGGACTGTTGTGAGGAAAAACAGAGGAGGCAAGAGGTATGTATACCATCATGAATTCCTCAGGAAGAGGGCAGGGTTTTAAAAAATGAAATATATACTATTTTATTTTAAAAAAATAAAAGCAGAGGGGGGAAAGCATAATGTGGCTCTCATCAGCAAATTCAGACTCATGAGAATGGCAGCTTTATTTTTTGAAAAGGGAAAAACAAAAACAAATTTAGTCTTTTGATTATGAAAGTACAAGTGAGGGACCTGCAAAGACTTGCAGGGGACATCTCAGTTTATCCTGTACCCCCTTCCCCTATTTCCCTTCCCTGGCTGCCCCTGCAGCCATGCCCTTTTCCTGTTTCCTTCTCTCCTTCGCACCCACCAACCTTCCCCTTCCCTCCACCAGAAGAATTTCTCCAGGAAAAATCTGGCCAAGATGTGCAGTAGCCACAGGATGAGTGGGGTTGGTAGTGAGTCTCTGATGGCTGGATGTGTCCCTGGTGAGTCCTCCATCAAGGGATGTGACAAGAGAGGAGGATGGGACTTTATCCAGGACTATTTTGGTTTCTAAACCCACCCCTTCCCTTCTGCCATGGCTTTGCAGAAACCAAGTCTTGGAAGGCACAGCAATATCACTGTAGTTGCCTAGCAACCCCCAAAATGATCGCTTAAAGCTAGTGGCAGTCATTTTTTAAAGCCACAGACTTTGTTTCTACTATTTGGGGGAGTTTTAATCCCTCTCTCTTTTTTTATTTCAGATTCTTCTACAAACCTGGGACTTCCTTCAGGTTTGTAGAGAAATGCGCCCCCCCCCCCAATCTCCTAGCTCCATTTTGCGGAACTACTGATCATATCCTCTATGGAATGTTTCAGAAGTAAATATATGATGCATACTGTCTAGACCAGGGGTGTCAAACATGCTGACCAGGGGCCAAATCAGGCCCCCAGAGGGCTCCTATCAGGCCCCTAGGCAACTGGCTGTCATCTGCTGCCTTCTCCCTCTCTCTCGCTTTATTTTGCATCACAGCTTGCTTTGGCAGGCTTGCTCAACTGCACAGGAGCTACAGAGAATAACCCCTATTTTTTCCATTGGCTGAGGCTCCGCCCTTGAGGAAGGGGGGGGAGGCAGAGCCTGTTTTGCCAGCAGAGCTACTGAGCCAAGCCTATTTTCCTTCTATTGGCTGAGGCTTCTCACCCTCCTGGTCCCTTGGGGAAGGAAGGAAAGAGCCAGAGCTTCCTTTGCCCAGTACCCTGGATCCCATGGGAGAACTACAAAGAATGCACCTTTAAGACCAATGAGTGCTAATGTTTTAAGCATGTTTTAAGTTTCGTAAAGAATATATTTAATTGTGTTTGTGTCCTTTATAAAGTTTATATCTCTGCTACCAAATAGGTACACATATGGCTTGGGTCAACATGGCTTGGCCCAACATGGTCTCATTTATGTCAGATCTGTCCCTCATAATAAATGAGTTTGACACCCCTGGTCTAGACTTTGGCTGTTGAAATTGCAGAAGTCAAAGGACTGGATAAGTGAAGATTTCTAAAAGTCAGGGATGAGACTTTAGAGTCCCACAGCACCTTGCTGCTCCCTGTGACCAGATGAAGCAGAATGTGAGAATGTGACACTCATAAATGCAGCAGAATGAATGGGGTCCTTTTTGCAAGCTTAGATCATGATACTGCCATCTTTGATGCTCTGGGTGGCTTAGGTACAACCCAGGCAGAATGACAGCACAAGCCAAGCATTCTGTACCAACACAAGAGTACTCCACTAGGATGAACCAGAGAGTCATCCAGTCCAGCATCTTGTTCTGAACAATGGCCATCCAGATAGCTCTAGGAAGCCCTCAAGCTAGAAATGAAAACACCCCACCCCCCACCCCCAAGTTCTTTGTCCCCAGCATCTCCTGATCAGAGACCTCTGAACACAAGGTTTCCATTTAACTATTACGACAGACTCCCAAAAATACTAGGGCTCCGTACTGGGTCCCATGCTCTTTAACTTGTTCATTAATGATCTGGAGTTGGGAGTAAACAGTGAAGTGACCAAGTTTGCAGATAACACTAAATTGTTCAGGGTCGTGAGAACCAGAGAGGATTGTGAGGCACTCCAAAGGGATCTGCTGGGTGAGTGGACGTCAACATGGCAGATGAGGTTCAATGTGGCCAAAGGCAAGGTAATGCACATTGGGGCCAAGAATCCCAGCTACAAATACAAGTTGATGGGTTGTGAACTGGCAGAGACAGACCAAGAGAGAGATCTTGGGGTCGTGGTAGATAACTCACTGAAAATGTCAAGACAGTGTGCGATTGCAATAAAAAAGGCCAACGCCATGCTGGGAATTATTAGGAAGGGAACTGAAAACAAATCAGTCAGTATCATAATGCCCCTGTATAAATCGATGGTGCGGTCTCATTTGGAGTACTGTGTGCAATTCTGGTCACTGCACCTCAAAAAGGATACTATAGCATTGAAAAAAGTCCAGAAAAGGGCAACTAGAATGATTAAAGGGTTGGGACACTTTCCCTATGAAGAAAGGTTAAAACACTTAGGGCTCTTTAGCTTGGAGAAACGTTGACTGCGGGGTGACATGATAGAGGTTTACAAAATTATGCATGGGATGGAGAAAGTAGAGAAAGAAGTCCTTTTCTCCCTTTCTCACAATACAAGAACTCGTGGGCATTCAATGAAATTGCTGAGCAGTCAGGTTAAAATGGATAAAAGGAAGTACTTCTTCACCCAAAGAGCGATTAACATGTGGAATTCACTGCCACGGGAGGTGGTGGCGGCTACAAGCATAGCCAGCTTCAAGAGGGGTTTGGATAAAAATATGACTTTTCTGTTTTGGTAGACCTATCCTACATGAACAAAGATAGCTATCTGTATGTGCGGCCCCCCATGCATCCATCACAAAAGTTACTGATGGCTTCTTGCTAAAAGGCCCACAAAAACCTAGAAGTGGTCTCAAAGCAAACTGGACTCCAGTATCGTTTCCCCAGCTATTGCCACTATCCCCAAGCCCAAATATTCCAGTTGCATAATTTATCTGGGACTGCTACTCTGCTCTTAGAGAGAAGAGTGGTTCCAAGTATGAGTAGTTTCCATTTAGTCATCATGGCTAGCCAACCAGGAAGGCGCATGCTAGCCTTTCAAGAGCCAGTTTATACATTAATATTGCCACTGCTACAAATCCTATCTTTTTTCCTGGTCCTGGAAGCAGGTTTACCTCAGGCAGGTAGACTGAATCAAGTAAAAACTCCCCCCACCCCGAAGAGCTACTGATATAGAAGCTACAACGCACCAACCAGACTGGCTTATAGGGCATCCAAACAGATCTCAGTCCTGGCTCTTTGCCTGTTACAAATTAAAGATGAAATCCTGAATTGGGAAAACCAAAAATCCTTGGATTCTGTTGAGTGACAGGTTTTAGAGGCATCTGTGAGACAAAACTAAGCTGGCATCCAAGTAAAAGAAAATAGGAAAGAGCTTGATATTTATGCCAACACCAAGGGGATATAGATGTTGAATTCTAAAAAGAACTAGGCACAGTTACGGATAGAGACTGAAGGGAGAAAATATTTATTTCTTCAGTCTAGCATCCCTTGAGTTATATAATTTGCTTAAGGCCACAGTCCCACAGCATGATGGAGTTCAAGGCACAAAAGGAATTTCTCTACATTCAGAGAGAACACAATTGCAGTCAGCATAATAAGCAGTGTGATGCCACCTGCAAGAACATAAATTGATTACATATGGAGATAGGAAAAGTGGAGAGAAGAATATGATCTTGTAGATGCTAAACAGAGTTGATTTTGGTCACAAAACAGAACAATAAGTGGGTGTGCAGCTAAAAAGAAAATATAGAGGGGGAAAAACTAAGATGAGGGAAAAGAAATTTAACATGGCAGCAGTGTGAAAATATCACTGCTGATAGCAAGGACTTGCAGGCAGCATCTCAATTTACACTGTAACCCCTCTCCCACTATTCCCTTCCCTACCAGTCCCCGCAGCCTCTCCCTTTTCCTGTTTCCTTCTCTCCTTCCCACCCACCCACCAACATATCAAAAGGACAACTAAGGCAAATGGCATCAGAGAAAGAAGCTCAGAAAGGCCCAGAAAAATAGCTGAAAAATTCAGAGGGAAAGCCTACCCCTCCCTGGCCTTTTTTCAATTTTTCTAATAGAAAATGCATTGAAATGTGGGGAAGCACTAAAAAGACCTCCTATGAAATATTTTTACGATAGGTGAAGTGCTTTTTAAGAAAATGTCTTACTCAAAATATGTAGTACGAAAATTTATGTATCATAGTCTACAGCGGTATACTATACAATGATAATACCTATACCTACTATAAACAATCCCTGAAGTGGATGGCCCAGGCTAGCCCAATCTTGTGAGATCTTGAAAACTAAGCAGGGTCGGCCCTGGTCAGTATTTGGAAAGGAGATCAATAATGAATGAACTACTCATGAATAGCAGGGTAGAGGCTTGCAATGGCAAGCCACCTCTGAATGTCTCTTGCCTTCAATATCCCACGGGGTTGCCATAAATTGACTGCAATTTGATGGTATTTTCCACCACCATACTACAGACAAATATTTTCAAAAGCACCTTTCACTTCTATATATTCTGTTAATTTAAAGTTTTGACTCAATCCAATGGATTGGGTTTGTTTCTA
Source organism: Heteronotia binoei (assembly GCF_032191835.1). Taxonomy (NCBI): domain Eukaryota; kingdom Metazoa; phylum Chordata; class Lepidosauria; order Squamata; family Gekkonidae; genus Heteronotia; species Heteronotia binoei. Next base: position 85,771,871 of record NC_083230.1, read on the forward strand.
TATCCTTGGTTTAATTACATTTGATGTAATGATACTTATTATGCTTCACCTCCCTATTTGCAATAACTTTATATTGCAAAGGGATACTGTACTTGGTCCCATTTTTTTAAAAAAAAACTAGTATTAAAAAAATCATTGTTTTTAAATATAGACAGCCCACTTTGAGCATGGGGAGTGGGCAACAGTCAGCATTCAGCCTGAAACCAGATGTGGATGTCTTGAGAACAAATACTGAGGAAAGCAAAACTCAAGCTGCATGAAAAAGGAACCACCACATGCCTCCCTTTCCATGTTCACTTGTACACAGCCTGATACTGAAATACAATTTTAGCTTTATCAGCGCACCCAAATCTAATGGATAAGACAGACCTCATCACTCAAAAAACCGAGTGTTGCCATATATTCTAAGGGAGAAACCAACCTAGATACCTGAATACTTAAAAAATCAATTTCATTTTAATTATATGATGGGTAGATCTGAGGGTTATCCAGTATCTCTGAATAAATATCAAATGGAAAAAGAAAGAAAAATCAAAATGAAGGGAATGGCTAGTAAGGACGCAAATTGGTACAGAGAGAAATAATGCTACCAATATATCAAGAGAGATGGAGACTGTTAAACAACACATGACAAACAAGAGAAACAGCATATGTTTTAAATGTGGGATGTTCCAAGTTCTGTCCCTGGTACCTGTCTTAGTCAAAAGATATCAGCACTGGGGGGAAAATCCCAGCCTAAGACTCAGAAGAGTAAGTGCCAACTGGAACAGACCATGCCTGCTGAGTCTGTGACCCATCAAGTTGATCACAGCAGCACATCGGAAAAGCTATAAACTTTTTGCTTGCTTGGGACTGCACCAAGCATCCAATAAAATTATGTTTAGCTTGGTGAATCACTAAACTGGAATAGATGGTGCTAGGCTAGAAGCGGGGTGGGGGTGGGGAGAAACACATAGACTGAACCATGCCAGCATTGTGAGCTGTAGATCTGGGGTCACCAATAAAATGCTATCAATGGAGGGGCAAACGGTCCCAGGAGATTATTAGAAGGTACAGGATATAAACCCCTTGCAGAAGCTAGGCTCCAGGCTTGGTTAGCATCTGGATGGTCATCTTCATGAAAACCCTATGTATACTGTCCCCCACAGTGAAAAGAGCAAGATAAAAGCACATAAAAAACAATAAATCTGTTCCAGAATGTGTTAGAAGCAGAACGCTTACAGAAGGGGAGCATTAATATCACTGCAGAAGACAACTTTTGAATACTGTATCCATATTTAGTCACTCCGTTTAAAACAGATACAAGGAGGCCTATTTGAATAAACAAAGAAATGGGATGGTTCCAGCTATTTACATGAATGTGAGATGTGAAAGAGTAGCTAGAAGATGTAGAGGGAAAAGAAATTGCAGTTTTTGAACACACATTATTTAGGAACTAGTATCAGAGGAGGTGATCCATTTCAGTTAAATGAGAACAAGGGAATGTACAAATGTCCTATTATTAGATTCTGGATTAATGAGAAGAAGATGGCTTCTATGTATCTGAGGAATAAAATGCTGCGACTGTCTGTCCTCCCAGGGGCAATCATGATATTGAAGAACTCAATCAACACATTTAATTACTTCAAATGCAGTGGAGTCTTATGAAGTACAGAAAGTGGTTCCCCCTGCTAAAAACTTTTCTATCATAGAAGATAAAAAGTTTGAAAACATGGAAATGGGATATTTGACCAGGAACTACGGAACAGTTCATTTTGGCTAGCTGAAAAGCTTTCTGTCCAAACAGCCTGATCACCATGTTTTGTGGAAAGTGGAGTCCTCTGTCCCCACTGTATGAAATGCAGCCTGAAGACCTGGATAGGGGCTATGAGGGTACATTCCTCTGGTAGTGTTAAAAGCATACGTCAGTTACATAACCATTATGGATGCATTTTGGTTAAGCTTATCCTTCAGGGATTTCCATTGTTCATCTCTGGCTTCCCTCCCACCTCAACCTCAGCTCTCAAATGACATCTGGATGGTCCTGGATGATGCCCTTATATTTCATAGGCATATTTGATAACAGATGAACTTCAGGTGCATTTAGGAGGAGGCATATTGCTCTCTTGAAGATCTATCTTCTTCCAGACAGTATGGGAGCTGAAATTAGGGGGTCTCATTCTGATTCACTGAAGGTTCACACCCTTTAGCACAAACTCAGTAAAGGAACCGTAACAACAGAGACTGAGAGAAGCTCCTTCTCCAACTGTTGTCCAGTAACAGTTTTCAGGATAATGCTTACATTGAAGTAGGTTTGCCTCCTTCTTTTGCTAATTTGCATCCTGCTTCTCCCCAAGGGCACACATGACCATCTTTGCTTGCAAGCAATGGGGATAGGCAATTAATGAACTCACCAAGGAATCAGAGTGCCTAGGAACCAGCATTCAGTTACTGTCGAGAATCAATCCGGACCTGCTGTCTGATCTGGAACTTTGCCCTCAACACATCTCAGTCAACTGGATGAGTAAGCAACTATGGCCACTATGAGCTTGAATCCCAGCAATGGAGGGAAGGGGGAGTACAGAAATGAAGCAGACTTCTATGTTTTGACTACCACAATGGCCTTTCTGTTCTCCCCCCCCCCCCCCCCCACAGCATTCCAGCTCCCAGATATGGATGGAGATCACTCAAACTAAGAAGGCCACACCCAGAAAACCAGGCAACTATTTAGGTCAGGCAACGGCAAGAATCTCTTCCCCACACTTCTCGCTTTGTGATACAGGAAGTGAAGCAAAAGCAGGAATGGAACAATTTGTGAGGAAGGGAAACTGATAGGACTGGAGACTTCGAGTCATTTGTGTGAAACCCCAGATGTGGTATTAAAAACAAGGGATGCCAGCCGTAAAGATCCTCCATCTGTAGACTATGAAGCTACTGTGCTTTGGAATAAAGGGCGTACTTTCTGGTTTCATGCTGTGGCATTTGGGGGTTAAGAGATAGCTTCCTACTAAGAGACAGAACTTTGAAACGTTCAAGATTCTAAAATTTATTATACTTTGTTTATGCCTTCTCCCAAAGTGTCCAACATCCTCCTCCTCTCCCCCATTTTTCCTAACAACTCTGTGAGGTAAGTTAGGCTGAGAGACAGCGAATGGCCCAAGGTCACCCAGCAAGCTTCCATGGGCAGAGTGGGGAATCAAACTTGGGTGTCCCAGATCCTAGTCTGTCCCTTGAGCCACTATACCACACTGGCTCTCATGCGCATTTCTCAAGAATCAAAATAACATATTGCCTCAAGAGAGTGGCACCATTCCTTCTCTTCCCTTCACACCCACATCTCTTAGCCCATGAAGCCTGCACTCATACTGTATTGACTGTAAATGCTGCACAGCATTTCAAGAAAATCTTTATTTCTCAGAGGACATGACATGGCCTATTTCAGCCAGCTTCTAGAACCAACCCACAGCTCCAGGCCTTTTACGCATTCCGCTGCCAGCGTAGGCAGCTGTCCATTCCAAAATTCACAGACTTGAAGCCTCACCTTCTTCAGCCATGTCTTTATCTAATACCAGCTTTCCATGTCGGAGGAAATTCAGGATGGGCCCAAAGTAAGTGGGGTCCCGATCGATGAGGTAGGCACCTGTCTCATCCTAACCAGAAAGCAAAGAACAAAGAGGGAATCAGGATGAGTACCCTTGTGACTAGTCACAGGATTCAAATAACCAAAAAACCACACAACTAAGACTTGCCGCTCACTTGCCCACAGAGTATCACCTTTCCTGTCTGACTGTGTTGCCACAGGATATGCATGACCAGTCTAACTAACAGAAGAAGGGCGAGTCATGAAATGTTACTGTGGTGAAGGAAATAAAAATGTTAACCTGGATGAGAAAGGAGCTTCCCACAGAGTTTAGGGTCAAGTAGTGTTTGTGTGTTGAGTGGGGTTTTTCTGACTTGGAACACAGAAGGTCAAGAAGAAGATGCCTACATTGCAAGTAAAACTTTGTTGGTCTTTAAGGTGCTACTGGACTCCAACTTTGTTCTACTTCTTCAGACCAACATGGCTGCCCACCTGCAAATATCTTATTGTGAATTAAAAATAGGGGCTCAATATTGTTGATAGGAAAGGATGGGGAAAAGTAAAGACAGCTGAATTCTGTATATCGGTTCAAAGCAACTAGCCAAATCTTTAGTTACAATTTGGGTTTCACATTTTTTTAATATAATGTGCATTTTAAAATAATGTGCATTAAAGCCCAGGTCTCACAAACACCACTGTGAAAGTGATGAACTGAAGTATAGAGTGCTTGACTCCAGACTGCTGGTGGGACTCCACCATAACTGAAGGCTGTTCCCTAAAAAACCACTCACCACACACGGAAACAGCATATTAACCTTCCAAGAGCAGAGTGGTCTTTTCATGGGATTGAGTTGGTATTATGTCTCCAAAGACTCATGTCTGAGGAAGCACTTTGCAACAGGAACTAGAATTTTGTAAGGGAAGAAGGGCTCTGGCTCATGGGCAGAGCAGCTGTTTTGCATGCTGAAATTCCCAGGTGCAATCTTGTTCAAGCAGGATCTTTTCAAAGTAGGGGATGCAAAACACCTCCACCTGACACCCAAGGTCAGACTAGACAATGCTGACCTTGACGAGGGGGGGGGGGCGGCGGTCTGGCAATGGTTCTCAAGATAAACAAGCAACAGGGGGGAGGGGTGTTGCTTTTTTGGGGGGGGTAAGACACAATCTCTGTGCTCACAAGCTTCCTCAGGAAGTCGCAAGCATCTGAGATAAGAAGGAAAAGCAGCAAAACTACTTTCCCCGGGGAAACTGATCCTTATTGCACTTGGCAAGAGAGCAATGCTGCTGCAGCCGCCCCAGAAGTAAATATTTTGCACAAGACGTGATGCACTTCACTCAAAAACACAAGGATGCTCCAAACAGATTCCTTCTAGAGTAAGGATGCTGCTGTGGGATTGGGCTTCTTAAGCACTTGGGCGGGCACTGTAAGAATTAATGTGATCTCAGGATTCATAAGACTTCTAAAACACCCTGACTTCGCAAAGAAAAAAAACAGAAGGGAGAAAGTGAACGAGGCGGGCTCCAGCGGCCCTCGACAAGGAGGCGTTCCTCTGCGAAAGCCCCAGCACTGCAACGAGCACCAGCGGCTACAACAGAAGGAGGCCGAAGGCGGCTTCGCACGATCCGGACCATCCACGCAAGCCCTTTTGTTCTCTCCCCGCCGGCAAAAGCGCTGCTCAAGGCGCGGGCGAAGCGCGAGCGCGCCGCACATGTCTGCAAAACAACCCGGGTCCTCCCTCCCTCCGGGAGCGCCAAGATGCGAGCCCGGCTTACCCGATCCGACTGCAGCTCCTCGCCTTGGCACAGGCGGCAAAGGAACGATTTCTGCTCGCGGCACAAGGTCTGCCTGGTGGTGAGGAAAACGGTCCCGCCGACGTTCAACCGCACCCATTTGCTCCGGTTGCTGGAGGCGGGTAAGGGCGCCGGGCAGCTTTCCCACGCGTAAGAAGCCCTCTGTCTTTCCTCCCCTCGATCCATCCTCATCTCCTTTTCTCTCCGCGTCCCTCCTACTTTTACAAACAGGCGGCACTCCATTCGCAGGTGTGGAACGTGCGGGAGGATTCTGGGACTTGTAGTCCCCCCCAGAATCTTCCTTGGAGGTGTGTTTTGTGATAGCAGGTAACTCGAAACATGCGTGAGGACTGCTTGCAAGCCCAAGGGGAGTTATTCTTCAGGTCTCCCATTTTTGTGGGGAGAGGACGGGAAGGAGATTGTAAAATGCCTGAGACTCCGAGAAGGTATAAATCCAATCTCTTCTTCTACTGCTTCTCTACAGCGTCCCTCATATTAGTTCTTCTAAGATGTTAGGCTTTTGGTGGTGACAATTCTTGATGGGGAGTCATGCTAGCCTGTCAGCAGCAAAATAAAACAGGAACCTAGTGGCACCCTCAAGACAATATTTATTCCAGCATAAGAACATAAGAGAAGCCATGTTGGATCAGGCAAATGGCCCATCCAGTCCAACGCTCTGTGTCACACAGTGGCCAAAAAATCCAGGTGCCATCAAGAGATCTAGCAGTGGGGCCAGGACACTAGAAGCCCTCACACTGTGCCCCCCCCCTGGCACCAAGAATACAGAGCACCACTGCTCCAGAGAGTTCAACAATACGCTGTGGCTAATAGCCACTGATGGACCTCTGCCCCATGTTTATCCAATCCCCTCTTGAAGCTGTCTATGCTTGCAGCTGCCACCACCTCCTGTGGCAGTGAATTCTATGTGTTAATCACCCTTTGGGTGAAGAAGTACTTCCTTTTATCAGTTCTAACATGACTGCTCAGCAATTTCATTGAATGCTCATGAGTTCTTGTATTGTGAGAAAGGGAGAAAAGTATTTCTTTCTCTACCTTCCCTATCCCACGCATAATCTTGTAAACCTTGATCATGTCACCCGATGTTTCTCCAAGCTAAAGAGCATCAGCTTTCATAAGTTGGAGCTCACTCCAGCAACTACATGCTCATATGCTCTTCATGCATCCGATGAAGTGACCTCAGACTCACTAAAGCTGCTAGATTTTGCCTCTGAGATGCCACCAAACTCTTGCATTAGTTAACTAGGCACATGAATTTGCTTATTTTTGTACTGCTTGCCCTGACTGCAATGTAATGTAGCCACAAGTGATCTCTGATGACATCATACATTTTTATAGGGACATCCAAATTAAACATATTCCCAGCAGAAGAATCAAAATTGGTCAGGGCTTCTCAGTGCAAGTGCTTTTGCAATCATGTGACATCCACAGAATCTGTAGTTTTCAACTCACCACAAGTTATGCATTGCACCAGGCATTACAAACTGCAGGACAAATATGCACCCCCATGCAGGCCCCCAGAAAGCGAGTCAATGGACTTGTTAAGGTTTTATAGGAGTTTTTGTTTGCTTTCCTTTTTGATTCCAGATGTCTTTCCAGCAATGCTGACAGCACCAACAAAGAGACAGTTAACCCCTTTGGGACTGTGGTAGATAGACCAGTCCACTGCTAGCCCTTCATGACAATGCTGTAACATCACTTTCACAATTGCTATAAAATGACATAGACTCATGTCTTTAATTTTAAGGTTATTTGCAGGACAAAAGAACACAGAAGTGAACTGCTGATTCCTAAAGCAGGAAGGAATTGGCTAGGTCAGTTACAAAAACTGGGAAACTCATGTGCTTCAAGGATTAGTGACCACAAATGTATGCTCTGTCTAAAGTTCCCCAAATGCTAACAAATCTCCACTCTGGTAGTCAGCAGCTGGGCACTGGTAGTTTAGTTTAGTGCTTTTGGAAACAAAAGAATAAACAGACCTAGTTGTTAACAATGTTGAAGTTTCTTCCTGGTCCTTCCATGATAAATGTTGCAACACAGGCTCTAGAAAACACACACACCATTCTGTTGTCATGCACTCAAATTTCTCTTGAGGATTAACCTGGGATGAATTTGCTCAGTTAGGAGTGTGTGCTAAAATTTTGGCTTTAGTTTTCAAGGCATGGTTTATTTTGCCATTACACATTCATTTTTTTAATTGTCTTCCATTTCATTGGGAAATGTTTCCAGATGCAACTCATTCCCATACACCTGGATGAAATTCTCAGGGACTGAACCCACCCACCCGAGCTTTTCTCTCTGTCAAACCTCAGGCAGGTAGGAGAAAGTGCTCCTGTTTCAACATGCCAGTTAAAAAATTCTTGCATACAGAATAAGAACAGCAAATTTCCTGGCAATCCAAGCGGGCAAACATTTGTGCACAATAATATATAATCAATTGGGGGGAGGGGCCAAAGTATTTATGTAAGTCTGCTATTTGCCTATAAAGAGAGACCTGTTTTAAATAAAACAAAGCATAAGTGAGGAGTGCTAAACCCTGCTCCTCCCCTGCCCCATCTGCATCTTCCCATGTGGCACCATAATGCTTCCTGTCCAGCTTAGATCCTGGATATTAATTGCACTGGGAAAACAAAAGCTAAAAGGCATGAGATGAGACAGAGTTTAGGTCTCCCTCATGCACACATCATTATTGTTTAAAAATAGCCCACCCCACCCCCAGTTTAGACAAGAAATGGAGGCCACTTAAATACACACAGGCTGTGATCACACACACTAAATAATGCACTTTCAACCCACTTTTCAACTGGATTTTGCCAGTTCACACAGTAAAATCCAGTTTGAAAGTGGATTGAAAGTGCATTATTTTGTGTATGTGACCACAGTGACAAATTCCTATCCTGCCGCCCCCTCAATTTGGGCATGGAGTGGGAGCGCATTAACCCCTACCAAATGACACCCACATCCAGCACTGCCTATTAAAGATAGCTCATAGCTTTTAAGAAACATTAGAGATGGCTGGTGCCTTTGTTCACCCATGCAGCTGGAACTTTAAGGGTTGACTAGTGCAATGCGGCTATACAGGGCTACTTTTGCAGACAACTGGACTGCTGCCTCTTTGTTATCTGGTGACAGAAAGCAGCCCATATACAATATGCATTGCACTCATTAATATACTGGTTGGTTGTTTCTAGATTTAATTCAAGATACTGGTTTAAAACATTAAAGCCATTAAACACCTGTGACAGTGTACCTGGGGGATTGTTTCTTCCAGCTATGCTGATGTGCCAACTGAGATCAGGTTTACAAAGCTTGTTCCACCAGGTAAGAAGAGCAGTTGCAACAATCGAGGCTTTTTCTGGTGTTGGGCCCTTTTCCTTGGAACCCTCCATCTGAGGAAGTGCCACAGTGATCTTGATGTGTCACAGGATCTGCAGTTCATTTTTATTTAGCCTGGGACTGGTGAACAGGGCAGCTGATCTGTAATCTAAGGCGGGGGTGGCCAACGGTAGCTCTCCAGATATTTTTTACCTACAACTCCCATCAGCCCCAGCCAGCATGGCCAATGGCTGGGGTTGATGGGAGTTGTAGGCAAAAAACATCTGGAGAGTTACCATTGGCCACCCCTGATCTAAGGCTTTTTAATCCCTTGTGATATGGATGAAAGTATTATTTTCATGATAGTTCTGATTTTTATGATACTTGTAATTTGTTTTGTAACTGATTAGTTTTATCACGAAACTGCTTTGGAATGAAAGAAAGGTGATACATATATACAATTTTAATAAAATTAATGCCAAAATTATCTCAAAATTTGTCCAAGAAAGGGTCAGGAAATGTATTCCCACTCTGGCCTTGATAAGACCTAAGAGTTCTGTGAAGCTTTAAAGCTTGCACGGTTTCTCCCAGCCCAACTCAGTGAGATGCTGTCAAGCCATGAGGACCAGGGTAACTTCTCCATGTGAGCTTTTCATCATTTACTGGCCTTTCCAATAGCCAGTAGACATCATGGGGACTGCAAAGGTTCTCATCTGTGGCATAATTTATCACCTCGCTTATCTTCAGGAAACCCTGGGCCTTACCAGCTAGCTGTCTTTCTTCTGTCCTGGTCTGGCCTTTTATTTCTCCTGCCGCTCTAGGGTTAGCGCTTACCCAGTAATGGCAGGGGACCTCCCAGTGATGCACCCTGTGCCTGTAAAACCATAGAGACTTCTGAAAAATCCTAGAGTCATAATCTTATTTCCCATTTCTGAAACAGGAAGTAACTTCCAAGAAGTCTCCTCCCATCTAAATGCTCCTGGGAATTCCCAGCCCACTGCTGGCATCCCTATGCCACACTCACTCCCTGTCTTGGGCTCCTGCCTTGTCCCTCTCTTGCTAGCTGAAATGCAGCCTTTGTTGCAGCTGTTCTTGGACTCTGCAACTTCACACGCTGACCTGGGTGTGACAAATATCAGTGCAGCCTGAGCAGATTTACACCATTCTAAGCCTATTACCTTCAACAAGCTTTAAATGTTTTATTTACATCCCACCTTTCTCCCCAATGGGGACCCAAAACAGCTTACGTCATTCTCCTCTCCTCCATTTTACCCTCACAACAAATCTGTGAGCTAGGCTAGGCTGAGAGTGTGTGACTAGCCCAAGGTCACCCAGCAAGCTTCTTTGGCGCAAGTCTCCCGTACCCTTGTCCCATGCTTTTAAACCATTACACCACATTGGCTCTCAGTACATCTGCTCAGAGTGTATATATGTATAGGATGGTACTGCATCATTCTGATAGTTCAGTTTATGTGGAGCAGCACAAAACTGTGTAACTTAAGCTGTGGTCTACAGCATGCAGCATCATGACAATATGCTTCAAAGTCTGATCAACTAAAATGAGCAGAAACCTGATTTCAGTTTTTGGAGGAAGATATTGTTATTACGATGTCAAGAAGACAGGCACAACTTGACCAAGTGCAAGATTAATCTCATCCCCAACCCTGCCCCGATGTATACCCAATGTGGCTGGACCTCTTAATCCTATGTTCAATCTGAAATTTTGTACACCATACTGTGACCCAGTGCACTTCCCCCAACCCAACAATAATCTGCTGTAGAGAGGAAAAAAAGACATTACTTATGCCCAGCAAAGAAGAAATGCAGAGGACTATACCCCCCATGTCAGCAGATTCACTGTCAAAGACACTTCACTGGACAGCAATAATATTTTCTGACACTTATTACCAGGCAACCTTTCTGCCCCCATCACGGCAGGAGGCTGCCCCTCACAGGCTCTTCCATTTTCTCTCTGAGATGATGTGTTCCGGCAGTGCCCGCATGAACCACTCCACCCAAGCTCCATCATAAATGGCCACATCAGGCTTGCCACAAAGATATGCCCCTAGTGCCACATGGCAAGCAGTGACTCCAGAGCCACAAGTGGCCACAAGGGGTTTCTTGAGATCCACTTTCTTCTCCTGAAATAAACTGTGGATGTCTTCTGGACTCTTCTCCATGCCATCCTCAGTAAGGAATTCAGTGAATGGGATGTTCACTGAACCAGGGATGTGGCCAGGTTCAATTCCTGAGGGGACAAGAAGAAAGAGAAAGAGGAACAATATGAACTAGAGTTCAGGATGTAGCAATACCAACAACCCTCCCTTCTGCGGTTATTGAGGGTAGGTACAGTAAAATCCCCTACCCAGAAAGGTTATGCTCTTATACCCTAGGGGAGTCTGTAGAGCACATGTACTTCAGCTGTCCACTCTACAGAGAGGTTCATCATGGAATTATCACCCCATTACTTGATATGATTCCTGGCCACAAAAACACAAATAAAGTAAGGCTTCACTGGTTTTTATCTGATAAGAATTCTAAGATCACATGTGACGTTGCTAAATTTTGTGCATTAATTCTCAAATTACAGGAACTGCACCTCAAAAGTTTTCAAAATTTTTACCATTGTATTACTATTGTATTTTATGCCTGTTTGAACTGTTTGCTGGTCTAAAGACTGTAATAAACAACAACTACTACTACTACTACTAATACCAACAATCCACCATCTGCATCCTGGCTTGGTTTCCCTGGTGCTTTGATGGTGCAAAGCGCTGTCAACTCACAGCTGATTTATGGCAACCTCGTAGGGTTTTCAAGGCAAGAGACATTCAGAGGTGGCTTGCCATTACCTGCCTCCAAGTCATGCCACTGATATTCCTTAGAGATCTCACATTCAAATACTAGCTGGGGCCATCCCTGCTTAGCTTCTAAGCTTTAAGGCCTACTTCACAGAAACAGCACATTAAGTGGCAATTTTTTTTCCATGACAGAACCCATTCAGATTACAGGAAGGACTTGAATTGGCTGAATGAAAATGGTTCCAAAGAGAAGTCGCTGAGATTCCTATTTAAATAAGATGCTTGATGGGTAATATCTTCTTGCCTGCCACATCATATCTGTTGTAACAAAATAAAGATGAATCTTGTGGCACCTTTACACAAGCTGCTGAATTAGAGTTCATCCATCAGTGTGGATTTCTCAAGGACCTATCAAGGACCTGAGATGACTTAGCCATTATGAAGGTTAAGCAGGTTAAGCAAAACAAGGGAAACTGCATTATCACCAGTTACATAATCGCATCCCACTCTGTTCTTGCTTGTAAATTTACATAATCCCATCCCACCCTGTTCTTTCATAGCTTTGTACATGCATCTGACAAGTGATGACTGACTTTAAGTGAATCCATAAAAGTTTATGCTAGAATACAAATTTCTTAATCTATAAGGTGTCACAAGATTCGTGTTTTCTGTTACAGTATCATGTACTGTATGTACTGTACTCTGTTCCTAAGGCATCCAGGGACTAGCAAGGCATCCCAAGCAATAAGATCCAGGATGTACCATGCTGTATATTAGCACAGTCATCCATAGGGGGCATATAGGCGATCTACTTTTTATCAGTGACTTGACCTCTGCAACAGATATTTATGACTCTAATTTACTTTCCAGTTAACCGAGAAACACAGTTTTTTCAAGCAACCCTAGCTTCTGGACATCCACAGCTTCTTCTAATTATTTTTGCTTGGGAGTAAGTCCTATTTTGTTCACAGCGACTTACTTCCAAAGGAGTGTGATTAGAATTGCAACCTTGGTCTTCCGTAAGTGATCATATTTAGTATCTTTGCACAGGTAGAATTCTTTGTATTTCCTCTCTAAGCAGACCATATGAAAGGCATTCAGGTTTCCAAGGGTTTGGGGTTATGCCCATAGAAGAATCCATTTAGTTGCAAACAGATGTATTTGAATTGTTATAGCAACCAGTTAGTACATGTGTTTGTTTAGAAAACATATATGAATTTCAAAATGGGAAAAATGGTTTAAATAGATCTCTTTCCTTGAGGATTTTAAACCATTGATTTAATGGCCTTGATTTAAATGGGGGTGCAAGGTACCTGAAATACTATCTGTGGGACTATAATCAGGATTCAAATCTTACGTATGAAACTGAGTCTTGTTTGCAAACCAAGAACCTAAGAAAGCCATTGCTAAAGAAACATAATCCTTCTGCTCTGGAGGTCAACAGATGCATTACCTTCCCGGGGCTCTTCCTCTGTCCCTTGGAACCGGCCCGCTGACCGCGCATCCACAACCTGTAAGCAGCATGATTCAATGTTATCCTTAATGTCCTCATGAGTCTTGACTAACGATTTGTCCAGATTGGCATGGAATTCTGCAGGCACAGGTCTGCTCTTCTCGGAGGTCACCGGAAATCCCTCCCGCATCCAGTTCTTCAGCCCGCCATCCAAGAGAGACACAGCATCATGCCCAAAAGCTCGGAACATCCACCAGACACGAGGGGCAGAGAACAACCCCTGGTCGCTTGCATCATACACCACGACATGGGAATTGCTGCCTACACCCAGCTTGCCCACGTACTCTGCAAAATCCCCTGCGCTGGGTAGCATGTGATCATACGGCGAAGTGCGATCACTGCACTGGTCAATGTCAAAGAAGGTGGCTCCAGGGATGTGGCGCTCCTCAAATTCACTCCGAGGGTTGCGCTTCATTTTTGGGAGGTACCAGGATGCATCCAGGACCTGTACAGCCAACCCAGTTTGAGAAGATTTGATCGCTTCAGAGACCCACTTCGCTGACACCAAAGCCCGGTAGAGAAACTGTTGAGACATAGCGCTTGTGTCCTGTCCAGATTTAGATCTAACCAAGAACAGAAGTTTAATGTTACCTAGCAATAAGGACTCTGGGTTTTTTTCTCCCAAGAGCAAATTCACATATTTGGGGGTTACCCAATGAGCGATCAATGGATATGCATGTGTGAACCAGCCCATAGTTAAGATATTATACCTGACAATAACTGACCACTACGCCATTGTATTCCCATGTTACATTACACTGTTGCTTGTGCACAGTAAATATACTTAGAAATCTGAACAGGAATGGCTTGAATTGGAAGAATCTCTGATTTTTTTAGGTTGTCACACCAAGAAAAGGGGAATAAACTGTTTAGCTAGCCCCTCTCTCCAGTACATAAGAACATAAGGGAAGCCATGTTGGATCAGGCCAATGACCCATCCAGTCCAACACTCTATGTCACACAGTGGCGAAAAAAAACCCAGGTGCCATCAGGAAGTCCATCAGTGGGCCAGGACACTAGAAGTCCTCCCACTGTGCCCCCCCTCCCAAGCACCAAGAATACTGAGCATCACTGCCCCAGACAGAGTTCCAACAATACGCTGTGGCTAATAGCCACTGATGGACCTCTGCTCCATATGTTTATCTAATCCCCTCTTGAAGCTGTCTATGCTTGCAGCCGCCGCCACCTGTGGCAGTGAATCCCATGTGTTAATTATCCTTTGGGTGAAGAAGTACTTCCTTCTATCAGTTCTAACCCGACATTTTAAAAAATGCCTGAAAGACAGGGAACAGTTTACACAAGGCTGCCTTTCTCCACCAGTGAGAAGTCACATTTGGTTCCAAAAGTGATGATGTTCTAAAGAGGAACCAGATTTTTTTAAAGTTGAAAATGTATGAGTTTTAACCTGCATCAGTTTGCACAATGAATACTTTCATCCCCTTCCAGATTATGCGCATAAATATTGCAGCAGACAATATTTCTGGAAAAGTCAGTACTGGCCCCAACGTCTTGCACAAGGCCACCCACAATGGTCCCTTTCACTTGGAACAAGTGGGACGTGCAAAACAGAAAACTGCTTTCCCGTTGCCTCTTTGACCTTCTTGCCTACTCTCTGAAAAGGGAGGAAATGTGTTTCTGCTGTAGTACTGATTCCTTTGCTTCTCTCAGAACCCCAGAAAATGCTCAATCTCGCCACACTCTGGAGCCAACCCTGGAAAAAGCACTTCTGGTATACGAAAGGAGGATGTCTCTTCTAAAGTGGTGTTTGACAACTATGAACTTCATTAAAGCTATGTTCTCGTGGGGTTTTTTTTTAATGTTCTGGGACACGTTCTTATCCATTCATCTGACTGACCAATCAAGTTGTTTAATCTTAGGCTTTGGGCCTGTTTGAAAATGTTCCTTTGACCAGGAAGCTCTTTTCCCCTATACTCAGATAAACGGAATATAGTTCTGATGACTACACCATCAGAAATGCCCTCTGCACATGCTCTGCTATGTTCAGTTTTGTTGCTTGAGTCACACATGCAGGACAACTGCTTTGGAATGAAGTGACAAAAGAGCTCAGGCACTAGAAAGGACTACTGTACTACTTCAAGTGGGGTCCTGGGCATAAAATGCTTCCTGCCATAATAAAACCATTACACCCGGAAGAAAGGCTGGCTTTCTATTTACAGAAAGGTTGTTAAATAAAAAAGCATTTTACAATGTGCTCTTCCACTTACATTCTGCAGTGGTGCAGCCTCAGCATTCTCACAGCTGAGGCCCAACTTAATCATGACACTTTCCCCCTCTCCCCTTCCCTAATACAGCTTGCAGAGCAAAGGGGGGAGAGTCAAGAGGTCTCTGTTTCTCTGAGGGGCACTTAAGAAAGGGGTGGGGGAGCAGAGCTGCTGTGACTGCCCAGGCGAAGGGGGGGGGGGGTTAGCTTGTGGAACTCAATGCAGTTTACAGCGCTGAGAGCCCAGGGCCACCAAAGCAGGTGGCTCACTGGCCACCTCAAACAACAAATCCTGCTGTGGGCCCCACCAAGCATGAAATCCTGGCTACAGCTTCTAGACCGGGCGAATGCCTGTGCAATGGGCGCGTGTCACTCGTGTTCTTCTCCCCAACTTGCACGCTCAGTAGATTGAACAGTAGCGTTCGCCAAAGTTTAGGTTGCCTGCATATCTCGGCCAGAAGAATTTCTAGCGGGATCGGAAGACCCCTGAAGGCATGTAAACCCCTCCCTCCCCCTGAAGCTTCCACGAAACCCGGCTCTAAGAAGTCTCGTCGGGCTCCTCCCGCGGGGTACCTGTGCGCCCGCCGAACGTCCCTGCCTTCTGTACCGACAGTGGCGCGCAAAGCTGCTGGGAATCACAGGCCAGTTTCTTCCACTTCTATTAACATTCGTCCACCCGGCCACCCCTTCCGTGAAGTCCGGGGAGGAGCCCCGCGTCCCATCCCACTTCCTCAGCCAGTGGCAGACGGGCTCGCCGGGGCAAACCAACTTGCGGCAATACAGGAGGGGAGGCAAAAACACAAACTCCCGGACTTTAGTGAAGCTTCCAGACCACTTTCACTTTGCAGTCATAGAACCAACTTCCTTTTTTTTTTTTTTGGTATCTTGAGCTAAGGGGGCGGAGAGTGGGCGTTTGTCTTCTCCCCTGAACATCTCTTTTGAGAATGCAGGAGTGCCTTGCTCCCCTTCCTTCGTGTGCTGAACCTACAAGAGCCAGGCGGGGCTGTTAGGTCTAAGAGGAAAGGAACAGTTTGCGCTATCGCGCGTCACCATCGACACAGGAGTCAAAGTTATGGCTCTAGTCGTCACCTTCGGTAAAATGCAGCTTTTCTGGCTGTGCCCTGAACGGTCTGAGACTCTAGTTATGACTTAAAGAAATTAAAAATCAAATCCTCCTTTCTCCCCATTCAACCCCCTCTCTTAAAAACCCCTGACTTTGCGCACAAATTGCGGAAAGCGCATCAGTTGAGCTAAAGAAAAGGCGAAACAGCCCCACTGATGGCGTCTTCATGCCTTCAACGGTAAGAATTAAGAAGAATGGGATATCCAGAGGACGGAGTAGAGCGGGGGGGGGGGGGAGGCTGTGGGACAAAGCTGCTTTTGAGAGGGCAGAGGACAAAGGCTACTACTCCAATAGTTGCCTTCTACTAGTTAAAGCCACAGGTGCATAGATTCCATTCTTTGCTCTGCCACAGATTTCCTCTGTGACTTTGGGTGAGTCCTTTAATATTACTGTATAGTAGGGTGCTGAAAGCGAATCTACAGATCACAGTTTCATAACTCCATAGAGTGGGTGAAGACACAGTGGGTTTTTGTGTTCTTGGTTCAAACAAGAGCTCCAGCAAACTCTAGTGCTGGGCAGCATCCCCTGGTTTTGACTGTGATGTTATCTTGGCTTCATTTTGACTGTAGATTGCTTTGAAAAATATGTATACATACATATGCTTGGGCCTGTAAGGAACTGTGGGAAGGAGGAGACAATTCAGAGTTCCTGATTTTGCAAAGCCCTCAGCCTTTTCTGAAGCCCATTTTTTCAGCTTCCATTATCTTCACAGAGGGCAGCCAGTTTACTATTAGATTTTTTTTGTGGGTGTTTCATTTATTTACTTCATTTATAGTTTCAGTGAGAAAGGCAGACTAAAGTGGATTACATTTAAAAATGCAGTAAAACAGTGTAACATATGCAATAAACAATGTAATAAAACTGTCCTGAATTTTTTACAGATATTAAAAATCTACACTTCTCCATACACACTACACGCATGCACACACATGCCCACATATACATGCACAGAGGAGTTACCTTAGAGGAGGAAAAGTTGTATGAGGAGCCACTATTTCACTGTAGTTACTTAAGAATGTATCCTAATCTCTTAGGATGCTAATATTACCTCATTTGTATGGACATGTAATTTGGAAGCAGAGACAGGGAAGATGTTGCCGTAAACTGGAACTAATAAGATGTTGTCAGGGCCTGCACAGCACTTAGCAGACCTTTACAGAAACGAATGACATAAGCAATGTCCATGCATTGGCAGTACCCCATGAAGTACTTCGAAAGCCTTGTAAAAAGGTAGTCCCCTGGACAAGCACCAGTCATTTCCGACTCTGGGGTGACCTTGTAGCAAATCAGAATAGGTTCTGAAGTTACCAGGGTGATATCCTGTCTCCTCTTATAACTTTTCCTCCTGTGGTTGCTTGGGACTCTTCACTCTGTTTGACCCCACATTCTTAGCCTTCCTGGGGCTCATCTTGCAGTTTCCACTTTCAGGTTCCCATTCACCCCACTGTGGAGGAGCCAATCATGTTACTGGCGCGTCAGCACTTACTGTGGAGCCCGAAACATTTAGTCTTGTAACAGCACGTCTTCCAACAGCTGTCCTTGAGAGGTAGGGAGGTGAGGGGGAAAGATACAGGAGTTTTGGAAGAAACTATTTGGAGAGTCTTTTGTTTTTGCGGCTGCTTCTGGTTCAGGCTGTCGAAATCTATCAAGCAATGGGGAGGGGGGAGTATCCTGGGGCTGGCAGTTAGTTGTAGGAAGACCTGTGTCAGTCCAAAGTACAGGCCGGAAGACAAGGGCATGCAGTCTCCTCCCCGTGCTAGTTGATTGGCGGAGAACCAGACACCAGAGCTTGGCAGCCAGCTCTACAGTTCATTCTGCTGCAAAGGTCTCTGTCAAAAGATACTTGGCTAACATGGTGCAGCAGATCCTATACAGAGCTCTGGTGTCCAACAAATGGCTTGCAGAATGTGTCCGGGCCAATAAACTCGGACCTGATCTGCGTGTGCTGGACACATCCTGGTATGAACCAAGGCAGAGGGATGCCAAGAAAGAATTCAGAGAACGGCACATCCCTGGTGCTTCCTTTTTTGATATTGAGGAGTGCAAAGACAAGTCCTCTCCTTACGAGTTCATGTTGCCCAGTGAAAAACACTTTGCTGACTATGTTGGGCACTTGGGCATCAGCAATCACACGCACGTGGTAGTGTATGATGGAGATCACCTGGGCACTTTCTATGCACCACGAGCCTGGTGGATGTTCCGGGTTTTTGGGCATCGCACTGTCTCCATCTTAAATGGGGGCTTCAAGAATTGGGTGAAGGAAGGTTATCCTGTGACGTCAGAGTTCACCCAGCCAGAGCGAGGTGTGTTTAAAGCCACCCTGGATAAATCACTCCTGAAGACCTATGAAGAGATGGTTGCCAACGTGACCTCCAAGCAGTTCCAGGTGGTGGACTCCAGATCAGAAGGAAGGTTCCAAGGAACAGAACCTGAGCCAGGGACAGCAGGTAGGATTAGTACCTAGAACTGCAGTCAGCTACAAGGGATGTTTACTGGCACTGACTTGTTCAAAGACAGATGTTATATGGGAGATCTAAGATCAGATATCAAAACTTAAAAATTTAAGCAGCTACTGTGGGCTCTAAGCTCAGTCAAAACAGGAGCACTAGAGGAAGGGTGTTCAAAACTTCTGCTGTGCCTTTTTCCCAATCTAAATCATGCCCCTCCCATGAGACTGCTGTTAGCTCCACAAGGACAAAACTACAGAAATGTGCTTTGACCTAATTAGCAGGTTTTAAATAAAAATCAAATGTTGGAAGATTAATTTACAAATCTCCCAAGTTCAGTCTGTTCTGGCCCTCTGATGTAGCTGTTTTATCATCTTGTGCTGATTCCTTTATAGTGCCTTCCTAAGCAGAATTACATTTTAATAAGCCCATGGACTTCAATAGATTTAGAATGATCCAGCTCTCTTTAGAACTGCACTGCTACAGTTAAGTCTTACAAACACTTTATTGGGAGAAAGCTTCATTGAACAGACCTCAGTAAGTTTCTTAGTAGACCTGTTTAGCATTACTCTCTTTATGCTTTTTGCATGATTTGGGGTATAGGGAAGAGTCCTCATGGGCATACTCAGAGTTCCTTGGAAGTCTGGAAATGTTTAGCCTTAGGGTAATTTTTTCAGCTTGTTAGAAGGGTGTGGGTGCCTTAAAAACTGCTTCTTGGAAGACTGTTTTAGCTCTTTACACTTTGCTCTCCTCTTTATGTGGCTTAAGTATGTGGTTCTATACATTTACGGTCATGGGTCAAAGGTTCCATATTCTTCCACCTGGTCCCATATCTAGTACTTCCACCTAACAGAGATTGCTGCTAGCAGATGCAAGGGTTATAGAAATTCATCCTTTCCAGTAACTCTATCCAAGAAACTGCAGGACAGTTTAAACATTTGCTAGTAACCTGATTATTATGCTTCTCTTTCAAACAGTGCCAACTATTTTTTTTCTCTTTTTTGCACAAGAATGAGAACCAGATTGACTGGTTCTTAACCTGTGTTGTTCAAAACCCCCAAATCCCATCTCATATTCTTGTATTCTCTTCCCCCCCATCCCCCCACTCCTTTGATAATGCATATGAAATTACAGAGTTGTGACTTTTGATCAACCTGTGCAGGGGGCTAGAGCCAAAATAGTGAGGGGAGGAGAAAAATCACGTGTGTGTTAGGGAGGAATGGCAGTCTGACCTAGCAAAATTCAGATAAGCACCAAGAGTGCCTTCCCTAAGCAAAGTCACACCTTTCTAATCTCTCAGTTGTCTTAGAAGGGTGTAACTCTGTTTAAGAATTTCCCCATCTAGCCAGATGAGTTTCTCATTCCAGACAGAAATCTTAGGTCAGGAGTCTCCAGCCTTTCTGAGCATAGGGATGGATGCCAGTCACCAGGTGAGGGCTAGAGATTCCCTGATTTTTTGGGACTCACCCCTAGATGCCAGCCAACTGACTAGTGTGGGAAACCCTGCCCCCAACCAATGTTTCCTTTAAGCCATGGAGTCTAGTGAGCAAAAATTCTACTTTGTGAGCTGCTAGCATTAAAGTTGTGAGCTACTGGCACTGAAGTTGTGAACTACTGCATAAATTAGTTTGCTCTGAGGCTATTTTTGCCCCAAATGTGTGACAAAAATGTGTGAGCCGGAGGCCAAAAATCTGTGAGCTAGCTCACACTAACTCAGCTTAGAGAGAACATTGCCCCCAATAGTCATCCATGGCCCTGTTCTTTTCTGTGCAAGTGGTGAATTCACTGTTTGCAGGGCAGGCATGTGTGGCTCCTACTCTTTTCAAGTAGGGGCCGCCCACTCCTTCCCTGCAAGTGACAAATTTGCAGGTGTGTGGGGCACCCACTCTATTCAAGTTGGAGCCATGCGCACCTGCCCTGCAATCAGCAAATTTGCGGCTTGTAAGGCAGGCACCTGTGGCACCTGCCTTCCCCCCAACCATTTCAAGTGAATATTCCCTTGAAATGGTTGGGTGAAATTGGAGGGGGGCACTAGTGTGGTACTATGTCCCTAATGTGATGCCATTACTCTGAATGATGTCATTGTGTCAGGGACAGCCTCCCTCCCTCCCAAAACACCCCCTAGATCCCCCTGCTGGAGAGAAGATGGGGCCTGGCAACTCTATTGGGCACCCTTAGAACTCTGACACAGCATTGTGGGCACAACCTAAAATGGCTGCCACAGTTTCCCTTCAGTCACAAAGTGAAGATCTTTTGCTGTGGTGGCAACTACTGTCAAAGCAACATTCTTTTTTTAAAAAACAAAAACAAACAATAACTGCACAGCCAGTGAAATTTCCAATAGCCAAGATGGCCCAAAGTCCTACCTACTCACTTTCTAAAGAGACTTGGTGGACACCAGGAAAGGTATTGGGATGTGCCATGGCACCCACAGGCACCACACTGGGGACCTCTGTCTTAGGTGAAGAGACTGCTTCAAAGCTTGCAAAGCTTTTGGTTTACAAGGAAGGGCTTCACTGTCAGGAAAGACTTGAAAAAGACATGGATGTTGTCACATAGTGGTAATGGTTGCATCCTTTTTGCCACTTAAATGCCAATCTCTGCATGTATGGCTAAACACGTCTTCCTAGAATGCTCAACCCTCATCAGGTCATTCCTCCCTTTCCCTCAAATTCTCAAGGTCCTTAATAAACAAAGCAGAGCTTCATCACTTCATCCCCGTATGTGAAAACAAGTGGTTGAGTCCCCCATAGTAGCTAGAGTGAGCAAAGCAGGAGATGCAGACGAGCCAGTGGGGGACATACTGGGGCACTCTGGGAGAGTGGAGGGAAGATGCACACTGTGCCTATGTCACCTGGAAGTGGCATGGGCATGTCAGTGATGTCAGGGACAACACTCTGGGTTTTGGGCAAAACTCTATGGTTTGAGGCTTATTCTACCATAAAGTAAGAAAAGGGGTGGCAGAAGGGAGAGTGTGAGAGAGGTGAAGGGGGAATGAAGGAAGCAAAGATGAGGAGAATGGGATAGCTGCACTAGAAGTTTCTCATGTGTCCCCGCTGGTACTACCTAATTCTTTCAGCTGAAGATGCCAGGGACTGAACCTGGGACATTCTGCATGCCAATCAGAGGCTCTTCCACTGAGCCACCACCCCTCCCCACAGACAAAGCAATGTGTTTTCATTGCCCTATATTGAATCAAGCTCTTGTTCTATCTCTATCAACACTGTCTACTCAGGCTAGCCACAGCATTCAGGATCTTTAGGAGAGGTCTTTCACATCACCCACTCCCAGATCTTTTCCCTGGAGGTGCTGGGGATTGAACTTGGGACCTTTAGCATGCCAAGCAGATGCTCAAAACATACACGTACAATAATAGGAGTATTATTAAACATATAACCATAACCTTTTATATTACCACAGTACCTGAGCACATGTAGGGTTCTCTTCCCACCACCAATGAACCTTAGCCAGCCCTTGTATACCCAGATTGAGGGAAAAGGCTTTCCTCTCAGCCTTCCTGCTCTCTTCTTAGCATGAGGACAGCAGCCCAGGTGAGAGATGGAGACTGTCAGAGTTCCAGTAGGAGGCCCAGCTGGCCGAAAAGAGAAGGGAGTAAAACCACAGCCTTCACTGTGGCCAGTTTGCTCTTTTCCTGGATGGCTGCTATTAAAGGGGGAGGGTGTTTTCTTTTCTGTGTGGCCTTCTTGTTCTTCTTCTGGCAGCTGCCTGAGTGCTGGAATGAGAGTGCAGTGGTTGCAAAAGAAGGAGGGAGTTGTTGGTCCCTTTACTTCCATCTCTGGCTTGGGAGGCTCGCAATGCAGCTGTTTCAAAGTATAAACCACCAGCCAGCCTCAGGCCCTACAGGGCAGTGGTCTTACCAGCTTTCCTGAAACATGGGCAGGTGTCACATTGGGGAATAATGCTCAGAAGAGCCACAAACGGCATGCCAGAGAGCCACATGTTGCCCTTGAGTAAGTACATTTGTATTAGATAATGCACAGATATCTGTCAACAGCTATTAACTGCAACCTCATTTTATGTACTTTAAATGATGCTGTTTTTCCAAGGAACTCTCAGGTGTTGCCCACTGAGGTTAGACTGAGAGATGGTGACCTAGGGTCACCCAGCAAGCATACCCATGAAGCTGCCTTATGCTGCTAGACCCCTGGCCTGTCAGTAGTGTCAACTCTGAGTAAGTGTATCTGTACTAGACACGCAGAGTCTATCTGTACTAGATAAAGCATAGCTATTTATTGACTGCAATACTGATTTATGAGCTTTTCAGTGATGCCATTTCTCTAAAGAGTTGCACAATTAGGTTAGATGGAGAGATGGTGGCTTGAGGTTACCCAGCAGGCATGCACGTGAAGCTGCCTTATGCGGCCAGACCTTTGGCCTCTCAGTAGTGCCTGCTCCCCCTGCCAGAGGCCCTCAAGGTGTGAGCAGCTGTCTCTTTAAAAGAATTCACAAGAACTGATTAGAATCAGTGCTAAAACAAAAGGTTCAGTTCCATTATCAGGCTAAAAGCCTACTGCAGAAACTTAATAAGCAAGCTACATTATGAGTTAACTCTTTGAATGCGGTTTATGATCATATCCATAAGAGAGCAACTATGATGGTTTGGCAGCTGTGACGGTTCTTCAAAAAGTCTGATCTGGGCACAGAGATCCATGCCCTGATCCCATCCAAGTTAGATTAATGCATTCAAAAATGATTCGGAAACTTCAGTTGGTTCAAAATGTGGCAGCCAGGCTGCTATCAGGGCTTGGTCACAGGGATTGTATCACTTCCATGCTAAAGACCTGCAATGGTTACCCATCTATTTCCAGGCACAATTCAAAAGTCTGGTTTAAGGCCCTGAACAGCTTGGGACCAAGGTACTTGAAAGACCATCTCCTCTCTTTGCTATCCAGCCTACTGGTTAGGATCTGCCTCTCAATCCCTGCTCTGTGGCTCTCACCTTCAGACATGTCACCTTGTCTTTGGAACCCCCCCCCCCCCCCCCCAAAACTCACCTGGCACCTACTTCACTTTTTTTAAAACGTAAAGATAGTCCCCTGTACAAGCACCAGTCATTTCCAACTCTGGGGTGATGTTGCTTTCACAATGGTTTCACTTTTTTAGCTGCCAGGCAAAACCACATCTTTTTACCCAGGGTTAGGGATTAAAAAAAAAATCTTAAGAACATAAGAGAAGCCATGTTAGATCAGGCCAATGGCCCATCCAGTCCAACGCTCTGTGTCACACAGTGGCAAAATTTTTTATATACATGCACACACGCACACACTGTGGCTAATAGCCACTAATGGACCTCTGCTCCATATTTTTATCTAACCTCCTCTTGAAGGTGGCTATGCTTGCGGCCGCCACCACCCCCTGTGGCAGTGAATTCCACATGTTAATCACCCTTTGGGTGAAGAAGTACTTCTTTTTATCCGTTTTAACCTGTCTGCTCAGCAATTTCATCGAATGTCCACGAGTTCTTGTATTGTGAGAAAGGGAGAAAAGTACTTCTTTCTCTACTTTCTCCATCCCATGCATTATCTTGTAAACCTCTATCATGTCACCCCGCAGTCGACGTTTCTCCAAGCTAAAGAGTCCCAAGCGTTTCAACCTTTCTTCATAGGGAAAGTGTTCCAGCCCTTTAATCATTCTAGTTGCCCTTTTCTGGACTTTCTCCAATGCTATAATATCCTTTTTGAGGTGCAGCGACCAGAACTGCACACAATACTCCAAATGAGACCGCACCGTCGATTTATACAGGGGCATTATGATACTGGCTGATTTGTTTTCAATTCCCTTCCTAATAATTCCCAGCATGGCGTTGGCCTTTTTTATTGCAAACGCACAGTCTTGACATTTTCAGTGAGTTATCTACCACGACCCCAAGATCTCTCTCTTGGTCAGTCTCTGCCAGTTCACACCTCATCAACTTGTATTTGTAGCTGGGATTCTTGGCCCCAATGTGCATTACTTTGCACTTGGCCACATTGAACCGCGTTTGCCACGTTGACGCCCACTCACCCAGCCTCAACAGATCCCTTTGGAGTTCCTCACAATCCTCTCTGGTTCTCACCACCCTGAACAATTTAGTGTCATCCGCAAACTTGGCCACTTCACTGCTCACTCCCAACTCCAAATCATTTATGAACAAGTTAAAGAGCATGGGACGCAGTACCGAGCCCTGCGGCACCCCACTGCTTACCATCCTCCACTGCGAAGACTGCCCATTTATACTCACTCTCTGCTTCCTATTACTCAGCCAGTTTTTGATCCACAAGAGGACCTGTCCTTTTACTCCATGACTCTCAAGCTTTCTAAGGAGCCTTTGATGAGGAACTTTATCAAAAGCTTTCTGGAAGTCAAGGTAAACAGCATCTATTGGGTCTCCTTTGTCCACATGTTTGTTCACCCCTTCAAAGAAATGTAACAGGTTAGTGAGGCAAAATCTTCCCTTACAAAACCCATGCTGAGTCTTCCTTAATAACCCGTGTTCATCAATGTGCCTACTCATTCTGTCCTTGATAATGCTTTCTACCAACTTTCCCAGTATTGAAGTCAGACTGACTGGCCTGTAATTTCCCGGATCTCCTCTGGAACCCTTTTTAAAGATGGGGGTGACATTTGCTACCTTCCAGTCCTCAGGAACGGAGGCAGATTTCAATGAAAGATTACAGATTTTTGTTAGAAGATCCACAAGTTCAACTTTGAGTTCTTTCAGAACTCTTGGATGTATGCCATCCGGACCCGGTGACTTATTAGTTTTTAATTTGTCTATCAGTTGTAGGACCTCCTCTTTTGTCACCTCAATCTGACTCAGGTCTTTCAACACCCCTTCCAAAATTAGTGGTTCTGGGGCACAGTGAAGATGGAGGCAAAAAATTCATTCAGCTTCTCAGCCATTTCCCTATCCTCCTTCAGTAATCCTTTTACCCCATGGTCATCCAAGGGCCCCACTGCCTCCCTGGCTGGTTTCCTACTTCTAATATATTTGAAGACATTTTTATTGTTGGTCTTTATGTTTTTTGCAATATGCTCCTCATAGTCCCTTTTTGCCTGCCTGATCACAGTCTTGCATTTGATTTGCCACAGCCTGTGTTCCCTTTTACTAATCTCACTTGGACTGGTTTTCCACTGCTTAAAGGAGTCCTTCTTACCTTTTACAGCTTCCATTACTTTGTTTGTTAACCATGCAGGCCTTTTCTTACGCCTGTTTGTGCCTTTCCTAACTTGTGGTATGTATTTTATCTGAGCCTCTAGGATTATAGTTTTAAATAGTCTCCAAGCTTCCCCAAGGGTTTTGACCATATTTACCTTTCCTTTCAGTTTCCTCCTCACATGCCTCCTCATCTCAGTGTATTTACCCCTTTTAAAGTTAAACGTGGTTGTGGCAGTCTTTTTGGGCAACTTCTTCTTTATACAAACGGTGAAATCAATAACATTATGGTCACTGCTCCCAAGCGGTGAGATCACTTTTACATCTCTCACCAAGTCTTGGGCATTACTTAGGACCAAATCCAGGATCACCCCACCCCTGGTAGGTTCTGAGACCATCTGCGCCATAGCACAGTCATTGAGAGCATCAAGAAACTCAATCTCTTTCTCTCGACCAGAACACATATTGACCCAATCAATCTGCAGGTAGTTAAAATCACCTATTACAACACAGTTTTTACGTTTAGCCGCTATCTTTAAGCCTTCCATCATATTATAATCGTCCTCTCTCTTTTGATTTGGTGGGCGATAACAAACTCCCATAGTTAAATTTCCTTTTGGGCCCTCTATTTCAACCCAAAGTATTTCTAAAAGTGAATCTAATTCTCTGACCTCAGTCTTACTGGACCGTATATTCTCTCTGACATACAGAGCCACCCCACCTCCAACCCTTCCCTCCCTATCCTTCTAATATAACTTATATCCAGGAATCACCGTGTCCCACAGATTCTCCTCATTCCACCAAGTTTCTGCAATTCCCACAATGTCTATGTTTTCTCCCAACACTAAACATTCCAGTTCACCAGTTTTACTTCGAACACTTCTAGCATTTGCATACAAACATATATAATTTCCCAGGCAAGCTAGGCCCGCCACCTTCCTCCTGCCGCCTCGAGACTCTGGCAGACAGTCCATACTGTTTGTCACCATCACAGTGGACAACTCTTACTGGCTTTTTAAATGGCCTTTTTTTCTTTTGTTTTATGGATGGCTTTTATGTTGCTTATGCCAAATGGCTTATTTTTTATATTTTATATTATATTTTAATTGTATGCTGCCTCAAGCAGGCCTCTGAAGAGGAAACACAGAAATATCCAAAATAAATAAATTGCGTTGTGTTCTGTACCATAAACACACATGGTTGCCACTGTTGTTTCTTTTGGGCTTTCCTCCCTGTACACGTCGTACACATACATAGTGCACAGTGGAGGTGTTGGAGGAGAAACCTAAAGTGACACTCAGGTGCTGTGTCCTCTAGGGTTGCCAGCCTCCAGGTGGGGCCTAGAGATATCCTGCTTTTTCAACTAATCTCCAGCTGGCAGACATCAGCTCCCCTAGAGAAAATGAAGGGTGGACTTTATGGCATTGCACCATGCTAAGGCCTCACCCCTCCCCAAACCCCACCCTCTCCCAGATCCACCCCCAAAGTCTCCAGGTATTTTCCAGCACAGACCTAGCAACCCTAGCTCTCCCCACTGATCAGCACCGTTGTCAGGTAAAGTGAAACACAGTTGATTGCCTCTCTTCCTACAATACCTCTGTGCTTAACTATGGAATATTAGTTTATAAAAGTTATTAAGAAGATTGAGGGCACAACTTATTAAAGTATGTTATTTCTGATTGTCTTTGGGCTCTAGCTCTTCCTTTCAATGGGATGGGCACCGGGCTACCTTCTAAAAGTAGTTTATTTATTGCTGAAATAAAGAGCCAGTGTGATGTAGCGGTTAAAAATAGTGGGCTGTAATCTGGAGAACCAGGTTCGATTCCCCATTCCTTCTCCACTTGAAGCCTCTTGGTTGACTCTCTCAGCCCCACCTACTTCACAAGGTGCCTGTTGTGGGGTGGGGAGGGGAGTGCAAGCAGCTTTGGGTCTCCTTAAGGCAGAGGAAAGCAGGGTATAAAAACCAACTCTTCTTCTGAAAGCACAATCTGCCTTAGTGGTATAAAAGCAAGAGTCCAGTAACACCTTAAAGACTAACAAAATATGTGGCAGGATACGAGCTTTCATGAGTCACTGCTCATACATGCCACATACTTTATTAGTCATTTTTTTTTTGAAATTTTAAAGTTTTATTAAGAAGAAATAATACAAATAAAGGAAAAGACAAAAAAATAAAATAAAAATAGACAGAGAATACATAAACAATCATCTCTCACAAACCACAAACAAGATAGATACAAACAATCAACTACAAACTAACATCTAACAACTAACATCTACCCAACCATACACACTGGGAGATGGAGAGAGTTAAGCATCAAAAAAGGCAAAGGGGGAAAAACCCCATGGTTACTCCGATCCGACACCTCTGCTTTTAACCCATTTATAAATAGGGTCCCATTCCTCTTGACATTTTTGCACATTGCCGTTTCTTAATCTTGTGGACATTAGGTCAGATTCTGCGGCTTCCAACAATTTGTTAATAAATTCATCTCTATTGGGAGTTTTCCCATTTTTCCAATATTTGGCATACAAAATTCTAGCTGTGGTAACTATATACAGTAACAGTTTCAATTTAGAAAGAGGCAAGCTTTGTCTACAGATATTTAACAAATACAATTCCGGCACATGGTTAATTTGCATTTTTAAAATTTTTTGGATCCAAATATTAACTTGTGACCAATATTTTTTAGCATGCTTACATTTCCACCATATATGAAACAGGGAGCCTTTAGCTTCTAGACATTTCCAACATTTGTTGGAGTATGTAGGATAGATTTTTGCCAACCTATCGGGCGTAAGGTACCATCTATAGACCATTTTATATAAATTCTCTTTCAGTTCTGCTGGTTTCATCAGTTTTATGTTACGCTTCCACAGTTGTTCCCATTCTTCCAAATCTATATTGTAACCAAAGTCCTTCAACCAACGTATCCATGCTTCTTTCACAACCTCGTCCTGCATCTTAATTTGAAGTAACCAGTCATATACTTTAGAAATTATCTTCTGTTTGGATTCTAGTATAAGATCTAGATCAATTGGTGTGTTCGTAAAGCCCTTTTCTTTATCTTTGCGAAATCTTGACTTAAGTTGGCACTGGAGCCACCAACTTAACTTAGGAAGTTCCTCCTCAATCAGCTCATTCTGGCTGTTTAACAAGAAGGCATAGTCTTGTAAGATGTCCCAGTTGTACAAGTTTGGATGGGTCAGAGCTTCTATTGGAGATAGCCACCTTGGAGTATAAGTATAATGTACTTTAATTTCTTCCCAAGTCTTGTACAGAGATCTTCTTATTTCATGTCTAAGGAACCGGCCAGTTTTGGTAGGAGCATGATACCACATATAACTGTGCCAGCCTTCCCCCAGGCCAGCACCCTCAATAGTCAATAATTTTTTATTGTCTAACTTACACCAGGCTCTCAGCCAAGCAATACAACAAGCTTTATAATACAAGTTCCAGTCAGGTAAGGCTAGACCACCTCTTAGTTTACTATCTTGTAAAACTTTCAATTTGATTCTAGCTTTCTTGCCTTGCCAAATGAATGTCTTGGTCATAGAGCTGAGTTGCTGGAAAAATGATTTGGGTAAGATAATTGGGATTGTTTGAAACAAAAACAAAATTCTTGGAAGAATGTTCATTTTTATTGTAGCAATCCTGCCTAGTAGTGAAATTTGTAAGTCTTTCCATTTGGTTAAGTCATTGCGGATTTCTTTCAATATTTTTTCATAGTTGTCTCTATATAAAGACTTTAAATCGCTTGTAAGCTGAATTCCCAAATATTTTATCTTTTTTTCATGCTTAAAGCCTGAAAGTTGCTCTAATGTTTCGATTTGGTCTTTTCCCATATTTTTCGTTAGAATTTTGGTCTTAGCGACATTCAATTTGAATCCGGATACTTCTCCAAACTCTCTTAATCTTTGCTTTAAAGAAACTATCGAGGAAGAGGGTTGTTCCAAGGTAAACACAAGATCATCCGCAAACGCCATAGTCTTAAACTCTATGTTGTTTATTCTGGTTCCTCGTATTTGAGAATCTTCCCTGATCTTCTTAATCAACGGTTCTAGAGTCAGAATGAAGAGCAAAGGGGATAACGGACACCCCTGTCTGGTACCTTGTTCTATCTCAATTGAGTCAGTCATTACTCCATTAAAGCTCACTTTTGCAGCCTGCTTTGAGTAAACCGCTTCAACCATTCTGGAGTATCTCTCACCACAGCCGACTTCAGACAATGTCGCTTTAATAAAATTCCAATTAACATTATCAAAGGCCTTCTCTGCGTCCACAAAGATGGCAGCAAGTTCTTTGTCAGGATGTTCTCTATAGTATTCAAACGCGTTCAATAATAGCCTCACATTCTGGTTCATTAATCGACCTGGAACAAAACCAGTCTGATCTTCGTGAATTAAACCAGCAATTACTTTCTTCAACCTATTTGCTAATATAGCTGCGTATATCTTGTAATCACTGTTCAAGAGCGAAATTGGTCTATAATTTTTAATTTCTGAAGGATCTGTACCTTCCTTATGAATAAGCGTAATTAAAGCTTCTTTCCAAGAGTCTGGGATCTCAGCTGTGTTGTAGGCATTCTCAACTACTTTCTTGAAGGGTAGCAATAATGAATCTTCGAAGGCTCTAAAAAACTCAATCGGAAGTTCATCCGGACCTGGAGTCTTGTTACTTTTTTGAATTCTGATTACGTCCACAATCTCCTGTATTGAGATGGGATTCTCCAAACTTGCTTGCTGTTCCCTTGTTAATTGCTTCATTTCTACCCCCTTTATGTAATCTTCTTGTTTTGGCAAATCAATCCTCTGCTTTTTATAGAGATTCCGGTAGAAATCTTGAATAATTTCTTTCATCTGGGAGTTTTGAAACACTTCTTCCTTGGCTTGATTTTTCAACATTTTTATAATCTTTTTCTCCTTCTCCTTTCGCAGCCTATAAGCCAGCCATCTACTCACTTTGTTAGCATTTTCAAAATAGTTTTGTCTTGCCCACTTCAGTTTTTTCTCAATTTCTTCCGCCAAGAGAGCATTTATTTGATGTTGAAAAAACATGATTCTGGTCTTCCTTTGGCTGGAGTTTCCGGTTTTCTGTTGTCTCTCGCAATGCTTCAATTTTGTTATAAGTTCATTGTAGGCTTTCCTTTGTTCTCTCTTTCTCTCTGATGAATATCTAATCGCAACTCCTCTGAAAAAGGCCTTAAATGCGTCCCAGATAATTGGGATTTTCGTATCTTTTTCAACATTGAGTTTAAAAAATTCCTGAATCTCTTTTTTAGCCACCTCCAAGAATTTAGTCTCTTTTAAAATTTGTAAATTTAAGGACCACCGAGGACTTCTTTGCTGTTCCTGTAATGTCAAGACAATTGGGTTATGATCTGCATAAGACTGAGGAAGAATATCAGCTTGATTAACTGACAATATCATACTCATAGATATCCAGAACATATCTATTCTTGACCAAGATTTGTGTGCATGGGAATAGAAGGTAAAGTCCATTGTAGTCGGATTTTTTGTTCTCCAGGCATCTACTAAATTTAGTTCTTCTACCATTTTCAAAAAAGAACCAGGTAATAAATTCCGATTCTTCTTCTTTTTTCGGGGGTCATCATATTTTTTGTCCATTTTGATGTCAAATATTGCATTAAAGTCCCCAACAATGCAGTACCTGTCCGAATTAAATTCTCTAAATTTTAGATACAGATCTTGGTAAAATTTGTCCTGGTTTTCATTAGGAGCGTAAATGTTCCCAACAATTGTTTTGAGGCCATTTAATTCCAATTCAACAATGATAGTTCTTCCTTGTTCATCCGAATATAAACAGTTTGACTTAATGTGGTGAGATATATATATAGCTACCCCCTTCTTCTTTTTAAGAGGATCACATGATGAATATAAAGTACCCAACTTCTTGTTTTTCAAATACTTCACGTCATCTGTCCTAATATGGGTTTCTTGTAAACAAATAATTTGCGCACCAGATTTAATTAATTGTTGGAAAGTCCTCTTTCTTTTTCCAGGTTCATTTAAGCCATTAACGTTCAGGGAAAGTATCTTAGTTCCCACCTTAGAATTCATTTTTCTTGGTCAATACTATCAGGTATCTTAGCTAAGTCTTTCTTGCTCTGAAGCCTGGTTTTAACTTTCTCACGTTGTTTTTTGGGGGACTCCTCGTCAAGAGGTTTCTTGGCACCTTCTTGTTCTTCTCCTGAATCAGATCGCTCCACCCATTCTTCCCAAAATTCTTCCATCTTTGCCTCAGTGGTGATGTTGTATCTCTTAGCTTGGTATGTAAAAAAAAGGCCTTGAGGAATAAGCCATCTAAATTGGACTTCATGTTTAATCAGCCAAGTGGACAGCTTCTTAAATTTAAATCTCCGTTGTTGCACACTCCAGGGTATCTCTTTCAAAATTTTGATCTTGGTTCCCTTCCAATTCATGTCACACTCTCTTGCTTTCTGCAAAATTCTCTCCGTGGTTTCAGGGCGGATGAACTTTACTTGGACTTCCCTGGGAAGTTTAAATTTCCTTATATAGCTTGAGGACACTTTTTTGGCCCAAAGGATGTCCTTGGGTCCTTCTTCCAGTAAGTCTTCGTCATCCACTATCAGGATATCTATAATCTTACTAATCAAATCTTCCTCCTTCTCTTCTGGTAAATTTTGAAATCGAAGAATAGTTGCAGCTTTTTCCATTTCAAGCCTCATCACACGATCCTCCAGCTCCATCAATTCTGTTTGGTTTTCTCTAACTATATTAGAAGTTCTCTTATCTCGATCTTCCATTCTCTCAACCTTGGCAGTTAAGTCATGGACTTGTTGCGTGTTAGCCAATACTTGTTTCTGAAAGTCTGCCAGCTGGTCATTGGTTTTCTTAATCTGGAACATCAAGTCTATTTTCATCTCGTTAAGAGCTTCTTGGTTCTTTTTAAAGCCAGCTGTAACAGTATTCTGCAATTTTTCCAAAGCATCATGATCAGTGGCGCCAGGGACTACTTTACCTCCCCCTGCCGGGGGGGGTACCCTGCAAATACTTTTTAACCTTAGTTTCTGTCATGCTAGTATACTGCCACGTCCCAGTACCTTTAACTCAATTTCAAAATTATCGTAGCCAACCCTAGGCAGTATGTACTACAATAATATACACAATCAAGACAGTGAATCTACAAATCAGATCAACAATTCCAAAATTCAAACTCCCCACCCCACATAAACATAGAGCAGTAAGACTAAGCACTTAAATTTAAGGCATCAAAAATTAATTGGGATCAAACAACTTCAATTAATTAACAACAATCAAAGTGTATGGTAGATCACAAGAGACAAATTGCTGAGTCCAAGAAACAACCAATAAAGTTATGTACACAGTCTTATCTTACTTCCTCTTCTCTCTTCTCTCTTCCTCTTCCTTCTTCTCTCTTCGCTTCTCCAGTTCTTTCTTCTTCCAATTCCCAGTCTTAATGTCCAAGTACAATCCACAAGTATAACTCCTGTTTGAGTACCAATTACACTGCCAGTCTATGTCTCTGTTCTCTATTGGTAATAGTTATAGCACTAGGACCCAGAATCTTCAGTAAAGTGCAGCCGCAGCAAAGCCGCTCAGAACTGCTGCTTTACCCTTTAAGTTATAATCATCCCGGAAGTGCTCCAATTGAAAGACAAAACAATCCCCTTCAATAACAAAACCCCTTCCACAACAAAATATAAGGAATAAACAAGTAGAGAGTCAAAACAGCACAGAAGCCGAAAAAAGAAAAACGAAGCAGATCTGAAATAAAGCGTAGGGGTCTCACACAGCCTTAGAATTCAGTCGCTCCCGGTGTCTTCCACTACTTCAAGCTGCTGCCGCGTCCGCCATTACAGGTCACCCACTCCAATCTAGCCCCCACACCGTAGGGACGACGATTGCAACGGCGGCTAAGGCCAGTCCTTCAAAAGCAGGAAGCGCCTCTTCCCCCCTCGCTCTCTCGCCACTTCACGCCCTTGCTTCACCTCAGCCACGTCGATCAGTCTCAGCCTCTGCTTGCTTCCCCTCGAACGCTCGCCCGACCGTCTCTCAGCTGCTCGCTCCTCCGGCGACGCTCAGCAACCGCGCCGCCACTGCATACCCGACAGACCGTTCCCAAACAAAGCTGCATGCTTCTCCAAGTACACTTGAAAGGTAAGGCAACCCTACTAACAAGAAAGCTAGTGGGTATAGTATAGTTAAAGGAGATTAACGGTATCTCTCCGATCTCCCTCTCCGGCGGCACAGTTAGGCACCGAAGTGTTGGTGGGGTACTGGCCAGGAGGAAACTGGCTCTGAATGAGGAACCTCCGTTCCTCACTCACGTCCAGAAGCCCCCCAGGCTTCGGAGCATCTCCTGACAGCCCCTTAAGAGGTGCCTCCCAGCCGGGAAGCCCCCTCAGATTACCCCCCAAACAGAGTTCCCTCCTCAGGCAAGGAAAGGAGCTCCGCGTCACCCGGCCATCTTTCCGGAAACCCATACTTTATTAGTCATTAAGGTCCTAGTTGACTTGTGCTCTTTTCTATTGCCACAGACAGACTAGCATTCCTTACCCATCTTGCCTTCATGGATGTCATAAAAGGTGTGGGGGGGGGGTGCAGAAAGAAATATGAGGCTGGACACATCTGTGGTTTGCAAGTTAGCCATTCCTGACTTAAGGTGTGTTTTTAAAAAATCACTTCACTTTAGTCTCCCTTGATCATCTTTGTGTCTTGCTGCACTCACTGCAAGGGCATGACTAAAGAGTGGATTTTTTCAAGTTCATTCAAGGATAGTAATGATCACCAAGGATTCTTGCGTGATCTTAATTCTTACAAGACAAGAACTATACCTGCCATTTAGGTCAAGGTGTTCATAATTAATTTTCCATTCCACTTCACTTTCACATACCATGCCTGAGTTATTTAAGGAAAGCGTTCGTTGTATATTGACATAAAGTTTCTGAATTAACAGTTGTTCTTTACTAACTTACACATTCCTGTTACTATCAATCCACAGATGCTGAAATACACATAGATAGCTTGGAGATGACAGCAGGGTTTTGTTGGTTATGAGAAAAATCCAATATTTTGTTTCTTTAAAGCCCCATCTGAGAATAAGGCAGCCATATGAAGTTGAAAAAAACCTGAGTGTAACATTTATTCATATAATCTGGCTTTTAGCAACTCTTATAGTGCCATCCTCAGTAGAGTTACATTTTCCTAAACACCCCTCCCTCCTTCTGACTGAGTTCTCCATTCCTGCTTGTGTCTGATGACTCTCAAAGGCTTATACCTTGGAATTTATTTATTTATTTATTTTGTATTTTTAATGTTCATGTGTTTGTGTTTGCACCTGGAAGTCATGGCAACTTCTGGTGACTGACCTCTACTCAAGGCATGGAGGATATTTAGGGAGGTGGCTGAATAAAGCCTGCTCCTGCCTCCAGCTCTGGTATCTCGCATCCTGGTACTTGTCAGTCAGCTCTGCTTAGCTTCTGAGATCTGATGAGATCAGGCTTGTACCCTGGAAATCTTGTTGGTGTCTAAGGTGCCGCTGGAGGTGACTCTAACTAAATCCATTCACTTCAGGGAATTTAGAATGGTGAAATTCTGCTAAGGATTGTATTGTTAATTTGGAGCAGACTGTTTAACTTAAAGGGGAAAACAGTGCTGATTGCCCCTGTCAAGAACTATAACATATTGCTTTTCTAGTTCTCTTTAAAGCAAGAAGGGAGGGATTGCGCAAATCCAAGTTAGTCGGAATGCTTTTCCCTGTGTGGCTGAGACAGTGTCCAGAGGAAGCAGAGCCAGGTCCTGAGGAGCACAGAGGAAACAAATCAGCACTCAAATGAGATGAAAAATGTCCATCTGGAATAGTGGGGGAGCAACTGTGGCAGGATTCCAGTCCAGCTTTTGACAGGGATGGCTGCAGAGTCAGCATTCCTGTATGAAGAAACCAAAGATGTCTCTGGTCTTTGTGGCTTTGTAGCATTATGATGCCATCCTAGTGAAAGAGGGTGATGCAATCGGTGCCCTGGCATAATGCAGCCGAGCCGTGACTGAGGTCACAGTGGGGAGCCCTGGGCAAGAGAAAGCTGAACGTTTGGAGGGACAAAGAACGGCTGGATTCAGTTAAACAGCAGGGTAAAGGTTTTGATAGACTGGTGTGAATATTATGAGATGTCATAGGGCAAAAATCATCCCCCTTTTATAATTAAAAGAGTCAAATGACACCAAAATTCAGAGTAAAAGATTGAGGCAGTATTAAAAAAAAATGTAGAACTGAAACCGCATGGTATTACTAATAATTGGCATACTGATTAATAATCCATAAAGTTTCTTCAGCCAAACACTGGGTGTTGTGAGTCCTTTAATAAGAAGTGATACACACAAGGTCTCCCAATAAGTAATAAATATACACAGGAACACCCTGCACAATATCTTTAGTGCACTGGTATAATCCATACGTGGTTTGTAATTGATTGAGTGGCAACTGTTCACCTTTATAATCCCCCTTTCTGTAAAGCATCTCTAAGGAGCCCTTGGGTCATATAACAGGCTCTGCTTGCCCTTTCTTTACACATATTGGTTATTCTAGCATCCCACCAAATATGCTTTAAATATTCCAGTTTATTTTAAAAAGAGCCATACTCAGTTCTGAACTGTTCCATACTGAGCCAAGTTTGGCTCTAGAACCATAGACTCCTGTCATAGGAACAACTTGTGACCTGTGAAGCCCATCAGACCATGTAATCAGTCCCAGGCTCAACAGGTTTATTTCAATCACAGACAGGCAGCAAAACCAGGTTTTATAGAAGCAGGTTGTTCATGGCTAGTGGGTTCAAAACAATGGTCCTCATACACACACATTCTGTTTTTACCTAGTCACCTGAATCCACCCTAAATATGTGGCAATCAAATAATTGTCCAGCTTTCCCCTGTCTTCAATGTGCTGTTTCCAAACCAGCTTTACATCTTCCATCTTTCTGGAACAAAACACAATCCAAGTGTGATAGAATGCCATATGGAAGGAGTGGGCATTTTCCTGCTCCCACCCACATCGATGCCATTTTCTCACCATCAGCCCCTCATGCCATTTTCCTAGCAATTTTCTTTGGTGTACCTCTAGAGGGCATTGGTAATTGCCATAGCTCCATAACATACTATCGTCACTTCTCTATTCCAAATTTTAGTAAAACTGTTGTAGTCCTCTAGTACATGCATGAAGGAAAAGGGGAGGGTGATAAGTTGCCAAGAGCCAGGGTAGAGTAGAATTGATGTGGAGCATGTCTGGAAGGGAAAAGTCAGCATAAACATGTTTGAAAGCATGTAGAAAATAGCATGTTTATATAAGCTTCCTTTCAATATGCATTCCTTTGCATTTGTGTGGAAATGAAAGCAACAAGGAGAATCTTTGCAATGTGGAAGCAACCTTAGTTTACTTGTTGAGTTTTGTCCATTTATCCCAGGAAATGAACTGTTCAGACCTTAAGCCAAATGCCTTCTATATTGCTTGTGGCTTTCCCAACTAAAGCTGCGTTCCACAGTTCCTTTTCACAGAACCCTGTTTTTACAATCTTTTCATCAGCCTTCTCATGAAACTTTCTCAAGTCTGTATATTTTTAGACAAAAATTAAATAGCATCTTAAATATTAAAGAAGGGTCTTGTGTTGCCTTAAAAAATAACCAGTCTACTGTGCCATAAGCTGTTAAGGGCTAGAACCCACTTGATCAGGAAGTCGTAGTCCACAAAAGCTTATGAATCTCTTAGGCTGGTTTCACACTGTGAAACTGACATGATTTTATCCTGTTGTGAAAAAATCCACTTCAGTTTGAAACGTTTCTGGGCTATCTGACAACCCCTGCTGAAGCGGAAGGATCCCGGCAGCGGTCAGTGGTTGCCCATTCACACTGTTAGTCCGGCTCAACAATGGACCCAGTGTGGAAAGGGCTGTCTTTTTTAAAACGGCCCCTGTGTGTGCGCTGTATCGGAGAAGCACACAAGTGCACCTAAAAAAGGGGTTGAGGGGGAAAAACACCCAACCTTGCCAGAAACGGCTTGGTGTGATCACACAGCTCTTCTGCTTATGAGTCGCCCTGGGATATTCAGACAGTAGTCAATTATGTGACCTACATCCGATTCAGGGGGATGCTACCAAGAAAATTTAGGTAGCTTTTTGATAAGGATAGGAGGCATCTGGAGACAGGGTGAGTAAGGGTGCAGCTTGGAGGGTAGATGTGCTCATGTGATCATGCACTTTTAATCAGAATGGGAGGTGGGGCTAGCTCGGGGCAAATCTCCTGTGTGAAACCAACCTTAGTCATTCAAGTGCCATAAGACTCATTTTAGCATTTGTTGTCTACCACTCTGGGGCAAGGGGCTATGGCTCAGTGGAAGAGGTCTCTGCTTGGCATGCAGAAGGTCCCAAATTCAGTCCCTGGTATCTCCACTTAAAAGGACCAGATAGTAGGTGATGTGGAAGACCTCTGCCTGAGACCTTGAAGAGTTGCTTGCTAGTTTGAGTAGATAATACTGACTTCAGTGGTCTAATTCAATATAAGGCAGCTTCATATATATTTTATATATGTTCAGTCCTCACTCAGTATGCAATCTTCAGATTAGAAATGTACTCAGTGGCTTATTTAAGCTTGACTTCATGGAGTTCCTCTGGAAACCATTTTCTGTCCTCTCTTCTAGAGCTGGAACCAGGCCATATTCCAGGAAGTTTGAACATGCCTTTTTTCAATTTCTTAACTGAGGAAGGATTTGAAAAGGACATGGAAGAGATTCGAAAGATGTTCCAGGAGAAGAAGGTGGACCTCTCAAAACCACTGATTGCCACCTGCCGCAAGGGGGTCACAGCCTGCCACATTGCCCTGGCAGCATACCTGTGTGGCAAACCAGATGTGCCTATCTATGATGGCTCCTGGTCAGAATGGTTTCGTCGTGCCCCACCAGAATATAGAATTTCCAAGTGGAATCGCAACAAAGCATAATGAGTGAGGTGCATCTGCAGTGATTCTTCTTCATGCTCTGAAGTTGAGTTTCTTAATCATTTGTTAACTAAAAAAAGGAAGGGGAAGTATATGAAACCTATAGTCCATAATTTTTTCCAGTTTTCTGATCCACTTGATGTGTTTTTTCCTCCCCCACCTCCTTTCTTAATGAAGTAATTGAATAAACTAGAATTCCAAATTTTTGTTTTATGCTTTTTTTTTATGTTACCATGCGCTGTGGGTGTCAGAACACAGAACTTTCTGTTATACTTCCCATTTATGGCCTGCAAGTGCAGCTCCCACAACTTCCTTGCAAATCTCCCTCTTAGAGTAACACTAATATTCTTAGACACACATGTGGAGAAGTTGGTGCTATTGAACTCAGTTGGACTTACTTCCAAATAATTGTGCAAAGGATGTACACAGTTATGTTTAAAGTAGCTGTACTCAACTTTCATCATCTGTGTGTGGCACAGAACTGTGATAGTCTGCAGGTCCCCAGCAATTTTTTTTTAAAAATCCACAATGAGGCTAGCAACGAGTATAATCTGGGGCTCTACAAATTTAGGTGCTTCAGTTTAGGGTTTGCAGTATGGTTGCCAGCTCTGGGTTGAGAAACACCTGGAGATTTGGGGGGGGGGGTGGAGCTTTGGAGGGTAGGGTTTG
The DNA here is from genome assembly GCF_032191835.1 of Heteronotia binoei. Taxonomy (NCBI): domain Eukaryota; kingdom Metazoa; phylum Chordata; class Lepidosauria; order Squamata; family Gekkonidae; genus Heteronotia; species Heteronotia binoei. Next base: position 85,811,468 of record NC_083230.1, read on the forward strand.
GGGAGTGGAGAGACTTCAGCAAGGTATAACATTATAGATTCCACCTTCCAAAGTAGGTGTTTTCTCAAGGGGATCTGATCTTAAATCACCTGTAATAGTGGGAGATCTCCAAGTGCCATCTGGGGGTTGGCAGTTTGCAGAAACATCTGGTTGGTTTTTTAAAAACCTGGTTTAGGATTAAAAATCTCAAAAAATGTTAAGAGCAATAACCTGTGTTCAGACACTGTACTGCCTCCCCCCACCAGAGCGCAAGTGGCATATATTGGCTTGTCATCACAATCAAAAATGGCACCCAATTTTGTGGCAGTTGTCATAGCCAATTCATGGAGGTAAAGACAAGGAGAGTTGGGTCCAGAAGGAAGTGGAGGCAGAGCTACAGTAGGAAGAGTAGGTGTAGGGAGGGAGTACTATTTCCCCTCTTGTTGCAGACCAACACTAATATCCTAGGCACACATGTGGAGATGTTAGTGCTACTGAACCGAGTTGGACTTCCTTCCAAATAAATCATAGAGTTGGAAGGGACTTCCAGGGCCATCTAATCCAACTCCTTGCACAATGCAGGAAATTCACAAGTACCTCCTCCCCTGCCCACACACCCAGTGTCCCCTGCTCCAAGCCCAGAATATGGCAAAAAAAACCCCACCAAAAACTAAAAAAAACCCACTTCTTCGGGTTCCTGGCCAAACTGACCTGGAGAAAAATTGTTGCCTGATCCCAAAGTGTTTTTCCTGGGCATTTCCCTCAAGAGGACTCAAGAACTAAGCACTGATACAACCCTTCCTGCCCTCCTCCTCATGATCTGCCTAAGTTTACAGAATCCAAATCAGAACAACAATTGATATGTGTAGCACCATATAATCATTGACTAATCAGATGTAACTCTCATCCCACAATTCAAAAGAATGAAATTGTATTACAATTATTACAATTACAATAAAGATATCAAATTATATACAGTGTCCAGTGTCTGTCATGTCAATAAAGAATAGTTTCCACAACTTCCTTTGGCAATTTCTTGTGAGTTTCTTCTCTTCTGTTAATGTCAGAGAAAAACCAAAATTGAAAGTCTTTCAAGAAAGCCGAAGTGAAGGGAATCAGTTTTGGTAAATGGACCTTCAGCCTGCAGATTCATTTGCCTGTAACCAGGACTTCACATACCGTTACCTGATAACTCAACATTTGATGCACCGGTCTTAATCAATTTCACAGACACAGTAATCCCAACACTCTATTGCTGTGCAATTGTGCAAAGGATGTACACGGTTACATTGAAAGTAGCTGTACTCAACTTTCATCATCTGTATATGACAGAAGTGTGATACACTGCAGCTCCCCAACAAGCATACATGCAATGAAATAAAAATATGTAACCCTTCAACTCACAATGGTGGCCAAACTCCAACTCAGGAGCCACATGTGGCTCTTTCACACATATTGTGTGGCTCCCAGAGGTCGAGGAACAATGTAGGCTTTGTCTCATGTAAGCATGCTTAGCATCAGGGTCTCAGTTAGCCTCTGAGCACTGACCCACAGGTAGATGACTATTTCCACCATATGTGAAGTGGGGAAGGTGAGGAAAATAGGCAGGCTTGCAAGCTCTTCACCACCACAGAGGTCACCCTGAGACCTAGAGGAGGGAAAGATAGTGCTAGAGCCAAGGGAGCCACTGGAAAGAGGGACGGAATTAAAGAGGGAATGCAAGGTTCCCCCTTAGTTTCATAGCTCTTGTAGGAGCTGTATTTACTAACCTGGGTGTCAAGGCAAAGAGAGATGCATATGATGCAAACAGTGGTCAGTGATTTATATGGTACATGTGTGCTTCCTTCTCCCACTGGTACCAAAAAATAATTCCCTAACCTTTCCTTATGCTGATCCTATGGGGACTGTTATTCCCAGCTTTAAAAAAAAAAAAAAAAAAAAAGTCTTCTAGCATGGTCATGTTGTAAAGTACATACCAGATGTATTTTATCTTTCTATGCAAAGAAAGTATTAAGAATTGTAATAAAGACGTGTGATATTTGTTCATATCTTGTGGCTCTCAAACATCTCATGTTTGTTCTATGTGGCTCTTACATTAAGCAAGTGTGGCATCCTGGTATACAATCTTAACCTGTGACATATAAAGCAACCCACTGTATTCAGTGATTGTTACTGCTGATTCTTTTTCCATTGGCAAATTCAGAGTGACTCAAGAGCTTCTGGTGGTCTCCCATACATATATTATACACATTGAAGCTTCCTTTTAGTGAACTAGCTAATTGGTCTGTCAAGGTCAATGTTGTCTGTTCAAGCTGGCAGCAGCCCTCTTACAGGGGTGTCAAACATGTGGCCCAGGGGCCGAATCAGGCCCCTGAGCAACTGGCTGTCATCTGCTCCCTTTTCTCTTGCTTCCTTCAGCATCACAGCTTGCTTTGCCAGCCAGGCTTGCTCAATTGCACAGGAACTACAGAGCAAAACCTGCACTTTCTCAATTGGCTGAGGCTCCTCCCTTGGAGAGGAAGGGGGGAAGGAGAGCTTGCTTTGCCAGGCACAGCAGAGCGACTGAGCCAAACCACTCTTCCTTCTATTGGCTGAGGCTCTTCCTGCTCTTGGTCCTCTGGGGAAGGAAGGAAAGAGCCAGAGCTTCCTTTGTCCAGTTCCCTGGGCCCCATGGGAGAAATACAAAGAAAGCACCTTTAAGACTGAGTGCTAATATTTTAAGGATGTTTTAAATTTTGTTTAAAAAAATCTTTGTGTTTGTCTCTGCTACCTAATCATAAAAAGGTACACACACGGCGCAGCCCAACCTGACATGACTCATCCTGATAAGGTCTAATTTATGTCGAATTTGGCCCTCATAACAATTGAGTTTGACACCCTTGCTCTATGATCTCAAGGGGAGGTCTCTCATGTCACCTACAACCCAGGGGATTACATCTTCTGGGACCTTCCACATACCAAGCAGATGCTCTGCCACTGAGCCACATCCCCACCCTATTTATCAAGTGCATACCCATGTGATTCATGCATTGTATTATTTTATCTTTTTGCGCTTCAGACAAGTGTTCTACTCATATAGCTTTGTTGTGAGCCTCGAAAGAGTTGAACCACAGCATCTTGCGCAAACTGGGTGGCTCCAAAATGTACCTATAGAGTGAAATTGCTGCAATTCACGTATTCCTTCCAAGAAACCAAGAGAGAAATGCCCATACATAATGTGTAAAATCAGATATGGGTTGGTTTAATTCCTAGGCACCTTTCTAATCTATCAATCAATTGGAGGTTTTAAAAAAAACATTTTAGCCCTCCAGAAAAAAATACATTTTAGCCCTCCAGAAAACTGCAGAACTGAAGATAACCCATTTGTGACTGTAGCAGCAGCAACCCAACACAGAGTCAAGTGTCCTTATGTCCATTGATTTCCAATAGGTTTAAGCATGCTTAATTCTGTAGTGGATTGTGGAAATAAAGCTGATGGATTCCCAACACTTCCATATAGTGTTACTGGGACTCAAGAGCAAAACAAGGCAACAAAATAGTTTGATGTCCCTGAAAAGAAGTGGCCAAAGAAGTTCTAAACAACTGTTATAATATGATGAGAGCCAGGTAGCCAACACTTGTACAATGTGAACTTTTGTAACTCTACAGAAGAAGATAACTCTCAACTGGTACCTATGTTTACTGGGGTTCCTATAGCAACTACAGCTCACAGATGGGGATGCTTGTTACTAAGCAACTGTCCTTGGTGACTCCTCACAGTTCCAACTCTTTATCTCCACTTCTGGACTTCACAAGGACCTGCTTGATTCACCAAGAACTACTTTGGCACCTCTGCTGAGACCATGGAAGAGGTGAGGTACACATTTATGTGGCAGGTTTAACTTCTGAGGTAAAAATAACACCCCCAGGCAGCTACATACAAACAAAGACATTGAGGTAGTATGACCTACACAAAGGAGGCATGATTTTTAGGCATAAGTCAGTACTGTGGACCTTTGCTGCTGTCTTGCTGCTAGTCCAAGCCACATGTGGCAGGCATGTTGGGTTCTCCTTGGCCACCTCTGGCAACTGATTTGGAGCCATATCTGGTTGGCAACCCTGGGACACGCATGGCATGTATACAGTTCATATATAATCATTGTTGTGCTGATCTCAGCCAGAGGTTTTCAGAAAATGGCCAGGCAATATCTGTACAAGCATAAGGAGACAAAAGACTTGCTTCAGTGTCAGCAGGAGCTTGGGGAGGTGAGTTCCTCACTCCAGTGCCAACCAGAGCAAAAGATAGTCCAGCCTTTACCCCAGTACCTACAAGAGCTTGAAGAGGTTAGTCCTGTGCTGCGATATCTGCAGCACCCTGAAGAATTTATTACCTTCTGTCAACAACTATCTCAGCCAGAAGAAGAGGATGTTACCTCAGATCAGGAGTCTGAGGAAATCAGTCCTGTGCTCCAGTATCTACAGCAGGTGGAGGAGTCTGGTAGTAACTTCATCCAAAGAGACAGCTGCCTCATGTCTCCATGCCTGGAAAATGCCAACGAAGTGGAGAATGTGACTCAGGTGAAAATATGTGGGACCAGTAAAGCTATATCAGGATATTCAGGGGAATATCAAAGATAATATTCCATTTCTGGCTTCTGATGAGGAAGGGGAGCTGTTTCTGGTCACCCATAGTGACCAGCCAGTTCTGGTAATAACTAGAATTTGGCAGTATCTTTGAGGTGTCACCTACTAGCAGTACTGTACCAAACTAGACCCCAGCCTTAGAGTCTGAAAGAGACTCTAGAATGTGAGGCAGAATTTCAGCAGACCTCTGGAAGAATACTCTACTCTAGCTTATCTTAATGGCACATGTAGAGGTATGGTAGAATTGTCAACACTAATGAAAATTTGCAAGCTAGAGGGTCACAACTGATTTGTTAATCTTAATGTTGTAATTGTGAAGGAAACAAAAGTGTAGGGAGTTTTGAGAGGTTGTTAGACTCCAACTGTTCTGCAGACAGCTAAGATGACACAAGGACCATTATATTACCATTCCCTTATATTCAAAATTTAGATTTAGAACCTCCCAAGTGACTTTGAATTTAAACACTTGATATGTGTGGAGTGGGATATCCTGTTTGGTTTTTGATTTTTAGCCAGAGTTGTAAGATCACTTTTTGTTTATGTAGTAAAAAAAAAATTCTAAGCAACCATGAAGGCTACACTTGATTTCATTAAATCCATAATAAATTCTAATCCCTAGGTTCTAATCCTCACTCTGCTATGAAGCTCACTTGGGTGACTTTGAGCCAGTAACTATCTTTCAACTTAAATTTACCTCACAAAGGCTTTCTGAGGACACTGTGGTGTAATTGTTGGGCTAGGACCACCCTAACTGATGGGGTTGTTGTGAATATAAAATGGCAAAGGAAGAATTATATATGCAGCCATGAGGTCCTTGGAGGACAGATGGGATAAAAAATGTGAGAAAAGGAATATGAGGTAAGGAATATGAAGCCTCAGAATAAAGCCCACTTCTACTGAGAATTTCCAAAATGATGAACAAATGTTAATAATTGTCATTGAAAACACCATAAATTAGCAATGAATGCAACTTGACTTAGTTTTAAGTGAGAGGTAATAATCTGTCACAGAGACAGAGACACATGGAGGTCTGTGTTGTGACGCTTATACCTTCAGTTTGAAGAAATGCCACAATCGTATGGGATGCTCCTAAAAGAAAGTAAAGCCATATCCCACATCTGGTTCAAGCTCCATGGAAGGCTATTTCAGCCTTAATTCATTGATAGTTCATAAATATGCTTAGCAATGGGATGCTGGAAAATGTGTAGACAGGAGCAATGAGGAAAATAGAGACTGAGAGGGTAATAATAAAAAAGAGTCTATTCCTATTAAAGTAGCAATAAGTGACCCCAGGGGTTTTATCTGGTCTTAGGGGTTCCTCTCTAGCATATGCTTTTCCCAAGAGATTTCTTATGATACTGCTTGTTCTAATGTGAGATAAGGCACAGATAAAAGTATTGCTTTATTCTTCTCAACTGACAGGTTGCCATCGCAATAAACAATCCGTCAAGGTTCTTGTTTTATGTTTCCCTAGTGAATAAGAATAAGAGAAGATGAGATATGTCATAGAAATTGCATAACAGAAACCTGTTGCTGTTGACCCCACCTAGCCTAGTTATGTAGTAGGGTTGCCATCTGGCTTGGGAAATACCTGGAGATTTGGGGGCAGTGCCTAGGGAAGGCAGAATTTGAGAATGGAAGAAAGCACAACAGGGATGTGATGTCATAATGTGTCCTCTGAGGTCACCACTTCCTCCAGAGAAACTGATCTCTGTAGTCGAGATCAGTTGTAATCCTGAGAGAACTTTAGGAGGCTACACCATGAGGTTGATAAACCCTAATTTGGTATATAGCTTGGAGAAGGGGTATACAATCAGTGCTGCTGAGCGCTGACCTATGTGTGTTCTGCAGATGAATAGAGGAGAGGCTTACATGCATATAAATATGTGCATGTAGGTCTTTCAATATGACCAGGAACCCTGGTTTTTTTGATCAGAGAGAGATGTACACGCATAATCCTACACAGCTAGGCTTAATTCTGTCCTTCCACTGGCTAAATGTATACCAGGGATGGGAACTGTCCTTATGACCCTACTCCCCACTCTCACTTGTTCTCCTCTATACATATATGAATGTTCAAAAAGGGCTGAGAGTGTGACATTCATAATGGGACAGGTCTCTGCCCTTGACTCTCTGAGTTGCCAGAAAGAAAAAGATCAGGGACCTGTGCATATATTTGGTCTCACAGAGTAATGTAAGTCAGTGGGTGTTGCCAGTGTTCTTCCTTCAGCCTTGCACAACCCAAAAATATGAACATATGAAGCTGCCTTATACTGAATCAGACCCTCAGTCCATCAAAGTCAGTATTGTCTACTCAGACTGGCAGCGGCTATCCAGGGTCTCATGCGGAGTTTTATCACACCTATTTGCCTGGACCCTTTTTTAGTGGAGATGCCAGGGATTGAACCTGGGACCTTCTGCTTCCCAAGCAGATGCTCTGCCACTGAGCCACTGTCCCTCCCCATATGAACATATGGGCTGTGTTACTAAGCTCATAAAATACAGACCGATTTTGCACTCACCTTACACTGCTCTCACATTTGTCTTCTCAGCACGGCTTTCTTCCGATTTCCCGTTATCTGCCCTGGGGCTGCAGCAAGGATTGGCGTTTTTGCACAGCAAACAGAAACTGGTTTTTAGTGGTTTCTGTTTGCTGCACAAAAACAACGATCCTTGCTGCAGCCCTGGGGCAGATAGTGTGAAATCAGAAGAAAGCCGTGCTGAGAAGATGAACGTGAGAGCGGCATAAGGTGAGTGCAGAATCGATCACAGGCACTTTGGAAAACAATTCCACAAAAAGCTTCATGATTTTATACTACTAGTATTTTTAATAGCTTCTGATCTGTTGTGCGCCCAACAATTTTTTTAAAAAAGCTTGTAAAGGGCACCTCTGTGTTTTTATGCATAGCAAGATCAGTGTTTCCAGATTAGTAACAAAAGAAACCCAGAGACACAACTGATCACTGCTGTCATACATATTCTACCATGATGGCATGGCACACTTTATGCCCAAAAGCAGAATGACACTATACAATTCCATGATTCTTTTTACTGAAGGCTCTCTTTCATTACAGAAATCAGAGGGGAGTGGGAGATTATTTAACCCTTTCCTTCTTAACTATTGGCATATTCAACATTGCTATTCCATCCCCAGCTCGTTAACTTCTATCATCAATATATTGTTTAGTAATTGATAGATTTTAAGGACTGTATTATATTTTAAATTCCTGTATGTTTTAAGAATGTTGTGACTCACCCTAACCCTACCCTGGGGTTTGATATGGGGAAGGAGGGCAAGAAATTGAATGGATGGATGGATGGATGGATGGATGGATGGATGGATGGATGAATATCTAATTCTCAACACAGCCCCATCTATGGATACCTAAATCGAAAGACTGGGGCTATGAATAGACTAGACAGCTCCTTTACCAACCTGGAAAAAGCCCCAGGTTTGTTGAAAAATCTAAAGACTTTTTAAAAATGCATTGGTAGGGTTAAAATACCCCAAAATAATAGTAGTAAATCCTGTAGGTTTAAGAAGTGAATGTCCCCTCAGTGGCCATTGCTAGGCAAGCACAACAGTAATTACAGTCCTCAAGCCTTAGATTCCATCAGTAAAAGGCAGGGAGAGGAAGCAGTGCTCATTCTAGGGCTGTTTTGGCATTTGGGGGAGTACTTATCCAGGTCTAAAGCCCTCCTGAAATTATTGTGTAACTTCCTACCACCTGACTTGCATTACCAGGCTTGGATACTTGCTACTGTTCAACAGCAGTGACCGCACAAAAGTCAGTGTGGTGTCACTGGCAGAGTTTCAGAGTAGGATCTGGGAGACCCTGAGTTCCAGAGTAGGATCTCCATTATGCAGTGGAAGCTCACTGGGTGACTTGGGGGCCAATGACACTGTCTCAGCTAATTTACCTCACAGAGTTGTTATTTGGAGGACATGGATGAAAGGAGAGTGACATAAGCTGCTTTGGTCTCCATTGAAGAGAAGTGGGGTATAAATGAAGAAAATATATAATAAATATAGTTAAAGATGGCAGGTGAGTTGGTGGGTAGGAAGAAGACAAGGAAGCAGGGACAGGTGAGGATATGCAGCTGCTAGAAGGAGGGCATAATTGGGGATACAGGGGAAAGTGAACCTTTGCAGATCCCCCATTGTGAAACTGTAATAGCGTTGCCAATCCCCAGGTGGGGGCAGAGGATCCCCAAGTTTGGAGGCCCTCCCCCCACTTCAGGGTTATCAGAAAGTGGGAGGGAGGAGGGAAATATCTGCCGGGCACTCCACTATTCCCTATGGAGACTGATTCCCATAAGGTATAATGGAGAATTGATCCATGGGTATCTGGGGCTCTTGGGGGCTGTTTTTTGAGGTAGAGGCACCACATTTTCAACATAACATCTGGTGCCTCTCCTCAAAACACCCTCCAAGTTTCAAAAAGATTGGATGGGGGGGTCCAATTCTATGAGCCCCCAAAGAAAGTGCCCCTATCTATTATTTCCAATGGAGGACAGGCATTTAAAAGCTGTGCGGTTCCTTTAAATGTGATGGCCAAAACTCCCTTTGGAGTTCAATCATGCTTGTCACAACCTTGCTCCTGGCTCTACTCCCAACGTCTCCTGACTCCATCCCCAAGATATTTCTAAACTGTAACTACTTGGCATTATGAAACGTTTTTCCAGGGAGAAGCTGCCAAGGGGACGGAAAGGAAGATGGGGGCAGATAAAGGTAGGTTGGCTAGTGGGTGGAAGGAGAGAAGAAAGCTAGAAAATGGCGGCAGCAGTGACCCCATAAAAGATGAAATCGTGGGGGAGGAGGAAATGAGATGCCCTCCTCAAGTCCTTGTGGGTTCTTGTCTTGTAACTGCATAATTTAAGCTTATAATGTATGGTAACAGAAACCATGACGCCCCACATATCTGAAGGAAATCAAAGTCACATATATTAGAATTATTGTGGGTACTGTTTCTTCCTGATCAGGGTTTTTTTGGTAGAAAAAGCCCAGCAGGAACTCTTTTGCATATTAGGTGACACTCCCTAATGTCACCATTGTTTTGCATAGGTTTTTTGTAGAAAAAGCCCAGCTGGAACTCATTTGCATATTAGGCCACACCCCCTGACACCAAACCAGCCAAAAACTGCATTCCTGTGTGTTCCTGCTCAAAAAAAGCCCTATTCCTGATACACAAATCATGTAACAACTGTAAAAAGGCTACGGTCTCATTTTTATCCAACTCTGATGGGAAGTATTATATTTCCCTCTATGGAGTGCTTATTCATTGCCTTATTTGGTATGCATGTTAATTTGATCTCTGCTTATTCTTCCTTAGTTAAACTTAGAGGAAAAGGAATGAGAAAGCTTAAAAAATTATGCCCATGGCAGAAATAATTAAGAGGGATTTGTTGTCCTTCCTTCCTCCCTCCCTCCCTTCCTTCCTTCCTTCCTTCCTTCCTTCCTTCCTTCCTTCCTTCCTTCCTTCCTTCCTTCCTTCCTTCCTTCCTTCCTTCCTTATTATTGTCTGTCTGTCTGTCTGTCTGTCTGTCTGTCTGTCTATCTATCTATCTATCTATCTATCTATCTATCTATCTATCTATCTATCTATCTATCTATCTAGTACTGCTCATACAGCTATTGCCTTAAGCAGAACTTAAAATAAAAATTAAATTAGAAAAGGACTTACTTAATGTTATTTCCTTAGTGTCACAACTCAGAGAGGTATTGCCAATTGCTGCCACCACTCTGGGTTAAGGGTCCCCCTTGAGAAGGCCCAGAGTACCGTCCCAAGCCCTTCAGGTCTCCTTTAGCTTAGGCCAAATAATAGGTGTGAGGACCAGGTAGAGTGAACGAGCTGTGTGTGTGGGGGGGGGGGGATAGGTTTATTTAAAAGATCAGTTCAGTGCAATGTAAACAAACAAGGTATATTAAACAGTAAAAGGGGTGAAGGGAAAATAAGCAAATGCCCTAACACATCTGGACTTACTGTCCCTAGACTGCCTCAGTCAGACCTGGGCCTACTCACCCTTCCTCTAAGGGCAAAGGTCTCTTCCCTGCAGTAGCTATTCCTTGGCTCTGCCTCCAAGGAAAAGAACCATGGCTTCCACCTTCCAGGCCTTTTATTCAAGCTCTCCTCTTTCTCTGATTGGCCCAAAATCGTGCCAAAACATTATATGGCTTCTGGGAGTTGTAGGCCTTTCCCACTACTACCAGCAAAAGGATGACATTTGTGTCCAAAAGTAGCCATGTCACCTGGTCACTTGTATTAAGTGATTCCCCCTTTTTTAAAAAAAATAAAGGGATGATTAAATTAGTCCTCCACAATTTGTTGTATATCGGGTACTATATAATCATATGTTCAATGGATTCTACTTTGTCATATGAATAGCTACATGTTCTATTTGTGTATGGTACTTTATTATATCTACCTTCCAGAACTGTCAAGGGAAGGGTATTAATTCTTACCAGAGTAAAAGGTCTTCTGAGCTTTGGTACAGTCAAATGAAAAAAAATACTTTGGCAGTTGCACTGGCAGGGCAATTCCAAGATAAAGTGTTGAACATACCCTATGTGCCCTGATAGACATACTCAGGGCTTTTTTTTGTAGCAGGAACTTCTTTGCATATTAGGCAACACACCTCTGATGTAGCCAACCCTCCAAGAGGTTACAGTAGGCCCTGTACTAAGAGCCCTGTAAACTCCAGGAGGATTGGCTACATAAGAGGGGTGTGGTCTAATATGCAAAAGAGTTCCTGCTACAAAAAAAGCAGTAGCATCCAGCTTCCTAACACACATTTTTATTTGCCTAATTATATCTTTAGTCTCTGTTTTCTTAACCATGTCATATATTACTCTTAGGCATTTCATTTTCTTTTCCAAAATTAGATCCCACTAGCTATTGTAGTTGTCTGTTTGAATAAGACCAAGTAGAATAAGCCCTCCTTCAGATTTTAAAATCTTTATTTTAAAAATAAATGCCTTCATCAAAGTCTTAGCTTCCATTGATAATTTGCCCAATTCAGCTCTCAGTGCTATTCCTGAGATACATATGGGAGTAGTCAATAAGCATCAGAAGAGATCATTCTGGATGTAATCTGTTTCCTCAGAAGCAGTCTGAATCCAGATATCTGCACCATACAAGAATTGGCTTGAAACCTTAGCATTATATATTTTAGGGCTGAGGGAACAAATTCAACTCCTGCTGTATAGAAGTATATTACAATTGTCCTCCCTAATCTCAAGGCAATATTCCTTGCAAGATCCAGATGCATTTTCCATTTGAGAGATGCTTCAAAATGGGTCCCCAGGTATTTAAATTGATTAACCTGTTCCCCTTTTTTCTTTTTACTAAATATTATAACCCTAGATTTCACTACATTAATGGACAAGCCTTAACAGTTACAATAATACTGGAAGTTTTTTTTATCTACTTATGGAGGCCCAGAATTGATCTGGACATTATCTCTGCATCATCATCATATAGAAGGATTGGAACTTCACACTTAGATAAATGTGGAGGATGACAAGCATCCCTCAGGAGGCAGGATCTAAGATTGTTTAGATGTAAATTAAACAGTAGGGGTACATGAATACATCCCTGCTTAAATCCTCTATCCAGTGTAAACCTCCCTGACAGCTGACCTGACTCCTAACATCTAACCCAGGCAGTAGGGTAGTTGTAAAGCTGTTGGATTAGGTAAAAAAGAGATGGTTCAATGTCATATTTCTTCAGCTTTTTTGATAACCGAGGTCTAGAGATTGTGTCAAATGCTGGTTTAAGACCCATGAAGGCAGTTGCCAACATAGGGCTGCCAAGCTCCCACTGGGGGCAGGGGATCCCCCAGTTTGGGGAGGCCCAACCTGCTGGCACAGAGCAGGCCACTGGGGGGATCCCTGTCCCCAAACAGCCCTGTCACCACGCGATGTGTCCTGCATGATGCCATCATCCAGAAGTGACATCATCATGCCAGGCATGTTGCGCTGCAGGTGCTCTATGATTTATGATAAAACTCTATGAATACCATAGAGTTATTACCATGAATCCTTGAGTGCCAGAGCACCAGAGGGACTTGGCAACCTTACGTCAACATTTGTTAAACATGTTGTTAAATGTAGTAAGTAATTCAGGGTGGGTGTTTGAAATCTGTTCAGGGAGTTCCTTTTGGCTTGCGGTCTAAGGTTGCCATGTCCCCCCTGGCCAGTAGTGGGGGATGGGGGGGTTGGGTTGCCAAATCCAATTGGGAAACTACAGGAGATTTGGGGATGGAACTTGGGAAGGACAGGGACCTCAGCAAGGTACAATGCCATAGAAAGCAACACCCTGGAAAGCATCCATTTTCTCCAGAGGAACTGATCCCTATAGTCTGGAGATGAGCAGGTTTCATGTGGAGGCTGGCATCTCTATGTTGCCCTACAGTCTCTGTAACTGGAAACAGCCAGTGAAACTTTTTCACTACTTGGAGATAAATATTATCATCTACCAGTTGCTAGAGCTCAATATAAAACTACAGCTACAGAGACTTGTTGCAATATCCATTTTCAGAACAGAAACAAGTCCATCCATTTTTCAGAACAAAAATGAGAGCTTTTGTAAGGTAACGTTATAACCAGAGGCAATATAGTTATGTCCTGAAATAATTTATACACAATATATTGCATATAACTCTTACAGTTTTGTTTAAAATAAAATTTAAATCTGGAGATGTCTACAGGAGACATGATTAAGAGAGTGAGCAGTGAGTTTGGTGATGCTGGTTCCAAAGTTCAGACATGAGCTCCCTTGGGGTACAAAGTTACTTTCTCTCTCAGCTCTCCACTTGTGCTGCTGGGAGAAGTGAATGTTACAGGCCGTTGCAAGTACTAAGAGAATGCAGTGGTTCTCACACTGTGAGTTATGACTCTAGGGTTGCCCAGGTGGGGGCAGGGGATCCCCCGGTTTGGAGGCCCTCCCCCCGCTTCAGGGTCTTCAGAAAGCGGGGGAAGGGGAGGGAAATGTCTGCTGGGAACTCTATTATTCCCTATGGAGATTTATTCCCATAGAAAATCATGGAGAATTGATCTGCGGGTATCCGGGGCTCTGGGGGAGCTGGTTTTTTGTGTAGAGGCACCAAATTTTCAGTATAGCATCTATTGCCTCTCCCCAAAATACCCCCCAAGTTTTGAAAAGATTGGACCAGGGGGTCCAATTCTATAAGCCCTAAAAGAAGGTGCCCCTATCCATTATTTCCTATGGAAGGAAGGCATTGAAAAGGTGTGCCGTCCCTTTAAATGTGATGGCCAGAACTTCCTTGGAGTTCAATTATGCTTGTCACAGCCTTGATCTTGGCTCCACCCCCAAAGTCTCCTGGCTCCACCCCCAAAGTCCCCAGATATTTCTTGAATCGGACTTGGCAACCCTACATGACTCACAATTGTTTTGTGAGTTCAAAAGGGCGAAGGTGTGAGGCATTGTGATTTAGGGGAATAGAGTTTGGGTCGGAAGCTCAAAGGCAAACTTGGAGTGGCCTCTGTGTGTGTCAAATAATCTGTTGCTCACAAATGCTATATATGTATAAATACTAAAGATGAAAAGAGATATGTGTTCAGTGCTAACTGATGTGAGATTCCTGCACTTTATGCAGGAGAAAGTGGTACAAGTGATTCCCAAAAAAGTAAATTTAGAAGGGATTCCTGCTTTAAAAAGTTTAAGATAATCCAAAATTTGTTTCTCTTTATAGCAGGTGCCCATGGATTCGGCCTTCCCATTTCCTGCCAGCACACATGAGACCAGGATGGCCGATGAAACAACAGGTTAGAAATCTAATGGAGGGGGGGTATCTTTCTTGTGGCCATTCACACAGTCACAGTATAGGACTACATTGTGACAGGGAGGAACACCCCATTACCTTCATCATTTGATCAGGTAGAAGTCCATTCTCTGATCTACCTGGTCAACTCATTAGGTGGCAATAGTGACCTTTTGTCAGAATAAGTGTACATTGTGTGCATGTGCACAAGCATAGGGATATATATGTAGAAATGTTAGTCCTTTAATATGTCCTTTAATATGGTAGGAATGGAAGATTTTTCTGCCCCTCTCTCCCTGTCTGAATATAGAAAAGGACACACTTCTTTGTTGCTGTTACTGAACTTAGCTGCAGTCTTTGATAAGTAGACAATGCCATCTTGTTCAGGCATTTGGAAGTAGAAGTAGTTGTTTAGTGGATGTGCTCTTGACTGGTTCAAATAATTCCTCACAGATTGAACTCAAAGTGTTGCCATTGGAGACCAGTTGTCATCAGTATGGGACCTGTCTTGTGGTTTCACATGGCACAGTGCTATTCCCCCATTTTATTCAAATTCTATGTAAAGCCCTTAGGACAAGTCTTTCATAGTTTTGGGACTGGCTGTCATCATTATGCTGATGACACCCAGCTCTATATCTTCTTATATAATCTCCTGATGATGTGGTAGAGGTCCTCAATATCTACCTGTCCTCTATCGTTAGATTGCTAAGCTAAATCTTGACAAGACAGAAGTAATGTTGATTGAAAAGGCAGAGATCTTGATGAAAGATGGACCCCTACTTTGACTTGGCCTATTTGGCCACCTGTTTCATGCCATGGTAACATTGAGAGTAGACTAATGTAATGCACTGTACATAGATATCTCCTCAAAGTCAACTTGGAGACTTCAGTTGGTGCAGAATGCCACAGTTCTGTTCGTATTAGGAGCTTATGCTCTTTCTGATAAGCACAAACTACGGCAGCATGTGACTGGCTACTTTATTTTGTCTTCCAGTAGTGCCTGCATATGGAAACAAGGAGCAGGTCACATATAACATGGCTGGGGAATGGGCCCAGGACAAAAGACTACCCTCAAAGAATGCCAGCAGGACTTCATGCAAGACCCCCACAAGCCCATTGGAGAACAGAACACCTCAGCCATCACCTTCCATGCAGCGTTTCCAAACCAGGAACCCCAGCAAACATACCCTCAAGTCCAAAACTCCCTCTGCATTATGCATTCATTCTGTATCACCAAAAATATCTGCAAGCAGAAAGGAAAGTCTAGCTAATGCAACTTCCAAGGGAATAGGGAATCACCAGAAAGGGAGGTCTGGAAATCCCCGTCAGTCAGCCAAGCCCAGCCAAGAAGAGATGGAAGACAGCTACACCAACACAGATGAACTAATGGGCAGGCAATATCGACCAGTAGGGACCCGATTACTGGGATCTCCTCGGAAGACTGGGAAGGGCACCCGTGAAGACATGAAAGATGCTCAGGATGTTGCCAAAGACTCACTGGCATCAAGTGGGCTTGATGTTAAAGCAGAAGGAAAGCCCCTTCAGGAGAAGAAAAGCAGTTTCATACCCAACAATATCAAAGCCAAGTATGGCACCTCTGTGGTGGAAAAACTGATCTCTGAGGAGCAGGTGAAGAGAATAATTCTAATTTTTCAAGAATATTAATAGCCTGAGCCTAAACTGGCCATCACTGGCCAGATTTCAAGGGGGTAAGCTTCACTGCAAAATACATCCACAGGACAAAATAAACAGGACATTAAGGGGCTTATTGTAACCATGGTATAATCATTTTTATTTTTAAAAATTAGCTAAGGATCTGCAAAATAGGACACTATTACCTAATCATCATTATATAGCCTGGGAACATTTCCACATTTTGCTTTTCTATTGCTATTAAAAAGCTATGACCTTCTCAGGCTGATTCTGCACTAACCTTGCTCCGTGCCAGGCTTCCATTTCTCTCCAGAGCAAGCTAGTGATTTTGCACCAGCTGCCCCGCACCACCATTTTGCACTGGGGCAACCCACAATTTGCTGCACCGCAGTGTAAACCTGAAAAAAACAGCTGTGGCATGGCAACGCTGTGGCATGGCAAATCGCGGGTTGCCCCGGCACAACATGGTGGTGTGGAGCAGCTGGTGCAACATCGCTAGCTTGCTCCAAAGAGCAACGGAAGCCTGGCACGGACAAGGTTAGTGCGGAATCAGTCAGTATTGATTGTGTCAACACAGAACATATCAAAGCAGCAAAAACATCACTTGAAGCCCATTATTTATGTGTGATCTGTGGCTGTGCTGTGAGGTTTAATTTCAGGAGGAATAAATGGCTTCACCAGAGGCCAGCCATTGGGCAGCTTAGTCAAAAGAGGAGAGATGCCGCTACCCATCCCTCCATTAGCAGCTACTTCAGGGATAGGCAGTCGTCTCGGCCCAGTTCCCTTATCCTGTTGCAACATCTACATGTAAAGATGTTAGTGCACCAATAAACAAAATGGAGAGACACATTGAAGATTGTACTTGGCCAAGCACATTGCATATGTTGTCTGTAGATCTGTTTCCAGCCTGAGAGTAAGATACTGCAGTGAGATTGCTTGAGAATTCTCAATACAAAACATGAATGATTTAGCTTCTGATATATACATTTAGAAATCCGATCAGATTGCAATGGATGCAGATAATAACTGTTTCATGTCTGGTCCTGAATGAAGTTTCATGAGCAGAGTCCTGATGGGACAGGAGGGCACCAGGTGGAACCTTCACACTCTAAGTTTCACTCTCAAAATGGTCACTCTCCAAACTCTTTTAATTAATTGCTGGCTACTCTATGGACCCAGCCCCCCTGTCTTGCTAGCTTCTAAGCTGCCCTTCCACCTCTCTGCTGTGAACTGAGCTTTGCCAGCTGATCTATAGCCCTGCTTTTGGGATGAAGCAAGAGCCTGTTATGTGCAGAAAAATAACCTGATGTACTGCTGTTCAGCACATGTGCTCAGGCTGCCTGTTCACTCTCCTGGAGTGAGATACTGCAAGGCTCCATCAGTGGGCCTGCTATCATATGTATGCAATATTTCTTAGATAAAGCCCCATGTTTCTCTTTGGAAACAAAGAAGGTGAGGTAGAAATATAATAAATGTACAATACAAACAAGCATATGATTGATCCATGGCATTTCTGAAAGTGTGCCAACCTTGGATCCCACCATGGTGGTAGTAGAAAGTGCCATCAAGTCACAACTAACTTCAGGTTTTCGAGAAGTGAGGTGAACAGAGGTGGATTGCCATTGGCTGCCTCTGCATGGCAATCCTGAACTTCCTTGGTGGTCTCCCATCCAAGTACTAACCAGGACCAGTCCTGGTTAGTTTCTGAGATCCCATCAGATAAAGCTAGTCTATTCCCACTATGGTTACACTCAAGTAGAGGAGTCACAAGTACCTCAAGGAGGCATCAAGCACATAAGGATCTGAGCTAGACTTTTTGACCTGATTGTATTTGCCTTTTCTAGGCTCGCCGGACACTCTGTGAGGCTGGACTGATTCAAGGGCAGAAGCGACTCAGTGACTGGACATTTAAGCCACTAGAGAACCCGATGGCAGCTTCACCTTATGCTGATTATTACGAACTTGGTTACAACTTGAGGTCCAACATTTTCCAAGGTGAAGGACCTTCTTAAACTACATTTTCTGTTCTGTCTCCAATTATAGTCTGAACCAGTCCTGTAGTTCTAAATTTGCAGAAATCCCATCACTAATGCCACTTTTTCATGCTCTCTTTTCTGTAAGTGGTGAAAAAATATATTGCATCTTTCACAGGTTCAGTTTTTTTTCAAGAGGAGTC
Source organism: Heteronotia binoei (assembly GCF_032191835.1). Lineage (NCBI taxonomy): Eukaryota > Metazoa > Chordata > Lepidosauria > Squamata > Gekkonidae > Heteronotia > Heteronotia binoei. The sequence goes on from NC_083230.1 coordinate 85,829,682, forward strand.
TTATGTCTCTGTAATAGCCTTGGCCCTGACTTGGTGATAAAGCATCTGCTTTGCATGCAGAAGATCCCAAGTTTAATCCCCAGTAAAGTCACCTCTAAGCTGAGTTAGAGCTAGTACACTGTTTTTTAGCCTCCAGCTCACACATTTTTGTTCTAGCTCAGGAAGGATGATCCCAGAGCAAACTAATTTATGCAGTAGCTCACAACCTAGATGCCAGTAGCTCAAAAAGCAGAATTTTTGCTCACAGGACTCCACACCTTAGAGAGAGTATTGATCCCCAGCACCTTCAATTTTTAGGACCAAGTAGGAGATGATGTGAAAGACCTCTGCACGAGACTCTGGAGAGCTGCTGCCAGTTGGAGTAGACAATACTGATCTTGATGAACTGATGGTCTGGTTCAGTATAAGGCAGCTTCAGATGTTCATATGAATTTACAGGCATACTGTCAGAGTTCCTCATGGCCAGACAGCCACCTAGCTTTCTCTTGTGCCTTTAACAGAAACTTCATATGTAGCAGCCACCAGGCATGAAAATAAAATATCTTCTGTTAATTGCTGCAGGACAAATAGCAATTACAGGCATATCTAAAGAGGTCCATTGAGATGTTAGCAGCAAATGCTTCTCTGTCAACACTACCTTCTTTCCCCAGTCTCATCATAGGATAAAATCTTTGTTTTATTCAGATTCACTTTCTACCACTTTGATATTTCCCAGGCTGGCAGGAAAATGATTGATGTTGGTAGCTGCCCTTTTTAGCAGTTTTATCAGCTGTCTCCATCAACACTGGAGTTGCCACTGTTTCTGCTGGTTCTTTTCACTATTTGTTAACAATCATTTTATTTGCAGGAATTAGCAAGTGATCACATTTAGGAATATATGATCAGATGTCAGACCACACTGAGAGCTGGTGCAGTGTAGTGGGTGGAGTGGTGGACTCAGGGCCCCACCCCCAGACAACCTGGGTTTGAACCCCAACTTCTTCTGTGGAAGCTCACTGGATGACCTTGGGCCCATCACTAGCTCTCAGACTGGCCTACCTCCCAAGATTGTTGTTGTTGTGAGGAAATGAAGGGGAGAAAATGATGTTTTGAATTCCAACAAGAGAGAGAAATGGGATCTAAATAAATAAATGCAAATGTAACATTAAGTGATCCAATAACTAAATTCCTATTTACATATGAATATGTTTAAAATTTTGTATTTTATTGAGTGTATGTGTGTGTAAACTACTTTTACTGTTTTTGATTGTTTGCTGCCTTTGGGACCTTACATTGGGTGGAGAGGTGGCATCAAAATAAAGATTTTTAAAAAATGAAACGCTCATGTTGTTATAATGAAATCAAATTTTAAAAAATGACATTTGATAATATTAGCTAATATTCCAATCTGTTGATTATTTTGGCTGTTGAGCTTAGAGTCAATGGAAATCAGAGTGAGAGGAAATATTGTTACAGGCATGCAACCTTTATTCCTCCTTGCACTTACTCTGAGAGCTGGCAAGCATGAGCCAAGCAGAGAACTTTTCCCCCATCATGCCCATAGCTTGCCCTGGAGCCTTGGATCTTATTTCTGTTGTTTCTGAGCTGTTCTGCCTTGGTGCACCCTGAGAAATGCAGTCTTAGAGTGCTTGACACTAATGATGTTAGGCATCCTGGGATTATATTTCCCACAGTACATTAATGCACAGTGCCTTGGACACATTGGACACAGTGCCTTGGGCACATATGAATTGCCAGTGGACAGAGGGCAATTGTCTATGCTGCCCACTTTGGCTTCTTTTTAAAGCTGATTCAGCAACATTTATAGTGAGTTAAAATCATTCATCTCTGTTCAATCTAGAGGAATGCACCTTTGGTCTTGCTGCAACAAACCAACATGGATATCCCACTGGAATTTGTACTGTACCATAGGCATAGGGCACTGTGTGCATTGCTTTCCTTGTGTCCTACTTCAGTGTGGGTAACAAGGGTTAATCTGTAGGGGCATGCAGTTTGCTGCTTGTAAATGGAACCTTCTACAACTAGCTTTTAGGTACAGAAGTCCTCCCCCTCAGAGATGCACTTCAGAATCATGTAGATTTCTTTCCTTGTGACCTACTTGAGAGTAGGTTACAAGAGTTAATTTGTGTGGGCAACATCTTTGCTCAGAAGTCCTATGAAGTTGTCTTGTACTGGGTCCAACCAGGCAGCCACCTAGCTGAGTATGGGTTATTCTGACTGACAGTGCTTCTCTAGATTCTCAGACAGGAAAGTCTTTCCTCACACTGGAAACTGGAAATGCCAGGAGTTGAACTCCAGACTTTCTGCATCCATGTCATATGCTTTATTTCTGAGTCACAAGCCCACAGCCCCTTCCAAAAGTAACCTCAATTAAGTCTCATTGACTTTAATGTGCTTAATCCCAAATAAGTATGCTTAGAACAGCAGCCTTTCATGTGAGATATATGTATGGGTAAAGAAGGGGGACTCCTGTCCTTGAAACTATACACTCTTCAGAGCCCAAAGGCCCTATGACCTCCTGTCCCATTTTATTATAAAAGAGATAGATATACATGACAAGAAATAAGCACAACAAAAAGAAACAAGAAAAGTAAAACATAGACATATATCAACACACAATCAAACCACGAATAACAATAATACAACACATTTTTTCAGCCCCTTCACTCACTCTTATTTTGTTTTTTAAAATATATGTGTGTGTGTGTGTATACACCAAAGAGTAGATCTGACACTGATGAGAGAACTCAAATGAGGAAAAGCGCTCCTGGAGAATTAGGGTTCCTTTCCCTCACATTCACCTTAGAATAATAATAATAATAATAACTTTTTATTTGTATCCCGCCCTCCCCGCAAGCAGGCTCAGGGCGGCTCACAACATGTAAATACAGTATACAATAAAACCATGTGCAATCAATTATAAATTCATATACAATTTCAGTTATAAAATCATCCTTAAAATCATTAAAATTACATTAGACTTAAGATTATGGTGCTATAATCAAGATCTTTCATAAAATCCAGTGATTAAAACATAAAACATAGAACATATCCAACAGGACTTTTTTGGCTTGGTTTTATGTGAAGGCTGTTTTAAAGAGGTAGGTCTTACAGGCCCTGCGGAATTGATCTAAGCATCGCAGGGCCCGTACCTCCTCTGGGAGTTGGTTCCACAGTAGGGGGGCTGCTACAGAGAAGGCCCGATCCCGGGTGGACTTCAATCTGGCCTCCCTTGGCCCAGGGATATTCAGCTGGTTCTTTCCAGCTGACCTCAGCGCTCTCTGGGGTTCATGCGGGGAGAGACGGTCCCTCAAGTAGACAGGTCCTCGGCCATATAGGGCTTTAAATGTTTAAATACCTTAGAATAAATGTTTAAATAACATCACAATTGGGAATCCAAAAAAGAAAAACTGTATGAAGTTCATAACAAAATGACTGGGTGGGCAAAGGTGTGTGGTTAAATACCTTTGGATCCTCTCCCTGTGTATACAAACTGTGTGAGGAGGTTGATTCAGGACAATAGTCATAAATGAACAACTTTTTGACTTCCCCTGGTTTCAACCTCAATATTCCCTACTTCAATATTATTGCACTTTTGTGAATACTTTGCAAAATTTAAAAACATTGAGCAGGTCCTACTACAAAATGGCTGCCACAGGGGTTGGCCAATCACACAATACCGGAAGGTTTAAAATTGACCGTCCTCATACAGTAGAGACCCCTACTTCCAAGTGAGTGCTCCCTGAAGATACAAAGATGCTGCTTCCTAGGTTCTTCCGAATCACCACCTGCTCCACAGTGATGGAGTAAGGCCAAGATGGGCTATTTGGATTAGTGAAGAAGGGATTGGGCACCATGGCAACCAGGGACACCAAGGTGAGGATCACTGCCCTCATCAACTAGTTTACAGTTCCCACATCATATGATCACCTTTTAGCTTGTTCTCTTTCTATCCTCGGGCCTTATCCCATAATCATGGTAAATATATTTCCAATGATTATAGAACAAGTTGTGTAAGAGTTCTTCAAATTTTCTTTTTTTGCAGGAGGCCCACTGGAAAGCAAGAGCTTGATGAAGGATTCCTATACCCCAGATGTGATAAAGAGGGCAGTTCGTGACCCCAAGCACTGGCACGGAAGGAAAACAGACGATCTAGGTAGGGAGTTCCTAGATTTTTAAGAGCATGGAAGGAACATAGGCAGTAACCATCAATGCAGGCCTCAGAACCCTTTCTCAGGAGTAAGCCTCACTGACTAGACCTGAGCAGGGCTTTTTTTGTAGCAGGAACTCCTTTGCATATTAAGCCACACATCCCTGATGTAGCCAATCCTCCAAGAGCTTACAGAGCTCTTAGTACAAGGCCTACTGTAAGCTCCAGGGAGATTGGCTACATCAGGGGGTATGGCCTAATATACAAAAGAGTTCCTGCTACAAAAAAAGCCCTGGACCTGAGTAGGATTCTGTATAGACCTGTTTAGGATTGGTCTCCTGGAGATGCTAAGCAAATGCTATGTTATTCCGTCCTTGCCCCCCCCCCAAAACTACAATTAGGGTTGTCAACAGGTTTGGAGAGAGAGAGAAAATGCCTTGTCCCTTTAATAACAGGCCTAATGGGTAGAAATTGGCAACTGAAGCTTTTCATGGCAAGTAGCTCAATAACTTTGACTAGTACATAACATCTCATTAAGCCTCTATTAAAGGAATAGGACATGTTTTTCTCCAGGAAGTTGGTAACTGCAATATCAACTCCAACCTGTTTTCTCAATGGTGGATTATGGAGATAATACTTGTGGAGCACTTAGACAAGACAGCTAGATACATAAATACGAAGTATTATTATAATCTAAACATTTGGATTTCACCGGATTTATAGCCTGCAAAACTCATGTCACATGACTGAGCATTTAAATTAGGAACATATGCTGTTGTGTTTGCATTACTGCAGATGATAAACGATTCCATCACATCTGGGTGTTTTAATGCCTACTGAAAGCAATATGTTATCAAATAACCTCACTTGTTCCTTCTTTGGTGCACACAAACCTTGGGTTTTTTCCTGCTCTTTTGGTCCTTTGCCTTTAATGGTTGATCTTCTAGTCAAACCCTAATACATCTCTTTAATGTCAGTGTTCACTGAAGGGCCAATAGTAAACATGAACTGTATTTTGCTTCTCAACAGGGAGATGGTTCCAGAAAAATGCCCTAAACCTTAACCTGCAAAAAGCTCTGGAGGAAAAATATGGGGAGAAGAACAAAGGCAACAAATCCTAAGGACGCATGAAAGAGGCATGAGAGCCTTCTGTCTCTTCCTAGTGCTGGAATAAACCTCCATGCAGCCTCTGATATTGTGTGTGCGGACTATTGATGGGCAGGCAAGCAAAGTCACCAGCTGGCCAGGAGAAATAACAGTCTGGCCTGCTGTTGTGCTTTTAACTGCTATTTGATATGCAGAAATCATCAGGTGAAGTTTTTCAAGTAATCCTATTGCTGCTTGTTTTAATCAAATGACTGGTAAAGGCTTAAGGAGCCAATTCAAAAGCTGGTGGCCTTAAACTAATAATAGCAATAGAAATGGGGAAAATGCAATCTGAGGTAGAAGTGGTTAATTGCGGGGGGGGGGTGCGCCATCTTTTAAATTGCTCCCTCTAGCTGTCCCTTTAATGTGCTCATCTGGAGTAAACATCCTGTGGTGGTATTAACTTCCATCCTGTGAAAAGCTTTGACTGTTTATTTCTGTACATAAAGTCCTCTGTTAAAGGGACAGGGCATTTTTCTCCTGACCAGTGGACCACAAGAGTGGGTGGCTTACTAGGAAAAACAGGTGCAAGGTAGAACTGTTCCACTATTGTTAATATCAGCTTAGCCAGCCATCACCAGCAGGTGATGATGTTTACTTCAATGACATGAAAATCCTCAGCTGTTGTTTGCAGACCAAGCTGCTTTTTCTTCTTTTGGGGAGGTGGGTGGGTCTTACTGGTATCCCTAGCGGAGGATACTAATCTAGTCCCTTTCAACTGTGCCCTCTTCCCCTAGAAAACTTTAGTGTCGTTTCCTGGGATCTCCCCAGCTTTACACTATATTTACCACTTTCGGTAACATATTGAGAGAGCAACTGAAGATGGTCCTCATGAACTCTCCAAGAGGACACTCCTGCACAGAAGAAAAGTGTTATATTTTTCTTTGTGCCACCCTCATAGGAAACCCTGTGCCAGCGCATTTTCTTATGGTATTTCTACACCCCTTCCCCAATATAAATAGGTGACTAATTCCTGCTTTGTGCTCTTACCTCCAAAAATAGTGGGGAAGGTGTTGGTTAGTTTTCCCTGAAACAGGAAGTAAGGAGAGGCTTCCTGGCAGCAGATCCCTCTTGTTAAGAATAGCAACCAACTGTGAAGTACAGCTAAGAAATATGGAGAGTCTGGCAACCTGAGATTTGAATTGGTTTTTGATACTTTCTTGTTTTATTACTCAAAGTAAACTTTATATTAGCTTGATTCACAAATGGCTTTCTCCCATTTTCTATTCTCATTTGATAAATGTCAGGAGCCGGACACTTTCTAGACAATGCAAAGTCATTTGTGAAAATATCCTCAACAGCAGAGTTCTTATACCCACTAAACTTCTTGTAGTCATTTACACATCCATTCAATAGATTATAGATCCTTTGCGCATCTCCCATAGAATTCCTATACACTGTGGAAAAGTCTGGGGCATGTTCTGTGGTGATCTCTCAGTTGGCTGGAGGCAGTGATGAAGTCTGTTGGACACTGTATTTTTGTATGAATACAAACAGTGCACCTAGGCTTGCAGGTCTGTGATGGAAAACACCTGCAGACTTTGGGGGTGAATCTGGGAGAGGGCAGGGTTTGGGGAGGGGCCTCAGCATGGTACAATTTATTTATTATTTATTTTAGTATATTTCTATTCTGTCCATTCCCCATAGGGCTCAGGGCGGAGAACAACATATGATAAAACAATAAAATACAATAAAATACAATAAAAACATTTTAAAAACAGATCTCAACAGCACTCAGAAAAGTTTACCTTATCATCTTATATTGCCCAGCCTGGCCATCTCACATTATGATATTTCATAGAGATGGCAGATGATAATCCATTTTTTAGCACAGGTGACAATGCCAATAGGGGAGGCCAACCAGATCAAGAATAGACGCCCACAGCCTTGACTAAAAGCCTGGCTAATAAACCAGGAAGGCTAATAAGCCAGGTAGGGCCTGGATCTCTGTAGGGAGCTGATTCCACCAGGTTGGGGCCAGGACAGAAAAAGCCCTGGCCCCAGTTGAGGCAAGGCAGGCATCTCTTGGGCTGGGGATGGCCAACAGATGTTGGGAGACTGAACGTAATGACCTCCTGCGCATATATGGAAGGAGACAGTCCTGCAGGTATGTTGGTCCCAGGCCACATAAGGCTTTAAACGTTAGAACTAAAACCTTAAAGCAGATCCGGTACTCAATGGGCAGCCAGTGCAGACTGCGGAGTACCGGCCAAATACCCACCCGTAAAGGTGCTGCAGTCAGCAGGCGAGCCACCACATTCTGCATGCGCTGCAGTTTCTGGATCAATCTCAAGGGTAAGCCAGCGTAGAGTGAGTTACAGTAGTCTAGTCTGGAAGTGACCATTGCATGGATCACTGTAGCCACAGAGTCCACCCTTCAAAGCGGCCATTTTCTCCAGGGGAGCTGATCTCTGCCTGCTGGAAAGCAGTTGTAAAAGCAGGAGATTTCCAGGCCCCACCCGGAGGCTGACAACCCTAATGTGCATCTGAGAACATTTTGATTGTTCCTCTGTAGCTTCTGGGCAGCTTGTCTGCTATTGTTGCTTTTCTCATGGTGGCTTGCAAACAAGGCCAGCCTGATACGTGGCAGTACTTGAAGGTGGCTTTTACTGGTTTTCAGATTCTTTGTTTTCAGCCACTCAGAGCTTCTGCAAAGATGATAGACCAGAGAGAAGATTTGCTGTACTTTTTCCAGAGGACTCCACCACAGCTGGACTTTTGTACCTAGATCTGGGGAGTCTTCCCATTGTGGATCCATTTCAAACAGGGTCTCAGAAAGAAATTCCTTGTTTGTGCTAAACTATGTTTCTTCTCCCAGGAAAATGACTCTGAGATTAACTCTGCACCCTTACTGATGGGAATGAGGTTGATTTGTCTTCTGCATAGTTTATGAGAAACAATACACAGTAGCAAAAATATACTATGGACAATGGACCAGCCTTGGGACAGGAGGGTTTGTTGTGGACTGCAGCCTAATTAGCAATATAATCTGTTACAAAAATGCGAAGTGTTTGCAATTCAAAGGTGTGTTTGCAGATTCTCAAGGGCAATTTCACACAGCATTGTGGAAGTATCCCAGATCAAGCTGATCCAGGCGGCACAATGCCATGCTGAACATTTAAGAATCTCTTAGCAGCATGTATTGTTTGCAGCAGCAGCAGCTGATGGAGGTTCATTCCAGGTCATGCAGGTTCATTCCACGTCTAGTTGAGTCAGAAAGAATCAGGTCATCTGCTCTTTTTGAATGACTCCCAGGCAGTCTATATGTTAGACTGGACCCTGTACCAATTTGACTTGAGTTGTAATAGTGAAATTGTACCAGGCGCAATATGGGTGCCATGGACTGAGACAGTTGTGGCCATTGGATCCAAAGGGAATACAGCCAGGTTGGGTTTTGCAGTCTGCTACAAGCATTTGAAGAACTAACTATTGCAGTGATTACCAAACTTCAATTGGGGCTTATTTTATATAGTGCTGTTGGCAAGAGAGCATGCAACCCTGATATAAGAATTAGACCCAAGTTGGGTCTTTAAAGATGATGGTTTAGGTAGTGTTTTTAAAAGAGCATGGATTAGAATCAAGCTAGCTGAGGCTGGACTCAGTGAGCAAACTAAAGATTTTGGAGACAGATAATGGAACTGGGAGAACAAATTTATTTTCTGGATGGGAAATTATTATTTTTAATTTTTTTATTATGCATTTATTTTAAAAAGCAAGTATCAGTAGAAATAGATCACTGACAGAACAATCCAGAGTCTAGGTATGACTGGTACATATCAATATCCTAGAGAATTAACATATACTTTTAAAAAACCCAAATTTATAGAATCTTCAGATAATCTAATGATTATGCAAGCTTACATCAAGATGATTCCTGACCCTGGGTTGAGAGTGATCCCCTTCATCAGAAGTACAGAAATGTATTATTGTGCACTCCTTAGAAAAACTATATGAAACTCTTTTGTTTTAAAACAAAGTTGCAAATATCAAAGACTGTCTTTGCAGAGCTGGATAAACATTGAAAAGTACCACTAGCTATATATATCATTTGGGGTTATATGCCATATACTTTGGGATTTGCATACCCCAAACTATGTACCAAAGTCTGTTATAACTGGGTCTGCACTTTGTACAGGCTCAGAGTTTATAAAGAACCTTTTGCTGGCTAATAGGAGGGATGGAGAAAGGGGTGGGTATGAATCACATCCCAAGCATGAAGCCATCCAATGCCATGGAACAGCAAGTTACTTTAATCAGGAGAAAGGACAAAGGCAACATCATACCTCACTCTTAGTCACACCTAAATCTACCGAGTTTGGGAGGCTAAAAGAAAAGAATAAGCCTTTTAGAACTGGAAGAGAAAGAGGTTCAGAGGGGTAGGCAGAAGGGGGAGATTATAAAAAACCCAGACATGAGGAAGAAGCTATCCTGTCTCTTAAGCAGCCATTTATCATGAGGGCATTCGGCAATCTCCTTTCTGTACCTGGAATTCATCTTCAGCACGTATGGCTGAAACCACAGAGGGAGAACTCCAAACAATGGAATAATGTAATGGAGGATTTCTATATACTTGTAATTCCAAGAATCAATGACCTATCCTAATGTTCCATCATTTAGACTATATGAGAGTTAGGGTCAGAGAACTGCAGTTTTATTGACATTTCTTTTGTCCTTAGTCTGTTGGGTCCACAGATGTGCTGTATGCCCTTTATCTTCTTAATAAATTTCCTTTCCTTTGGAATGCAGTCAGCCTGTGATCTAGACTAACCGCTGTTTGATCCGTGAGTACCAAAAGGATGAGAGGTGGAGGAAGCAGCAGCTAACTCTACTCCCTTAGCACCTTCAGCCAGGTACATTGCGCCCCCCCCCCCCCTTTAACCAGAGAAAGAAGTGGGGAGAGCTGCCCATAGAGCAGAGCTTCTCAGCAGCAATTCAGCAGAGGGTAACTGAGTGCTAGTTCTCATAGTGCCCTAATAACCAACTAGCTAATGCAAGCAAAAGTTACCCTGAGAGAAAATGAGATATCAGGAGTGAAGAGAGAGGGCCAGGCCAGGTAGGTCACCCAGGTAGGCTAAGTAACTTCCAAACTTCCATATGGGCAGAAGTGAAGGTATGCAAGTCCCACTTTCTCACATCATCATTATGCATACATTTCAGAATCTCTTTTCTCTGCTTCTAATCTGGGCCTCAACAATAGGTTTGCATGTGGAAAGCTATTTCAGACCAAGATTGTTGGACCCAATGATTCTGATGTCATTCCAGTTTGGGGCCGCGGTCACACTCACCATTAAATCCATCCCTAACCTATCGCTATTATACCCCGCAGCGTTTTTACAACGAATTTCCTAATCAGACATCCCTCCATTCTTCAGTTCTAAGCAGCGTTGGTCCCGTTGTTGGTTGATCAGAGGTCTCAACCTGACCTCATTTTTTGAGATGGCATTCCACACTCACACAAGCGCAGTACCATGGGATATCATGCTTGACTTTAAAAAAAAAAGGTGCCAGAAAAGGTGGGCAATCTGCCCCCCCCCAATTTAAACACCCGGAAAGGAAGGGGAAGCCCAGGAGTTCTCTTTGCTCTCCACCTGGCGGGGAGACAGCAAAGGTGGGGGATCTTCCTTCCTCCCCATTTAAACGCCCCACCGTGGTGTTTAAATGGGGGGGGGCACGGCAACTCTCTTTGCTGTCTCTCTGCCTGGCGGGGAGACGGCAAAGGTGGGTCATCCTCCTCCCCTTGTAGGGAGAGAAGCAAAGGTGAGCGATCTGCCTTCCCCCTCCCCATTTAGGAAAGGTCCCCTGTGCAAGCACCAGTCATTTTCGACGCTGGGGTGACGCTGCTTTCACAAAGTTTTCATGGCAGACCTTTTACGGGGTGGTTTGCCATTGCCTTCTCCGGTCATTACACTCCCTCCCCCCCAGCAAGCTGGGTACGTATTTTACCGACCTCGGAAGGTTGGAAGGCTGAGTCAACAATTGCTGGCACAATGATATCATTTGGAGTGGGCTCTCGCAGGGAAGTGGATGTGCGATTGCGACGAGTCGGCTACAATGGAGCGTTCAAACATAGAAAGTACGCACGGGAGTCGTCGGAAGCATTCTTATTCTGGATTTAATGTACTATCAAAAAAGTCTGCGTCTCAGTCATGGCAGTTCGGGACACGAACGAGCCAACGACCATTGCCAGATGCTGATGTTTGGACAACCGCATAAAATCCGACATGCATCTGGCTTTCATCCATGCCCATCTCGTCAGTTTATGTGCGTCTGACCTCAGCCTCGGATTACTAAATTGCTTGTCCCCAGAACCTTTTGGAACACTTCATAATATTCTTGAATATGAGGAATAATATAGAAGTACAGTCTAAGTAGACTTATACCCTTGTAAATCCTGAACCACTCTTGCTTGCTTCTAGCTATTCAAAATAGTAGCACTCTCTTGTTGAGGCTGTAAGATATTAGAGCTCTTTTGTGGAGGCCAACCAAGAATGTTTGTCCATTGTGGCCATGCAAATATAACATTTACATTCTTTTAAATAGCCCAGATGTACAACAATGGGCACAGCAATGCTAGAACTCTTGAGATGTGGCTTGAAAATGATGTGTTAATTTGAGCTAAAGCATGGATTAACGGCTTTTTTGTTAAAAAAAAAAAAAGCCAGCAGGAACTTATTTGCATATTAGGCCACAGCCCTGACATCACCATAGTTTCACATGGCTTTTAACAAGAAAAGGCCCAGCCAGGGACTCATTTGCATATTAGGCCACACACCCCTGAAACCAAGTCAGCCGGAATTGCATTCCTGCTCAAAAAAAGCCCTGTGGACTAACAATGCAAACCTAAAGATTTACAGCCTTCTAAACCCAAGGATGTCAGTGGACTTAGAAGGGTGTACCTCTTCTTAGGATTGCACAATGGCCACATGAATCTTGGCCACATGAAGTGTTTTTCTGAAGTATGACAGCCAATGAGGATCATCACCACCAGTGGCTGGAGCACCAAGGAGGGATTATGCTCACGCAAAAATGAGATTATGCTCATACGCTGACAGTGCTTTTATTGAGGCACACTCCTCTCTCATACTTGGCAGATATGAGATAGGGTCTGTGGCTCACTCACAACAAATTTGCTTTCATGGGGTTGCTTTGTGAGTGAGTGACTGTCTTCTGCAAGCCTGTGCCCCATGTATCCCTCTTGGGTTTGTCAGAGAGGCTTTGTGCTAGGAAAGAAGCAATATTCACCCACCTGGCCTAAAAAAATGGGGCTTTTGCCATCAAGATTGAACACAAGAAAGTTCTTGTTCTGCCCAGGGTCATTTGTGGATAAAGCATGTCTTTTCTTTGGCATCGATTCCAAGGTACCAGGAAAAGTCTTAAAATATTCACCAAACACATCCTGGGATATTTCTGGAGGAACAGCTGGGGCTTGGTCTTCAGGTGGGAGCACACTGCCTGTTTTCTTCTGGTACAACTCTGAGCTGGAGGGACCATCTGTTGTTTGGTTCCGATGTGGGGCAGATGCTTCTATAGCTGCACAGGTGAGCATCTCTTCCTTTAAGGTCACCCTGGGTGACAGAAGTGATGAGCCCATCTCTGTGTTCCTTGATAGATCTTCAGGGGCAAAATAATCCAATATCCCCTTTTGTGAGTTGTTGTTAGTGCTGGCAGGACTTTGTGGCCTCTGACCTTTGTTTCCACCTTTTTCCAATATGCCACTTGCCAACTGGCCTTCAGATACTTCTTGCCTTCTTCCAGAAAGTGGAAGCTTTCCCTCTCCCTCAGAATGGGCAGTGCAGAGTGGTGGGATTGTCCCTTTCCCTCTTCCCACTGGAAAAACTTGGAAATATGGTCCATGGGGCAGTTCCACATATTGCAGAGGCACTGGTGTCTCCCTCATTTCTAAAGGGGTAAGAACTTCCTGGACATCAGGCAAAGGTGACTCTTGAAGGGACATTAAGTATGGACCATTAAAATCAAACATCTGCTGAGCTAGACCCAGCTCTGCCTTGTGACTACGGGCAAGTGTGAAGTATGGTTTTGTGGAACTCAAACTTTGATCACATTTGGCTTCAGAAAATCCTGTTATTTTTGTATCCTGAAAGACAGTTGAAAGTGGCCTGGTTCTCCCTGTCCCAAGAGAGTTTGAATGTGTAACTGGTATGGGCCTACAGAAGAGAAAATAAGTAAAGAACATTAATCAGTTGAAAAAATTATCTCAAGTTGCTTTCCTAACTACTTCCAGGAAGGATATGGACTGAATACAGCTTACTGAAGACCATGATGTAGCTCAACACCTCAATAACGTGAAAACTAGTTGCCTGCTTGCATTTCAAAGTGAAAGCTAGTTGCCTGCTTGGAAGCCATAATATCATGGTCCAAACCATCTGCCTTCTGTCTTTTGAAATTTTGTAATATCCAGCCTGATTAAGAATTCTAGTGAGCTCAAAAGCTTGCACAATGTGTTCTGTTAATTTGGTCAGTCCTAATAAAAATGGTACCACATGGATTTTCTTGCTTCCATGCTAGAATATTTTTGCACTGTCCAGTCACTGGCAAGTGGAATTGAAACTTGGGATCCTCCCTACACTCTCGCAGCACTGCATTCCCCAGAAAAATCCAGCAATTCTCAGCGTAATATATTTACCTGTCCAATGTGCTGCTGCTGTTGAACTCTTCCTCTTCTAAAGAGCTCTGTTTACTGATTTCTTCAAAGCTGTCTGGCAGCTGTACTTTCTGGGAAGAAAAAATAATAAATATTACTTTCCCCTAAATCAGTGGCATGTAGGAACTTGCCTAGAAGGCAGGGCACAAGCCATACCTGCATCAGTATGTATACTACAACTGGCCTCCCTATGTAAGGTTCCCCCCAGATGTCTCATATTTTCAGTACTGATTCAGGGCATTTCTGTGCTTTTACAACAGGTGGTTGTTTTTCCACTCTGCACCCATGTTGCAGGGTTGCCAACTCCACCGTGGCCACTGGTGGGGGATGGGGAGTAGGATTACCAGGTCCACATTGGGAAACTCCTGGAGAGTTGAGGATGGAGCCTGGGGAGAACCACCCTCCAAAGAATCCATTTCCTCCATGGGAACGCATCTCCGTAGCCTGGAGATGAGCTGTGATTCCAGGGGATCCCCAGGTCCCACCTGGAGGCTGGCATCCTACCAATGTGTGCCCTGCACTTACACATTTAGATTCTCCCTTTTACAACTGCATTAGCTTGTTTGGAACTCGCACACAATGATGTGAATGTAGAAGTCTTTACAGTGAGTGTAATAGCAGCAACTCCTTGGTTTCAAAAGAATGGTTCAAGACACCTGACTAAGTGATTCCATCTCCAGCTAAGCAGGCTTGGACATGCTTTCACCTTTCTGAGAATGTTTTGATCTCCCCTACCTGCAAGCCCCACGAGAGCCACCCAGTTGCATTTCTGTACTTGCACGCTGGAGATGCATGCAAAAGACAAACAACAGGATGGCGTAATAGACAAGAAAGGTCAAGTGTTAGCCTGATGCACAACTCATGAGTGCCTGCAGAATGGGAATCCTCCGCTCATAATTGATCCCTAATAGTCCACAATGTTTCTAAGGCCAAGTCAAAAGCAAACTGAAAACAGGGACCACAGGAGTGCCACAAGGAGCTGCTTGGAAAGGTGGAGAAGGCCTGATGTGGATAGTAGGACTAAAAATATCTGCCTATTGCCACTTTCATGGAATGTTTGCCTGCGTTGGTAGTTTTGTCCAGGAAAGCCACAGGGCACTGCAGAGAGGGGGAAACAGTGTGATGCAACTTTAGACTTGCAACTTTAAATACAGCCTGCCAGGTTTGCTTTGTTGATTTATGCTTTTATTTTGAAAAAGCTTTCTTGATTAGATCTCTTGCAAAACTACTACCAAGGTTAAAGGCACAAAACTGCATTTGTAGAGTTAAAAACAGTGATGTCCACATCTGCTCCAGTACTAGAACTGGCACAGTGAGCAAAATTTATTCTCACACTGGCACAAATGCCAACCCTGTGGTAGCATCTGCTGTCAGAGTTACTATCCTGGTGCCTCATTCTCAGTGCTGCTATAGGACTGCTATCCTTCAGAGGGCTCCATGAGACACTTCTGGGAGCAGATTGCAAGGTGAACAACAGGGTTCCTTCCCCGCCTTCCAGTAAATATCCTATGGGCCTCTTCATCCCATGGAAACTGAAGACATTAGCTCAAAAGTGAACTAGTCCTAAGGAAACTGATGGTGTTATTCTAAAAATGGGATGAAATAACCACCTTATCTGTAGTCCGGATGTTGCAAAACCTGCTTGCTTTCTTACCTGCTGTCCTATCATTTTCTGGCCATCATTAAGGGGAGAGTTCTGTGGCTAAGAACTGGGCAGACCTATGCAGACGAGAGACTTCTGGCAGGGACAGCTTTTCTTGCAAAGAAAAGAAAGCCCTGGACTGGATCACCCAGGCTACCCTGGCCTCATCAGACCTCAGAAGCTGAGCAGGGTCAGCCCTGGTTAGTATTTGGATGGGAGACCTCCAAGGAATACTGGAATTGTGATGTGGAGGCAGGCAATGGCAAACCACCTCTGAACATTCCTTGCCTTGAAAACCCTAGGGGGCCACCACGAGGCAGGTATGATTTGACAGCAAGAAAAGAAAAGCTGCTTACCTCCTTTTCTGTGCAGAGATGAAAGGTACAAGAGCCTTGTCACCTTTTGCCACTGCCGAGTCTAAGAAGTTAAGAGAGCTGTGATTTTACTCTATGGGCGTTTTCGCACTGACCTTCAAGTGGTGCGACCACCCTCCTCACGCCGGCGGATCTGCAGGGATTTCGCACCAGAAGCGCCGGCGCACCCAAAAGAGCCGGCGACTTCCGTCGCGAAACCAGCTCAAACGGAAACCGCCAAGAAGCAGGAAAACGTTTGAGCTGGTTTCGCGATGGAAGTCGCCGGCTCTTTTGGGTGCGCCGGCGCTTCTGGTGCGAAATCCCTGCAGATCCGCCGGCGTGAGGAGGGTGGTCGCACCACTTGAAGGTGAGTGTGAAAACGCCCTATGCATTGAGCCTCATATTATGAGCCAGAGCAATCTGGAACTCTTGAAATGCAAGAAAGGAACCAATCCTCTGAGACATGAAATGCTATAATTCACCGTTGGGGGAAGTGGCAATGGAAAGTTAGCTTGCCTGACTGCCGAAAGAAAAGTTGCTTGGTCTTACAATCCTTTACTGAGTTCAAATACGTAGTGCAGAAACAGGGCAGTTCTCATCTCATTGCCAATGGCTCATTCAGTTGGGGGCAAATGTATGTGATAGAAACACTGCCTTTAAAAAAAGAATTTCTTTGTCTGAAGAAGAATCCAGTTAGAGGTCACTTACCTTAAAATAACCTGGGAGCAGAAATGTACTAGGAGGTCTTGGAATGTTTTTCTCCCATGCCCTTTTCTTTCTGTGGTAGAAACATATGAATTGCATTAATATATCAGACCAAGCAGAGTTTCACCTGCCTCAGAACCCTGTGGCTAGCAAGGGGCAACATACACATTAGAAATGCCACATGGAAACCTGCTAAAACTGCCTCCACATGGAAAGTGTCACCACATGAATCAGCTCTGTCACATGAAGAGTCACTACACCACTGCTAGACATTCCTGGGCTTCAGTGTTAATACTCTCTGTGGGTGATCCTTGTGCTGAGCTGCTGTACTGAGTTCCACAGTCACCTGAAAGCTGTTTACAAGTGGTGTCTGAACTGTATATATTATCTTCAATTTGGAGGAAATATTCAATAGCCTCAGACAGGGCTTTTTTTGTAGCAGGAGCTCCTTTGCATATGATGCCACACACCCCTGATGTAGCCAAACCTCCAAGAGCTTATAGGACTCTAGGGCTCTTCTTGCAGGCCTACTGTAAGCTCTTGGAGGATTGGCTACATCAGGCGTGTATGGCCTAATATGCAAAGGAGCTCCTGCTACAAAAAAAGTCCTGGCCTCAGAGGTTTGTTGATGCCAGTCCAACAACAGCTACCATGACATTTTGCTTTTTTTCACCTGTATCTGTCCACATCTTTCCAAGTGTAGTGGGAGACAGGTCTCTCTCCATGTTATGGGAAGGTTGCTCTACTTGGTGGTTGTTTCCACAGGCTGGGCTGTTCAGATGCAGCAGCTCACTATTGTGGAAGATTTCTTCTGGAACGTTAGTAGTGATATGGTGCAAATTACCTAGTCTGCATGGTGGAATCAGCATGTGAACAGCTCATTTGGTGGATTTCTGCTGCTAAAGTGATTTAAACCATTGTAAGCGGCACTGAATTTTATGATCTGGTTCATTCCCCGTACTTAAGACAAAACAGCTCTTCCCCCTCCTCACCCCAATCTACAAAACATTAATAATAATAATAATAATAATAATAATAATAATAATAATAATAATAATAATAATAATAATAATAATAATATTTTATTTTTATATCCCGCCCTCCCCGCCGAGGCGGGCTCAGGGCGGCTGACAGGCATGGGAATCCCATGAATCATAAAACAACATAAACAATTTTAAATATCAATTACAGTAAAATTATTTAAAAGTTAATACATAATAAAATGGGTGCTAAATGCTATAGTCGTGATATCCACAAGATGACTAGTTGTCCATTCATCAGATTAGTCGGGTTCCATCTCAAAGGCCAGCTGAAAGAGACATGTTTTGCAAGCCCTGCGGAATTGGTTCAAGTCCCGCAGGGTTCGCACCATCTCCGGAAGGTCGTTCCACCAACGAGGGGCTATCACCGAGAAGGCCTGCTCCCTAGTGACCCTCAGCCTGGCTTCTCTTGGCCCAGGGATTGTCAGTAAGTTCTGTGAGCTGGATCTGGGGCACATATGGGGAGAGGCGGTCCTTTAGGTAGGCAGGTCCTCGGCCATATAGGGCTTTAAAGGTGATAACCAGCACCTTATAGCGAACACGGTAGACAACTGGCAGCCAATGTAGATCCCGCAGCCCAGGCCGTGCAGTTTCCCACCGTGGTAGTCCCTCCAGCAGCCTGGCCGCCGCGTTCTGGACTACCTGAAGCCTCCGTGTTCGGTATAAGGGCAGCCCCATGTAGAGGGCATTGCAGTAGTCTAATCTCGAAGTGACCGTTGCGTGGATCACAGTTGCTAGGTCGGTGCGTTCCAGGAAGGGGGCCAACTGCCTCGCTCTCCTAAGATGATAAGAAATACTTCCATTTAAATGGATGCCTGTTTTCGTATGACTTGCAGATATACAGCATATAATACATCTCTCTCTCTCTCTCTCGGCTTGGCTTCGCGAACGAAGATTTAAGAAGGGTGCAATAGTCCACGTCTGCTGCAGGCTCGCTGGTGGCTGACAAGACCAATGCGGGACAGGCAGGTCCGGCCACAGTGGCTGCAGGGAAAAGTCTGATTTAGGGTTGGTCCTGTAGCAGTGCGATTCTTCCTCAATCTCCTTTTGTCCTCAAGACCAGCTATGTGTGCGTTCTCAAAGGAAGAGACAGCCTGGTGGATGGTGTGCCTCCATGCTTTGCGATCTGAGGCTAGGTCAGACCACTGGTGATGGTTGATGCGACAGGTGCCAAGGGATTTCTTCAAGGAGTCCTTGTACCTCTTCTTTTGTGCCCCTCTATTTCGATGGCCGGTGGAGAGTTCGCCATACAGGGCAATCTTGGGCAGGCGGTGGTTTTCCATCCTAGAAATATGCCCTGCCCAGCGCAGCTGCACCTTCAACAGCAGTGCCTCGATGCTGGTAACCTCCGCCCGCTTGAGGACTTCAGTGTTGGTCACAAAGTCACTCCAGTGGATGTTGAGGATGGTGCGAAGGCAGCGCTGATGAAAGCGCTCAAGGAGTCGCAGGTGATGACGGTATAAAACCCAAGATTCGGAGCCATAGATGAGGGTTGTCATCACAACCGCTTTGTAAACATTGATCTTTGTGCCTTTTTTCAGATGCTTGTTGCTCCACACTCTTTTGTGCAGTCGGCCAAATGCACGGTTTGCCTTTGCCAGCCGGTTGTCAATCTCTTTGTCGTTCTTGGCATCTGAGGAGATGATGCACCCCAGGTAGCTGAACTGCTGGACTGTCTTCAGAACTGATTCACCCACAGTGATGCAGGGAGGGTGATAATCTTCCTGGGGTGCAGGCTGGTGGAGAACTTCTGTCTTCTTCAGACTAACTTCTAGGCCGAATAGCTTGGCAGCCTCTGCAAAGCAGGACGTCATATGCTGCAGAGCTGATACCGAGTGGGAGACGAGTGCAGCATCATCAGCAAACAGTAGCTCTCGGATGAGTTTTTTCATTGTCTTGGAGTGGGCCTTTAGTCGCCTCAGGTTGAACAGGCTGCCATCGGTGCGATAGCGGATGTAGACACCATCGTCATCATCTAGATCTACTGCGGCTCTTTGAAGCATCATGCTAAAGAAGATCGTAAAGAGAGTTGGCGCGAGAACGCAGCCTTGCTTTACACCTGTGCCTATTGGGAAGGGCTCCGAGAGGTCGTTGCAGTGTCTGACTTGGCCTCGTTGGTCTTCGTGTAGCTGGATGATCATGCTGAGGAACCTTGGGGGACATCCTAGACGTTCCAAGATTTGCCACAGCCCTTTCCTGCTAACGGTATCGAAAGCTTTGGTAAGGTCGACAAAAGTCACATACAGAGCCTTGTTCTGTTCCCTGCATTTCTCTTGGAGCTGCCTGAGAACAAATACCATGTCGGTGGTGCTCCTGTTAGCTCTGAAGCCGCACTGGCTCTCTGGGAGGAGTTCTTCTGCAATGGTGGGCACCAGTCTGTTCAGGAGTATTCTGGCAAGGATTTTGCCTGCGATGGAGAGCAGGGTTATCCCCCGGTAGTTGGAGCAGTCTGACTTTTCCCCTTTGTTCTTGTATAGGGTGATGATGATGGCATCGCGAAAGTCCTGTGGTAATTTGCCTTGTTCCCAGCAGGTGACAAGTACTTTGTGAAGTGAGCTATGTAGTACTGTGCCCCCATGCTTCCAGATCTCTGGTGGAATTCCATCAACTCCTGCTGCCTTGCCACTTTTCAGTTGCTTGATGGCTTTAACAGTCTCTTCTAGAGTGGGGATCTCATCCAACTCTGTTTTCACTGGTTGAAGTGGGGTGAGGTGGATTGCTGAATCTTGAACTACGCGGTTGGCACTGAAGAGAACCTGAAAATACTCCGACCACCGGTTCAGTATGGATGCCTTGTCTGTGAGGAGCACTTGGTCGTCTGCACTACGTAAGGGACTCTGAGCCTGATATGATGGACCATATACTGCCTTCAGGGCTTCGTAGAACCCTCTTAAATCACCAGTGTCTGCACACAGCTGGGTTCTCTCTGCAAGCTTGGTCCACCACTCGTTCTGAATGTCTCGAAGCTTGCGCTGGAGGTTGCTACATACAGCACGAAAGGTTGCTTTTTTCCCAGGACAGGAGGGCTGAGCAAGATGTGCTTGGTAGGCAGATCTCTTTTTCGCCAGTAAATCTTGGATCTCTTGATTCTCATCAAACCAGTCCTTGTTCTTCCTTGTGGAGAACCCGAGGACTTCTTCAGAGATCTGCAGGACGGTAGTTTTTAGGTGTTCCCAGAGTGCTTCTGGAGAAGGGTCTGTGGGGCAACTGGGGTCCTCAATTCTTGACTGGAGTTTTGCCTGGAAGGCAGCTTTAACTTCGGCTGACTGGAGACTGCCAACCTGAAACTTCCTCCAAGGGATACCTCCTCTCCTGGGTGTGGGTTTAAAGTGAAGATGGAGATTGCAGCGTACAAGACGATGATCCGTATGACATTCTGCACTGGGCATTACTCGGTGTCAGAACTTGAAGAACTTCAAACGAGGCTCATAACTCTGGTTAAAGTCTAAGCGTTTATTGAGAACTGTGTTCCGGTAGAAGACGAGTTGATTCTGATAACGAGTTCAGCAGTGGTCAGATTCTTTAAGCTATTCTAGTTACAATAACAAACTGGTTCCCACCCTTCAGGAGGCCCTGTTCGGTTTCCAAGGCTCCTTATCGTCGGGAGAGGAAAGGGGGAGGCAGAGCTTCAAAGGGTACTGGCAGATGTTTCCCAGGGACTCCCCGTCACCCTCCGATGATCACAGTTCGCTTGGAATGCAAAGCATTTGTACATGATGCTAGATACAGAGCTGGCTATTTCTTAACAGTTACAATATGGACACAGCTAGGCTAAGCAGGCACAACAGTCATAAGGTTCAACAATTACAAGTTCTGATATACTGCCCCCCCTAGGCCCTCGCCGGGGCTTGTGCGGGTACAGTAGGTGGAATTTTTTAAGCAGTTGTGGGACAGACACATCACTGGCTTTGACCCATTCATCGCAGCTAGGGGGGAAGTGTTTCCACCGTATGAGATAGTATAACACCCCACGTTGGACCCTGGAGTCTAGGATTTCCTGCACCTCATGATGGCTCTGGCCCTTCACGCGGGTAGGGGGTGGTTCTGACGGGCGTGGGTGCCAGGACGTGGCCCCAGGGTCTTTGCGAAGAAGGCTGCAATGGAACACCGGATGAATCTTACTAAACATTTTGGGTAGCTCCAGTTCCACGGTGACCTTATTTATCACGCGTTTTATTCTGAAGGGACCCAAGTATTTGTAAGTCAGTTTCCGACACGTTTGGGGAAGGGGAAAGTTCTTGGTGGAGAGAAATACTGAGTCCCCTTCTTTGAACGCCCACTGAGGGGAGTGCTTACGGTCGAAATGCTTTTTATAGTCTTCTTTAGCGCTCTCCAAGTTCGCCTGTATTACTTTCCAGCCCTTCTGGATCCCCTCCCACCATTGTTGACAAGAGGTGGGCTCAGGGGCGTCTCTAGGTGGGGAAAGGAGGGGGAAGGGCTTTCCTTCGTAGCCGTTGATGACCTGGAAGGGGGAAGTTTTGGTGGGGCTATGTAAGCTGTTGTTGTACCCGTATTCTGCAAAGGGCAGTAGTTCCACCCAATTGGTCTGCTGGTAGTTGATGTAGCACCTGAGGTACTGCTCCAGCAGGCCATTCACCCTCTCCGTCTGTCCGTCCGTCTGGGGGTGGTAGGCAGAGCTTAGCCCCTGCTCTATACCTGTGAATTTGCAAAACTCCCGCCAGAAGTTGGCAACAAACTGAGGCCCGCGGTCACTAATCACCTTATCTGGGAATGAGTGGAGGCGGACCACATGATGAAAGAATAGGTGGGCTAGTTTCTTGGCGGTTGGCAACTTCTTGCAGGGGATGAAGTGGGCCTGCTTCGAGAAAGTGTCTACCACCACTAAAATCACTGTCTTCCCTTGGGAAGGCGGTAGCTCCACTATAAAGTCCATCGAGACCACGGCCCAGGGCCTCGCGGCTGTCGGCAGTGGTTGGAGGAGCCCGGGGGGTTCCCCCCCCCCTTGTGCTTAGCCATGATGCATGTTGGGCATGAGTTTACAAAGTCTGAAATGTCTCTTTTCATCCGAGGCCACCAAAACTGCCGCGTTACTAAGTGTAGGGTCTTCACGTAGCCAAAATGCCCCGCTAGGCGGCTAGAGTGACACTGCTGGAGGATTTCCCCCCTCAGGCATTTGGGCACGTAAATCTTCCCATTATAGTACCACAGCTCACCTTCCCCCTTTTCTATCCCTTCGGGCCGGTCCCCTCCCTCCGCTTCCGTCTCGGCCACGAAACGGTCTTTTCCTTTGAGCTCTGGGGCTCCGGTTGTTTTCCCTGATCGGGTGGTGACTCCCCCCGCTACTTGGGTTGGGGGGATCAGAGAGTCTATTACCTCCTCTCTTTGACTGTCGTGCTGGGGCATGCGCGAGAGTGCGTCTGCGAGGAAATTCTTGGTGCCAGGGATGTGTTTCAGCACGAAGTCAAACTTTGCAAAGAATCCGGCCCACCTAATTTGCTTGGCTGTCAGCTTGCGCCGGCCGGTCAATGCTTCCAGGTTTTTATGGTCAGTCCAGATTTCGAATGGGACCCGGGACCCTTCCAGCCACGATCGCCAGGTTTTAAGGGCGAACGTGATTGCAAAAGCTTCCTTGTCCCACACCGACCAGTTTCTCTGCTCGTTGGAGAATTTGTGGGAAATGTAGGCGCAGGGTCGGAGCCCCCCCTCCTCGTCCCTCTGCATGAATATTGCCCCCACCGCGACGTCGGAAGCGTCGCATTGCACCACGAAGGGCTTTAATTCGTTGGGGTGGGCCAGCACTGGCTCGCTGGTGAACAACCTTTTCAGTTTGTCGAAGGCGCGTTGACACTCGGGCGACCAATTGAGGCGTGCCCCGGGTTTCTTCGCTTCCTCCCCCCTCCCTTTGGTTTTGAGGAGCTCCGTGAGGGGCAACATGACTTGGGCGAACCCCTTGATGAACCCGCGGTAGAAATTTGCGAACCCGAGGAATGATTGTAACTGCCGTCGGGTTCGAGGGGGCTCCCAATCGAGTACCGCTTGTATTTTCGCGGGGTCCATCGCTAATCCCTCCCCCGACACTCTGAATCCCAAGTAATCTAGTTCCGTTTTGTGGAACTCACATTTAGACAGTTTGGCATACAATTTGTTCTGATACAGTGTAGACAACACCTTTCTGACCAGGGGCACATGTGACTCGAGGTCCCTTGAGTAAATAATGATGTCATCCAGGTACACCACCACCCCCTTATACAAGTATTCCCGCAGGACCTCATTGATAAAGTTCATGAACACTCCGGACGCTCCTTGCAGCCCGAACGGCATCACCAAGTACTCGAATTGTCCCATCGGCGTATTGAACGCCGTCTTCCATTCATCTCCCTCCTTGATTCGGACGCGGAAATACGCGTTGCGCAAGTCGAGTTTGGTGAACACCTTGCCCTCGGCCACAGTGCTTAACAGGTCTTTTATCAGCGGGATCGGGTAGGCGTTAGACATGGAAATCCCATTAATCCCGCGAAAATCTGTGCAAAGTCTCAAACTTCCATCCTTCTTCTTCCGGAACAATACGGGGGCTGCGTGGGGGGCTGTAGCGGGGCGGATGAAGCCTCGCTTTAAGTTTTTGTCTATGAACTTTTTCAGTTCCGCCTTCTCCGCCCACCCCATTGAGTACAGTTTCGCTTTCGGCAGCTCCTGCCCCGGTATTAGCTCAATAGCACAGTCGGTGGGGCGGTGCGGGGGGAGTTCGTCCCCTTCCCACTCACTAAAAGCCCCTTTTAGGTCTCGGTATTCCTTGGGGATAGATTTCACCTCTTCTATAGTCAGGCATAGCCGCTCGTTTCGCGGCGGGGCTCTGGGCCCCCACTCCTCCCTCCAGTGGTGGTGCTCACATCGCCAGTCGGGGAAGCGAACGATCTGGGCCTGCCATTGTATGTCTGGCTGGTGCCTCGCTAGCCAGCCCGCCCCCACTACCAAATCGAACGAGGATGAGGGGGCGACTACGAACACCTCTATCCCCCAGTGGTCCTCGGTCCCCATAGGCACCGCTTGGGTCTCTTTGGTGCAGGGCTCGCCCTTCATCACCGACCCGTCCATCTGTTCGAATTGGATGGGGCGAGGCAGGGGGGACCTGGTCAACCCTAAGGCCTCTACTAGGCGAGGGGACATGATGTCTCTCGTGCACCCCGAATCAATCAGGGCGCGGGCGTGCATGAAGCGGTTTAGTAAGGTCACTGCCATAAACAAAACGTTCCCCTGTTACGCTCACCGTGACTGGTGCCGACGATTCCCTGACCTGCTTCGCAGCACCCCTTAAAGCAGGTCGCTGTCGTTTCCCGTCGGCTCGGTGACCCGGGGCTTTTTGCCCGACTCCACGGTCGTTATAATATCCTTGTCACTCGCCAGGGACATGGCGATGGTGCCCCGACTGGGCTCCGCTGCTCTCCCCCCGGTTCTCTTCGGGGTGGCGATGAGTGGTTTGAGCGGCGGGGTCGCGGCAGCTGGCCTCCCCGGGCAGCTGGCTGCCAGGTGTCCCGGGTCCCCGCATCTGAAGCACTTCCTTTCGCCCGGTGCCCCCTTCTTGTCGGGCTTGCTCGGGTTAGGGCGCGGCTCCCCCCCTCTCTTGGTCTGTTGCTGCTGGCGGCGGAGTCTTATGTGCTCGAGGTTCGTCTCCACTTCCCCTGCCAGCTGGATCCACCCCACCAGCGTGTCAGGTCTCCCCTGGTGGTAGCACCGGTCAAGGATGTTAGCGTTCAGCCCGTTTTTGAACGCTGTGTACTTCATCACCTCGCTCCGAACCAAACAGGGCCTCCTGAAGGGTGGGAACCAGTTTGTTATTGTAACTAGAATAGCTTAAAGAATCTGACCACTGCTGAACTCGTTATCAGAATCAACTCGTCTTCTACCTGAACACAGTTCTCAATAAACGCTTAGACTTTAACCAGAGTTATGAGCCTCGTTTGAAGTTCTTCAAGTTCTGACATTTTGATTCTGATCCATTTGGAGCTTATTCGAACTGGGAACTTTGGCTAGATGGCTGAAAGGGCGCCAGATAACGGAGAGCCCCCCAAACCGATGGAAGAAGGAGGGCGACCCTGGCAGGATGACGGGGCGCGACCGCCGCCGAACGAGGCGGACCTCTGGGCCTTGATGGATGAGATCCAGGCCAGCCACGTCCAGATCACCCGGGAAATCCGGGAACAGCTGGACGTGATCCGGAGACAGACCGGGGTGCGGTGGGGAGAGAGAAAGAGAGAGAGAGAGAGAGAGAGAGAAAGAAAGAAAGAAAGAAAGAAAGAAAGAAAGAAAGAAAGAAAGAAAGAAAGAAAGAAAGAAAGAAAGAAAGAAAGAAAGAAAGAAAGAAAGAAAGAAAGAAAGAAAGAAAGAAAGAAAGAAAGAACGAAAGAAAGAAAGAAAGAAAGAAAGAAAGAAAGAAAGAAAGAAAGAAAGAAAGAAAGAAAGAAAGATTTGATGTTAGAGTTTTCCTTCTCTTAGGCTGGCGAGGTTGGTTGGCCCAGCCTGCCCATCCGGTTATACCGCCGGATAATTCGGTCGCACCATGACGTAGCAAACTCTGTGAAAAACGGGGGGGACCAGCGAGAAGGTGTTGCTACGGATGCAGTAATGCAGGAGAGGCCATTGCAGTGACCATCTGCCAGGCATAGCCAGACAGTGACCACGCGGCGTTCACTACACCGGGAGAGGAGAGGCTATGTATTGCGCATACACTTTCCCTGAGGGGGTAGGATACCCTGAGGGAGCCCACCCCCCCCCCACCCCAATATAATACATAATTGGCATTAAAATGGCATCAAACTGTGTAAAAAGGCTGCAAAAGAGACAAAAGAAAAATAGAAATTTGCCAAAGAAAACAGGAGATAGTAAAAACCTTGACAACTATGCATGGAAACAAGAGAGAGAGAGAGAGAAAGAGAGAGAAAGAGAGAGAAAGAGAGAGAAAGAGAGAGAAAGAGAGAAAGAGAGAAAGAGAGAAAGAGAGAAAGAAAGAAAGAAAGAAAGAAAGAAAGAAAGAAAGAAAGAAAGAAAGAAAGAAAGAAAGAAAGAAAGAAAGAAAGAAAGAAAGAAAGAAAGAAAGAAAGAAAGAAAGAGTTGTACATATCTAAATGCAGCTTCAGTAGTGGCTATAATATGTATTCACACTCCGAATCAAGATAGTGGAGCTTACAAAGCTCCTCCCTTCTGCCCCCCCCCAACGTGCCAGTGCATCCAGGAGTCCATCCTATTAACAACAGAGGCATACTTGAGTAGATATCTTTTGCTGCAGAAGAGTCCCACCATTGCCAAAATGATACAGGCTGGCACAGCAAGGGCAAAACCCCAGAAAGGCAATTCTGAAACAGAAAAATCACAAAGGGAAATGATGAGAAACAAAAAATGAAAGTCAAAACCATCCTCAATCAAAAATAGAATGGGATGTGAAAATGTAAAATGCTAAGGAATTGTGGAACATGAGACTGGGTGCTAACAGCTGTTTGAACTTCTGAGCAAGTAGAATGTTTATAAACATTCCATAACACCTTGACAGCTTAGTTGACTCAGATGAATATACTGACACCATATTTTGTTTAATAAAACAGCTTTACTCTGCAAATATATATGTTTTGTGTTTAAAGTGACATTAATCTCTCTACACAAAAAGGTTATCCAAAACTGACTTTAATTGACAAACATTGGTTTGTGTGTATAAATTAGCAGATAAATAGTGTGATAAAACATTTTGATCATCTAAAAGATTCTATAAAAATAAATTTAAAAATTCATTACAAATACTTATAAAAACTACAAGGGCTATATTAAACAAGACATAAAACTTAAAAGGAATGTAATGTTTAAGAAGACTGAAGATATTGGATTTATATCCCACCCTATACTCTGAATCTCGGAGTCTCAGAGTGGTCACAATCTCCTTTACCTCCCCCCCCCCCCCCAACCCAACAGGCACCCTGTGAGGAAGGTGGGTCTGAGAGAGCTCTTACAAGCAGCTGCCCTTTCAAGGACAACTCCTACAAGAGCTATAGCTGACCCAAGGCCATTCCAGCAGGTGTAAATGGAGGAGTGGGAAATCAAACCTGGTTCTCCCAGATAAGAGTCTGCGCACTTAACCACTACATCAAACTGACTTACAAGTGCCAGAGCAGAATTCATCAGAGAAGGGGCACTCCCCATCACTCGCATGCAGATAGGGCTGCCAAGTCTGTGTTGGAAAATACCTGGAGACTTTGGGGACAGATCTGGGAGAGGGCAGGGTTTGAGGAGGGGAGGGGCCTCAGCATGGTACAATGCCATAAAGTCCACCCTTCAAAGCAGCCATTTTCTGCAGTGGAGCTGACCTCTGCCAGCTGGAGATCAGTTATAAAAAGTAGGAAATCTCCAGGTTCTACCTGGAGTCTGGCAACCCTACATGTAGGAGTGGAATGCCTCTTCTAAGATGATGCCTTCTTCATGCATCATTAAAAAAAAAACCTATACAACATTTTTTCTCATATGCAAATTTGTATATAAGTTTAGTTGATAACTCAATGAAACAATTGAAACTCAGCCAATGAAAATTTCTTTAATGGAATGATCTCTCTCTTTTTCTCTGACAACCAAGAACCCACAGATACAAGATGAATTTCCACAAGGCCCTTTCTGTGTCTCCCCATTCCTCTTTCAGAAGACATCAGGATGGTCATTTCCCCAAGGGCCTTGTGTCCTCGTTACAACTCTGAAAAGTCATGGGGTGGAATGCACACCCAATCTCCCACCTCTTTCTTCTCACTGCAATGTCATAAAATCATTATGAATATAATCATTTCTTTTTTAAAAAAAAATCTATATTTGATATCTGAAAGACCAAAAATACTACTGGACTCATCAGCAAATACCAGTACAACTGCAGCAAATGGGATCCTCCCAGGGCTTTTTTGGTAGAAAAAGCCCAGCACGAACTCATTTGCATATTAGGCCACATCCCCTGACACCAACCCAGCTGGAACTGTGTTCCTGTGCATTCTTGCTTTTAAAAAAAGTCCTGGATCCTCCATTTGGTTAGTAGGTTTGAACATGTTAGTGGGATTCTGAGAGGGAAAACATTCGCAATCCTGCCTGAATGGAACTTGAACTGAGTCAGTAAATATTTCTTGCTGCCACTGGCTAGGAGACAGTTCTGCTGCTATATTCCTCAGCCAGGCTATCAGCCAGGGGCAAAGGGCAAAGGAAAAGGTTTTAATGGTTGATTAAATCTGAGGATGAAAGAGATTCTAGGAGCACAACCTTCCACTGAAGTCCAGGGAGTGAAATGTGGGGCAAACACTAAGTGCTGAAAATGCTCCTGGTTTCAGGGATATATTTGCATTGACCATTGCTACTGTGTTACGAGGGAAAGGATCAGATAATTTCAGACATTGAGATAGAGGGGTTTTCTGCATTCTCATTTTCCCCTGCTTGCACGTTCCTGTTTCTTCCAGGTGGTAGTGGGGGGGGGGGGGAGTTTCTGTTCTGCATGTGTTTTGCTTTCTCTAGTGGTCAGTTTGATTACACCGGTTTATGACTGGCGTATCTCCCTGCAGATTTAAACTGCCAGACATAAGCCAGTGTAAGACTGAATCAACCACTAGAGGGAGCAAAACATGTGGATAGACACTCCCCCCCCCCACCCCCCAAGGATGTTTCAACTGAGGAAAATGAGAATATAGAAAAGCCCATGGTTCTCATCAGTGCTGTTCTGTCCATCTCCACTTGTGAGGTCCAGGACAAACATTCCCATTCCTTCCTTCCCACTAAAAATGGTTCTGAGGTGCCTCATTAAGAAACCTCTGTTACTTACCACTTTCAGTAACCCATTCACATTCTTTACTGCACTCACTCCATGGGCCATTATAGGCACCCATATGTGCTTTTGCTCGCATCTTTGCCTTGTAACGGGTTCCTGGTTTCAGCGACTGATAGCTGAAGGTGAATTGCAAGACATTTTCACTGATGTTCTGAAGATGGATCTGGGAAGAGAAAGGAGTACATTATTATTATTTTAAAATTCCAGGTCTTGTTCACCTACTATGATGCCATCAACTGCTGCCTACCTTCCCTGGCATGTCAGCCTCCCAGTATAAGACTTGATATATCCTTGGACAAGCTTGATTTGTGTTATTCCATTGCAGTTTATACATCTGGTTGTTTAGTGTTGTCACAGAGAGTTCATTGGGAGGCTCCACCTTGACTAGAAAACAGAAACGGTATCAGGCTATGGACCCATCCATCCAATTACTTTCCCTCACTCACTCTCTATCACTTTCCCACAAGGTACTGATGCAAGGACAAAGCATTGTTCAGTGCATATGAGGGACACAGGTAGCAGAAAACAAGAACAAGTTCTTTTTACAGTGTGGATCATAACAGGCTAAAGGGCTATTGCCAACCTAGTCAGGACAAGGGCAAGATAAACTCATGCAAAGTAAAAATGCACCTCATAATTAGCAATGTCACTAATGTTATCATCTGGTCCAGTGCATGAACATTTCCAGCATGTAATAGGCAGTATTCCATACTGAGTACCATATTGCTGGTATATAAAGTGAACTTGTGAGCTAGCATTGGTTAGGAGTTAACTCTGGATCAGCAGAGATCTTTGGCACCTGGAAATGACATACCTCTGTGCTAGTTCTTGGGATGCTGTTGTGAGCATGCTCAATAGCATCACTGCAAGTGCAAGGAATTTTTTGAGTAGTTTCCAGAATGCCTGATATATCTACTGAGAAAATGGACACTCTGGAAACTATATTTCCCAGAAACCTTAGCAGATGTGATGCTGCCATTTCAGTGACCTGGGTGCTAAGGAAGAACAAAAAGGCCGTTACAACTGCAGCTGCTGTAAGCAGTAGTGATTGGCAGAGAAGAGCTCAGGGGCTCATGGATGAAGAGACTGGAAAATGAAGGAGAGTTTGGAGGCTCAGAGGATAAAACATCTGAGCCCCATTCTAATTCCTAAAGCATAATCAGTTGTTACAAAGTTAGAGTCCAATAGAACCTTTAAGACCAACAAAGTTTTATTCAGGCTGTGAACTTTCATGTGTATGTTTTGTGTCCTGTTTGACAAAGTGTACGTGCATACAAAAGAGGCTCACTGTTGGTTACTGGTACAATCATTTTCTCTTCTTCCTTGGGCCGCACAGTTATAAGGTATTGGCTTAGCCGCTTGGGGCTGGTGACATGGATCTCACAGCTTTGCAAGACATGAGGAGTGCCCGGCAATTCCTTTTCCTCAACTGGAGAGCATTGCATCTCTCTGAGGAACAAGAAATATGACATGAAAAGGCTAAGTCAAAGGCAAGCAAAATAAATCAGGAAATCAGTGGTACTAATAAAATTTATTCTGACATAAAGTTTCATGAGTTAAAGATCACTTCACCAAATATATTCTTGTGTAAAATCCACAGGCCAATGTATATATATACTACACAAATAGGTAGGATTGCCAGGTCTGGGTTGGAAAATATCTGGAGACTTTAGGGGTCGATCCATGAGAAGGCAGAATTTGGGAAGGGAAGGGGCCCCAGCATGGTACAATGCCATAAAGTCCACCCTTTAAAGCAACCATTTTCTGCAGGGGAGCTGATCTCTGCCAGCTGGAGATCAGTTGTAAACATGGGAGATCTCCAGATCACACCTGAAGACTGGCAACCCTACAAATGGGGGCTGGGGGATGCAAGCAGACTCCAAGGCAGCTTTGCTCAAAGAACGTTCACTTACACAGATTCTGGGCTGATTTTGTAGAAAAGCGCAAACATGACAGAACCAGTGTCCTCTCGCCTCACCTCCCAGCTGCAGTTTAGCCGATCTAGGCCATTAAACAGACATCGAAGGCTCTTGGGTTGAGCTTCGTCACCTAGCAGAGACACCAAGGATATTTATTTATTTTAAAAATATTTCTATGCTACTCCTTCCCATCATTCAGGGGGGCTTACAAACAGCTTAAAAGCAGCTTTATGCAACAAAATAAAACCATATAATCCCCCCCCCCGGGGAGGAGGACATAAGAAGAATCATTCTGTCCATAAATGATAAGTGCCACTGAAATCTGCTCAGCCAAATGCTGTCACAAATAGAAAGGATCTGCACACCTTCCTAAAGGCCTTCCTCATTCTCATGGAGAGCCCATTCTATGGGGTCATGGAGAAGGCTCTGGAATGTGTACAGTTGGACCAGCTTTTACTGCACTGTGGTTACTGACAAGAGCACAGGCTCAAACAACCAGAGCTGGAGCAAGGTAGCATATCTGGAGCTCTGATGTGGGACATCTGGAACTTTGCAAATGGAGGGCTGAGTGGCCCTCCCCCTTTCTGTTCTTGTATTGCTGTTTCTCTGCTGCAATCAATAACTCCTCAATTCTGGTTTAACTTGATGAGTGTCTAAAATTAATTCCTGGATCACCTGTAGTGTAATGTATTTGTGTTTCCCCACCTGCATGTTACATACCAAAGTACACTGATAAAACACTGCAAAAAGCACCCTTATAGTAACTGCAAATATGACAAACAGGTAGCATCAATAGTGCATGACAGTGCCAAGTTTACAGCACGTGTCACTATTCAACAGTGGACCCACCATGCCATTTTGGAATGCATACAGAAGCAGGGCTGACCCAGCCTAGCTAGGGCAGAGACCGAGAAATGCTCAAAGCAAGCTGAATGCATTTGTGACTCTAGTATTTCTATCTTTGTGCATGTTCCCAAACTCTGCATCCAAACCATGCCTTGTACCTCAAAGCTATTTTTCATCAGTGATGTTTATTCCCAGGGCTTTTTTTGTAGGAAGAAGCTCAGCAGGAACTCATTTGCATATTAGGCCACACCCCCTGATGTTACCATTGTTTTGCACAGGGCCCAAAGGCGCTCATTTGCATATTAGGTCACACCCCCTGACATCAAGCCAGCATGAACTGCATTCCTGTGCGTTCCTGCTAGAAAAAAAGCCCTGCTCGTTCCTTTTTTAAAATGTTTTTGAGTCATAATTTACCAGAAAGCTTTCTGGTGCACCATCACGTTAACCAGTCACTCTATGTATATTCACATGGTTACCCCATTCTTTTTGTTCTGTGCCTTACAGATGCAAAATGTGCTTCTATGCATTGGGAAAACACCTAGAGTTGCCAGGTCCAATTCAAGAAATAGACTACTGCAATTCAAGACTAGACTACTGCAATGCCCTCTACATGGGGCTGCCCTTATGCCGAACATGGAAACTTCAGGTAGTGCAGAACGCGGCGGCCAGGCTGCTGCTGGGGCTACCTCGGTGGGAACACGTGCAGCCTGGGCTGCGGGGCCTGCACTGGCTGCCGGTTGTGTACCGTGTTCGCTATAAGGTGCTGGTTATTACCTTTAAAGCCCTATATGGCCGAGGACCTGCCTACCTTAGGGACCGCCTCTCCCCATATGTTCCCCAGAGAGCACTGAGATCTAGCTCCCAAAACCTCTTAAAAATCCCTGGGCCAAGAGAGGCTAGACTGAAGACAACCAGGGAGCAAGCCTTTTCAGCAATGGCCCCTCGATGGTGGAATCAACTTCCAGAGATGGTGCGAGCCCTGCGGGACCTGAACCAGTTCCTCAGGGCTTGCAAAACCTCTCTGTTTCAGCTTGCCTTTGGGACAGAACCTGGTTAAATGGATCTGTAGCCATCCAGCCATCTTGTGCATGAATGTGATCTACAGCACTTTATAGCACCGTTTTATCCATCTAATTAACTATGTAATTGAATTGTAACTGAATTGTATTTTAAAATTGTTTGTTTTATATTGTATTTTACTTATATCACGGTGTTCCGTGTCTGTGAGCCGCCCTGAGCCCGCCATCGGCGGGGGAGGGCGGGATATAAAAATAAACTTATCTTATCTTATCTTAATATCTGGGGACTTTGGTGGTGGAGCCAGGAGCAAGATTGTGACAAGCACGACTGGTCATCACATTTAAAGGGACGGTTCGCCTTTTAAATATCCTCCCTCCATTGGTAATAATGGAGGATAGGGCACCTTCTTTTGTGGCTCATTGAATTAAGCCCCCTGATCCAATTTTTTTTTAAACTTAAGGGGGTTTTTTAGGAGAGGCACCAGATGCTATGCTGAAAATTTGGTGCCTCTACCTCAAAAACCAGCCTCCCTGAGCCCCAGATACCCATGAATCAATTCTCCATTATAATGGAGTGCCAACCCTGCTTCCATATGCACTCCCAAAAGGCATGGTGAATCCACTGTTGAGTAGTAACACATGCTGTAAACTTGGCACTGTGTATAATGGAGTGCTCAGCAGACATCCCACCCTCTTGCTTTCTGATAAATCTGAAGCAGTGTGAGGGCCTCCAAACCAGGGAATCCCCTGACCTCACCTGGAGATTGGCAACCCTAACACACCACACATAAAGACCAGTCACACACTTTCAGCCTATCCCATGAGGTTAGAGGGGTTGCAGTGAGGATAAAAGGGAGAGGTAACAGTATAAATTAAGTAAACAGATAAATCAATGTATAAAGCCCACCCTGTTATCTCTGTTGAAATCTATTGCATGTTGCAAGTCTGATGTCTGTTTTTTTCCCCACATGAATTGACATGGTTTTCCAACCTGTGACCACTCACAGCCCACAGTAATATGTGCTCTTTTCTGCCCACAATCTTCCACTTTCCCAGAAGGTTGCATAACACGGAAACTCTGGATTATCCAAACAGCTCAGGACTCTTGGACCCAGATCCTCACAGTAGAGTCTGCCACCATCTAGAGATGTTAGGCATATTACTGAAATAATCTGCTCCAGTCTCCGCACATGTGTGAGATAAAACACTCCAGAATCCTGTGGGTGTATTTTTTTTAGGGGCAAAGAAACTCCACTGTGCCCCACCCACTTGCATTCATATGTCTTGGCAAACTGAAGCTTGATTCAAAGATTCCCAAGGCAGAGGAGAGCACAAGCACAGCTACAAACTGAGGATCAAATGAGATGACACATGTGACACCACTTGGTTGGGGACAGTCAAAGGTAACATCATAGAAAAAAAACATTGCTAAGCACTTCAGAGCCCAGTTTGGCCTGGAAGTGCCATGCAAGGGTGGGGGGGAGAGACAAACTTCAGTCTTCCCTCCTGTGACATTTTCCCAAGCAGAAATGTCCACCGGGAGAGGAGGCTCTGTTTGCCCCACAGTGGAATGCCACATGTATTGACTACAGCACATAGAACCTCATAACAGGGCAAACATGACCAGTGTCTGCTGTCATCATGAACCATTTCTCCAGCATTTTTACCTTCCTTGGTTGTCCAGTTCACAGCAGAGCTCCATTCACTGTAATGACCTGAAAGATTATTGTCTTGGTGTGGTTTGCTTCGCACACGAGCAACATAAGGACTCCCAGACACCAGCTTATCATGATGGACAAGGCAGCGTGAAACATTTGAGACAAACACAGAAGTAGATCTCTGTCAAATGAGAGAGAGATTGGCATGGAAAAGGAATGAATGAAGGGAGAGTAGGAAGACTCTCTTTCATGAGTGAAAGGCACACCTTTGCCTGCAAAGGACCCCAGGTTCAATCCCTCTTGAGTTCATGTAAACGATCTAAGTTCACAGATGTTGGTAAGCAACCTGTCTGCTTGAGAACATGGAGAGAACCATTACTAGTAACAGTAGACAGTCCTAAGGTATGTGAATTCAGTTGGACTCAGTAGAGCAGCTATATACGGCCAAGAAAAACCATAGCTCTTATATTATTTGTATTTCAATCTGTAATGCAAGAATATCAAATATTTTATTCTTTCAGTGTCAAACATTTCAGGAAACTTTGCAGAAATTGGTGGAACAAGAATCCTGTTGAGGAGAGGAAAAAATGAAATGGCACACCTAAGCATTTGTGGGAAATGTGTCCCGGGTCAGTGATGTCTTTCTCAGATTCTGAATGCGGCTGCAAGTTTTTCATGAGCCCCGTGAAGCCAGCTTAGCACTGACGTTTGCAAAGGGGTAGTTGTGTCAGTCTTTTGTAGCAAAACAAAAGTTCTATGACACCTTAAGGGCTAACAACCAAGGCTTTTTTGGAGGGGGGGAGGGATATGGCAGAATGGAGTTCTGGAACCTCTTTGAGGAAACAATTTTTTTAAAAAAATTAAGTTCATGAGGAGCACCCATGTTTCTCCTTCTTAAGAGTTCCTCCTCTTGAGAGTTCCAGCTCCTCTTTTTCCAGACGAAAAAGCCCTGCTAATAACATTAATTTCAATATGAGCTTTTGCTCACTGAAAAAAATGAGTTACAACTCATGAAAGTTCATATTGAAATAAACAGTGTTACTCTTTAATGTGTTTCTCTTTAATAAAAACTCTTTTGTTTTTGTTAGCATTGATGTGCAATTGATCCTGATTGATCCTAAGAGGTGACATTACTCCTTGGCTACCTGCATATTTTCCATGTGGGGTGAGCAGAAGGGAGAGGGAGCTGGTTTTAATTGGGAGGGAAATGGCGCAGGAAAAGGGTTTGACATCCTTCACCTAACTGCTGCTCTGATCAAATTGGCACCAATGGCCTTCTTTCAGCTGAATTCATGGATTTTCTACATATTTTATTGTTCAGCCCAGGGATAGAATGCTCATGTTACCATGGATGAAAGCATTAATCGAAGCAAAAGGATTCTCTTAGTTTAGCAAACTTCTAGGGCCCTTCTGTGCAGAGGTACTCCAGTCTAAGCCCATTGATTTTGGTGGATTTGGATGGGGATAACTGAACATAGGATCAGACCATTCATAAAGTGTTACCAGGAACACCCTAGTGTAAACTCATTATATGCTACCTAGCCTGAAGAGCCCCCATTAATATCAACTATGAGTGCACTCCCAAAAAAAGATGATTATTTGGCCCATACAAAACCAAAGGCATGGGACAGAATCCTACACAAGATCTCTGGACTTTAAAGGATCAGGGATACAGGAACACAATGCCCCAAGAACATTTGACCTCAAGGTGTTAGAGTGGAAAGAAACACATTTTTTTCTGTTCCCATCGAAGTACGAACTCTTGATCAAAGCACAGAATTGATTAAAGGCTCTCTGTACATAGAAACAGTCTAATAGTTCAGATGCACCTGAGATACACTGATCAAAGCCCTCTTTTAATCCACAAAGGTTCCTAATGCCTCGGCAATGATCACACATTACCCTGGTTTTGCAAGACAGTCAAAGCTATTAAGATATTCTTTGCAAATGTGGTTCCTGGACTGGAATAATCTGTCCACGAAAGACTGTTTGATCATCTCTCTGATAGCTTCAGCATATCTGTATGAATCTCAACAGCTACTAAAGGTGGATTTCGCTTGTATATTTCAATCCTTCTCTTTCTATAGGACAGGTGCATTATCCTATTATAGCCCGCCAGTCTCAAGACTGGGGCCTCTGTTTTTGGCAGATGGCTTCCATCTAAACCCATCTTTCCCCATCACTACAGCACTGCAGCATCTGTTCCTCTTCAAGACAGGCGGGCATGATTCCT
Source organism: Heteronotia binoei (assembly GCF_032191835.1). Lineage (NCBI taxonomy): Eukaryota > Metazoa > Chordata > Lepidosauria > Squamata > Gekkonidae > Heteronotia > Heteronotia binoei. The sequence goes on from NC_083230.1 coordinate 85,866,846, forward strand.
TTTCCTCCATTATGCTATCTGCTTGCCTTCCCTAATTTAACCTTTCATATCCTCTTTTTCATTTCCCTCCTCTTAGTTCTCCTATTTTCCATTGCAGACTGGTTCATCCTACTACATTTGGCTCCTTCCTACTGAATATAATTCAGGGTCTCATTATCCTAAATTCCATCCCCATTTATCCCTCCACACCTTCTAGTCCCATTTCTGAGTTGATTTGACTAGCCAAGCAGGAAGCACATAATTTGGATCCTAAAGATAACTTTAATTGGGAACTTTGCTTAAAATAACATAACTACATAGTAGGACATCATAAACTGATTGTCTGTATTTGGTTTCTATAGTACAACTGTCTACATATAAAATCAATAGAACCAGTTAGTTAAAACAAATTGCAACCCAATGACATCCTTTAAGTTTACAACATAAAGCAGAGATGTTCCACCAGCCTTTTGCCCGAGGACAGTGATGGTTGCTTTCTAGACATCAGGAGTAGGGAATCCCCCCCTCCTCCTCCACTTACAATTTGGGAGACCCAGGTTCAAATCCCCTCTCTGTCATGAAGCTTGTTAGATTCCCATGGACTAGTTTGTTCCTTCTCTGCCTAACCTAGCTCACAAGGGTGCTGTGATGATGAAGTGGAGGAAAGGAGAAATATATTCATTTTCTTCCTCTCCTTTCTCTTCTCCTATTTTCCCCATGTTGTCTCTTGCTGTACCGGCCAGGGATGCCCGTTCTGGGGTGGGAAATTCCTGGAGATTCTGGGGATGGAGCATAGGGAGGGTGGGGGTTGGGAAGGGGAGAGACCTCAGCAGGGCATAGTGCCTTACAATCCACGCTCTAAAGCAGCCATTTCTCCAGGTGACCTGATCTCTGTAATCTTGAGATCAGCTGTAATTTCTGGAGATCTCCAGGGTCTACGCGGAGGTTGGCAGATCTACATGCACTCACTGCCCATGAGCTAACATCCTTCTCTACTGGAGTCCAGTAGCACCTTTAAAACCAACTAAGTTTTATTCAGAATGTAAGTTTTTGTGTGTATGCACACTTCATAAGAGGATGAAAACTTACATTCTGAATAAAACTTCGTTGGTCTTAAAAGTGCTACTGGACTCCAACTTTGGATCATCCTTCAACCTGGACTCCAACCTGCTTCTGGACTCCAACCTGGATCATCCTTCTCTTCTCCAACAGCTATTCCACAACCACAGTAACAGTGGCACCAATGCCTCTTGTACCTAAACGGAATATTGTATCCTGAACATAGATTCAGGATAAAAAGTGGAGGCATGCAGTTTGTGCTGTTAGACTACTATAAGGCTAACAAAATGAAAGATGATGTCTATAGCTCTCTGCCATTTTCTGTGTAGACTGGATACTGATATTAAAAAGCATGAAGTGATGATGAAGCAGTCTATATCGATGAGATAATTAGTTATGTGTACCATAATTCGTTAGTTGCAAAGGTGTGATAGGATGCCATTTCTCCTGCAATTCCTCCTGCAATAAACCAATATGACTGCTCTTCTGGAATACAAACAAACCTTCTGATTGCTGGAAGCCAATCCAAATGCCCTGTCTGGTCTTTTGTTGAATACTATATAAAACTGTTGTTATCCATATAACACACAAATGGCAACTGGAATGCTGCCATAAAACTAAATGGTTGCAAATACCTCCCAGGGTTCCCATTCCCTTTTGTAGACAACTTGATAGTCCAGAGCTTCATCCAGCCAGTGGCTTCCATTTGTTCCACCACCTGCATTCCATGTTAACAGGAAGTCACCTTCTTCTGTGAGGCTGATGTCTAGATCCTTTGGTGGAGGAAGCTGGACTAAGAGGATGAGAAAGAAGTGCACGGATCAGTCCTTTGCTATTAAAACAGCAGCAGCAACAAATGTTTGGTGGATGTTCAAATCCTTGAATTCTGTGTGCAAAGGTGTTTGTGGAGGGCTGAGCTACACAACTTTGAACAAGTTTTCTGCAAACTGTACCTGAAGGTTATCACAAATAATTGAGGGCAGGGAACCTGACTCTCTGTAAGTTGTGCACTATGGAAGACCCAGAACTGTAAACGTACATCTGAAGAATATGGGTTTTTTAAAAAAAAAAACCATGGGGAGAATTTGGTGGGGGAACTGGCAAGAGGAATATTTGTAAGGTGAGTGTCTGACCATATGTCTACCATAAGTTGTGTACCAAAAAAAATCATCTTGCGAAGGGAAAGGCAGTTGTGTGTAAATTCCAGGACTTTTTTTGAACAGTAATGTACAGGAAGGCAGTTCTGGCTGGCTGGTTGGCAGGGGTGTGCCCTAATATGCAAATGAGTAGAAATATGTGAATTTGTAGAAAAAGCTGTTTGAAACAATGGTGATGTCAGGGGTGTGGTTTAATATGCAAATGAGTTCCTGCTGGGCTTTTTCTACAAAAAAAGCCCTGGTCAGTTTATATAATGTTCCTGGAAAACTTGAATACAAACCATTATCGAAGAGGCTGACATTCAGTTGGACTTCCAGTTTCCGATCTGGTTTGAAAGTGTAGTAATCTGCTACTGAAGCATCAAAAAGGGACTGGTTTCTGTAGCAGTTCCAACTTTGAGAGTCTGTACTTGGGGAGCAACTGGTCATCTGTTTCAAGCGCCTATAAGCACCAGAAGAGCCCAATTTTATTTATTGATTTCAGGTATGACTCCAAGGAGTAGCTACTACTCCTCCCAAAGATTTCCTTTATACTCCCAGCTTTCAGTTACAGTATATTAAGCTCCTACAGCATGGATTACAATGCCTGCTTGCCTCATCCATTCACCCTCCTCCTCCACCCAAGCAGCAAGCAGAAGCTAACATACCTGCTGCGTCTTCCAGGCCAGCAGCAGGGCTGGGAGCATCCATCTGAGATTCCCCCCATCTAGGATCTCTGAGTTAGGGTAAATCCCTAGCAACTGATGGATTTGCAGTTCCATTCTAGGCAGAGTTACAGCTTGACAACAATGGACTTAGAAGGCTGTAACTCTGCTTAGAAGGCACTGTTGATCAAGAAGTAGTGGAGTTGCTGAATTGAGATTTAGCAGGAAACAGAATGTGTATGTGTTAGGTTGTTTTATTAGGAAGCTTGATTTTCTGGGCTCTCACCACCTTGGAAGAAGAATAAGAATAAGATCATAGTCAAGGTATGGCTGGTGGAGGTGGGGATTCTCGACACAAAATGCCTGGAGATTCCTTCTCTTCCATGCCATCCACAACCAGTTGCCTTCTAGCAAACTTCTAGCATCCAGTTCTAGAAGGGAACATTATCAACATCAAGGCCTTGGCCCTTACACTCTGTTTCTTGACCCTCCATGGCAACTGGTTGGCCTCTGTGTGAAAAGCTGGACTAGATAAAAGCCACCATGGGTGTAATCTCGAAGGTGTCTTCTCATGTTCTTACAACACTGCTAGATCCAGGTCTATTTTGAGATTGAACATTTTATTCAATATTGTTGTATTAGGAACAGGAAAATCTCATGACGGACAATGAAACAGAGCCTTTCATGTTATATAATGCCAGAGGGGAACTTGTGCTTAGGGTCCAGCTACACATTACTATGAAATCTTCATGACTGCTAGAGAACAACATGAGGTTTTGCATCACATATACAATGGGTGTTCTGTTCCTTACAGATACATCAGATCTTTTCTGCTTGCAGTCACAGCAGCCATGGATAAATGTCTTTAGGACCACTTCCTTGCTATTTTCACATTCTCCGACAGCTCCAGGGAGCTCTATTAGCTCTGCTGTGAAACTTACATGCACCTTAAAGCCTAATGAAATTTTATGAAAGTCAGCATAAATGTTTTTGACTTAGATCCCCTTGAAAGCTTATGGTGGAATAGAACTGTGTTAGCCTTCAAGGTGCCATAAGACCCTATTTACGTGGGGAGGAATTCCTCTCAGGGACTGAGCCTTGAGTTGAGCACAGAACATTCCTGTTTTAATTGACACGTTTTGGAGTATATTGTTCTCCCTCTGATCCCAGTGCTAACATTTCCTCCTCACTACTCTTTCCTTTTTTATTTACTCCTTGCAAATGGCAGTTTTGCTTTGGAAAATACAGTTGGGTAAACAAAAGACACAACACTTCATCTTCTGGAAGAGGTCAACACTCCACTTCCCTGTTTCTTGCAGACTCTTCTCTTTATCCTGTGCCTACTCCAAGATACAGTAGAGAAGCTTCTCTTTCACTTCCCTTCTTTTGATTGACTTTTCCAGCTTGTACTTAATAGGGTTGCCAGGTCTTACCAGGCTGCCAGAACAGGGATGTCCCTGTGCGCACTTTGTGTGTGCAGCACAATGACATCACCCAGAAGTGCCATAATCAGGCTGGGCGTGTCGCACGGTGGCGGTCTAGCATTTTGGTAAAAAGCTCTATGGTGCCGTAGAGTTTTTTAACCAAATGCTAGAGAGTCCCCACACAATGTGCCTGGCATAAGTATGTCATTTTCAGGTGACATAGATCAAAGAATCATAGAGTTGGACGGGACCTCCAGGGTCATCTAGTCCAACCCCCTGCACAATGCAGGAAACTCACAAATACCTCCCCCTAAATTCACAGGATTCTCATTGCTGTCAGATGGCCATCTAGCTTCTGTTTAAAAACCTCCGTGACGTCCTTGTGCTGGGCACACTGGGTACTGACGGAGCTCTTTGAGGGCAGGGCTCCCCACTGGCCAATCCTGTGCCCATGCATTGGAGACCCCAACTTTAGGAAACCCCACCCCCAGTGGGAGGCTGGGAACTATGTATTGTACTATGAATTCTTTTCCCAATGAGATAATGGGGGGAGATGCTGATGGGACCCTTGTGCCAGAAGTTGATGCATGATACATAGAAAACCCAGAAGATTGTAGTTCTGTGAGGAAAGCCAGCAATCATCAACACAGAATTCTCCACCTATCATCAATCTACCGCTTCCAGAATTCTTTGATGGAAGCCATGACAGTTCAACTGGTATAGAATGGATATACATTTTGTAACATATGTTGTAGAGAGGCAGAGTCCTAGGTCTCTTCTCAGCCTCACCCACTTCCCTTATCAGGGACAAGAATGTTAGTCATATAGTTAGACTGGTGTCAGCAGGAGTTTTGAAGATAATCATGAGAAGGAGCCCAGTCTCTGGAAACCCCCTTGACCACAGCAGCCTAGTTTCTCCTTGTTATTTTACAATGGCTAACCATTGAGTCACCCTGACCTGGATAGCCCAAGCTAGCCCGATCTCATCCAATCTTGGAAGCTGAGCAGGACTGACCTTGGCTAGTGAGACCTCCAAGGAATATCAGGGTTGTGATGTGGAGGCAGGCAATGGCAAACCACCTCCAAAGATCTTGAAAACCCTAAGGGGTCCCCCTAAATCAGCTTTGACAGTAAAACAACAACAACAAACAGTTGGCCACTCACATGTCTAGATCAGTCTTATAGAAAAGGTTCATCTTGACAAGCTTTTTTACATCTTGGCTCTCAGACCAGGTGCAGGATACAAATGATCTGTAGTCATTGATACATTGGAGGGATTCCATGAGCTGAGTCTCTGAAAACCAAAAAACAGCTTTCCTCATAAATTAAATTATAACTGATATCTTGTAGGGAAAAGGAGTACAGTAGAGAATTAATAGAAAACAACACCAGGGCAAGCTGGACCAAAGTGGAGTGTGGCAGTTTAGCCTGAAGGAGTGACACAGTTTGGCCCTGGAGAAAGGCAGGAGCCCAGGGGTGACAGAGGCTGATGGGACAAGTTTGGCTGTCCTAGCTGTATCCCAGGTTGCACCCCAACTTTACTCTATCAGCCTCTGTTGATGGTGGGTTGGAATGATTGAAATAACTAAATAAATCCCACAGCACTTGGTATCAGATAGTTGCAGAGGGTAGCTGTGTATGTTTGCAGTAGACCAGTTAGATTTGAGCCCAATATCACCTTAGAGACCAACAAGAGTTCTAAGGTGCAATCTTTCAAGAACCAAAGCTCTCTTTGCCAGACACAGTAGAATCACAGAAGTTAGTGGAAGCCAATAAGAATGGAGCCATCCTGTACTTGCATAACCCACCCCTTTGTATGCATGTTCTCTCCCTGGTTTCCATTTCGTAGAGCAACACTAGACAGAACACTAGGAGCTAGTTTGCATGTCTTATGGATAACTGCACACCTAACAGTATAACCAAAGAGATGGACACTGTTCAGAATTCTAAAGAGTGAATGGAAAGAAATAGGAAAGGGAAGAATAGAGAGAGCAGGGAAGAAACAATGCAAAACTCACGTTTAGCTTCATAAATATGCAAGATAAAACTCAAAGTCAGGAGACCACTGAAGAAACTCATATTCTTCCGTTGCTTTTCCTCTGGATATATGAGGTTGAAGAACTTTCCTTGTTTTGAGTAATGACAGCTGTTCACTTTGCAACTCTTTCTGTGTCACCTAATGAATAGGGGAGGAAAGTGTTCACTGTGAGAAATACTAACCCAAAACTGCCTCATTTCACAAAACAGTGGCTTTCAAATGTTCTAGCTGGAGGGAGCCTAAGACATTGACTTTTTCTACTATGGTAACCCAGGGAACTGCCATTTGTTGCAGAGGATTCAGTGATATGTGCATAGCCAGCTCAGGGGGTCACTCCCTAGACCTGCTAGGCCTCACCATCAACTGGGGCTGCCGAGCTCCCGGGCTGGGTGGGGTTTCCCCCACCCTGTAGGTTCCTAACCTGCTGGCCCACATTTGGCCGGCGGGGGGGGGGATTTCCTCCAACGTCGTTGGCGCAATGACATCACCCTAGGGTTGCCAAGTCCCCACCTGGGGATTGGCAACCCTACATCACCCAGAAGTGACATCATTGTACTGGTGATGCCGCTGCTCTAGGCATTTCCAGGGAAACTGTATAGTTTTCCCAGACGCTCTAGCAATTTGGGAGGGAAAACTCTATGGTACAATAGGAACCGTACTATCACCACATGGGAATCCTACCATCACCACATGGGAACTGAAAGCACTACTGTTAGGGTTGCCAAGTCCTACCTTCTTCATAGCGTAGGGTTGTCAAATGCCTCTTGCAGATGACATTTTTTATGTGTGCAATGACATCACCCAGAAGTGACATCATCGCACCGCCACACACAGGCTGCTCTAGGTGTTTCCGGAAAAACTCTATGGTACCTAGAGCAGCCGGCATGCGGCATCACAGGCGCAATGACGTCACTTCCGGGTGACATCATTGCACCGTTGATGTCAGGAGAGGTTCCCTCTGCTGCCTCAATGTGGGCCAATGGGTTAGGAGGGTGGGAGAACCCCCGCTTGGCCCAGGTGCTTGGCAGCCCTATCCTAGCAGGACTTGCTGGGAGATTCTACTGTGTGTGCTGTGTGGACATGACATCATCATGCCACTGATGTTTTGGCAAAACCCTATGTATGAGTCCAAATTTACCATAGAGTTTATATAAAAACTAGAGTGTTGCTGTGCAACATTGGTGGTACAATGATGTCATTTCTGGGTGTCATCATCACGCCACGTTTGGGGCATTTGCAGGCAGCATTCCCACCACCACCACTGGCTAGCTGGCCAGGCTCACCCAGACTGGGGGGCTGACAACCCTAACTACTGTACTGTAGTAGGGAACAAGTTGAACAAAGTTTGAGTCCAATGACACCTTTAGCACCAACAAAGTTTTATTCAAGATATAAGCTTTCATGTGCACATGTGTACTTCTTCAGATACGTTGAAATGGAAATTAATAGTTCGTACATTTAAGTAGAAGGTGAACAGGAAATTAACATACGACAATGAAGATGTTTAATAGATTCAAGGAACGAACAGGAATAACAAGCTTATTCGTTAATATGATTATTTTGGGGTTTATTTCTGGGGGCGGGGAGACATAGTGAAGGAAATAAATATGTCAGAATTGGAGCTTGATGGGCAGATGTATCCGTAATTATGGAATGGTGAGGCTAATTAACTGAAACTTTACCATTATGTTCCATCTGTCTCCTCTCAAGCATGAAGGCAACCTAACAGCATTTTCTTCTTTGAAGTGGGATGATTGGCTGTATAGAGTCATCTCCATGTCCCCAGACTAGAGAACTTTATTCCAATTTACCATTCCAAATTACATTACATTCTACTATTCATTACATTACATTACTCTCTATTATTCTAATCTATTATTCCAAATAAGAAATAAAGAGGACATATGGCCCTTCTGGGAGATTGGTGAGAATACAGATGTAAGGGCTAAATGAGATTTGCATATGTAGTAAGATTTAAAAAAAATAATCCCTGTTAAATCCTGGGGATTCCATCGTTCTAAGTGTTGTAGTAACTTGCAACTCAGCAATTTTTCTTTCTAGTCTGTTCCTGAAATTCTTTTGCAATAAAACAGCTACATGGAGCTCATTGTATGTCCTAAAAGGTTGAAGGTTTCTCAGTCTTGTGATCCCTGATGTCAGATTTGTCTATTTAGAAGAAGAAGAAGACTGAAGATATATACCCCACCCTTCTCTCTGAATCAGAGACTCAGGGAGGCTTACAATCTCCTATATCTTCTCCCCCCACAACAGACACCCTGTGAGGTGGGTGGGGTTGAGAGAGCTCTTACAACAGCTGCCCTTTCAAGGACAACTCCTGCAATAGCTATGGCTAACCCAAAGTCATTCCAGCAGCTGTAAGTGGAGGAGTAGGGAGTCAAACCCTGTTCTCTTCAGATAAGAGTCCGCACACTTAATTAACCACTATACCAAACTGGTTCTCCTTTATCCTTTGGTGTAGGGTTTGACCAGTTTGGCCTATGTAGAGAACCAAAGGGCATTGTTGGCATTTAATGGCATATACAATGTTGGAATATGAGCTTGTTGTTGTCATCAAATGTCGTTTCTCATTAAGAAACAATTGCCAAAGTTCCAACACCCACCAAGATCTCCAGAACACTTTCAGAAAACCACCAACATTTTTGCCACTTACTAAAATGATTTCCAGAAAGACCAGAGCAGAGGAAGGGCCAAATTTCCACCTCTGCGCTGATGGGGAGCATAATCTGTACTCTGGTTTCCTTTCACATCATGTACATCTTTCTCCTTTTATAAGGAGAAGTGAGAAGAAGAGACAAGGTGATTCTATTGACCCAGGGTTATTTTCCATCTTTTGAAAAGCAAAAAAGAGGACACACTTCCTGACCGACTACTTCAAATGAATGATCACTATGACAAATCTAATTGTAGATACTCCTACTATTTAAACTGTGATAATTGCTATTAACAAGGAATAGTCCTAACCTTCCAACCCCAAAAGAGTACATTTTCATTAGCTTTTTAAAAAGAGCCCAAAAGAGGATGAACATCAGAAAAAGGACATCTGGTAACCCTAACTGAGCCAAAGTAGGAGCTCCCTCTCACCTGCTCATTGTGGAATTTTCTTATACTGAGCTCAAAGAGAATCTGGCTCCCAACCCTTGACGGGGGGGATGCCTTTGGTACTGGTGACAAGGGTGAAGAATAGGTGTTATCCTGGATTCTGGATCCCTCCCTTCTTATGGAGTCCCAGGTTACCTTGGTTGCAAGATCAGCCTTTTATTAACTTCAACTGGTCAAGCAACTGGTTCCTTATCTCACTCCCCAGGACCTTGCTGCAGTGATCCATGCAATGGTCTCTTCCATACTTGATTATTGTAACTCACTCTATGTGGGGCTGCAGAAATTGCAGCTGGTGCAGAATGCAGCAGAACCAGTGGTGGGATTCAGCAGGTTCGCACCACTTCTATGGAACCGTTACCTAATGCGCTATCGGTTCTATAGAACCGTTTGTTGGTCGGGCACCCTCGGATCAACGGGGACTTTCCCCTCTAAGTGCCTAAAACTCACCAGTTTCTTTCCCCCACCAGACTGCAAAAAAGCCCAAGCGAACAAGTTAGACGCGCGCCCTGCCAGGAATTGCGTCTCACTCCCTCCAGCCCCTTCCAGCTTCACCACTCCCACGTGTGATTAAAACCCAGGCGCCGAGGAAAAAGCAGCTCAAGCTAACCACTTTGGCGCCTTCTGGGACTCGTAGTCCTTGCGCTCGGTAGCGCAGCAGGCAGGAGGCTCGAAAGACTACCAGACCCGGCATGCCCCTCGGCAAAGAAGGGCTCCGCTTGCTCGTGCGCGCTCGCGGAGTCAGGAAGCCCCGCCCACTTTCATTCCTGGAAGGATGAGTAGGCGAAGGTCTGTGGGCTGCAAACGCTTGTGGGGGCGTCGGGCTTGTTTGGTTTTTTTGCAAATGGCAGTCAAATTAGGTGACAGATTTTTCTTTTTGCAGAGAGATAAATATTGGAGCGTGTTGCCATGTATGAAAAACAAGGCTTGATAGCTGGGCTATTCCCCAGCCAATGGTTGATCTGTTCAGATGGGTTCTGTGGCATGCGTTTGGGAGCCCCAACTGTAGTAGCTTTCAGGTGATGGTAAAAAACCCCTCTGCCTGGACATGTGAGTCCTCCACCCGTGTTTGCTCAAGCTTGTATAACCAGCTTTGGTTGGCACACTGCTTTTTTAGGGAGGCCAGCCTTTTAAGCTCACATTGCCAGAGTGACACTTCATTCTGCAAAGCCGGGGTGTCAACCATCTGACCTGGGGGCTGAACTCAAAGTTGAACTTGTTGATCTTCTGACAAAAATATGTAATCTTTCATTGAAATCTGCCTCCGTTCCTGAAAACTGGAAGGTAGCAAATGTCACCCCCATCTTTAAAAAGGGTTCCAGAGGATTTCCGGGAAATTACAGGCCAGTCAGTCTGACTTCAATACCGGGAAAGTTGTTAGAAACCATTATCAAGGACAGAATGAGCAGGCACATTGATGAACACGGGTTATTGAGGAAGACTCAGGGTGGGTTCTGTAAGGGAAGATCTTGCCTCACTAACCTGTTACAGTTCTTTGAGGGGGTGGACAAAGGGGACCCAATAGATGTTGTTTACCTTGACTTCCAGAAAGCTTTTGATAAAGTTCCTCATCAAAGGCTCCTTAGAAAGCTTGAGAGTCATGGAGTAAAAGGACAGGTCCTCTTGTGGATCAAAAACCGGCTGAGTAATAGGAAATAGAGAGTGAGTATAAATGGGCAGTCTTCGCAGTGGAGGACGGTAGTGCCTCTCTCCAAAATACCCTCCCAGCTTCAAAAAGATTGGACCAGGGGGTCCAATTCTATGAGCCCCAAAAGAAGGTGCCCTTATCCTTCATTATTTCCTATGAAAGGAAGGCATTGAAAAGGTGTGCCATCCCTTTAAATGTGAGGGCCAGAACTCCCAATATGGAAATATCTTCAATAAATCTTTCTTTAAACATAATCTAGTTGTCTTTACCTCTTTTACTGTTCTTATTGCAGTATTTAATGCGTGAATTATTAAACTACCTTTCGGTATATCTTTTGATATAGTTAAAATGGTCATTAGGACATAGAACCTGTTGTTAATTTATTTGAATCCCACCACTGAGCAGAACATGTATTGATGGTGATATCTGTGTAGGCTCACATTCAGCCAGTGCTGCATCAGCTGCATTGGCTGCCTATAGAATATAGAATCCAGTTCAAGGTTCTAGTGCTGACATTTAAAGCTCTATGCAACCAGGCACCTGCATATCTCAGGGACCATCCCTTCCCATATGTGCCCTGCAGAGCTTTGTGATCAAGCAACCAACACCTTCTGGTTATCCCTGGCCCAAAGGATTTCTGACTGGCCTCAACCAGGGCAAGGGCTATTTCAGCCCTGGTCCCAGTCTGGTGGAACAAGTTCCCGTCTGAGATCAGGGCCCAGCAAGATATATTGCAATTCCACAGGGCCTGTAAAACAGGGCTTTCAACTGAGGCAACAGACATCCAGATCTCCATCTTTTGGCCTCCCCTGCTATCTGCTCAGCCTAGTGAGCTCAACATCCCATGACATCACCCAAAAGACTTCTATTTGTCTATGTTGTGTATGTGCCTTAAAGTATGTACTTCCTGCTGGCTCATTGGAGCCAGGAAAGCAGAGCTTGAGGACTGTATAACAATGGGTAGTGGGATCCAAATACCTACCGCCCTGCACCAATTACAAACCACTGCCTGTTTGAATGAACCAATGGCAGGCTAGCGCAGGAGATTAGAGTTGTACATAGGTTTGGCCCACAAGCCCTTAATCAGTCTATGTTAGAAGCAGCCTTCACCAAGCTTTCCGTAATAAAGAGCTGTCCTCACTATGATCTTGTCTCTGCAATACTTTGAACCCACTATATTATAGTGGAAACGAAGGTGGGATCCTGGTAGGCGATGCAGCAACCAGCAACGCACCACACATCGCAGCAAGCTCCAGCTCCGCGCATCGCACCGCCGTTGCTCACAAGTGTCGCCACGCCAGGACAGGACATGAGTCAGAGCCAAGCTTCCAGCTCCGCCAGCATCTGGGAAACAGCTTCTCCAAGGGCCAATCCCGACCAGGCCAAGGCGCCAGGCCCCCATGGGCAACTGCTGGAGTTCAACCCCAATCAACCCGAAAGGTGGGACCACTGGGTGAAGCGGCTCAACTTCTACCTCCTCAACCACGACGTCAAAAGCAAGAGGAAGCAGAAACAGCTTTTGCTCAGCCTCTGCAGAGAAGACACGCTAGCTCTGGCAGAGAACCTGATGTCGGCAGTGCGGCTAACAGATGACGCCACCACATACAAGGTCATCATGGAGAGGCTCACTGAGCATTTCTCACTCAGGCCAACACTCATGGCCCTGTGACTAGAATACCACAAGAGGGTACAGAAAGCCGGCGAGACCGCTTCGACCTTCTTAGTGGAGCTGCACCACCTGGCCCAAGATCGTGATTTTGCGAGCCTCGGTGAAGTGCTATTGTGCCGTTTCATGACAGGCCTCCGCGACGAGAAGCTGCAGGCCAAACTGACAAGGCACAAGAAGGTTATGCTGGCAGATGCCCTGGATGAGGCGGCCACCTATGAGAAGTCGCATAAGGAGCGGCGTACCAGTGCAACCAACCAGGTCTCCAGCGGGTCCAACTTGGAAGACGCCAATGAAGAAGACGCACTTCAGGCACGGCAGGCCCCGAAGTGCTCACAGCCATATGCCACTGACCCTACCTCGACCGGGGGATGTGCCAGCTGTGGGGAAGCCCACAAGCGCTGTTCCTGCAAGTTCCGGAATGCCGTGTGGAAGAACAGGGCACCTTGCACGGGTGTGTTGGTCAAAGTCGCAGCGGCCTGGCAGAAAACCGTGACAGAAAGATGGCCACCACCACAAGGTCACATTCGTGGAGGACATCCAGACACTCACTCCAGGCAAGTACAAGGTGACTGTGCTCATAGCGGGCAGGCCCTGCCCGATGGAAGTTGATTTAGGGGCGGGCCAGACGGTAATGTCGGCCCAGACATTCAGGTAACTGTGCCTGGAGAGGGAAACCCAGTTGAGCCCATCTCCCTTTGTAGTCCGGGACTTTCAGAAGAGGGAGGTCGCAGTACTGGGAGTAGGAAATGTCCATGTCAAGTACGGCCAGTTTTCCGGCTGGCTGCCCCGACAGTAGTCGAGGGGGAACTGTGCAGTCTACTGGGGTGGTCCTGGTTCAAGGCCCTGGGAATCTGGGTAACCAGCATCCATCACGCGCCCACGCCCTCCCAGACTAATTTCCAGAGCGTACGCGAAGAATTCCCCACCATTTTTAACAGCAGCCTGGGTACCTACACAGAAGAACCCATGACCCTACAACTAGACCCCAATGTGCATCCTTTTAGATTGAAGGCCCAGCAGGTGCCCCTGGTGTTAAAGCCCAAGATAGAGGAGGAGTTGGACAGCCTCGTGGCTCAAGGGGTACTGGAGCCGGTGGTGAACACCAAATGGGAAACCCCCATAGTCACTCCAGTAAAGCCCAACGGCAGCGTACATATTTGTGCAGATTACAAATGTACAATAAACAAAGCATTGAAAGGCCATGCTTATCCGGTGCCGTTGGTGGGTCACATGTTGGCCTCGCTGGCAGGAGTTAAGATTTTTGGGAAGCTAGATTTGGCTCAGGCTTATCAACAGCTTCCAGTAGACACCGCCACTGAAGACACAGACTATTGTCACACACAGTGGGGCTTTCAGGATCAAACAGCTGCAGTTCAGCATCAGCGTGGCCCCGGGGATCTTCCAGAACTTAATGGACTCTCTCCTTAAAGGCATTCCTGGGACCCAGCCGTTCTTTGATGATGTGCTGATCGCCACAGCCACGGAGGAGGAATTTGCATCCCACCTCTGAGCAGTATTACAGAGTTTTGACAGGGTGGGTTTGAAAGTCAAGAGGGAGAAATGTAAATTGGGGGTTACCAGCATCGACTTCCTGGGGTGCAGGGTGGATGAGCAAGGGATTCACCCAGCAAGGGATTCACCCAGCAAGGGACAAAATCAGGGTGATTTGTGATGCACCAGCCCCCAGGAACAAGGTGGAATTACAATCATTTTTGAAGCTTCTCAATTTCTACCACGCCTTCCTTCCCCACAAGGCGGTGGTAGCAGAACCTCTGCACTGCCTACTGGACAAAAGGGCTCCGTGGGTTTGAGGTCTTCAGCAAGCCTTGGCGTTTCAGGCGGTAAAGGACATTTTTACTTCCAACAGCTTGTTGGCGCACTTTGATGAGCGGCTGCCAGTTGTCTTGGCCTGCGATGCATCACCATATGGGATGGGGCGGTCTTAGCTCACATGCTGCCGGACAGCCGCGAGGTCCCAGTGGCATACTATTCCTGAACCTTGCAAAAGCCGGAGCACAACTACACGCAGATTGACAAGGAGGGTCTGACTATAGTTGCAGCGGTAAAGAAATTTCATAACTATTTGTACAGCCAGTCCTTCACAATACACACAGACCACAAGCCTTTGCTAGGACTGTTTGCCCCCGACTGCCAGAAGCCGCAAATGCTTTCACCGTGGGTCTTGCAGTGGTCCATCTTCCTTGCGGAGTACCAGTACAGCCTGTGCTACCAACCAGGGCCACACGGATGCGTTGAGCCGACTGCCGCTGCCTTCCATGGGCCCAGATCCTGCCCCGGTATACCAGATCATGTCATTGGAGTCCCTTCCAGACTACCCGGTACATGCTACGGACATTGTCCAATGCTCCAGGAAAGACAAGACCCTCTCGCGGGTCCTGGACTGGGTGTGGAGGGCTGGGTGGGTTCAGTATTCTCTGCGTTTGTATTCTGCTGGGACAAATTGTCTGTACACAAGGGGTGTCTGTTGTGGGGAAACAGGGTGGTGGTACCCCCTGTTTTAAGGCAGCAGGTCCTCAATGCACTACACGAGACACACCCCGGTATTATGCGCATGAAGGCGCTAGCCTGCAGTTATGTCTGGTGGCCAGGGATCAATGATGCCATTGAGTCCTGGGTAGCTCGTTGCCAGCCATGCCAGAAGATGCAGCCAGCTCCGCCTAGAGCCCCAGGTCAACAGTAGGAACACACATGAAACCTCTTGTCCCGCCTGCATTTAGATTTTGTGGGGCCCTTCCAGGGACAGGTTTTCTTCTTGATCATACATTCCCACTATAAGTGGCTAGAGGTAATACCGATAGCATCCACTTCCACCAGGGTGGCACTAGGGACGCTCCGAAGGGTTTTCGTCACACATGGGTTGCCAGACACCCTTGTCTCGGACAACTGGACGGCATTCACTTTGGCCAAGTTCCAAGACTTTTGTGGCCAAAATATAATAAAGCATATAAGATCAGCCCCCTTCCATCCCACCACAAACGGCCAAGCGGAGCGGATGCTGCGGGCTACCAAAGAATCACTCCGCCGCACCTTCCAGGGCAACTGGGAAGCCCGCCTAGCCAAATGCCTGCTCGCCCAGCACTATACCCCGAGAACGGTAACTGGCCGAAGCCCAGCAGAACTGCTTATGGGTAGGAGGCTTAACACATTACTAGAGCACCTGCACCCAGACCGGGCCCCAAACCTACAGGAGGTACCGGAGATGGTCCGGGCACCCAGAGGGTTCGACACAGGGGACCTGGTGTTCGCTAAAAACTTTGGAGGGGGAACGGCATGGATACCGACCCGAGTCTCCAGGGTACTGGGGGCCTTAATGTATGAGGTCACCTCAGAAGAGGGATACTCCATGAGGCAACATATAGACCAGTTTCAGCCCCACGAGGCACCAGAGGGCGGGGTAGCAAGCCCCAATGCCTCACTGGCTGGCAGTCCGAGTCTCCAGGGTACTGGGGGCCGTAATGTATAAGGTCACCTCAGAAGTGGGATTCACCATGAGACTACACATAGACCAGTTACAGCCCCGCGAGGCACCAGAGGGCGGGGTAGGAAGCCCCGATGCCTCACTGGCCTGCAGTCTGGAGGTGGAGATGGAGATGGAGGAAGCAACTGCCCCGGCAGCCGTGGCTCAACAGACACCCACACCGCAAGAGGAACTGGAACATCCAGCCAGGGCCGAACATCAGGAAGACCCCGAACCACTGGCCGAGGCTACAACACTACCAGGCCCCCAGCCTGCTGCACTCGAGGCTGAAACCTCCTTGCCTCAGGCCCCGGAACTCAGAAGGTCAACACACGAGCGACGCAAGCCAGCGTACCTACAGGACTATGTACAATAGGGCCTGCGAACTTAGGGGGGGAGGGGTGTTGTGTATGTGCCTTAAAGTATGTACTTCATTGGAGCCAGGAAAGCAGAGCTTGGGGACTGTATAACAATGGGTAGTGGGATCCCAATACCTACCGCCCTGCACCAATCATAGACCCCTGCCTGTTTGAATGAACCAATGGCAGGCTAGCGTGGGAGATTAGAGTTGTATATAGCAGGGGTGGCCAACGGTAGCTCTCCAGATGTTTTTTGCCTACAATTTCCATCAGCCCCAGCCATCAGCCATGCTGGCTGGGGCTGATGGGAGTTGTAGACAAAAAACATCTGGAGAGCTACTGTTGGCCACCCCTGGTATATAGGTTTGGCCCACAGGCCCTTAGTCAGTCTTTGTTGGAAGCAGCCTTCACCATGCTTTCCGTAATAAAGAGCTGTCCTCACTATGATCTCATCTCTGCAATGCTTTGAGCCCACTATATTATAGTCTATGTGTTTTAGTGGTAACTTCTACTGTAGTTTTAATATTGATTTGAAAATTTGTCTGAATGTTAAACCCTGTGAGCTGCCCTGAGCCTGCTTTGTGGGAAGGGCAGGATAGAAGTCAAAGAAAACAAACAAACAAACAAATGGGAAAATTCTGTAATCAGGTTCCAGCTGACACATCTTAGCAGCCTTCTCTTTCACTTCATGTTGCCCCTGTACTGTGCAATCCTAACATTTACATCTTTTTAAACCCATCAACATCAACAGACTTGAAAAAGTTTGCTTAGCATGGTACCTCTAATACGAACCATGACCTATCCATGTACAATTTTATGCAAACAAGTTCTGCCTATGAGGGCTATGTATTATTGTTTTTATAGTAGACAGAATATATGAAGAGAGGTTATTTTCATACAAAACTATATTTATTTATTTGATTTATATCCCGCCCTCCCCACCAAGGCGGGCTCAGGGCAGCTTACAACATAAAATCCAGAACAATTAAGATTAATAAATATTAAAATACATATTCAATAATTTACAATGTATCAGATTTTATATGTATAAAACCTGATGAACACTAAATTTTGTACAGTCTTGAACCCATCACTATCACCCTTGGGCCATGCACACTGAAGCTGAGCACAAACCAGGTGTTAAATAGTGTTCACTCAATGTTGGGTTCTTCCTAAAAATCTACCATATATATGTAAATAACCATCTTCCCCTCTACAAATAATTTAACAGTGTTGTCTCAGATCACAGTTTCATTTCATTATTGTGAACTCTACCCAGTGATACTTTTCTTCTATTCTCCACTTTCTGATCTCTGCTGTGAAGTTCACTGGATGACCTTGAGCCAGGCAGTCTCTTTCAGTCTAGCCTACCCCAATGGGGTTGTTAGGACTGGAGAATAACAAAGAGGACAGAGCCACATATGCCATCCAGTACATGTTGAAGAAAAAGCATAATTTTAAAAAAATATATGATAGAAGAAGAAATTTAAATTACCTCATTTTCAGGAAGCTGTTTGAGGTTACAAGAAAGACAGGCTTTCATTTACACAAGCAAAGTCTACTCTGAGAGATGAGGGAACAATTCTGCAGTCCCACGAACCTGGGTGGCCAGCCATTTTCTACTTCCATCTTTCATGAATCTGTGAAAAACAGCTTCTCTGAGGAGATTTGGAAAGAGGCTCTGTAGCTGGGATTTTGGCCTTGTTTCCCATGACCCACTGGTACAAAGGCTGTTCCTCAGCAGTAAAATGGGGAACAGCTCCTGTCTCATTGAACAGGAGAGGCTCAGACTGGAAATTGGGGAAAACTCCTGTCATTTTCACTCACTGTTTCATTGGAGGAACTGAGAAGGAAATCTCTGCATTGGGGGACAGGAATCCATTACTGTGCCTTCCCCAGAACCCAAAGTTCTGTCCAAGAAGTCTGAATCAACATGCCCCGCCCCATTTATGCCTTATTTCAATCACTGGCTGTGGAAGGCTGACATAAAGAAGTTGCTTTGCTACTTTGGGATTAGTGGGATAAGTAAAACTGCTAAAGTTTGTGTACTTGCTGAGCACACCATATGTTCCACTCAACAGGTGCTTTGGTGTTTCTGTATTTATGTTTTATATATTTAAATTTGCATTACAAAGACAAAAAAGTAATATAGAGTGATAAACACAAATAAAGAATTAAATTTTATTCCCATTACTTTCCAAAACAATTTTTGTAGTCTCTATATTGAAGGTCCCCCATACATAACATCTTTTTAACAAGTTTAAAAAATGGTTGAATATTATCTTGAAATCTCATATTCCAATAATCAATAAAATCCATTTTTCTACAAACTTGTCAGATGATTCTTTTTTTAACAGAATTTAAATTATGTCAAGATAGAAATAAATTAAAAGCACTTGACTAGACTCTTCTAAACTACTCTACCAAACAGAGGAAAGATTCTGATTTTCCATAAGAAAGTGATAAGCAATTTAGCAGAGGATAAGAAATTCATCATTAATTTTCAGTCAGAGATCAGTTCCTCACTAGCAGTTGCTTCATCCCCGAGTTTCTGCTTTCCCCAGTGCAAGTGATTAGCTCCCCACCAGTTGCTGCATGGGTGCATTTTGATCCACAGCTCCCTCCAATTTCCCTCTCAGCATCTGGATCTCCAAAAAGCAAGATCCTGTAGCCATGAGAGAAATTGGAGGGAGCTGTGGAGCAAAATGCGCCCGCACAGTAACTGGTGGGAAATTGATCGCTTGAGCCAGGGAAAACAGAAGCCTAGGAACAGAGCAACTGCTAGTGAGGAATTGGTGAGAGAGTCTCTTATGTGCCTGACTGTGTCTAAAATTTCTTTCCAAAAAGATTTAATCCAAGGACAAAGTAGGGTTGCCACCAGTCTCCAAGCGGGATCTGGAGATCTCCTAGAATTACAACTCTTCTCCAAACCACAGATAACAGTTTCTCTGGACAAAATGGCTGCTTTGGAGGGTGAACTCTATATGGGGTTGCCAGGTCCCCTTTGGCCCCCAGCAGGGGATGGGGTGGGTAGGGTTGTCAGATCCAGGCAGCTTGAAGACCTGGAGATGGAGCCTGGGGAGGACAAGGACCTCAGAGGGGTACAATGCCATAGAGTCCAACCTCCAACGCATCCATTTTCTCCAGGGGCACTAATCTCTGTAATCTGGAGATGAATTATCATATCACGGGAGTCCCCAGGTTCCACCTGGAGGCTGGCATCCCTGAAATTAGCATTATAGTTCATCGAAGTCCCTCCCCTCCCTAAACTATGCCCTTCTCAGGTGCCAAGCCCAAAGCCTCTGGAAATTTCCCAGTCCCAAGCAGGCAGTCATAAAGCCAAAATAGATATAACAAGTCTGCATATCCATTTCCACAATGCCAATT
The DNA here is from genome assembly GCF_032191835.1 of Heteronotia binoei. NCBI lineage: Eukaryota > Metazoa > Chordata > Lepidosauria > Squamata > Gekkonidae > Heteronotia > Heteronotia binoei. The sequence goes on from NC_083230.1 coordinate 85,886,805, forward strand.
GTTGTTTCTGCGTTCAAATAGCAAAACCACCCAGAAGATCCTCAGCAATGGTATGTGGTCACATCAAATTCAGCAGTGGATCCCAGTTTTCCAACTGTCACCAGAGTCCTAATGCCCAGGATCCTCCTCAGCCTCAAGGTCTAAAGACATTAGACTTTATGTGTCAGAAACACTGATTTGCCAGTAAGCAGGTGAGTTGCTTAGGCGGTCTATTAGCTTCTTGAATATACTCTCTTATAATAATGTTCAGTTGACCAAACAGCTTTGAAAAAACACATCAACTCCCCCCCCCCCCCGCCCACACACACACACACAAAGAAAAATCTACTGACCTTGTCATTATCAGAGTTACCTCAGAGTGACAATGAGAGACATCGTTGCCGACGCTGGAGACTGAGACCTCCTGGGCCTTGTTCACTGCCTGCTGGTCATAGGATCCTGCCAATTCCCCAGGCTCCAAATCTCCCCTTTCCTGAATGAAAATGCTATTTTGCATACAAATTGTGGGTTGTTCTCTCTCTGTCTCCACTTTTGAATTTTATTTGTCTTTCATAATCATTTCCTCTTCTGGTGAATACACATATCTCCACTTCTCAAACAGAGGAAGGAAGTTACTTTGTTTGCATTGTTTGCACAATTTCATTCTCTGGAAAAAGGATGAACTTTTAAAAATAAAAACACTGGCAACAGAGACCCCCTTATATCTCCTTGCTTCCCATCAGAGTGTCCTGTCCTAAGTACTTTGAAAGGGAAAATAAGGTTAAAAATGTGAAAATGGGCAGCTGAAGTTTTCCAAGGCCTGGAAATAAATATTCCTTTAGGTCACTAGGAAAGGAATCTGAATTTTTACTCAAGGGCAATTGTCAGCTTTATCTAGAATATTAGGGTTGCCAGGTCTGTGTTGGAAAATACCCAGACACTTTGGGGGTGGATCTGGGAGAAGATGGGGTTTGTGGAGGGGAGGGGCCTCAGCATGGTACAGTGCCATAGAGTCCTCCCTTCAGAGCAGCCATTTTCTCCAAGGGTAATGATAAAGACAACTGAAACTGGTGTCAATAGCAAACTATATATAACAACCACCAGAAGCAATGAAACTCTCACGCAAATCATGTATAAATGCATCCTTTAAGCGTAAAATAAAATAAAACAGAACTAAGGAACACTTAATACTTGAAATTTCCCCACACAATCTCACATCAGTCTTTTAAGAACAACTGCTTCTTCAAAGTCAATGTAGTGTAGATGTGGGTGGAGTCTTTAAATCTCTTAGTGTTCCACTCGTGAAAGTATAGAGAGAATAAGGATCCACTTTTGAAAGGAATCCTCACAGTTTTATAAGTTCTTCTTCAGTCTCTTTCTCCCAATGTCACACGGAGCTGTTATCATACATTACATAAATATTTGTGCAATTACAGTGAAATATCCCTCAATACAAAAGTCACAATGCATGCATACCCACAGCTCTATCCTTTACAACATGGATCAATGCATGCTCTCATCTGTGCTGGCAGGGACAATAACAATAAATCACATTAAAATTTATAAAACTATAACCCCTAACAAGATGATGTTCAGAAAAATGGTGTCCTGATAGTATTCAGTTATAAAGATGGTAAATGCCCTGCTTTCTGCCATCAGAAATGATGGCAGTAGCTCTAGGAATCACTGGAAATTCTATGGTAAAACCAATCAGTTCCTATGTAACCCTACCCTGCCATGACCTGCATCTAAGGTTAGCCTAACACAGCTGCACATATAGGCACACCACTTCTGGAACTGCCCAGTGTGTCCCATTGCTCTTAAGTCTGTATACAGTCCTAAAAATGGACAGAAGGAGAATCATGGGAGCTAGTCTCACACCAAGGACCCTGAAAGGCTGCTGAAAAGCAGAACATTTGTCTCCTATAATGGCACTCTTCCCCCTCCCCACATCAAGTAAATGCCAGCACTCTAGCAAGTCCCAACCCAGGCATCTCTCTCTCTCTGCCCTGTTTTCTCCCAAGTCATTAGAAGTGTTCTTCGTATGATATGATTCTTAAAATATCTATGACTTTCTGCTTTTTGATATTGCCCATAACCAGGCCTCAGATTCAGTGGAAGCTCACAGGAGCACAGCTCCTGAACCTTTCTGAGAGTTCCATAGGGTTGCCAAGTCCAATTCCAGAAATATCTGGGGACTTTGGGGGTGGAGCCAGGAGACTTTGGGGGTGGAGCCAGGAGACTTTGGGGGTGGAGCCAGGAGACATTGGGGTGGAGCTAGGAGCAGGGGTGTGACAAGCACAATTGAACTCCAAAGGGAGTTCTGTCCATCACAATTAAAGGGACCACACAGTAGTCCAATGAGATGGTATTGTTTCTGAATGCTCCTCCTTGCACAGAAAAAGGGACTTTCTGCAAACACAATACCAGCAGCCCAGGGAGAAGAGACTGAAACCCTCCAGTCCAGATTTTTTTTTGTGTAAAGAACCCCCTCCACTTTTTGTCTAGGCTATCATCCCCCAACTGCTATCATGCACTTGTTCTCTGAGGTGGTACAGCCTTCCCCACAAAGCACCTGAGGACTCTACCACCACCCCCACGCACTGGGTCAGGGGTGGCCAAACTTGTTTAATGCAAGAGCCACATAGAATAAACATCAGATGTTTGGGAGCTGCAAGCCATGAACAGCAGATGTCTGAGAGCTGCAAGACAAGGAAGGGATACAAATAGATGGAGGGGGAGGGAGGTAGAAAGAAAGTAACTTTAGTTTTAATGAGGCTGTGGGGGCTTCGAGAGTCACACAATATGTGACACAGTTTGGCCACCCCTGCACTGGGTCAACCCAAGGAAGGCCACTCACCAGCTGCTTAAGGTCCTCCTGAAGGCGGGCCGGCCGGCTGCTGCTCGAACTCATAGCGGGTGGTCTTGGCCACCAAAACCACCCGAGAGGGGCAGAAGTGAACCCCCCGCCAGCAGCCTTCGAGGGGAGCTCGGAGGAAGCATCCACACTGAGGTGCCGTGGCTTCCTCAGCGGCGGCTCTCCCTGCGCCGCCCTCCGCTCCCTGTTCAAATTCTCGCGGCGGCGGCAGCAGCATCACCATCAACAGCGCTTCACCTTAACGTCTAAGCTTCTCCTCCTCGCCTCTGCCGGGCGGTGAAGCGCCGTTGATGGTGATGATGCTGCTGGCGCCGCCGCGAGGATTTGAACAGGGAGCGGAGGGCGGCGCAGGGAGAGCCGCTGCTGAGGAAGCCAGGGAAGCAGGTCATAGCCCCAGGGGCTTCGGAACGTCCTGCGGGCGCCGCCGCCGCCACAGACCGAGGCCAGACAGCCGTGAGCCGGCCGGCCTGCCTTCCCTCAGCCTGCTCCTCAACTGCACGGCACGCGCTCTCGAACGGAGCCACTGCGCATGCGGCCCGCCCATTCCACTTCAGAGGCGGAGCGGGCGATGCCGCTGCGCCGCCGCCGCCCCCTCCCCATCCCAGCTGCTCCTCCGAGATGGACCCAGCCTGAGCCCATCTCGGAGGAGCAGCCATGGTGAAGCGGAGAAGGGGCGGCTCGCCACGCTCCCTCGCACCGTTTCTTCCCCCGCTTCCGTTTCTTTGGGGAGCGGGGGAAGAGGCTGGAAAACCTGGGGTCCCCCGCTAGGGCGGGAGGATTGGGACCCCTAGAGTTCCACCTCCTTGTCCATTGAATAATATTGCAGCTGCATAACAATCCCTGGATGAGCTCCACCATCTGTTTTTCTACAAAACAACCCCTGCCCATAACCCTTTTATGTCTCTGAATTCCTCCATGTTTCTTTAGTTCTATTTGAGTGCACTATTTTAATGGTTTTGTCTGTATACTTTACATTTGATTCTTCAATAAAACCTATTCCTTTTCCCAATTATGTCTCTTCATTTGAAGGCTTTCTCTCGGAACTGACCGTGGTATTTATAGGTGTCCAATCCCTCTGTACCCCTTTTGCCAACTTAGTCTCTTAATAACAATAATATTTAATTTGTATCCCGCCCTCCCCGCCGAAGCAGGCTCTTGCTAATTACCACATTCTAACAGAGACAGGCAATTAGGGTAACATCTAGAGCTACCACCATGGCTTCCAGTGACATAATCACACTGGCAGTGGCACCCCCCCCCCACCCACACCATGTGCCTGTCCCCCCACTCGTCAGCCAGTTGTCAGGCTCTTCCGGGCAACCCTAGTGACTGACAAACAGAATGTGAGCCCAACTGGTGGATGTTCGAGCACCCCTCTTTCTGAGTATTTTTCACACATTCAGTAGCAGATTCAGAACATGGGGACACTTGAGTGCTGCTTGACCTCTTATTCTAATATTACAAGGGAGTTCAGTTGTACATATATTTCTTCACTGTAAAAGATTTAGTGGAAAACAGAGAGCATCATAAAAGGCAAACTAATTAGTTGTGGAATTAAATTTGCATGGATTATAAGGGCCAGCGGTTTTGCAATTAGGAGCAGGAAGCGTTGCGCACACTCCTGCCAGCAATGGTGCCAGCCAAAGGTTATTCAAGCAGCAAGAAACTGTCTTTCCTCTTCCATAGCACAAAACCCATGGGGGATGAGGCCTTCTCTTATACCTGAGCTCCCTCCCTCCCAAGTGCCTAGCACTCTTGATGGCACTGTGGAATAAGGAAAGGCTTTGTGGGGAAAGTGCACATAGAGCTTGATCCAGCAAAACACTTAGCCCATTTATAGCCAAGAATATGCACTGTTCCACGGGTTTCCATGAGATCACTCATGTGGCCACACTTGGGGTTTCCTGAAATTGCCCAGTTGTAGAACATGTTGGGTATTTTTGCAGGTTGCTTCCTTCCAAAGCAGCAGATAATCTGATATGGAAGCAAGACTGATAGTTTTACTGAAATGCAAAAGAAAAGAAATGCACTCTTCCTTCCCAGCTAGCAAGTCCAGTGCTACTAAAATTGCTGTAGCTGCATGTTGTACAGGTACCTTCTGGGTTGCACCGACCTGTGACATCAGCAGCTAGAAGAGTCACAGGCTCCATCTCACCATATCTGTGCATATCATGATCGGTTTTATGAGGCAAGTGTGAGAGAGGTGTGTTTCTTTTAAAAAAAAACTTTATAGGCTAAGTGATTGTTCATGGATATTTTATAAAGCATGAAAGCCAAAATACTTCTCTGCCCTGCAGAAAACTTTCTGAGGGGATTTTTGGTTGTCCTTTATAGGAGGTATATCCATGCCTCCAAGTTGCAGATTCTGTTGAACTTTGTTTCAGTGGGAGAACACTGCTAGAAAGGGCTCCATTAAGTTTACCATCCCTGACATTTGTGGCTTTACTTTTCTAGGTATGGGGCTAATGGCAGCATAGAACCAACAGAAGAAGAGCAGTAATAGTACTATGAAATTAATTAGTAGTACATCTCTCCTTGTTCATAGTTCAGGGCAGGACTGTCAAGTAAACTCAGGGTCTGCACTGGCTGCCTATTGAGTACCAAGTCTGTGTTTAGGTTTTAGTTTTAACCAGGGCTTTTTTTGAGCAGGAATGCACAGGAACGCAGTTCTGGCTGGCTGTCTTGGTGTCAGGGGTGTGTGGCCTAATATGCAAATATGTCCCTGCTGGGCTTTTTCTACAAAAAAGCCCTGTGTGAAACAATGGTGATGTCAGAGGGTGTGGCCTAATTTGAAAATAACTTCCTGCTGGGCTTATCCTACCAAAAAAGCCCTTGTTTTAACGTTTAAAGCCTTACGCAGCTTGAGACCAACATATCTGTGGGACCTTCTCCTCCCATATATGCCTAGGAGGTCATGTTCGGCCTCCCAACATCAGTTGGCTGTCCCCAGACCAAGAGACGCCTGCCTTGCCTCAACTAGGGCCAGGGCTTTTTCAGTCCTGGTCCCAACCTGGTAGAATTAGCTCCCTACAGAGATCCGGGTCCTACCTGGCTTCTTAGCCTTCTGTAGGGCCTGTAAAACGGAGCTGTTCCGCCAGGCTTTTAGCTGAGGCTGTGGGCATCTATTTCTTGATCTGGTTGGCCTCCCCTGTTGGCATTGTCATCTGTGCTATAAAATGGAATAATATCTGCCATCTTTGTGGGATAACATCTTGCCATGATGTGAGATGGCCAATATTGCTGGGCAATATTGTGATGATATGGAAATTTTCTGTGTGCTGTTGAGTTGTCTGTTTTTAAAATGGTTTTATTGTATTTTATTGTTTTATTATATGTTGTGCTCCGCCCTGAGCCCTATGTTTTGAAGTGTTTTGAAGAGAGGCACTGGATGCTATACTGAAAATTTGGTGCCTCTACCTCAAAAACCAGCCCCTCCAGAGCTCCAGATACCCACAGATTGATTCACCATTATACCCTATGGGAATCGATTTCCATAGGGAATAATGGAGTGTCCAGCAGACATTTCCCTTCCCTCCGCTGTTTTCTGATGACCCTGAAGCAGGGGGAGGGCCTCCAAACTCAGGGATCCACTGCCCCCAACTGGGGAATGACAACTCTATGCCTAGGTGGTGAACAATTGTCAATCCACACCTACTTGACTAAGTAGTCCAGGGGTGGCCAAACCGTGCCTCGGGAGCCACATGTGGCTCTTTCGCATATATTGTGTGGCTCTTGAAGCCCCCACTGCCCTATTGGCTGGCTTGGAAAAGGCATTTGTCTATTTAAATCACTTCTCCAAGCCAAGCCAGCTGGCAGCTTGGAGAATGCATTTAAAGTTAAAGCTGCTTTCTTTCCACCCCTCTCCCCCCTCCCACCCCATCTATTTGCCTTCTTCCTTCCTTCCTTGTCTCACAGCTCTTAAACGTCTGATGTTCATGTCTTGCGGCTCTCAGACTCCTGTCATTTATGTCTTGGGGTTCTCAGATGCCTGGCGTTTATTCTATGAGGCTCTTACGTTAAGCAAGTTTGGCCACCCTTGATGTAGTCATTTTGAAAAGACAAAAAAGGGCTTGCTGGGGCCATTAATTGTCAAAAGGATCTGGTTCAGCATCCACTTAAATGAATGTAAACAATCCCAGGCTTGAAGAAGACACAAAATATCTATCTGCCAAAAGAACCCCCAAATACTATAGCAATATGTATGCTACATAGCAATACAGTGTTATTCCTCCCCCCAATTTCTTCTCCAATCATTAACTAGTTGAACAAAGTTTGAGTCCAATAACACCTTTAAGAAAAACAAAGTTTTATTCTGTTTTAGCTCAATTAGCATTTCTAAGCTGAGGTTGTAAAGTCATTAACACCACTAACTTCTTTGCAGCACAGAGGGAAAATCACAGACTCTACCACCCCATTCATGCCTTTGAAGATAATGATCTCTCCTCCTTGAAAATTTAAATTGGAAGCCATCAAGTCCTGTGTTGGTTGCCCGGAGGGGGCTCAAGCCCCCCCCCCCCCCCAGCTCCCACATAGTTTATGCCTATTGAATGGGCGGAATAAAAATATACTGAAATAAATAAATAATAAATTTAATAGAACCTTTCAGATGCCCACAGAATGGAATGAAGAATCAGAATTAAAGAACTGGGTCAGTTGTTAACAGTAGTCCTATTTGAACCGATCCTGACATAACATTTAGCACTCAAAGGATCTCTACTTGAAGTTCTCCCATGAGTTTATATAAGCAAGAAAGTTACACTAAAATTGAAAGCAAGCTTGTAGCTACAGAGAGCAAATGAAGAAAACAGTCCCACAGAAATATGTCATGGCCTTTCCCTGATTTCTCAGTTTTCATTTAAAAAAAATAAGCCTCTAACCCTTTCTTGTTGTGGGGAAATGTGCAAGCAATTCATCCAGATTGCCTACGAAGGAGTTGTGGAGGGGAAGCTGCAAGGTGACTGGAGCAGAATCAGTCATCCTCTTCCTGACCAAATTCATAATTGACCAAATCTACCCTTTCCTCTCATGTTTTCTTTCTGGGCCCCTTTGCATTTTCCTTCCTCATATCCTTCTCTCCTCTTTAATCTATGCAGTGACAGGTGGGAACATTGGGCAGAAAACTGGAGTGACAATTACACTGTTTTGGAGTTAGAACATAAGAACATAAGAGAAGCCATGTTGGATCAGGCCAACGGCCCATCAAGTCCAACACTCTGTGTCACACAGTGGCAAAAAATTTTATATACACACATACACTGTGGCTAATAGCCACTGATGGACCTGTGCTCCTTATATTTATCTAAACCATTCTTGAAGGTGGCTATACTTGTGGCCGCCACCACCTCCTGTGGCAGTGAATTCCACATGTTAATCACCCTTTGGGTGAAGAAGTACTTCCTTTTATCCGTTTTAACCTGTCTGCTCAGCAATTTCATCGAATGCCCACGAGTTCTTGTATTGTGAGAAAGGGAGAAAAGTACTTCTTTCTCTACTTTCTCCATCCCATGCATTATCTTGTAAACCTCTATCATGTCACCCCGTAGTCAACGTTTCTCCAAGCTAAAGAGTCCCAAGCGTTTCAACCTTTCTTCATAGGGAAAGTGCTCCAGCCCTTTAATCATTCTAGTTGCCCTTCTCTGGACTTTCTCCAATGCTATAATATCCTTTTTGAGGTGCGGCGACCAGAACTGCACACAGTACTCCAAATGAGACCGCACCATCGATTTATACAGGGGCATTATGATACTGGCTGATTTGTTTTCAATTCCCTTCCTAATAATTCCCAGCATGGCGTTGGCCTTTTTTTATTGCAAACGCACACTGTCTTGACATTTTCAGTGAGTTATCTACCATGACCCCAAGATCTGTCTCTTGGTCAGTCTCTGCCAGTTCACACCCCATCAACTTGTATTTGTAGCTGGGATTCTTGGCCCCAATGTGCATTACTTTGCACTTGGCCACATTGAACCGCATCTGCCACGTTGACGCCCACTCACCCAGCCTCAACAGATCCCTTTGGAGTTCCTCACAATCCTCTCTGGTTCTCACCACCCTGAACAATTTAGTGTCATCCGCAAACTTGGCGTCGCCTCTTTTGTTCTCAATGGAGAATTTACCTCAGGAGTGGAGGGGGCCATTGAAGTGAGGTGAGAGCAGAAATATAAATATCCTGTTTTACTCTACCTGGTGTTTGGTTTTAATTTTCAATTAATTGAAAATGACTTTGCTGATATTTGCCCATATGGAATAATATACACCTCTGAGAATGTGCAAAATGTCTTTTACTCACCAGGAAATAACCATTGTCATGGCTCTAGTTCACTTCCCTCCAAGCTATAGTAAGGACCAAAGGATGGAAGAGACATAACACTCAGGGTGCTTTCACATGTGAACTGTTTGTAAGTGATTTTGCTGTAAAAATCCAGTTGCAAAGTGTGTTATTTAGTGTGCGGAAATGCATCCTTAGTCATGTTAAACTCTAGAACCTCTTGCTACAAAGGAGGTAGACTATGTTGACAGTCTGTAGTCCCACCACTTCTCATTGCAGAAAAATAAGATCCTTTGGGATAACTGAGTAAATCTGAGCCAAAAAAATTTATTCTCTGAATGCGAAGACTGCAAGCGCTTTGCACATGTGCAGAGACATTTCCCTTTACAGTAACTGCACACATCTACCTACCTGGCATTAGAGGATGAGTTTCTCAATTAGAGGGGCTGATCTGCAGGCAGGCATAACTTAGGAATCTCCCATTTTGTTAATTAAGGCACTGATTCATTACCCTCTCACTCACCCCTCAACTTTCCTAAATCTTCCACCCCTATCCTACACATCTGTATGTCTTGCAGTAGATCTAGAAAGAAGAATATGGGTACACTAATCCAGTCTGCAATGGATTGGCAAGGTGATGATCAGCACAACACTTTCCCCTGGACTGCAGTTAGTGTGCCACATCACTGACATATGGCTTCTTCTAAGACTTCTGTACATGCCTCCCTTGGGTAACTGCTGCATGTATAAATTGGAGACGGGAGGGCAATAGTCTGACAATTGCATTTTAGATGTAGCCTACAGTTAATTGCCGTAATGTAAACAATGATGTTATGATGTCTCAATGTGAATAGTACATGCTTGCAGGATCATTTCATGAAGCAGTTGTCACCGCACCAAATGTTACATTATAAGAAAAAACAATAACAATAGATCTGTGATGCCTTAAGGAATAACACATTTACTGTAGCATAGGCTTTGTTGGCCTACAATAAATGTGTTTGCCTTGAAGGTGCTGCAGTGTTCAATTTGTGTTTGCTGCAACGGACAAACACAGTTATCCCACTGGAATGCACATTATAAGTACTGCTACAACAACAGTAGCCACTGCTTTTAAAAAAGAATTTACTGCAAAATCTGTAATTTTTTTTAGCAGGTCTCCTGGAAGTTCTTCCTTGTGGTATTTGCAAAACACAATGATGCTCAGATAAATCTATCTGCCTGAGGATAGGCAGTTAAAATTCAGGCCAGGCCTGCAATTCATCCGGGTGTGCGTTCTGAAGTCCAGACATCCTTTCCTCAATTGTAAGCTGGGGTAGGGCAGACGGCACAGCAGGCTGCAAGGGTGCTAGGGTTGCCAGATCCAATTCAAGAAATATCTGGAGACTTTGGGGGTGGAATCAGGAGATACTGGACGTGGAGCCAGGAGCAAGGTTGTGACAAGCACAAATGAACTCCAAAGGGAGTTCTGGCCATCACATTTAAAGGGACCGCACACCTTTAAAATGCCTTCCCTCCGTTAGAAATAATGAAGGATAGGAGCACCTTCTTTGGGGGCTCATAGAATTGAACCCCCTGGTCCAAACTTTTTGAAACTTGGAGGGTGTTTTGAGGAGAGGCACCAGATGCTATGCTGCAAGATTGGTGCCTCTACCTCAAAATACAGGCCCCACAGAGCTCCAGATACCCATGGATCAATTCTACATTATATTCTGTGGGAATCATTCTCCATAGGGAATAATGGAATGCCCAGCAGACATTTCCCCACATCCCCACTTTCCGATGGCCCTGAAGGGGAGGAGGGCCTCCAAACAGGGATCCCCTGCCCCAACCTGGGGATTGGCAGCCTTAAAGAGTGCACAGGAGAGTCCAGACATTCTGGATAGCCCTGCTCATTTCTTCTCACTTCCTGAATGAAAAAGTGGGTTGGAGACAGGGGCTGCTAGTCATGCTACAGTTTTATTTACTGCTCAGTTTCACTTCTCCCTTCTGCACCACAACTTCACTTTTCCTAGTATTCACAGTCTTTCCATGTAGCACAGATGTCATAGTAAGACACCCCTTTTCTTCTAGGGTTGCCAATACCCAGGTGGGGGCAGGGCATCCCTCGGTTTGGAGGTCCTCCCCCTGCTTCAGGGTCATCAGAAAGCAGAGGGGGGAGGGACATGTCTGCTGGGCACTCATTATTCCCTATGGAGACCAATCCCCATAGGTAATAATGGAGGATTGATCTGCAGATATCTGGGGCTCTGGGGGAGCTGTTTTTTGAGACAGAGGCACCAGATTTTCAACATAGCATCCAGTGCCTCTCCTCAAAAGACCCCCCAAGTTTCAAAAAGATTGGGTCAGGGTCTCCAATTCTATGAGCCCCAAAAGAAGGTGCCTCTATCCATCATTATTTCCAATGGAGGGGAGACATTTAAAAGGTGTGCAGTCCCTTTAAATGTGATGGCCAGAACTCCCTTTGGAGTTCGATTATGCTCATCACAACCTTGCTCCTGGCTCCACCCCCAATGTCTCCAGATATTTCTTTAATTGGACTTGGCAACCCTATTTTCCTCAGTGTAAGAAAGTCATATCTGAAGCAGCCTTGAATTATCTTGAACGATGTAGGGTTGGAGTTTATCCAGAAAATCTTATTCTCTCTCTCTCTCTCTCTCCCCTTTTCCTACACATCAGTGAACAGTTCAGAAAACCTTTCTTGTACCACACCAATCCAAATACCTGATCTGAGTTTCTCGGTTTCACATCTATATATTTAGTTCTTGGTTTTCTTCATCCGTCCCCTTAATCCCAGGCAAGGCAGGCAACGGTAACAAGAACAAAGGGAATTCTTATTGGCCACAGAGGGAATTTTGCACACAAGAGTGTGTCTAGGGTGATAAGGAGATAAGGTTTTAATTTGCTGTGGTTACCTAGACTGCATTCATGTAGTTAATCATTACTGATATCCTTTTGATCAAGGTGCACTCAGCTGGGTTGTGGGAGAAAAATGAGAGGAAAGAAGGGATGTGTGTGTGACAGCTAGCATTCTGATGCTCTGTCTTCATAAGTGACAGCAGTGTGTTACTGGGAATGCTGGTTAAGTCATAGAGCTTTTGCCAAATGCTGGAACATCCCTGGTGACACATTGATATCAATTCTGGTTCTGCCTCCCCCAAGCAGGGAGTCTTTTGCCAGACATCAACCTTGTGCTAGCAACTCTGACTCAGTACAGATATAACCAGAAGCCATGGTTGGTTTTAACTATGGTCAGTTTGTTAAACCAGGATTTTGCTTGAAAAAGACCATTAAGATATTGACTTTCCCTCAACATCCCAAAATAAGGGTTGGACCACTATTTGTCATACACCACCCCCTTTCAGGGGACTCTCCCTTTCTAGGAGACATGTGCTGAACCAGTGTTTGAACCAGGTGCCACTGTATGTCTTCTCACAGGAGACAGTCTCCAAAGTGTGGGGATGTGTCATTTGGGGTGGTCCACAGATTTTATTGGGGTACAGCCTGTTCCCAGTGTCTGCCTGTGTGAATATTCTGGGGGCACCCAGCTTTGGATCAGCTGGCACAAGAACCACTCTTTGGACCAGGAACCAGCACATTTCCCCTAGATGGCAAGAGTCCCCTGAATGTGGGGATGTATGATATATGGTGGTCCAGACCTTATTCTGGGGTCCACAGCTTTCAAACTCTCCTCCATGTTTTTTGTTGAATTGATGAGTAAGTCACGAATAAGGAATGAATAAGGAACCAACTTCAGCCTTGATACTTCAGGCTTGATACTAGGGAACAAGCCCACCCAAAGTCATAGTTATGATTGACTGTGATTAATAGACCACCTTCAGTACTCTGCTTCCAGTTCTTGGTTTGATGTAGTCAGACTAACTGTTTCCAGCAGAGTGGCTCATGCTCTTGTAATCATGCTAACCACAGCTGAATTAAACCATAGTTTCATGTGATGCCTGAACCAAGTCTCTCTCAAAGAACATGGTTGAGAAAACAAAAGTATGGTTCAAAAAATACTTTCCTTAAAGGAATTCTGTCCTGTGGGAAAACATTTTACAAATTTTGAAGGCAGTCAGAATTGTAGCTAATGCTCAACGTAGGAAGTGAATCAGTACCTCATAGCGAAGCTGCGGCCCGAGCATAAAGGTGCACTCCACCCAGGGGGAAAGGCAGGAAGTGTAGTAAATATTGGTTTTTATTTCTTGAGAAGACACCGAACACGAACTACAACACTGTTAGAACTAAAACCACTTCAGTACAGAAGCTGGCTAACTGCCATATTCTTTCCCAGAATGCTACTGGATTAAGTCTTAAAGGGGTAGTAGCATATTATAAAGAATCAAACATGAAACTTACATTAGCTCTTACATTCTACACTTGTCAGACTGCTGCCATAAAATTGAGAACATAGGAGTCAAGGTACAGTCCTCCCAAACTTTGCACATGAGGGAGCAACCCTGTCTCAGGAACTTCTTGAAGGTGCAGAAATAAGCATCACCTCACCTGTTTTGGGAGGTTTCATTGACTGTCCTGCCTGCAGTGCACAGCAATAGTTCTCGTCTGCTTTCCCTTAGAATTCAGGAGTGTCAAACAGGCAACCTGAGGGCTGGGTCCAGCCCCTGAAGGGCTGGTATCTGGCCTGCAAGCAACTGACCTCCTCCCCTGCAAGCAACTGCAAGCAACTGACCTCTCTGACTGTCTGAGAGGTGTGGGCCAGCTGGGCTTGTCTCTTGCTCAGGGCTATTTTTGTAGAAAAAGCCCAGCAAGAACTCATTTGCATACTAGGCCACACCCCCGATGTCACCATTGTTTTGCACAGCCAGCAGGAACTCATTTGCATATAAGGCACACACCCAGAACTGTGTTCCTGTGCGTTCCTGCTAAAAAATAAGTCCTACTCTTGCTTCTGCAATGGGGGCAGTTGGGCTATCCTTGTGCTTCTGCAACCATGGCTGCAGAAGCAGGAGGAAGAACTCCCCACCCACATCTCTTCTGACCATTGGAGAGGCATGCCAGGTGAGATATTCCTGGTGCTTAAGCTGAGGCTGCAGAAGCAAGAGGAAAGCCCAGCTGGCTTGTGCTTCTCTCCCTCACACTTCCCGGGCTGTCCAGGAGACACAGGGTGGCTGGGCTTTCCTTGAGAGCTTCTCCCCCCTCCCTCACTTCCTAGGCTGTCTGGGAAGCATGGGGTGGCTGGGCTTTCCTTGTGTTTCTGCAGCTAGGCTGCAGGAGCAAGAGGGAGATCTTCTCCCCCACCTTATGCCTGCCAGCAGGAACTCTTTTGCATATTAGGCTACACCCTGATGTCACCATTGTTTCACATAGGGCTTTTTTGTAGAAAAAGTCCAACAGGTACTCATTTGCATATTAGGCCACATCCCTGACACCAGCCAGCTGGAACTGCATTCCTGTGCATTGCTGCTCAAAAAAAAAGCCCTGCCTCCCAGACAGTCCAGGAGGTGTAGGTTTGCTGGGTTTTCTCCCTGCTTTTGCAGCCTCCTGCAAGAGGAAGACCTCTCCCCCACCCCACACACCACCTGGCATTACATTTTAAGTCACAGATTACCCAGCCTGAAAAGGTCTCATTTATGTCAGATCTGGCCCTCAGAAAAATTAATTTGACACCTCTGCCTTAGATCCTTAGTTCAAGACCCAGTGTGGAAGTGAATCCAAAAAGCACTCAAATATACATGTCTGAAAAAGACACACATTTGGTAGCTGAGACTGACCTATTGTTTCCTCTTAGTGCATGTCCACAGTGAAGGCCAAACCCCATGTTACACTAATCTGTGATCAGATTTCCCAGTGTATTTTGTGACCCAAAAAAAGCAGCTGAAGGGTGTCATTCATATTGGGGATTTAGGGCTGAGCATAGAAGGGGCTACTTCTCTCCCTTGCCTGTTTTCCCAGTGAAAATCACCTCCTCGTGTGCTGCAGCTAGCCTTGATAGGTTTTTCCTCTTGCCCTGTCAGGCAAACTGCAGCCCAGAGAAGCGGGCAGTTTCAGTCAGGAAATGGTATGGGGGCTGAATTGTATTTGTCTAGTACCACAGGCTTCCCTAAATCCACTTTTTGAGACAAACGTTTTTGGAGTTCCGCTGGTACATATGTCCTTCAGGCTTTTCGTCTTTAGTGTAGGAAATGTGCCTGGCTGCCACAAAATTATTTTATTTGTCTAATACCTGCCACTTCTGTAAGTAGGGTAGGTACTAGATCAGCCTACTCTCATGACAGTTTTGAGTGTTCATGTCTATAGCTCAGTCCATATGCTCAGTGATTGGATGCTGCAGTTAGTGGTTGAAGAGCACTGTGATCTCCACTCACCTCCCATCCCATGGACACAGTATCATATGTAAGGCAGTAGGAGCCCCGTGGCACAGAGCGGTAAGCTGCACTACTGCAGTCCAAGCTCTGCTCATGACCTGAGTTCGATCCAGGCAAAAGCTGGGTTCAGGTTGGCAGCTCAAGGATAACTCAGCCTTCCATCCTTCTGAGGTCGGTAAAATGAGTACCCAGCTTGTAGGGGATAAAGTGTAGATGACTGGGGAAGGCAATGGCAAACCACCCTGTAAAAAAGTCTGCCAAGAAAATGTCCTGATGTGACGTCACCCCATGGGTTGGTAATGACCTGGTGCTTGCAAAGGGGACCACCTTTACCTTTTTAAGGCAGCAGGCCTACTTGAAGATCCATATCCCTGATGCATAGGATCATTCCCAATCGAACAAGAGATGGTTCCAGATACCTTCCAGCCCTTCCTTCATCCTTCAAAGCCTAGTGTGTGTTTAAATCTGCCATGAAGGAAATGGTAGCATGAAGTGTGATAAACATGTCCTTCTGCCTTTCGAATGGCTTTCTCTCTAGGCCTTAACAAACACTCTAGCTTTCATGGGCTGTGGATTCTCTGTCTTTGGAGTAGAGATATCTCAATGAAAGGTTTTATATAGTACTCTGGGTAATCCAGTGACATCAACAATTTTGTGAAGAGTATTTTTAAAAAAGAAACCTTATTAGAAGTAGCTTATTGTACTTCAAACTGTGCAATCCCAAACTGAGTTACACCCTTCTGTCTATTGAAATAGGCTTGGAAGGGTGTAACTGTTTAGGACTGAGCTGAAGAAAAACATTTGTTTACTGGTTAATAATGTAAGGGATGCTTAAAAAAATTAGTAATCAGCGTTTTATATGAACAAAATAAAATATTTTAAATGAACAAAATAAAATTGTTACTAATATGATAACCACTAGGTAATCAGAAACTGAAAATGGTAGCTAGGGCTTGGAACATTCCTTTGGTGCTGGTGGAAATTGCCATCAAATCACAGCCAACTTATGGAGATTGCCAACTTATGGAGAATTGCCATCAAATCACAGCCAACTCACTCAATGCACAGCAGCCAAGAAGGTCAGAGCGCCTGCTCCGGCTGCAACACCACTGAGGATGTTCTCCACAGCTGAGAACGAAACGTCTGGAAGGAAAACTTTCTCCAGTAGAACATGGCACTTGAGCCCGAAAGATTCTACAAACCCTAATGATACCAGCCCTGAAAACCTGAAATCTTTGATAACTTATGGAGACTTGAAGAATTTTCAGTGCAAGTGATGTTCAGAGATGGTTTGTGATTGCCTGCCTTTGCAAAGCAACCCTGAAATTCCTCGGTGGTCTCCCAGTAATTAATCAGGGCTGATCCTGCTTAGGCTTCCAAGATCTGACGAGATAGACCTAGCTTGAGCCATCCATGTCAGGACATTCTTTTAGTAGCCCATAGTACTGGATATTTCCACCAACTAGTAAAAAACTAAAGTCGATTCCCCAGTAGCCTTGCTCCACGCTCCTTTTTCCTGCGGTGCTTCTGCCCGATTTTGCACATGCTGCTGCGGAGCTGCTACTTGCCCCATCTCTTTCCCAAGTTCAAATCTGGTTTTCAGAGAATCCTACAGCCACAGAGGGAACTTGGGAAATAATTAGGGTTGCCAAGTCCAATACAAGAAATATCTGGGGACTTTGGGGGTGGAGCCAGGAGACATTGGGGGTGGATCCAAGAGCAAGGTTGTGACAATCATGATTGAACTCCGAAGGAAGTTCTGACTATCACATTTAAAGGGACCACACACCTTAAATGCCTTCCCTCCACTGGAAATAATTAAGGATGGGGCACCTTCTTTTGGGGCTCATAACATTGGAACCCCTGGCCCAATCGTTTTGAAACTTGGGGGGTGGTTTGAAAAGAGACACTGGATGCTAAGCTGAAAATCTGGTTCCTCCGTCTCAGAAAACAGCTCCCCCAGAGCCCCAGATACCGGTGGATCAATTCTCCATTATTACCTATGGGAATTGGTCTCCATAGGGAATAATGAGTGCCCAGCAGACATTTCCTTCCCACCCCCCACTTTCTGATTACCCTGAAGTGGGGGGATGGTCCCCAGACCGGGGGATCCCCTGCCCCACCTGGGGATTGGCAATCCTAGAAAGAGGCAGGGCAACTTGCAGCTCCACAGCAGCGTGTGCAATATCGGGCAGAAGCACCACAGGAAAAGGGAGTGCAAGACCGGAGCAAGGCTAGTGGGAAACTGGCCTAAGTCAAGCCTTCTCTGAAGTCTGACCTGCTAATGACAATGTACATTCTTAAGGAACCTATCCAACCTCTTGCAAATGCTGTTCATCCTTTTTGCTTTTAATCAGAGAAATGCTACAGGAAAATATGGAGAAGGCATTAGAAATCCATTGTTGTTGCTGATGGATGAATTGTGATCCTTTCCCTCTGAAGGAGAATGAGTCATGAAGATCACAGTCCTTTCTCTGTTTGTGTTGGTGGGTTGGTGTTGTAGACAGTGTAGTCATCTTGCTGGGTTACATGCAGTTTCCATGGGAAGATGTGTTTTGGGAAGACCGGCCTGTCCTTGCACTGCAGCACCATCAGCAAAACGTCCTCATCAGAGAGTAAACGGATCAGATCACCCTCTGCATCACGATAATTCAGGGCAATATCATCGCGCCCGAACTCTCGCCTGGAAAAAGAAAAACACACTGATCCTCCTTACACTGAAAATCAATGTACCTCAAATGGCATACAAAGGAGATATGCGTTTTCAGCCATATTTAGGGTTGCCAATCTCCAGGTGGGCCCTAGAGATCTCCCAGAAATACATCTCCAGATTCCATAGGTCAGTTCTCCTGGAAAAAAATAACTGCTTTGGAGAGTGGATTTGATGCCATTATACCCTGCTGAAGTCTCTCCCCCAAACTCTTCCCTTCCTAGGCTCCACCGCCAAATCTCCAGGAATTTCCCAACCTGGAGCTGGCAATCTGACTACATTTGGGGTTCTCTTTGTGTCTGCCCTGATGCACGTTTGCACTGCTGCATGGACTCACACTGTCATGATGCTATCCCATGATTCTTTTCCGTTTGGAGCATGCTTGTTACTTTCTTCTAAATCAATAGTTTCAGAACTGTGCTTCAGCATTTGGCCACAAGGTGGAGGTGTGTCAGGTTTGTCCCTTTGTGTTTCAAAGACAGCCTAATTTTTTTTTAATCTAAACAATGTTTATATGCAAATATTTCACTGACTGAACACATATACTTGCCTACATATATCCCAGTTCACATATTCATATTAACAATGTTTCAAATATTCACATCCCTCACTTATTTACACACACACCCACTCAGAAGTGCAATTCTAGCAGGAGCTCCTTTGCATATTAGGCCACACACCCCAGATGTAGCCAATCCTCCAAGAGCTTACAAAAAAGAGCCTTGTAAGCTCTTGGAGGATTGGCTACATTGGGGGTGTGTGGCCTAATGAGATGTTAATCTGGGTGCCTAATATGCAAAGGAGCTCCTGCTAGAATTCCACCCCTGTATATACTTCTTATTTTGTATACACACACAATACCCCTCATGCCCACAGGATGAATGAAACATACAAAAGTGACATGAGATACCTTCAAGGAGTTTCCACTGTGGAATGCAAGCATTGTGGGCAAAGGCCATAAATTGGTCAATATTAACCAAACCCGCTATCCATCATGCTCTGTCCTACAGCCTCATTGTTGTATAGACATGAACATACCAAACATAAAGGTAAATTATCAAATGACTAGAAAAAGTCAAGTGCAGAGAGGACATAGAGAGGGGCCACTTGAAGGCATGATCCCACAGCAAGACAAGACAATTACAACTGCACCCAAGAAATGGATACGTGAAGCTGTCATACACTGGCCCATTGAGATTAGTACTGCATTCTCTCACTGGCAGTGGAACTTCAGGGTCTGGAGATTCAGAAGATTGAACTTGGCACCTTCTGCTTGCCAAACAGATGCTCTACCACTGAGCCACTGCTTCTCAAATGTTCAACATCTGGTTAGACTTTCATGAGAACATGCAAGAAGGGGCACACAGAGACTTATTTTGAACAGGACAGTTTGTGCTGCTGAGTCCTCTCACTTGTGGCCTTCTCAAGATCTGGAGATGGGCTTTGGTTTTTGCTGAGGCATGGAATCCAACATGGCAGATTTGCTCACCAGTAACTTTACTACTGAATGTATGACCAAAAAGAGGGGGGGGGGGAGAAGTCTTGATTAAGACTAGCAAAACTGATGGTCACATTTAAAAAACCCTGAATATCATAAAATTAAAGATAGTGAGTAGGAAGCTCACAGGGACCTCCCTAGACCAACAAAGATATGCACCGATATTAAAAGTACCGCTAAAGACAGTGGGGAAGGGAAGGACAAAGACCTTGTGGAAAGGTGCTGAAATAAAAGTTAGCACTAATGAGCATACTTAGCAAGTGATCTGTTTAATGAAGTGCTAAGTGTGGCATTAAGAACTGGGAGGGGAGGGCAGATCAGGATAAGACATGGTATGAAGGAAGAACTAGACAAGCTAATAGAGTGAGCATGACCCGCAAAGGAGATTGCATCAGTGTGACAAATTAAGGCGCTGCAGACTGTTACAAGTTCTATAGGGGAGTAGCAAGTTTTAGGGAACAAAACACTCCACTTGTCAGGAGGGGGTAAAAAAAACCCATAATCTTTCTTTTTATCACTTCTGTTTAAAGGACCACAGACTCAGTTAGGCTGCTGGAAGAACAAAACCTTTCCAGACACAATTGAGCATTTCAGAGGGGAAATCCTGGAAAAAGAGTTGACTTCTTTGTGTATTGGGGACAGGAACACGAACACTTCCAGAATCTTCTGACAGAGAGCTACTACACTTATGCTTTTACCTCATCAATTCCATGAGGTCTTGGAACAATGGGGTGCTGCTTAGGTCCTCTTCCACAGAAATATCCCTACCAAAGAAAAGAACAAGATCACCTAACTGAAAAACTTGGACACAGAAAAAGATTCTAAAACATCAGTGACTGGATCCTCCCAGTACGTTAAAAATGTTAGTAGAAACAATGTTTGTGGGTAGAGAATTTGGATCCTGGTTGTGCAGGAAAGAAAGAGAGGTGTTAACTTATTCCCCATCACCCCATGTGGTTTTCCTGTCAAAAGACATACAGGAGTTTTTTTGTAGAAAAAGCCCAGCAGGAACTCAACTGCATATTAGGTCACCTCTCTGATGTCACCATTGTTTCACACAGGGCTTTTTATAGGAAAAAAAAAACACAGCAGGAACTTATTGGCATATTAGGCCACTCTCCCATGTTGCCATTGTTTCACACAGGGCTTTTTGTAGAAAAAGCCCAGCAGGGATTATTTGCATATTAGGCCACACCTCCTGAAGGCCAGCCAGCCAGAACTGAGTTCCTGTGTGTTCCTGCCCTGCACACAAACAGTTCTAGTGATTACCTCTTTAACTGGTTTGGTTTTGCCCTGATTGGAATCAACCTCTCCCCCTGCAGCTTTTATTCACAGTTCAGGATCTGATCTCAGAACTCCCAGCAGCTCATCTAGTTTGACCCTCAGAGCCTTGTCCCCACTGTCCTCTTTGAACCTAGCCACGAAGGGCACTGCCGTTATTTAAAAGCTCAGCATTGTCAATCACAAATGGCACGTGCACATTGAGATGGCACTGGGCTTTTCCACAATAAAGACAGAAATGGCCATTTTTAAAGGATCAGGCACCAGTTTCCACGTTTATTGTAGGCGGGGACATCATTGTAGCCTGATTTAGTCCCATATGGTGGTTCTCTGTGTAGGGTTATCAACGGGCTTGGAGGAAAATATACTGTCCCTTTGGTGGTGAAAAATGCTGTCAAATCACTGTCTTACGGTAATCCTGCTGTTTACAGCAAGAGACGAATGCAGGTGGTTTGCCATTGCCTGCCTCTGTGTAGACTAGCAACCCTGGTCTTCCTTAGTGGTCTCCCATCTAAGCACTAATCAGGGCCACCTACAGACTATGGCAGAGACAAGGTCTCAGCCAGGGATTTACCAGTAGTTTTCACTGTCTACTGTCATTTGATCCCAGAGAACTTGGAGACAGGAAGGAAGTGTTTTCTTGAAGCCTCACTGGACCTCAAAACTTCTTCAGCCAGGTAAACAAACAAAGAAGACCAAGGAAAGGGTCTCATTGGATTACCTGATGGAACTGAAATTGTCACCATGGTAATAGCAGCGTAGCCAATTGATAGTGTCATCTTCTTGTGGGAGGTCTTTAATGATGTCCACAAAAGCACATGGGAAAATGCCAGTGGTATCTCCGATAGTTCCCTGGGAGAAGAGGAACAGACCACACATGCTACAAACCTTTTTTTCCAGTGTGGGGGGGAGATGCCACATGAGTGCAGTAAAAAGAGCTGAGATATTTGATGGCTTGCTTTAAAACATCTATATCAGTGGTAATTAATTCATGACTCATGGAGAGCCACATCTGCATTATTATCAACTCAACAGGCCACATTATTTCTATCCCTGGTGTGAGGCCCATTTCTCAAGCAGCCTTGCAACTTACCTGTTCTTCTGGCGGCAGCAGTTTCAAGGTGAGAACCACTTGCCAACAACAAGCCCCACCAGGCAAGGTCCTTGGCCACTTTTCTGAAACATGGGACAGGTGCCATATTGGAAAACAGTGCTCAGAACAGCCACAGGTGGCATGCTAAAGCCACATGTCCCAAGCCACTGAGTGAGCATCACTGGGACCAGCTCTCAAATAACTATTGATTGTGCAAAATTTCTTGCAGCTGCTTATGGAATACTTCAGAGATTTACAGTAACAAGTTGATCTGTTTTACTTTAGGGTAAAATAGTATTTGTATCTAGTTTTATATTACTTTTTATGATTGTTACCCTCATGTTTTATTCTGATCCACTGGACAGGTTTTGCAGATTAATGAGGAGATGAAACAATAACACTTACCTCAAACCAGTTTTTGTTAACCTTGCTTAGTAAATAGATCAAGTCTCCCTTCTTGAAGCTTAGCTCCAGCTTGCTGGACCCAGTAAAATCAAAGAGCGCCTAAAAGAAAGACATTGAACACTGGAAGATAAGTGAGCTGAAGAAGTAGGGCCAGTTCAAGAAGATGAAGTTTATATGCATTCTGTGCTTGGGAATGGAGCTGATCAGGACCTTAACATAGCCTCAGAAAACTGAGGCCAGCAGCTTCTGTGGTGTCCCAGGGGACCAGCTAGCAAGTACCTGGGCTGGCCCTGATGAGAAGGAATGTAGGCTCACCCACTGTCCTCACCATGGCCTAGGTCTGAGCTCAGACTCCCTGTGGCACTGCAGGGACTGCTTTGCTCAGCTCTGCAACTGCTGCGCTGTGTTTCAGCTTCATAAATCTTACTGCAGACGATGCAGATAGTGACATCATTTCATTGCCAGGGAAGAAGAGATTTTATTAGATCTTTTATGGACTCAGGCCAGGAAGTCACAGTGGATTACAGGGCTGGGTGATGGATTTTTATTCTTGAGGCAGCAGAGACCATCCCAATCTTAATTAGAGATGGACCAGAGCCCTACAGCTAATGCCAAAAAGAAAGCCACTAGGAAAACACACAGACCGCACAGTCACATGCAAGACTGTAGGAGGGCAAGTCTACGCTATAAACATGAGAGGGAAGGCACTGTGATATAGCTCAATATTGCCAGATCTTGGAAGCTAAGCTGGGTCAGTACTTAGATGGGAGACCACCAAGGAAAACTCTGCAGAGGAAAGCAATGGGAAATCACTTCTATTTCACAGTTGCCTTGAAAGTCCCATGCTGGGGTCACCATCAGTCCTTTGCAACTTGTGGCATTTACATATATACATATACTATAAGCATTCAGTCCCAAATCTTACCTTAAAGTTGAACAAGGAATGTTCAGCTTTCCTCCATCATTTTCCATCATCATGAGCTCAACCTAGCTTTGCCAGTTCACTCATTTTAAATCAAACCAACAATCTTATATTTTTGAAGGCTCTCATCCCCCACCCCACCCTACAAGGATGCAGCAACTTACTTTGGCAGTCTCAGCATCTAATGAGATTCCCACCAGAATGAAATGTCATTCTGTAGCCAAAACCTGCGTTATTGCAAAGACCTTTGCCCACCACAGTGCATAGCTGCTGCAGGAACATCCTCTCCTACTGCCAACCTGTGCAGTTCTACAGTCACAGGGGCCATCAGAGAATGTGAGCCAGGAAGAATGGGCCCATAAATTCAACACGCAGGTATGCTCACCACTAAATTTTAAAAATGAGTCCCCAGCACACAATGCCATATATTAAAGGAGGCAAAAAATGCCATGAGAGAGGCCATGCCCTCAGCCTCCATGCTGCACAATGGACAGTTTTAATTTGTGTGTGTCATTTAATTACCATTACTTATTCACCTAATTAAACATCCAGTTAACAATGTGGCGACTCTGGCTTCACCTTTGGTCTACACATCTGTGAAATGAAATTAAGTCTCTGCTTTGTCTATGGCTCAGGCTAAACGATTCAGGCGTCATGGGGACATTTTCCCTTTTCACATGACGTATTAGTTCATTTAAAAGATTTACTATACACATTTGCCACCTCTGTAATTTACCTCAATGGCTCAGGGATAGCTTCCATGATCTTTTTAGCTTATGGCAATTAGAATTTGTGCACTAAACTGTAGGGGAAGAAAGTTTTCAGGATTGGCTGGCCTTTAGAGTTCTGATTCCAAACAGTCTGAAACCATCATGGGCCCCATCAAGTTATTTGCATCTTCTCCTTTCAAAGAACTGGGTCCTCCTGCTTCCTTTAGAAAGCCTGCAGTGAGTTATGGGAGAAGCCCTCCAGCACTCTGGAGAATTGGTTTTTTAAACCTTCTGGACCATGAAATGCTGATTAGCAGCTGGCAACTATCAACATATGCAGCAAGTAATCATGTCAGACATCACCTCACAATCATTAATATGGCAAATTGTCATGTTTTAGACTAATCAAACAGGAGTCCTGTGGCACCTAAGAGTCTAACAACATTTATTTCAGGATGAGCTTTCGTGAGTCACAGCTCACTTCTTCAGATGCTATGGGAAGGAAATAATTTGGGATATTTTAATAAGAAAAATCACAGAAGAGGCAGAGAGAAAAAGGAGGAGCTGGAGAAAACAGGACTGTATGGATCCTGTCACAAATCTTTTAGGGGGTCTTTAAGGTGCCACTGCACTTCTGTTTTATTTTGCCACAAAGAGACTTATCAGAACTGCCCATTTGGAATGGAAGTTTGGAGTAGACTTAATGCCTCTCATTTCCTCCAAGAACAATGTGCATGGAGTTTTCCCATATTTTCCTTACAACAACTCTATAGGGTTAGGCTGGCAGGCAGTGACTAGCCCAAGGTTACTCAGTGAGCTTCATGAATCATCTGGATTTGAACCCAAGGCTTCCAAATCAAAGGGCTCTTTCACATTCTCATTTTCCTTGCCTGTCTGTCCCTATTGCTTTGGGTTTGTTGTTTGTTTTTTTCTACTTCTTTTCTGCATATGTTTTGCTCCATCTACTGGTTAATTCAATATTACACCACTGTATGTCCGGCACATTTCCCAGCACTTTAAATCTACAAGGAAATATGCTGGACATATGGCTATGTAATATTGAATCAACCACTAGAGGGAGCAAAACATGTGCAGAAAAAACAACAGAAGCAACAGAGACACACAAGCAATGAGAACATGGAAGAGCCCCTAGTCTAATAGAGCTGCATTCCATCGGAATTACCAAACATTTCCTCAGCACTGTTCAACTCAGGACAGATGGATACCTCTGCCATGAGTTCTCAGCTCCCTTCTGCTTCTAAACATCTTGACACAGGTGAAGGCTGAACAGATCGACCAATTCAGAGTCTGTTTCATGCAGATTTAAAACAGTATGTCTTTTGTTCAGATAAAAAGACAAACTTGCATCTTTTGTTCAGCGCTGGGTAAGATACCCACCTCAGCCCGTGGAGCTGCCATCCTGTCAAAGCCAGGCTCCTGAGGAGAAATGCTCTTTCTGTGACAAAATAATGGGGAGAATATTTTTTTTCATCAGATTCATTCAGGAAAGGTCATAAAGCAATACAAATAAATTACATTAAGGTCTGCAACACAGTGATCAAGCATGTTTTCCATGCAGAAGGTCCCAGGTTCAATCCTCAATATCTCCAGTTAAAAGGGTCAAGTAATACCAGTCAGACAGTACTGACCTTGACAGACCAATGGTCTGATTCACCTATGTGTGTAAAGGAAGGTAATTCATTGATGAATACTTTGTGTAGTTGGTAAAGGCTGGGAAATCGCACTGCCAGTGGGCCAGTTTTCCACTGGCAGGACCACTTTCCCCCTTTCTGGCCAGCTGCAATTTTTCTTCTTATAATGGAGAGAATAGGAGAGAAGCCAGTTTTAAATTCTTAATTGCCATTTGAGGGAAAATAATTTGCTATCCCAAGCTTTTAAGGCAAGCTATTTAGCTAACTCTAGTGTTATATTTTCAACTCAGGCTGTCCTGGGCCTCAAAAGCAGCTTCTCTACAAACTATACCCATTTGGGCTGCCTTTTCTACTTCCCTTTCCCTTCTGATATCTTCTTCTGTCCTAGGTTGGGCTCCCCGTCTGGATGGGGCTCATCTAGGGCTGCCATTTGATTGCTATAAGTTGGTGCTGGGGGACTGGGGTGTGTGACACACAGCATTCTGCAGGGAAGGCGAAGGGAGCCAGTGCCATTGCTCTGACCAGGACTCCATACTTGTCATCAAGGCAGGAATGCTGTGGCAGGAGCAGGAGGCAGCCCCTTGGCAGCAGCACTTTTTTTCCCCAGGACCAGCACGGTGCACAGCTTCCTCCTAGCTGGCTATAAACCCGCTGCCAACCCTTTCCTCCCACCTTCCCTGCAGTGCTGCTGCAGCCAGCTGAGCTGAGATAGTGGCACAGGGGGATGGGAGCAGGCAGCAAGAGGGGAATGAGCCAGCTGCCTCGCTTCACCTTTCCTCTCCTCCACAGGCAGCTGGGCTGGGCCTGGCTCAGGTGGGCAGCTGCTGTGAGGTAGGCCAGCTAGGTGAGGTAGGCTGCAGGTGCTGCCCCTGCTGCCAGATGGCACTCTAGGTGGCTGCCTACCTCGCTGACTGGGTTGCACCGGCCCTGAGTGCTGGGCACAGGCCCAGCAACTCTAGGCCTATCCTTTGCCAGATCTGTGCTTTCCATAAGTTGGCAGCCAAGGATAGAAAGACACTTACACTCGTCGAGTGCGTGGTCGAAGCCTTCTCAGCCCTGAAGGTGTCTGCTCATTGTCAAAGGGTGACTGATAGAAAAACAGCCGGACATCTTCATCCATCAGAAACCAGGCAGGCAGGCTAAGTAGTTTCTGAATTGAGAGATGGAAACAAGTAAGTTTTCAGCAGAAAAGGTTCTCCCTTGTGATTGATTGATTTAGAAGATGTTTATGCTACCTCTCCAGAGACTTGTTCCAGGTAACTTACAACTAATTTTAAAAAAAACATTAATACATAAGCATCAAAAACAGGACCATTAACACACCAACCTTTAAAAAGTGGGCCAAGACTATCAAAGCACAATAAATAATATTATGTTCAAGCAATGGAGATAAGTTGCCAGATCCTCTTTGCTCTCCGGTGGGGGGTGGGAAGGAGCTCTCTGGGAGTGAGGAGGGCAGGGCAATATCACTGTGTGTGATGTCCTTAGTGTGATGATATCATGTAGAAGTGATGTAATAGTGCTGGGGATGCTACACAATGATGCTCTGGTATTTTAGGTGTCACTGCACAGTGTACCCATTGTGATGATGTCATTCTGTGTGACATCATCACGGCAAGGACTTTGCACCAGGTGATGGGGTGGGGCTCCCCCCCGCAGGTGAGCTGCCAGTGGTGGATTAGAACCTGCCAAATCAGGGTATCCCCTGCTCCCACCTAGGGGCTAACAACCCTACATTATGAAGACCACCTCACTGTCAGGATCAGGAATCCAGTCACTAACCAGGCTGGAGGTGGACAGTTACAGACTTCCCAACACTTTGGTCCTGTTCTGCTGTTATTACATGGGCCTGAAACACATTCTCTGAACATGTCACCTTCCAAAGTTATAAAATGAACACATTCCTGCTGCCTTTTTAAAAGTGTTTTTCTGACTCAGGATAACAAAGCCCAGGGCAGAAGTAATTGGCCTGAAATTCTACAGTAAAAAGATGCAACAGGCTCTTTCAACAAATATTAATCATCGTCTGTCTCTGTGTGGTTTTTTTATATATATGGCAAGTGGAACTAAAAACTGACTAATGGAGGAGCTCTTATCCTTCCAAAATTGATTGCTCGGTAGAGTTAATGTAAGGGGAAGGAGAATGTGGCAGATAAAATGTTAACACTGGCAGTGCAATACTGAACAGTTACATCTTTTGAAGTCCAATGGAATTAACTCTATTTAGGACTGCACTGTGCGTCTCTTAGGATATATCTGCACAATTCATTTCAGAATTATTCCATCTCCCCAGGCAACCTGGAAATTTTAGTTCTGCAAGAATCTTTAACACTTTTATCAAACTGTATATCCCAGGATTCTTTGTGAGAAGCCAAGACAAATTGGTGTAAAACAGATACAAAAATTGTTTAGTGAGGAACAACCAGTTTACTATAATGAAACAGTGATGGCAGCTGTCTGCTGGAATAATCAATATGTCCAACTTAAACCCAGCGCGAAAGTTAACCTTTACCTTCATGTATGTGTTGAGTATTGTGATCCGGTTTTCTGCAATCTCTCTCTTTGCACCAACATAAACTTTCCCTAGAAAGCACAAAAATTAAAAAAAAACCTGTTATTGCCATTAAAAGGTAGCAGAAGGAAATGAAATGTTAAATTTGTTTGTTAAAGGATTTTTGGTAGCTCCAAGATTAATCTACAATACAAACTAATGGCTATACACAATCAATTTTTTACTGACTTACACAATTTATTTGCTTTTAAACCACTTTTAACTCTCAGGGCTTTCCTCAACGAATCCCTGGGAATTTTAGCATCTTGTTTACTAAGAGTTCTCATAGAAATTCTTTACTTGCCTTACGGAATCACCATTTCTGGAGTTCTCTAGCATGACAAACTGGCTATTAATCCAATATCAGTCTGTAGTGTGGATAGTCCTTAAAAAACAAGGCAGGAACTCCTAGTATCTTGAAATGAAGTAGACAGAAGAATCCAGCTTTGTATAACTAATGGGTTGGATCCAGCAATCCACCAGCAGCTATAGATCATCCCACTTTCCCCTCACCCCAGCACTCATTTGTTGACCCTAAAAGTGTTGCCAACTCCAGCTAGGGGAAAACATGGATATTTGGAGGGGGTGGGGTGCATGTTGGAATTCAAGTTACTTTACATTTCAGTCATTATGGTATTAACAAATGTGTTGTCAGTAAACAGGATATGATGCTATGTAGTTCGTAACCAATTAGAAACTGTTTGTAGTATGCCTGGGAAACCCAAGGTGGAAATGTGTTGACCTGTAACCTTTCTATTGGGCAGCTAGCACCTTGTTTGTAAGAACGCTTTGATCTTGTATGCAAACTTAAAAGCTGATTTTCCAGTCTTTGTGTCACTAGGAACAAGAAGCAACAAGGACCACCATCTTACAGAAACAGTCATGTAACTTTTAGGATATAGTTAGCAAGATACAATGCATTGTTTTATTTACTTTCATCTCAAGTACCTTTCCCTAACATTTTTTCAGTAAACAGTTTTCCTTATAAATATAAGTATGTGTCTTATCTCCATTCTGTCTGGGCATCACCTCTAAATTTTAAATGACTATCTCAACAGTGCAGCCCCGGGGAGGGGGAGAGATTTGGGGAGGGGAGAGACCTCAGCAGGATATAATGTCAGGGAGGTCACCTTCCAAAGCAGCCATTTTCTCCAGGGGAGCTAATCTCTGTAACCTGGAGACCATTTGTAAGTCCAGGAGATCTCTAGCCACCACCTGGAGATTGTAGTGCTAGGTGTGGGTCTTTGAACTGGATGGAGAACTTTAGAGCAACTTGAAGTTATAGGTGCTTAGGAAGCTAAAAATAACTTTTGTATCACAGGAATGATGTGACATAAAGTATATATCCTAATGATGTCATATCTGTATTACAGACAAATGTGGCTAACATTCCACCACACCAGAAAACTGTACTTCTGTGAGTGAAACTTTATTATAAGTTTGTTAGAAAATGTAATGTGCAGTTTGGCCTTAAGATTAGATTCAAGATCCTAGTATCTTGAAACTAATAATAAACTAATAATCATATGAAGAGTGGCTGTACTGAGAGAGGAGATTTCCATTCCAGTTTATAGAAAGCAAGGCCCAGTGCTGAACCTTTTTTTTGCTATCTAAGCTTTCGCATATAACATTTTAAGCTGATGCTGATCCATTATTTGCAGCTTCCTGAGTTATATTTGAATATTAGGTTTTTTGGGAAAATAGATCCCCAAAGCTTACTTTGTTATTAGAGAATGCTCAGGTGCCAGTAGCTCTTAGTCCTATTTGCAAACTATAGGTCCAATCAGGAAGCCTCCATGGGGTGAGGCAAATAGTGAAGGGACCAGTTTGGAACGAGCACTCCATGCTTCTGGGCTGCTGAGCTGAAAGACTGAATTAGCGCATCAGTTTCCCAAAATTAGGGCCATCTCATCCCATCTTTAATTTAAAACCCATGCGTAAGAAGCATCCGACAGGGAGGAACAGTGGCTCATTGGTAGAGCATCTGCTTGGTAGGCAGAAGGTCCCAGGTTCAATCCCCGGCATCTCCAACTAAAAAGGGTCCAGGCAAGTAGGCATGAAAAACCTCAGCTTGAGACCCTGGAGAGCTGCTGCCAATCTGAGTAGACAATACTGACTTTGATGAACCAAAGGTCCGATTCAGTAGAAGGCAGCTCCATATGTTCTTCATATATTCATATGTTCATTGATGCAGAAAATCCAGAGCAGAAATCTTTTACCTCACCCACTGCCTGGCTGTTTTAACTGGAGATGGGGATTGAACCTACGACCTTCTGCATGCCAGACAGATGTTCTACCACTAAGCCACAGCCTCCCCTTTATAGACATATAACAGGAGCATGGAATGGCATTTTAACGGTCTGAGGGGCCAATATGACATGATCATGGCACTGTGTGAGGAGAGGCTCCTGCCTCCTCCCTACCATAGTCCTGAGCTGAATCAGGCCTTGATGGACTTTTAAAATGCCGATCCCCGCAACTGCCTTGTGTCTGCATGGAAAATGTATTGGGCCCAAGGAGCTCAACATATAGTTTGGCTGCTATTCCTTTCAATAACCATCAACCTTGTACTGTTCACTGACCCAGAACAATTTATGATTAGATTATCTCAAAAGTTTCTGAGAATCTTTGCTGCTTACCTGGCAGGATGGGAAGTGTACATGTGAAAAGGCTGTTTTTGCTCCCCACACCGTATCTTTCCTCTAGTTTGCCATGCAGGTTATAGAACTGACTGTAACGGCGAAAAATCATATACCTTCCTCCACCTTTTGTCTTCACCTCAATCACAAATACCTGGAAGGGAAGAAGTCCGGAGAACCAATTTCATTCATAAAGAAATCACTGTTAAGGTAAAAGGGCCACAGCTCTATATTACATGCACAAAACAGGGCTTTTTTTGTAGCAGGAGCTCCTTTGCATACTAGGCCATATTAGGCCTGATGTTGCCAATCCTCTAAGAGCATACAGGGCTCTTAGTAAAGGGTCTATTGTAAGCTCCAGGAGGATTGGTTACATCAGGGGAGTGTGGCCTAATATGCAAAGGAGTTCCTGCTACAAAAAAAGGCTTGGTCTTCAACTAAAGATGCCTGATAAAAGGGATAGGAAAGATCTCTCTCAGCCTGAGACTCTTGAGAACTACTCTCAAAGTAGATACTAGTGATCTAGAAGGGCTCTGAACCTGGCCTGGTATAAGGCATCCTCTTATTTCCTTAACGAGGGCCAAAAAAAAATCAAAAACACGGAAATGTTTTATGTTAGTTTCTCGGAGATTTTTTAAATGTCTCCTATCCCCAGTCTCCTTGTGGCAGTTTACGTTTAAACCAGCTTATTGCACGTTAACTAGGAAAACGAGGGAGAATCCCAATTAATGCTGTTTATTCTCTCCCCCCCCCCATTCAAAATATTGCAAAATATTATCTCCTTAGGCTCAAGGTGGCTTCCAAAGCGACAAGATGCAAATATATAAAGTACAATAAAACAACTCATCAGCAAGATTAAAAATAGCCTGATCTCTCCAAAACACATTATCCCCTTGTCAAATGCCCTCTGAATTAAGAGCACTTTACCTGAATGCAGGAAGTGAAGATGCCCTCTGCCTGCTCTGGTAAACCATTTCAAAGGATTGGTCACACCAAAGAAAAAGCCTGTGACCTAACTGTAGCGAAATGGCCAGTCCTGAGAAAGGGCACCACCAGGAGAAGGCCATCTTAAGAGCACCTCTGATGCATGGGACTTTAATAGGTATAAAAGCCCTAGGCCAGAAAAAGTTCTGAAGGTAACAACTGGCACTTTGATTAGATCCAGAAGCACATAGGTAATCAGCTGAGTACATGAAACACTAGAATTACACATTCCAAGCAGCTGACCCCAAACACATTTTGAACATATGAAGCTATTGTCTGCCAATAAGAAAAGAACAAAACCAACAAAGGCTTTTATCCCAAATATTGAATATAGTTGATCTATGAAAATATCAAGGTCAGCTATATCAAGTGAGGCTGATAGATCAATCACAGCTAAAGATAGCATATATCCAATTTGGTGATGGATTGCACTGTTATGAATGGTTTGTACTTTCCTTGATTACAGTTAGTTTACACTGTTACAGCTCAACCTGTATTTCCACATTTCCTGGCCCTCTGACCTAAGGATGTGTAGATATGTGTGTTTGTGTGATTCTGCAGATGACCTACTACATATATCAGATGAACCAGGCTCTAGCTCACAAAATTTTATGCTAGAATAAAAACCTAGTTAAAAAAAAAAGATGCTACTTCCCTCTTCTCTTATTTATCCTTCAATTTGTGGCTTTTCCCATGCACGCTGAATAGAAATCAGTTAGCTCTTCTTCTGACCACGAATGTCAGAATAATAACTACCAAAACAACTTGCTTGCATCCCAAAGAACCTAACTA
Source organism: Heteronotia binoei (assembly GCF_032191835.1). Lineage (NCBI taxonomy): Eukaryota > Metazoa > Chordata > Lepidosauria > Squamata > Gekkonidae > Heteronotia > Heteronotia binoei. Next base: position 85,919,493 of record NC_083230.1, read on the forward strand.
AAAAAGTGTACTTGCTTTAAACAGTCACAGCAAATGTCAGCGTTTATTGTGAAATTGAGCCAATGCTGTAATTTCCCTCTTGGAACGTCCCTTTTCTGAAATGAGCGAGCAAACACAGTTAACCCTTAAAGGAAGCACCTTCTGCAGCAGCAGCTTCCCTTCCTCTCTGAGTGATAACCAGGGTCATTTCATAGAAAAAGAGGTGCTGGAGCTCATTAGCACAACTTATTTGGATATACCACACACCCCTGACATCACCAAAAGGTGTATTAAATTATATCAGCTCAGCATCTACCTTAAAATGCTTCCTGAATTATAATTACCATAATAAAACCTTAATCCCATCATTCTTTTAAAATTACTTTCTCCTAAGTGGCCACAGTGACATGATGAAGATTTCCATCTGTCTGCTTTATATGTTTTAGCTATTTTCACATTTTGGTGGGGGGAAATATTAGAAAGTTTGTCAAATCTTGGAGTTCAGCAAAATTCTCACAGGGGGTTTGAACGATGGAGTCCAGAAGCAAGTATTGGAGGGGGGTGGTTTTAGAAAGAAAGAACAGAATAAAATTTAGAGGTTTCAGTTCTCTGCTCCTGTGAGCTCCTGCCCAAAATGAGGCTAACAAAGCATCAGATGTGAGAAAAGTCCTTCTCTTACATAGTAACTGGAAAAGCCTCTCTTCTCCTCAATGTCTGCAATAGTAGCAGAAACAGCAACATCGTCTGGTAGCTGGTCATAGTCACTGAAAGGCAAGTGAGAAGGTTAGCACTGTACCACAATGGTCATTACTGCGGTGATGATGGAGCAGCATTTTGATCTGCCTGCCTTTAAATTACAATCAAGACTGATTTATTTTATTTAATTAAAACCTCTTTAGCCTCCTTGCCATTCAGCTTAGGGTGCAGACAAGAATCAAAAACATTGAAATTGAAAACTAGGCAGACAAGAATCAAAAACATTGAAATGACTTTCAAAATACGTAGTATAAAAACAATTTAAAATAACAATTAAATGAAACATGCAGTTAAAAACACATACACAGGAAGATGGTTTACAAATACAGACCCCTGCAATGGCTTTGTCCTGTTTGTGTGAACTTGAAGCCCACCAGCCACCCACTTTGGGATCACAATACATGCCATTATAATCTTGTTAACTGGACAATTTGTTGATATTCCAAACAGGTAAAGCTTCTGTCCACACAAATCAATGTATGAATGGAAGCTGTACCTGCGTGGAAAATTCATGCATTGCCTAATTCACAAAACAACTATGCCTACTGGGTGTATTGTAGGGATCCATGAAATCCTGATATGCATGGCTGACAGGGATGCCAGCCTCCAGGTGGGACCTGGGGTTCCCCTGGAATTTCAGTTCATCCCCAGACTACAAGAGCAGTTTCCCTGGAAAAAAATGGATGCTTTGATGGGTGGAGTCTGCGGAAATGTATGGCACTGAGGTTCCTTTCCATCCCAGGATCCCACCTCTGCAAGTATAAGCCAAGTTCATTTCAAGGGCCTTCTTGCATGTGGCACCAAAATTATAGAACCTCTCCTTAGGGAGGGTCATCTATTGCACACTATCATTGTCTTTCACCAGTAGGTGAAGACTTTTCCATTTTGTTTGGCATTTCTTCACTGACCCTCCTCCTGTTTTTTAAAGCTGGTTTTAGTTTATTTTATCATTCACCAATTGGGAGACCCTAGACTAGGTAGAAAGCTGCTCTCTATGTATGTAGGCCTCAGATTCAATGAGAGCTCACAGCGCAGCTCCTGAACCTTTAAGAACATAAGAGAAGCCATGTTAGATCAGGCCAATGGCCCATCCAATGCAACACTCTGTGTCACACAGTGGCAAAAAAATTATATATATATATATACACACAATGCGGCTAATAGACACTGATGGACCTCTGCTCCATATTTTTATCTAAACCCCTCTTGAAGGTGGCTATGCTTGTGGCCGCCACCACCTCCTGTGACAGTGAATTCCACATGTTAATCACCCTTTGGGTGAAGAAGTACTTCCTTTTATCTGTTTTAACCTGTCTGCTTAGCAATTTCATCGAATGCCCACGAGTTCTTGTATTGTGAGAAAGGGAGAAAAGTACTTCTCTACTTTCTCCATCCCATGCATTATCTTGTAAACTTCTATCATGTCACCCTGCAGTCGACCTTTCTCCAAGCTAAAGAGTCCCAAGTGTTTCAACCTTTCTTCATAGGGAAAGTGTTCCAGCCCTTTAAGCATTCTAGTTGCCCTTCTCTGGACTTTCTCCAATGCTATAATATCCTTTTTGAGGTGCGGCGACCAGAACTGCACACAGTACTCCAAATGAGACCGCACCATCGATTTATACAGGGGCTTTATGATACTGGCTGATTTGTTTTCAATTCCCTTCCTAATAATTCCCAGCATGGTGTTGGCCTTTTTTATTGCAAACGCACAGTCTTGACATTTTCAGTGAGTTATCTACCACAACTCCAAGATCTCTCTCTTGGTCAGTCTCTGTCAGTTCACACCCCATCAACTTGTATTTGTAGCTGGGATTCTTGGCCCCAATGTGCATTACTTTGCACTTGGCCACATTGAACCGCATTTGCCACGTTGACACCCACTCACCCGGCCTCAACAGATCCCTTTGGAGTTCCTCACAATCCTCTCTGGTTCTCACCACCCTGAACAATTTAGTGTCATCTGCAAACTTGGCCACTTCACTGCTCACTCCCAACTCTAAATCATTTATGAACAAGTTAAAGCGCATGGGACCTAGTACCGAGCCCTGCGGCACCCCACTGCTTACCATACTCCACTGCGAAGACTGCCCATTTATACTCACTCTCTGCTTCCTATTACTCAGCCAGTTTTTGATCCACAAGAGGACCTGTCCTTTTACTCCATGACTCTCAAGCTTTCTAAGGAGCCTTTGATGAGGAACTTTATCAAAAGCTTTCTGGAAGTCAAGATAAACAACATCTATTGGGTCTCCTTTGTCCACATGTTTGTTCATCCCCTCAAAGAAATGTAACAGGTTAGTGAGGCAAAATCTTCCCTTACAGAACCCATGCTGAGTCTTCCTCAATAACCCATGATCATCAATGTGCCTACTCATTCTGTCCTTGATAATGCTTTCTACCAACTTTTCCAGTATTGAAGTCAGACTGACTGGCCTGTAATTTCCCAGATCTCCTCTGGAACCCTTTTTAAAGATGGGGGTGACATTTGCTACCTTCCAGTCCTCAGGAACGGAGGCAGATTTCAATGAAAGAGTTCCTCCTCCTCCTTCTGAGAGTTCCACCTCCTTGTCCATTGAATAGTAGATGCAGCTGCACAACAATCCCTGGATGAGCTCCACCACCTATTTTTCTATAAAATGACCTCTGTATGTATGTAAAAAACATCTGCCACCAGTGAACAAGTGCAGCCTATTCCTTCCACATACCCTTAAAGAAAAATTGCAGAAGTAGCAGCATATACTGGTAACAGCATTCCCTTGCTAAAATTCATACTGGTACTCAGCATCAGATAGGATCAATTTACTTTCAGCACAACTCCTACGATACTACCAGATTAATTTCACTGTCAAGTCACTTGCTGCTTTCAAAATACAAGTGAGAATGTTTTGCCAGTCTCAAGGTGGGCCTTGGAGATCTCCTGAAACTACAACTTATCTCCAGGTGACATAGATCAGTTCCCCTGGAGGAAAAGCCAACTTCAGAGGGTGGTTCTTATGGCATTATATCTTGCTGAGGTCAAACCCCATCCTCTGCAGGCTCAACTAGGGATGCCAGCCTCTAGGTGAGACCTGAGGATTCCCTGGAATTACAGCTCATCTCCAGACTACTGAGATCAGTTCTCCTGGAGAAAATGGATGCCTTGGAGGATGGAATCTATGCCATTGTACTCCACTGAAGTCCCTGTCCTCCCCAGGCTCTGTCCCCAAATCTTCAAGAGTTTTCCACCCTGTATCTGGCAACTCTACCACCTTCAATGGCCAGTTGGGACTTGGCAACAATACTCCACCCCTAAATCTCCAGGAATTTCCCAACCCAAAGCTGGCAACTCCATTGTGTGTGTGTGTGCTTGCGTGTGTTTGGGAGAGAGAGAGAGAGAGAGTGTGTCTGGAAAGGAAAGGTGCAATCTTTTTTAAAAAGCAAACTCAATGCAAAGGTAGAGTCTATGCAATTGTGAAAGCCTAACAACAATCAGAGCAGCATTTCATAAAACTATTGTGCTCTTCAAGGGGGCTTGCTTTCCAGACAAATGGAAGGGAATAAATAACCAGGAGGAAGATTTTAAGGGACTCACCTCTCATTTCTCAGCTGCCTAGGAAGAGACATTCCTCCAGTTCCTTAAAGCTCAAGAGAAAAATTGGGACAGACAACAGACCTTTCCTTGATCCACAGTTTTGATTGCACACCAGAAGGAGAGATTTCAGAGCTCTTTCTCTCTGCTCCGACATAGAAAAATGCACCATGAATTCTCTACAAGGCTTCAGTGATTTCCAGTGAGCTGAATGCTTGTTTTCTGACAAGGGCCCTCCCTCCTCTGATTGAGGAAGTGCTGCGAAAGAAAGGCCTTTTGAAACAGAGAGCAAGGCAAGGTTGCATGACATGCGCCTGAGTCAAAAGCACCCGGCTCCACTTAAAAGCTGACCAACCAAAAAAGCAGCTGTGGGTGGGTGAGATTTAGGCTTCCCAAAGTTCAAATGCCAGTCCCCACTGTCCATTTTGCACACATGTAAAATGGTTCAGAAGTATCAGGTAGGGAGATTTTGGCCTAGAAACAGATCTCAATTAAGGATAACTTGAAGTCACCTCGATCATCCAGAATCTGAATTCCAGATAATGAGGTTGATACTGGAAAAAGAAAATGAAATTCAGGTAGGGCAGATGGGAGTGTTTCAGACAGGGATGATGAACTAAAATTCAGAAGTATAAAATGAGCATAAAGTAAGTAACTTGTCCCCCAAAATAGCTGACACACTAGAGACAAGTTCAAGTGAGGAAGAGCATATCAACTCAACAGTTGTTTGTTTGTTTGTTTGTTTGTTTTGGGGGGGAGGTATTTCTTTATTCAGGTTCCTGCTCTTAGATGCAAACAGCAGAGATAGGCAGTCCACCAAGAACCATGCAGTCCAGATGCAGAAGCAGGAAGGAACAACTACCATGCCTTTTCTTAAGCAGCGATACAGACTTCCTGTCCTTGCCTCATTGCTGCAGCTCACAAGCACTGACATGACTCCAGCAGAGCATGATCACAGAGGAAAAAAGAAGGAAGTGATGGGTAGGTTGCCCTTGGCCAATCCTGTAGCCACAATACAGCATAATATGACTTGATCTTCCGCACAGATAACTGTCACTTCAGACAGATCTTGTTTTACCTTTCCTGTGCTTGTAGGTCTTATCCTCCAAATCAGTTTTTAAACACTGAGCGCATGTTTACTGATTCACCAATCCCTATCAATAAAATCTTTCTTTCTTTCTTTCTTTCTTTCTTTCTTTCTTTCTTTCTTTCTTTCTTTCTTTCTTTCTTTCTTTCTTTCTTTCTTTCTTTCTTTCTTTCTTTCTTCCTTCCTTCCTTCCTTCCTTCCTTCCTTCCTTCCTTCCTTCCTTCCTTCCTTCCTTCCTTCCTTCCTTCCTCCAGAATACTTTACAAATGCACAGAAACTTTCCAGATGTCATTGTGCCTTCACAGATACACACACACACACACACAAAGCTATCTTCCGCACAGATAACTGTCACTTCAGACAGATCTTGTTTTACCTTTCCTGTGTTTGTAGGTCTTATCCTCCAAATCAGTTTTTAAACACTGAGCGCATGTTTACTGATTCGCCAATCCCTATCAATAAAATTTCTTTCTTTCTTTCTTTCTTTCTTTCTTTCTTTCTTTCTTTCTTTCTTTCTTTCTTTCTTTCTTTCTTTCTTTCTTTCTTCCTTCCTTCCTTCCTTCCTTCTCCAGGATACTTTACAAATGCACAGAAACTTTCCAAATGTCATTGTGCCTTCACAGATACACAAACACACACACACACACACACAAAGCTATATTCACCTTTTCCACTTTTTACCAACAAAAAGATTCTTAATTCCAATGCAAAGAGCGTTGTATTGATCCCAGGGGAGAAAGCATTGGAAACAAAGACTAGCATGGGGCTATCAAAGGAAAGCAAGGAGCAAAGCAAAACTGGTAGCACTACAACAGAGGGCATGCCCCAAGCGGAAACACAAGAGAAAGTCTTAAGAAGCACAGTCTCTCTTAGATCACTGAAAAGATTCAGATTTCATAACAAATTCTCTCAGGTTCTCTTGTTGCTGATCAGAGGAAGTAGAGAGTGCCTATCAGTCCTTTTTTCTATGCTCGTTTCCCGTTCATACACAGTGATGTAGTGATAAATAAATAATTATATTATAATGGCAGTTTTTCAGCCCAATCTGTGTTGATGCAATATTAAAGATTACACTGTTGAATTCTTATCTTGATGGCAGGCTCAGCTTGCAGGAAAAGAAATCCAACAAGGACAAAATAAAAACCTCTCCTGAGTCAAGTCACTGATGCCCCCAAGGTTTCCAAACTCCAGGTGGGAAGTGGAGTTCTCCCAGATTTGCAACTGATCTCCAAACGTCAGATTTCCAACAGAAAATGGCAGCTTCCAATGGTGGACTTTAAGGCATCACACCCTGCTGAGCTCCCTCCCTCCCCCAAACTCTGTTCTCCCCAGGCTCTACCCCCCAATCTCCAAGAATTTCCCAACTGAGAGCTGGTCACCCTAGAGAAGGGGTGGCCAAACTCGTTTAATGTAAGAGCCACAGAGAATAAATGTCAGATGTTTGAGAGCCACAAGATGTGAACATCAGATGTTGAAGGGAGGGTAGGAATATGGCAGGGAGATGGAAAGAAAGCAGCTTTAACTTTAAATGCATTCTCCAAGCTTGGCTTGGTAAAGTGATTTAAAGTGGTAAATGCCTTCTCCAAGCCAGCTGACAGGACAGTGGGGGCTTCAAGAGCCACACAATATGTGTGAAAGAGTCACATGTGGCTTCCAAGCCAGTTTGGCCACCTCTGCCCTAGAGCATGCCTTTGAGCAGGGGTCCTCAACACCTGGTCTGCAGACCAGTACCGGGTTGCGGCCTGTTAGTAACTGGGCCGCACAGCCTTTTTGTCCCCCCCCCCCCCCGTCCCACACCGTCGCCCAGGAAGCCTCCCCCACGGCGCCTCCTCCTCCTCTCTCCATTTTTACAATGTTAAGGCTGGGGAAGGGGCCGTGAAGTGCCTTCTGGGCTCTGTAAAGGCCAACCCCTCCCCTGTGCCGATAATCTGATCAGCAGGGAACTGGGCAAAACTGCAGCAGCAGCAGCCAGCAGCCTGCTGAAAAAGCCATGCTGCCCTTGCCTCCTTCCTACTTCCTTCCTGCTGCAGTTTTGCCCTGTTTCCCTGCCGATCAGGTGATCAGCATGCGGGGGGGGGGGTCGGCCTTTACAGAGCCTGAAAGGTGCTCCATGGCCCCTTCCCCTGCCTTAACATTGTAAAAATGGAGGGAGCAGGAGGAGGTGCCACGAAGGGGGGAGCGAGGCTTCATGGCACCACAGGATGGACGAATTCTGTGCCCCCACTCTGCCGGCCCTGGGGCCACGGTGGACCAGCCGGCCCTGGGGCCAGTCCCTGGTGCCTTTGGGTGTGGAATGGGAGAGATATATTGATATTTTAGTGACTTTTTAAAAAATCAAAAATGAAACCTAAAATGTGCTGAAACCAGAGGCAGCTGCTGTAGTTCAACCATTTATTGTGTACATACTGATAACAGGAACAACTACAACAGGTCCAACTAGGCTGGAACTGGCTGCCTAACTAAGAGCGTTTTCGCACTGACCTTACTCGGGAGTGACGTCCCTCTTCACCGCGCAGCGTCTGCGCGGATTTCGCACTAATTGCTCCGCAGAACCTGGAAAAGCCGCAAAGTCCCGCGGCTTTTGCATTGCAAATGTAAACTGGCCAAAAACCAGTTTACATTTGCGACGCAAAAGTCACGGGACTTTGCAGCTCTTCCGGGTTCTGCGGAGCAATTAGTGCGAAATCCGCGCAGACGCTGCGTGGTGAAGAGGGACGTCGCTCCCAAGTAAGGTCAGTACGATAATGCCCTAACTCTGCAGGAGGTGACTCCACCCCCAAGCCTACGGTGGCTCAAATAGTCCAAATACATAACACCTCTTCCCCCTTAGGTATAATAGTTTTAAAGGTGTCATGGCAGGGATCTGACACACTGTGATCAATGTGGGCCCTGGGCTGGGGTATCCAGCATACCTAGATTTTACTCATGGGGTCCTACATGCTCAGGTTCACCCCCCTTCATCAAGTCCAGTCCCCAGTGGTCCATTCTTTAGCCCTGCAGACCCTTCTGACTCCCTTGATTCCACTGCAGCTCCCGAGCGATGGGGCTCACTGTCAGCACTTACATCAGAAGAAATTGGTCCTGGCAATTGCCTCCCCATTTGGTCCATGTGCCAGCATAACTCTCAGCCATCAGGAGTTTCTGCCCTGTATGACACTGGCCCTGTTGCCCATGTGACCTTGGTGGGGATCCAAGCTGGGCCAGTCCCATAGTTACAGATGAACATCAGATCTGATGGCAAGAATGAGTGAGGTACCCCCAATGCTTCTTCTTCTGTTAGATGATGTTCCTCCATCAAGTCAGGGTGAAGATGGTTGAGCAGTGCTGTCAGCCTCCAATGCATCAATAGCTCAGTGGGGCTTCTTCCTGTTGTTGTGCATGGGGTGATATATTGCATTAGGAAATTCTCTAACTGTTGGTGCCACTCGCCATTGATAATCCAAGTGAGGGCATCTTTAGTCATTCTCACCATCCATTCAGCTTGGCCATTTGTTGATGGGTAGAATACCGGGAGAAAAAGCAAAAGGCTCCATGTATACCCAGCTTCTATCTACCATCGTTCTTAAAGAGATATAGTCCAATAAAGCCAAACTGTATACAAAATGTGTCAATTTATTTCATTCAGTGTAGCATCTCCCAAAAAAATGTGGAAATATGTAGACTCGCAGATTTCCATGTAAATAACTGCCTCCAACAATTTTCTATATTCAGCAGCAAAAACCAATAGCATGACAGGATTAACCAGTTTAACTTCCTTCCTCCAAATGGGCAAACAGATACTTGGATAAAGCATTAGAGCGAAACAGGAAGTTAAACCAGTTAATCCTGTCGTTCAATTGGTTTTTGCTGCTAATACAGAAAATTGTCAGAGGCAGTTATTTACATGGAAATCTGCGAGTCTACATATTTCCACACATTTTTTGGAGATGCGACATTGAATGAAATAAATTGGCACATTTTGTATACGGTTTGGCTTTATTGGACTATGTCTCTTTAAGAACGACAGTAGATAGAAGCTGGGTATACACAGAGCCTTTTGCTTTTTCTCTCGGTTCTCCTTCTATGCGACTCCTCTAGTTGCTCATACTTGATGGGTGGAATACAGCAGACATAATATGACAGATCAACCTGTTTGCCAGGAACAACAAGAACTTTACAAATGTGAATTGGGCCCCATTGTCTGACACAAAAGTGTCTAGTAGTCCATGTGTTGTGAACAACCTCCTCAGCACCCTTATGACAGTGTTGGAGGTTGTGGAGCCAACTGGGATAACCTCTCACCACTTGGAAAATGAGTCTACGACAATCAGGAAGGTCTGGCCCTGGAATGGACTGGCGAAGTTGATGTGCAATCTCTACATGGCGTCTTATCTCCCATGGCTGTACCAGGGCCTGAGGAAATGGTGGTCTCGACATCTGGCATACTTCACATCTCTGGACCCATTCTTCCACAGCACTGTCCATCCTGGGGCACCAAATGTAACTCCGTGTCAGCACCTTCATTCTCACTGTGCCAGGGTGCTCAATGTGAAGTGCTTCCAGCACCCTGGTTTGCAATGCTGTCAGGACCACCATCCTGTTGCCCTACATAAAAAAAAACTTTTTTGTACTGACATCTTATGTCACCTAGACACAAAAGGTGCAAACTCCCCATCTAGTTGTCCCGATGGCTACCCCCTCCACACCCAATTGAGCACTTGGACGAGAATAGGGTCCTTGGAAGACTTTGCAGCGATGTCTGATGCATGAAGGCATGGGTCTGGTAAGGACTCCAACAGCATGCACCGGGGAGGGGTTCAATTCCATGGACAGGAGAGGGAGGCAACTCAAAGTGTCTGCATAGCAGAGGCCCTTGTCCAGTTGCAGCACTAAGGTGAAATCATATGCATTGAGAAAAATCGCCCAATAAAGCACACAGGGTGACAGGATCTGTAGCGTTTGGCAGTCAGGCGCAAATAGGCCCAGCAGAGACTTGTAATCTGTGGTGATTATGAAATGGGGCCCATAATCATAGTTGTGGAATTTCTTAACTCCTGCTGCAATAGCCAGGGCCTCCTTGTTGATCTGTGCATAGTTCCATTCGGTAGAAGACAAGGTTCTTAAGTAGAACACAATTGATCCCCAGGTGGGGGCAAGGGATCCCCCAGTTTGGAGATCCTCCCCCCACTTCAGGGTCGTCAGAAAGCGGGGGGAGGGGAGAGAAATGTCTGCTGGGAACTCTGTTATTCCATATGGAGATTTATTCCCATAGAAAATCATGGAGAATTGATCTGTGAGTATCTGGGGCTCTGGGGGGCCTGTTTTTTGGGGTAGAGGCACCAAATTTTCAGTATAGCATCTAGTGCCTCTCCCCAAAATACCCCCCAAGTTTCAAAAAGATTGGACCAGGGGGTCCAATTCTATGAGCGCCAAAAGAAGGTGCCCCTATCATTCATTATTTCCTATGGAAGGAAGGAATTGAAAAGGTGTGCCGTCCCTTTAAATGTGATGGCCAGAATTCCCTTTGGAGTTCAATTATGCTTGTCACAGCCTTGATCTTGGCTCCACCCCTAATGTCTCCTGGCTCCACCCCCAAAGTCCCCAGATATTTCTTGAATTGGACTTGGCAACCCTAGCCTGGTGCTCAGTTGGTAGTTTGAATCCTCAAAACATCCTCTTCCCAGGGGTTGGAACTTGTGCCCTCCGATTGTTGAGGTTGCAGAGGGCTCCTACACATCTGCCCTTTGCATGTGCTTGCACCTGCCACTTCAGATGTAGTGCTTCCTCTAGTGCAGGACCTCGGAAGGTGAGGTCCTTCTTTGCAAACAACGGTCACTGCAAGGCTTCATCTCACAGATCACACAGATGCCAACCGTTTCAGCCCCATGACATATGAAGCTATGCCTTTGGTAGGGTCCTGGCTCCGTGTATAGAATGCATGCCTCTGTGCTATTTCAGGAAGTTTTGCAGCAAAATGTTCTTCCAGTGCAGCCACAACGTCTTCATAAGAAATGGTTGCCAACTTTGTAGGTGCCAGGAGAGCCTGTGCCAGGGCAAATCTGCTTGCCCCACACACACTTGAGAACACTGCTCTCTTCTTGGCAGGTTCTGTAATTCCATTTGCCAGTAGGTAAAAATCTAGTTGCGCAGAGTAGTTTTCCCACTTCTTTGGGCAAGCAGGGTCGGATTCCTCTATGTGGCCCTGAGCGGCCATGGCTCCCTCTGCATCTATGGTTGCAGATGCTGCACTCCCACCCACCTCCATCCCATTTTTTCTATGATTGGGCTGCTGTTGTCATCAAATCACTCCCTGTGTTCCTCCCCCACCCTGAAGAAGTGTTTTTGTTATGTATTTGGACTGCTCGAGCCACCATAGGCTTGGGGGCGGAGCTATCTGCTGGAGAGTTAGTTAGACAGCAAATTCCAGCCTGGTTGGGGCTGTTGTTCCTGTTATTGGTATGTGCGCAATAAATGGTTGAACTATAGCAACTGCCTCTGGGCTCAATACATTTTAGTGGTGACGAGGATGGAATTAAATGTGGTCTCCAAAGAACTAGACCCCCCCCCCCTGTGTGTGTGTAATTGAAGCAAAAACTAAAGGGATAAAAAGGCATGCAGAAGCAGTATGGGGGGTGGGGGGAGCGGAATGTGGAAATCCCTTAGTGACCTTGATAAAGCAATGGTCTGATTCACTATAAGGCAGCTTCAGCTGATTCATAGCTGTAAGGCCTAAGTAGTTTCCACGCAAAGGCCTGATCAGTCATTCACTGAGCTATGCTAACGTGAGAGAAGCTCTGTTCCTTCCCCTGCTCCTGATATCAGGACAGAATGCTGCTGGATGCAGGGATCACCCTGGCATTTCATGTTTGGTACTTGTTTAGTTTTTTCCTTCTTGCAGTGGTGCCAATTGCACAGTCCTTGCGTAAATTGAGGAGGCAGAATCAGCATTGCCTTTCCTTTCTCTGGGGTATCTGTTAACAGAGCTTCCTGTCCCTAACCTCCTTGTTCCTACCTCAGAAGCCCCAAGTGATGAGAGGCCAAATCACCTTGAACAAAAGTTAGGTACCGCATAAATTGGTCCATAAGGAGAACAGAGAACATTTTAGCATGTGCCTCCATGCCAGACTCCCTTCTGGAAGGCTTGTGTGATGCCTTCTTGTTCCCCTCTTTCAAATCCAGCTTCAGTACCCTTAATTCCCTTCTACTAGGCATGATAATAGGAGAACCACAAAGACAGGAAAACTACAATGCTTCACTTTTGAAAGAAGAACTTATAAATAGCATCAAAGACCTCTTTGGATCAGGTCTGGGGGATGGGAGAATCAGGGTTTTAACCATTTTTTGATTGTCCTTTGTGCTGTCAGTTCCTTTTCTCCAGAGTGGCTATTTGGTCCATAGATAAAATATACAAATTCCCTATCTCAGGACAAATAACGGCTTGGGGAGGTGGGCTGCTGAATCTGCACATTGTGCTGCAGTCTTGAGGCCTGCACCTATCCCAGCATGGGGGAGTTCACAGTGGGCTGAGCAGGAACCAGGTGTTCATGCTCCTAGGAAAATGACAAATTTGGAGTAGAGTTCAAACAATTGGATTATTAACCAGAAGGACAGCTGCCTTGACCACCTTGTCTCCTTCACTGCACTGTGCTGGACAAGCTTGCCTCTGATCCCACCTCCATCTCGCAATGGGCTTTTGCTGGGGTATTGCAAGTTCACTCCCTTCAGTCATGAAAGAGTTAACTTATTTGTTTATGTATACTAATTCTTAGCTAAGAGCCAATTAGATCTTCCACGCATATTTCCCACCGATAAAAGGGAGTTGATATTCCTAATAGGGCTGCCAGGTCTGTGTTGGAAAATACCTGGAAACTTTCAGGGTGGATCCCGGAGAGGGTGGGTTTTGGGGAGAAGAGGGGTCTCAGCATGGTACAATGCCATAGAGTCCACCCTTCAAAGCAGCCATGTTCTCCAGGGGATGAAAGAAACAAATACTGTAATGTACCGGCTAACAATGTTTAATAAAACCCTTTATAAACCTTTATAAATATCTTTTTATACTTCACTAGAAGTATCCATTCACATAACAATATTATCAAAGGTCCATTCTCATATTTCAATATTACAAGAAAGGACCTATGAGCACCCAGATATAGGCTCATTTCGTCAATGGACTTCCTCAGGAGTAATCCTTCCTATATTTCTTCTGCAACATATTCTATCTCTTCTCATCCACTCAATAACACTTAAGAGCATATATTTATATTAGGCGCTTAAGCCAGTCCAAACTTATTCTTTTAACCAGATGCACAAGCCTTCTGGAGTTGGCTGGCCAATAGCTCTCTGCAATATTTTTATTAGAAGCAAACTGTTCTTTTAGATGGCCTATTGCTCTTATACTGGGTTGGGGAATACCTGGATGGAGCCTGCGGAGAGAGGATGGGACCTCAATGGGATATAATGCCATACAGTCCACCCTTCAAGCAGCCATTTTCTTCAGGGGAAATGAAGAACCTCTGTCACCTTTAAGTTCTGATTCTACGAGATCCCCAACCCCCTCTGGAGGCTGGTAATCCTTAACATAGCTCACAGGGTAAAATGGAAGAGGGGAGAACACTATATGCTGCTCTGAACTCCTTAGAAGATGAAAGTTTAAAATGTACTAAATAAATGCCACATCTGCTGTCAATTCAGCTGACAGCCAAGTTCAATCCAATTTGATCTAGTCAGTTCTGATCTTGTACCAGCCTAATGAAGGCTACCCAACTTCACAGGTACAAAAGCAGGACATGACACAAAGGATTTCACTGGTGCATACCCTGCCTATAATGAACCTAGGCCATACATAATTCAAGCAAGCCAGTAAATTGCGAGCCTTCCTCTACTACAGATATCCAGCCAGCTGCCATATTGAATGGCATCATTGTGCAGATACCAAACTGTCCAAAACGCTGTTTGGTTTGTGTTGAGACATTAGTTTAAAAATCAGAGGTGATGTCCAGACAGATCAAAGTTGAGACACGCTTTTATAAAAGATATAACTTTACTGGGAAAAAAAAAACATTAGGGGAAGGTACTTGGGACAAAAGAAAATAAAACAATGCATTCTGCCTTACTAAGTACATCCTAATGGCTACATGGCTATTACATGGAAGTCCTTTGCCACTTTCTTGTTCTCAGCAGCACACAGACCAGAAGGTGAAGCTTGCATACAAGATCAAAGCATTCTTACATACAAGGTGCTAACTAACCAATCTTGAGGTTACAGGCCAAACCATTTCCTTCTTGGTTTTTGAGGGTTTGCTACAGACAGTTTCTAATTGGATACAAACTACAATACATCATATACTTTTTACTAGCAAATAACATTTGTCAACGCCATAGTGACTGAAATGTAAATAACTTGAATTCTGACAGTTTGAAGTGCAAGCAAAATGGTCAAGGTGATCATATAAAGACACAAAATGGGTACTCTGCACCATGTAAGTTCAAATGTCTGTTGCATTTGGAGGGAGGACGTTCTCAGCATCCTGAGAGATGATGTCCAAAGCCACCATGGCTTACTAGGACTTTGAACCAGGGTTTCCCATACTCAAACTTAATGCTGTAACCAATCTGTTGGAATACAAGTTGTGCACATTCCAGCCATTATATAGTTAACTGTTTGTTTACCTGATAGAGGAAGTGATGTATTGTGACCTAAACTCAATTGTGGGATGGTTCTTACTTTGCCCGCGAAAGTTGTGAACACAACATTGGTTAGAGAGGATGTTAGGTGTGAAATGCTTTGATCTTGTATGCAAGGTTTATTGCTCTTCTTCCTGGCGAAATGCTTTTTGGGGAGAAGAACAGTGTAGACAAAGGAAGTAGCCATGTAGATAAGACGTAGATAGAACTAGCTGGTAAGCTAGATGTTTTTCTGTTTTATCCCAAGTACCCTATCCTGATGTTTTCTAGTAAACTTTATTTCTTTTGGCAAGCTTAAGCCTCGACTCCAATTACTGCCACTCCAAACCTCTGAATTTAGCATGTATTTCCTAACATTTTGGTAGCAGATGATAAAAGATTCCAACAATGGTAGCCAGAGAGATTGGTTGGTTCCATCAAACTGCTAAATATTGGAGCTTGGCATATTGGAAAGTGATTTTTTGAAGGCAAACAGGCAGAGAGTGAAAAAGTATTTTAAAGTGACTAGAAGCTGCTTGAAAGGCTGTATTTTTCGCTAACGGAACGAACAAAGCAACAAAGGACCCACTTACCGGGAGCCTTGGTTAAATTGCTCGAGGCCACTGAGCGAGGATCTGCATTTCAAAGTGGAACCTGGAAACACAGAATTCCTCAACGCTGCATTTCTCCTGCTCTCCTGCTAAAGCCTGAATTCGAGGATGTCCGACAGAGAAGGGGAAAATCC
The DNA here is from genome assembly GCF_032191835.1 of Heteronotia binoei. Taxonomy (NCBI): domain Eukaryota; kingdom Metazoa; phylum Chordata; class Lepidosauria; order Squamata; family Gekkonidae; genus Heteronotia; species Heteronotia binoei. Next base: position 85,935,270 of record NC_083230.1, read on the forward strand.
CTCAACATCAGCTCTTGCAAGGAACGACGCCCAAGGAAACGCAATGCAAGGTTCTGTGAGTAATGATGTGATCAATGTGAAAATTCCATGCTTAAATGAAAGCAATTTTAGATTCTGGTCAATGAAAATGAAACTGCTCCTTCGGGAGAAAAATTGCTATGAGGCAGTTTTCAATGAAAATAAGGATGAAATCCAAGATTTTGATATTAAAGATAATCGTGCAAAATTATTAATTCTGAGTGCCATACCAGAACAGGACAATATTCGAGTCTTGGACTGTAGTACAGCGGCAGAAATGTTTAAATACCTAGAAAAGCAATCATCTATGCCTTCTATGACTCAGAAAATATTTCTCAGAGAGAAACTGCACAGTTTTAAGATGAATGAAACAGATTCAATGGCTACTCATCTGAATAAGATGATGGAGGTGGTTTCAGAGCTTAAGAGAATTGGAACCACAGTGGAAGATGAAGAAATTATTGCAGCTTTATTTAATTCTCTTCCCAAAAGCTATAAAGGCACTGCATCCTTGTTGAGGATGAGAGACAAACAGGAACTTGACTATGTTTTGGAATACTTGAAAGATGAGGCCAGAAGGAGAGAACTTTTTGAAACTGAGAATAAGATGTCTGTACTTAGAGTGCATCCTGGGAAAAATGAAATTTTTTGTCATTTTTGTGGATTGGTAGGACATTACCAGTATCATTGTAAAAAGAAATTAAAACAAAATCATAATGCTTCTACTGGAGCAGCGACACCCAATGGGCAATTGATGAATAGCACCAACAAAAACGTGGTTTTAAATCTTCAAAGCCAGCAACAAAGGCTGAGAATGTGTCTAAAAGGAATCCCACATATACAATTACTGAATCAAATGCAAATCTTGAGAATCATTGGATGATAGATTCTGGAACTTATTTTCATGTCTGTAAAGATAAGAAATCTTTTGTGGAATTGGATGAGGACAACTGTCCTAAATTAGAGCAAGCCAATGGACAAATTCTGAAAGTTAAAGGAAGTGGGACTGTGATCTTAAATGTTATGGATGAAAGTCAAGAAATTAAAAAGGTTACACTAACAGAGTGTGCATATGCCCCTGAGGCAGTCAGCAACCTAGTTTCAACAAAGAGAATTATCAGAAGAGATCATGAGGTTGTACTCAGAAAAGAAAATGGAAGTATTGTTGATCCTGAATCTGGAACTGAACTTATGCTTGATGTAGTTGATGGTCTTCATTACCTAAAACTTGTTGATGATAATGTTGTTGATGATGATGATATGCAAAATGATGCTGAAAATATTTCTGATGTAACAAATGTTGTTGGGCCAGTGTATAATACAATGCAATCTGTATGTAAGCATAAATCATGTCTTCTTAAATGGCACATAACTATGGGACACCGCAGTGTGCAAAGTGTGCAAAAATTGTTGAAAGAATGTAATATTGATGTTATTGATTGTGATCAAATGCAATCTGGTTGTGATATATGTTTAAAGGCTAAAGGTACCTCCCCAAGGTACACAGGCAAAAATACTGTACACAATGAAAATTTTCTAGAGATGGTATTCTCAGATATTGCAGGGCCAATCAAAGAATCGGCTGGTGCAAGCAAGTACTTTTTGACATTTATGGAAGCTAAGTCAAGATATGTCTATGTCTACTTGATTAAAAGCAAAGATCAAGTATTTGACAAATTTAAGTCATATATTGCTGCTGTGAGAAATAAATTTGGAAAAATTCCAGAAGTATTGTTCACAGACAATGGAACTGAATACAGTAGCAGTGAGTTCCAAAGGTTTATGGAACAACAAGGCATTCAACATAAAACTACTACACCCTACTCACCACAGCAGAATGGTGCAGCTGAGAGACTGAACCGAACAATTATGGAAATGGCCAGATCAATGCTAATGCAATCTGGACTGCCAGATCATATGTGGGGTGAAGCTGTAAATACTGCAGTTTACCTGCACAACAGAATTCCATCCAAAGTGACTAATAAATCGCCATTTGAAATTTGGTGTGGCAAACGACCTGGATTAAAACATCTAAGACCTTTTGGTTGCAAAGCTTACGCGTTTGTACCTAAGGAGAAAAGGGGAAAACTAGACCCCAGAGCAGAACTTGGTATACTTGTAGGCTATGCCAATGGTGGAAGAGGATACAGAATCCTAGATCCTGATACACGTACTGTCAAAGAATGCAATGTTGTATATATAGATGGCAACAGTGTTTTGCAAACTCCTATGCAAGCTGAATCCACAGTACAGAATCCTATAGAGGATGTTACCTTCAGTGAACTTGCTATTTGGCAACCTGCAGAGACCACCTGTGAACAGGCAGGTCCACCTTCACAAAAAAGCACTGAATCAGAAGGGGAAGCAGGGAGTCTAAGAGAAGCAGAGACAACCACAGTTACTGTGAGAAAGTCAGCAAGGAGTAACAAAGGCATACCACCGCCAAGACTTGGAATTTGTGCAACAATACAACCTGTCAAAGAACCCTCAACTTGGAAAGAAATAAATCAGCTACCCGATCCAGAAAGAAAGAAATGGATGGATGCAATGAATGATGAAATGAAGTCTTTACATGACAAGCAAGCTTGGACACTTGCAAACTTACCTCCTGAAAGAACAGCTATTGGTTGTAAATGGATACTCAAAGTAAAATACAATCCTGATGGAAGTGTGGATCGATACAAAGCACGGTTAGTAGCAAAAGGATACAAGCAAGAACAAGGAATTGACTATACAGAGACTTTTGCACCTGTCATAAGTCAAGTTGCGTTCAGAATACTTCTAACAATTGCAGCCTCCAAAGGCATGCAAGTTGAACACGTGGACATTAAAACAGCTTTCCTCAATGGAGACTTAACAGAGGAAATCTACATGGAACAACCTGAAGGATTTGAAGAAGTTGGAAAGGAAAAACTTGTGTGTAAACTTCAAAAAGGAATTTATGGATTAAAACAAGCCGCAAGAGGTTGGTCAGATAAGCTGACAGAACTACTAAAGAAGCAAGGATTTCAACAAGGGAAATCAGAACCCTGTTTGTTTACAAGACTCAGAAATGGACAATATCAGTACATATTGACTTACGTTGACGATCTGATTTTATGTTGCTACAACAAGGAGGACATCAAAGAAATTGCTGATGAGCTAAATAAAGATGTGGAAGTCAAACAACTGGGAGACATAAAGCATTACCTTGGAATACAAATTGAAAGAGCTGAAGATGGAAGTTTTGTGCTGAACCAAAAACACAAAATTATGGACTTTATTGAATCCATGGGAATAAAGAAACATGGAAACATTAGTATACCACTTGATCCAGCATACTTAACTTTGAAAGAAGGAAAATTGCTTGAGAACAATCGTGAATATAGAGAAGCAATTGGAAAACTACTATACTTGAGCAGAATCTCGAGACCAGATATTTCTACTGCAGTTGGAATCTTGAGTAGAAAGACAAGTTCACCATATTATCATGATTGGAATGCCATAAAGAGACTGGCAAGATACCTGTTTAAAACTGCTGATTACAAATTACTAATTTCAGCATGTGACAACCCAAGACTAGTAGTCTACATGGACGCCAACTTTGGGAGAAATGAAGGAGATGGAAAATCTACAAGTGGAAATGTATTCTTCTATGGAGATAGTGTGATTGACTGGAACACTAAGAAACAAAAGATTGTAGCTCAATCTACTGCTGAAGCTGAATGTGTGTCTGCTCAAAGGGCATGCAATGAACTGGAATGGATTATTTTTCTTCTTAAGGAATTTGGAATAGAGGAACCTAAACCAGTACTCATGTATGAAGACAGCCAAGCATGCATAAGCATATGCAAAGCTGAGAATATAAAACTAGACAACAAACATATTGTCATCAAGTGTTTACTTGTGCAAGAGATGATTAAAGAAGGACTGATTGAATTACAGTACTGCCCTACTGAAGAAATGATCGCAGACATCATGACGAAGCCGCTCGACAGACTGAAGTTTGAACGACTACGTGAAAGAATGAACTTGATTGAAATTGCTAATGACTGAAATGATGCATAACTTGAGAAGGGGTTTGTTGGAATACAAGTTGTGCACATTCCAGCCATTATATAGTTAACTGTTTGTTTACCTGATAGAGGAAGTGATGTATTGTGACCTAAACTCAATTGTGGGATGGTTCTTACTTTGCCCGCGAAAGTTGTGAACACAACATTGGTTAGAGAGGATGTTAGGTGTGAAATGCTTTGATCTTGTATGCAAGGTTTATTGCTCTTCTTCCTGGCGAAATGCTTTTTGGGGAGAAGAACAGTGTAGACAAAGGAAGTAGCCATGTAGATAAGACGTAGATAGAACTAGCTGGTAAGCTAGATGTTTTTCTGTTTTATCCCAAGTACCCTATCCTGATGTTTTCTAGTAAACTTTATTTCTTTTGGCAAGCTTAAGCCTCGACTCCAATTACTGCCACTCCAAACCTCTGAATTTAGCATGTATTTCCTAACATTTTGGTAGCAGATGATAAAAGATTCCAACACAATCATTACATCACTCTGACAAATAAAGAAATGTCCTTCCTTTGTATTGTTTTGGCCAAATTATTTTTTATCATGGGTTAAAGAGCCTTGCAAAAATTTGTGAAATTCAAAGCAGGGCTATTTCAGTATCCCGACACCTGCATTCTGCACAGATTCCACATCTGTTGCCTCTGCTATTGGGTTAGAGCAGGTGACTCCCACGGCAGACATTTTAAAGCCCTAATCAACATGGGGGGGGGGGGGAGGATTGCTATTCTATCTTGGTTCAGCCACAACAGTTGTTTTTAAAAAGCTTAGGAGGAAAAAAAAACTATTTATGCACATACAGCTTACTTCTGATTTTCACTGAAGTCGGGTTGTTTGGGGATTACTTTGAATGCTGTACTCTGCACCTTCCCTCCCCCTTCAGTTTTCTGTTAGGAACTGAGGAATATATATTCTGCATATCAATGAGAAAACCCAGATAGTGTTAGTGCCCAGATCCTCATTGGTCAGGTTAACACTGGGCATGTCTTTTGAAATAGGAGATTCTTTGAGCTGAATCTACTGTGGAGTCACCATGAGTGGTCCCCACCTTTATCAGTGTACAAGCTCCACCACTGATTAGGTTTCCCATCTGTACAATTTTTAAAAAGGAGAGTTTAGTCTAGCATTAGGAGTTTAATGCTCTCTGGGATGGCTGGAGGGAAAAAATCATTGGAAGGAAATGCTTTAAAACAGAGATGTCAAACTCATTTGTTATGAGGGATGGATCTGACATAAATGCCACCTTGTCGGGTCAGGCCATGTGTACCATAAAATGTAACACCAGGTACCAGAGATATAAACTATAAAAGATGATTTCAGATGCTGAATGGCAATAGCAGGTGAATAGTAATCTTGATTGGATAAGGTGTGGTATGCAGAGGTGTAGTAGGCATGGAGATATCAGCATGGGTAATGAGCAGGGGTTGTTTTGTAGAAAAATAGGTGGTGGAGCTCATTAGCATATGCTGCCCCCCCTCCCACCAGCCAAAAGCAACCCGACACAAGAAAAGAGCTCCAGGTGAGCAAGGCCTGCTTGGGCTGACGAGAGAGCCAGCCAGCCAGCCAAAGCAGACCTCACTCGCCTGGGGGTCTCCTGGGTTATCCCCCCACACACACACACACAGTCAAAAGGCCAGCAAGCCACCTGCCACCCCAAATCACATAAGAAGTGGAGAAAGGGTGGCGTGGGCTTCTCCAGGAGTTAATGAGGGCTGCTGGAGGTGTGGCAAAGCCCCTGGTGGTTGGTTGGCTGCCCGTTCTCTTAATCCAGGGATTGTTATGCAGCTGCACCTACTATTCAATGGACAAGGTAAGTGGGGAGGAAGAGGGGGAACTCAGAAAGGTTCAGGAGCTGCACTCCTGTGAGCTCCTGCTGAATCTGAGGCCTGGTAATGAGACAGGTAATGAGACAGGAAACTAGGGTTGCCAAGTCCAATTCAAGAAATATCTGGGGACTTTGGGGGTGGAGCCAGGAGACTTTGGGGGTGCAGCCAGAAGACATTGGGGGTGGAGCCATAAGCAAAATTGTGATAAGCACAATTGAACTCCAAAGAAAGCTCTGGCCATCACATTTAAGGGGACCACATACCTTTTTAATGCCTTCCCTACATTAGAAATAATGAAGGATAGGGGCACCTTCTTTTGGGGCTCATTTTGAAACTTGGAGAGCATTTTGAGGAGACTCATCAGATGCTACGCTGAAAATTTGGTACCTCTATCTCACAAAACCACCCCTCCAGAGCCCCAGATACCCCAGGATTAATTCTCCATTATACCCTATCCAGCAGACATTTCCCTCCCCCTGCCCCTTTTCTGATGACCCTGAAGCTCTGGAGGGCCTCCAAACTGGGGATCCCCTGCCCCTCACCTGGGGATTGGCACCTCTGCTCATGAGTTGCTGAACTTTCAAGTTTTTCACAGTAACACAGGGCAACCGAAGGTTCAAGTTTTCCTTCACACTATGCAAAAAACATCGGCAAGGATTGTGCAACAAATGGAGGGTCTGGGCTCCTTTCACAGCCATGTTGTTCTGCCTCCTCCCCCACCCTGCTCCCCTTCAGCCTTAAAGATGCAGACACACCATCCAAAGAGGAAGGCTTTCTCAAGTAGAGACTAAAGCCTCTGGAGGGGGAAAGACACATGATGGCTGTGTGGGCGGGAAGGAGCCTGGGAAAGCAGGAGAAGCCCCGCTGGACCTGGAAATTGGCAAGCCTACAGGAAACCTAGGTCTCAGTTCTATCCAGGAGGTCACAAACAGTAAATGGACATAAGTCTGACATTAGAAATCACAACATTCAGTTTCTGACCAAAAAGTAGCAGTGCTCTTATGAAGAAATTATACCTGGGTGGTAGCCTATCCTGTCCTTTATGAATGTATCTAATCCCCCTTTTAAAGTCTGCTTCATCCCAACAGCGAGCATGAGAGGGGACATAAGGGGAGATAAAATGACAGTGGGATAATATAAAGCCACAAAAAGCCTTTGCTTTCTTGAAAATCAAGGACAGAGGAAGATTTATGTTGAAAATGTTTTCCTTTCCTATTGGAGTTTTCCTCATCTTTGAATAAGACAAGATTGAATAAAATCATATTAGAGGAGATAACAGTCTAAATACATTCTTGAAAAGCTGCCAGCCTCCATGTCTCTGCTTCTCACTACACCTTTGGCAATTCTTTGCTTTTGAAGAACAATTTGTGGACTCCTGGCCTTGACTTCAAAGGAAGGCATTGGATATGGCAAAAGAAAAATATTTTCCCATCAGATCCTGTCATGTTAGCTTTTGACCTCATCACTGGTGAATTTTCTGAAGGGACAACGTGAATTCTTGTGAGGCATTTTCACTCAGAACAGAGAAATATCTGAGGAGAGGGAGAACCTGACCATAAGTGATCACGGTGCTGCTTTGGAGGCACACTTCATCTAATTTTTCTGTCACCAAAATATTTTATGTCAAGAAACCTACTGTCCATGGAGAGAGTGGAAACGTGTGGAGGAGGGTCAGGGAACAACAAGGTACCGGTAGCTGGTGCAAAATAATTCTAACCCATCCAGGTCTCCCTCTTTTCCCTTTCTGCTGAATGTGACATTTTCCCTTGGCGCCTCACTCCCAAAACTCTGCTGCTAATTTTAAGCTCAGGGCTCTGATACTGTGTAATTTGAGTCTAGTAGCTCCTTCAAGCAGCCTGCCAGTCAGGGCGCATACATCCTCTGGCACTGCTGAGACATAAGGGGAGGGAGGAAAAGGCATGAGGCAGATGTCTAAGCTCGCAGGAGGATGTTTAGATGACTTCTGCCCCTGCCCTGCACCTGCCTAGATTTCCTTCTTCCCCCTTGCTCTGCCCTCCGATTATGTCAACAAACTGGGATCATCAGCGCAGCGACCTCATTAACCCAGCCTTCTGTATCTGTCTGAAGTCTAAAGATGCTTTGAGGTTGAGTGGCATTCTTACCATTCTTTGGATGAGGAAATGAAAGCCACCCGCAAGCAACAACTCTAGCTGGCAATAGACAATCACTGAAATTGTTTGGAAACAGACAGGGCTTTTTTTGAGCAGGAACGCACAGGAATGCCATTCCAGCTGGCTTGGTGTCAGAGGGTGTGGCCTAGTATGCAAATGAGTTCCTACGGGGCTTTTTCTGCAAAAAAGTCCCTTGCAAAACAATGATGATGTCAGAGGATGCAGCCTGTTATTTTTATTCTACAAAAAATGCCCTGAAAACTGGTATCATTTTCCATAGTACATATACATATTTAGGCTTTCCAATTCCAGGTTGGGAAATTCCTGAAGACTGGGAGTGGGGAGGGGAGCCTTGGAGGGTGAGGTTTTTTGGGAGGAGGGCTCTCAGCAGGCCACAGAGTCCACCCTTCAAAGAACCCATTTTTGCCTGTCACCTGAAGACCAGTTGCAATTCCAGGAGATCTCCAGGCCCCAGCTAGAGTTTGGCAACAAACACATTTCTTTCATCCCACTCTGTCACTTCTCTGACCAAGCAAGGTTCTGCCATTTCAAAACACTTCTAAGTGTAAAGTCCCACTAAACTTGTTTACTTCATATGAGGAATTCTACTTACAGATGACACTTGAGTCTCTGATAAAATGATCACCTGTTCCAAGCTGAGGAAAGGTGCATGTTTGGACAAACAGAGGACTCTATTCTCTCTCCAAATTAGTACAACCAATAAATTATAAAACAACTTTCATTTGCAAAGTGCATTACAGTCTTTCTTTTGCTTGACCTATCTATAGGTGTGCAAAATAGGGGGGACATGAAGCTGAACAAATATGATTTGTCCCAGGTCACTGAAGAAGTGGGGGCAGAGGCAAGGATTAAACCCATTTCTCCTAAGCCCAAGCAATTTACTAGCTCATGGGCCACAGGCTGAAGAAAGCCCTGTAAATTCTTTCTCAAAAGCATTGTTTCTCTGCATACAAATAGGCTTCACTGAAACCACCACCACTGTTTAAAAGGAAGAAAAGCAATCACTCAGCATTAACACATGACAGTTATCAGAGCTGGGCAGAACCTGTCTGTCCTCAATTTAATCAAAACTCTGCACCAAAAATACTTAAATTGCATGAACTTGTTCTTCATCACCATCCTGCCCTGCATAATAGTTCTTTCTTAATCAGTCTCTTTTGATTTAGTTTAATAGGTATGAAAGCACTGCTGGTTAAGAGGTTGGAATGAGCTAATCAATGAATGCAGAAGTCCTACCTGCTACTGAGATGATATTTTGGCTTCAATTCTTCTCATGCATCCTAAAGGTTTTTTTTGTGTGGGCAGGTACAGCTGGAAGGCGAGGCCTAAAAGGAGCTAGCTTATATCTCAGATCACTGGGGTCAGGGTGGCTGATGCCTAGAAGAGGGTAAGTAAATGTTTGTATATGCAAGTTTGGGGATTACTGAAGTTCAGTCCTCATAGAGTAATGAAGACTCATATGACAGAGAAGGGTGCCCCCCTAGAATGCCTAAGGTGCCCCTAGAGATTCATCTCCTCTCCAGACATGACACTGCTTCTCCAACCTGTCCTACCCTGATCCTATCATCTCCCCACCACCACACACCAAGAATCCTTCTCAATCCAACAGGTGGGGAAGGAGGCAGGAAAACAGAACATAAGGAACAGATGGGAAAACCTGCTACTGCCTCATATCCAGAAAATACAAAGCTATGGTGCAGATCTTCAGGTTGCAACTTGGCAACTCTATGGGATTTAGGACATCTAGCAACCTTGGTAAATAATCATTTATGAAAGGGCATCTTGTTCATCCAGCTTCCTGCCTTTAACAGTCCCATGCTCTTTAACTTGTTCATAAATGATTTGGAGTTGGGAGTGAGCAGTGAAGTGGCCAAGTTTGCAGATGACACTAAATTGTTCAGGGTGGTGAGAACCAGAGAGGATTGTGAGGCACTCCAAAGGGATCTGTTGAGGCTGGGTGAGTGGGCGTCAATGTGGCCAAGTGTAAAGTAATGCACATTGGGGCCAAGAATCCCTGCTACAAATACAAGTTGATGGGATGTGAACTGGCAGAGACTGACCAAGAGAGAGATCTTGGGGTTGTGGTAGATAACTCACTGAAAATGTCAAGACAGTGTGCAATTGCAATAAAAAAGGCCAATGCCATGCTGGGAATTATTAGGAAGGGAATTGAAAACAAATCAGCCAGTATCATAATGCCCCTGTATAAATTGATGGTGCGGTCTCATTTGGAATACTGTGTGCAATTCTGGTCACCGCACCTCAAAAAGGATATTATAGCATTGGAAAAAGTCCAGAAAAGGGCAACTAGAATGATTAAAGGGTTGGAACACTTTCCCTATGAAGAAAGGTTAAAGAGCTTGGGGCTCTTTAGCTTGGAGAAACGTCGACTGAGGGGTGACATGATAGAGGTTTACAAGATAATGCATGGGATGGAGAAAGTAGAGAAAGAAGTACTTTTCTCCCTTTCTCACAATACAAGAACTTGTGGGCATTCGATGAAATTGCTGAGCAGTCAGTTTAAAACGGATAAAAGGAAGTACTTCTTCACCTGGGGCAAGCACCCCCCTCTGCCCCCCCAACCCAGCCCCGAGACTAACGTTTGTGGCAGGGTGAGCTTTTGTGAGTCACTCTTCTTCAGATCATTTCTTCTGGAGATGAGCTGTAATTCTAGGAGATTCCCAGGTCCTACCTGGAGGCTGGTGTTCCTAGCAATGTTCTCCTGCAATGGAGACACCTGCTAATTAGGTGGTGCTTTGTGCAGGTGCAAAACATCTGGCCTCTTCTAAAGCACCCAATCAAACAAAAAAGGAACTGCGACAAAAAATTGAAACCAAAAAGCAGAGACACAATGCCATATATAAATACAAAATTTTTGAAATGTGCTACAGAAAGATGCTGAAACTTATTCCTGTCCTTATGGATCCAGCATCCCAAAAACCCCTGTGCATGTTCCAGAAGCAGAAATAATAAAAATAGTGTACATGTTTAAGTAAATACAAAATGCACCTTCATTTACAAAGCATAAATAAAATACCAAACACATTTCAACAATCTTCTACCTCAGTGATCATAAACAAAATAACAACACACAGGGATAAAACTTCACAAAAAGTGCAAAGAATGCATAATAAGCAAAGAGCCTCAGCTGGTCTGTACTAAATGTGAAAACCTTAAAAAGGTAGATACACATTTTTAAGTTTGTTCTTTTATTTATGCTTTACAAACACAGAGTATTTTGTATTTATTTGAAAATATACTGTTTTTACTATTCATGCTTCAGAAATATACATAGGGGTTTTTGGATGATGAATCCGTAATGACAGGAATAAGGTTCAGAGTCTTTTTACACTACATTTCAACATTTTTGTATTGATAAATAGAATTGTTTCTCTGCAATTCTCTGCTTTTGTTCTTCAAAAGCACCTCCTATTTCAAAGAGGCAGAGAGAAGTTAGGATCAGTGGTCTGAAAGAAAGATTTGATGCATTAAGTTTCAAGTTCCTGAGAAAAGGGGACGATTTGCCTTCTGCGCAGCTATTGGGAGAAATGTAAGAATGCCTGGGCCTTCAGCAAAGCAAAAGAACAGAACTGTGGTACTATAGCCCAAGAGAAGATGAGTGCTTGGCTAGTCAGTCAACTGGCAGAAAGCAACACTAAGTTCAATTCAATTCAAGAGCTTTCAGGTTTTATCCCCAAGATTCAAGAAACAAGAGGACTCTGAGAAACACATGAGCAGGTGCCATGGTACCCTTGTATCATGTTGGAGGATCACTGGCTTAGTGTCTGTCAAGCAGAGAAACTGCTGTTAGTTAAGTCGATAGTTCGTCACACGCTGCCTCACTCGGCATAGGACTTGATCATAAGAAACCTGGGGAGAGGGATCGCTGATTAATTCAGTCTCTAGATCTAGTTCACCATGGCTGGGTCCAGACCGGCAGGTTAAGCCAACACAGGGATGGCTCACAGATGGATTAAAAAATCGAATCCAAATGTGCACATCTGCTTCCCATCTGGCTCCCGTACTCACCCTGTCCTCTGGTGTCTCTGAGGTGGCTCAAAAAGCTACCATATACAAAGTGGTAGCAAATTCTTCTGCTGCACGCCATCCGCCTTTGCTGGTGTCTGAATGTGGGAGCACGAAAGCGAGGCGGATTGGTGGTGTGAACCCACCAATCCATTCTAGGTGCTCACCAGTATTCTTTTTTTAAAAAACTGCCCAGAGCGCATGAGCGCACTAAAAATGTATGGGGAAAAAGAAACACAAACTGCACCAAGAAGATGGTGCACAATAGCCATCTGACTGCGCCAAAGTGCCTCCCATATGGGAAATGGGTGACTCATGCAGGAGCATCTGATCGGGATTCAGATACTTCATTTTGAACTGGCCCAATCTGAAACACTTCCAATGTGCTTGAAGCTGCTGGTCTGGACCCAGCCCTTATGATTTAATATCTCCTTTGAGCACAGAACTGGGTAGTCATTACCTGATAGCAATGTAAGTATTTGAAGCAAAAGTATTGTGTGTACCACAAAGTGGCAAGAGTGTACCAGAGAAGCAGCAAGCTGGTCTTTTTTTTTTTTTAAACTCAGTCATCCTAACCCCTTCCCTTGTATTTGATTTAGCCAAGAAGAGTGATTTATGACTCAGCTGCTGACTGGTCATCAGCCTCTCATAAATTAGAAAGCATGACATATGTGGGTCAAGTTCCTTCATGTCCTTCTGCCAAGAGTTGTGTCTGTCTGCGTATCTACTATGGCTTCCACATGTTGGTTTTTCTCTTCTTTGGGTTCCAATACGGAATGATATTTTGGAGCAGTCACATGATGTTGTGTTCTAATTGTACTATTTCTAAGTGTCTGCATTCTCATTGTTTCCCAAACCCTCTTTTTTGATCTGTTGTCCACCCATGGGGCCTTCTTCACAAACAGTCTAGCCCTATTTCCTCAAGCCATGACTGACAACTATTTCTAGTACAAAGTTAGAGTCCAGTGGCACTTTTAAGACCAACAAAGTTTTAGTCAAGGTATGACTTTCATGTACATGCACCCTTCCTCAGATAGATAGATAGAAATGGAAGATTACCATTCAAGGCTGAACAGCAATAATCTTACTTGTTATTCCTGTTTTATGGCCACATATCTTAAAATATCTTCATCATGTTACATGCTAATTTGCTGTTCAGCCTCCGTCTATAAATTTGAATGGTTATCTTCCATTTCTATCTATCTGAGGAAGCATGCATGCACACAAAAGCTCATACCTTAAATAAAATTTTGTTGTTCTTAAAGATGCCACTGGACTCTAACTTTGCCTTGTTGCTTCAGACCAACATGGCTACCCACCTAAAATTATTTCTAGTGTGAATTCTCCTCTTCTAGGCAACCTGCCTCACCCAGTCCCCAATCTTCTGATGAGTTATCTGTCACATTTTTATCTCATCCGTTTTCAAAAAACATGGTTCTTCTGCCTTGTCTCCCCATAATCTTGTGAGTTACATTAGGCAAAGAGATAGAGAGAGTGACCAGGCCAAAGTTATCTAAGGAGCATGATGGCAAAGTGAAAGTTTGAACTCAGGTTTCCTTAGTCCTAGTCCAACCCCCTAACCATTACAGCACAACCACTGCATGATTATCAGCTTCTGCTTCTTCATTCACGTATTAATTATTCATAATATTACACTCCTATTCTAAACTCTCATACAGCCACTGGAACTCCCTACAAGTTCCTGTTCATTGCTATAGCATTAGCACCAAACCTTTCAGTCTTCTTCTGTGCCTTCCTGTTTTGTCGCACTAGCTGTATGGGCAGCGCTGGGGAAAGAAGGAATGTAAGAGATACAGAACTGTGTCTTGTATTTAGATGCTTCATGGTCATATTTGAATCGCTACTCAGCCATGAAAGTCCCTTGAAAAAGTCCTTACACAATCAGTAACTCTCTCTTAGGAGTGGGCACAAACAAGAGAAACATGGTTTGTGATGGTTCGTGATTTGTGACATGCCCAGTTTGTGAGCCATGAACCATCACAAACTTTCAGGCATGAAACAAATTATTTCAGTTCATGAGGTTTGTGATACAGAAGAATGCCCCCCTGCCATGCTAGAGACACCAAGGGATCTCTGACTGACTCTCCTCTATCTGCCTCCAAGTTTGGTTAGAATTTAATTTATGTGGTGTGAGGTACACACACCCTTCCGAAAGAAAGTGCTCCCAGAAAAGTGTTTTCTAGGGAAATGACAGGTGCAGGTTCAGGAGTATATAGTATGAACCCTGTGCAAGCTAGAGACATCAACCTTACAGGGAACCTCCCCCTGATGCTCCTCTACATGCCCTCCAAGTTATGTGCAGAATTGGGCTTAGGGGATCCAAGTTATGGCCCTCCAAATAAGATGTCCTTAAGAAAGTGCTTTGGGGAAAATGCCAGGCGCAAGTTCAAAAGTGTATAGAATGGACCCCCTGCAAGCTGTTTCCAAGGCTGCATAATATCTGCTTTCCCACTGCTTTGAAGTTTGGTAAACATTTTGATTGTGTGGAGACAATGGGTGCTTTCACGCAGTGACGGTTTGCAAGTGGATTTCGCTGTTCTTACACAGTAAAAATTTAGTTGCAAAGTGCATTATTTAGTGTGTGTGAACACACCCAATATGTCTGGAAAAGTATCCATTCATGAACCACCATGAACCACTTAAAAGTTTATGGAAAGTTTGTGCTAGCTGATCTGCCACCATTTATGAACCACAAACCGGCCAAAAGTCATCACAAATATTAGTTTGTGAGCCAGTTTGTGCCCATCCCTACTCTCGCTCTCTCTGGGTATAATTTTTCTTGCAAGGTTCTGGGTGAAGCTAAGGAACAAAGATCTGCAGACATGCCAACTGTCCTATTTGGGGCAGTAATTTGGGCACTGTTTCTATGACACTGCACATCCCACCTTTTTGCAGTTGTGAGGAGATAGTCCCCTGATTTGTGTTGCAATCTATTGCACATTGTATAAATAGGCTGATCAGATGGAAATAGTTGCCATAATGTAGAATTACTGTTTGTGTTGTTTCCATAGTGTCACCTAGGGTTGCCAGCTCCAGGTCAGAAAATTTCTGGAGATTTGGGGTGGAGCCTGAGGAGGTCAAGGTTAGGGGAGGGAACTCAGCAGGGATAGGAGCCAGTGCGGTCTCTTATCTGGGAGAACTGGGTTTGATTCCCCACTCCTCCATTTACAGCTGCTGTACAGCCTTGGGTCAGCCATAGCTATCGCAGGAGTTGCCCTTGAAAGGGCAGCTGCTGCAAGAGTTCTCTCAGCCCTACCCACTTCACAGGGTGTCTGTTGTGGGGGGAGAAGATATAGGAGATTGTAAGCTGCTCTCAGTCTCTGATTCAGAGAGAAGGGTGGGGTATAAAACTGCAATCTTCTTCCTCTTCTTGGTGTCTGCCCTCCAAAGCTGCCCTTTCCAGGGGACATGTTGTCATTAGTTTGGGGATCAGCTGTCATTCCAGGAGATCTTCAGTAGAGATAGGCATGAACTGGGAAAATGGAGGTTCATCATGGTTTGTGGAGTCACAGGAACCATGAACCCTCACAAGCCCCCTTGTTTGCCAACTGGTTCATTTCATGTGGTTTGTGATGCCGTAGCAGGGGAATGATCTGAGATCTTTCCTTCCTCCTTTTTTGCTGGTGATGAGTCCTCAGGGCCAGCAGAATGGGCATAATTGCACAACCCTTGACTCATGAACCAAAAGCCAGGTGATGTTCATCACTACTTTAGGTTTGTGACAAAGTTCATGCCCATCCCTAATCTCCAGTGCCCACCTGGAACATGGCAACCCTAGTTCCACCAGTCCACAGAGTGTTTTACAGACTAACACAAGCAAAATTTCAACAGAGAAAGAAATATCATAGGGCAACCTAGAAATGAAGAAAAGTTGGATCCCAAACAGGTTATGAGATAGTGTGGAAAACCTTATATAGTCATTATACACAAGGTATTCCATGTGAAATCTATCTATCAGAAGTGGTTGCAGCATAGTCACGGATTTTATTGACATTTCACAGTCATTTTACATGCTTAAAAGTATCTATAAACAATTAAAAAAAATAACTGGGGGCACGGCTGCATCTCTCCAATATTCAGCATGATATGGTTGTTGGAGGGTTGGACTAAGATTTGGACGATCCAGGTTTCAATCTCCACTCTGCCTTGGAAGCTCACTCACAGAGACTGATTTCGCACTAACCTTGCTCTGCAGCCAGCTTCCCTTTTTCTCCAGAGCAAGCTTAATGAGTTCATACAAGCTGCTCCACACTGCCATTTTCCATCGTGGCAACCACCGATTTGACGTGTGGCAATGTAAACCTGAAAAAACAAGTGAGCCTAACCTACCTTGCAGAGTCAGTGTGAGGATAAAATGGAGAAGCAGGGGAGAGTGATATTGTAAGTTGCTTTGGTTCCCTTTGGAGAGAAAAGTGGTGCATAAATATCTGTTAACAAATATCACAGTTCCCATAAAACCTATGCTTGTTCCTGTTGCACTAGAATGATATGTACTCCTAGTACAGTCATTAAGGCAGCCTTATTTTTGCATCTTTTTCCCCCCAAAATGAAGAGTATCGTGTGCTAAAATCAGCAAAAATGTAGCAGCTCCTGATTTATAGTAAATTTCCAAATGTTCAGAATTGCCATGAACATTTTCTCCTGTTCGCAACTAGTTGCAGTAATGAGTTTGTTTATGTCAATTGACCTGCCAGTAATCAGTTCATCAAGCACATTTCACTGCACTATTTTCATGTAATGGATTGAAATATCAAGGCAATTTCTCTCAGAGCTACTAAATGCACCCTAAACTACAAAATAAGTTCATTTTGAACATTATAGACCTTCTGGAGGTGGTGGCAATTTTACTTGATTGCCACATGTGTCTGCACCAGGACCGGATCTACATGTTTTTTGAGGGGGGGCAAAATCAAAAAATGGTGCCCCTTTATGGGCCATTCTATGTTATGGTCCCATAGAATACAATGGACTCCATACCCAATTTGGCGCCTCCCCTCTGTCAGCGCCCAGGGCAAGCACCCCCCCCTCTGCCCCTCCCCCCAGATCCAGCCCTGGTCTGCACAGCTCTACTTATATCATGGTGTGCTTACCAGTCTCTACTAGTCTTCACCATGGAAGTAACCAACCAAGGTGGTATACAAACCATGATTTATTAAAGTCTTGCTTTTTGTCTGCCTCACAGTAGGGTGAATATCCTCTTTATACTACCATCTCTGTGGAATAGGCACTCTGTGGATAGAGTGAAGAACTCTAATCTGGAGAACCGGGTTTGATTCCCCCACTCCTCCATATGAAGCCAGCTGGGTGACCTTGGGCAAGTCACAGTTCTTTCTGAGCTCTCTCAGTGCCTAAAAAACAAGCCTAACTCACCACTTAGTGGGGCATAATGCTAAGAGCTATCTAGGACTTGTGACTGCCAGACAATCTCAGGATGATAAACCCATGGTTTATTGTAATGTCTGAATGCCACTACTCTATCAGAAAATGCTCTGCAAACACATATTTATTCTTTTCCATATAAATGTTCCCCACCATCTCTGGTCACTCCATATCTGATCTGAAAGAAAGAAAATGAAATTTCTCATGAGAACTAATTACTTTAGATTTGGATGATACTTCCCATTGCAGCTTCCACTTAATCCAGAGGCACAGCAGGAAGTTTTGGACTGAGGGCCAGGAAATCCTCAAACTGAAGAAAGGTGAGGTCTAAATTTAGGGTTGCAAGCTCAAGGTTGGGAAATTCCTGGAAATTAGGGGTGGAGCCTTGAGAGGGCAGAATCTGAGAGGGGAAGAACCTCAGTTGGATGTAATGGCATAATCAGGATTGCCAACCTCCAGGTGTGGCCTGGATATCTCCTGGAATTACAACTAATCTTCAGATAGCAGAAATCACTTCCCCTGGAGAAAACTGCAGTTCTGGGGGGTGGAATGTCTTAAACTTCTCTCACAGCAATTCCTTCTAGTTCTGTGAAAGGTTGGAATAGGTACATTTAACAAAAATGTTAGTGCTGTCTCCAAAACAATGGCTTCTCTCGACATGAAGTCCACACGCAACGGCTTCAACCAGGGCTCAATTTCTTTGGTTAGCACCCCTACATTAGATGGCTCATTTCTTATCCATTTGTCTATTTTTTGTTGTTGCTGCTGCCCGCCCCCCCCCCCCCCGGTTCCATTTTATGGAATAGTCTCTCTGAAAGGATAAAGAAGTCTCCAACACCATCAGGCTTTAGAAAATCCTGTAAGATATCCCCTTTTGAGACCATTTTCCTCACACTAGCAAGGCTAGGGAAAATTTCTGCCTCAGATTTCAGAGACACTCTGTCAGTCTCCAGACAATAACTGTCAGATAAATACCCAGGGTCTTTGTATAAGTGTTCTTCATATGATTTAGCTGGCAGAAGTTAACACTGCAATGTTTAGATTTTCAAAATGGTGTTAGATATGCATTCACATACTAACACCTTTCTGAATGAGGCCACTGGAGATATGAGGAAAGGGCTTTTAAATCCATGATTGGCAGCTTAACAGCTGCAAAGTACAACAGATGTAAGATAACCATCTTCCTTAACCCAGTGCCACAAAAATCCCTCTGAGGTTTTGGAGAGAAGGCAGTCTTAAGTCTGTATTGTCTGAGGGAAACAGTTTACTACATCAAGCCTATTTCATTCAAGTGTTCCCTTCCCATTGTTTGGATGCGCAAAAAGAAATAACCAGCTGGAATCTCCCTGTTAAGTACCTCCAACCATCCTCCTGTAAAGTGCAAATAATCCTTCCTGGCCTAAAAAAAACCCTGTTGCTTGTGTTCAAAGCATTGTACACCAGCTTTTCAAGGTGAGTTTTGGGAAGATGCCTGGATTTTGCTGCCCCTCATCTTCAGGCTCCTTTTAAGGAGCAGTCTTATACGTTTCTTAATCCCTCCAACTAAATTTACCAGCTGTTGATTGCAGCCAAGAGTTAAGCTAAATTAAACTTTGGAATCCCATGTAGCATGTATCAGATTCACTCAAGTTAAGGGGAGGTGGAGCTGTAAACCACCAGTGTTCTAATTACAAATTCTCAAGAGACTCTTCCTTCTCATCAGAAGCTTCTTGCTTTCTCCTCTTCAAGCCTGTTACAGTTCTGGTAGAATTAACACAACAACAAGGCAGTCCACGGATGCCGCTCACCAGTCAAACCCCACTTCCCAACACGTGTGTGAGCAGGGTATCTGGAAATGAGCATGCCAGGCCTAGCGTAGGAGGTGTGGGGCAAATTTGACCTGCCTTTTCATGCACATCCTGATGTGATATACTGTACACCTCTGTGATCTGCAGGATCTCTCAGCATCTGACCAAGTATGTGGTATGCTTGCATATATTATGTGCCCATCATACTATGTTTACATAACCTCTCGCTCTGTATCTCCTGCTACCCATGGCAAAGGCCATAACAGATACTATGCAGGATAAAACTATATGGGATGCTATACAATCTTCCAGGATAATTTTTAAAGGCTTATTTTCCAAATGCTGCCATCGGGGCTGCTTTTCCAAGGGTAAGAATGGCTCAGGGCCAGCCTGAGGAACTTTTTAATGCTTTAAACTGCCACTACTACTGAAAATGTCACAGCCACTTCCAAGCTGCTTGAACCCGCACTGGGGGGAAAAACCAAACAAACTTGGATACCAGTAAAATTCCCCCTACTTTTTATTTTCTACCATAAATATTCAGACACTAGAGGGCATAGTGGGAGTAGCAGGTAGGGTTACTAGACAGCAAGAACACACTAATCTAATTTTTTGACTCACCTTTCCTCTAAGGAGCTCAGGTTTCTGCACTCTACAAGAAACCACTGAGGTAAGTGTGGCTGAGAAAGAGAGACAGACCCAAGGGCACCCAATGAGCTGAGGAGGAGGAAGAGGAGGTGAGCTGCCTAAGGATTCTCAAAGTGGCTTACAATCGCCTTCCCTTCCTCTCCTCACAATAGGTACCCTGTGAGGTAGGTGAGGCTGAGAGAGTTCTGAGAGAACTGTGACTGGCCCAGGGTTATGTGGAGGAATGGGAAATCAAACCTGGTTCTCCAGATTAGAATCTGCTACTCTTCCAGGCCCATAGCTATGGCAGGGCATTTTGGAGCCATGCCACCTTAATTTTGATCCATGCCCCACCTGTCATGTTCTGTGCAGTTCTCATCAACTCAGCCTCTTTGTGATAAATGAAATAAGGCTTTTATTAAATGAGCGTCATGTTCACAGTCAAGACTTCTTTTGTTAGAACTGCCCCCTTAGGGTCAAGCATTACATTTATACCTCACTATGACCATTATTCACATAAGCATTCAGGCGTGAAGCAGTTAGGCATAACTATTAATTCAAGATGTTCCTCCCTGACAGGTACTCCCACCCCCAAGAGTTTAAAACCTGCTTTCATAGGAATCGAAAGTTAGAAAAGTCTCTGGCTGAACAAATAACAGATGACCTTCACAGCTGCATCGAGGAATGTGTCCCAGTCTTAGCAGTGGCAGAGAGTACTTATAACATTGTTTCAAAGACATAACAGTGCCAAGCAAACAAAAATACAGAAGCATTTGTTTACTGATACATGGCAAAAAACAGTTCTTGACACCACCATCCAGAAGGCCAGCTCATCCAAAAGTGCAGACAGCCTGCCATGCTTGATTGCTTTTCTCTCCAATCTTCCTCGCTCTCCACCACAGCTGGTCCAGAAATACTGCAGCTGGCCACACTCGATTGCCTCTCCAACCTTCCTCTCTTTCCACCCCCCCCCGCCCCATGCCTCTGCACCCCTGTCCAAAAGACCATGAAGCTCCATCAGGAGCACCGGCACGGCAGCGAACAAATCGAGCAGGCAAGTATCAGGCAGGCCTGTTTGCAGTACACCTGCACTGAGAACCCATGTGACACACGTCACATGGCTCCTCCGCACAAACACACAGCAGAGAGGCCTGCCTGATCCTCGCCTACCCACTGCTCCCCATCCACTCAGCTGTATTTTGGACTTCCTGCAAACTGCAGTCCCTTTCAACAGGGTTTGCAGGGGTATGAACCTGTTTGGTTAGTGAACAAGCCTCCTAGTTTGCTTTGGTTCAGTTTGTAGTTCAAACATGAACCACTAACCGAATTGCATTTTCCTGGTTCGTTACCATTCTTAAATTGGGCATCTTACTTACCTAAGATTTAAGTAATTGTTGAACTGATATTTACCAAAGTAGGTATCTGAAGTATATTATTTTGACTTGCCAAATGTTTTGATTGCCAGGTGCCTTTTATGTTTTCTCCTGTTTTTCCTTCAAGCTATACCTTTCTAGTTAATAAAAACTACCCCCTTTAAAATGGCCTCATTATTTTATGGGAAAATATCACACCAGTCTCCAATCTGCATATAGACTGGCTGAGGAATATGTATTCCACATGACTGAGGGACATGTGCCCCACAATGGGTGAAACAAAATGCAAATGGAAAGGTGATATTAGGCTGCCAGCCTCCAGGCAAGGATTGGAGTTCTCTGGAGATTATAATTGATCTACAGACTACACAGATCAGTTCCCCTGAAGAAAATAAGAACCTTGGAGGGTGGACTCAACAGCATTATATTCTGCTGAGCTCCCACTTCCTCAGACCTCACTCTACCCAGGGCTGAGCTCCCCAGTCTTCAGGAATTTCCAATCCAGAGTTGGCAAACCATCTACATGCTTAAAACAGGACATCAAGTGAGTTACCGGTACTCTTGGGAGCTTTGCTGTATCAGAACCATTCAAATGGCTATGTGGTTTGTTTGTTTGTTTGAGTCAAACAGGGGCAACTCAGCTTGGATAATGCAGCAGAAACAACAGAAGTAACACTTTATCCAGAGATGTATAGAAAACTGATGGCACCAGAAACAGAAAAACCACCTAAGGCAGCTCAGATAATTTAGTGAGGGAAAATGAGGAAAGCCAAAAGGTTGAGGAGAATTGAGTTCCCTCATAATTTCTGAGTATCCTTTTTTAATTTGAGGAAGGAGACATTTATGTATTTGAAAGTGAAATGTCAAGTTTATCTACCTGTCTGTCACAATGGTGCTTAAGACAGTATTTTTTGGTGCTGTCAAGCTGCAGCCAATTTATGATGATCCTGTAGGGTGTTCAAGAAAAGAGATGAGCAGAGGTAGTTTGCCATTTCCTGGTTCTGCATAGAACCTTGGACTTCCTTGGTGGTCTCTCATCCAACTATTAGCCAACAAGACAGATTAGCCAGACAGAACTTGATAAGTAAATAAGGATTTCCTTATTTCCTCCTAGTTCCTCTTCATACTTGCCATACCACTGGTCATATGTACCCAGTTGTGGATGTGTTTGTAAAACCATAAGAGAAGCCATGTTTAATTAAGCCAATGGCTCTTCCAGTCCAACAGTCTGTCACACAGTGGCCAAAACACAGGTGCTGTCAGGAGGTCCACAAATGAGGCCAGAACTCCAGAAACCCTCCCATTGTTGCCCTCCAAACACCAAAAATACAGAGCATCATATGCCAATAAAGGCAGAAGAAGAAGAGTTCTATCTGTCCTCTCTCGGCTTGGCTTCGCGAACGAAGATTTAAGAAGGGTGCAATAGTCCACGTCTGCTGCAGGCTCGCTGGTGGCTGACAAGACCAATGCGGGACAGGCAGGTCCGGCCACAGTGGCTGCAGGAAAAAGTCTGATTTAGGGTTGGTGCTGTAGCAGTGCGATTCTTCCTCAATCTCCTTTTGTCCTCAAGACCAGCTATGCGTGCGTTCTCAAAAGAAGAGACAGCCTGGTGGATGGTGTGCCTCCATGCTTTGCAATCTGAGGCTAGGTCAGGCCACTGGTGATGGTTGATGCGACAGGTGCCAAGGGATTTCTTCAAGGAGTCCTTGTACCTCTTCTTTGGTGCCCCTCTATTTCGATGGCCAGTGGAGAGTTCGCCATACAGGGCAATCTTGGGAAGGCGGTGGTTTTCCATCCTAGAAATATGCCCTGCCCAGCGCAGCTGCGTCTTCAACAGCAGTGCCTCGATGCTGGTAACCTCCGCCCGCTTGAGAATTTCAGTGTTGGTCACAAAGTCACTCCAGTGGATGTTGAGGATGGTGCGAAGGCAGCGCTGATGAAAGCGCTCAAGGAGTCGTAGGTGATGACGGTATAAAACCCACGATTCGGAGCCGTAGATGAGGGTTGTCATCACAACCGTTTTGTAAACATTGATCTTTGTGCCTTTTTTCAGATGCTTGTTGCTCCACACTCTTTTGTGCAGTCGGCCAAAGGCACGGTTTGCCTTTGCCAGCCTGTTGTTGATCTCCTTGTCAATCTTAGCATCTGAGGAGATGATGCACCCCAGGTAGCTGAACTGCTGGACTGTCTTCAGAACTGATTCACCCACAGTGATGCAGGGAGGGTGATAATCTTCCTGGGGTGCAGGCTGGTGGAGAACTTCTGTCTTCTTCAGACTAACTTCTAGGCCGAATAGCTTGGCAGCCTCTGCAAAGCAGGACGTCATATGCTGCAGAGCTGATACCGAGTGGGAGACGAGTGCAGCATCATCAGCAAACAGCAGCTCTCGGATGAGTTTTTCCATTGTCTTGGAGTGGGCCTTTAGTCGCCTCAGGTTGAACAGGCTGCCATCGGTGCGATAGCGGATGTAGACACCATCGTCATCATCTAGATCTACTGCGGCTCTTTGAAGCATCATGCTAAAGAAGATCGTAAAGAGAGTTGGCGCGAGAACGCAGCCTTGCTTTACACCTGTGCCTATTGGGAAGGTCTCCGAGAGGTTGTTGCAGTGTCTGACTTGGCCTCGTTGGTCTTCGTGTAGCTGGATGATCATGCTGAGGAACCTTGGGGGACATCCTAAACGTTCCAAGATTTGCCACAGGCCTTTCCTGCTAACGGTATCGAAAGCTTTGGTAAGGTCGACAAAAGTCACATACAGAGCCTTGTTTTGTTCCCTGCATTTCTCTTGGAGCTGCCTGAGAACAAATACCATGTCAGTGGTGCTCCTGTTAGCTCTGAAGCCGCACTGGCTCTCTGGGAGGAGTTCTTCTGCAATGGCGGGCACCAGTCTGTTCAGGAGTATTCTGGCAAGGATTTTGCCTGCGATGGAGAGCAGGGTTATCCCCCGGTAGTTGGAGCAGTCTGACTTTTCCCCTTTGTTCTTGTATAGGGTGATGATGATTGCATCGCGAAAGTCCTGTGGTAATTTGCCTTGTTCCCAGCAGGTGACAAGTACTTTGTGAAGTGAGCTATGTAGTACTGTGCCCCCATGCTTCCAGATCTCTGGTGGAATTCCATCAACTCCTGCTGCCTTGCCACTTTTCAGTTGCTTGATGGCTTTAACAGTCTCTTCTAGAGTGGGGATCTCATCCAACTCTGTTTTCATTGGTTGAAGTGGGGTGAGGTGAATTGCTGAATCTTGAACTACGCGGTTGTAACTTGTGGCCAATAGTCACTGATGGACTTCTGCTCCATATGTTTAACAAATCCCCTCTTGAAGCTGTCTGTGCCTGTAACCACCGCCACTTCCTGCAGGAATGAATGTTAATTACTCTCTGAGTGAAGAATTACTTCCTTTTATGAGTTCTAAGCCTACAGCTCATGCTCATTAATTTCATGAGTTCTTGTATTGTGAGGAAATATCTTTTTTTTTTTGAGGTGTGGTCACCAGAACTGTACACAGTATTCCAAATGAGGTCATAGATTTATACAGGGGCATTATGATAGTGGCTGATATTTTCAAATGGCTAATGCTACTTCACAGCACTATAATAAGGGCAAACAAAATAAATACTATACAGCACACAGTGTAATCACAAACCAATGAAGTCAATGGAAAATCTTCCTTATTGTTTTCAGTAGGCATGGACCCCAGCTGCTATGCTTTAGAAATGACAGTGGATGATAATGGGTGGGGTGGGGGGTGGGCTCCCTCTGGGAATCCTACCCCCCCCCCCCAGGGAAAGTGTATGCGCAATACATAGCCTCTCCTCTCCCGGTGTAGTGAACGCCGCGTGGTCACTGTCTGGCTATGCCTGGCAGATGGTCACTGCAATGGCCTCTCCTGCATTACTGCATCCGTAGCAACACCTTCTCGCTGGTCCCCCCCGTTTTCACAGAGTTTGCTACCTCATGGTGCGACCGAATTGTCCGGTGGTATAACCGGGTGGGCAGGCTGGGCCCACCAACCTCGCCAGCCTAAGAGAAGGAAAACTCTAACATCAAACCCGGGCAGATAGAGCTCGTTAATGTAACACCTACCACCTGGAGGACTCGCTGCCGGCGTCCCGGCTTACTGGGCCATGGCAGATGACCCCCAGGTGAAAGGGTGGAGCCAGTACCGCGCACACTGCGCTTCACCTAAAAAATTCCTCTGCGCAGGCCTGAAGGGCATATCCACATACACAACCAACAACGCATCAAGTCCTGCAGCGATGGGCAAGGGGCGAAACGGCAGGTGGAAGGTGCCACTGGAAGCCGCAGTCCCGATCCTGCATGTAGGCGGTTCAGGGTATTGGTCGCCTGATGCTAACCCGGAGACGAAAGCATTTTTCGGCAGCACCCTGAACGACCAAGCAGCCTTATCTAGGGACAGCACTGCTTGCTCCACACGGAGAGGGGCCTAGAAAAGGTGGCCTAAACAAAGCTCGTCTCCCCCACCCCAGTTGGCTAGCCGCGGTCAACGGGCATCCTTACTTGTGGTCGAAAAATAACAACAAAGAAAAGGCATGCACCTGCCTCACAAAGTGTGCAAAAACTAAAGCTTGCGTGTTGGAACATCAGAACCATGCTTGACACAGTAGGCAGTGGTCGCCCTGAACGACGCTCTGCTCTAGTTGCCCACGAACTTCTCAGGTTGAATATCGACATAGCAGTTCTCAGTGAGGTCCGTTTCCCTGAGGAAGGTAGTCTTCAAGAACGCGGTGCTGGCTATACCCTCTACTGGTCGGGTAAGTCAAAGGCTGAGAGCCGCCTTTCTGGCGTTAGCTTCATGGTCAGGAACTCCATTGCCTCCAAACTCGAAAACCTGCCAACAGGTCACTCAGATCGCATCATGTCCATGCGCCTCCCACTTCAAAACAAGCAGCATGCAACACTCTTCAGTGTGTATGCCCCAACCCTTCAAGCAGATCCTGCAGAAAAGAACAAGTTCTATGCTGATCTACGCAACCTCGTATGGAAGACCCCTACAGAGGACAAGGTGATCATCCTTGGCGACTTCAATGCCAGAGTAGGTAAAGACTCGGAAGCCTGGAAAGGAGTACTTGGCAAACACGGCATTGGCAACTGCAATGACAACGGGCGCCTCCTGCTAGAATTCTGCATGGAGCACCAGCTCACCATCACCAACACTATCTTCCAGCAGAAGAACAGTCTGAAGACAACCTGGATGCACCCACGGTCCAAGCATTGGCACCTTATCGACTACATTCTGTTGCGCCAGAGAGACCTTCGAGATGTCTTACACACCCGAGTAATGCCCAGCGCAGAATGTCATACAGATCATCGTCTTGTATGCTGCAATCTCCGTCTTCACTTTAAACCCACACCCAGGAGAGGAGGTATCCCTCAGAGGAAGTTTCAGGTTGGCAGCCTCCAGTCAGCCGAAGTTAAAGCTGCCTTCCAGGCAAAACTCCAGTCAAGAATTGAGGACCCCAGTTGCCCCACAGACCCTTCTCCAGAAGCACTCTGGGAACACCTAAAAACTACCGTCCTGCAGATCTCTGAAGAAGTCCTCGGGTTCTCCACAAGGAAGAACAAGGACTGGTTTGATGAGAACAATCAAGAGATCCAAGAATTACTGGCAAAAAAGAGATCTGCCTACCAAGCACATCTTGCTCAGCCCTCCTGTCCTGGGAAAAAAGCAACCTTTCGCGCTGCATGTAGCAACCTCCAGCGCAAGCTTCGAGACATTCAGAACGAGTGGTGGACCAAGCTTGCAGAGAGAACCCAGCTGTGTGCAGACACTGGTGATTTAAGAGGGTTCTACGAAGCCCTGAAGGCAGTATATGGTCCATCATATCAGGCTCAGAGTCCCTTGCATAGTGCAGACGGCCAAGTGCTCCTCACAGACAAGGCATCCATACTGAACCGGTGGTCGGAGTATTTTCAGGTTCTCTTCAGTGCCAACCGCGTAGTTCAAGATTCAGCAATCCACCTCACCCCACTTCAACCAGTGAAAACAGAGTTGGATGAGATCCCCACCCTAGAAGAGACTGTTAAAGCCATCAAGCAACTGAAAAGTGGCAAGGCAGCAGGAGTTGATGGAATTCCACCAGAGATCTGGAAGCATGGGGGCACAGTACTACATAGCTCACTTCACAAAGTACTTGTCACCTGCTGGGAACAAGGCAAATTACCACAGGACTTTCGTGATGCAATCATCATCACCCTATACAAGAACAAAGGGGAAAAGTCAGACTGCTCCAACTACCGGGGGATAACCCTGCTCTCCATCGCAGGCAAAATCCTTGCCAGAATACTCCTGAACAGACTGGTGCCCACCATTGCAGAAGAACTCCTCCCAGAGAGCCAGTGCGGCTTCAGAGCTAACAGGAGCACCACCGACATGGTATTTGTTCTCAGGCAGCTCCAAGAGAAATGCAGGGAACAGAACAAGGCTCTGTATGTGACTTTTGTCGACCTTACCAAAGCTTTCGATACCGTTAGCAGGAAAGGCCTGTGGCAAATCTTGGAACGTTTAGGATGTCCCCCAAGGTTCCTCAGCATGATCATCCAGCTACACGAAGACCAGCGAGGCCAAGTCAGACACTGCAACGACCTCTCGGAGCCCTTCCCAATAGGCACAGGTGTAAAGCAAGGCTGCGTTCTCGCGCCAACTCTCTTTACGATCTTCTTTAGCATGATGCTTCAAAGAGCCGCAGTAGATCTAGATGATGACGATGGTGTCTACATCCGCTATCGCACCGATGGCAGCCTGTTCAACCTGAGGCGACTAAAGGCCCACTCCAAGACAATGGAAAAACTCATCCGAGAGCTACTGTTTGCTGATGATGCTGCACTTGTCTCCCACTCGGTATCAGCTCTACAGCATATGACGTCCTGCTTTGCAGAGGCTGCCAAGCTATTCGGCCTAGAAGTTAGTCTGAAGAAGACAGAAGTTCTCCACCAGCCTGCACCCCAGGAAGGTTATCACCCTCCCTGCATCACTGTGGGTGAATCAGTTCTGAAGACAGTCCAGCAGTTCAGCTACCTGGGGTGCATCATCTCCTCAGATGCCAAGATCGACAAGGAGATTGACAACAGGCTGGCAAAGGCAAACCGTGCATTTGGCCGACTGCACAAAAGAGTGTGGAGCAACAAGCATCTGAAAAAAGGCACAAAGATCAATGTTTACAAAGCGGTTGTGATTACAACCCTCATCTACGGCTCCGAATCGTGGGTTTTATACCGTCATCACCTGCGACTTCTTGAGCGCTTTCATCAGCGCTGCCTTCGCACCATCCTCAACATCCACTGGAGTGACTTTGTGACCAACACTGAAGTCCTCAAGCGGGCGGAGGTTACCAGCATCGAGGCACTGCTGTTGAAGACGCAGCTGCGCTGGGCAGGGCATATTTCTAGGATGGAAAACCACCGCCTTCCCAAGATTGCCCTGTATGGCGAACTCTCCACCGGCCATCGAAATAGAGGGGCACCAAAGAAGAGGTACAAGGACTCCTTGAAGAAATCCCTTAGCACCTGTCACATCAACCATCACCAGTGGTCTGACCTAGCCTCAGATCGCAAAGCATGGAGGCACACCATCCACCAGGCTGTCTCTTCCTTTGAGAACGCACGCATAGCTGGACTTGAGGACAAAAGAAGATTGAGGAAGAATCGCACTGCTACGGCGCCAGCCCTAAATCAGACTTTTCCCTGCAGCCGCTGCGGCCGGACCTGCCTGTCCCACATTGGTCTTGTCAGCCACCAGCGAGCCTGCAGCAGACGTGGACTATTGCACCCTTCTTAAATCTTCGTTCGCGAAGCCAAGCCGAGAGAGAGAGGATGATAATAGTAACAATCAGGAAACACAGAAGGACTCATTATCCCCTTGCTGCTCCCTTGTTCCTGCCTAGCCCACCATTTGTTCTGGCTCCATCCATGCCTTGCTAGACCCTGCTTCCTCCTCCTATCCACTCCCAGTTTTCCTTCCCCCATTGGTATCTCTCACATCCTCCCCCTTGCAACCCTCTTTTCAGAATGCAACTGTAACAAACTGCACTTTCCAGACTTATAAGACTCTAGCTGATCTCTCTGTTTGGGCTTCTTCTGGTACAGGGTCTAGTTGGAGTTTTGTTGCTGTTTCTGTCCTTTTAACTAAATTGACAATCTTGTCTGAAGTTTGCTGTTTTCCTTTGTCTAACTTTGGACATCTGGCTTTCATGTGTCCTTCTTCCTGGCAGTTAAAACACACTATCCTTCCCTTTCTCTTTGGCTCAAGAGTGTTCCACCTTGCAGGATTGGTTTTAGATGGCTCAGTTTTCTCTGAGGTGCCTCAAACTTTATTTTTCTTGAGGGGGGATAAGAAAAGAGATCCTCCCAAATCCTCTTCTATCTTGTCTAATAAAGTGATGGCTTCATCTACCACAGGGTTGTCAAATGTGCAGCCCGCAGGCCTAGTCGATCTCTCATGTGGCTTGTATGAAGCCTGTTGTCTGCTTCCTTCTCCCCCTCTTCTGGTTCCTTTGTTGTAGTTTGCTTTGCTAGTGCTTTTTTGTATTTATCCCCTGTGACTGAGGCAGCCAAGCAAAACATCCTCTCACTCTACCCCTCTTCCCCCTCCCTCTTCCTCAAGGGAGGAGGAGGAGCTTCAGCCAATGGAAGAGCTTGACTCTGTAACTCTACATTAAGAAGAACATCCTGACAGTTAGAGTGGTTCCTCAGTAGAAGAGGCTTCCTCAGTAGGTGCTGGGCTCTCCTTCTTTGGAATTTTTTAAACAGAGGTTACATGGCCAACTGACAGCAATGCTGATTCTGTGAACTTAGGCTGATCATGAGAAGGAGGGCAAGAAGAGTTGCATCAGTGCTCAGTTCTCATGGCCCTTTCTTACATGCCCAGGGAAATGCTGACTGCAACATAGGAGTCAGGAAGCAATTTTCTCCAGGCCGGTTTGGGCAAGGATCTTGGAGGGGGTTTTGGGGGGGGGAGGGTCAGCCTCTGGGCATAGAGCAGGTGTCACTGGAGGGGGGTCTAGGGTGGAAGGTATTTGTGAGTTTCCTACATTGTGCAGGGGGTTGGAATAGACCCTGGAGATCCCTTCCAACTTTGTGATTCTATAATTCTATGAAATATCATCTGCATATGTAGGCATTCTGTATTGCTTTTTTAATGGTTCTTAAATGCACCTCTGCCTTTTTTGTTTGTTTTCCTAGTTTCAGATTTTAATGCAACCCTGTGGTTTATGGAAGTATCCACCCTATCTCTTGGTGCCCCCATTACAGGATTTTTGTTTAGCACAGTAGGGCCAGCATGGGAATCAGATATATGATAATCTCCTTTGGTTTAATAATAGTAATAATTGCAATCAAAATACTCATTATTGTTGTTATTACTATTATTATTCATAAGAAAGCTGGCTCTAGATAAAAGCCTGGTGAACAATACTGCAATCCTAAATACAGTTACTGTCTTCCAAATGCACTGGATTAAATGGGTTTAGAAAAGTATAATGTTGTTTAGCATCACACTGTAATTTACACACATAAAATGGGAAATATAGTAAAAGCAATTGCTTTTAATGGACCAGATATTCTTGTTACAAATGCAGAATTGCATGTCATAACAATAAGAACCATTGTAACAAGGCAGACTGAAGGGGGGGGGAGTAAAGTAATCTAATAGCTTATTTTAGTAACGGAAGTTCAAAATGTATGGAGGTATCACCACAGAATTTGCCTGCCAGTGCTTTTTGCCAGGAGAACTGTAGATAATTCACCAACACGAAAATCTACAGAACAGAGTAGATCAAAGTATCATTACTGTAATGCAAAAAGCAGCGATATTCCAAGCCTGACATTCTGCCAGAGGATTTTTTTTTAAAATCAGGATTATATAATGTCCTTTTTCCCTGCCTGTTATTTAAAAGGCAGATTGCAGTGAGCCTATTTTGCATTACCTATTCTCTTCCTCACAATGGTTTCATTGACCCACTGGTACTGTAAAGAGAAGGATGTCTGGCAATCTCAATCCTTTGTATTTCCTGGCTGGAATTTTGTCCTACATCTTGTTAAAAAGCGGATACCTTGTTTCTGAGGGAGATGTAACTTGCTCTCTCCAGCAAGGCCAGAGAGATTTCAATCCAATTATCATTGACTCCAAACTGGCTGCTTTTTGAAGAGCACCCGGTGCTACCAGACGAATCCCACTAGTGATTTAACACTGTCCTTTATTTTGAACATCTTCATCTGAAGAGGAGTTCTAAGCAAATTGAGACCTCACATTTCCACTGATTTCAACATTACATGATCCAATATAAGGAACTGTGTCACTTGTTCTGTGTTTCTCATGATTTAAAACCTCACATATTTTCATGTTAATTAATAAACTGAAGTCACTGATCAGGTAATTATTTTAATTAACTGCAAAACTAATAAGAGAGACTGAGAAGAAGTGAACCAAAAAGCCACTGATTCATATCTTGTCTCTGCCCTGAACTCACTAGATACTAGAGCTGCCAAATCTAGGTTGTGAAATTTCTGGAGATTTTGGGGGGTGGAGCCAGGGGATGGTGGGGTTTAGGAAGGGGAGGGATTCATTGGAGTATAATGTCATGGACTCTACCTTCTGAAGCATCCTTTTTTTCCAGGAGGGAACAATTGGAGAACAACTGTAATTTTGGGAGATCACCAAGCCCCACCTGGAAGTTGGCAACCCTACTATATACCCAGTTGACCTACTTTACATGTTGTTGTGAGGAACACTGAATGAAGTATGTAAAGTACTTTGAGCAGCCACCCTTAAGCGCTGTAAAGAGTCTAATAGTGCACTGCAATCTTAAACATTTATACCATTCTAAGCCCATTGCCTTCTGTGTACATGGGTGTAAGGCTGCCTAGGATTGCACTGTAAATGTGATTTTTATAATTATAGCTTTTTAAAACAGGATTCAAGCCATGGTCAAAAGAATCCAGGCTGGGGCCAGTGTGAAAAGTTAAAACTGCACCTGGGGTGGGATGAGCCGTCCTTCACTTCTGGCCTGTTTTGTGTAATAGGCCCATTTTGGCTCGTATCAGATGATATGTAACTTTGGGCCCAGCTCTGTAATCCTGCAAGTCCAACTGCAATATTCAAACAACTGAGGCAAAATGAGTGATTGCTGAGGCAAGGTGATAGCCCCGTGGACTCCTCGGACTGCCATATCATCATCCTGAAAAGGGAGGCCAAGGATATGTGCAACAGCAAGTGCCATCTTCTTGCCAGCCATTGCTGCCTCCTCCTGCACCTCCTCCTCCTCTTGTTGGTTTCTGTGCCTGTCTGTGGACCACCATCCTTGCAGAAAGTAAAGGTGGGTATAATGATCTTGTCTCCCAAAAAACAATGATCCAGGTCAGCCCCGATGCTTTATAAGACTGGAGACTTCCAGCGGCTATGCTGCACTCAAGGCATCTGAGCAGAACTGACACAGTCTCAGCTGTGAACCCTGAATCCAAGATCCTGCCATTTAGAAACTATTGACCAATGAAATCTTGCTAGGTGAATAGCCAGCTGACAGAATCCTCACTCATTGCCTGATGCTAGTTATAGACTTTCTTAGCCAGCACTTTTTGCCTTGGAAGTTGGCAGGAAATCCCTCATGATGCTCTTCTCAGCACAACTCAAGCCAACCCTATTAAGCTTCAGAAATTCAGGGACTGAAATCTCTTCCCATACACGTGAAAACTTGAAAGAGTTATTTGTTTGTTTGTTTGTTTATTATTTTCAATTAATAGCCCGCCCTTTCCCAAGTGGGCTCTGGGCAGGTAACAACAGTCAATAATACAAGATTAAAATCAAATACATATAATAAAACAATATACAATCTAAAATCAATATAACAATCTAAAAACAAACTCCAATTCTGCAGTTGGTGATATCAGTTGCCTCCACTCCTTCCATACATCCCCCAGCTGGTATAAGATAAATGGGTCAGCAGAGTTATATCATCAGGGTCCCTGCAGCAGAAAGATCTTGAAAATGGTCGAAGTCATATCTGTGTTATGAACCATTATTAACAAGAAAATTTTGTGAACATCTATGGCCAATTATTTTTTGCTTTTTACTTTAAATATTACACAAAATCAAATTAACTTATAAAATTTGTGTACCACAGTTCACATCTTTTGGGAGCATGTGTACACATGCTAGTGTCTTTTCATTTTTGTATCTGTTTATAAACTTTTATTATGCTGTATTTTAATCTGCTGCTATTCACACGTTTTAGTAATTGGCTTAATCCAAATTTAGCTCTAATTGGCACTTCCTAGCAACATCCTCTTCACCCCCTACCTGTATACAGCTTTTTTTATACAAAAAGCCCAGCAGGAACTCATTTGCATATTAGCCACACCCCTTGACATCACCATTGTTTCACACAACCTTTTTGTAGGAAAAAGCCCAGCAGGAACTCATTTGCGTATTAGGCCACACACCCCTGATACCAAGCTAGCAGGAACTGTGTTCCTGTGCATTTCTGCTCAAAAAAAGCCCTATCTGTATGTAATGGTTGCCGATTCTTTTTCAATGTATCTGAATTGTCCATGCACATGAAAGCTTATACCCAGAATAAAACTGTGTTGGTCTTAAAAGTGCCACTGGACTCAAATGTTCTGCTGCTTCAGACCAACATGGCTGCCCACCTGAATCTACTTTGGTGGTGGCAGTGACAGATCCAGTGATCTCCATTTTGCAAACCCAAGTGGTTTGTGACAAACAGGTATTCCGCTTTCCCATTTTTTATCATCTTAAGTAAACACCTTAAATTATTTTATGTTCTGCAGTGTAGTGTTCCATCTAACAATGGAACAATATATAGCAAGGATGAAATTGTGAATCAGCCACAGAAGAATACAGAAAAGTATGGTGATCATCTACATTCCCTTCACCTCTCTTTTCATGTCCGGTTTATCATAATGTAGAAGCTTCAGACTGCTTCATATGATGGTTATTATGGTGTAGGTATAATAGGCCTTTACAGATGTAACAGTCCACATATACTGGCAATTATATCTGTCAGGAGTATGCAATGTCCATGACGTTCCCAATACTGGTGGTCACCATGTTGTCTGAACAGGGGCAGTATTTAAGTATGTAAAATCTAGTGGTCAGTTCTTGCATACTGAAGTTGTATACACATGCAAAATATGTATTTTTGTGCCTGTTCAGACATTGTGGGGACTGTGCATATTGGCAGGATCTATGTGCAGTTGGGAAACTTCAGATATACTTGGGTATAACACCTGAAAAGGACTACCATGTGATATTCATTTATATATATTCATTCATACAGAGAGGCTTACAACACTACTGGTAATTTGCCTCCAGAGCACAGCCAGACTTTCTGCTTAGACATTTGTGCTGGCACAGAGAAAGGCAGCACCAACTGCACAATGCATTGCTTTGCATGAAGAGAGGCAGTAGCACACTCTACAGAATGATTTTGAAGTAGCCTTGCAAGGTAGCTGCAATGTGTTAACCACCCTTCAATAACTGACAAGGTAAAAGAGCTGATCGACTAGTCCCACAACCACTGCAGCACACCTTGAAATCTTTGCTGGGCAGTCTGTTACTGAGGAGAGAAAGTGTTGGGGTGATATAGCCCAATAGGGGGCGGTATGACTACAATCACTTGGGCGGATGCAGACACAATGGCAGAATTACTGAGCAAAATCCATGGATGGTGGATGCCAACAGACATCTGACAGTGTGAAATGTTTAGTATGTGCTGAGGAACCTTTGCTGTGTGGAGTGCCAGAGTTTGGTGACTGAACATCTCATATTGTACAAGGCCAGTCTCCCCACACTATTCCCCCCTCTTCAAGATTTAAATCCTTTTATTCCTTGGTCTACATTGGGAAGGGATTAAGGAGTGCAACTGCTGTTTGAGTGTTAGTTTATCCTAGCATAGAACCTCCTGCAGAAATAATTACATGGGCTTTTCCAGCCTGGTGTGAGTAACAGTAAAGTATCAATTACAACAAAGGCCTGATAGGCACATAACTCCCTGTTACATATAAAACTGGCTCTTTCCCAATTTCCTCCAACCCACATCACAGTTTTCTACTTAAAGTAAAAGCTTGTCTCCTGCTTGCTTCCCTTCCTTCTTTCCTTGACAAATATCTAGGAAAGGTTTTTGGCTTGTCTCTCCACCCCCATTTAGCGAATTGCACTTAACTCTTACCAGCAATTTGTAAATCAGCTACAGGTATCGTTGTGATTGCTTTTTCACATTCACTCACCTAGATTCAAAACAAAAAATTCTTGAATCTCATGAGACATTCATTCACTTGGCTATAAAAAAATGAACTACTAACAGAGACTAACAACTAACAAAGCAGGGATCCCCAATGTGTTGCCTATAGGCATGATGGTGCCTCCTGATGCTTTATCTGGTGCTGGGGTTGCCAACCTCCTGGTAGTGCCCATGGGATAACAACTGATCTCCAGGCAATAGAGGTCATTCTGGAGAAAATGGCCACTTTGGAAGCTGGACTCTGTGCCATTAAAGCTCTCCCCAAACCCCATCCTCCTCAGACTCCACCCCCAAAATCTCCAGGTGTTTCCCAAACTGGAGTTGGCAATCCTATCTGCTGCCTGTCAAGTGTTTTCAGGTAGTGGGTAGAGCCAGGTGTGGCTCTTGCCCACCATAACTTCAGATTGGCTACTGAAGATCTGGTTGGCTTTGCAGATTAAAAGAAAATTGCTTTGGCAGCCCCTGCCACCCCAGGTGTTGGTTTTATTCAGTCTTTCTCCTCTTTCTCAGCATAGTTTATAAGTTGCCCTATGTCTTCACTGAACTTGGACTTGTGGCTCCATCTCCCACAGCAGCCATTCTGTCATGGTGCCCATGAAACCTATGACAGAATTCCAAAGGTGCTTGCAGGCTGAAAAGGGCAGGGGGCCTTTTTACCCAGAAACTTTACAATCATGTTACTGTACATTACATGATTATTCCAAACACTGAGGAGGGGGGGGGAGAGAGAATACAGCTACTCAAAAGCCCAGAAGGGACTCATTTGCATATCAGGCCACACCTCCTGATGTCACTAGAAGTGACGCCACTTGTTCAGTAGGTTACTTTCTGCATATTGACACAAAACAATACAG
This sequence comes from Heteronotia binoei, assembly GCF_032191835.1. NCBI lineage: Eukaryota > Metazoa > Chordata > Lepidosauria > Squamata > Gekkonidae > Heteronotia > Heteronotia binoei. Next base: position 85,971,650 of record NC_083230.1, read on the forward strand.
TACCATCAGCTGCATTTCATGGATGTATGTTCTCACACAGCCCAGTGAGAGACCTTGTTTTGCCCCCTCAAACAGGGCTGCAGAGAGAGAGAGCCATGTGCAGTAGAGCAGGCCCAGCTTCTCCCAGAGGGGGTGCTTGTGGGAGGCTCTGCATCTCTCACTCTCTCTGCAAGCCCATTGGAGGCTGGAAGTGTCAGAGAGGATGAAGCACAGACCTGTCTCGTGCCTTCCCTCTGCCTGAGACCTTTTTTTGAGCCAGAGCCCTGGCCAAGCCAGCTGGAACTGTGTTCCTGTGTATTTATGTTCAAATTGCCCTGCAGCTACTATGACTGAATAGGGATAACTACTATCTAGGAGGTAAGCCATTTAACTCTCTGCCATTGTGCAGTTTTCCTGCCCCAAACTGCTACTTTTCAACACAGTTATCTGTAAATTATCCTGTCCCCTCTTAGGCTAGGCTGTTCCTCTCTCTCCCATTTGCAAATGTGCTTTTTCTTCTTCTTTTACAAATAAACCTTTGGATTTTTGAGCAAAAGGTCTCTGTCTGGTTAAATTGTTTGGGGTTCAGGGGCTGTGAGCCCCAAAACCGGTTAACACCCCCAGACAGTAAAATCACCCAGCAGATAAAATCACTTGAGGGGGTAGCAAAACTACAAGGGGAATGAGCCCCTGCACCATCTTTGCAACCCAACAACGGTATCCTCTCAGGATAAAAAATGCTGCTCTCCCAATCCTAAATTTACTGATATAAAGAATGCTAGCAGTCTGCTGATCTACTGTTACAATAAACAGACTTCCCTTGTTATTTCTGCAGACAACCTCGGTAATATGTAGTTCCATCCCCAAGTCCAGGGCCTACTCCAGAGAGCTACTGCTGACCTAGTGTTCTCAGACCAAGTTAGGAAAGGCTGCAGAGCAAAAGCATATAATAGAATAAAGACTTGTTATGAGGCTGAATCTATGTAATGTTAAAATGTTCATAAGTATTTCAACTTCTCGGGGAAAGGATCAATGTCAACAGTCATATACTGAAATTTTCACTCAGGGAGGAATGGGGCAGGTTAATTTTCACACACTGGTTGAACATTATCTACCTTTTCCTCTTTCTTCTTTTTGCCTTTGCCTGTAATTTAAAATAAATTATGGAAAGAAGGAAACAAATGTCCCATCACAATAGTGACCCACTGAGACCTCCTCTGTTCTGCCACATTTCATTATCCTATCCCCAAAACGTAATAAAATGAATAGACCTTTCAGAATATAAAACAGGAAATAAGTGGCTAGGAAGACATATGAGAGGTTATAGTGGATCATAAATCAAGACGCTGGCAAGACCATATTCTTGTTGGAAAAAGCTTGTTTGGAAGAGTGTGTTGACTGCTGTACTGAACACAGTTCAGGAAGGATGTGGGCAAAATGGAACAGATTTGAGGAGAGCGGCAAAGACAATGAAGAGTCTTGTGTGTAGGGATGCCAGGATGTCCTGCTCCTTTTAAAAAAGCCTAAAATGGGTGAATGAAGCTTTTAGTGGCTTGGCAATAAATAACATCACCTGGTAAACAACATCCCACTAAGCATCTCTGAAAGAGACAAGGCTTCCCCCCCCCGCCCCCCCCCCCCCGCTTCCAGGCAGTTACCAACTTTGTAGAAGTCCTACCAAGACAAGCTCTTGACTGACCAAAGAAAATTTCAAGCCAAAGAGGATTTAGAGGTGGATGTTGTTAAGAGTTTAAAAACACATGCAACCTGTTCCTATGCAAGTTTACACAGAACAAAATCCTCAGTTATTCAGTAAGATTTCCTAGGACTATATGTGGGGTTTTATTCTTAAAAGGACATCAGACAAATGCAATTGCTGGAACACAAAAAGAAGCTATTTTGAAATGCCGGTATCAGGACTGCCAAGCCTTCACTACTAAAATAAAATTGCTCAGACTGAGAAGCCAGACCTTAGTTTGGGGCTTTATAGGGCCACTTGGAATGCTAATGGCCTTTTTAGGTCACCTGACAGCTGCTAAGAACTAGAAGCTGAAGTGTAAAACTGATTCCTCACAGGCAGTTGCTTCGCCCCCGGGGTTCTGCTTGAGCTGGCTCAAGCCATCAATTCCCCATGAGTTGCTACGTGGGCACCTTTTGATCCGTGGCTACCTCCCATTCCCCTCACAGTGACCGGATCTGGTTTTCTGGAGATCCAGTCACCACGAGGGGAATGGGAGGTAGCCACGGATCAAAAGGTGCCTGCGCAGCAGCTGATGGGGAATCAATCACTTGATCCAGCTCAAGTAGAAGCCTGGGGGTGGAGCAACTGCTGGTGAGGAATCACTCTGATGACTTGCAGGCGTGGCACCTAAGCAAAGTCCCCTCTTCTAATACAGTGTCATGTAGATTGAGGTCTCATTGCTGGAGATTATGATGTAAAACCTAAGGAAGTAGATTTAATTTACATCAGTTAAACGTAAGCAAAGAGCAATCCAGGAATGGAATAAGACACCTAGTGAAATTTTCTCCTTGCAAGTTTTCAAGTAGACACTGGAAAATCTGCTAAAAATGGTAGTGTTCAGATTGTGCTGCTTCAGGAAGTAAGGTTGGACTAGATGCTTGGTCCAGATGTAATCTAAAACTATGGTTTATTTTAACAGCGGTTACTTTGTGAAAAGGCCAAAAAGAATCACTTTTTGGCAGCTCTGCAGTTTGGGACGTGTGTGAGAATGGCACTGGGATCCAAGCTAGGATTAAATTGGGACAACTGAGTATCTTGCAAGCTTGTTAAGACCAAATGTGGTTAATAAACCATCTTCAGACCATGGTTTCAGATACTGATCTGACATACTGTAAATGTTACCACAGTGGCCTCTGTTCAGACACTCACAATCACCATAGTTATTTTAGTTTAACAGTTACATGACATCTGACCCAAGCCAAGAACGTGTAATAATTAAATCAGTCCTCATTTGTAAATTTCAGTTATCTGCAGTATTGCATTCTTACTTAAGAACATAACACATGCCTTGCTGGCATATGCATTCTTACAAGAATTTTGGCTACCAGAAGGCTCCACATGACCCACCAGAAATTCACCACAAACTGTTTTCTACCTGCCTCACTGTCTTAATACCGAAGTGGAGAGGATAATAAAAAGATTGGAAAGAATTCTGTGACCAGCAACTAGAGGGAGACATAGAGAGTGATTTATAGAAAAGAGTTCATAACCTATTACACTCAGCTTAGCTAAACACGATGAGACATGAGAAACATAATATTTTGCTTTTAAAAAGGCTGTCATGCTAAGGGATGGTTTCATGAAATTGCTCAGATGGAATGAAAGGATTTCACAAGTGACACTTGGAGCCACTTTGCACCCTCTTTTTGGAGGGTATGCATAAAAAAATGTGAAGGAGGGATGTGTCTATCATACCAGACAGTTGTCAAGAAGCTAGGACTGACTGACAGACTGTGCTGAGCATAATTGGTAGCAGACTTGAGAACCTCGGTTTGGAAGGCAGACCAAAGCTATGTTAGAATTAATAAATAGAATGAAATGGGATTTGCTGCAAGCTACTGAGTGAAACATCTCTATTTCTTTCTTTACTTAGTTCATTTATACCCCACCTTTCTCCCTAAACCAGCTCACCCAAACTGGTTTAACTCATTCTCTTCTTCTCTGTTTTACCTCGTGAGATGGGATAGATGAAGAGCATGTGACTGTCTCAAGGTCACCCAGCAAGCTTCCATGGCAGAGTGGGGATTCAAACTCCGGACTTCTAGGTGCTAGTCTGACACTATAACCACTCCACAACACTGGCACTAAGAATTCCTGATTATCTGGACTAGAATTGGCAAAAGAACATTGTCCGTTCCCACTCCTCACTTCTCTGAACTAGTTTTAATGGTCGCTGTTAAGGAAAATAAGCAACTGAAATGATAAGAGTGAAATTAGCAGTTTAAAAATAATGTTCCTTATGATTATATGTTAGAGGGTGTTTTAAGACAAGTTTCACCATGAACTGATTAGAGAGACAGCACAGTGGGTACAGTGCTAGACTAGGACTCTATTTTAGATAAAAACCTAAAATAAATAAATTAGAATTCCTATCAGTCTAAGGGCTTTACTGTGCTGCTTCTATTGCTGGGAACTACCTCAAGGACTCTGGATTTGAAGAGGTTTTAAAACGAATTTAACTAAAATAAAGCAGGATAGTAAATGGCTTAGACATAGTGACTGTGCCACAGGGACTCTGCCACTAAGCTCAGAGCAGGCTAGTGGTGTCCATGATGAGTGCTGGCTCACCTGCAGCTTCTAAGGTTGCTAACTCCAGGTAGGGAAATTCCTGGAGATTGGGGAGGGGGGAGACCTCAGTGGGGTATAATGCCATAGAGTCCACCTTCAAAGCAACCGTTTTCTCCAGGGAAACCAGTCTCTGTCATCTGGAGAACAGGAGATCTCCAGGTCCCACCTGGAGGCTGGCAGCCCTGCAGTGGACCATCAGACATAGAAGAAATTAGGAGAGCAAGCTGCCAAGTTGAAGGGGAACAAAAAGCCCACAGTGCTTTACTCACAGACAGGGCTTTTTTGTAGCAGGAACTCCTTTGCATATTAGGCCACACACCCCTGATGTAGCCAATCCTCCAAGAGCTTACAGGGCTTTTAATGCAGGGCCTACTGTAAGCTCTAGGAGGATTGGCTACATCAGGGATGTGTGGCCTAATAGGCAAAGGAGTTCTTGCTACAGTCCATGACTTCCTTTCCATAAAGTAGATATCCATGACTTGCACAGTTTCATCTGTTCCATGTGGTCTCAAAGAAGGCCACAAGGGTTTCTTTTTCACTCTAATAACAGTGGCACAATGGCTGCCTGATTTAGCTATATCTTCTGGGTCCTGTTCCCCCTGCTATAAGCTGCAGCCAGGATGGAAGCCACAATATTGTCTCAGTTGGTACTGGGTAGGAGATGAGGTAGCTGGCAGAGTAATAAAGAGCATATCTGCCTCTGCAAATCTGGGCCTCAGCCAACTCAGTTTTATACCTAATGCAGCCTTCATGTTGATATGTGTTTCAGGAACCTGCTGAGAGAGTTGTATGTGCAGTGATAAGCCTTTTACGAAGTAGGATGATGATGACACCACAAATCACCCTTCTCTCACCATTGGAGTGTCCTGCTTGTTGATCTCTCTATGCAGCTACCTTTAAAACAAAGGGAATTATTGTGTTATGTGTACATTTCCTCCTGTGGCAAACAGATTCATCACAAAGATTGTTTAGATCAAGAAGAACATGAGAAGAAGGGTTAAATAACGCCTTCCCCAGCACTGCTTTCCTCACTCAGTTCTCCCCTTCCTTTTGTGTGGCTACTTCAAACTTAAGAAATACATAGTGGAAGCCGTTATCATGTTTCTCTCACATCATGTGCAGTTAAGCCTTAAGTAAAGTGGGGAAGAACTTATCTGGCACATGAGTTCTTTCAGACTACCCGAATCTGTAGAAAAGAAAAGGGGATCTATGACAAAGTTCATGGCTGGAATCAGAACGCTCAGGATGCCAGGCTGAAGTTAGAGCAGAGGTGTCAAGTATAAGGTCAGCTTGAGGCATCGCTTCTACTCACTGGGCAAATCACTGAACTGTCTTTGGAGCAAAGAATCAGATACTCTTAGCGGAGCAAAGAGGCTGACTCACCAGAACTTCTGCTGCATGCCATGTTAAGTGCCTGCTCTCCCTGCCCAATTCCCTGTAAATTAGACCTGGGCTGCAGTCAGATGAGCACATTGATCTGATGGCATGGCAGTTCCCTTCCAGATTTAAAGCACACAATCAGGCAACGACATCTGCCTCCCATTCCCCAGTCACTGGCACTCCAGTCTGAACCGTCTTTGAATCAGAGTTATTAGGCACTGGAGAAAGTCTGGTCTGTACAGATGTCAGTACTTTCAGCCTGCATTTCTGGAGGTCTGAAATCCCTTGTTGTGAAGTCAAGCTGGTTGGGAAGTGTGAACTATCCCATCCATTTTCACCACCACTCCTTTTAAATCAGGTAGCAATGTGTGTGTAAGCAAATAATTTCCACTGGGGCATCAATTACCGCTTGGGCATTTCTGCACCCAACACTCTGCTGCAACAATCTGAATGACTGACCAAAGGGCGAGCGCATGGTGAAGGTGGTTCAGGGTGGAATGTCTGATCAAAACTTCCAGTTACAAAATAAAATGGTGCAGCCATATCATGCCAAACCTGTAGTCTGACCGCAGCCCTGGGCTATATATGAGATGGCTGAGTGGATAAGAGGTGAGGGATGCATGCCATATTTGAATATTCTCTGACAAAAAAAATACCCCTGCATATAGAAATCTAGAACTTCAGGGAGAAAGGTTTTCACCCAGCCTACTCCCAGCTGTGCTAGTTTTCTAGTTGCAAGGAGACTTCTTTCTGGATTTTTACATAGGGGAGCATTCAAAAAGGTGATTCCCCCGTCTACAGTCTGAAATTCATTTTGCACACATGAAGAGCCCATCTGATTGAACCATGACTCGTGGCTACAGCAAGAGACTAGCACTCACCTGTGGGACTAGGCTGGCATTCATATAGTTTCATATTGGAGCCAGGCTGCCACCGATAAGCTGCACAGCTACTCTATAGAGGTGGCAGCAACCCAGCTTAAAGAAGATGCTGTGAGTGATTTTGCTTCATGTTTAAATCAGCCCTTAGAAACCAGTGGTTAGGAAGGGGTCACATACTGGTAATGCACTTCAGAGCAGTGATGGTGGTGGAGCTCAGGCAGAATTTGAGATTTTAGTGGGGGCGGAAATTCTGGATGTAACCTCCTAGGCTTCTGCAGGGTAGGAAATCTGGTGCTCCAGACAATATGACAAATCTCAAATTTGCTCCTATAGTGAGTTCCCAAGGCTGAAAAACTTTGAGAATTGCTAGGCTTTCAATCACACAGTGACACCCGGCTGACCTCAAGGCTGACTGTTCATAGATGTCATCCAGGGTTTGCAGTGGCTCCTAACTACAGCGGGATTCATAAGAGTGACCTAGAGGTGTCAAGCTCTGCATCTCATTTCCAGACTCACCAGGTGGAAAAAATGTTTGCTAGCTCATGAAATATTGCCAGGTAAATTAGCATTTGACAGAGTCCTTTCCCTCTCTCCCAGGCTGATGAAGGTTATAGATTTTTCTTCCTTCACTTACAGCTACTCTGCCAATAAGCCTCACTAAAAGGATAGCTTTGAATGGGTAAGTGTGAGAACTGATTTTAGTCTGTTCCTCACATTGCCTGTTAGTTTTCGTACTAACGTACCTTGCCACAAAAATCTCATTCAGTAATGCTGCTTTCTGTTAGGCAGAGAGTTTTCTGTCCCTGCTCCTGGCTAGGAAACTTTTTTTCCAATTTAGCAACTGCCAGATATGCCTGCCCTTTGCAGCTGCCTGAGGTAGCAAGGAGCACTTGGTTTCTGCAGATACAGCATGTATCTGCAGAAACCAACAAAAGGGAAACTGGCGATGTCACCCAATTGCCAATGACAACAGATTGGGGTGATGAGCAATCATTCATTCATTCATTTGTCTTTTGAAAGTTTTATTAGTTTCAGAAAGTTAAGAAGAGGGAATAGGGTATAAGGGGGAATAGAAAATAAAAGTACATATTAGTCTTTTTCTATATAAAAAATCCTTTCAAAGAATACAAGTCTGTATCTACAATGTTTTCTTAGAATACGTACATTGTCAATTATTATTATCTCTAGACTATATATCATCAACATTATAGTATTTTATGTTATAAGTCTCATCAATATTATAGTATTTTATGTTATAAATCCTTTAGTTAAAATATCTATCAAATTTAACAAATCCTATAAAGGCAATCTTGTAATACAACGTATAGGAAAAAAGGAGATATAAGTTCACACCAAAGAATCTTAAGAGTCTTGAGTATCTAGCCAGGCATAAAATTTCATCCAATATTTTCTTGCTTCTCCCTTAGATTTCCCAGCCATCAGCTGGGACAAAAAGTCTAGCTCAGCTGTTTCCAGAATTTTCCCCATCAAGTCCTTTCTCCTGGGCATTTCCTGAGATTTCCATCTCTGCACCAGGAGCATCCTAGCTGCTGTGTTGAAATGTGTCAACAAATGTCTCATTACTTTGAAATAATCCCCAGGAAAAATATTCAATAAAAACAATTCTGGTTTGAATTGAATCTGTGTCTGCATAATTTTCTGAAGTAGTTTGTGCAACATTTTCCAATAGTCCACCATCTCACATGTCCACCACATATGATAAAAAGAGCCAATTTGTTTAGTACATTTCCAACATTTGTTAGACATATTAGTATAAATCTTACACAATCTCTGTGGGGTCAGGTACCATCTCTACAACATCTTATACAAATTTTCTTTGAAAGTTACCAACCTAGTTAATTTAACACTAGACTTCCACAGTCTCTCCCATTCTTCTAGTGTAAAGCTATGACCCAAATTTTTCGCCCATTGGACCATGCAATCTTTTATAACTTCATCTTGTGTCTTCATCTGCAATAAATATCCATATAGAGATTAATTTTTCTTGAGGACCCAGAAGAATTTTATCAAATGGGTATTGTTCAGCATTAAAACCTGTCATCTTGCCTTTGGTATATCTAGATTCAACTTGCATTCTCAGCCATCAGTTCATTTCGATATCCATACTTTCCAACTCTTCTTTAGTTTTCAGTTGATTGCCTTTTCCTAACAAGTCATCGTATCTATAACTCTGATTAGATTTTAATAGATTTGGATGAGTAAATGCTTCCACTGGGGAGACCCATCTTGGAATTTTTTGGTAAATTCTCATTTTTAACCATGACCGTGTATGATACAAAGATTTTTGAAACCAATGTTTTTTAAAATAAGAATGTCCTTCAAGTCTTTGGTACCATAGGTATGCCACCCCATAGTGAGGTCATGTCCCTCTAACAACAATTGTCTCTTATCATTCAATAATATCCAGTCTCTTACCCACAGGTGCACAGAAGCCTTATAATACAAATGCCAGTCAGGTGGGCCCATGCCAGCTCTTGATTTCGAATCTTGCAATGTCTTTAGTTTAATTCTTGATTTCTCGCCTTGCCAAATATATTTGGAAATCATCTTGTTCAATTCTTGAAAAAAACCACTATTTAGGAATACTGGAACAGTTGGTATAAAAACAATAACCTTGGAAGAATATTCATTTTTATTGAAGCTATTCTTCCCATTAGGGATAAGCTCAAATTGTGCCATTTTTCCAAATCTTTTTTAATTTCTTGAAGTAGTTTGTCATAATTGTCTATTTTTAAATTGCTGCACTTTGAGATAAGTACACTAAGATATTTGATTCTTTTCTCATACAAAAACCCTGATTTTTGCTGAAGAATTAGAATTTGATCCATCGTCATATTTTTTGTCAAGAATTTAGTTTTATGATAATTTATCTTCAATCCTGCCCAGTGCCCAAACTGTGTGATCTTGTTTATAAGACAATCTATTGGTTGCTCTAATATAAAAACAAGGTCATCTGCAAAAGCTCTCAATTTATATTGTTCACCTTTTATCACTGCTCTCTTGATACTTGTGTCTTCTCTTATCCGATTGTTTAGTATCTCTAGAGATAGAATGAAAAGTAGTGGTGACAGCGGTCAGCCTTGTCTTGTACCTTTTTGAATATTGATTGCTGTCACCCTTGCTCTTTGGGGAGAGTATATTGCTTCTACTGCTCTCAAAAAAATTTCACCACATTCCATACCTTTCAATTGCTGTAACATAAATTGCCAACAAACATTATCAACAGCCTTCTCAGCATCCAAACAAATTAAGGCCAATTGTTTCTCTGGATGAGTTTCATAATATTACAAACTGATGTATTATAGACTGTAAGACTTTCTTCAAATTTTGAGCCAATATTGCAGCAAAAATTTTATAATCCACATTGAAAAGGGAGATTGGGCAATAATTTTTGATATCCTTCAGATCAGCACCTTCTTTTGGAATTAGAGATATTGTAGCTTCCTGCCAGGTGGCTGGTATTTGGCCTTCATCTTGAATCGTTTCCAAAAGAAGCTTAAATGGTAACAGTAAAAATTCCTCATAAGCTTTTAAAATTCCGCAGGTAGTCCATCTGGACCCGGGGCCTTGCCATTCTTTTTGGGATGCCATTACATCTCCAAGTTCTCTTATTGTTATTGATTCATTTAAAATTTTTTGCTGTTCCTCTGTAAATGTATTAAGATTATTCTGTTTAATATAATCTTCTAAATCTGTTTTATGAACTTGCTTCTCTTCATATAATTTTTTATAAAACTGTTCCACAATTCGGCATAACTCTTGTTTTTGAACTTTCTCTTTATTATTCTCATCTTTCAAAACTGAAATTATTCTTTTGGCCTTCTCTTTTCTCATCCTATACGCCAACCGCCTTCCAGGCTTATTGGCATGTTCAAAAAAGTTTTGTCTAGCATACTTCAGTTTTATCTCCATCTCCTCCATGAGTAACAAGTTCAATTGGTGTTGAATTTCTTTCATCTTCTTTTGAAACTCATATCTTGTTGGTTGTTTTTTTTAAATTCTTTTCAGCTTCTCCGGCTTATGACATTAATTTTTGAAAGTTTTCAATTCTTTCTTTCTTTTTCTTGGCACTATATCTAATTGCAAGACCCCTAAAATAGGCTTTAGCAGTATCCCAAACTACTTGCATCTTGAGTTATATTTTGCTTTAAAAAGGCTTCCATTTCAGCCTCAGATTTTTAAAGAAAATCTTTATCTTTCAAAATTGAGGTATTTAGCCTCCATTTCAGCCTCAGATTTTTTAAGAAAATCTTTATCTTTCAAAATTGAGGTATTTAGCCTCCATGATCGTCTCATTCGTGTATCTTTGAACTTTATGATTACAGGACTATGATCTGAAATAACTCTTGTTTGAATTTCTGTCTCAGTTAGGTCTTAGAAAGCCAGCACATGTCAATTCTTGACCATGTTTGGTGGCTATGGGAATAAATAGTAAGTAAAGTCTTTAGAATTTGGATATCTTGTTCTCCATATGTCAACCAAATCCAATTCTTCAGCTAGTTTCCAAAAGCTTATTGGCAATTGAGGCCTTTTAGTTTTAGTCTGTTTATGCAGGTTTTTATCCATTTGTCTATCAGAGACTGCATTAAAATCTCCTATTAAACAATATTCTGCATATTCCAAGTTTGATAGTTTAAGATGTAGGTCTTGGAAAAATTTCTCTTGTTGATCATTTGGTGCATAAATATTTGCCAATAAAAATTTTTTATTGTCCACTATGATTTCCAGTAATAAAATTCTACCATCTTCAGAAGCGCACTGCAGTTGTGGATTAAATTTGTCCTTAATATATATTGCCACTTCCCTTTTCTTTTTATTCTTGTCTGTTGCTGCAGATAGGCTACCAAGCTTCTTGTTTTTTCAAAAAATGCTGATCTTTAGTTAAAATATGGGTTTCTTGCAAACAAATGTCCATTTCCAATTTTGTCAAGTATCTGAAAGTCTTTCTCCTTTTGGCAGGAGAGTTAAGTTCATTCACATTAATAGAAACTATTGAAGCCATTGTGGGTTTTCTTTATCACTATCTTTCTTATCTTTTTTGGTGTGTTGTCTTGTCCGATATCTCCATGGTTCATTTGGATTCTCGTCACCAGAACTTTCTACCTCTTCTTCATCATCTTTCTTTTTCTTGCCCTCTTTTTTTCCTTCACTCTATCCAAAAAATTCTGAACTTTAAACATGGAATTAATCCTGTATCTATTCTCCTGATAAGTAAAAAGAAGGCCTTTCGGCATTAGCCATGTGTGTGGTATTACTCTTTCTCTCAGAAAATCTGTTACTACTTGGTATTCTCTCCTCTTTTGTCTCACCGGCCAAGGCACCTCTCTTAAAATTTTCACCATGTTTCCCACTATCATCACAGGTTTATCTCTTGCTTGCTTCAAAATATCCTCTCTGGTCTTTTTTCTTGTTAGCTTCAATTGTACTTCACTAGGTAGTTTGTTCTATCTTGTATAGCTTGATGGCACCTGTTTTACTTGATCAAACTCTTCTTCTATCCTTTGAGGGGTCACCTATAAAATTTCAGCCAAGTCTTCACTTAATATTTTCTGTAAATCTTCAGTTTTCTCTTCTGGTAGGTTTTGAAACCTCAGCATATAGGCAGCTCTCTCCACCTCCAACTGCAAGAGTCTAGATTCATGTATGTTCTGTTCTTATCCCAGTTGTTCCACCTTTTGTGTATTCTCTGTCACCTGGACATTTAATACTTTTAAGGCTTTATTAGTCTCTGCTGTCTGTTTGCTGTTCTCCAAAAGCTCTTGCTTGATCTCTGCCATCTGTTCACCAATATTTTCTGCTTTAGTAGTCAGTTATGCAATGGCAGTCAATAGGGTATTTTGCATCTCTTTCATGTCTCCTTGCATAGTTGTAAATTTTCCTGGCCCAGCTGGAGCACTGGGTGAAGACATTGGTGGCTTTCCTTCTCGATTTTCTTTTTTTATTATCGTTTCTTTAAAACCAATCGCAGCTTTATTTTCCATTCTTATTAAATTAAATACACCCAATCTGTGTACTGTCTCTTCAAATTTTGTTTTGGAACAGAGAAGCTAATCTCTGCCAGACAGCGCCTTATTATGAAATAGTTTTGAAAGGAAAACAGCCTTCTAGTTTCTATCAACAGTTTGTTGTACCCCAAACAATAGTCAAGCTAATAATAAACAGAGACTTTTTAGAAAAAAACAGTTGATACCACAAAACCACAACAATTCAGTCCACTACAACAAATACAATTCACTATAACAAGTCCTCTGCCAATGAAAGTGCACTTGAAGTCCAATTCACTGTCAAGTCTTTCAGCAACTTCAGACTACAAATTTATAATCCAGGGCTGAATGCCCTATTTGTAATCCCAAAAATTAGATCAAAAGTTAAAAATTAAACCCATAAACCAAGAAAAAGATAAAACCATGCAATCCCAACGAAAAAAGAAAGAAAAAAATAGTAAAAATAAAAACTCCAACCTTGATAGGCAAAGAGAAGAATAATGAAAAAAGTCCAAAATAAATCCAGAACCAAAAGTATTCAGACCATATCAAAAATAATCCAACCAAAAGTGCAGAAAAGAAGCAAAATAAAAACAAAATTAAAAAGTTATATCCATAAAATCCAACAACAAGGAATTATAATCTACTTTAAAAATTTGGTACATATGTTCTTTCAAGCAGGAATCCTGTTATGTTTTATGGGTTAATATCCAATATCCACTAGAGTTTAAAAGTCAAATCAGGGCTCATATATATTTAATCAGCGCACTTCAATTCAAGCTGCAAATTACTTCTTAAGTCAACTGCCCTTCACATCTGCAAATACGTAAATACAACTTTCCCAAAGTCAAATCTTTTCCTTCAGACATAGATTTAAAACAACTTAATTAAGTTCAGCCATCAAGTCTCTTCAATAGCTAAGAATTGGTGCATTTCTCCTCATGCAGGTATTATTAGATCACCAGAGTAGCAGAAACTTTTAGAAGCCTTGAAAGAGAGGGAGAGAGAGTTACTCCCCCCTCTGTCTTTTGCCTCCACTTAAATTCTGCTTCAGCCTCAGAGCTCCATTTTCCTGCTTGTGAATGAAGATGCCTTAGAAATCAGCATAGAAAAGAAAAAAGACACTTACAGTTTGAGTAATATAGATGCAGCTTGTATTACCAATGAAGAGTCTCTTAAATTAAAGAAGGAAAGGTAGGAAGCCGGTAGTTGGCCCGTGAGCCATTTAAAAATGTTTTGCCTCTCCATTATTTCAACCTTCTTTGTCAAGGTGCATGTTTTAGCACCCTGCTTTATCCATCAGATTGGAATTATATCTTTGCACTGCCCCACACATCTCTTTGGCTGTGCAAGCTCCTTAATAGGTTTTCTCCTAAATTCATATATATTGCATGCTTATTATAAGTAGATTTAAGAATTGTTTTTTGTGTTTGTCAAGGTGTATTAACCAGAATTTGCTTTCCAGGATTGTTTTGTTATATATGCAGGAAACGCGGACCTGCAAGTCAAGTTTAGTGCACATGCATCGTAATATAGTAGTTTTAAGAATTGCTGGTATGTTTACTAAGAATTCTTTGTTTAAGGATTAACTATTATTTTCTTTTAGGATTTTGTTGTTAAAGTTTGTTGAAACCCACTCTCACACCTATGTGAAACCCACAGAACAAATTTTGGATGAGCTGGGGTTCAGTGGGACTTGATCACCCCACTGATTTCCAATGGTTTAAATTCTCTGATCCAGTTCTCTAATCATTTTGGGTCTGATCCCTTGTGTACATGTATGTTAAACCTGGCATTGTTATATTGAGGCCTCAGTTTTGTTTTTTGTTTTTGTTTTTTTTTTAAGTTTTTCTTATTTTTGACAATTTTATATATTCCAAAACTATAGCAAAGTTTTTCTTCCCTTTTTGTGACCATTTTCATAATCCAGGGGTAACCCCAACTCTGGTAATCTCTTCTTGGAGTTCCAATCTTGTGCACAGTTTCATGTTTTCTTTTTTTTAAATTCATATATGTTGCAACAAAGTAAAAAGCCTCTCATGAACCTCTAGGTGCACACTTTCTATATGGATGTGCACTAGCCTGAATCATGAGAAGTGATGCATAGGTTTATATTGTGGATTTGTGTTCTGCATAATGTATGGTGTATGAAATCTGCCCTTTAACATTGGAAGGGTAGAGACCTTGTCAAACTGAAACTCCATGTGAAGAGGAGGAAGTCTCCAGTCCAAAGCAAGTGTGGTAATTTAGCTAATGTGTGCAACCCTATCTCAACAGGGTTGGACTCAAGTTATGGCAATCTGTGGACAGCCAAGGAAAGCTTTAAAGCTTTGTTTTGTTTGTTTGTTTCTCCAAGTATGTTTTCCAGGCTCTTCCATATCTACCCAGAGGTCTTAAAATTTGCCTGGCCATGCCTCATTAATGTTGGAAGGAAGGCCTCCCCCAGAACCCCATCCAAACTGAGTTGTGGAGAAAACTCATTTCCAGGGAAATTCCTCTGCCTAGCAAAAGGCTAGTTGCCCTAGCTGATCACAGCAGCAGCCCCACTGCCACTTCCAAGTTGTGTTTCCAGAAAAAGAATTCCTTTTGAGTGCAATAAAAACAGATTTCCCTGTGAAAAGATTGTCATGCATAAAGCACGCAAACCCTCCATAAACTCAAGAAAGAAGACCTTTTGTTAGACTAAGGGGGAAGGGGAACAAGGAATTAGTCAGGAAATGGGTTTTTTCATTGTAAATAATGTGACCAAATGTGGAGTGCTCGCAACTGGCAATGTTTCCAAGTATGTCTGAATGTGTGTATCTTAATCACCCAGGCTACAAAAGGTGTTTGCCATAAAGGCACATGAGTTGATCCAGTTTATAGCATGTCACTTGCATATGTCCCTTATTATTGCTTATGTGTTTTAGAAATTGAGATGAGTTCTTGTATTCTTGCATCATAGCTAGTAATGTTTTATTGATAAAGAAATAAGTTACCTAGGATCGTTCAAAGATTTATGTTCACAGATTTAGACTGGGCATATGTAATTATTTAATGCATATACCATGAATGGAGTTCCCTGTTCAAGTGACTGATTATCTCAAAAATGAAATGTATCTCTAGTCTCCTCTTTCCTCTACCTCCTCAAGATCGTCCCAAATTTCAGTGATAGTTAGTCTTCAGTACCAAGACACATAGTCCCCTTTTTCCTGATTGGATTGCTTTTTTAAAATTTTAACTCATGTATAGCCTATTTTTTGTAGTTGACATTCCTAATCCCTTCCCCTTTGTCCCAACTGTGTCTCAACCCTGGTTGTCTGAAGTCTGATCGGCAGTGCATCATGAAATGTGGCACACACCCTCCAAGGATTGGACGGTGCCAAAGGGGGGAATTGATACCAGAGCGCTGCCGAATAAAGAGGGTAGCCTTCAAAGACATGGGGGGCCCTCTCAAGCTAGCCTGTGTGCCCAGAAAGGCCCCATGATGGAGACCAGGAAAACTCCATATTGGAAGGCTGGGCTGCATAGCCAAGGCATGCCACTGAGTGACCTTCCCCCCCCCCCCACACACACACATCTTCTCTAGATGGGAAAATACTGGGATTTGCGAGTGCAAATGGATAATCCCATCACTGTCTCTCCTCCTCCCGTGACCCATCTTTACCCCATCTCTGTCAATATACTACTTCATTACCCCATTGTAGTGTCATTTCAGTCTTTCCTGGGAATGTCGAAACCAAATTGTCACCTAGCTGCCCTTCCTGAGTGGTCATACAGAATTCATTTGCTTGAGGGATGGTCAGTCTCCTTCACACTAAATAAGTTTTCAGAAGACTGAAAGGGGGAAAATGAAGGGGCAGCCCCTAAATAATTAATTAATGCCCCCAATAATAATATTTGTCATATTGAGTAAAAATATGCTTTGTCTTCAAACTAAGAGGTCTGTTGTAAAACTGCCATTAGAAACTAATTATCGCCCAGTGGGTGTGAGCTGCAGCTGTAAGATTAGATAAGAGAGCAGCCTCCTGCAGAAAACTTGCTGTAAATAGATAGCGTAGAGGCATCGTGTCATGGAATTTTACCAGGAGAAACTTAGTGGAGGCGGGACCCTTTGAAATTAGATAAGCTGTGTGCCTGCCTGCTTGTTTTCTGTGAATAAAACTGTCTATATGTAGAATGATTTTAACTCAGTCATTTTGGGACCCGTGCCCAACTGGGTCCTACCTTCTGGTACCAGAAAGTAAACCTCGCTTCATACCAGTAAGTCGGTGTGGACTTTGTTATTTCTCTGCTTCACTATAAACCTGAAAAGGGCCCCAGGTTCGCTGGGAAATGTGAAATCTAAAGAACAAGCACTGGAGGGTTTTAAAAACCCAAAAATGATAAAAGGGTGGGCTGTAGCTTTAAAAAATAGATTTCTTTAGTGACTGTTGTAGGCAATCACAGCATTCCAGGCTTCAGTTTCTGTGAGTAAAAGACAGGAGGAGTAGGCTGGGCCCTTTCCAGGACTATTTTGGCCTTTGAAGGAGGACTCATAGGGTCCAGGTCTAGCTAGGGGTGCCAGCTCCAGGTTGAGAAATATTATAAAATATTAGATATTTTATAGTGAAGTTTGAAGAGTGCAAGCTTTGATGCAGAGAGATATAATGTCAGAGTCCACTCTTCAAAGCAGTCATTTTCTCCAAGGGGACAGGTGTCTGTTGTTTGAAGTTCAGCTGTAATTCTGCAAGAGCTCAGGTCCCACTGGAGATTGGCAACTCTAGTCCTGGCAGTAATCTCTGGGTGATTTGATACCACCTGACTTGCATGCAGGACTTTTTTGTAGCAGGAACTCCTTTGCATATTAGGCCACACACCCCTGATGTAACTAGGGTTGCCAATCCCCAGGTGGGGGCAGGGGAATCCCCCATTTTGGAGGCTCTTCCCCCACTTCAGGGTAATCAGAAAGTGGGATGGGGGGAAGAGGGAAATTGCTGGGCATTATGTTAAGCTGCACCTTGCCAGAGAGCTAAAGGGCTCTTGGCCTGTGGTTCTTAGCCTGGGGGCTCTGTAAGGACCAAGAACCCAGATCCCTAATTTCCTTGTGCCCCCAATAAGATAAGTTGACCCTCCAGAAGGGGAGCCACATAAACAAACAGGGGACTGTATATTTTTGAAAAAAACTATCATGAAGGTAGAATGCCAGTAGGGCGGTGGGGGCTTTCCACTGTTTTGCACTGAGTGTAACATGTATGACTGTGTGCCCACAGAAGTCTTGGGTGTGTGCTCGATGCAAGGAGCTCCTGGTCCTCAGGGAACGAATTCGTACCCTTGAGGCCGAGGTGACTGACCTGGAGAAGCAGAGACAGTCAGTTAGGCACTCGGAGAAGACTCGCGGGGACGTATTAGATGAGCCCCACTTGAACGTGGCAGCCCCATTGCTGCCAGGGAGCATGAGGGTTGAGAAGGAACAGGGCACCGTGCTGAGGATAAGGGGAATGCACCCTCAGAAGGGACCTCTTCTTCCGTTGGTGAGCGGATATCCTTTCGCGCCAAGGAATCATCCCTGGGCAGGGAGAGAGGGGGGGTCTTGGTAGCTGGTGATTCGATCCTTAGGCAAGTAGACAGCTGGGTGGCAAAATCACGTACTGACCGTATGGTGACTTGCCTGCCTGGTGAGAAGGTAGCAGACATTACGCGTGTAGTAGATAGGCTGATAGACAGTGCTGGAGAGGAGTCAGTGGTCATGGTGCATGTTGGCACCAATGATGTGGGGAAATGCAGTCGTGAGGTCCTGGAGGAAAAATTTAGACTGCTAGGCAGGAGACTTAAGGCCAGGACCTCCAAGGTAGCCTTCTCAGAAGTGCTCAGAAGTGGAATCAACTCCCAGAGGTGGTGCGAGCCCTGCGGGACTTGAATCAGTTCTGCAGGGCTTGCAAAACCATCCTCTTTCAGCTTGCTTTTAAGATAGAACCCGGCTAAATTGACTTGTAGCCACCTAGCCATCTTATACATGACTGTGAACTGTAGCACCTTAA
Organism: Heteronotia binoei; assembly: GCF_032191835.1. NCBI lineage: Eukaryota > Metazoa > Chordata > Lepidosauria > Squamata > Gekkonidae > Heteronotia > Heteronotia binoei. The sequence goes on from NC_083230.1 coordinate 85,990,203, forward strand.
CTATTAACTTTTAACTTATAACAGCTGTTTTATCTATTTTAATTTAATCTATAACGGTAACTTAATTGTATTTTAATCTGCTTTTGTCTCGATTGTATTTTATTGAAATCATGGTTGTCCCATGTCTGTGAGCCGCCCTGAGCCTGCCTTTGGCGGGGGAGGGCGGGATACAAAAATAAATTTACCTTACCTTACCTTACCTTACCTGTTCCACGTGCAGGGCTGGAGAGACAGGCACAAATTAGAAGTCTCAATGTGTGGATGAGATGATGGTGTAACATATCTTCATCCATTTTACGCCATAGCTTCTCATAATTGTTTTTGAATAGTTCAATATTCTTCATTGTTATCTCAACACCCAAATATTTTACCTTGGAGGTAACTTCACAGCCCGTTAATCTCTGTAATTCTTGTTGCTTATTTAATTGCATATTTTGGCATAAAAATTGATTTTTCTTTATTAATACAAAGTTCCGCCAACTCCCCATGTTCTTGTATTTTAGCTAACAACAAAGGTGTAACTTGTATGGGGTTTTCATTTGTTGCCACCACTGATGCTATGCATGAGGAGGGGGGTGGAAGCAGGCAGGAGGCCAGGAGAGTGGTGGGGAACAGAAAGAGAAAGTGATGGGGGTAGAAAGAGAGAGGCTGTTAAGGTGGTAAGGCAGAAAATAAAAGAGATTGATGGAATGGGGGGCAGGCACGGAGGAGAAAGGGGGGAGTAAGTAAAGGGGTGGTGGGAGGGAGAAAGTAGGGAGGAGGGGAGGAAGCAAAGGTGGGAGGTATGGAATAGCCACTCCTGCAAGTTTCTTGCAGGTCTCCTCTTGTACACCTCCTAAATCAAATGAAAACAAACCTTTACATTTCCCCATAATTAAAAATGGGTGGAACAAGTCTAAAGCAGTTGTTTTCCCAGGAGTAAAAAGTGGATTAAAAAATGGAACAAGTTTAAGGTGGTTGTTTACTTGCCAGGACATAACAACCATGCAGAGGTTATATACCACAGTTGTTATATAATTCTCCATACCAAACCTTTAATGGCATAATAGTTGTTATATAACACAGTGGTTATTTTGAAACCAGGAAAAATCCAGATGATGTCTTCTCTTATCGGTCTATCTCACTTTTAAACCTAGAATGTAAGATCTGGTCAGCTATAATAGCAAAATGACTTAATAAAGTTATCCATAGGATTGTATTAGTTAGTACTGGTCATTTTATGTTTCAGAATGTAGAAAGACTGTTCAGCCTACTAAATTATACAAAAAACCTATAATGAACAAACAGTATTTATGTTCCACGATGCTGAAAAAGTGTTTAACAGGGTGGAATGGAAATTCATGCAGTATTACGTTGTTGTAACTTAGGAGGATATGTATAAAGTATAAGAACGCTAGAGTAAGTGTAAACATGTGATTTGGATCCTTGCCCCTCTTGGCTGATTAAATCTTGCCAGAGGGAGCTCAGAAGTCCTCTACGGGACATCATAAATAGATCCCTCGTAGAGGGGCACTTCCCAACGCCTCTGAAAGAGGCGTTGGTTCGCCCTCTCTTAAAAAAATGTACAGCAGACCCGGCCGAATTGGCGAATTACCGTCCGGTGTCTAATCTACCATTCCTAGGCAAAATTATTGAGAGGGCAGTGGCGTTGCAGCTACAGAGGTTCCTAGATGACGCTTCCGTCCTTGACCCGTGCCAGTCTGGGTTCCGACCGGGCCACGGGACGGAGACAGTGCTGGTCGCCTTGGTGGATGACCTCCAGCGGCATCTGGATCGGGGCGGCTCTGCGGTACTGATGTTATTAGACCTGTCGGCGGCATTTGATACAGTCGACCATCAGTTACTAAAGTGCCGCCTTGCCGACATAGGGGTTAGGGGGCTGGCCTTACAGTGGCTTTCCTCCTTCCTCTCTGATCGGGGACAAAGGGTGGCCATTGGGGGCGAGCGATCCCAGAGGCACACACTTGATTGTGGGGTGCCTCAGGGAGCAGTTCTCTCCCCAATGCTGTTTAACATTTATATGCGCCCCCTTGCCCAGATTGTCCGGAGGTTTGGGCTGGGTTGCCATCAATATGCAGATGACACCCAGCTCTATCTACTAATGGACGGCCGGCCTGGCTCCGCCCCAGGGAACCTGGATCGGGCCTTGCAGGCTGTAGCGGCATGGCTTAGATTGAGTGGGTTGAAGTTGAACCCAGCGAAGACAGAGGTCCTTTGCATGGGTCGCGGCGCCCAGGGAGGGGAAATAGCTCTCCCAACCTTCGACGGCGCACCATTGGAACCAGTGCGCCAGGTAAAGAGTTTGGGTGTTTTACTGGAGCCTTCATTATCAATGGAGGCCCAGATAGCAGCCACTGCCAAGTCGGCATTCTTTCATCTGAAGCGGACAAGGCAGTTGGCCCCCTTCCTGGAACGCCGCGACCTCGCAACAGTGATCCATGCAACGGTCACCTCAAGATTGGACTACTGTAATGCCCTCTACTTGGGGCTACCTCTGTGCCGGACTCGGAAGCTGCAGCTAGTGCAGAATGCGGCGGCCAGGCTGTTACTGGGGCTCCCGAAATGGGAGCACATACAGCCGGGGCTGCGCGGACTGCACTGGCTGCCAGTTATCTACCGAGTCCAGTACAAAGTGTTGGTTATTACCTTTAAAGCCCTATATGGCCGAGGACCTGCCTACCTAAGGGACCGTCTCTCCCCGTATGAACCCCAGAGGGCACTGAGGTCAGCAAGTAAAAACAAAATGACCATCCCTGGGCCGAGAGAGGCCAAACTCCAAAACACCAGAGTACGAGCCTTTTCAGTTGCGGCACCTGCACTGTGGAACCAGCTCCCGGAGGAGGTGCGGGCCCTGCGGAACCTCGACCAGTTCCGCAGGGCCTGCAAGACTGCCCTTTTTAGACACGCCTATAATGATACGGACTGCTGAGTTGCAATGAACGAAGAACCGCCATCTCTAACACCATTTAAACTGGCAGATTCAGCGCCAGAACAGCTATTACTGCCAGATATATATATAATGTAATGTAAAATTAAGTATTTTAACTGAATTAACGGGTTTTTATATGTGTAATTTTAATTGCTAATCTAATGTTTTACTATTTATGTTAATATATTACTTACTGTTAGCCGCCCTGAGCCGCTTTGCGGGGAGGGCGGGGTAGAAATAAAATTTATTATTATTATTATTATTATTATTATTATTATTATTATTATTATTATTATTATTATTATTATTTTGTCACAAGATTTGGCACTTCACCAAGGGACAAGGCAAGAATATCCTTTATCTCCTTCATTGTTTGTAATCATGATAGAGACACTTGCTATTGTACTTCAAAGTGAAGTCTGCCTGGTTCAGATGGGGCAAGAGAATTTTGAACTCTCATGATTTGTGGATGATGTAGCCTTGTCTATTATAAAGCCTTTTGAGTCTTTGCCAGTTGTGTTAAGGATTTTGCATTCTTTTGGGGGCAATCTCAGAATATAGAGTTAATTTAAAGAAATCAAACTGGATTGGTATTAGCATGGATTATCTCAGAAGAATGAACTTGCTCATTTAATAGGCATTCTATGGCATTATTGCCCCATTAGATACCTGGGGGGTTGGGTTCAGGAAGATTTGAGTAAATCTGTGGATGTTAATCATAGGAAACTTCTTTCAGAATTATAAATTCAGTCAAACAAATGGAGATTACTCCCAAATCTTGGTTGGAGGGGATTGCTGCTATCAAAATGTCTGTGTTTTTATTTATGAATATTCCCATAACAAACTATCTGGAAATATTAAAAAGTTTCCAAAAGTGGATCCTTTAGTTTATCTGGCAAAAAAAAAAAAACCCTAACCAGAGGTGTTGGAACTCATTTGTTATGAGAGCTGGATCTGACATAAATGTCACTTTGTTGGGCTGGGCTATGCGGGCCATAAAATGAAACACAAGATGCCGGAGATATAAATTTTATAAAGGTGATTTCAGATGTCAAATGGCAATAGCAAGAGAATGATAATAGCAGGCTTGACTGGATTAGGTGTGATATGCAGAGCAGTAGTACATGTAAAGATGCCAGCATTGGTAATGAGACAGGAAACCTAGGTCTCAATTCCATCCAGGAGGATTCAGTCCAGTAGGATACAAAGAATAAATGGACCTAAGTCTGACATTAGAAACCACAGCATTCAGTTGCTGACCAAAGAGTAGCAGTGCTCTTACAAAGGAATTTCAAAGGAAGATTAGGAAGAGAAACTGCTGAATTTCAATTGATAATGAAGCTGAAGACAAGGCATCCTCCTGGACTGAATTGAGAGCTAGTTTTCTTGTCTCATTACCAGTGTGTGCTATTATCATTTGGCATCTGAAATCACTCCACTCTTCAAGATGTAAGGACCAATCCAAGTGTTCTAATTCCTAATCAGGGCCTTTTTGAAAGAAAATAAATCCAGATAGGAACAGATAAATCCATTATTTTAAAACAAATTAACTAAGAACTTTTCAGAGTAAGTCAAAGTAATTCCCTTAATGTACATTGTGCTTGTCAGAAAAATCAGGAGGAGGAGGAGGAGGAGAAGAAGAATGCCTGCACACAAAAGCCTATACCTGGAATAAAATGTTGTTGTTTTACAACTGACATTGGACTCTAAGTTTGTTTTCTCTTTCTCTCTTTCCTCCCCCTCCCTCCCCTAATTTAGAGGTTCTGGAGCGCCACTCCTGTGAACTCCTGCCCAAAATGAGGCCTGGTGTACATATATATATATATATATATATATATATATATATATATACTGAACCACTATAGAGTTTGAAAATATCATATATATTGTACAGCTATATGGTTTTTATGGTCTGAGTATAGTGCATAGTTTGGAGATCTCATAGCTATATGAGAAAAGTCCCTTTTTATCTGCTTGTAATTTTGCCATTTCTAAAGTATTAGTTACTCTGAAAGTTTTTATTTGTGTTAATCTACAAGGAAAACACCCTCAGAAATACAAGCATATAATCAAACCAGCATTTAAATATCATATATATTGTACAGCTATATGGTTTTTATGGTCTGAGTATAGTGCATAGTTTGGAGATCTCATAGCTATATGAGAAAAGTCCCTTTTTATCTGCTTGTAATTTTGCCATTTCTAAAGTATCAGTTACTCTGAAAGTTTTTATTTGTGTTAATCTACAAGGAAAACACCCTCAGAAATACAAGCATATAATCAAACCAGCATTTCTGTTCTGCTCAACCTTGCCAGTATATATGGCTGTTATAGGCCATAACAGGGTAAACATTCTAGTTCTGTGGTTTTATGTAGGGAAAAGACCATGACTGTTGATTATATAGATGGCTTATATCCTCAATATGATTATTACTACTGCTCTGCTTTTTTGCCTTCATGAAAATTATAATATGATATGGTATGTATTGGTCTGTATGAAAATAAATAATGGAAATTGAAAAACAAAAATAATAACAATTGAAATTGAATGAAGACGAAGATATTGGATTTATACCCCACCCTCCACTCCGAAGAGTCTCAGAGCGGCTCACAATCTCCTTTACCTTCTTCCCCCCCAATAGACACCCTGTGAGGTGGGTGGGACTGAGAGGGCTCTCACAGCAGCTGCCCTTTCAAGGACAACCTCTGCCAGATCTATGGCTGACCCAAGGCCATGCTAGCAGGTACAAGTGGAGGAGTGGGGAATCAAACCTGGTTCTCCCAGATAAGAGTCTGCACACTTAACCACTACACCAAACTGGCTCTCCAGTTGTAAAGAGGTCAGTTTGTTGAGGTCAGGACAAAAATGAGAGCTGTAAAGAGGTCAGTTTATTGAGGTCAGGACAAAATAAAAGCAGGTGAGACACTGTAAATTCTCTTGGGAGTGTGAATAAATATATGCACATTTTGCATGCACGCATGTGCACACACATACACAAACACACACAGGTCTCAGTTTAGACCATGGCACAATCTAATTGTGAAGCTGAGTAGCAGTTTCCTATAGACAATGTCCAACAGAGGTAAATAGAGGTGGCAGGACTGCAGACTTATGCACCCTACAGGACCAAACTAGGCAAACTTCTGGGGGCTCCAAATTGGGCACCTCCCATGTGACTCAATGACGCTATCAGTGCAGCAGGGGGCATCACAAGTTAGCCTTGCCTGGGGTGCCAGACAGTCTAGGGCTGGCCCTGACACCCCAGCACATCACAATGTGTTATCCCAGTTCACACCAGCAATTGTAGGTTCTGTAGATTCTCTTGCAGCCTCTTCAGTTTGCAGATTATGCAGCTTCTCGACAGTCTTTTATTTTCAGGGATCTCCTCAACTTAAATCTACTTTATCTTCTACACCATCCTCAAGTATTTGGATGTCTCTAGTTTTCATCCTATGCTCTTGATCTTCTGGACCAGCCCACAGCCATGGTCCAGCACCTGCTAGACTACCATAGCAACTGTCAAACTAGCACAGAAATAGGCTCACATTGACTTTGGAAGTTTGGAGATTGCGGGCTTTTGACTGTGGGTTTTTTTCCCCATAGGTTTTGTACCATACTGCTTCAATTTATTCCCTGGTTTCTGTATGCCTTTTTGCACCTTTAGCTTCTCCTTCATTCCCTCCCTGCAATTTCCCCCCATTCTTTTGAGATCACTTCTATCTGGATCTTTTCCTGGAAGCTGAGTTGCAGAGTTCTTCTGCACATCTGCTCCCCTTGTGCCTTTTTACAGTCATGGAGTCTGCTTATTTTCTTTCACATACACCTTAAATAATCTGGATTTTCATGGAGGGAGCTGTCATCATTGGTGGTGTCACAGCACCTCCCCCTTTTTATTTTTTGTGTATTTTCTTTTTTTTCTTTTTAAGACACTAAAATATTGACATATTGATATACTGCTGTTAAGCAAGTTCTCTCAATATTTCCAACTTTCTTTTTAAAACTGTAAGTCTCCATTCCCCTGCTGCACTGAGATATGTCTTTTTTCTTATATCTCCACAAGGGAAGAAGATAGGGACTTACTGTTTTTAAAATGAAAGCTGGTAATTTAGAGACCCTGCTTAATCTATCCATACAATGTTATATCAATATATCCCTGCTTCAACAGGGAGGGCGGGATATAAATGGAATTAAATTAATTAATATTTTAAGGCCTTGATCAAAAAGTTCTCAAGAAAAATTTCAGACTTTTTGGTTCTGTATAGTAGAATACTAAAAAATGACATCCTTCCAAATATCATTTTTATCATGATTTCTTTTATTTTTAAGTGGAATCTATTCTCAGCCTGCTCTCTATATGCCTGGAATTCTCCAGCTTTGTTTTTGCATGGACAGCTTTATCTTTTTATTTTTTTAAGTACAGATGTGTTTGATATCCTGCATTCACCTCCTAGAATTCACCTCTGAATTTGTTTATAAATGGAATGTTCCTTATTTGCTATTTATTGCTTTATGAAGATATGTTCTCTTAATTTGCTTATTGCATAAATTCTAGCAATCTGATCGAAATTGTTTGCTTTTGATTGTAACTCTTCCTATTCTGAACAAAAAGAAAAAAACCCACTCATATTCATAGCTGGGGAGGAAGGGAGTGGCTTCATGATGATGAAAGTTCTATAACAGAAACAGGCTCTAGGAAAATGATTTGCAGTGTGCAAGACAAAGAAAACCAGCAGAAACATTACACACAATTCAAAATTCCAACACAAAAGCACTGCATGCTGTAGTGATTAATGTGTAGGATTAGGATCTGGGAATCCCATGTTCAAATCTCCACTTTGCCATGGAAGCTCACTGAGTGACCCTGGACCACTCACTTTCTCTCAGCTTACCTTACTTCACAAGATTGTTGTTGTGAGAAGAAGATATATAACCTGCAGATATATACCCCGCCCTTCTCTCTGAATCAGAGACTTAGTGGCTTACAATCTCCTATATTTTCTCCCCCCACAACAGACACCCTGTGAGGTGGGTGGGGCTGAGAGGGCTCTCACAAGGTGTCTGTTGTGGGGGGGAGAAGATATAGGAGATTGTAAGCCACTCTGAAGATATAGGAGATTGTAAGCCTTTCAAGGACAACCTCTGCCAGAGCTATGGCTAACCCAAGGCCATTTTAGCAGCTGTAAGTGGAGGAGTGGGGAATCAAACCAGTTCTCCCAGATAAGAGTCCGCACACTTAACCACTACACCAAACTGGCTCACCGTCCCCGATTTGGGATGCCTCCCATCCGCCCCAAAATGCCTATCTGTTATCAGCCACGGAGACCTAAATAAATCAGTGCAGCATCATAACAGTCTCTATTTCCTATTCCTTTTGCCTGGGGTGAAAAATCTGAAAAAAATAATCGAAGGAGTGAGACCCTCAGAAACGTCTGAGAAGAAAATTCCCTGTGGCCATGGCAGAGTACTCCAAAGCTGTGGGTGAGACCATGTACCTATCCAAATAAATTGGATTCATTTTCAGTGGCAGAAGCTGGCCTGTCCAGGTGTTAACCTCCCCTCCCCGCGCTTCTGTGTGTCTGCCTGTCTTCCCAGAGAGAGGTGCGGGGCTCTTGCTTCAGTGCCTTCTTCCCTGCAAAGGTGTCACCGCTGGCCAGGATGCTCGCCTAAACCATCGCATCCTTCATCCCTCCGGCACGCACGCGGCCTTTGGAGTAGGGACCGCGGTGCCACGGCGACTGGCAGGAGGTCGGGACCACTCCATGGGAGTTGCATCCCAGCGCCCCGCCAGATTGGAGAGGGACTGGCTTTCGGGAGCAAGCGGAAAGTGGGTGCCAAGGAATATTAATAGTCCCGCTTGTTTAGTTAGGGAAAGGTGAATGTGATACCGCCGCCACCGTCCCGGAGAGTATCTGACACCGGCGAGGGGCGGCATCGCCTTCCCGAAATAGAAAGGGCAAGACGCCTATATAAAGGGGGTTCCCCCCGAGGGTTTCACCTTTCCTTGAGCACCTCTCAAATCCACCGGCCTTTCCCGGACCGCTTTCGACAGGTAAGCTGGAGGTGGGGAGAGACAGCCCCCCCCCCGTACCACTGGCCCTGAGCAAGTCGCACACCTGGGGGACTGCCTGGAGGGGCAGCAAAGGCGCTAGCGCTCTTGACGTCAGTGACACGCGCCGCCGCACCCTACCCGACCATGAAACTCGTGGCAGCGGGTGGAGAGGAGGGCAAACATCTCCATCGCCTAACAAAGCAGGTTGCAACTAGTGGGGGGGAGCAACTGGGGGAAAGGAGAGATGAAAAGTTTGACCCTACCTAGGGGAGCGACAGCTGAGAGGTGGAAAAACATTAACTGAGAAAGCAAGGAGAAAACGTTGTAGGAAAAGATGCACGTCTAGGGAGACATACATTTTAAGTGGTGGGCGGCTCAACAACTCTTTTGAGGCTAACAGGAAAAGAAAGGAGAGGGAACGGGCAAGGCTTGTACTCCCGAGTAGCACCTGGTAACGATCTCCCTCTAAAGGAGGCATCGCCAGCCGCCGTCAATTGGGCCTTTGTGGGATCTAACTACTGACCAGATAGCCGCCGGCCTCCTCACTGTTTGCGATGGGTTGCGGAAGGACCCCATCGAAAACAGAGAAGGTATTTAGGTATTTGCAGTTTGCCTGCATGTGGGTTTCTTTAGTCTGGCGGGTGAAGAAAGGGGTCCTCCTCCCCAAAAATAAGGCATGCAAAGTTTGGGATTTATTTTACGAGAAGCAAGCAGGAAACTGAAGCACAGGAAAGGACAAGCAAGGATGACCCGGCACTCAGACCGATCAAGGAAAGCTTGCGGGTAACAAAACATGTGGACTTGCAAGCTGCAACCGGCCCGCTGAACCTTGGAGGTTCAAGACCTGCCCCCAGCTGGCAGAAAGTGGGAATAGCAACTCCTGGAGCTGAAAATCAGGCGGCGGGTGTGGAGGGGTCAGAAGAGAAGGTTGTCGGTACGCTTTTACCTCATTCCGCTAGGCCCACTGCATAACTCAAGAGGCAGTTTTTTTCTTCTGGGTCAGATTCCCAATAGCTAGTTTGGGACCAAAAGGGTTTTTCCAGAGTGAGTTCCTCAAATATTTGCCCTGTTGTCTGAAAAAGGCCTTAAGGTCCAAGGGTTACTTGAAGGGAGATTTCCAGTCTAAAGACAGACGCTGCGCAAGTTTAAAGTTAGCTGATTATTTGCATCCTTTGGAATTAGAGAGACCAGATCCACCTTATGTGCCAAAGTTAATGCCCAGAAATCAACCTTGTTGGACTTCAAAGCGCCACTGGACTCAAATTTTTTGTTCTGTAGGAGTTGCTTTATGTTCTTGTTTTTCCTCTTTCTAGTTCCTCCCACCACCACCCCCCTCCCCGTTAACTGTTTGAGGACGATCGGGCTAGGAAGTGAGAGCTGGGAGGGGAGGACTAAAGATCCCCCGTCCTTCTTGGCCGGTTACTGCAATCTCCTTGTTTAGGTTCACTTATCAGTTCCCAGTAGCAGGCGGCCAGGGTCTTTTGACTGAGCAACTGCAAAGTGCGCCCACAAAGTTTCCTTGAGGGGGCAGGGAGAGGCGGGATCCTCCTTCCCCAGCTGTTGTGCTAGATTTACGCATAAGAAAATTTGAGTCCCCGCCAACAGCAACCACAGCATCTCAGTTCTTGATGGCCGTGAGTCAAAGAAGGGTTTGGTATTCGGTGACCCGAGGCTTGGTTGAACAAAGAGCCAAGGAGGAGCAGAAGGTATCCGAAGACAGGAAAGGCAGCCCAGATGCTCCTCCTTGCTTTCTCTGGGAGCTGGTGCTTACTCCCCGCCCCACAGGGTTTGCAGTTTTGTGCAAAAAGGGAGGAGGAAGCCCTCCAGTCCATCCCATTGGCTCAGATGTGAGGGTTGCTAATAGGCAAGGAAGGGGATGCCATGCCCCCTTTAATAGATATGTGATGTCTGGATATGGGCAGCTGAACTTGTGATAACATGAATATAAAGAATGTGCCCAGGTAAATGACATTCCAGCCCAGTGTCTATAGAAGGAGGACTTTGCTTCTCAGGTTGGACAAAAGCTGATCATAGGAGGCTCTGGAGCAAGGCAACTGAACCATTTCCCACCCAAAGACAGTTCTGGTTTATATATGGTCTGAGAGGGTCCCTCAACTGTACTTTCTATTCTCTGGGACTAGCCTGGCAGTTAACCTTTGTTAACAGGCTATTAAACAGAGGGGGCGGGGGCGTAAGTTGGACAAGAGGGAAATGTTTCAGGAGGCAAGAGGGCAGAGACAACCTCACAGTTTCCAGGAGCAATGGATGATTGGAGAGAGAAACACAGAAAAACTCTATAATTGTGTTTTTCATCGACTAAGGAAAAGTAGGTTTCATGGTTCCTCCTTGCTAGGTCTCTTGGATTGGACAAAGGGGTCATTCTGAGACGAAGATGCTGTAGCATACTTGATAGCAGAAGAAGAGTATTGTTTTCTCCTGAGGTGCTTCTTTCACTTCTACAAGCTTCTCCTTGAAACTTTACTAGACTAATTTCTCTAAAAGAGGGAGCCAGGCCCAAAGCTACTGGAGGGTTCTTATAAGGCAGCTCCTCCTCCCCAATTTGTCCAGCCCAGCAATATTAATTGTGCATGTCTGCCTTGGTAGGAGAGACAGAGACTGAGGGGAAAATCCCTTTTGAAGGTAAAAGCTGTCTTCATTCCCCTGCTAGCTGACAGCTTATAGCTGACAGTGTGAACTGACCATGTCATCATTGCTGGTCAGAAAGGTCATTAGCATTTCTAAAGTGTTAGGCTTGACCTGGAAAAATGTCAGCTATTCAGTCAAAACAAAACAACAACAGCTTCTCCATTCCTTCACACAGGCTGGTCAACCTAGCAGGTTTCCTCAGAAGTAAGCCCTGCTGTGCTAAATTGCCCCCTATGAGCCCCCACCTAAGAAAAATCCTGGCTATGGAGCTGGAGGTAGCTGTGTTAAGTCTGTTCAAACAAAAATTAAAGCACAAATCCAGTCGCTCCTTAAAGACTACCACCAATGGTTGTGTTGCAGCAAAAACAGCAGGATTGTGACACGATTCAGGTCTCTGGTCATGCTCCAGCTTGGATGCTGTTGGGAAGCAAAATTGTTGACCTTCCCCCACAGCATTGTGCGTGCTTCTGTGGACCTCCTAAGGCTTTCCCTCATATTTTCTGCTATCTTCCCAAATCTGTTTTGGCAAAGATTGCACCAAATCTAAGATGGCACCCAAGTGGATGGGAAAATCTGGATCTTTCCAGTCCCACCCACATGGGCACCATTTTCCTTGCCACAGTCCTTCTGCATTGGCCATTTCCATTGCTAAAAGGGGCTTTTAAACAGCTGAATATCATTAAAATGTTATAAAAATCTGTCAGTCAGGTGCTCTAGCTTTAATTAAAAATAAATCTCCTTTCATTGCAGAGATACACCTCATCCCCATATGTATTTGCAGTGACTGTGGCTAGAGACTAAACTCAGCTTAAAAGAAAAGCTGGAAATTCAGAGAACCTGGTAGACAGGTTGTGACATTACAATTATATTCAATTGCTGATTTTTTTGAGGGGGGGAAACCTGCAAAGGTCTTGGTGTGTATTGTGGGTGGGGAAATGACCACAAGTCTGTCCCCATCTGGAGAACACCTGCTTCATATTTTTAAGGAGGCAAGAACATTCCTTGGACAGGGCCTGCTGCCTTTTAAATCTCAAGCCCATAATAAAGGGTGCCACAATATCCTTTGCATCTGAAAGAAATGGGCTCTGGTGCACGAAATAATAAAATGTTGTCAGTCTTTAAAGTATCACAAGACTCCTGTTTGTTTGTGACAAACTGGTAACTAAAGGTCAAGATTCTGATGTCCAGTTCTTTTCTTTGCATTGATCCACTGCATAGGAATGAAATAGGAGAGTACAGCGCAGAAACCCTTGTCTGTCTGTAGTTGTCCTATCCTACCATTCTGTGTGAAATAGGTGGTCTCTTTTGACCTTGGAGACACTGGTTGTATTTTTATTAGAGGCCACAACATGATGAAAGCATTTATTTCAGAGTACTGATAACATTTCATGACAAAAGCCTTTCCACTGTGCCTATCATTCTGCGTTGCTCAGAGCTCAGCCTTCCTATTGCACACCTGCTGAAAAACCTGATCACATCCACACATGCACTTTAGTTCCTCATTTTCTGCACTTTAAAGGCAGCTAGCTACATCTGTGACTTGCTGCAAGGAGGGAGAGACAAGGCCAGTATGCCTCCTCCAAACAAACAGCCTACAGATACTTGACTCTTTCTGAACAAAGCTAAATCAACATTAATAAGACCAAAAAAGGTAAAGGTAGTCCCCTGTGCAAGCACCAGTCATTTCTGACTCTGGGGTGATGTCGCATCACGTTTTCATGGCAGACTTTTTACAGGGTGGTTTGCCATTGCCTTCCCCAGTCATCTACACTTTCTGCCCAGCAAGCTGGGTATTCATTTTATCAACCTCCTTGGAAGGATGGAAGGCTGAGTCAACCTTGAGCCAGCTACTTGAACCCAGCTTTCGCCAGGATTGAACTCAGGTCGTGAACAGAGAGCTTGGACTGCAGTACTGCAGCTTTACCACTCCGCGCCACAGGGCTGCTTAGGACCAAATAGTGCCACTGAAATTGGCAAGCAGAGTTGTTGCTGAAAGCTGGTACATTACTGCATGAATTGTGGCTGCTGAAGTTATAGAAAAAAATCAATATGTGTAAACGATATTTAGAAATCAAAGTACTCATTGACTTGGATCCTATGAACAAGTTCCGTGCATGGTAGAATTCCCACTTGCACAAGATCAATAGTTTTCAATGAGTCCTTTTGCCAATGGAAGTTTTAATGGAAGAACACTGCGCCTCAAAAACAACCTAGGATTTATAGGATTCAAGCCAGTATTTAGATGTCTACATACTGTGCTCACCTTTCTCCTGACCACATCATGTAACAGTAAAATAGAACACAACAAAACCACATAATTAAAACATTAAATTGCATCAGAACATTAAAACAACAGCTTTGAAAACACCTTCTAACTCTCTCTGACTCAAGACTACCCCAAATACTCTGCAAAATAGTTCTTATTTACATCCTCATCAGAAAGCCAGGAGGCCAGAAGCTCCCCTGATGTCTTCAGGGAGACCGCAGGCATGAGCAGCCACGGAAAAAGCTGAAGCCCAGCTGGTAATATACAGCCAATAGGGTCTGTTGGTGGGAACAAAGCAAATTGCAGTGTTCTGTACTGAAAGACGACATAACATAGTAGGCATGATTAGGAAACAGGAGAGACAGTTCTGAATCAGTCAGATTCCCTATATCTAGAATCTATAAAAGAGAAAGAAGTAGGGCATTTCTGTTTATGTCCAGGAGACCATAGGATGGGGAAAAACAGAAGACTAAAGAACAAATTTATCCACAGAAAAAATCATGGTGGGAGGAAACACTAGGTCCAAAGTGTTAGCCGCCTTGAGTCTGTACAGAATGGGCATGATATAAATATAATGTAAATAAATAAACAAAGAAGTAACATGATGCAGGAGACCTATTACCACCCTGTTCACTCTCAAACTGCCCAATTCTGAGAGTGATCTTAAGATAAAGAAATAAAAATAGCAACTCTCAAGGTGTGAGCATCAAGCAAATGCCTATACACAGCTTACTTCCTATTTCCCCCCCTCAGTCATATTACTATTTTGTGAACTTCCTTGGCTTCCACTTCCATATTAAACTAAAAATATCATGTCTCATATTTAAAGTCTTCCTTTCACTCTCACCTCTTTATCTTTTATCTCTTTTTCCACAGCATGTCCCATGCTGGACAAGTTGTTCTTTTGATGATGCCACCTCATTTGTGTGCTTTCTCAGATTCATTCATTCTTTCTCAGTCATGTCTTTATGTTCAGAATTCTCTTCCTATATGTTCTGCTACTCCATGGTCTATGTTAAAAAACATTTATTAAGATTAATCTCCCCTCTTCTTTGCTTCATTTCTTTGTCCTTGTTCTGACCTCTTTGACTGAGCATTTTAACTCTATCCTTTCCATTTCTTACTTTTGTAATATATTATAGGTTGTGAATTTATAGGCAGTCTTTTGTGTTTTCCCTTACTGCAAAGCATCTAGAGCAGTGATGGCAAATCTTTTAGAGACCGAGTGCCCAAACTGCAACCCAAAACCCACTTATTTATCACAAAGTAGCAACATGGCAATTTAACCTGAATACTGAGGTTTTAGTTTAGAAAAAAGGGGAGTGGGAGAGGCGAAAATGGGTGGTGGGGAGAGCGGGAGAGGCGAAAACAGGTGGCATGGATAGCCGGAGAGGCGAAAACGGGTGGCGGAGGAGCAGGGGAAGCAAAAATGGGTGGCAAGGAGAGCAGGAGAGGCAAAAACGGGTGGCAGAGGAGCAGGGGAAGTGAAAACAAGTGGCAGGAAGAGCAAGAGGTGAAAATGGGTGGCAGAGAGAGCAAGAGAAGCAAAAACGGGTGGCAAGGAGAGCAAGAGAGGCGAAAATGGGTGGCAGGGAGAGCGGGAGAGGCAAAAATGGGTGGTGGGGGAGCAGGGGAAGCAAAAACAAGCAGCATGGATAGCTGGAGAGGCAAAAATTAGTGACGGCACATGTGCCCAGAGAGAGGGCTCCGAGTGCCGCCTCTGGCACGCATGCCATAGGTTCGCCACCAGGGACCTAGAGTCACTGAGGCAGCTGAATGACAAAATGTTGTAATAATGGGCAATTTCAGGGCTTTTTTTTGGTAGCAGGAAGTCCTTTGCATATTAGGCCACACATTCCTGATGTAGCCAATCCTCTAAGAGCTTACAAGGCTCTTAGTACAGGGCCCACTGTAAACTCCAGGAGGATTGGCTACATCAGGGGTATGTGGCCTAATATGCAAAGGATTCCTACTACAAAAAAATCCCTGGGCAATATCAGATTCTCAACAACTGCAGAAATAGATATTTCTAGGTATGATAAATCTGTATAATAGAATAATCTACTAAACCAAGATGGAAGGCAGCCTTCTAGTACAAGCTATAAATGTTGCTAAACTGGATCAGGCTATTATCAAAATCAATATATATAAGTAAGTGGAAAGTCAAATGCAGACACATTAAATTTCAAAAGAAAAAGATTATCAAAATGAAGTAGTTAAAAGGAAGCTGAAAGAAAGGAATCAAAATATCTTTAGAAGACTCTGATGTTATTTTAAAAATTCACTATAAAAGTTCACTCAAAAAGTACACTACAGATTGGACACACAGGGTAAAAGATGCCAGTGCAGTTAAAGAGTAGTCAAGAAAGCTCTAGATGGCAAGAAAGCCTCCTTTAAAAGTGTAAATGAAGAAAATAAAAATAGCACCAATAACAAAGTAAAGTGATAGTGAGACAGATGGGGAAAATATTCAGCAAATATTACTAAGAACAAAGTTGTTTAAATATATCGGGGGCAAGAATTGAAGGCAATCAGATCATTAGATGATTAATGTATGAAAGGATTGCTGAAGGAGGACAGGAAGACTTTAGAGAGCCTAAATCAATTCTTTGTGTCAGTCTGAAGCCCTTTTTGTGGGAGGACATCTGAATTCTATCAAACAAAGATTATAAGAGATATGGTTAATGAATTTTTGTAAACAGAACTCTGACGTGAGATATTTGATCTTCCTAACAAAAATTTGTGGCATATTTAAAATCAGCCTCTTCTACGAAGGATTGGAAAAAGGCCAAAGAAGAGCTAGGAAATTACATACAAATTAGTCTGGTGTTTGCAATTTTTACAGATAATACGAGATTAATCAGGATGGTAAAAATTCAAGCAGTGTGACACACTCAAAAAGTATCTCTCTGAACTGGGTGAATGACTACACAATGGCTGTCATATTCCAGGATTGTACTTGTCTGAAGCACCTTCCCTTGGCCTCAGAGGAAGAGGGGTGGGGGTTGAGTACCACCATACTGCACCTCCTCTCACCTAACTCCTCTTCTCACCCTTCTGAGTGAGAGTCAGAGCTGATGTGACTTTCTCAGCCCTCCTGGCCTTTTAAAGGCTCTCACGATGCCTGAGGCATATCTAATGGACTCTTTCCACCCAGATGCCCTATAGGGATATGGTAAAGCCCACAATGGAGCAATAGTGGCCTTAAAACAAGTGGCCCTGCAGCTTTCCTTTCCTGTCCCCAGCGTGGAGCCTCCAGATAGTGGATTGTCATTCAACTGGCTTCTAAGTGGCCAGCCATCATTGATCATTTGGCTTGTCTAGATCTTTACAGGGTGCATTTTGCAGCTCTGCTAGGCCTGTTGGATACCAGGTTTGGAATCCTGAGATATTAAGAAGGAGGGAGCTCTCTGGCATCATCACCACCACTACCCTGACAATGGCAAATGTGATTCCACATAAGTGTGTACACTGAGAAGAAAATGATTCTCAATTTCACATACACTGCTGGAATCTGAACCAGAGGTGACTGGAAAGGAAAGAGGTGGTTTCATTTAAGGAAACTCCCAACCTGGATGGCCTAAGTCAGGGGTGGCCAAACTTGCTTAACGTAAGAGAATAAATGTCAGATGTTTGAGAGCTGTAAGATATGCATATCAGATGGCTGAGAGAAGGAAGGAAGAAAGGAAGGAAGGAAGGAGCGAGGGAGGGAGGAAGAGAGGGAGGGAGGGAAATAGATGGAGGAGGAAGGGAGGAGGGAGAGGTGGAAAGAAAGCAACTCTAAATGCATTATTCAAGTACCAACTGGCTTGGCTTGGAGAAGTGATTTAAAGAGACAAATGCCTTCTCCAAGCCAGCCAACAGGGTGGTGAGGACTTCAAGAGCCACACAATGTAGAGCCACATGTGGCTCCTGAGCCATGGTTTGGCCATCCCTGGCCTAAGCAAACCCAGTCTTATAAGATCTCAGAAACTAAGAAAGGTTGGCCTAGTTAGTACTTGAGGATTACCAAGGACGTCCAGGGTCGCTATGCAGAGGCAGGCAATGGCAAATTGCCTCTGTTTATCTCTTGCTTCAAAAACCCTACAAGTTGGCTGTAAGTTGGCTGCAACTTGACAGCACTTCCCACCACCAATTTAATGAGAATATCAACTCTATGTGTAGCAGTGACAAGGCAAATTCTGTTAGAAATTATACAAAATAAGAATAACATGGCCAGTATCAAAATGCCTTTGTATAAATCTAAATAGTTTGGCCCCATTTGGAATACTGTATGGGTTTTTGCTCATCCCACTTCAAAAAAAGGATATCACAGAGCTGGAAAACCTGCCAAGAAAGAGTAAGCGAAATGATTAAAGCCTTGGTTATCCTTTTCTGCACCTTTGCTGCAAGGAGAGGAAAAGACATTTGGGGCTTCTCTGGGAAGAAAGATTATGTAGCTGAGAATGAACAAAGATTATGCAACTGAGATTTATAAAACTATGAATGGCATGAAGAAGTGGACCAAGATTTCTTTTCTCCCTCTGTAATAATGTAGAACTTGCAACTGATTGTCAGTACATTCAGGGGAGATGAGAAAGTATTGCTTCATCCAATGCAGAATTAACACATGGTGTTCCTCCTTGCTACAAAATGTAGTTTGGAATAGAGGAGGAAGGGGTGTCAGAGTGTCTATTAGCTGAGGTAAATGACTCTGAATATTGTGTGGTAGGGGGCTTCCTGGGAGTGTTTAGTTGGCCCGTTAAAAGCAGGATGCTATGCTAACTAGTCCTTTGGCCCATCTTCTTTAGTATTCAACCTATGCGCAGAAGCAACCTCCATGCGTTCTGTGATGTTTACTCCCCCAAGTAGGTAGGCAAAGACTGCAGTTTAATCTCCAGAATGGCAGCAATTTGGAGCTGAGTTTATCTATTTAGATAATTTAGACCTCACTTCCAACCCCACCCCCCCCCCCCCCCCCGGTTAAGACCCAAAGCAGTTCACATTATTCTCCTCTCCTCCATAGCCTGTGAGAAAGGTTACGGGGAGTGAGGGTGACCCGTCTAAAGTCACCCAGCAATCTTCCATGGCCCAGTGCAGAGCTAACCAGGGGTCTCCCAAATCCTAATCCAACACTAACCACTACACTACACCGGCTCTCATGGCTCCATTATATGTGTTGCACTTGGATTTGTTTTTTTAAAAAGACCTCTCCAAGGGTGAATACTAGCCAAGATGATCGGGTTGGGCACAGGGCCCGTTGACATTTCGGTATGCAGGAAAAGAGGCCTTTGGCATTCAGGGGCACCCAAAGCAGCATGCACCTCCCCACAAAGGAACCAGCGCTCCTGTGAGCCGCTGAAGCATTGGATTTTGAGGTGAAAAGGCTTGGGTTCCCTCCGACATGGCGCTCCCCGCTTGACCTTGAGCCAGCTCTGCCTTACAGAGTAGTTGAGAAAATAAAATGGGAAGAAATCCGCGTCCCTCGGCCAGAGCTTTGGCGAAGCCTGGGGGGATTAGCAGGCGCGCTAGGAACGCTGAATAACTAAATCTCCGGAGGCCCGTCCTCCTTTGCCCCCGGCCCCAGCCCACCAGCGTGACCTTGGCTTGACCCCCTCCGTACCAACCACTTTCCCACCCCCGCCGCCCTGCGTTTAGCCAAGGGTTGTCTGCTGCAACCCAGCGCCCAAACAGCTCTTGCCCCAACCCTGACCCCAAACGGCTCTGGTTGTCTGCAAAGCGATGCGCCGGCCAGCTTGGGAGAGCGAGCGAGACAGAGCGAGAGAGCAAGGGACGGTAGTGTGAGGTTCGGTGGCACTTGCGCGTCTAACTGCTTGTGGCTGGCAACGCTCCAGCCCTATCCCGGTGTGCCATCCCCGCCCGGCACTGCAGCTTTGGTCATATGAGCAGAAATGATAAGGGCACTTTTTCTCCCCCTCCCGCCTCCTTCTTCTTAATTTTCTTTTTTTGCTGCACTTTGCCTCTCTCTCTCTCTCCCTCTCTCTCTTTTCTTCCCACAGTTGCAAGGATGGCGATGACTGACGTGCTCAAAGCGGACGATATCAAGAAGGCGGTGGGAGCCTTTGCAGGTGAGCCGCGGCGGAACCCCCTTCGTTTTTGCCCCGGGTGGGGGGCTTTGCCCGAGCTAGAAGGAAGGGGAGCGAGGTGGGAGAAGCCGGACCGGAGCTAAAGCGGTAGGGAGCTGTCCTCCTCCTCTGCCACAACTTCCTTTGGACAATACAGAGAAATGAGACGCCCCATTAATTTCACCACAGAGGACGACGGAGCCACTGCAGGCAGGCTCTGTCCCGCAGCTAGCGGAGAAGTTTCTCGTTTTGACAGCCCGAAGGACGGCGGAGGGAGCCCCAAGTAAGCGCCGCTTCTGGCGTTGCCTTTCAGCCCCTGATTTTTAGCAACATCGCTTGCTCTATTCCTTCCCACCAATAATTCCACCTCTTTCCAAGAACTCACGCTCATTTGCGCTTTTGGGGGTGCTTGTGCATTTCAGGTGTTAGGGTTTTTTTTAAATTAAAAAAAAACAACTGCGGGCTTTAATTAACTGGGCTACTGGAGAAGATGCCGAGGCCAGCAGGGGTCCAAACTTTACCTACAGGGCTTCCTTCTTTTGAACACACAGCCAGGGCCAAGAGAGAATTCAGAGTGGGGACAGATGGGATTAGGCGCGGGATCGGACAACTGCTCTCAACACACATAACTCCAGAATGTAGCATAGCACGCCCCCCCCCCCATTCCTATCCCTCACTTTTTCACGAAATCTTCCCTTCAATAATGTATTGCTTTAAACTGAAATAGATTCCATCCCCTTCTCCAAGGCATCCTCACCCATCCCCCCAGATTAGCCTGCATGCCCCCCCCCCCCAGTCTTATTGTGCCAGAAGCAGAGAGCAGAATCAAGTCCAGGTGCCTTCTTAAACTCCAAGGAAGCGTCACCCAATCACCCCACCCAAAACAACTGCATTGTCCCAGTATCTCCCTTTTCTAGGCAACTTGATTTCTAGAATGTTTGTAGTTCCACCAGCGGCCATGTACCAAATGTCCTCCCCACCTCTTGAAACCTGCTAATGGGGATGACCTTGCTAAATGCCACCTGAAGGGGTAAACTCTGAAAGAAAGTCACAGACAAGCAGCCCCAAGAATGGAAGAGGGGGGAGAAAAAAGCAACCTCCTTAATTGCTGTAATCCTTGGCTTTTCTTTTCTCCAGCTAACAGCACTGGCAAAGAGGAACTGATTGATTCCCCTACCCCTCTCCTCCATCTTTCATTCATTGATTCTCTCTGGAGTTGGATGCAGGGCTGGAGGGAGGCTGCTGCCCAAATAAAGAAAGAAGCAAGGCATTCATTCAGCCCTAACTAATCAGGGCACTTCCTGGAGGTCATTCACTCTGTTAGATTTCCCTAGTGTCTCTCCTGGATTCAAAGCCATTGGCAGAAGAATCTTTAATTTCAGACACTTTGACGCTTCTGAGACATCTTTTTTTAATCGATCTCGATTCTGAAAAGAGAGCAGCAATACAGCAGTCTCTAGATAACTGCCCTACATGGATAGGCAGATGGATACCCAACCAGCCAGACTGCCAGTGTTTGTATTGTGGTTGTGGTCACTAAGATCTGAGAAATCCAGGTTCAAATCCCCACTGTACCATGGAAGCTCACTGGACAACCTTGGGTCAGTCACTCTCTCTCAGTTTGGTATAGTGGTTAAGTGTGCGGACTCTTATCTTTGGAGAACCGAGTTTGATTCCCCACTCCTCCACTTGCACCTGCTGGAATGGCCTTGGGTCAGCCATAGCTCTGGCAGAGGTTGTCCTTGAAAGGGCAGCTGCTGTGAGAGCCCTCTCAGCCCCATCCACCTCATCCACCTCACAAGGGGAGGAAGATAAAGGAGATTGTGAGCCGCTCTGAGACGCTGAAATTTGGAGTGGAGGGCGGGATATAAATCCAATATCTTCTTCTTCAACCTGATCTATCTCAGAGGGTGCTAGTTGTGAGGATAATATGGAGGAGCAGAGAATGATGTTGTAAACCACTTTGGGTCCCTTCTTGGAGAGAAAAACAAGAGATACTTACAGATGTGTGTGCGCGCTGTCAAGTCCCAGTTGACTTATGGCAACCCTTTGGTGGGATTTTCAAGACAAGAGACATTCAGAGATGGTTTGCCATTGCCTGCCTCCACATCATGACCCTGGAATTCCTTGGAAGTCCCCCAAATACTATCCAGGACTGACCCTGGTTAACTTCCAAGATCTGACAAGATTGGGCTAGCCTGAGCTATCCGGGTCAGGGCATACATGTAGATACAGACTGAAAATTAGTCATTGTTAAAAATACACACTATTGAACACTGTCACATTCTCAGGGTGCAGGCAGGCTGGAGTCTAAAGCCAGTCCAAGGTCAAAGTCCAGGAAGTCAAGCAGGAGCCAAGTCACCAATGCAGAATCACAAACCAGAATCAGAAATCAATGTCCAAAAGCCAAAAGGTCAGGGTGTCAAGGAAATCAAGCAGGTCAGGATCAGGAAGGAGCGTGGATGCTAGTCAGAGAATAGACTTGTTGCTTCCACAATGTTATGAGGTCCTGGGTGGGAGCTATATAGGAGCCTCAATCAGCCTGCTGCCTGGGTGGCAGTGACTCTGCTAGAACTCAGGGCTGAGAGATTTGAAGCATTGGCCTGCCTCATGTCTTTGCTCTGAAAGTTCTTTCCAGAGTGCTTTGAACTCTTGAGATGGGAGGAGGAGAGCTTGGAGGAGATTGATCATCAACAGCCTGGAGAGTGATTGATGGGCCAGCTGCTATTTGTTCAGCTGAGGAACTGGCTGGCAACTCTTCCAGGTCTGTTAACTCTTCCAGCTCCCCCTTATCAGGGTTCATGACACTATTCCCCCCCCCCCCGCGCAGAATCCGCCCCCCCCCCACAGACAGACCAGGCCAGTCAGGGTAGGCCGTGTGGAACTGCTGCACGAGGTCAGGGGTGTGTAAGTTGTTCGCATGTTCCCATGAACGGTCCTTGGGGTCATAGCCTTCCCAGTCTACGAGGTGCTGGAGGTCCCCGCGGTGGATTCGGGAGTCCAGGAGCTGGTGGACCTCGTATTCCTCCTCCTCATCGACCAGGACAGGTGGAGGCGGCGCTGGAGGCGCTGGTCGGATGGGGTCCAGTGGTGTAGCAGGAACAAGGAGGGACCGGTGGAAGACCGGGTGGATGGGGAGGGTGGCCGGAAGCTGTAGCCAGAAAGCGATGGGGTTGATTTGGTCTGTGATCAGGTAAGGCCCCACAAAGTGAGGGTCCAGCTTGCGAGACTAGCCAGGCCAGTGCAGGTAACGGGTGGAGAGCCAGACATGGTCCCCAGGCTTCAGTGAGGGCCCCACCTGTCGCTTTCGGTCAGCAGCTGTCTTGCAGACCTCCTTAGCCTGTTGGAGCTGCTCTCGGAGCAAGTCCTGGAGAGCCTGGAGTTCCTGCAGGTGTGCATCAGCAGCAGGGACAGCTGTGGGGGGCAGGACTGCAGGGAAGAAGCGAGGGTGGTACTCATAGGTGGCTGCAAATGGGGTCTGTTGCGTGGATGCATGTACAGCATTGTTGTAGGCAAACTCGGCCAGGGGTAGCAAGGCATCCCAGTCATTCTGCTGGTAGCTGATGTAACAACGCAGGTATTGTTCCAGCGTGGAACAATGTGTTTGGTCTGCCCATCTGTTTGGGGATGGTAAGCTGAGGACAAATGCACCTGGGTGCCTAAGCTGGAGTGCAGGGTTTGCCAGAATTGGGAGGTGAACTGAGGTCCTCAGTGTGAGATCAAGTGTGCCAGGAGCCCGTGCAGGTGAAAGACGTGCTGGAGGTAGAGCTGGGCTGTTTCAGAAGCCATGGGCGGCTTGGGACATGGAACAAAGTGAGCCATCTTGATGAAGACGTCCACCATCACCAGGTTGCAAGTGTGCCCCTTGGACCTGGGGAGCTCAGTGATAAAGTCCAGGGAGATGGTGTCCCAGGGTCCTGCAGGCATGGGTAGGGGATGCAAAAGCCCTGGGGGCTTGGCCGGTACATCCTTGACCTGCCGGCAAACCTCACAGGAACCGACACAGCGGGCCGCGTCAGCATGGACACAAGGCCACCAGAACTCCCACGTGAGCAGATGCAGGGTCTTGTGTTGGCCGAAGTGCCCCGCAGGAGGGGAGTTGTGGGTCAGGCGGAGCACGTAAGCCTGGAGGGGCCTCGGAGGCATGTATAGGCGCCCACAGTGCAGGAGGAGACCTTGGTGGGTAGAGAGGTCCCTTGCCGGGCCGTCTTGCACTTCCAGGAGGTGTTGCTGAGCCCAGGGGTCTTGGCCCTGGCTGGACTGGATGCCTGCAGCCAAGGTCAGGTGAGTCTTGGTGGCAGCGAAGACCGAGGGTGAAAAGATGAGCCCAGTTGATATCTCCTCTGTTAGAGGTGCAGCGTACTTCAGTTTTCGGGAGAGGGCGTCCGCTTTCTGGTTCTGCGGGATGTAGGTGATCCAGAAGTAAAACCAGGGAAAGGAAGGACCACCGGATCTGATGCTGGGTGAGGTGTCGAGCAGTCTGCAGATGCTCCAGGTTCCGGTGGTCAGTCAGGATCTGGATGGGGTGGTGGGCCCCTTCAAGGTGATGCCTCCAAACTTCAAAGGCAGTCATGATGGCCAGGAGTTCCTGCTCCCAGATGGTGTAGTGCTCTGTGAGTGTCAGCTGCTGCAAGTAGTATGCGCAGGGTTGGAGCGGCGGGGGGGGGGTTCCTCCTGCTGGGATAGCACTGCGCCAAGGGCCACACTGGAGGCGTCGATCTCTACCGTGAACGGCAGCTGCGAGTCTGGGTAACGCAGGAGCGGGCTCGGTGGTGAAGCAGGTTTTCAGGGGGGTGAAGGCATGGTCTGCCTCTGGAGTCCAATGAAATGGCTCTTTGGGCCACTGGGTCAGAGGCGTGGTTATGTCAGCATAGGCAGGGATGAACTGGCGGTAATAATTGGAAAAGCCAAGGAACCACTGTACATCCTTGCGGTTCTGTGGCGTCTGCCAGTTCAGGACCACCTTGACTTTGTCCGGGTCCATCTTAGTCCCATGGGGTGAGCCAATGTGGCCAAGGAACTCGACTGCTGTTAAGTTGAAGGCACACCTCTCTAGCTTGGCGTAGAGACCATGCTCGCGCAGGCATTGCAGGACCTGGCGGACATGCCCTACATGCTGGGCAGGGCTTTGGGAATAAATTAAAATGTCATCTAAATAAATGATCACAAAGCGGTCGAGCAGGTCACGAAAGATGTCGTTCATCAGCCTTTGGAAGATGGCGGGGGCGTTGGTCAGGCCGAAGGGCATCACGAGATACTCGTACTGGCCATAGCGGGTCCCAAAAGTCATCTTCCATTCATCTCCTGCGCAGATCCGCACCAAGTTGTATGCGCCCCGGAGGTCCAGTTAGGTATAGACCTGGGCCCCCTTAAGGCAATCCAGTAGTTCTGGGATCAGTGGCAATGTGTAGCAGTCTCGGATGGCGATTTTGTTCAGGGCCCGGTAGTCTTTGCAGGACCGGAGCTTGCCACCTTTTTTCTTGACAAAGAGAATAGGGGTGGACAGCGGGGACATGGATGGCCAGATGAAACCCCGCTTCAGGTTTTTGGCAAGGAAGTCCCACAGGGCTGCTAGCTCCTGTTCGGACATGGGGTAGAGCCGCCCCATGGACAGGGGTGCCCTGGTACCAAATTGATAGCACAGTCATAAGGCCGGTGCAGGTGGAGCTGATTGGCCCCCTTTTACTCAAAGACATCAGCAAAGTCTGTGTAGGCCAGGGGAAGTAGAGGACCAGCAGCCAGGGTGGCCGACCGAGCCTGTTGAGGACA
The DNA here is from genome assembly GCF_032191835.1 of Heteronotia binoei. Lineage (NCBI taxonomy): Eukaryota > Metazoa > Chordata > Lepidosauria > Squamata > Gekkonidae > Heteronotia > Heteronotia binoei. Next base: position 86,015,928 of record NC_083230.1, read on the forward strand.
AGGGTCCTTGAAGCTCAACTTTCCCTGTGCCCAGTCCACGAGGGGGTTGTGCTTTAAAAGCCAGGAGAGTCCCAGAATGAGAGGAAAATGGGGCATGCGAGCAACATCGAATTGTACTTGCTCATGATGGTGTTAGATGAGGAGCGTGACCGGGCGGGTCTCCTGGGTCACCGAACCGGAGCAGAGGAGGTGCCCGTCGATGGCTTCAACCAGGGTTGGGGTGTCTTTGTCCTGCACCGGGATCTGGTGTTGTTTCACAAAGGCCACATCGATGAAGCAACGGGTGGCCCCGGAGTCAACCATGGTGTAGACGAACAGCCAGCGCCCATCCAGCAAGCCGAGTGTGACCAGTATGAGGAACGGGCCCTGGCCAGTAATGTAGGGTTCAGGGGACACGGCTAGGTGCCCGAAGTCGGGGGGTCCACTCAGACTTGGGACTGGTCTTTTACTGGCGGTGGTGGCAGCTGAAAGGGATGGGCACTGCTTCGCGCTTGTTGGCGGCTTTCCAGGCGGCCATTGATGCGGAGACACAGTGTGATTAGGCCTTGCAACGTGGCCAATTGGTCTACTCGTGCCAACTCATCAAGGACTTTGACAGCCAGCCCCTCCGTATACTGGTCCATGAGGGCAGCCTCATTCCAGGCCAGGTCTTGGACCAGAAGCTTGAACTCGGTGGAGTACTGGGAAACCGAGTCTCTACCCTGCTTCAGGGTCTGAATCTTCTGATTGGTGGTGGCTGCTTGCTGGGGGTTAGCAAAAGCCACCGCCATATGGTCCAGAAAGCCCTGGTAGTCAGTCAGCAGGGGTGATGGGGCTATAAGCAAGGGGGTAGCCCATTTAGCTGCCTGCCCCTTTAAGAGGCTGACAATGAAGCATACCTTGGTCTTGTCATTGAGGAAGTCTCTGGCACGTAATTCAATATACAGTTTGCACTGTGCCAGGAATGCAGGAAACTCCTCCACTTTCCCAGCGAACTTCTCTGGGGGAAGCACTGGGCACTTAGGTGAGGCAGCGACAGTGACTTGCTGCTGCTGTTGCAGGTGAGCCACCATTTGAGTGAGGTGCTGTACTTGAGTGAGCAAGGCTGCTAGCTGCCCAGAGCCTCCGCTTGCCTCCTCATCCATCTTGTGGAGTGAGTGTGTAGTTGGAAGCAATCCGCCACGTTCTCAGGGTGGAGGCAGGCAGGAGTCCAAAGCCAGTCCAAGGTCAAAGTCCAGGAAGTCAAGCAGGAGCCAAGTCACCAATGCAGAATCACAAACCGGAATCAGAAGTCAATGTCCAAAAGCCAAAAGGTCAGGGTGCCAAGAAAATCAAGCAGGTCAGGATCAGGAAGGACCGTGGAGGCAAGCCAGAGAATAGACTTGCTGCTTCCACAAGGTTACCAGGTCCTGAGTGGGAGCTATATAGGAGCCTCAATCAGCTTGCTCCCTGGGTGGCAGTGACTCTGCTAGAACTCAGGGCTTAGAGATCTGAAGCATCGGCGTGCCTCATGTCTTTGCTCTGAAAGTTCTTTCTGGAGCCTGCTTTGAACTCTTGAGATGGAAGGAGGAGAGCTTGGAGGAGATTGATCATCAACAGCTGACACTGGTGCCTGGAGAGTGATTGATGGGCCAGCTGCTATTTGTTCAGCTGAGGAACTGGCTGGCAACTCTTCCAGGTCTGTTAACCCTTCCAGCTCCCCCTCATCAGGGCTCATGACAAACACTTTGTTGTGAATTCTGGTGCTCTTTATTACCTTTACCCTTAGTCATTTTCTAGTTTACCCTACTCCTTTGGGGGCACAGAGTAGATAATATTAGAAGGTCACAATTGAGAAAGTAGCCCAGTGTGTGCTTCCTGGAAATGATCCAAGTTCTCTTGGTGTTGTGAGCAAATTATAAAGCTTTGCTTCAATCTACCACCATTTGGTGCCTTTTCATATGCTGAGCCGATCATGATAGGTTTTAATAATTACTGTTAATGACTGTCACATCTTCTCCTCTTTACAACTTATGCATATGCCCTGGTTGGCTGATAGAGATCAGAACATTCTCAGTCTTGTGTTCTCTGGGATTTAGGGATAGGGTGGTGTGGGGATATCACCCAGCCGATAAGCTGCTAAACTACTTCTACTTGTCATCTCCATCTCCACAAGCACAGGCAGTAATCCTGGGACATGTTCAGGAATATTTTGGCATGCCATGCAGTTGTCTAGTGTATGTCGATGGGTTGAGCCAGCTGGGCATAACAGGAAGCCCCATGGGAGACTTTTGAATACATAGGATTGGGTTGCGCACCATGAGCTGGGGAAGGGAATAAAAGTCACTTCCCCATCGCTAGCATTTTGTCATTTTCTCCTGAAATAAGATGCCTTCCTCCCCCTACATTCTTGATTTTTTTTCTTAAATGAGCATACATTTTTCTGAAGCTTAAAATGTTCCAATTGGTTAAACACTTGTATCAAGCAATCACAAAGACCTTTGTTCATTTAAATCATGTTTAAGGAAATTAAAGTGCTTTTCTTTTGGTAAAACCTTCTAAAAGTTCTGAAAAGTGGTTTTCCTTTTTTTTAAAAAGGGTTTTTGAAAGCTTCTCCACCACTCTTAATCTTTGTCCATTTAGGTTTTACTTGCTCTGAGGACAAAGTGTCCCTGTTCCGACAGTACCAAAGTCCATGGATAGCAGCAGTAATCTCCAGTGGCTGATTAGTAGTTGAAATTGTTAGGCTGGTCCCCGAGGAAAGTCCACTGGTGGTAGCCAAACAGGTGGGATTCAGCTCCTAGCAGGCAATGTGTGCCTAAAAGAGGAGGGGGAATTTCACTCATGAAGACGTCATTAAATGCTTCTTTCTCTTAATACTCTGCATACACCTTTCTTGCCTTACAGTCTTGTAATTAACTCCACAGATATTTTTACTAGGACCCCTGTTTATACATTCCTATATTGGCCAGGTCTGGGTTACACATGTGGCAGAATGAATTGATAACCTCCTCAGATGACAGAATTTATGTAGTGTATTATTTATGTAGTGTATTATTTATATTTATATTATATTATATTATTATTTATGTATGTAGTGTATTATTTATATCCTGTCAGCAGTGAGGGCCCAAAGCAGTTTACATAGTTCACCTCTCCTTTTATCCTCACAACAATCCTGTCAGTTTGGTTAGGCTAAGAGTGCAAGTGACCCAAGGTCACCCAATAAGCTTCCATGGCATGAGTGGGATTCAAACATGAGTCTTCCAGATCCTAGTCCAACATTTTAACCACTACATGCTGGACAGCCTCACATCAGATTACAAATTGGAGATAACAAAAATCTGTAAGTAGAAAGCTAATGCAACATAGAGCAGACCGAGCAATAAACACTCTCAGTGAGGTGGTACAGAGAACTTGGTACTTCAAGATAGCATCCCCTCTAGAAGGGTGAAATGATACAGTCCATTCCATCACCTCAGAATTCTATCATCTTATTCCCACCTCATTTGGCAGCAAGTGCAGACTACTAAGCCTCACAGGGGGCAGATCCATGGCTTGAACAGAGGACCCCATGAGTGAGAGATGGGGATCAGTTGCCTACCAGTTAACAATATGGTTTTTGATGGAATATCTGGTCAATACTTGGGGCCAAACTAGACATGGTGGTGCCCACAGGTCTGACCTTCGGACACTTCCACCATTTTTAAGTGATTTCAAAATACTGTGAGAGCACAATCCTGACTGCGTCCACAGTACAGCAGGCGAAGACATCCTTGTCTATCCACCATGTTCATTATGTTCAGGATGAAATGTCTTATGTTGTTATTCTTAATAAATGTAGGCTTTGGTTCCATTTGTTGTGGTTCTGACAAAGGTCAAGGAAACTCACTGATACTCTGGAATAGTGGATTGGCTGCCTGGACTCTTCCTGGAACTCTGAAATAAGAGACTTTGCATACTTATACTGTGGGATACATTTACCCAGTGGGGTCTTTGGGTGCATTCACATGGAAACTGGTTGCAAATGGATTTTACCATTCTTACACAGTAAAAATCCAGTTGTAAAGTGTGTTATTTAATGTGTCCGAATGCACCCTTTTTAATATATACAATTGTGGTTTTTGGAGCTTTGCAGGACTTTTTCAGATTTATTATTGAGAATATCAATGTAAAATGTGGAACAATATACCTATAACAATGTATATTGATTGTTGGAACTGATTGTGTATTGTATAGTGTGCCAGTTTGAATGTAATTGGTAAATATGGTGGTTAAACACTTATAATATATGCATTGTTAGTCTTTTGCACAGTGTTCATTGTACTCTTATATCATACTATTTCACTGTGGTCCCTTTTGTTATATTGTTATTTCTCTGTGGGTCCAATCAGGATCAGACCCTAACAGTACTTTTAAAAATCTCTTTAAAATTTTTAAAGTGGGAAAATCCATGGATAGTATGTACGAAAAGGATCTAGGGGTTTAAGTGGACCACACACTGAACATGAGTCAGCAGTGTGATGCAGTAGCTAAAAATTTGGGGCTGTATCAACAGAAGTATAGTGTGATCAAGCAAAGTGATAGTATTGCTTGACTCTGCTCTGGTAAGACCTCGCCTAAAATATTGTGTTCAGTTTTGGGTACCACAATTTAAGAAGGATATAGACAAGCTGGAATGTGTCCAGAGGAGGGCAACAAAGATGGTGAGGGATCTGGAGACCAAGGCCGATTTTACATTACGCTTGTTCCAGGTGGAGAGCCCTTTTGCTACTGGGGCTTCTCTCCGTTTTCACACAAGTTGGTGCATCACTATTCTGCAGCAAGTGGAAACCATTTGTCAGAGGATCTTGCTTGCTGCAGAATAGCGGCGCACCAATTAGCAGCTCCGGGGCAACTTGTGCAAAAATGGAGAGAAGCCCTGGTAGCAATAGGGCTCTCCACCCAGAACAAGCATAGTGCAAAATCAGAGCAAGTCCTACAAGGAAGGTTGAAGGAGCTGGGCATGTTTAGCCTGGAGAGGAGACTACTGAGATACGATCACAATCATCATGTACTTGAAGGGCTGCCATATAGAGGATGGTGCAGAGTTGTTTTCTGCTGCCCCAGAAGGTCAGACCAACATTAAACCAAATTAAAATCAAAAAAGTTTCCAGCTAAACATTAGGACGAACTTCCTGACAGGGTGGTTCTTCAGTGGAATGAGCTTACTTGGGAGGTGGTGTGCTCTCCTTTGGAGGTTTTTACAAAGGGGCTAGATGGCCATCTGACAGCAATGCTGATTCTGTCTATTAGGCAGATCATGAGAAGGAGGGCGGGAAGGATTACATCAGTGCTTAGTTCTTGTGGCCCTTTCTTACATGCCCAGGGAAATGCTGATTGCTACTTTGGGGTCAGTCAGCAATTTTTCTCCAGGCCAGTTTGGCCAGGGATTTCTGCCATCTTCTGGGCATAGAGCAGGCATCACTGGGGGTAGGTGGGTGTATTTGTGAATTTCCTGCGTTGTGCAGAGGGTTAGACTAGATGACCCTGGAGGGCCCTTCCAACTCTTTGATTCTATGACTATGGACACCATCATGTCAGCTTGGCCCTTAGTCTACTGTGACCACAAGAAATCAGGCAAGTTTATAAGCCTTTATCTTTCTGGTCTTCAGCTGCATCTTTCTTCTTTCTCATATCTTAAAAGTTTGTCCATTCTAAAAGAATATTGTATTTGTCAATTTCTTCCCCAGCCTATCTGAAAGACCCTAAAGATCCCCCTGTACTTCCTTCACATGTAGGCTCTGCAAGATTTAATTGTTCTGCCATCAGTAGGGAGGGATGGGGGAATGAACATCTATGAATTGGTTCATACATGTGAATAATATTTAATATTTATTTGTTTATATTCCACTTTTCTCACTGAGGTTTGAGGTGGATTACAAATTTTAAATACAATGCAATATGAATAATGTAAGTTATACAATCAATTATGAAATGAAATTGAGCTACAAGCACAGAAAACAATAGACTAAAAACAGTATAAGACATGACATAAAACAATGCAGTCACAATATTACAGACATTAGAAAACAATGCAATGAGAAGATGCATACAGTAAACAGTGCCATTCACTACTGCCCTAGACCCTTTATAAAACAATTCAGTTTTGCTACAGTAACAATTCCACTTTACTGCTACATTTGATTACAGTTGATTACTATACTCATGATCACTTGTGGCTGAATATGTAAAGAGAGTTCCCTGAAAGCATTGTCCTTGATCTGAAATTTATCCCCAGTATTAATCTATGATGAAGAAGAGAAGGTTCCTATAACCTGCTGTTCTCTTCCCTAAGAAGTCTCAAAGTGGTTTACAATCTCATTTCTTTCCCCTCCCCGCAACAGGCATATTGTGAAGTAGGTGGGGCTGAGACACTTCCGAGAGAACTGTGATTGGCCCAAGATCACCTAGTAGGCTTCATGTTGAAGAGTGGGGAATCAAATTTGATTTTCCAGTCTGCCACTTTTAACCACTACAAAATGCTGGCTCTAAATAAATGATAGTTCATCCATATATTCAGGCCATTCCTGATGTTGTAGTCCTAAGTAATTAACAGCTGATGGGCAAAGCAGTCTTTGGGCTTCTACTTGTTGAAAGTAGAAGCCACCTAATTGCTAACATTCCTGGGTAACTAACTAGTCTCACCAGTGATCTCCTTGCTCCATTCTTCTTGTAGCTGCTGACTCTTTTAACCACAAGAAGTTTTTCGAAATGGTGGGGATGAAAAAGAAGAGCAAAGAAGATGTACACAAAGTTTTCCACATTCTGGACAAAGATCGAAGTGGCTTTATTGAAGAAGATGAATTAAAGTAAGCAAAATCAGCATTCTACTAATGTGAGCTGAAAAGTAGATTGTAGTAATATGCAACAGAGCCTGATCCTATACACAGCAACAGTTATCTCTAACCTGCTAGCCAAATAGGTTCTAAGTTACCATTGTATGATGAGTGTTCCATTAAATGGCCTGTAGATGGAAGAGAAACCATTTACACAATGCTCCACATATTAATAAATCTGACTTTATATTTGTTTTACATTTCCATTGGAGAGTTCAACTGCAAGTAATATTTGGTGAAAATTTGCCATGGCTTGTACTCAGTCCTACAGCTACTAATTTTGTGGTGAAGGAGCTTAAGCTGACACTGAGGAAGGGTCATCCTAAGTCAATTGCAAAAGCCTACCAGCAAAAAGCCTGTTTAAATAAACTGGAGTCTTGTGACAGTCTGTCTGAAGTTATGTACAGTGCCATCATAAACCAAGTTACATAATTTTAAGCCTTATTTCATTGGAGTAAGAAAAGCATAACTCTGCTTAGAATGGCACAATAAGACAAATCTTAATCAGAATCCTTCTCACATCTTACTCCTGGGAAAGTGTTTTTAGGATTGCAGTCCATGATGAGATTTAATTTTAAGAAAGATATTTTAAAGTAGCCACATTCTCTTAGCAAGAATTGAGTAGAATGATGCTTGGATGTTTCATTCCCCTGAATCTTTGTCAGTAAAAGGGCTTGATAGTTAAAAATCTTTTTTTAAAAAGATAATTCAAGGAGTATCTTTGTGCAGCCCATTGACCTCTGCCCCCCACCAGGTTGACAGCACTGCCTGTGTTAGCTGTACATGTGAAGAGAGCGCTTCAAAGCAGAGAATTCTCAAAAGAGAGCGGGTGGAAGGAATCTGTAGCATTGCTCAAAATAACTGCCAAAGCATCTGAAATTGAGCTTTCCCTAGTGAGACTTTTTTCTACCTGAAGCAGCTCCATGTGACAGTTTCCCTTCCCCCTCTCCAAATGACTTTACTAAGGTCACTCCTACAAAACAGGACTGGACCATATGCTTCTGGTCAGTCTGTCTCTGTGTTTAAGCTTAGTAATGACTGGATGAAGGTGAATAAATAGAAATCTCAATCCAGACAAGAAGGAAATAGGTAGTTCCAGGCCTCAGATTCAGCAGGAGCTCACAGGAGTGACAGTTCCCCCTCTCCCTTCCCACCTACCTTGTCCATTGAATAGTAGGTGCAGCTGCATAACAATCCCTGGATTAGGAGAGTAGGCAGCCAGCCAGCCACCAGGGGCTTTACCATGCCCCCAGCAGCCCGCATTAACCCCTGGAGAATTCAGCGCCACCCTTTCTCTACTTCTTATGTGATTTTGGGAGGCTGGTGGCTTGCTGGTCTTTTGACTGGGGGGGTGACCCAGGAGAGCCCCAGGCAAGTGAAGCCTGCTTAAGCTGCGAAGGGCTCTCCTTTCTTGCATCTTGCTTTTGGCTGGGGGGTGAGGGGTGGGAAAGCCAGTGTTCCCTCTAAACAGAGTTAGCATGAGCTAGCTCACAGATTTTTAGCCTCCAGCTCATACATTTTTGTCTAAGCTCAGGAAAAATGGCCCCAGAGCAAAGTGATTTATGCAGTAGCTCACAACTTTAATGTCAATAGCTCACAAAGCAGAATTTTTGCTCACAAGACTCTGTAGCTTAGAGGGAACATTGGGGAACGTATATGCTAATGAGCTCCACTACCTATTTTTCTACAAAACAACCCCTGAGTAGTTCTGTAGTGAGATTGCTGGCTTTTACTGGGGGGAGGGGTCACACTCCACCTCAAAGAGAACATTTGCAGGTTTGGGGGGCATTCCTGCATACAGCACAGCTTTTCGATACTAAGATGGCAGTTATGGCCCAGAGAACATTCCATCCACTAGGGTTGATCTCAGGGATAGACTGGCCATTTGACTTACAGGGAAAGTTCTTGGTAGGCTACTGCCCTGGCAGGCCACTGGCATCCTGGAGCAAGCAGAACCAAGCTTCAATAGCTCTGCTGGCACTGCAGGTGGCACTCTACTCAGACCTGGCCAACAGTGCCAATGGAAGTGAAGGAAGAGACAATGGCTGAGACAGCACCCATTGTTGGTATCTCTGGCCAAGTCTGAACGGAATGGCCCAACTTGCAGTTGGGCCATTTTAACTGCTCAGTCCACTCCAGTTGATCTGACAGCTGTTCTTGGTTACTAAGAGTCTGGCAACCTCTTAATTTTGCCTCTTGTGTTTTACATGGGATTGCTAATTACTCAAAGCAAATGATATCAATCCTGTATAAGCAGTTCCAATTACCAATTTATCCTTTATTCTCAGGATAAATTCAAGGCCTATATGACTTGGGCTTGAGATATTTCTGGGTGCACCTTCTCCTGTATAAACCTTTGTTGGAATACAAGTTTTATTTACATTCCAGCCATTATAGAGTTAATGTTTGTTTACCTGAAAGAGGAAATGATGTATTGTAGCTTAAACCCAATTAGGAAAGAGTCTTAGGGAAACATGTAAACAATGTATTGATCAGAAAGCACACAAGGTGTGAAAAGCTTTGATCTTGTATGCAAGCTCAATGGCCTGTCTTCCTGCCCCAAATGCTTTCTGGGAACAAGAAGCCAGCAAACAAAGACTCATAAACCATAGCCATGTAGAGATCAGACATAGTTAGCCATGCTAGTAAGCTAAGTTGTATTTCTTTTTATCCCAAGTATCATTTCCTGATGTTTTTCTAGTAAACTTTATTTCTTTTGATAAGTTTAAGCCTCGTCTCCATTTATTGTCATTCCACACCTCTGAATTTTAAATGAATATCCCAACATTCCCCTCCCAGCATTTGAGATCAGCAGGAGAGATGTTCCAGGTTCTGTCACCATGGCTAATATTGACTAGATTTTATTATCTACCTTTTGCTCCTGCACAGTCAGTGGCATCTTTTCAAGAAATGGTTGCAAGATTAGCTGGGTTCATGGGCATACAATAAAGGCACATGGAGACTCTAGTAGTAAGTCTCAGTTTAAAAAGTCTCAAAAGTGATTTCTTCCCCCTTTTAACCATGTGTCTTTTAAAACTGGAGGTGGCATCACATTAGTGGAAGGGGAAGCTTTTTGGAAAAAGCATTGCAATTGTGCAAGAAAACAGTATAATCATGTAAACAAACACACCCAAATTCATTCAGCTACTATCCAAACACCTCACCATATTATCCTGCTGAGCAAGATATCAGCCAAACCAGCAGGGACTTGTGCATACCTAATTTTAATATGCAATGTTTTTCTAGGCTGTTTTGTGATGCTTTCATTCTCTTGTAATCCAGTTTGCAAACTTTTTAGATGAAAAAGCACTTTCTAAATATAAACATGCAATAAATAAATAAAACTGTCTAATTCAATATGAGTTTTCCTGGATCAGTTTCTTACTTTCCCTTCTTTCCCCCCCTCATCTGTAGGTTTATATTGAAAGGTTTTCTGCCTGAAGGCAGGGACTTGTCTGATAAAGAAACCAAGACACTCTTGGCTGCTGGAGATAAAGATGGAGATGGCAAAATTGGTGTTGATGGTAGGTGCCCTGTTGGGGAGTTCAAGCTTGGTACTGGGAAAACAGATTTAAACAACTAGCACCATGAACAGTCACAATTCCTGTCAGAGTAGTGGTAGCGGAAGCAACACTATGCCCCTTCCTTCTCAGCCCCTCACAGGGTCAAGCCTGGCATCCACCAGGCCCAGTGGACTGACTGATGCACCTTATTAGAGCCTGACACAAGCAGGGGACCAGGGAGGGCCTCTATAGGGATCCACCTCTCGGTACAGGTTTTTGTGGGAGGGCCCAGAGCACCCACCCGGCCCCTCTTTCTTCCTTCTCAGCAAGGTTTCTGCCAAAATCTGGGCATGGAGCAGGAGTCAATGGGGATGTATGTGGGGGTGGAGGGAAAGTATTTGCGAATTTCCTGCATTGTGCAGAGGGTTGGACTAGATGACCCTGTAGGTCCCTTCCAAATCTATGATTCTTGGTCCTCTTCACTTCCTGGCAGGAGGTGGGAGGGAGCTTTCTGGGAGTGCGGGAGGGGGGGGTGACATTGCCATGCATTATGTTCCTGATTTGATGACATCACATGGAAGCGATGTCATCATGCTGGGGATGTTGCATGGTGATGCTCTGGTATTTTGGGCAAAATGCTATTGTTATTATAATATAGTGGGTTCTATGCAATGAAGAGGCAAGGTGGTAGTGATCATAGCTCTTTTATTGAATACAGCATAGTATAAGGCTGCCTCAAAAGACTGAGGACTGGGCCAACAGGGCCAACTATGTATACACACAAAGTTCCCGCGCTAGCATGCTATTGGACCATTCAAACCAGCAGGGGGCTTGTGAGTGGAGCAGGGCAGCAAGAATTTGGATCCTACTGCCTGTTGTTCCTGGGTCCCCAAGCTCAGTCCTACAGGCTCCAATGAGCCAGGCAAGAACTCTATATAATACGTACAATTCCAGCCACATATACAACAGTTATAATACAGTTTTGCCTAAAATACTAGGGTTTCGCCCACCAGCCAGCTGGCTGGTGGTGGATTGGAGCCCACCAAATTAGGGAATCCCCTGTTCCCACCTGGGGGCTGGCAATTTTGATTACATTGCTCTAAAATTTTGTAATCTGCCTTAAGTCTCAGTGAGAAAAGTGGACGAGAAATGAAGTTAAATGAGCAAACCGGGAGAGCGATCCTGTTCTCACAGCTTCCCATGGGGCACTTCCTCCTCTTTTCAACTGACCTTCCACCTCATTTCTCTCTTTCTCTCTCTGTCTCCTCCAGAATTCGCAGCCATGGTGGCTGAATCATAAAAGCTTTGACCAATCAGGACCCTTCCTCCATCCTTTGCTGCCTGATTCCAACAGTTCTCTGCTGATCTCCACCGTTCCTCTTCTGTTTATTTATGTTGTTTTATACTCCAGCTCTGTTCTCTGCAGCCCTGCAACACTGTAATTGTGCTGAAAGATGCTGTTAAAACAATAAAGGTCACATCAATCCAGACTTCATTCTCCCAGCCTTTCAGATGCGCCTTGTTTTATTTCAGTTTGCAAAGGTCCAATGGAAGGAAATGGAATGGGACCCCTCTCCTCTCACTCTCTAGTGCCACAGAGAAAAAGAGATAGAAAGCATTTACCAAAATTATTTAAGCAGGGATACGCCAATAGTAAATAATTTAATCTCCTCTTCCTGCTTTAAAGCATGACTGATTTCCTCCTCCTCCAACTTTCCTGGGTAGACGATGTGCATCTAATCGTAGCCTTGACAAATCTCTAGGGAGAGCAATTACACAACTTCATTCAGCAGCCACTTTCTTTGATTTAACAGCTCTGGAGGCTCTAAAACATTCCCTAACAGCTAACCTCAAAATTTCCCCAAAACATTTTTTTAATGCCCAATAAATCTTTCTCTATATATCTGGCCCACTTTGCTTATCAAATGCGATGTGATATTTCGACAAAAAGCAATAAACTACACCAGCTGGTGTCACTCAGGCTTAAAAAATTTGTCACAAGTGCTGTAACACAGTCATTTCTAGCACTGACAACGGAATATATTTTACCAACAATGCTAGTCAGTAGTTGCACAGGAAATAAAATGACTCATAGACAGAAGTTTAGATGACAGGAAGGTAAATAGCTTCTCTGAGATCTATGTGCAACTTGTGAACACTTCTGCTTCATGAAAAATATTGTGGGTCTTAGCGTTGCCAGGTCCCTGTTGGCCATTGGTGGGGGGTAGGGGTGGGGGCTGCCAGATCCAGGTTGGGAAACTCCTAGAGCAGGAGTGGCCAAACTGTGGCTCAGGCGCCACATGTGTCTCACACATACTGTGTGGCTCTCAAAGCCCCCACCACCCTGTTGGCCAGCTTAAAGAAGGCATTTGCCTCTTTAAATCACTTTCCCAGCCAGGAGCTTGGAGAAAGCATTTAAAATTAAAGTTGCTTCCGTCCCTCCTTTCCTTCTCTCAAACATTTGACATTCATGTATTGCAGCTCTCAAACATCAGACTTTACTCTATGTGGCTCTTTTGTTAAGCAAGTTTGGCCACCCCCATCCTAGAAATTTGGGAATGGAGTCTGGGGAAGACAGAGATCTTGGTGGGGTACAATGCCATAAAGTCTACCCTCCAAAGCATCCATTTTTTTCTAGGGGAACTGATCTCTGTAATCTGGAGATTAGCTATAATTCTGGGGGATCCCCAGGTCCCAATCAGAGTTGGCATCCCTAGTTTTTCTGTGTTTGACAACAGCTAGGCTTTCTACTTTAGATCTGACCCAATTCAAAGATGGCTTCTTCCGCTGAAAAGATAGTTTCCTCCTGAGCCTTTACTAAAGTTCTTCTGCAACATGCAATAAGTATGAGAGCTGTTGCCAGAACTGTGAAAGAAGAAATATTTTCTACAGTCCCGTCCTGCAACGTGGAGTTTTCAAAGTCCTCAGACAAAGAAACAATATCTACAGCTTTGTCACCTCACCAACCATTTCAGGTGTCTCATTCCCAATTTATGAGAAATCAGCCAGGAGGGGGCAGAAGCAGCTTTATGACTGACTCAAAGGCAAGCAAATCAATTTGTTTATGGCCCAGTCCTGAAAAGGCAGGACATTGTTTTATGACTGACAGTGTCAATCCCCTCTCTACAAATCTGGCTTCTCTTCAAACAAAAAAAAGAGAGAAAAGGTCACCACCAGAGCCGTCTGATCCTGAGTGAGCTTCTGCCGTGGACTGACAGCTTGAGAGTATATAGGAGTGCATGGGACAGTCTTGAAATGGTTGGTCTTATTTCTCCAAGGTCAGGGACAAAGGGTAATATGTGGGAACAGTCCTCTCTGCATTGTTGCTTTAACATCTACATACACCCCCTTACCCAGCTGGCAAAGAGTTCTGGGCTGGGTTGTCATCAATATACCCATTGTGGTATATTTATTGTATATATGTAATGGAACAGTCTGCTTCTCCTCTAATATTTATATGTGGCATAGTTTGATTGTGTTGGGTGAAGCTCTAGTTTCAGTTTTCAGTTTTGTATGCTGCTGAAGCTGTTGCTTGTTGGAGTTGTCTCCTTGTAAATAAATGGTTAATGTTTTGAACTAGCTTGTCTCTGAGGAATGGACCCAAGAATGGGTGCCTGAGTGTACTCCAACCAGGGAGCCCACAGCTGAAGGGGGACATTACCTCAATGACACTCAGCCATATCTGTTGATGAGTGGCCAACCAGATACCGCCCCAGATACACTGACCATGGGATTGGAGGCTGTGGTGAGATGGCTAAAACAGAGCCAGCAGAAATTAAATCTATCAAAGTCAGAGGTCCTGTGGTTTGATCAAGGAGATGCCAGTATGGGAGATCAGCTCCCAGCACTTGGTGGCATGCCTTTGACATCAACACCAACCTACAAGAGCTTGGGTGTGGTCTTAGATGTCTCCCTCTCAATGGAGGCACAGGCTGAAAATATAATGAGGCTGGCATTCTTTCACCTATGCCAGGCTAGGTTACCAGCTCCCCACCTGTCTTGCCAAGATCTAGCGACAGAGATCCATGCAACAGCCACTTCCAGGCTGGATTACTGTAACTCACTCTATGCAGAGCTATCCTTAATCTGGAAAGTGCAATTAGTCCAGAATGCAGCAGCACGGGTTCTCACAGGTACACCACTGAGAGCACATATTCAATCAGTGCTCCGTAAACTGCACTGCCTCCAAACTGAGTACCATATCAGATTTAAAGTTTTGGTGTTGACCTTTAAAGCTCTAAACCATGGTCTGGGATCAATATATCTGCAGGACCATCTCCCATGGTATATCCCTCAAAGAGCTTTATTCTCAGCCAATGATAACTGGCTGGTGACCCTAGGCCAAAAACCATCCAACTGTCCTTAACCAGGGATAGGGATTTTTTGGCCCTGGCCCCAGCCTGGTGGAACTCTCTGTCTGGTGAGACCTGGAACCTGCAGAACCTGAAACAATTTTGCAGGGTCTGCAAGACAGAGATGTTCCACCAAACTGGGATAGCAACAATCAGGGATAGTGATGGTTTGAAGATCACCAACCCCTGTAGTTTCCATCCCCCTCTCACATGCTCCTTCCTGACTGTTATTACCTGTTATGCATTGGTTTTTACTGTGCACCAGTATTGAATGATTGTTTATGTTATTATTGTAAAGTTATTTTTTAAACTATTTATTATGATGTAACCCACCCTGAGCCCCGTCATGCAGGGAAGGGCAGGCTAGAAGTCAAAAGTATAAATAAATAAATGTATATAATACAATACAGAAACAGAACAAGTTAAAAAGTGCTGAAATGGATTCAGAACTGTGGAGAAGATATATCATTTTAACAATGGGAAAATTTATGGGCAAAATATATAACATTTACTGCAAGTCAAACATTAAGAGAAAATTGGTACAAGATGTTTTTTCAATGGTACGTCACCTCAAAAGATATTGAAAGCATGGACAAGAAGTATCTAGGGCTGAAAGTGCAAAGAGGCAGATAGTACTTGTTAACCACATGTGGTGGACATGTGAAAATATAAGAACATTTTGGAAAGACATACATGCTGAAATTCAAAAAATATTAATAATTAATTTTGCTATGAAACCAGAATCCATGCTGCGTGGAATCTTGCCAGATAATACTAAAATATATGTCAACGGCAGCCAGAGTAGTATTGGCAACTAAATAGAAAGCTGAAGCAGGACCGGATCTACATGTTTTTTGAGGGGGGGCAAAATTAAAAAATGACACCCCCTTATGGGCCATTCTATCTTGTGGGCCCATAGAATACAATGGACTCCATACCCACTTTGGCGTCCCCCCCCCCATGTCGGCGCCTGGGGCAAGCACCCCCCTCTGCCCCCCCTCCCCAGATCTGGCCCTGAGCTGAAGAACGTCCAACCCATGAGAACAGGAAAGAGAAAATGGCCCAATCTGCTGTAAAGGCAAGTCTAATGAACTATATAAATAGAAGGCTGATCAAGGAATTTGAGAAGAAGTGAGGAACCTAGTATGCTTATTCTATATAAAGCTTGATGAGAGGAGACACAAATTACTATTATTAGGTTTGATTTGTGAGAAGCAACTGAATGTTGTCTAATGGATTCTGTCATAGTTTTTGTTAGAGTTATATATATTAACTAATATAATTAGTATAATTAGTACAACTAGTATTTTATGGTGTATAGTTTTATATATAAGTAGTTTTTAATACATACCTAATCTCTTCTACTTCTTTGAAATAGCCTTGAAATATCTTTTTTGCTTTTTTATTATAGTTTAATTATAATAATTATAGGATATGTTAGTATTTTAAAATTATTTAAGAAATAATATAATGTTATGGTAAAATTAAATATCTAATATTTGATTTTTAATATTTGAAGACTGAAGAAATCTAAGATTCTAGCTAATTAGATAACATGGTTTTTGAAACATTTGTTGATTTAGTTGCAATTATGAAAGTCTTATTAAGACTGAGAGCATATCTTTGAATATTATGTTATATGTATCTGAAATATTATCTATCTTTGATAGTCCTTGTTAAAAGTAAATATTTAAAACCTTTTTTTCTAAATCTTTATTCCCCCCCTCCCATTTTCCTTTCACCATTTTTTTAAAAAAATAAAAATATGTAATAATAAATAAATAAACTTTAAGTACTCACTAGGGCTCTGGCCATTGCCAAAGCAAGCATCTTCGCCTTCCCTTGGAACTCTTTCAAGTCCTGCAGAGCCAAATCTTGTCCACTGGATTTTTGTTCCACACAATTCTGCTGGTCAGGCCCTACTCAGCTCTGTCATTTCCAGGATTTGTTCAGTGTCCCATAGCACAGGATAAGCACCAAGGTACTTGAGGTTGGGGAAGGAAGAAGGGCTACCAACAGCACATAGTGAGGATCTTGAAGGCTGCCCTTGTGCTAAAACTGGTGCTAATAACTACAGCAATGCTGTGCGGTTGGATGCTGAAGGGTTTATGAAGCCAAATGGGACAGTGCTGACCAGTGTTCCGTCTAAACTGAATTAGTGTGAGCTAGGCTAGCTCACAGATTTTTATCCTCCAGCTCACACATTTTTGTCTTCACTCAGGAAAAATGGCCCCACAGCAAACTAATTTATGCAGGAGCTCACAACTTTAAAGCCAGGAGCTCACAACTTTAATGCCAGTAGCTCACAAAGTAGAATTTTTGCTTACAAGACTCTACAGCTTAAGGGAACATTGGTGCTGACTGGTTGCACAAGCTAAAGCAAATGGCCGGGATCAGGGTGCCGATCAAAATGAAGACAAGGCTTTAAATATTTCTGTTTAAATGTGGAATACATTGTCAGGAGTGCTATACAATGCCATTACTCTAAGCAAGCAATAAATCCATGCACCACCAACCAACGGGGCTACAATTGTTTGGGAGTTCCCCAACGCAGGGCATGTTCTCCTTTCCTGTACTTGTTTTCCTAAAATCATCCTGGCTGCTCAGAACATTTCAGCCGCTCCTTCAACACATGAGTTAAGAAAAGAAGTCCAAAGTTCAGGAAAATTTTTAAAAAATTACCGTACTTATAAACTGATCATTGTGAAGAGGTAGGGATGAACAGTGGACATTCTGGAAAGACTGAGAGCAGCACAAGACAGAACGGATGGAGTAGAGGAGGCTGTTTATGCATTTGAGACTAACAGTCTTTGAGACTAGGCTAGCCCGATCTCTTCAGACCTCAGAAGCTAAGCAGGGTTGACCCTGGTTAGTCTTTGGATGGAAGCAGGTGTCATTTTGTAGAAAAAGAGGTGCCGGAGCTCATTAGTACAATTCATTTGCATATGCCACACACTCCTAAATTATATAGCTCAGCATCTCCCTTCTTGAATTATAATTGTCAATAAAACCTTACTCCCATCATTCTTTTTAACTTACTTTCTCCTATGTGGCCACAGTGGCATGATGAAAATTTCCATCTGTCTGCTTCATATGTTTTGGTTATTTTCCCATTTTTGTAGGGAAAAAATATTAGAAGGCTTGTCAAATCTTAAAGGTAAAGGTAATCCCCTGCACAAGCACCAGTTATTTCCAACTGTGGGGTGATTTGCTTTCACACTGTTTTCATAGCAGACTTTTTATGGGGTGGTTTGCCATTGCCTTCTCCAGTCATCAACATTTTACCCCCAGCAAGCTGGGTACTCATTTTACTGACCTCAAAAGGATGGAAGGCTTAGTCAACCATGAGCAAGCTACCTGAACCCAGCTTCTGCAGGGATCGAACTCAGGTCATGAGCAGAGCTTGGACTGCAGTACTGCAGGTTACCACTCTGCGTCACAGGGCTCTTATTCCGTCAAATCTTAGAGTTCAGCAAAATTCTCACAGTGGGCTTGAACAATGAAGCCCAGAAGAAAGTATTGGGGGGAGGGATAAGAAAGAAAGAGCACAATAAAATTTAGAGGTTCTGGAGCTCCACTCCTGTGAGCCCCTGCCCAAAATGAGGCCTGGATGGGAGATCCCCCCCCCCCACAAAGATTAGTAGGGTTGCTAGACAGAGGCAGGCAGTGGCAAACCACCTCTGAACATCTCTTGCCTCCAAAACCCTACAGGATTCCTATGTCAGCTGTGATTTGATGGCAAAAAAAGTATTTGATATGATAGGGAAAGAGAAGAAAGCACTGCATATGGCCAGAGTGCTGAGGAACCCACATGGCTCCTCAGGACCTCCATGGTCATCATATTCCTTAATCTGGTCCTAGCCTTTATAATGTCAGGTTTAGAAACACTTTGGGTGTTACATGTGTGATTAAACAGAGAGACAGTATGTGTATACATAACAAAATGATGTCAACTCAACCACAAACTGCTTTATGTCTACTTAGCATCATGGTGGTCTCTCCTGATAACTTATTTCCTTTCTACTCCTTTTTTCAGCTACACACATATTGTTCCATTTTCTAGTGCTTCAAGCAAATACCATTTCTGGTTACTTAGAGTTTCCACAGCAGAGCTGAGATTCAAACCTCATCTCCAGGTCTTAGTCTGATGGTCTAACCACTACCAATGCTGGCTCCATCCCTCTCCCCCAATCTAAGCCACAGAGCAATAGGCTTTGACTGGGGAGACCTTGGTTTAAATTCTTGATCAGTCACAAACCCCATTATGTGGTCTTGGACAAGTCACTTTCTCTGGACCTAGGCTTTTTCATAGGGTTGTTGTGGACATAAAAATGGGTCGAATCAATAAACACGGCCCTGACTTCCCTGGAAGAATGGCAAATACAAATGAGGTAAGTAAAATTCATGGTTGCTTTCAATATGTTCTGTAAGGTATGTGACCCTGTTTATTATGCATCCTTGAGAAACTGCTCGCTTATGTCGGCAGAAGTCATTTTTCATACCTTCCAAGTGTTCACCTGTTTTTTTGTAGAAATACAAAAGAATAATGATAAATGCCACAAAGATATTAGTGCAGTCTTAGAGTAGCTTCCTACCTCAAGACGCATTCAAGGCAGCTTATCTATCTGCTCACGAGTCCCACAGGGATATACTTCAAACTTACTCAGAGTCAGAAGTAACCAGAGCAGCAAGTCCATGGTGCAGCCACCTTGCCAAAACTTACCAGGCAGCAATTTTTCTCTAGGCCAGTTTCCAGGGATCCTGGAGGTTGGGTTTGGGGGGGGGGGGGGGTTGGCCATCTTCTGGGTGTGGATGGGGGTGTTTGGGGAGAGGTAGTTGTAAATTTCCTGCATTGTTCAGGGGTTGGACTACATGGCCCTGGAGGTCCCTTCCAATTCTATAATTCTATGTATTATTTTTCTTTTTATTTAATTACATTATTTATAGACTGCATTTCTCATTGACACTCAAGGCAGATGTAAATCTGTGCAATTAATAGAATAAGCAAAGCAATAAGACTAGGATTACAGAAATCTAAACAAAGCAAAATATTAAACATGATATGTTAACAATGCCCCAAAGTGAAATAACATAGGTAGAAAACAATGTGGTGAGAGCCAAATAATACATATGGTGAAAATATGTGCTATATGATCCCATTCCCTTTATTGAAGCACCTTTGCATTATAATATAGACCTAGCGCCTTTATAAAAATACCCTCCTTAACAATTCTGTTTTACATAGTTTGTAGAATGCCAGACGTGTGGGGGCCTTCCTGACCTTCTCAGGCATACCATTTCACAAGGCAGGGGCCTCAACAGAGAATTCACATGTATGGTCACCGTTGATCTCACCCGTTTGGAAGATGGTACCTGCAGAAGGCCCTGCTCAGATGAGGGAACTGTTGTGAGGAATAGGAGGGGAGTTGGTCCCACAGATATGATGTTCCAAGTGCACAAGGGGGTTTGTATGTGATAGCCAGTAGTAAGAAAGTCTGTGTTGGTTCAGAGGCTCCTGAGAACCATGCACTGCCTTCTGTGATGAAAGAAAGGCAGGATATAAACATAAAAAAGAAAGTAAATAACAAATAGAAGTCTTTACAGCATAGTGAGTTTTGCCACTGGGCAATGGTGATTGGCAAGATCAATCCAATGAGAAGCACCCCTGAAGTTCCCTTGGGACTGTGAATACTGTTGCAGGTATGCCATATCATATTGTGTTGTGTTTAAGAGAAATGGTGCATCATGGGATTACCTAAACCAACACCAACATCCCTTCAATGCAATGCCCACTCTAGCACTGATCAAGCCCTTTACAAAACTGATCATATAGAGCAGTTATGCCAGAAAATTCCTCTCAGGTTACAGCAGGAACAGCCTAACAAGAAACCTGTATGAAAAGCAGAAATTGCTCTGTCAAGGAAAGCAGTCCCCGTGCCATACTGACAGGGGAAACATGTTGTAACCAAGTGGTCCAGGGATTATCCTTTGCTATTTTGTCTCCTGAGTCACTGTCTCCCACCTCATCTCCCTTCTCCTCTACCCCCAGGCCACTGGAAACTACAATAAAGTGAATGGTCTAAGACACTTTCAAATGACATGCTTTTTCAGCATCCTCTTTGAGGAGCTCCCCTTCTGTGACTACCACCTCAAGAGCAGATTTTTTAAAAACCCTTTTAAAAAGGTTAATATGCATACTGCTAACCTAAACTGACACCCTAAATCCAACGCCTGAGGTTTCTAATTTACCAAGCCTCCTGGTTACACCGCTTCACATTAATGTTTCTCTTCCTGTCACATGGGCAAGAGGACTGACAATATTGGTCCCAGCACAGACCAAAGAACTGAAATGAACAGACAGAATTTCAATGTTTCTCTGACTACTGCCCCATCCCTAATAATGGAAAACAAATTAGAGATTGAGATAGCATTTGCTACTGACATTTTTTCCTCAGCAGCCACTGGCCTCCTGTGGCCATAAGATGCTATTACACCGTCTGCGTAATTGGCAAGTATTAAATGGCTTGTAGGCAGTGAAGCAATGCCAATACCTATTATTGAACCAGCCTCCATTGTTCAGTTCCATTGCAGGTCATCTTTCTCTCCACGGGAATAAAAAGACTATGCTTGAGTCCAGTCTGACTGGGCATAACACTTCTGACTCCATAATGACACATGATTTACCTTTATTATTCTGCGCGAAGGAATTGAAAAGAGCTAACTCTTACTGAATCATACAGTACCAATGTTTACTCTAAGACTAGTACCATAAATCACGACTAACAGTGAATTTGGGAGGAGGGGAGGATGTTTTCCAGCCCTGCTAGCTGAGGTTAGAGGAGAGATACACAGGGTTATCCAACCATCCATAGATTTTGCAGATCAGGATGTTGCTGTTTTTTTCTCTCATTGCAGTATACCAGGGGGAAAAAACCTTCCCACATTTTCCTGGGAATCAGCAGACCCTCAGGAATAGTACTAGGGGCCAAGTGGGGGTCAGCAGAGGGAAGAGGAATTGAAAATTGCTGCCCCCACCACCAAAGACTTCTGTTTCACTAAATCTTTAGAAAGCTGTGGTTAGATACGTGTCACTACATCACATATATTAGAAATCGGATGTTGAGAGGAATATGTGATGTCAGACATTAACTTGCCAAACCTAATATATATACTTTTTTATTCTAAAAGTACCATAGAAGTACTGTACAGGTACAGAAGTGGGAGAACTGTTGGGTACCTGTGGGTGGTACGATACGACCATGTTTGCAGTTCTTTGAGACACTGTCACATCCTTAGGGATTTGGGTAGTAGTAGGACTCTCCCTATTTTAGCTCTAATGTTATGCAATGACAAGAGCAGTGCAATCCCACACAGAGCTACTCCAATTCAAACTTGTTGATTTCAAACAGTTTAGACTGGAATAACTCTGCATAAGATTGCACCGTCAGTGGTAGTAAGTAAGATGGACCTGGCATGTTGGACTGAAACATGCCTATTTTCTATTTCATGTTTTCCCAGCCAGGTATGCAGTCCCCATCAATCCCAAACGGGGGATGAGGAGTGAAAGTTGCTGTTTTCTTCTATGTGTCTTTCTCTTTAAGCAAATTCCCAATGCCACAATTGACTGTGTGTATTATATGCATTTTAACTCTGTTTTCGTTTTGTTTTATTTTTTAAATCAAACAAATAAGGCTTTTTCCACTTGGAGATTTTGCTCTGGGTTTTGTGTGTAAAATGAAACAGGTATTTTTTTAAATGTGTGTTGTGTTTTCCCATCCCCAGTGTTTTCCCTAGTTCTGCTGCAATCTTTCACAAATCTGGTTTGGTTTGACCTTTGGGGGAAAATTGCAGTCTGAGTGCCTCTGCACACTGTGGATGGGTAGGTGTACATTTTTGACAATCCCACCCACATCAAAGGCGTTTTCCTTTCCCCATCCCCTGCAGCCACCATCCCCACTCCCTACAACACCACTGAAGGGCTTATTCTTATTGAAGAAGAGAAAAACAGAAGGCTTATATACTCCTCTTTTTTCTTCCTTAAGGAGTCTCAGAGCAGCTTACACCTTTCCTTCCTCTCCCCACAACAGATACCCTGTGAGGTTGGTGGAACTGAGAGAGTTCTGAGAGAACTGTGACTAGCCCAAAGTCACCCAGCTGGCTTAAAGTGGAGAAGTGGGGAATCAAACCCAGTTCTCCAGATAAGAGTCCAATGTTCCTTACCAGGGCTTTTGTTGTAGAAAATGCCTGACAGGAACTCATTTGCATATTAGGCCACACCCCCTGATGTCACCATTGTTTCACATATGGCTTTTTTGTAGAAAAAGCTCAGCAGGAACTCATTTGCATGTTAGGCCACACACACACACACCCAACACCAAGTCAGCTGGAACTATGTTCCTGTGCGTTCCTGTTTAAAAAAAAAAAAAAAAAAAAAAGCCCTGTTCCTTACTACAACATGCTGGTGTTGTTGGCTATTGACATTGAGCTACAGTGGTATGTCAATTATCAATGTTAAGCTGTAGCCATATGTCAACCCCACCCACTCCAGCTGGCCAAGGGAGAGCCTGGATATTGACATATTGCTATAGTTTACATTACCATGGTATATCACTATAGTTAAAAATTGGTAATTTAACACCTGATTAAAACTTAACATCACTATATGTCAATTACAGATTTTTTTAAAGCCGTCTGTGTCAGGCCCTGGAACCCATTGGTGGTCTTTGGAGGAGGGCAGCGGCTCCAGGGTGTGATCCCCTGCATCTTTCTCCCTCTCCACCACTCTCATGCTTACTTCTTTCTCTCTGTTTGGTGTAGTGGTTAAGTGTGCAGACTCTTATCTGGGAGAACCGGGTTTGATTCCCCACTCCTCCACTTGCATCTGCTGGAATGGCCTTGGGTCAGCCATAGCTCTGGCAGAGGTTGTCCTTGAAAGGGCAGCTGCTGTGAGAGCCCTCTCCAGCCCCACCCACCTCACAGGGTGTTTGTTGTGGGGGAGGAAGGTAAAGGAGATTGTGAGCCGCTCTGAGACTCTTCGGAGTGGAGGGCGGGATATAAATCCAATATCTTCTTCTTCTTCTTCTTCTGTACCTTTTCTGGTGTAATTCATGGGCTCTTCCTACCCGGCAGGCAATTTGAAGACAGGTTAAATCACCCGCCCCACGCCCACTGTCCTCCTCCTCCAATCCCATTGGAAGGTCCAGAGGAAATGGGAGGTACCATTTTTCATATCTCCTGGGATGCTGAGTTGATCAGCCTTGATGGCCTGGTCTGGAGATATCTTCCAGCTGTTGAGGGTGTTCCTGCACACCTGCCCCCATAGCTCATAGATACCAGGCCGGTTGCTAACCAGTGTAGTTGAGGCATGAGATATGTTGTCCCAGCCAGGTCCTGCTTCAGCTTGATAGAACCCAGGGGTCGGGTAGAGTCCAAGGTCTGACCCAAGGGGCCAGACTCCGGACATTCTGTTTGCACAATGGGGGTGATAGATGTGGGCAGCTGGGGCCAGGATAATGTGAAGAAAACCGCTATGCATATGGTATTATTGTCAATTCCACAGCAATGACAGAAGGAATGTGTAGATTCACCCTAATAATAAAATGAAGAATACCCATACATGGAAAATGAAGTATCAAATTTAATTAAGATAGCAAATCCTTACAAGCAAATTCAAGGCAGGAGAATGTCCTTGAGAACACATTCACTTAACTCATTTCTATTTTAATTTTCTTCTTTGCACTTGAAGGCAGTTGGGATCAAAACTGCAGCTTCCATATGATTTCATATTCCGTGTTGAAAGCGGTGCATTGCTGCTGTCATGGGCACCAGTTCCAATCGGTGCACAGAGAGAAACCTGTTAAACTATCATGCCAAATAGCAGAGAAAGGTGAAGCAGACCGCCCTCTCCCCTGAAGCTGATTAGTTCACTATCAGTGCAAGTGGTTTAGCAGGGTGATGCCTTGACATATATGCCCTGACGGTTGGATTTGTGGAAGTATCATGTATACAACAACCTTTCATGTACGTAATTCCTCATCCATCTAGTAATATGCACATGGAAAGCTAATTTCTATATGTATACTTCTAGCTGGTTGGAGCAAATATATGGCAGCTCTCTTTTTCACAGCTACTGTAGGCACTGGACTCCTAGTTCACACTCACAACCTTGTTCATGTGAAATGTGTTCCACTCTAGCTACAGGCCACTGTACAGGTTTCTTAGCACATTGTGACTTTTAGAGTTGTTGCTTTCAACAAAACACCAGCACATGTGAAGATTTAATACATTTTGCCACAAAATTTGGCCACAGCAGAGAAAATGTTCCATTGGGGCTTTTCAATAGAGTCAGTTCATATATCCCATAGGATAGTGACATGCATGATTGTGTGAACCAACCCTGCATGCCTTTCATTTGAGAGACAATGATGTCTGAAAGGGTGGCCAAGGTAGTTATATGTGTCAATAACAATTTATTCTTCATTATCCAACTGAACATTTGTTTTACAAGTTTGGAATCTAACTTGGGATCCACAAGTCTGATGAGAAAGTATTGTAGATGCTATAAGGCCACAAGGCAAGGCAAAGAAGAAATAGATTCTGAGTGCTTTAGACAGGCAGTAGATTTTGTCTTTTTGCTTTTAAAAAATTGTCTACAGCTTACTATGGTAAGATGTACCACAGGGAGGGAAGGTGCCATGGTATAGCCCAATGTTATCAGATCTCGGAAAACCAAGTCAGGTCAGTATTTGGAAGAGAGACCAACAAGGAAGACTCTGCTGAGGAAGGCAATGGCAAACAACCTCTGCTCAATCACCTGCTTTGAAAGCCCCTTGCTGGGATTACCATAAACTGGCTGCAACTTGATGTCACTTTACATACACAAGATGTACCTCTAGCTGTTACTGGAAAGGAATGCTGCATGTGGGTTGCCTGAGCAGTTACTTAAGGAGAGTGCCGTCTTGATGGACTGCTTCAGTGCTATGGTCACTGGAGTAGGAGATTGATCTGGTGCAGTCATGCATCAAAACACTTCAGCTGTCACTGATAAATAGGATCTGGGCAAGGGAGGGGGGGGAGGGACCTCAGAAAAGACTGGGGAATAACCACACTAGCTGCTGCTAAAAGAATAGAGCAAACAAAATGGATGAGGCTGTTTCACTTCCAAAATAACATCCAGGTGGGCAGCTATGTTGGAATGAAGCACTAGAACAAATTTTGAGTCCAGTGGCAACTTTTAAGACCAACAAAAGTTTATTCAAAGTATGCAAGCACACTTCTTCAGATACTTCTCTTTCAAAATAACACAGCACACTGATGTAACATTGCAAATTAATTGCAAGAGAAAAGGGGGGGAAGGAGAGGAAAAATGTCAGGATAATGAATCAGGAGGGATAGGGTAAGAGTCAGGAAGTAGGAGGCTTTCCAGACCAATAAAACACAATTTGGTATTTCTGTTACAATATTTCACATTACAAACACTTCAGGTGACACCAGGAGGTGTGGCCTAATATGCAAATCAGTTCCTCTTGGGCCTTTTCTAGTATGATTTGTATATTAGGCCACACCCCCTGTCACCTGAAGTGATGCCATCTGTTCAGTTGGTTACTTTCTGCATACTGACACAGAACAGTACAGTGCCATCAGCTGCAATTCATGGATATGTGTTCTCACACAGCCTAATGAAAGACCTTGTTTTGCCCCCCAAAAAACATGGCTGGAGAGAGAGCCACAGCAGCAGGTCCAGCTTCTCCCTGGAGGGGGCGCTCGTGGGCAGCTCTGCTCTCACTCTCATTGCAAGCCCGTTGGAGGCTGGAGGTCAGGGAGGATGGAGTGCACGATCTGGAAGCGTGTGGCTGCCTAGTGCCTTCACTCTGCTGGAGACCTTTTTTGAGCTGGAGCCCTGGCCAAGTCACTGGAACTGTTTTCCTGTACATTCCTGCTCAAAAAAAGCCCTGCAAACACACATAGAGAGAAGAATTGGAACATAAACAGTGGTATATTCTAAAACTATGCCCAATTCACAAAATATGCATTTGTTTGTTTACTGATGGGAGGAATTTAAGTTGCTTTTCTACATGCCTGCTCTAGGTAACCAAAACACTGTAGCAAAGCAAAAACACAGGCAACACCCCTGGGACTTGCTTTGCATATCCAAATTCTATCCGCACTTTGCAAGACATTCAGCTTTCTCCTTTCCTACTGGCAAAGCTATCATCTGTTGACACTGTGTACCATGCATTTCCCATGAAATATCTACTGCACAGTGAAAATTTACATTTGGGAGATCATAACCAAATATCATATTTCTTATTAAATAATGGAAGGCAGTGTCATGATTCCATTATTCAGCATTATATTTAATTCATTACAATCTTCCATTTTTCAAATGCATGTAAGGCTATAGCTGAATCTCTAATCAGCTGCATTGGAAAATGTGGAAAGTTTCCAAAAGAATTTAGGTCAATCTTGTAGTTGTGCGCTCAGGGCTTCAGTTATTCTATGACAGTTATACACACAAATTAGGCACATGATTTGGTGTTGTGTGGTTACTTATTGAAAGAACCAACTGCTGTGCACTTGAGCAGGAAGTGAAGCTTGGCCTGGGAATGTTACCCCGGCATTTGTAAATTACAGAGTGTGTAAAAACTGAAGCTTCTTTCTGAATACTGTTTTCAGTACTCATCCAACTGTGATAAACAGAATATAGCAGGACCACAGAGAAAGAAAATCCAGGAAAATGCAAACTGTCCAGTCCCTCATAGGTGGCTTCCATACGGAGGGTCTGCTGTGTGGAAACTGTGGGCAGAATTTGAATATGCAAAGAAGTGGAGTACCAGCTGGTTGAAGAAAATAAGTCAGTTTATTAAAAAAAAGAATAAAGTTTGATAGAATAGGACAGTCTAAACGGTGCAGAAGAGGATGCTCAGTAAGGGTGGGAAGTCTCCAAGGAGCCAATCAGGAGACAAGAAGAATGTAATTTAAACTGAGAGAAGTCCCTAATATAGCTATTTAAACTAACAGTCCTTCAGCTGCCTGCTGTAAGGTATTCTTCTGATCTTCTTCAAACAGATGCACTATAGACCTTGTGTATTTCAAGAGAAACTGCTCACTCCCTCTGAGAGCTGGTTGATGCCATCACATCAGCTTCTGGTAAGACAAGACTGCTCCCCTTTTAAATCTTTGCAACTTCAAGTCTGCAGACCGCTAACATCTTTTTCTCCACATGTATGCACACTTCAGTAGACAGGGTTTCCGTTCCCCAGGCTGAGGTGGGGGATCCTCTGCTTTTTGGTGCTTCTGCCCATTACCGGCCAGCTGGCAGGTGGGGAAAACCCTGCCCCCAAATAGCAACATCACATGGTGATGTCCCAGAAACAATGGCATCCTGTGGAAGTGACATAATCATTTTGGGGATGTTGCATGGTGACACTCTGCTTTTTGAGCAAAACACCATGGTTTGGGAGTGATTTTACCATCGAAATTTGCCCAAAAAGCTAATCTTCTTTTCATATGCAGCAATGTGTGAGTCCTATGAGTATATGTTCCCTGTAATAATTCAGGAATGCCCCTCAAATCCTCCCACCAGCACAAAGGTAGGACCTGGCAACCTACCTTTGGAGAGCCAGTTTGGCGTAGTGGTTAAGTGTACGGACTCTTATCTGGGAGAACCGGGTTCGATTCCCCACCCCTCCACTTGCACCTGCTGCAATGGCCTTGGGTCTGCCACAGCTCTCGCAGGAGTTGTCCTTGAAAGGGCAGCTGCTGTGAGAGCCCTCTCAACCCCACCCACCTCACAGGGTGTGTGTTGTGGGGGGAGAAGATATAAGAGATTGTGAGCCGCTCTGAGACTCTTTGGAGTGGAGAGCGGGATATAAATCCAATATCATCATCATCATCATCATCATCATCATCATCATCATCATCATCAACCCAATCAGTATATTTCCTTGACACTTGCAACTTTTAAAGGCTGGAAAAGCAACACATGCATGTTTTTATGCCCCAGGCGCATTTATGTAACACTGGAGCTTCAATGTTTACACTGCTTTCAGCCCTTAAGCCATGATGGACAGATGGGTGGATAAATACCTGGCTGATTTTAAAAAATCACCTTCAAACCTGAGATATTGTATTCAGTTATCTAGTAGAGCAGATTTATGGTGCCATCATCCAAAGTGAAGTATCTATCTGAATGTTCCTCTCACTGTTAACACCAAATTTTAAAATTAGAACATTTGCTGAACACAGGGCAGTTTCACACATGATAAATAATGTGGTTTCAATCTACTTCAGCAACCATTTGCAAGTGGATTTTGATATTTCAAACAGTAAAAAACAGCAAAGTGTATTGAAAATGCATTGAAAGTGTGTTAGTTAGTGTGTGTGAAAGCAATAATTGACTTTTAAAATCCATTGCCTAAAGTGGCCAACACATCTTGCCTCACAGTATAGCTGCTTCTGAGAGAATACCACACCAACATTGTTCTTCCTCTTGTTAACATCACTGCTTCTTCAGGAAACCAACCCTATTTGCATTTCTAATGGCTTGAACATCAGCATGGATACAGCAATGTGCAAATGGAAACATGAGTGGACTTAGCACAGTTCTGCTTGTACAAGATCTTTCACAACACATAGTGCTTCCATTTGTGTGTGTGTGTATTAGGGCTACCAGCCTCCAGGTGGGACCTGGAGATCTCCCACTTTTACAACTGATCTCCAGCTGGCACAGATCAGATCCCCTGGAGAAAATGACTGCTTAAAAGGGTGGACTCAATGGCATTGTACCATGCTGAGGCCCCTCCCCAAATCCCACCCTCTCCTGGATCTACCCCCAAAATCTCCAGGTATTTTCCAGCACAGATCTGGCAACTTTGGTGTGTGTGTGTATAGCCATCAATCAGTTGCACAAGACCTTGCACAAACAGAAATGCAGCAAGGAATTTAATAAGTTTGTCTTAGCACAAATAGCGAAGTCTTTTTCTAGCATTTCCACTTGCACAAGAGCTCTAGGGCAAGGAGACATTTTGCATTGGATCCAATCCATTGCATGTAACCCACAACCACCACTTGCAGGTGGCAGCTGCAAAGCCCCCGTGGAAACTCAATTTTGATTCAGATCAGGATTGTGGCACAGGAGAAGTGGGGCTTCACTTTTCCCTCATGCCGTTTCCCTGACCTAAAATCAGGGCTTGCTTTTTTTTTTTTTTTTTTAGCAAGAGTCCACGGGAACACAGTTCTGGCTGGCTTGGCATCAGGAGGTGTGGCCTAATATGCAAGTGAGTTCCTGCTGGGCTTTTTCTACAAAAAAGCCCTGCCTAAAATGGCCCCAAGAGGGCACTGTTTGACACCTAGTTCTATCTACTAGTGATGTGGTGGAGGTCCTGATAAGAGCCTGGCTGCTGAGTTAAATTGGCCAAGAGTGAACAGATTCAAACTAAACCCTGAAAAGACAAAGGTAATGCTGGTTGGGAAAGTGGAGATCTTGAAAGATATTGTTCTCCCCACTTTTGATGGAGTTCTGCTGACCCTTGCTGACTCACTTAAGAGCCTCATGGTTATACAAGACCCAATGTTATCACTGAAGAAACACTGCTGCAAAAAAAAAAAAAAAGGCTTTGTTCCAACTCGGTCCAGTTTGTGAGATGGCTCCCTTACTTTGATAAAGCTGATCTGGCCACCTGAATCCATGCCACAGTAAGGCTAGAGTATTGCAATGCACTACTGTAATACATTAGTCTCTCCTCAATCAATTTGGAAACTTGGTCCAGAATGCTGCAACTCAGTTATTACAGGGAACAAGACAGAGCACACATATCACACCCATTCTGCATTCACTTCATTGGTGAATTCACTCCATTCCATTCACTCCATCTGTTACCTGGCTCAGTTTCAGGTATTAGCTATCACACACAAAGCCCTTCATGGCCTTGGACTCTCATCTCTGCAAGACTGTGCTCTGCCACAGCAGGGTCTTCTGCAGGTGCCAACATGCAAATGGGCAAAATCAACAGCTGCCTCTATATGTTTCTTCTTTCTCTTATGGGATGGCCTGCCTGAGGAGGTAAGAAAGTCTCCCACTCTCTTGGCTTTCTGCATACTATTACTGATTCCGCACTAGACCTTTAATCCTGGTTCAGCCCTGTCCCCAAACTGACATTCTACACTCGAATCATAGAAATGAGCTCCCACAGGGAACTTGCCATTGCCATCTCTGTGGTTGTCACACATTAGGTTACACTGTTGTCTAGCTCAGGCTTAAGCATACTAGCTAGAGTAAGCCAGGTCCCCAATGGGCAGTGGTGAGGGAAGGGCGAAGGGGGAGTGGGGTAGCCAGTTCCAGGTTGAGAAACTCGTGGAGATTTGGGGGTGAAGCCAAGGGAGGTCAAAGACCTCAGTGGGGTGCAATGCCATAGACTCCACCCTTCAAAACATTCAATTTCTCCAGGGGGGCTGATCTCTGTAGTCTGGAGAGGAGCTCTAATTCCACGGGATCCGCAAGTCCCACTTGGAGGGTGGCATCCCTAACACAGGCTAAAAACCTAAGTAGCATGGTGGAGAGGGAAGGGGGGCCCTGCCCTCAACAAGTACATATACATGGGTTGGATCTCTGCTATGCTGATGGAACAGATCTCCATCAGCACAGCAGGATTGCCTTTCCTCACCTCTCCCATTGCAACTTACAGTGCCACCTGAAATGCTCTTCCTAGGGGACAGGAGACCCACCCACCCAGGAGGAGCATGAGGGAACAGCTGAAGGCCTGCAGCAAGAAGGGGGAATGGTGAAAATGACTCCCTGGATCCAACCCATACCATCTCATGATCCATGAAATAAAAAGTTCTACTTTTTCCCTAAAATGACCAATATAACTCACTATGTTAATGGACTTGCAGGGGGACTCCTGCTCAGCATGGTGCAGCAATTAAGAGCAGCAGACTCTAATCTGGAGAACCAGGCTTGATTCCCCACTGCTCCACATGAAGACTGCTGGGTGACCTTGGGCCAGTCACAGTCTTCTCAGAACTCTCTCAGCCTCACTTACCTCTGTTGTGGGAAGAGGAAGGGAAGGTGATTGTAATCCTCTTTGATAGGGCTTTTTTTGTAGAAAAAGCCCAGCAAGAACTTATTTGCATATTAGGTCACATCCTCTGATATCGCCACTGTTTTGTACATGGCTTTTTTGTGGTAAAAAACCAGAAGGAATTAATTTGCAAATTAGACCACACCCCTTGACACCAAGCCAGCCGGAACTGTGTTCCTGTGCATTCCTGCTCAAAAAAAAGCCCTGTTCTTTGACTCCTTAGGGTAGAGAAAAGTGGGGTATAAAAAAGTACACCCATTTCCCACCTGACACAAATCCTGGTAACTGATAATGAATGATATCATTTGCTAATTTAGGAATATTTAGACCTCCAGCAGTTGTTTATGACTTTGCTCTGCTAGATGCTGTTCAAAACTAAACAAGGGAAAATTTGCCTGCCCTGCTGCTAAATCATTCTGAGCAAGCCTAGCATTGATAATTTCCAATTAAAGCCTCCCTTGCCAAACCTCATGAGTCAAACATACACTGCATCCTATTGAACCAAACGCACATACAGCTGAAACAGCGACATGCCTCATTAAGCATGTTTTCCACCAGTGATTATAAATTTGTGTTCCAAGGAATCATGGGGTTCTGTTGAAGCTTATTGGGGGTTTGTCAATCAGAAGAGCAGCAATAGTAGACAAATTTCCTTGAAAGAGCTCCTGCAGACTATCAAACTGTTATCATCCTGCCAAGCAGTGGGGAGAGATTTTGTCTAACTATCTCAATACACTTTGCCGGCAGCTACCCACCTTCCTTAGCAAAGTGTGATCAGAGGAGGGAGAAGCCTTTTTTCATTGATTCTCAGGGGACAGAATGAATATCCATAGGGCACCAGCAGGACTGCAGAAGCAAGGCCCATGCACAGCCAATGCACATTCATGGGAACATATGCATAGACTCTACACATAGTTTTCCCTATGTGATCTAGCCACATAGAAGATAGAAGAAGATGAAGAAGATATTGGATTTATATCCCACCCTCCACTCCGAAGAGTCTCAGAGTGGCTCACAATCTCCTTTACCTTCCTCCCCCACAACAGACACCCTGTGAGGTGGGTGGGGCTGGAGAGGGCTCTCACAGCAGCTGCCCTTTCAAGGACAACCTTGCCAGAGCTACGGCTGACCCAAGGCCATGCTAGCAGGTGCAAGTGGAGGAGCGGGGAATCAAACCCGGTTCTCCCAGATAAGAGTCCACACACTTCACCACTACACCAAACAAGGTCCAGTCACATGGAGCAAGCTCTCTGTGTTGCAGTGGCTGCATGTGGATCAGTGGTAGATCTTGCTGCCACAGTCTCCCCATTAAGACTTCTGAAAGGGAGAGTGGATATTTTACTGTCTGTCTTGGTGGACACACAGTGACAGTGAAGCCTGGCATACCTAGCCAATGTCCCCTATGAACTGAGTATGTGTCCCAGAATTTGCTCCAGAAGTGCATAGGAGGTACACCAGAGTGCTTTGGCAGAACATGTCAGCGTGGAAAGTAGAGTTGCTAACTCCAGGTTGGGAAATTCCTGGAGATTTAGACGTAGAGCCTGGGAAGAGTGAGGTTTGGGAGGAAAGAGATCTCAGTGAGGTATAATGCCACACAGTCTACCCTCCAAAGCTCCCCACTCCTCCACTAGCACCTGCTGGAATGGCCTTGGGTTAGCCATGGCTATTGTAGAGTTTGTCCTTGAAAGGGCAGCTGCTGTGAGAGCCCTCTCAGCCACATCCACCTCACAGGGTGTCTGTTGTGGAGGGAGAAGATAAAGGATATTGTAAACTGCTCTGAGTCTCTGATTCAGAGAGAATGGCGGGGTATAAATCTGTAATTCTTCTTCTTCTTCGCTGCCATTTTCTCCAGGGCAACTGATCTCTGTAGTCAAGAGATCAATTATAATTCTGGATGTTTCTAGGCCCCACCTGATGTTTGGCAACCCCAGTGGAAAATGTTCATTCAAGGGTGAAAGTTTTCCACATCTGACATTTATCCTGTGGAAGTTTCTGATGATATGGTAGAGGGTTTTCAATTTTAACTAAAGTTTCCCACACTTCTGAAGGGTAAAGAGACACACTATGGCACAACAGGGGGTTGTCTTAAGAAACAACTTTGAATGCTTCCCTGCTTCTTCGAACTATGTAAGAAATATATTTGGTTTTGTACATCCTCATGTAACAAGACAAGTCAGTCATACATGTCTGGGACCCTGCTGCTTTAAGTCATCCCCAATCTACCTCATCCTTGGCCAGGAGATTGCTTTTGTGTAGGAAAGAATTGGGCTGGTGAATAATTAAAGGCTGGTCTCTAAAAACTGACCTGATTATAATGCTTGATCTGGCTGATGGAAAAGGGTTTCTGTTTGTAAAAAGTATGCATTTGTTTCCTGTGTTTATAACATTTTCCCCTCACCAGCAGCTTGATTTAGGTTGCCAACTGACTAGACAAAAAATGTCCTGTCCCTTCAATAGAGGCTTAATGAGCTGTTACTTACCAGATGTGATGTTATTTTCCTCCATGCCATGAAAAGATTTGGCTGCCCACTTCCACAGAATGAGTGTCTGTCTGTTTTAAAAAAAAAAAAGACATTTCCCTCTCCAGACTGTTTGCAATCCTAGCTGAGCTTAATTGCATCTTGATTTCAGTATAGGTTTCTTCCTGAGCTTGAAGATCTGTCAGGGCTACATCACTTCAGAGAATATGGGGCAGCTTCCACAAATGAATGTTCTTTCATACCTCTCCCAAAAAAAACCCCCTTCCACCTATAAAACTAGAATAAGAGATTGGATTTGTACCCAGCCCTTCACACGGAGTCTCAGAGCAGCTTGCAATCTCCTTCTCTTCCTCTCCCCACAGCAGACACTCTGTGAAGTAGGCGGGGCTGAGAGAGCTCTGACAGAAACTGCTCTTGAGAGAACAGCTCTTAGAGAACTGTGACTGACCCAAGGTCACTTAGCAGCTGTATGTGAAGAAGCGGGGAATCAAACCCGGTTCTCCCAGATTAGAGTCCGCGCACTCAATCACTACACCAGCGTAGGTCTGTAGACATCAGAAAGGTAAGTTCTTGTCTAGCCTTCCTGACGTGCTAGTTTTTCTTATTCAGGGAATTTTATGTGCTGATGAGCATTCTGATGTGAGCCTGACTTCCCATCTATAATCAGTCAAAACAGTCGCTCACTACCTTAATGGGTGTTAAGCCATGTATGCATAAAGCAATAAAAACTATTCTATAATGTTACCAAGTTACTGCAATTAGATGTGGTTCCTCTAAATGTGGTTCATCTAAATGCTCATTTGGTTTCTGGCCCCATTGCAGAAATTCTTCTTCATCAGAGGTATGTTTCATATCCCAGATAACATAAGCACACTTTTCCCTTTAAAATAACCCAGAGTTGTGCTAGATACAGCATTATTGCATCAGTTTGCACAGCAGCTAAAGTGTAACCTACCTTCCTGTCACCTGACCTGCCCCAAATCACACAGCATGAACAATAGGATTTGTGCCATTGTTATCCAGATCTTTCTGCTTTGCTGCCTTTTACACTTTGTTGTGTTCCTTAACATTAACCATATACTACACCCTTAAAAATTCACTAAGTTCAAAGTTGAGGTTGAACAACATTCTTATTAGGTTCACCTGGGCAAACATGAAACCAGAATCTACATAGGGTTTCCTTTGGTCCACAGAACTAATCCTCAGATATTCTTCTCAAATTCAGAGCTCTGAGCAGCAAAGAATATCTACAATATTTGTGCAGTGTTAGCAGAACTGTCCTTGCCCTTTAATGTCTCTATCAAGTATAGATAATCAGAAAATACTACCCTGTAGCTCCCATTTTATTTAAAACCTCCACACGAATAATGAATTTGGACACAGAAGATGCAAATGACTTAAAGCTTCCTGTTCTTGGTGTCTGTTTGCAATATTAAAATGAAATGTGTGTGTACTTTTGTCATCCATCTGTCGTTCTTCACTATCATGATGTATGGAGAGTTTGCACATCTGACTATGAGGGGTGGAAAAAGACATCAGCATTCTGTGTGTAAGCTAGTGGAGACAGTGGGAAGTGCATTTCTACCCTCTGCATCTGGGTTCCTGCCAACTGAACACAGTCAAAACAGCAGAATGTGTGTTATTATACTGCCTATTTTACAAGGACATTCGTTCCACATCCGTGATGCTGCAGAAAAGCATCTGATTAGTATGCAGAAGACCCCAGGTTCAGTCCCTGGCATCTCCACTTGAAAAGACCAGGTCAGTGATGTGAAAGACCTGTCTGAGACTCTGGAGAGCCACTGACAGTCTGAGTAGACAATACTGACCTTGACAGACCAATGGACTGATTCAGTATAAGGCAACTTCATATGTGTTCATGTATCTCAAACCTGTGCTATCCAAGCTCCCAAGAAGATCTGATAAATTCTATATATGTCTCCTCCTTGCAAACCGATCTAATGAGGCTGCTTCTTAAGTGGCCAAATTATGTGCTGAGGCTTTGTCCATAAGAAAGCAGATCTTCCAAACCTTTAATAACTTTCATGTATAATTTATTCCAGCTATAAGGCTATGAATTTTAATATTAATTTTACATTTGTATGTAAACTGTACTCTTAACTGCTGTTGGCTGATCTTCATATTGTAATAAATTAATTTAAAAGGAGGAAACTCAAATCACTTGTATTTCCTACCCTTCTCCCACTCAAATATTCAAAGCTACTGTTGGATTTCTAGATTCAAATAGTCCAAGTCAAGGTTATATGCAGCCTGCTGTCACATCAGACAAGTGCAACTGTGGTATTTGGCATGGCAGTCTACAAATTGAGACTTTTAAAAAAACTCTTCAAGACTTCAAGTCTATGAATACAAACTTG
This sequence comes from Heteronotia binoei, assembly GCF_032191835.1. Classification (NCBI taxonomy): domain Eukaryota; kingdom Metazoa; phylum Chordata; class Lepidosauria; order Squamata; family Gekkonidae; genus Heteronotia; species Heteronotia binoei. The sequence goes on from NC_083230.1 coordinate 86,052,558, forward strand.
AACATTCCTGTCCAGTCCAAGTAAACCCTTCTGAACTCAATGGATCTTCTTTCCAGATACATGTAGGATCCAGCTGGAAACTATTATTTGACAAATGCTGGTAGAATCCCTCCTTCAGACCTACAAGGAGATGCCACATTGTCATAGCATTCTTACAGGAGTTTACTCAAGCATCTTTGCTGGTTACTAATACCATATTTCCAGTAGGGCTTCATAGAAGTGAATAAAAACCATCAATGATATCTTTAGCATTGTCTTCTATAACATTGTGCACGGGCGAAAGCATTGGCATGTATTTTTGAATTGATTGTTTCATAAATTCATACATTGAATACAACCAGTTATTTTCAGTAGTTCAGAGGTTTGCCTACTTACAAAGAACACAACATCCTTTACTTACTTGAAAGATCCTGCCATGCTTATAGTCATTACAGCTTGGGGGGAGGAGCAATAAGGGTGCTATGGATCTTGATGAACCCGCTTCTGAGACATGGGTAATTCTGGATGGCCAACACTGAGAAGCTTGTGCGAATGGAGCTTGAAGCACCACAATTTTGCAAGGTATCAACTGCCACTGATTCCTTTTATCAAACCTTAACCTACAAAAAGTGATCACTGCTTACTGGAAGCTCTCATGTCAGAAACAAAAAGACTTTCCTTTAAAAAATGTAGAAGTAGGACAAACCAGTGGCTGTGGTGGGGTCAGTATCCCTTGCCTCCACCCTGGCTACAGCTCTGAATTTGCACCAAAAGCTTCCAAAATATATAAATTTAGTCTGTTCCATGGCATCTTGGCTTTGTGTCTTTTCCTTAATAGCTGTGATAAACAGTTGTTCTCTTTCTCCTGCATGGCAAGGATATTAGAAAACTGCCTTTATTATTTTTTTAAGCTAAACGTACCAATACTTTCATCCTTTTATTGGCTGTCATGTATTTCAAACTCAGTGAGTAAAAGCCTGCTTTTCATAAAATGCATTGAACTGAAGGTAACACTTGTACAAACATCAGTGGACTTAAATCTTAGGAGGATATAACTCTACATAGGATGAGACTGTTAATATCAAGGGTCTGTGACAATTTTAAAAAGCTTATGCTTACAATGACCCAAAGTCAGAAATGTTAGAATTGTTAGGAATGAAAATGTAATTGGATGTAGACCAGACCAAAACAAAATTAATAAGTACTTTGTATAACAAAGTAAGATCTTTATAGATAGAAAAACATTATTAGTTACAATTTATTAGACAATATTGACAATTATAAATGATGGTTTTCCCCTGATTTTTATGCTTCAACTTTATAGATAGAAAATATTATTAATTACAGTTTATTAGACAATACTGATTATTATAAATGATGGTTTTTCTCTTATTTTTATACTTTTGTCTACCAAAATATGACTGCTTATGTATAAATGAAACTCTGTGGTATTTCTGTCTTATCTTACCTTTCTCAATGTTTGTATTGTTTATATAACATAAAAAGTACCTCCCCCGCAAAAGAATCTAATGTGTCTTGTATGTTTTCCCATCTTGTTTTCTATGGTTTTGTCCCCTTCTGCTTTGCTATTCTTTCTCTTCCCAAATACACTTTAGTTACTTCTTTGCTCTTCCTCCTGTGACTGTGTTTCTGTCAAAGACCCACATTTCCATAGAGAGGGTCAACTTAGAACTACAATTTTACAGCTTGTTTGTTTAGGATGCAGGCAGACACTGTAGCTCTTATTTTCAGCCTCTTACTAGCTTTGTCTCTCACAGTGTCTGACTGTCCCTGTTAAAAAAAGCAACAACTGCTAACCTCTGCAGACAGAAAGCTAAAGTATAGTGTGAATTGGATCTTGAGAAAATGAATACAGAAGGGAACTGAACCCACACCTTCTAAGTCCCAAGTGAATGTCATAAGCAACTTTCCTCTCACTTACATCAAAAGCTTTCCCTTTCCTTATTTGAAGGCTACTACCCAAACTCCCCCAGGTAGTCAACAGCTACTTTTTCTTCCTCTAGCACAGCAGTTTTCAAACTATCTACTAAAGCAGAGGTTGTCAAGATCTGTCACAGATGGAATTAGGGATCACCCATTAGTGGACTTGCCAGGTCACAACAAGGAGAGGCCACAAACTCAACTTCAGAAGTGCTGAGGGAAGCAGTCATGGAATACAGCACCATATCCTACTACAACAAGCACGATTCAAGTTTTACCCCAAGGTACTAGGAAAAGTGGATAAAGGAACAGAAAAAGAAATGCAGCAAGTAGACTGCATGCTCTCCCAATTTTATATAGGGGAAGTAGATTCATCAACTAATCTACTAAGACTTCTGTCCTATGCTCACTTACTTGGGAGTAAGCCCCATGCATTTACTGTTGAGTAAACATGAACAGTCTGGGGCTAAAGAACTGTAGCATTGGCTTGGCATGCATTGAAAACTTTGGCTAAATCCTTCAAATATCTGCCAGCACTACAGCTGAGCAGCCTGAAGGTAAAAACAAGCTAACACATCAGAAATGTGGGGTCTTCTATAAGAAGAAGGAGGCGGTTTGGATTTATACTCCACCCTTCACTCATAGTCTCTGTAATGTACTGAGTGACGAGACGTGTTGAAGGCAACATGCTTTATTAGCGAGTACATCACAAGGCAAGGCAACGCGGGCTGGGTCCCAATTATATACATACCCCGAAACAACCCTCAGTCTGGCCAGGTCCAATCCTGGCCAGTTAAACTGCCCGCCAAAGATCTTGATCGGCGGAGTGCATTTGTGGAGCTACATCCGGGGACCAGTGGACTTCCACTGGTCACCTCCGTAGCATCCGATGTGTTGTACTTTCGGGACTGAAATGCAAGACACAACACTCCTCCTCCCCCTAGTTCAAGACACGAAGTCTTTCAAGTAGGCTGGCGCCCTGCGTTCCCGGGTCGACCTCCTCGAGGTTATTTGGGGAGTTGGAGCGGCCGCTGTGGCTGGCGAGGCGGCTGGTTCCTCATGGTGGGGTGACGCCGGAAAAGGGCTGTCCATCGCCTGTTGCTGAATCTCCTCTCTGGGGGGTTGCTCCCTCCGCTGTGGTGCTCTTCCGCTCGCATAGTCGGTGCGGCTGGCATAGGCTAGGCAGCTTCCGGGGGTGTTGCTGTTAGTACTCCCCTGCTTCCCGCCCCCCCAATCGCTGTCGGTTCTTCCGGCAATGTGCGACGGCGCATCTGGTCAATACGCCTCCTTAGGATCTGGCCCCCCTCTGACGAGACCTTGTAGGAGCGGGACCTGGTGACCCGCAGGACCCGGGTGACTAACCACTCCGGCTCGCTTGCAAAGTTCTCCGGCTCGCTTGCATCCGGTCAGGATGCAACCTGTCTAGCCTCGTGATCAACTTCTTTCCCATTAGTAACTTGGCAGGGCTTAACCCAGTGACAGGGTTGGGGGTGATTCTGTTATCAAATAGGAAGGCTGCCAGGCGGTGATCCCAATCTCCCTGTACAATGCGACCCAGGGCCTCTTTAGTGGTGCGCACCATGCGCTCTGCTTGGCCGTTGGTGGCTGGATGGAAAGGGGTGGACCGAATGTGCTGGATGAGGTACCAATTCAAGAACTCCTGGAATTCCCGGAGGTGAAAGCGGTCCCATTGTCCATGATGAGGGTCTCGGGAATCCCATGAGTGCAAAAGACCCTTTGCAAGGCTCTGACCGCTGCCACGGTGGAGGTTGAAGCTACAGGAATCACTTCCAACCACTTGGTGTATGCATCGACTAAGATAAAGAATATTTGGCCCTGGTATGGCCCCACAAAGTCTAGGTTTAACCGGGACCACGGCCTCCTGTTGGACTCCCAGTGGTGGACAGGAGCACTGGGCGGATCCGGTCGGGACTCTTGGCAGGGTTGGCACCTTCGAACCCACCCTTCTATCTCCTCATCCATCCCTGGCCACCATACATAGCTATGTGCCAGGGCCTTCATGCGTACTATCCCCGGGTGTGTTTCGTGTAGGGCTTCCAGCACTTGCTTCCGCAATGGGGGGGACCACCCCCTGCTACCCCAGAGAAGGTAACCCTTGTGCATGGACAGTTCTTCTCTGCGTGATGCGAATGCCCTGAATTCTGTGTCCAGTTTGCCTGCGGGCCACCCCCTTCCCACTCAGTCTAAAACTCGTGCGAGGATACAGTCTCTTCCCATGGCCCTAGCTACCTCAGTGGTGTGGAGGGGCCTCTCTGGTAGAGTCATCACATGGTGGGCGGGGGCGGGATCCGAGTCCATAGCAGGCAGTGGCAGGCGGCTGAGGGTGTCCGTGTGTCCCATAGTTTTGCCGGGGTGGTGGACCAGGGCATATGTGTATGAGTTGAGGAACTGGTTCCACCACAGGATGCGCTGTGACAGAATTCGCTTTGTCTGGCGGTCTGGAGCGAGGAGGCCCAGTAGCGGCTTATGGTCCGTGGCAATTGTGAAACGCCTACCATACAAGTAGTCATTGAATTTATTTCATTTCATTTTATTTAGTTTATATCCCGCCCTTCCCACCAAAGCAGCTCAGGGCGGCTCACAACACAAAAGTTCTAACATAGGATTAAGTTTTAAAATACATCCATTTACAACATTTAAACAATAAACCAGTAAAAACAGTAAAACAGTAAAACAAAGCCATTTACCAAGGTATCATACTACAGCCTTCTATTCAAAATTTTCAAGTACCGATCAGTTGTATGCCAACCGGAAGAGGACTGTCTTACAGGCCCTGTGAAACTGCCCAAGGTCCCGCAGGGTCCTCATCTCTTCCAGTAGCTGGTTCCACCAGCAAGGGGCTGTGAGTGAACAGGCCCTGTCTCTAGTCGACTTAAGTCGGGCCTCCTTTGGCCCAGGGATTGCAAGCAGGTTTTGAGAACTCGATCTCAGCACTCTCTGGGGAACATGTGGGGAGAGACGGTCCCTAAGGTAGACAGGTCCTAGGCCATATAGGGCCTTAAAGGTAATAACCAGCACCTTGTACTGAACTCGGTATATTATTGGCAGCCAGCGCAGTCCCCGGAGCCCCGGCTGGATGTGCTATCATCTAGGAAGCCCTAATAGCAGCCAGGCAGCGGCATTCTGCACTAGCTGCAACTTCCGGGTTCGGCATAGGGGCAGCCCCATGTAGAGGGCATTACAGTAGTCCAATCTTAAGGTGACTGTTGCGTGGATCACTGTTGCCAGATCATCATGCTCCAGGAAAGGGGCCAACTGCCTCACCCGCCTAAGATGAAAGAATGCGGACTTGGCAGTGGCTGCTATTTGAGCCTCCATTGTCAAGGAAGGCTCCAATAGTACCCCCAAGCTCCTGACCTTGTGCACCGTTGTCAGTGACACACCGTCAAAGGCTGGTAAGGGGATTTCCCTTCTCGGGCCACGATGACCCAGGCAAAGGACCTCTGTCTTGGCTGGGTTTAGCTTCAATCCACTCAGTCTGAGCCATTTAGCCACGGCTTGCAACGCCAGGTCCAAGTTTTCTGGGACACAGGCAGGCTGGCCATCCATAAGTAGATAGAGCTGGGTGTCATTAGAATACTGATGGCAACCCAACCCATACCCTTGGGCAATCTGGGCAAGGGGGCACATATAGATGTTGAACAACATCGGGGAGAGCACCGCCCCCTGAGGCACCCCGCAATCAAGCGTGTGTCTCTGGGACAGTTCACCCCCAATCGCCACCCTTTGTCCCCGACCTTCAAGGAAAGAGAAAAGCCATTGTAAGGCCAGCCCCTGAATCCCCGCGTCGGTGAGATGGCAAGTCAGCAACCGATGGTCGACCGTATCAAACGCTGCTTATAGGTCTAACAACATCAGTACCGCCGAGCCGCCTCGATCCAGATGCCGCTGAAGACCATCCACCAGGGCAACCAGCACTGTCTCCGTCCCATGACCCGGGTGAAAGCCGGACTGATGGGGGTCAAGAATGGAAGCATCCTCCAGGAAACTCTGTAGCTGCAATGCCACTGCCCTCTCAATGAGTTTACCCAAAAAGGGCAAATTCGAGACCGGCCGGTAGTGTGCCAATTCGGCCGGATCTAATGTTGATTTTTTTAAGAGAGGGTGGACCACTGCCTCTTTGAGGGGTGCTGGAAAATGCCCTTCCATCAGGGATCTATTTATGATATCCCGTACAGGATATCTAAGCTCCCTCTGGCAGGTTTTAACAAGCCAGGAGGGGCACGGGTCCAGATTACAAGTTATAGGGCGTGCAGATAGGAGGATCCTGTCAACTTCCTCCAGGTTGAGAATTTATGCACACCTGCTACTATTGCCAAGGCCTCCTTGTCTATCTGGGCATAGTTGCGCTCCACGAGGGTCAGGGTCCTCGAATAATAGGCCACGGGAACCTCCCTCCCGTCCGGGAGTTGGTGCCCCAGAACGGCGCCCACCCCGTACGGGGAAGCATCGCAAGCCAGAATCACTGGTAAGGATTCGTCAAAATGGTGGAGCACATCATTAGAAACTAGGAGGTCCCTGACTGCCTGAAAAGCGGCGGCCTGTTTCTTTTCCCAGACCCATGGGGCATTTTTATCAAGGAGCCTATAAAGCGGTTCTGCGATGGCCGCTTTGTGGGGCAAAAATGAATGATAAAAATGTAATAATCCCAAGAAACTTTGTAACTCCATCTTGCACATGGGGGCCAGGGCGTGGACAATAGCCCTGGTCTTGTCAGTCATCGGGTGGATTCCAGCAGCATCTACTGCAAACCCCAAGAACTCTACCCCCGACACCCCGAGGGAACACTTCTCCCGCTTTACTTTAAGTCCCACCGCCTGGAAACGGCGGAGTACCTCACACAGATGGCTGCTGAACTCCTCAGCGTCTGAGGCGGCGATCAAAACGTCATCAAATAATGGTTGCACTCCAAGGATCCCTTTGAGAAGAGAATCCATTATGCTCTGAAAAATCCCCAGAGCCACACTAACCCCAAATTGCAACCGCCGCATCTGAAAAGCTCCCCTGTGAGTCACAATGGTATGGGCTTCTGCTGTCTTGGCGTCCACCGGGAGTTGCTGGTACGCCTGGGCCAAGTCCAGTTTCCCAAAAACCTTAGAGCCCGCTAATGCTGCCAGTACGTGGCTGACCACCGGAACGGGGTATTGGTTGTCCTTAAGTGCCTTATTTATTGTGCACTTGTAATCAGCGCATATGCACACATCTCCATTCAGCTTCACTGGAGTGACTATGGGTGTTTCCCATGCAGCATAGGATACCAGTTCTAGCACTCCCTGGGCCGTGAGGCGGTCCAGCTCCGCTTCTATTTTTGGTTTAAAAGCGAACGGAACTCGTCTGGCCTTCAGCCTTATCGGTCTCACATGGGGATCGAGGGATAAGGTGATGGGAGGCCCCTTGTAGCACCCCAGGGACCCATCAAACACTTCTGGGAATTCCCGGCACACGTGCTCGAAATTTTGCATTCGCATCTGCTGCACCCCACTATTTGAATACCCAGCGGTCGAAACCAGGCCAGCCCCAGTAATGTGGTGAGCTGGCGTTTGACCACAAGAATGTCCAGCTTGCCCTTAAAGTTCTTAAATTCTACCCTTACAGTGGCCCAACCCAAAATCTGTACAGGGTTTTTTTGGAAGTCCCGCAGTATGAAGTCCGCCGGTCGCAGCCGGGGCCAGCCACGGGGACAAATTTTTCTTAGAGACTCCTCCAAAATTATGGAGATGGAGGAGCCCAAGTCCAGCTCCATTAGGCATGGAGCACCCTCGATTAAGACCTGACCTTATCTGGGGTGGTGAGGGGCAAGTTCATTACCTGAAGGCTAGTCAATGCAGTCGAGTAGGCATCGGTCGAGTCGTGTTTGGTGGACTGGCATCTGCGGGTGGCCTTGGCCTGGCAAGCCCGCGCTATGTGGCCCACTCTTCCACAGTTCCTGTGGTCCACGTTGCGATAGGGGCAGTCCCGGCGCTCGTGTGGATCCCCACAGCTGGCGCACTTGGTGTTGGCTGGTTGCTCTGTTGCTCGTGGCTGAGTGGGCACTCTCGGCCCCATCCCTGGTTGGCAACATAGCTGGTTTGCCTCCTCCTCCTCTGGGTTGCCCGGTGCCATCTCCTCCTGGTGGACAGCTTCCGCTCGCGGGTTGTTGTAAGCTTTGGTTGCTCTCTCAAACACGGTGGCTTCGTTGAAGGTGAGTTGGAGGGTGAGCTCTTCCTTTGTGAAGAGCTTTTGCTGCAGTCTTTCATCTCGGAGGCCCCAGACGAAGTGATGCCTCAGGGCTTCATCCAGCTTGTTGAAGCTGCAGTTCCCCACGATTTGGCGGAGCGCAGCCAGGTAGACGGCGGCTGTCTCTCCCGCCCCTTGATCCCTCTTGTGGAAGAGGAATCGGCAGCTGATGATGGAAGGCTGAGGCAAGAAGTGCCCAGTCAGGAATCTGACTATCTCCTCGTACGTTTTCTCCGTGATCTTCGCGGGGTCCGAGAGACCCTTTGTGATCTCGAATGTGGCCTCCCTGCAGACACTCAGGAGCACGTCTCTCTTACGGCTGTCATCTGTAATCATGTTCGCTCGTAGGTAGCAGTTGACCTGCTCCGTGTAGGTCTCCCACCTATCGGGGTTGGCAGGGTCGAACTCTGCAAGGTGGCCGGTCGTCATGCTTGGGTTAGCCATGGCGGCGGTGGGCGCTTCCGTCTCTCTCGAATGCATACCTTCTTCGTCTCCGGCCAGGTCAGCGAAGTCCCGCTTGGGAAGTTACCTGGCTAGAATCCCACCTTCGTTGCCACTGTAATGTACTGAGTGACGAGACGTGTTGAAGGCAACATGCTTTATTAGCAAGTACATCACAAGGCAAGGCAACACGGGCCGGGTACCGTTTATATAATACCCCGGAACAACCCTCAGTCTGGCCAGGTCCAATCCTGGCCAGTTAAACTTCCCACCACAGATCTTGATTGGCGGAGCGTATTTGCGGAGCTACATCCGGGGACCAGTGGACTTCCACTGGTCACTTCCGTAGTGTCTGCTGTGTTGTACTTTTGGGACTGAAATGCAAGACACAAGAATTGTTTACATACAATCTCCTTCCCTTCCTCTTCCCACAACAGGCACCCTGTGAAGTATGTGGAGCTGAGAGAGATCTTGAGAGAACTGCTTTGAGAGAACTGTGGCTGGCCCAAGATCACCCAGCTGGCTTCATGAGGAGGAGTGGGGAATCAAACCTAGTTCTCCAGATTAAGTCTGGCACTCTTAACCACTACACCAAACTGACTCTCACCAAACTGAATCTGGAGATCAGTTGTAATAGTGGGAGATCTCCAGCTACCATCTGGAAGTTAGCAACCCCACCACCAGAGGAGGATAAGAAGTAGTCAAACATGTTTTCATCATACCTTGATCTAGATCTGATAAAGCATTGCTTCCCCCAAATCTTGCTCTATTGCATTATATTTTTCACATTGCCCTAAATTGCCTCTGGAATCAATTTTTAGATGACACGTAGGGAATAAATAACAAATAATAGGGATTCCCTGATCAGTATGTTGTTATTTGACCGAAGCCTTTAAGATAGAGTGGATTATAAATGAAATAAAATTGGAACTGCAAACTTTAGTCAATGTATTGATCAATCATTTAAAAGTCTCGATTCCTCAACTAGGAAATTAGACAATTGGAAATGCTACACAAAATCTGTACATGGCAGATGCCAGCTTCGAGGATGTATTCCTCATAGGAGGGTTTGCTTCTTTTAAAAATGGTGCTTACTGTGACGCATGCAAATCATTTGACTGAAAGAAGGTGTGCTTTCTCTTTCATATTATTTTACTCACATGCAAATCAATGTAGATTTAATCAACTGACCAAATCAACTAAAGCACAGATGATTAAGAAGATATTGGTAGAAGATATTGGATTTATATCCCGCCCTCCACTCCGAAGAGTCTCAGAGCGGCTCTCAATCTCCTTTATCTTCCTCCCCCACAACAGACACCCTGTGAGGTGGGTGGGGCTGGAGAGGGCTCTCACAGCAGCTGCCCTTTCAAGGACAACCTCTGCCAGAGCTATGGCTGACCCAAGGCCATGCCAGCAGGTGCAAGTGGAAGAGTGGGGAATCAAACCCGGTTCTCCCAGATAAGAGTCCGCACACTTAACCACTACACCAAACTGGCTCTCCTGATTAAGAGACTGGGGTATCATCTTCTATGTGCCAGCCCCAAATAAAAAGTCCGAGGACTGAGACTGAAAAATGGGATTACAGTTTCCATCCTGGGAGCATTATCAAGTGTTCAGGAAAGGCCCAGAGGGGTTTCTTTGCTGCATCAGGAGAGGTGGGAAGGATCAGGCCAGTAGTTACCAGAGGCAGGGGGGGTCCAGGCTCCACCAACCAACCCCCTGTTCCACCTTTCTGGCCACTCCAATCAGTCCCTGTTGCTCACCACCATTGCTCTGAACAATGCTGCTGGCCATTGTCTCTGTCCTGGGCAGCAGAAGGGAAGGTGGGCAGAGGAGGGAGGACTTGCAAGGCTTTATGATCTCCCCAAAGGCGGCAGCAGTTTTGCTGCTCCTGTTCAGGATTCCCTCTCCCTTCCTTTACCCCAATCCTCATATTTTGTCTTTTTGATTGACTGGGGCTGATGCACTCATAGCTGAGTCAGAGGCCAACTTCTCCTTGGATCTGCAGCTGTGGTTGAGGTTTGCCAACTACACGTTTGGAAATTCCTGAGGATTTGGGGCATGGAGCCTGGAGAGGCCAGGATTTGAGGTGGTAGGGATGCAAAAACATTAAATCTGTGCTCTGGGTCACTAATTAAATTAAGCCTTCCAGTGCTGACAACCTTGACCCCCCTAAACAAAAAATCCTGCCAGTAGCCCCACCAAATTTGAAATCTTGGTTATGGCCCTGAGAAGCACTGTAGTATGAGGGAGGAGAAGGAAGGGTTTTCCATCCATTTTCTTGAAGTGGGTGATGGGGACAACACCAAATCCATCCTTACAGTTTCCAGCTCCAGGATAGGAAATACTTAGAGACTTTATGGGTGGAGTCTCAGGAGGGTGAGGTTTAAGGAGGAAAGGAACTTCAATGGGATATAGTGCCATAGAATCCATCTTCCAACCATCCATTTTCTTCAGGTGAACTGATCTGTTGCCTGGAGATCAGTCATTAACAGATCTTTAGCCACCACCTGGAGGTTGGCAACCATACAAACCCCTTCTCAACATCCCATGGTGTCAAACCTGGCATCCACCAGGCCCAATGGCTCTGTGGACACCTCTGTAAAGATCTACACTCCAGTCAGCTGATCAATGCCTGATGCCTTTTCACAGCCTTCTACCCTGGCAATCAGCTGCTTATGGAGTTGAGAAAGAAGAGCTACAGGAGATATTGTTCCAAGACTGCTGTGGTCCCTAATGGGCTTGGCCAAACTCCCCTAGGGTTTCTGAGCAGAGGGAGGCCACTGGGTGTAGCCCAGATTTGACTTTTAAACAGCTTGAGAAAGCCAAGGAAGAAGAAAATGAGATTGGGTTTATACCTGGACCTTCCTTTGGCATCTCTGGGTGGCTTACAATCTCTTTTCCTCCCCACAACAGACACCCTGTGAGATAGATGGGGCTGAGAGAGCTCTTCAAGAACTGCTCTTGAGAGAAAAGCTGAGAACTTGTGGCTGACTCAAGGGTTGATTCCGCATTTGGCATTTGCCTCCCTTTTGCTCCGTGGTTGTTCCACGGGGGCATGATTTCCCGATTTCGCACTAGAGGATTTCTCCCGGATTCAATTCCCGATCTGTTCCATGCGTTCTGATTCCGCATTACTGCTGCTCCCAGAGTTTCCCCCACAATCGAAGCAATTTTCCCCTCCCTCATACATTTCCCTTTTTTTTAAACACGCATGCGTGTTTGCGTTACAATGCGATCGTCTTTGTTTGTGTTACAACGTAATGCCAGAGGCATAATACTGGCAAAGTCACGTGTTTTCCTTTTGCCCTGCCATTGGCAGGTTATCTAAGCCCCGGGCAATCTGAGTCAGCAATCCACCATTTTTATCACACATGCTGAATGTTAAGCACAGTTTTCCATTAAAAGCTATAACAAATTACAAATAGATGCATGAAGGTGGGGGGGGGAGATTTATGCCGAGGGGGTTAAGGGAGAAAGTTTCCCCAACCTATCAAAAATATAAACCTATAAACATAATCAAATTCCCGTTCCCGTTTGAGGCCATATGGGGGGGGGGGGTTCCGATAAAGGTGGCAATTGCGCATCTTTAAAGTAGTTTGTGTAACATTGCTATTTATTTAGTTGCGTTGTAACGATCTTATTTGAAAAAAAAATTATAATAGTCAGGAGTGATTTAATCAGAGGGGGGAAGTAATCACAATGCAATGACACATTATCAAAATCAAGTGGAATACCATAAAGAATGGGGGCAAGTGGAAGGAAGGGATGTATTCAGTAAAAGAAAATCGCGTTACATCGTTATATATTTTTCGTGTTGTAACGCGAAACGTGATTTGTTTAAAAAAAATTACTTTATTTCAGGAAAATATTGGATAATTTTCAAAGGAAGTAAAATTAAGGAAGCATGACGAAATAACTGGCCAGAATCATGGGCATGGAGTTATGTGTGTGTGTTCTACTGATGCGAGAAGTTTGACAGCGCATTGGCTGTCTTTATTTGTTGCATTTGGAACCAATCATATTTATTGTTCAACTCTTCAGCAGTTTTCAATTCTACTTTGCCACTTTGTATTTTTAATAATTGATTATATGACAACCACTTTTCTTCACCTATTTCAGCTGTTATTTTTATTACTTCAGCCGGCACTATCCATAACGGTTTTCTCTCATCCCCATATTTCTTGTACTTCGTCCATGTATTTAACAAATTATTTCTTATATAACGGTGAGAGAAAAAAAGTCCATCTTCTTTTTTCCATAATACAAATACGCGTGCCAGCCAAATTTATTTCCGTGACCTTCCAACACTAAAATCTTTTTGTTTAACAACGTTATCCATTCTTTTATCCACACCAAACAAACTGCTTCCTGATATAATTTTAAATTCGGTAGTTGAAATCCACCTCTCTCTCTTGCATCTGTAAGAACTTTCATTTTAATCCTTGGTTTCTTCCCATCCCACACAAATTCTGAAATTTTCCTTTGCCATTTATCAAATTGTTTACTTCTTTCACAATGGGAATAGTTTGAAACAAATACATTATTCTTGGTAGGATATTAATTTTAATTGCAGCAATTCTACCCAGCAATGACAAATTAAGTTTGTTCCATTTTAACATATCTTCATCCATTTTATTCCATAGCTTCTCATAATTGTTTCAAGAGTCACAATATTTGTAATAATTGTAATATTTCAAGAGTCATTATAAACAACAATGGGAAAAGCGGACAACCTTGTCTTGTGCCCTGTGCCTATCACTTCTTCTGTAAGATCTGCGTTTATACATAGCCTTGCACATTGTTCAGTGTATATTGCTTTTAACATTCTAATAAAGCTTTCTCCCAATTCCATCCATAAAGTCCCAGTTTAAATTATCAAATGATTTCTCTGCATCTGCAAAGAATAATACTACTTCATTTTCTGGATGTCTTTCATAGTATTCTACAATATTTACAACAGTTCTGATATTGTCTCTTATTTGCCTCTTGGAAAGAAACCCTGCTTGATCTTCCTTTATAAAATTTATCAAATGTTGTTTAAGCCGTTCTGCCAAGATTCTTGTATATATTTTATAGTCATTATTTAATAACAAAATTAGTCTATAATTTTTTACATTCGTGACATCTCTTATCTTCCTTTGGTATCAACGAAATAACAGCTTCCTTCTATGTGTTTGATATTTTCCCTTTTATTCTTACCATGTTCATCAACTTCTGCAATTTCAATGTTAACTCATCTTTAAAGGTTTTAAAATATTTAACTGTATATCCATCCAGCCCAGGTGTCTTTCCATTTTTCATTGCATTAATTGCAGCCTCATCCATCTTTTCTTTCTGTATTTTAACACCTTTAAACAACTTGGCGTAATACTTAAAAATTCTTTTTATTCCCTCCTGATTAACCACCTTTCTTCCATCTACCACAATTTTATTAATAATTTTATTTTCTCTTTTTTTCTTCAGTTGCCAAGCCAAATACTTTCCAAATTTATTTGTTCCCTCAAAAGATTTCTGCTACAGTCTTTTCAAATTCCATTCCAATTCTTTATTTAACAAATGTCTCATTTGCGTTTGTAATATTGTAATTTTCCTTATAATTTTCTTTTTCCCTGGCCTTTTACTCAACTCCCCTTCTTTTTTCTTTATTTCACTCTGAATACCAACAGCTGTTTTTCTTTTGTTCTCTTATCTTTATTATTCAAGGTAATCAATAATCCTCTCATTACTGCTTTATAGGCATCCCAAACCGTCTAAAATTCCATATCCTCTTTATCATTCACTTGAAAGAAAGCTTTAGTTTCATTTTCTAGGTGTGTCACTATTTCTTTATTCTGTAGTAAATCTTCATTCAATCTCCATCTTCTCAATTTCTTAGACAATTTTGTAATCCACATTATTGGGTTGTGATCAGCCCCAATTTTGGGTAAAATCTCTATTTTCCTTGTTATAAGACCTAAATCTTTAGTGCCCCACAACATGTCAATTCTGGAAAAAGTTTTATGTCTTGCTGAAAAAAAGGTATAATCCCGCATCTCAGAGTTAAATTTCCTCCATATATCCTCCAAACATCTATTGGTAGATTATTTTTCTTGGCATAGAGTGAGTTCACTCTATACATATAGTCATACATATTTTTAGTCTCTTCAGGATCTTCCTCTAAAAATTCTGCAATTATTTTTATTATATACTCTTTCAAGTCACCATCTTCCTTTTCAGGTATTCCTCTCAGACGTATCTGAGTCTCCATCCATTTGCAGTCATGGAGTGTCACTTTTTCTTGTATTTTCAACAAGGTGGAGTCATGTATTTTTATTCTCCCTTCTACCTCCTGCACTTTTTTAGATGTTTCCTCTGTCTCCTTCCTGAGATCTTCCATATCTTTTTTAATTTCTTCTATAATTTCTTTTTTTGATGCAGTTATCATCTCTTTCATACCTTTCATCATTCTAGCCTCTATTGCCTCTAATTGGGTCTGCATTTTCTCCAATGAAGAGGCTCTTGTATGGCCTTGCTTGTGTTCTGACATTTAAAAACACCGAATATCTCACCAACTTGAACTTTAACTATCCAGTTCTAAAGATTAGAGCTTGCTTTTTACAACAAGCCTAATCTCGCCGTCCTCAGAGCTTCCCAGACCAAAATATTAATTTTTAAAGTTTTTAAATCCTTCAAAATGGTGATTGCAACTTTTTACTGCTCTCTGCAACTTTTTTCCCCTTTTTCTTTTAAAGGTTTCTAAAGACTTCCGGAGGAGGAAAATGTCGAGCTGAGCTGCTTCCCACAATGGGAGCAGGCTGGAACTTCTGTTCGGGGTAGTGGAAGGCAAATTAATGCCTACTGCCTACTTTTTCTCAGTTAGAGATTAGTCCAAGATATGCACAAGAAACTTAGAGGAGATTTACCTTGGCTAAAAGGGAGTCCGGGGGGGGGGGTGCTCCTTTGAGGGGTCTTCTGAGAAGAGTTGCATTTTCATCATCTGCAGAAGTTCGACATAAACTCGTCAGAATCCTAATCTTCTTGGACTTTGTTAAACATCTAAAGCTACGCAAGAACGATGTGAATCTGGATAACCGGTAAGAAGGTACAGATTATTATCTTTCATTCCGGGACTATTTGCAGTTAAACAGAATAAACTCAGAAGGTGGGAAATGGAAATCTAGTAAGCTTGGAAGAAGAAGGGAGGAAGAGGTGAAATTTGGACTTTGTAAATTTAAAGGACAGTGCTAAAAAGTGGAAAGGAATTTATTGTTTGGTCTACTTGCGGTTTTGAAAAAAGAGCACCATCGTCACAGACCTGCAGCATATGCAATCAACACAGGAAGTACGTCAAGCATCATGAGATCTCCTTACCAGTGGAAATGGGATTTGGTGGCAAGTAAAGCAGGAAGCAGAGGAAGAAAAGCCTACTCTAGGATTATAACACCATTGAGAAACATCGGCAGCCATTGCTTGGAGGTCAGAATTAAAATAATGTTTTTAAAGTATTCAGGACATTAAAAATTGTTGGAATTGATTGAGATTATAAGAGGATAAATACTATTGGACATATTGTTTGTAATGGACCAGCCTCCTGCACGATTTAAAGGGCCCCCTCCCCCATGTCCCCCTTGCTATGGGGCTGTGGCTGACCCAAGGCCATTCCTACAGCTGCAAGTGGAGAGGAGTGGGGATTGGGAATCAAACCCAGTTCTCCCAGATAAGACTCTGCACACCAAACTAGCTCTACACCAAACACGACACGACGCTGTGCAAGCACTAGTCGTTTCCGACTCTGGGGTAACGTTGCTTTCACATTTTCACAGCAGACTTTTTACGGGGTGGTTTGCCTTCCCCAGTCATCTACACTTCCCCCCCCCCCCCAGCAAGCTGGGTACTCATTTTGCTGACCTCACAAGGATGGAAGGCTGAGTCAACCTCGAGCCGGGTACCTGAAAACCCAGCTTCCGCCAGGGATCGAAGTCAGGTCATGAGCAGAGCTTAAGACTGCAGTACTGCAGCTTTAACACTGCGCCACAGGGCTCTCTGAGGGGCCTGTAAATACTAAAAAATTTAGAAAATTACCATTTTAGTTTAGGGTCTGACCCTCATCATGTCTTAATCTATCTCTGGACCCCAAGACTACTTTTTAACTACTTTCCAATTTTTCATCCTCTTGCACTCCTCAGGGTAGGAATTTTGCACAGGGAAACCAGCCCTTTTTCTTGTGGTATCCCCCCACCCCCACCCCGCGTCATGATACTGCATTTTAAAAAACTATTTTTTTAGGCTTTTTTTTTTGCGTTTCTATATTTGAGGTTTGACTGTATTTTATTACATTTATGTTCATTGTCCCATGAACCTGATGGTTGAGCCAGTGACATGTAAATCCAAGATAGACAGACAAACGGATCAGTCAAAGGACTCTACCATTCCCTTTCCTCTGCTCCAAAGTATCTGGGTCATGTTTTTTACAAAGAAAGGAAGGACAAATAGCAGGACAAGTGCCTGGTTAGGAAACCTCGAACCACGCAAGCCACTGAGTATGTGTGGCCCTTTGCCGCTACCGGGAGAGAGCAGCAGCCGGAGAAAGAGTTGCGCCCTACTTTGCGCAAGCGCAAAAACTCAACCTCGCGGGCATCCACCACAGACGTAAGAAGGTACATGGAAGCTACATAACGGCGTGAGAAAGTGCACTACTCTGGGAGGGGAACAATTTCCCGCAAAAATTAACTTCCACCTTTTTTGCCCCTCACAGAGCCGCCTACAAAAAACATCGCGGGCTGTTGTAGATTATTATACGTTAGGCAAACTCTTCCTAGATTATTCTTTTCGAATATATACATATACACAAAGATAATTCAGTCTACGTGGTACAGCCCACTTAAGTTTCACCAATCATAAAATAGGATCTCTAGTCATCATCAGTAACCAGGTAAAAGAAGATGATTTTCACCCATGCAAAATGGTAGCTTTCAATGACATCATAGAGACGCTATTTCGACGGAGGTCGCGAACAAATCGGATTAGATTTGTAGCAAATCCGGTCAATCGCTGGCAAGCGATCCCGCGATAGGCATATGCTGCAACCAATGAACTGTGGCCAAATAATTACGGCCTCGAAAAAAGGGAAGCAGGAACCAATGGGAACCGAGGTAGGTGTCCATTTTCACCAATCGCTTCTTAAGATTTGGACTCCACCCCCCCCAAGAATGGGTGTCAACGGGGGAGGGGGAAGAGAAAGATGCTTAGAGTCCTGTTGCTAGGGCAGCCTTATGTGAGAGCGAGCGGGCTTGGGGGCTACTTTTGTGGGCCTTGTCACTACGATAGCCCAGGTCTGTGTGCCTTTCTTTCCTAAAAGTACCTTGTAGTCCCTCCGGAGACATACATACTTTTCTCCCATTAGGAACTCCTGTCCAACTGCACCCCCTCTTCGTCCTCCCTTGTTTGGGACCATTCTCAAATCTCTGTATAACGTCCTTCTCCTTTAGCTAAGGTTTCAATTTAATACACAGACCAGTTGCTGTTTTCCCTCCCGTCAGCTTCCCCCATCCCAGTCCTCATTTATCCTGAAGGTCAGTGCAGACCATGGTGAAGCTGGCTGCCAAGTGCATCGTGGCAGGTGAGTTCCTGGCCGCCTTGGCAGCATCCTTAGATTGTATCAGTTTAGGGCCAAGACATGTCAGGGAGTTGAACTGGGGTAAGAGAACCTGCGTTCCTCATAAATAGCTGGTAGTCGTAAGGATTCAGTCTGCAAGCATACTTGTCGGTTGGTCATTCCTGTTGCATGTGGTGAGAATTACTTCTAAAAGAACATGATTAGAATTGGGTTGTATAAGCATACTCCACCAGTTAATTTTATGATCTGTGAAAGTGAGAATATGTATGCATCAGATAGCGGCAGTCTTTCAAGCACCCACGCAAGAAGCAAGAAAATTCTATCGGTCTGCATTCCAGTTATTCTGATGTCCTGAGTCAGATTTGACCTTCCATTTCCAGATTTAAACTTCTCATCCCAGATGCTGCTTTTGCCATTCTAATTTTTAGTTTTGTTTCAGTGCTGTTGTCATTTTCAGTAGCCTTGAGGTCCTTTGGATGGGAAGATGGCATGTGTTTTTAAAAAAAAATAAGTTAACTCTAGGGGTAAAAAATTATTACCTTATCTAGGGGTTTCCTTATCAGATTGACCCCTATGTTTAAAGGCAAAGATCTTTGGTAAAATCATGGGTCTGAGTTGGTCAGGAGAAAGTCAGGCATTTAATTATTTTAAAATAAATGAAAATGAGAGGAAAAGTAGGCATTGGTTGGGGATACTTACAGGAATTTAAGGGCCGAGATTCTTGTTTTGGGTTAGGTGGGCCAGATGCCAGAATACTGCTAAGGATTTGAACTGCTGTATTTAATAAGTCAACAGATTCAAAGTTATTGCTAGCTATTTGTCTATAAGTGAAGTTTGGTAGATTATTTTTTAGATATGAGAAAGAATAGAACAGAATAGAAATATAATAGAACAGAACAGAAAGCTCCAAGGGAAGACCAGTGTTGTGGTTTTAACACATGACAAAAGTATAGAATGTTTCTCTAGAATCTATTCCACATCGGAACATTTTTAAAAAGAGGGAAAAACTTTATTTCTACAGGTAGGACAGCTCATAAAGTAAAAACCAAAAGAACAGCATAAGAATAATCAATATTAAACCAATCCATTTGATTTTCATGGTTATTGAAAATATACACAATTAATGATTTTGCTTCTGAAATGCAGGGGTAGTAAAAAATGTTCAGGTTATTTTCTTCCTAGTGAGAGAGTATGAGCTCATCTTCTCAAGGTACACCAGTCCTGATGAGGGTAGAGTTCTCATATCCATTCCATATTTTGAAATTGCACGTGGAAGATTTTTCTCATATTTTTCCCTGTTTGCATGGATGAATAGCAGGAATCCTCACTGGACAAAATGGGAAGATGTAATTGTCTAATTTGGGCCTTTGGTGCTGATACAGAATTCCCTTCACCCAGCTTGGAAAATGTTGATGCCTAAAATCTTGTTAGTTCCTTAAAATGATTCTTACGATCAGTGTGAGTTAGTGTGAGCTAGCTCACAGTTTTTTAGCTTCCAGCTCATACATTTTTGTCTTAGCTCAGGAAAAATGGCCCCAGAGCAAACGAATTGATGCAGTAGTTCACAACTTTAATGTGAGCAGCTCACAAAGTAGAATTTTTGCTCACAAGACTTCACAGTCCACAAGACTCCACGGTCTTAGAGGGAGCATTGCTTATGATGCCTAGATGTTTGAAATATTTTTCCAGACCATGAAGTGTTAGGTTCAGAAAGATGATGTGATTGTTTAATTGCCACTGAACTGTTTTTGTTTTAGCACCCTGGATCTGTTGTCTTAAATCTTTTTTTCAATTATGAACAGCAGATCACATCTCCAAAGCTATACTAAATGTTGCCTGGAAAAAATAAAACATTGGGCAAATTGGAAGAAGCAAAAGAATGGATAAATAGTAGGATATAAAATAGTTAAAGACGTTAAAGACCTACAGAATTGTTTGCAGCTATTTAAACACTGAGTATTAGAAGCACTCAAGTCGGTTTTGTGGGGTGCCCAAATCTTGGTTTGTATCTTCTATCAAAACAAAGTTTTGACCAATATGAGTTAGACCTGTCAGTAGGAACCAGCACTGCAAAAATTTGAGGACTGCATGCATCCTGGTCTCATGCAGAACTTGGGTAATTGTAATTTTTCTGAGATCACAGAGAAAGAATGAAGAATGGCTTGTTTCAATATAAAGAACAGGTTAAATAACTTGTACACCAGTCTCTAAGTCTTGTTCTCAAACTATCTAAGTTCGTGTAATCATAGGGCAAGTCCTCAAACTACCAGTTCCTAACACTATTAAATATAAGAACATGTTTCTATGTTGTATGTTCTGTCAGTACAGTTAAGTGTTCCTAAACCTGCATGAAGTGGACTGTACATTTTATTGAGGGAGTCTTTCAGTCTGTTTTAAACTATATGAAAACCAGTGAATTAATTGGAAGAAAGCAGTTGGGGGCCTGTAAAGAATCATGGAAGGGGAAAACCATGTGGATGTCATTGAAAGTTTCCATTTCTTTAAGGGTTTGAACAGACTGATTTGTTCTGCCTCACTCCTTTTCCCTTTAACTGACATACAGCTGTTCTCAGCAATCTTGTCCCTGGAGCCTGTTTAATCCTTATCATGCCAGTTTTAAGGTTTTTATTCCAACATCTCCCCTTTGTTGAATTTTTATAGTCTTGTTTTCCTGTATGCCTAGGGAATCCCCCATGCTAAGGGAGACACTATCTTGTCTGTGGGTGGCCCAGTTTAATGCTTTTGTCATCATAAGTGGAGGCAGCTCCTCTTTCTATACTGGATATAGAAAGAGGCTGTGGATCCATGAGGAATCATGTTAGTTTATAAAATTATGTTTTTTCTGCATATCTGGAATGTTCCCTAAGTAGGCACTTACCTTGTCTGTAGATGGGCCGCTGTGTGGCTTTCATTCTCTGTTCAGGGGCTAGCTAGTTTACTTAGGCTTGCTATTCCCCAAGTCTGGGTGGGGGATCCCCTGGTTTTGCAGGCTTCTCCCCACTGCCAACCCTGCAGGAAGCTCTGCCCTAACAGCCACAATGTGACTTTAGATCTCAGGCAGGTTCAGAAGCTTGCAGCTGCTTCTGTTTTGGAAGGTGTGTATGTGCCTTTAAATCTCAGTGAGACTGAAGCTGCAGGGGGGGGGTGAGCAGGAAGAACCATATGTGTGTGTGAGAGAAAGAGGAAGCCAGAGAGCCCAGTCTCTCTGTTTGTTTTGCATTCCTTTTAGAAGCTGTAATAAAAGGAATAGTAAAGAGTTAACCAGAACCTGAGCATGAGATAGAGGAAAACTTCACCCCCTAGACTCTTTCCCTCTCTGTAAGTTGGTTGAAATACAGCAGATTGTTACATTCAGCAACTCCGGTGAGTAAACCTATCTATACCATTGCCACAGAGAAATCACAAAAATGTGGGTATGCAAACTGTTTATTTTGGGTGCTTTGTGAGTGTGTGTGGTCACTTTCATTTTAATGGAAGTGCAGTTGCTGCGGAACCATTTGAATGCAAAAAAGAGGAGGAAATGAGGACTGTATTCAGGGGAACTGTACTGCTGTATTTTTATTTGTTTATTTTTAGGAATGGGAAAGACCTCCAGCTCCACACCCAAAGTCCCCAGATATTTCCTGAGTTGGACCTGGCAACCCTAAGTTTATTATTAGATATAGCAACTAGGAAGGGTGTAATTAGGCAGGTGATTAAAAGTAGTATGGGGGTGGTTAGGTAGGTTTTAATGAGGCCGGTGTTAGTTGTGGAGAGTGAGGTTGCTAGTTTGATATTGGAGGTCTTTGTTATTGTAATGGAAGGCAAAAGTAGTATAGTCAAATTATAGCAAAGGTTTTTTTTTCTGTTGTAATACAGGTGATCCAGCAGTGGGAAAGAGTGCCTTGGTCCAGATGTTCTGCAATGATGGGGCTCATTTCCAGAAAAACTACACATTGGTGAGCTTTGAGCATTGGTGAGCCTTCAGTAACCAGGGAATTGACCAGAGGGAACTTTATCAATACAAAAGTATGTATAACATTCTTCCCATGGGACTGGATAAGCAGTGCCAGGTATCTTGGAGTTATTTCAGAGAAACTAATCTGAATGGTTACAAGCAGTTGTCTTCATCTAGGCCAGAACAAAGTTTGAGTCCAGTGGTACTTTTAAGACCAACAAATTTGTATTCAAGGTATAAGCTTTTGTGTACAAGCACACTTCTTCAGGAAGTATGCTTGCACATGGAAACTTATTCCTTAATAATAATAATAACATTTAATTTATACCCCGCCCTCCCTGCCGAAGCAGGCTCAGGGCGGCTCACAACATAATATAAAATACAAAGATTACATAATAAAACAATAATCTACAACATTATACAATTTCCTTAAAATTCTCTTAAAACTATCTAATTAAAACCAACAATTTCATATGATCATACTCGGTGCTACATTTTCAAAATTTCCGATCTTACTCATATACAGATTTTATCATAATAACGGTACAGCTGAATCTGCATTAAGAAAAAGCCAGCTGAAAGAGGGTAGTCTTGCAGGCCCTGCGGAACTGGGCAAGACTCCGCAAGGCCTGCACCTCCTCTGGTAATTGATTCCACCAGTGGGGAGCCATGATTGAGAAGGCCCTTTCCCTTGTGGTTTTCAGTTTGGCCTCCTTCAGCCTGGGGATTATCAGTAGATTTTGTGAACCTGATCTCAGCACCCTCTAGGGTACATATGGGGCGAGATGGTCCCTCAGTTAGACAGGTCCTCGGTCATATAGGGCTTTAAAGGTAATGACCAGCACCTTGTAATGGATTCGGTACACAATTGGCAGCCAGTGCAGCTCCCGCAGCTTCGGCTGTATGTGCTCCCGCTTAGGGAGCCCTAATAACAGCCTGGCTGCCGCGTTCTGCACCAGCTGTAGTTTCCGGGTTCGGCACAAGGGCAGCCCCATGTAGAGGGCATTACAGTAGTCCAACCTTGAGGTGACCGTTGCATGGATCACTGTTGCCAGATCGTCATACTCCAGAAAGGGAGCCAACTGCCTCGCCCGCCTAAGATAAAAAAAGCGGATTTGGCAGTGGCTGCTCTCTGGGCCTCCATTGACAGAGAAGGTTCCAGTAGCTCCCCCAAGCTCTTGACCTTGTGCGCCATTACCAATGGTGCCCTGTCAAAAATTGGTAGGGGGATTTCTCCTCCCAGACTGCCACAACTCAAGCAAAGGTCCTCTGTCTTCGCTGGATTCAACTTCAGCCTGCTCAGCCTGAGCCATCCTGCCGCAGCCTGTAACACCAGGTCCAAATTTTCTGGGACACAGCCAGGCCGGCCATCCATCAGTAGATAGAGCTGGTGTCATCAGCATATTGATGACAACCCAGCCCATACCTCCGGGCAATCTGGGCAAGGGGACACATGTAGATGTTAAACAACATTGGGGAGAGGACTGCCCCCTGTGGCACCCCACAATTAAGTGGATGCCTCTGGGACAGTTTTCCCCCAATCGCCACCCTTTGTCCCCGACCGTCCTTAAATAAAGCTTTGTTGGTCTTAAAAGTGGCACTGGACTCAAACTTTGTTCTGCTACTTCAGACCAACATGGTTATCCACCTGAATGTATCTTTAGCTAGGCCAGTTTGCACACCTACCTGGACAATGATTTATGTGTGTGTTCAGGAAGACCAGAATTGTCTCCCCCCCACTTCAATTGCTGATGTAAGGCAACATATGCAAAAGCCTGATTGGTAATATTTTTTTTTTTTGGGGGGGGGGGTTAGGAGAAAGAGGCATGTTTGGTGTAGTGGTTAAGTGTGTGGACTCTTATCTGGGAGAACCGGGTTTGATTCCCTCTCCTCCACTCGCACCTGCTGGAATGGACTTGGGTTAGCCATAGCTCTGGCAGAGGTTGTCCTTGAAAGGGCAGCTGCTGTGAGAGTCCTCTCAGCCCCACCCACCTCACAGGGTGTCTGTTGTCAGGGGAGAAGATATGGGAGATTATAAGCCGCTCTGAGTCTCTGATTCAGAGAGAAGGGTGGGGTATAAATCTGCAGTTCTTCTAATAGAGGAAAGGTGCTTATTGAAGAGGATTGTCAGCCAAATAAGCATGTCAGCCAGAGCCTAAAATATCTTGAGCCTACTCTAATGAATAGATCACACTTTCTGTGAACCAAGTCTTTTTTTTATTTCCCAGCCAAGGTTTTTTTTTTCCAGGGCTAGTCCCTGACATCCAGTTTTCAGATTTTGAGAGTTTTTATGACAGAAGAAAATTTGTCATTTGGAGGTGTTATAAGGGTGATTTAAAAGACCTGAAAGGGCTCTGTTGGCCTCAGGCTAGCATAGTATGAAAATAAAGTGACTTTCTCTGAATCTTGCTGACATGTTTTCCCTATTTGGGCTGACAGACAACAGGAGTGGAACTGCTGGTGAAGACAGTACCTGTCCCAGAAACCAGTGATAGTGTGGTAAGCTCAGCTGTGATTTAAACAGAGGGTTTTAAAACAAACAATCTTGAAGAGATTTTTTTCCCATTGACTTTGCGGGAGTAGACCTCATTCAGTTAGATGAGGGTGCATTAAATTATATGTGAAACCTTGGTGTTGACAATGTGGGAAAATGAAACATCTGATGCATTCCCAAAAGCTTTATGCTCATTTAGGGACAAAGAAGGATGTACAACTAATCTTACTGTGTTTTTTTAAAACTAAATAGCAGCTGTGGAAGCCCTAGATCTGATCCAGCACATGAAGGGAAGAGGTTTAACTCCCCCCCCCCACACTCACCGCTTGCCATTTTTGCAATCTTAATTGCCAGTCTCTTCCTCTCTATCATGGAGCTGATTTTTTCCTGTAAAGCAAACATATGGAAAGTATAAGTATTACCCGTTGGCATTCCAATGGCTAGTTTTCATATGGAAGGAGCTGATGATTGTGGGAGCAGAAACTGTATCTAATGGTATACGCATCAAAGCCTATGGGCTGCATAGCCAACCTAGGAAGACTTTGCCCCTGTGCAGATCATTGGTGCTGTTACCCTGTGGCTAGTCACTAATGAGTTGGTTATTGCCGTGGAGGAGATGAGAGATAGGGAGAGAATGGCGCATAGGTCTACCTCAGATCATGGGGTGTGCCTTCAATGTTTACAAAGTAGTAAATTTTATGCCTGCAATTGCTCTCTAGATCACATACACTGCTAAGTCATTGTTCAGAATCCGTTCTGAACACATGGGTTCATATCCGACAATCACTGTGCCTTTGAAGAATCATGGTTTAGAGTAGTGCATATAGGTTACATGCAGAAGGTCTCTGGTTCAATCCCCAGCAACTTCAGTTAAAGGATTTCAGGTAGCAAGAGTCTGAAAATATTTTTCTCTGCCTGAAACCCTGGGGAACCACTGCCAGTTTAGAGTAGATAATACTGAGCTAGACAGGCTGGAGTTGTGACTTAGAGGCAGCTTGGTATGTGTCTTACAGGCCACTACTTTAGTAGCTTTTGGGGGAGGGAGGCTTTTTCTGCCACCTCTGCATTGGCTGGAGAAATTTACTACTTTACTTCAGTGTAGAAGATTCTGTAGCTTTATATTACTTTTCCTTCTGCTTTCAGGAACTTTTCATCTTTGACTCAGCAGGCAAGGAACTGTTTTCTGAGATGCTAGATAAATTGGCAAGTACAACATAAAAGCCATCATTCAGCAGAGAAGCTGTGAAGCAAACCTAACCCCTGCATCCTGATTAAAGCTTGGGCAAGAACACAGAATAACAGTTTTTGACTGCCTTTTTCACTACTGCTACTTTTTTAACTTTAGAGCTCAAATCAAAGCAAAAGAAAAATGTATTCACTTAAACTGATGTTACCATTAAGTATTTTCATGGGGAAAGGCTAGCATTTCTGCCCAGCACCTGGAGCAGCATTGGAAAAGCTGAGAAAGGATGTATGGGGGTGGGAGCCAGTCCCCTAAAATAAGAGTGGGCAAAATGGGGTCACAGACCAGCAGAAAACCTGGGGCTTGTTGGTTGCTGGGAATTACTGCTACAGCACCAACCCTAAATCAGACTTTTCCCTGCAGCCACTGTGGCCGGACCTGCCTGTCCCGCATTGGTCTTGTCAGCCACCAGCGAGCCTGCAGCAGACGTGGACTATTGCACCCTTCTTAAATCTTCGTTCGCGAAGCCAAGCCGAGAGAGAGAGAGTTGGACTAGATAGACCTAAGTCTGCTGCTGCAGGCAATTTTTACATTCTTAAGCAAGAGTGTGTATTCTGTATAACAACACAGATTACTTATGTCTTAACTGTAGAGACTCTTATTTATTCCGGTCCTTCAAATTTCAAACACGCTGGTGGATTTCAAGGGTTTTGCTTTTTTTTAACTTGGGATTTTTTAGCATGTAGACTGCAAAATTGAAGTCAGTCGACCTTGGCCCTGAACATTCCACTATTTCTTTGCAAAACAAATGAAAATGTACAGAGGCCATAAAGAGTGCAGAGGCCTTAAAGAGACTCCCCTATTACCCTAATATATCCTTGGCTTCTGCAAAATTGCTATGAATCTTATATGGTTGGCTAGTTAATCTCATTGTAAAACTCTGAGGTAATTTCTCTGCTATTTCTTGAGTGTGGGTTATGAGAACCTCAGTGTTGGCTGTACCAAAAAGAAAGTAAGGTGTTCTTTTTCTCTGCCTTCCTGTTGAGTATTTTTAGCCATCTGCTGTGTTTTTTTTACAGTCTCAATTTATACTGCAGTTTTTATAGTATGTCATAGTACTGCTATGCAATACGTTCTCTATCATCCTTTTATTCTTGGGTGATTTGGAGGGTCAGAGGGTAGCTGGGACTGAGAAATTCATAATTCCTTTTGAGTATCAGGGACATAGGGGATGGGTTGTGGGAGAGTGTTGTAATGCTTTGTGTACATCTAAATGAGGGTTCCCCTCTCCATCATGGGTCTTGAGCTGGTTTGGTGTAGTGGCTAGAGAGTCGGACCAAGGTCTGAGAGAGCTAGGTTTGAATCCCCATTCTGCCATGGAACCTCCTGGGTGATCTTGGGCCAGGCATGCACTCAGCCTAACCTATCTCACAGGATTGTGGTGAGGATAAAATGGAGAAGGGGAGAAAGATGGGAGAAGAAGAGGAGGAGATTGGATTTATACCCCGCCCTTCACTTGGAGTCCCAGAGTGGCTTACAATCTCCTTCCTTTTCTCTCCTCACAACAGACACCCTGTGAGGTAGGTGGGCCTGAGAGAGTTCTCAGAGAACTGCTCTTGAGAGAACAGCTCTGAGGGAACTTGTTGACTGACCCAAGAACACCCAGCAGGTGCATGTAAAGGAGTGGGGAATCACACTTAACCACTACACCAAAGTGGCTGCTTTGGTTCGTCATTAGAAAGAAAGGCCAGGTTATAAATGAAGTAAATAAATAGTGACTGTTGGGTCTGTCAGTTTCATTAGGACTGACATTTTTTTTCTTTTGTTCAGTGGGAACAGCCCAATACTATGTGCATTGTATATGATGTCACCAATGAGCAGTCTTTTAATAACTGTGCCAAGTGGCTAGAGAAGCTGAGAGCCCAGACTTCTGGAATACAAATCCCAGGTAGGAGGATGTATCATTCTAAACTTGTCTATTTTATGCCTAGATCTCTTTCTGATGAGTTATGGCTGGCAGCCACATCTTAATTCCAGGCAGTGCAGTAGCTTTCCTTAGTTCATTCTATCAGTATCTGAAAAAATGGGAAGTGCATATACTAAGCAATCCAGTTATGATCTTTTTCTCCACTACCTTGTCAAACAATCCACTTTCCAGTCTCTACCTGTTCATTCTTTAGGTTTTGTAGTGGGGGTTATTAATAATTCAGTTTCTTTTCTCTCTTAGGTGTGTTAGTGGGCAATAAGACGGATTTGATTGATAGGCGAGTTGTGGAGCACAAACAGGCGCAAGAGTGGGCAGAGACCAATGGCCTAGACTACTGCGAGATATCAGTTGTGAGTTACATAATTGGATGTGGGTGATGAATTCTCTTCACTTTCAGGATAAAGAGGTCCTGGAGTATTGTCTTGTACTATTTAGCTCATTACCAGTAGCAGATGTGTGATCAAGTAGCAGCCCCATTCCCCATCATTTTTTAATTTCTTTGCTTTCTTTACAGAAAGAGATGGAAAATTATGAAGCACCCTTTCACATTGTGGCAAATTCCTTCCACCAATTATACAAAGAGAAGGTGGAAATCTTTCACTCGCTTGTGTGAGTCTACTGAGTATAGCCTGCTCAAATTACTTCCTTTCTTTGAGTCTAGAAATAATCAAATGTTTAACTATCAAACGACTCATCTCATTTCAGTAATTCTGACAAAGCCAAAAATAAACCACAGAAAGACATTTTATCTGATGATTATTTGTGCTTATTATTTCTGGTCTGGGTTTTTTTTGTGTGATTTGGTAGTTCGGTAGGATTTTTTCCCATAA
Organism: Heteronotia binoei; assembly: GCF_032191835.1. Lineage (NCBI taxonomy): Eukaryota > Metazoa > Chordata > Lepidosauria > Squamata > Gekkonidae > Heteronotia > Heteronotia binoei. Next base: position 86,081,188 of record NC_083230.1, read on the forward strand.
TTGCACTGCTCAGATATTGTGAAAGTGTGTCTTTGTCAACTCTTGAGAGGAATTTCCCAGAACAAATCAAAAGAGGTGACAGACGGCATACCACTGTCTGTGTACAGCTGGTAGAATTTAACCATTGGGTGTAAATACTGTGTCTAATACCAAAGATGTGCAAAAGAACCACGGCACTGTAAAATGCAGCTATGAGTGTTTTTTTCCTCTTAAGGCAGAAGCCAGTGGGTGAGGTTTCATATCTTGGAGCTCTGCAGCATTACTACTAACATGGACTCCTCCAAATGTAGTGCTTATTTTGTTTTGGCTCTTTTTTCTTTTGGCCATTGGAAGCTATCTGGCTGCCAAGGGCCTTTTTCTCCTCTATACTGATCTAATTTGAGAATGCACTGCCCTCTACTGGTGCCCAAATCATTTAAGTTGGGGATGTGGGGTCAAGAAACAGCCACCTTTTGTGGCTTTGCATAACATGGTGTTTAGGGCCCCATATTTGGTTAAAGAACTTCCCGGCTAAAAAACTGTTTTTGCTAAATAGTCTTTTCCTTTTTTTTTTTAGTAATTAATTATGCAGTGGTTATTAATGGGGTTTCTGAAATTATGCTGTGATATATAAAGAATTTATTTTAGGGGAATGATACGAAATGCACCACTATTTTTAAATTGAGGGATTATACTGGAAAGACTTGTCATAACATATTTATTCTGATATTTTATTCTTCCTTATCCAAGGGCTCAGGGCAGGTTGTAACATGCTGTGTGTAAGTCTAAAAATATAACATTGTAAAATTCACACAACTCCAGCAATATTAATACAATCTCAGATAAATGCACACATACATATGGAGCTTGACACCATTTATAAAATGCCATTCCAAATAGGAAAGGCTTATGACTTTCAATAAGTCCATCAAAAAATGGCAGCAAGGCAGAAATTGAGCAAATCTAATAAAAGCAATACCCAGACCATCTTAATAAATCCATATAGCTTTGACTAGCAGTATGTAGTGCAAGTAACTGAGAACTTCTGTATATTGCCCATTGAAACAAATTGGAGTTGCATGATGATGTCCATGCAAAGGCCTATTTATTTTAGCAAGATTTGCATAAAAGAATTTTCTATGAGTAAACTTTTTGTAAGGATTTGGCATGCAGTTGTTTCAAACGGGCCTTTTACAGAATAAACGATTAGAGTAGTACCTGTCCTTTAACTTGAAAAGAGATGAATGAACTCATTTTCTATAAATGAATGGGTAAGAAGTGAAGGAGGGATTGTGGCTGGGCAGATCTGGGTAATGCCAAAAAGGATGTAATTAAAGGCAGAATTAGTAAGGCTGCTGTTGGAATCATCTAATAAATCTCAATCAGGAGTTGTCTCTTGAGATTAAACAGGATTGTGACACAGGTGCTGACAGCAGGGGGAAAAAGCTACATTCCCATTCTTTATGCTGCTCGTGTTTACTTTGGATGTTTGCACATACATTAGCAGACTAAAACTTTGCTTTGGTCCCAAATACAAATCTGCTTACAACTGAAGGAGTCACTGCTTCCCTCTGCATTTGAAATTCTCTTGGAATCATTAGTATAGCCTGCTGATAATAATAATAAAACCCCTCTACATTGTATCTGTCCATTGCTGGTGGTGGACTCTTCTATATGCATTCTTAGTGTATCTCAACTTACTCTAACCTTTCCTTGTGAATTCCCTTGTTATTTTTTCTTCATCATTGTATACTTAGGCGGAGTGAGGTAATGCTTCCATATATTGATAGTGAAAATAGTGCATGGATATCACTATAGAGATCTTATTATCTATGGGAATCAGTTCTTCATTCAGTAGAGGTGGTATCTTGTGTTATTCTTTCTTGTAATTCATGTGATCCAAAACACCAACATGTAGGTGGGTGGAGAACTGTTGAGTCATATGTTCTTACAGCAGTTGTTCCCCCCACCACCACAGGAGTCCGAACATCTTTTGTTGTAAGCCGCCCTGAGCTCACTTGCGGGAAAGGGTGGGATATAAATCTAAAAATTAAATTAGATCTTCCGCAGGCTTATCTTTTTCTCAAAGAGTTGCAGACATTGGTGAGGTGAAGGCATCTTCCTTCCACACTGGACTCTCGTTGAGTGGTAGCAGCTACAGTGCCGTTGAGAGCCAGTTTGGTGTAGTGGTTAAGTGTGCAGACTCTTATCTGGGAGAATGGGGTTTGATTCCCCACTCCTCCACTTGCACCTGCTAGCATGGCCTTGGGTCAGCCATAGCTCTGGCAGAGGTTGTCCTTGAAAGGGCAGCTGCTTGTGAGAGCCCTCACAGCCCCACCCACCTCACAGGGTGTCTGTTGTGGGGGAGGAAGGTAAAGGAGATTGTGAGCCGCTCTGAGACTCTTTGGAGTGAAGGGCACGATATAAATCCAATATCTTCTTCTTGGGAGGCTCCTGTCCTCCCAAGGGAAAAAGTTGCTGTCCTTTTCTTGTTATAGCCTTACATATCTCCTCCCTAGCATCAGTGTCTTTTTTCTTTCCATTCATCAAAGAGAAGCCTGAAACGTCTCTTTTTTTTTGCTATCTGAAAAAAACTCTGGCAATATTTACAGGGGCAATGTGATAGACTGTACGCCGCAAGAGTTGAGAAAATGGCCAATTCAATCAGATTCTTTCAAGCCACATAAGTGGGAACTGGAGCAACATGGAGTTAGTAATAGGAACGGTGACAAGTGATTACTAACCAAAAAAATGGCCAACAGGGAAGACAAGGATGACTTTCATGTCACAGACCACTGCACATATATGGCATTTATACCTGGATTGTTGCTACATCTTTACGTTACTGCTAGTTAGTTTGTGCTGGCTGCTGCAGGTAAATAGATTCCTAATAGCCTACACTACAGTTGCCTTTTGAATCAGCAAAATGTAGCATTTGCAACAGTCCTGAAGTAACTGAAGGAAGTATAAATGAAAAGATAATATTTAGGAAAGAGTGGCCAGTTCACCCATGCAGGGCATGAAGTAGCTGAGACCAGACGGTGGACCATACCACTTCAGCTTGCTGATGGAAGATCATATTTTGGAATGCTTCCCTGTGTTAAAAAAAAATCCTGCAAATAGAAAACCAACTTAGCAAAGAAAAAGGGGGTAATGGTAGTACCTTCTAACCTACTGTGCTAGTTTTCTATGGGGGGGGGGGGTTGATGAAAAAGAAACATTCGAAACAGCCTGTAGTCCATCATCTGCAATCTGAAATTGTGCAATCCTTTCTGCCACCTCAGTAGTCAGTACCACCTCCTCTTGCCGATGTGAACCAAGCCTAAAAACGGGCTTTCAAAATGAATATCCTTCTAGAGTCTGCTTTTAGGTTTCTCCCTGTGGAAGTTGCTTTTGGCAATAGGTCATCAAACTCATCCAATCAGCAAAAACTGGAGTATCAGAGACCACACTATGTTTGGGCTAAGCAGTAGTATCAGGAGCCACTGACAACTCTGGATGTCCCCATGTATTTGCCGCTTTTGGAACAAAAATTCCATAAGTAGTAAGGGTTCTACAGTATTTTAGTGGTCTTTTTTTAAAAAAAAAATCTGTGGTTAATTTCACAAGTGATAAGGAAAACTGTAGGCTCAAGCAAGGTAAACTGTTCCGTTAGGAGAACAATCCTGAACCCTCACAACATCTGTATCATCCATCTAATTAATTCCCATCAGTATAATATTTGGCAGAGACATAAAATAACACAGCTGACAAAAGAACAAAGCTAGAAGCCATGCTGTGAAACAGGAATGTAGAGCAATAAAGCATTCTGAGAAGATGGCTTTGGTGTATGACTGCTTATTATTTTAGGCTTCATGGCTTCTTATATGTACATGCAGAGCACCAGGTATATAGTCGTAATGGACAAATGAAGCCAGAGAAAGATCATATATAGAAATCCCAATTCTGTGAACTACTCTTAATCATACCAAGTTTCTGCTGTGTTATGCCACGTGCACCTGACCTGGATAGGCCAGACTAGCCCAATCTTGTCAGATCTCGGAAGCTAAATAGGGTTGGCCCTGGGTAGTATTTAGGTGGAAGACCTCCACAGAGTACCAGGGCCATGATGCAGAGGTAGGCAATGGCAAACTGCCTCTGATTGTCTCTTAACTTGAAAACCCTACAGGATTGCCATGTCAGCTGACTTGATGCCTTTCGCCCCCCCCCCCCCCCAAAAAAACGCCATGTGCATCTGTATTCCAGTGTGAATGGTTCTTGCAGTTCTTTTCCACCCTTCTCAAGAAGCAGTCTGGCCCTTGGATCCATGTGCAGCATAGCTCAGTAATGTCTTAGGTGAAGGAAGAGAAGACAGTTCCAGTTGGGATGCAAAGGAAGGAACGCTAACACAGAGGTGGGGTGGGGTAATTGCATCACTGAGTTATCCTTGACACTATTATTTGCACTTCTCACTCCACAGATACAACTTAAAAGGCTGAGGATGCAGAGAGTGGCTGAAGCTCAGCAGGAAGCTGTTTAGCAAACATTTAGGGCCAAGCTTGTGCTTACAGTCCATGTAGTAGATTAATCTTGGTCTTAGTAGGAGAGCATTACACGTCTGTGTCAAAAGCCGAGCCTCAAAACAAAGCTCTTTCCATTCTACATGGGTCTCCTCCTCCTTGAAAGCCTGAGGATGTTTCTCTTGGGCAAGGATTGAGTCACAGCTGCTGCTACTTCTGCTGCCGATAGCTCTGTCACTGAAGTCCGTCTAGTGGTGTGGCTTTCACTTGTTCTCACAGATAGGAGACATGTCTAAACAGAAGTGACAGAGGCTTACAGAAGAGATTGGGTGGAACACATAGCCAGAACAGAGGCTTCTGGGCAGCAGGCAGCTATACACACCTCTCTTCTTCTACCAAGTTCAAAAGGGGGTATATCGTCGTGACACTTCTTGTAAGTGCCTGTAGCTGTGAGGTTCATTAGCCAAGACCTGGGAAAGGCAAAGAATTCAAGCCACTGTGTATGTTCCCATGACCATTTATTAAGCCGACCACATAATCTCCACTCTGCCTCTATGTGGTTCTCACCTATTGTGCACATTCTTCTGAATCCTAAGCTCGATCCTGAAAGTTTCTTCACCCTGTCTCCCACTTCTGTGTCTTCCATTTAACCCTTGGCTTAGAGTTTAGCTGTTCTTTTACTCTCCAGTGCTAGGAAGGATGCTGAGCAGATAACAGGTATTGCAAGCTCAAGTATTCCCATGTTTGTGTGGGGGGTTCTCCTAGGCAGGCACCCCCTTCATCCCCCTATCAGACTGCACTCATTTATTATACCATCTGTTTTCTCAGTGCTGGAGATGATGCTGGGGATATGTGACTTGGGGCACTCAGGCGGAAACTGGCCTGCACAAGGCCAGGCATGTGTTTGCCTCCTAGCAATGCAGCGGTCAGCAGCAAATTCTTTACAGCCGCCGCCTCCTCTCAGTATGGGAGAGAGTGAGTGAGGGCCTGGAAGTGTTTGAGATGCAGAAACATGGACTGTGTGAAGAAGACAAAATCAGCAGAGTGTGGGGAGAAGGGAAAGAGCTGTGGTTTAAGAGACCACAGATGGATGAGGTAAAAGGGCAGAACAGTTGAAGGGGAAAAAACAAAGATCATCTAAAGGAGGTTGGGCAGAGTTAGAAGATCTGAATGAAGAGAGGGAGTGACTGAACAGTGTCCCTGGGTACATTTAGGCAGGGCTTTTTTGTAGAAAAAGCTCAGCAGGAACTCATTTGCATATTAATCCACACCCCTGATGCCATCATTGTTTTGCACCAGACTTTTTTGTAGATGTGGAGCAGGAACTCATTTGCATATTAGGCCACACCCCTAACACCAAGCCAGCTGGAATTGCATTCCTGCTCAGAAAAAGTCCTGCATTTAGGAAACTAGCCGATGAAAAAGGCCATGGGGAAAGCACAAATTAATGCTAATGGGCTAGACTGAATGATGGAAGAAAGTAGAGTGAGAAAAGGATTGTGTGAATGTGTGAGGAAAATGACTGTATAGTCAGAAGGAAAGAGAAACTGTGGAAAAGGTGAAGGGAGGTGAGCAGCAAGAAGACACTACGGTGTGTAGGTAAAAGGATTCCTCAGGTCATCAGGGGGACACCATGCCATCTTTGACAGGTTACAGGGGATGCAGGAGTTTGGTTCCTGAAATGCATGAAGGAGAAGGAGATTGTGTGCTCGTTGCCACAAATGTTGGCATACTGTGATTCCCTAACAGTACAGAAGGATAGGTGGCCATAGTATAACTAGTGGTAACTATCATTGTGGAGTAAGTAAACAGCTCTTTTGCTGAGTTTGGAGGATGTATTGACAATATAAGTAGTCAGGGAAAAATGAGGTGGTAAAATGGAGATCTAGTGTTTAGAATGAGAAGATCTATGTTTCTCATCAACACGTGTACCAAATCATTTCTTGTTACTAGAATTCATAGCACATTGAAAACCTCCCTTTAGACTTGTAGTTTTGCCCATATTTTAATACAATTAAACTTAAAAGGTTATGCTAGGTCGGTCCCCTCAGGTCTTATATACATGGCCAAATGCAATTAATGCAATCTGGAAACAATGATATTGTATCTTTACTAGTTTTATATTTGCTTCCAGTGAAACAAATGAGAGTTGTAACTCAATTGACAAACAATAGATTAATGCAGGTCATGGATTCTAGATGTTCTTTGTTTCTTACATGCAAAAGGTTAGGATAATGTTATGTTCTGACAGTATAAAGTTTCTATATTTTATCCTTGTTCCTTTCTTCTCTTTTTTAGACCTCGTATTGTTTGTTAACCAGAGCCAAGGTAAGAAGAACAGGAATTTCAAAGATCCTCACTTCAAAACAATTTGTAAGATCTTGTGCAGTTGGATAGGGAGGAAAGAGGAATTCGGTATGAAAATTAGTTCCAAAAATCCACAGAAGATCTCTGAACATTCAAAAACCATAGTGCCTATGAGACTGAAGTAGGTTCCCTGTTCCAGATCTGCGGTTCCTGGTTCCTTATTTTGTTTACATGACTACTTTGAAGGTTACATTGAATAACAAGGAATCAGGAACTCCACATAGGGAACTAAGAACCAACTTCAGCCTCATCTAGTCCCTTAATACCAGGGAGGCACTTCCTGCATCTCCTCCTGCATCCACAAAGGAACAAGGAGGGGTGGGGGGAGCAAGAATTCTGTACAGCTGATTTTCATTCTCTGGAACCTTCTACCTAAACAAATAAATCCAGTGACCTGGAAAGCTGCAAGCATAAGAGATTTGTGCCAATATATCTGGAGAGGGGGAGGAAGATGCAGCTTGTGTCTCTATGGAGAACATTAAAGGTATGGAGAACTTTCAGAACATTAAAGGTATGGAGAACTTCTCTGGGTTGGTGTATGGCAGTCCTATATAGGACCTGTGTATAAGATGGTCCATCACAGTTCTCTTGTCTCTGTCCATTTTATGTATTTATATCTCACTATTCTTCCCATTGTGGACCTAAATCACCTTACAACATCATTCTCCCTGTCCCCACTTTATCCCTGCAACAATTCCTTGAGATAGGTTAAGACCATTGAGAGAGAGTGATTAACCCGAGGTCCACCCATCAACCTTCCATGGCAGAGCAGGAATTTGGACCTGGGTTTTCCAGGTCCTAGTCCAACACTCCACCCACTACACCATGCTGGCACTTCTTCCCCCTGCCTAATATTGTACCTGAAAAATAATAAGTTTTAAGATGTTCTTAATAGTTAAGTTTAGTCCTCAAGACAATTAGTTTTAATATGCACCTGCTTGCATGAACTACCTAAGATAAGCATATGTTGCCTGTCTAATGCAACATTCTATTCTCATCTTGATTTTCTGTAGAGGCATTTGACTTCTGACTGGGTGAAAATGTCTTAGCTGATGCTGTTAGTAAGGCTCCTAATCATGCCTCCTCTGCCTGCCTGTTTTACTAACATTCAGCTAAGGTTATGTTTTGTAAGCACATATAGCTTTCCCCCACAAGTATAGTATATGTGTGTAGTGAACTATTAAATATCTTTTGACAGAGCAATTCTGTTTCTCTGAAGAAATCCAAATATTCAGGCTTTGTTTGCTGAAGGTTTGCTTTTACAGCTAGTGGATCCCACTATTGCAGGAAAATGTGGATCCCATTCTAGTTAAGATCCACATGGAGACATCCTAGCATATCCATGCTGATTTTATGGGTCTGTTGTCAGCCCATGTATACCAATAATTGATTAATAGTGGTGACAGTGTCAAGGATTAATCGCTCCCACAAATGCAGATTATGCGGTCCTCTGAGTATAGACAATTGCCTGAGCCTTGGTGGTAAAAGCAGTCTGCTCAGATTAGGCACACAACTGGAAATGGGTGGATTGTATAGAGCTACTCCATTATGTTGAACATCTTTGTTCATGGTTATGCTTTCTGATCAGTGTGCTTGGACAAGCTGTGTTGCATTCTCCTCACTGGCATTAACAACACCACTGCTTTACAGTTACTGTCAGAAAGAGGTTGTACATTTGATGCCTCGTTCAAAGAAACATTTGTGGGAGACTTGATCCCTCTTCCTCTTCTTGCTGATTACCTCACATATCCCTGCTTCCTTATCATTCTGTTCTCTGCAGTCTGAGTCTCTTTTCTCTGTCTTCATTTTTGCATTGCTCTACATTCCTTCCTATTTGCTCACTATTTCTTTTCAGTCAGGGTGCACCTTCCCGTTACCTGAGTGTTGTTGTTTTTTTGCCTTAGGCATAGCTTTAGCCAACCTCCCTCTCCTCTTGTCTGTCTCCTTCTCCTCATTCTTTCTCTCTCCCTTTGAACTAGACTGTGAATTCTGTCAGCATCATAGCAGGACAAGCTGCAAAACTGAAATTCTCAGGGGGACAGGTTGTGATCATTTTATTTTTACATTGCCCTTGGATCTGAAAGGTGTTTTTTTCAGGGGGGAGGGGCAGGGGGTGTGCCAAGGGAGAGTACAGGCCAGAACAAACAGAGTTTAAGATGAATATAGGTCAGTTACAGGGGAGACCCCCTTAAGCAGTGTATGTGTAACACAGAAGCATCTTGTTTCTGGCAAGATGCCAGAAGCATGACAGCTGAGCACTAAAGCTACACAAATATATTGGATGCATTCTCCAGTTTGGTGTAGTGGTTAAGTATAAGGACTCTTGTCTGGGAGAACCAGATTTAATTCCTAAGTTTGCAGCTGCTGGAATAGTCTTGGGTCAGCCATAGCTCTTGCAAGAGTTGTCCTTGAAAGGGCAGTGGTGAGAGCTCTCTCAGCCCCACTCACCTCACAGGGTTTCTGTTGTGGGGGAAGAAGATAAAGGAGTTTGTAAGCCACTCTGAGATTCTGATTCAGAGAGAAGGATGGGCTATAAATCTGCGGTCTTCTTCTTCCATCACATGAAGCCATGTTACTAGGATACATGCTCATCTATCAAAAGACAATCACCCTAAACCAACAAGAGAAATCAAAGCAGTTGTTGGACTCCAGTTTCAGCTCAGGTGAGTATCTGTGATATTTGTCTGAGTCCCTGGATCTTTCAGTGCACTAGGCCACTAACCGACTGTGACTGGAGCCAATACCAATTCATTTCTGGTGAGACTGTGTCATCTCAGAAGCCAGCCTGGCCATCTTGCAGATGTCTCCCTTGTTCCACAATGTTTTCAAGGGACTTTAAGCAGGTGGCTGTTCATAATGACACCTTTTCTAATTGTAGCTTCTTTTTTTTTTTACTCTAGCAATTGCCAGTGGGAACAGAATTCATGCCTGCTATAGAGCATGTCCTCCATCTACATCCTTTTGAGTGGTTAATGACACTTGAGATTGTAAAAGCTATAGCACTGGGATTTGAGTACAGCACGTGGATGTTTATATATGCGTGTGTCACTTTGCCTATATAAATAAAAATATGTGCTTTCTTTGTGGTCAGAAAACATGCACTGAGCCAGAGATGAATGCAAACAGCCAACAGCCTAAGGCACTCAACAGGCATGTGCTATCCCAGCCCCCACAGTGGATCAAATTAGATGAATTGCCTCCAGATACTTGTCGCTAAGGTTTCTTAGAAATTAACCATCTCCCAAGATTATAGTTGAATTACCAATAACTAAAACCAGGGCAATTTGTGCTTTGTAAAAAGAAAAAATTGGAAAATCCAATTTCTGTGGGAAAAATTGGAATGATTTAGAGAGTTTAAGTAGCTCAAACTGAGCAGATTTGAATAATTTCACTTATTTTGCAAAAAAAAAATCTGCTACATTTACTGTTTTGGCAGATAGTATTTGGCAGACAGGAGCTAACCAGGCCACTGATGGCAAGGAACTCTGAACCCTGGAAATCTTATTCTAGCCAGTAAACGTCTCAGAGTTCAGCAAACATTGTTCACACACCTGGAAGCATATTTTTGCAGCCATAAGTGTCAGAACTAGTTTTCTTTTTTAAAAAACAAAAAAAAGTAACTTTGAGATTTTTTTGCGAAATTGAATGCTGTGCCCAGAACATCATTCTGCATATTTTCTGTACTCCCATATACTTACAGTGAACATAAAGCTGTGATTGTAAGTAGGGTTGCCAGATCTCAAGCGTTGGCCCTTAGATTCAGCCTCGTTCCCAGGACAACAGGTTGAAATCACAGTATCTTCAGTGAACTTGAACACTTAAGCACTTTATACATGGGGACCTAGTGGGAGGGAGGACCACTGAGGCAGCAACTTCCCACCAAGAGATATGCAGTGGGGAATTCCTCTCAGCTGTCTCTTTCCCTGCAGGCCTGCCTGCCCATCCCCTTCTCTGCATTTGGGCATGGATGGAGGACAGTGGAGGCTCCCACTCCTCTTTCCCCACCCACCAGTCTCCAGCACTTCCACCTCAGCTGTGGTTTGGGTGACTGGGGAGGTGGCATAGGGCCTTTTCCTCCTTTCCCACTTGCCTGCCTTCAGCACTGCCATGTTAGTGATAGCTTTAGTGTAGGTGGAGATGTCAGAGGCTTCTCTTTGCATAGCTATCCACATGTCTCTAGCTAGGCTATCTCAGCAACAGATGGAAGAGAACGAGGCTCTCTAGAGATAGTAGTTATCTGCTCTGTGTTTGAAGACTTGGATCCCCTTTTTTAAGGTTTCAGGTTTTTCTGCAAGCCTGGGGACATCAGCTAAGTTTGGAGAGCAATTCCCTCCTGTCAGTGTGGCCCTGATCTGCGGATTTAAATATCCCCCAATGGGGCCAGGTTGATAATTACATATATTGATATAGATGTGTCTCATGTTCAATGGAATTGGCACTGTAAAACTGTGCTGAGAACTTTCCACTTTTTAAACTTCCAGAGCAAGCTCCTTAATTCAAAAAAGCCAACCAAATCTGCCTGAGTTGAAGTGAAGCAAGCCAGCATAATTAATCTAGCATCGCTAACGTTTGTCCTTAGGTGGGGGAGAAGGCACAGTCCTCCATCTCAACAGATGGAGAAGTGGCAAAAGTTTTCTCATAACTTACTCTACAGGCTAGTAAAGGCTGCACCTACTGAATTTCAGTCTGTCAGGCTGTACCCAAAGGCACAAGAACCCATTTAGGAAAAAAAACCCCAAAGTTAACAGTCCTTTAAAAGTACAGGGAACTGCAGAACAGACTGTTAAAGCACTAACAGAGCTTTGTTATGGTTTCTACGTCTCCTAAAAGCAGCTCTGCAGTCTTTGCAAGAGACTGCTGTGTCTAAAAACATTGACTGTAATCCACAGTACCCCTTGAGGCACATGTCAGATAGGCGCAAACTCCTTTTTAAAAGGCTGGGGGTGGGGAATAGGGTCCTTAGAGGCTCACAGAGTGCTCCAGGGATAGGCCTTTTCATAACCTTTGGAGCAGCTGAGAATCATCCCACTTTTTTCCAGCACTGACACACAGTAAGAGATATGCAGCCTCTTGTTTTTCCATTGACCATGAACAGATGGTTTACATCTTGACCAGTCAGAACACTGACAATGGTCAAGGAACAGCTTGCCTAACAACTGCCTGCACTTTCCTGGGAGAGGCCTAACTGTGAGAACTGCTGCTTTGTTTCAAGCTGTCTTGCTTGCATTTGTCAGAAAAGGGTCTTCAGTTCTACGAACAGGTAACTGGCTATCTGAATCAGAGATCCCATCTTCCGTAAATCCAAAATCAATGGTCCCTCCAATATCTGTCCAACGTTTTAACTGCTGCAGCACACTGGCTTCCTGAAGTCCACACCTGTTTACTTGAATCTACATCATACACACATTAAGTCAGTTAATAGATCCCTATAGAATTAGTGAAAATTTTACACTAAAGTAGTGCTTTGCTTAATCAGACCAGTATAGTATTCTAATCCAGCATCCCTTTTCACACAGCAGTCAACCAGTTCTACCTGTTTTTAATTTTAGAGAGGACAGAGTCACTGGTGACTGCCAAAATAACTGAGGTGCAGGCTTTTAATTTTTGCATGCCTGAAAAATTGTGAACCCCAGAAGTTGGGAGTGAACAGAGACAGCTCACTTCTCAGTTTGGCTTGTGCCACCTTCAACATCTGGTCTGAGTCAGGATATTGAGCTCCATTGATCAATGAGTTGATCCACTATAGCTCACTTCTCAGTTTGGCTTGTGCCACCTTCAACATCTGCTCTGAGTTAGGATATTGAGCTCCATTGATCAATGAGTTGATCCCCTATAGCAGTCCTTAATTTTTCTTTTCTTATTTTCATGATGGCTCCCTAGGCAAGCATGACTATTCCTTGCAGAATTCAAGTGATGACAGTCCCTGGAAAGGGCTGTGGCTGTGGCCTTGAGTCTTTCAGAGTCCCAGATGGACAACCTGAGTGAACTGTGAAGTGTGTTTAACAGATGGAAGCGAGAAGCATGAAGCTGCAAAGGGGCTACCTTTCTGCCACCTGTGCCTGCCACACTAGGCGCTGCATGCCTATATCTATAGGAGAGTAGTAGTTATGGTTACAGTCAAGGATTCTTCCTGAGAATAAGTCCCATTGAATAAAATGGGACTTTCTTCTGAAGTAGACCTTAGGGGTATGTGTGTGTAGCATTTCCTGATGAATGAACTTGGAATAAAACAACCTAACGTTTTTAACTCTCATTGCTGCTTTTATGTGAAACACAAGCACTGCCAGCTTAGATCCATCCTTGCATTGTGTTTGTTGAGTATTCATGTCTCACTTTATAAGCACTAGTGATACAATCTTCTGTCTATACAATTCTGATAACCTTTAATTCATCTGTCTCTCCTGCATACCAAGCATGTGCTTGACATCTGAGCGATGGTCCTTCATGCTTGCATTGTGCAAGCGCAGGTGCATTGGAGATGCCTCCCTTCCTCAGCTCAGCGGAAGCCCATCAGCCTCACATTCTTTCCCATGCAAGATGTGCTCTGCTCTGTGCTCTCCTTTGCCAGAAGATAATATCTATATGCAGCTGTGGTTGTTAGGTATAATTTTTAAAAGGTCCCATTTACAGATGATTCAGTTTGCCTTGTATCAAATGTGAGTTTTCGGAGTGGTCTGAATGTATCTTAAGTATTTGGGGGTATATTTCTCGTCCTCAGTTTTGAGGCGGTGACTTCCAAAAGTCTCCATTACAGAGCCTTTATAGTCTCCATTATAACCACCATGATGTCCTTTATTATGAAGCCCTGATTGATATAGCAGCTAAGGTGTCAGCTAGAGACCCATAAATTCAAATACCCTCTCAACTGTTTGTACCCTGCCTTTCTCCTTCAGTGTGGGAAGTCATCCAAGATGGTTAGGTCACATGTCCTCTTGCTCCAGGCAGGGCTATGCAAATTTTTATGACTCTTCTGGATGAGAATGAGGCTGACCCTCCAGCTTGGATACCCCTGCAGCCTCAAGCAGGTCATTTGAGCCTATCTCTGCTGATATTGATCTCTAATAAAGATGGAAGAGGAGAAAATTAAAAATATCCCCAGTGCTGGATTGAAGAAGAGAAAGCAGCCTTTGAAAGAAAAGCCTCTTCTGCCCAAAGTTTTGGGCACCAGAGACTGGCCAATGGGAAGTGTTGAAAGCACAACGAGGGCAGTGGTGAAGGCTGATAGACTCAGAGCTTCAGGTCTCTCAACAGCCCTTTCTTTACCAGCATTTTGAGCCTCTCAAAAAGACTTCAGGCTGTGATCAGCACATCGGAGGCTTGGATGGGCTGTTCTCCATGCCAAGAGTCAAGCTTCCTAGTTGGCAAGGAGCATGCAGCATGCACCTGTGGATGAGAAAACCCCTCCTTTCCAAACAAGAAAAACTATGGGTTCAAAGCAAGGATGGGGCGTAAGGTCAGGAGGCAGTGGGGTGGATCCTCCCCCCCCCCCAACCCACTCCAGCAGCCATTCTCTGTTTGATGTTTGAGAATATTGCAGGATCCAACATAGTGCCCACACCAATTTCTCCATGTTTTACAACCCCTCTTCGTCAGATTGGGTGATGCAGGCTCCTTAGATCTGCCTGGCCCTCCCCAAACCCAATGTTACTTCAGCCATGAAGTTTCATGGGACTTCAAATGCCAGAGTTTTGTGGCTCTGTTGGAATAGTGGCAGAGAGCACCCAGGGAGCCAGTAGGAACTGAGATCTTTGGGAATGTCGAGTTAACTGCAAGAGGCAAGCTTCTTCCCCATCACCACCCAGATCTTCCTCATCTGGAGAGCGTTCCTCCCCACCTACAAAAAAGCACCCCAAGGTGACATTGAGATCAAGGCACATTAATGCTCACCTTTCAAAGGCCTCAGAGATGGGGCGCGTAGAGTACTTTGCAACTACGTGAGTAGTTGCAAACAAGGTCTCTGTGCTCAGTAATTGCAGACTCAGGATTGGAAGTGGAGGAGCTATTGCCAACTAGAGAGTCTATCATAGCAAACCCTGACAAAGAGGAGGGGAAATGGTCAGGAAAGAGGGCACAGCTACAGGAAAATTCAGCTAGACTTTTGCAAATAAGGTCATTTCTACTTTAAACTACCAAATTGACTAGAAAATTGACACCAGAAAAACAGATCTTTGGCTTCTGCTAATTTGGATGGGAGATTCTTCAAAAGGCATCTTCAGTCTGTCCATTTGCAGATTTTTGGTGATGTCATCAGGGCCGAATGGGCGGTTCCAGGAAATGGTGCATAACTCACAGGCATAGCTAAGAAGTTCTGTGCCCTTCCAGAGAACACCATGGAAGATCTCAAGGTTCCGTTGGTTGATGCACCCATGGTAGCACTCCACATGGGACTTTTTGTCCAAAGGTGGAGACAATGCATTAAAGGACACTGTGGACTGGAAGAATGAAGCTGCTCTTAAGAAGTCTCATGAAGTGTCTTCTCTCACTATAAGGGCTTCCACAGTACTCTCCAACTTAACCAGGGCCATCATGGTCTAGGCTGCCAACCTTTTATAAGATTTGGACATAGATTCGTTGACTTTTATGAAATCTTTACCAATGATTAAGAAAGCAGCTGAGTTCTCATTAGATACATCTCAAGACACAATGCAGTTCTGTGCTAGAGCGCAAGCAACCAATGTTGTGGTCAGAAGATCTAAGAAACCTATGGTTACAGCACTGGAAACTTGATCCATTGTCAACAGAAAAGTTTTCAGGCAGACTTTTATTTTGAGAAGGAGCTCTGGACAACGTACTGATAGAAACCAAAAAAAGCCATACCTCCACATTAACCTCAAAGGATAAAGAATCTAGAGGAAAACCCCTTCACTCCTTTCATAGTAACAGATTTCCCATATGAAGTCAAGAATAAAAGGTCTTCAGGAGCTTACATATATTTGGTTTCCACCCCTGACACAACAAAGACAGTTCCCTCTGAACAGAAAGGACAGGAAACTCCCTGATAAAAAAAGAAATTTGCCTGATTATTTGATAGGGAGTTGGCTGCAGAAACTTGCCCATGACTGGGAAAGCTTGATGACTAATCAGTGGATACTCTCTATCATCAAACATGGCTACAAAATAGAATTCTGCTATCCTCCTCTGCATCAGTTTCTCCCATCTCTGATTCCCAAGATGAAACAAAAGTGTCAACTTGTGTCGGAAGTAATATAGCATCTCTTACAGATTGGGGCAGTAGAACAGGTCCCTTTGAACCAGTGATTCCAAGGGGTGTACTCAGTCTTGTCCATGGTTCCGAAGAGATCTCGAGACTGGAGAACAATTCTAAACCTGAGAGATCTGAACCTATTGGTAAAACTGTACACGTTCAGGATGGAGTTGCTCCATTTTATTCTACAGATATGGCAACAGGATGACTGGATGACCTCCTGGTATCTTTGAACTTCTGCAAAGCTTATCTACACTTACCCATTCACCAGTTTGGTGTATAAGTGCACAGGATTCTAATCTGGGAGAACTGGGTTTGATTCCCCACTCCTCTACATGCACCTGCTGAGTGACTTTGGGTCAGTCACAAATAATTCTTAGAAGAACAGTTCTCTCAAGAGCAGTTCTTGAAAGAGCTCTCTCAGCCCTACCTATCTCACAGGGTGTCTGTTGTGGGGAGGGGAAGGGGAAGGGAAAGGAGATTGTAAGCCACTCTGAGTGAAGGGCAGGTTAAAAATACAATCTCCTCTTCCTCCTCCTCTTCATCATTGTCGTCTTCATCTTTGTTGTCTTTTTCTTTGTCTTCTTTTTCCAGGCAAAATGTCCAGTTTGCTTTTCAAAATCAGCATTTCCAATACAAGGCTTTACCCTTTGGCATGTCATCATCCAACAGAATGTTCACCAAAGTGCTAGTTGCACTCATAGCCTGTCTGACAACAGGGAATTTGTGTTTACCCATGCTTAGAGAACATTCTCATCAGGGCCAAGAGGACAGAGACAGTGATCAGAGACACCAGCTTCACAATCTAGTTCCTTTAGAAACAGGGCTTCAATTTGAAGAAAAGTCACAGCACACCTATCAGAAATCTGAACCATTTGGGGGCCAGAATCCAAACAAGGCTGGCCACAATCGTTCTTCCTGTGGAAACCCAGAAAACTGTATTGGAGGCCATAAAAGGAATTCAGCAAAGACATTTTGTGGACCTAATGCTCCTCGCTGCAGTCCTGGGCCTCATGGTTTTGACCATAGTTCTGATCCATTGGGCCCATTTCCACATTATACCATTACAATGGACACTCCTACCTTATCACAAGGATATAAGGAGAAAATAAACACAAACTAATCAAGGTAATTCCCTCTCTAAAGAAGTCCTTGAGGTGGTGGACTTCTCCAGATAACCTGACCAAAGGAGTGAGTTATCTGCAGTTGGCTTCTGGGGTCATGACCCCAGACACCAGCAGGAGGGACTGGGGTGCACACTCCCTAGGACAAGTTGTCCAGGCAAGTGGAATCCTTCAGAACAGTTGAGCAGCATAAACTGGTTGGAATTTCAGTCAGTCAGCCTGGCACTGAGGCTTTCTGTGACATCCTCAGGGGCAAGTTGGTGTTAGTGCACTCAACAGCTGAAACTCACATCAATCATCAGAGAGGCACCAAGTCAGTACTGCTCTTCACGGAGTCCAAGCTCCTATTCAGGTGGATGGAAAGGCATCTAGTTGACCTGAGAACAGAACATTTGAAAGGTTTTGCAAATCATCAAGCCACCAAGCAGGAGGGATTTAGATCTGGGGGAATGGAGTCTGAACCATGATATCGTCCAACAAATCATGAGTTGGTTCAGGACCTCAGTAATGGACCTACTAGCGGCATCCACTGACAATCAAGTGCCTAGGTTTCTATCAATATTCTTCTTCCCAGGGCAGAAGGAGAGAATGTCCTTCACCCAAGGGGCCTGCTGTGTGCCTTTCTTCCGAACCCCCTAAAAAGTCAGATGGCAGCATTTACAGCAGTCTTGAGACCAAAGAGATTACAGAGTTTATCTGCTAATAAGCACATAAGGCATTTCCTGAAAGGAACAATGCAATTAATTTGTCCTGTTAGGTGCAGGTTTCCTTTGTGGAATCTCTCTAAAGCAGGGGCGTCTAACTAATTTGTTATGAGGGCTGGATCTGATATAAATGAGACTGTGTCAGGCCAGGCCAGGCCATGTGTGTCATAAAATGTAATGCCAGGTAGTGGAGATATAAACTTTATAAAGTACACAGACACAATTCAAAAGTTTTAAAAAACTTAAAACATGCTTAAAAATTAGCACTCTTGCAATATTTTGTTTGTTTAACAGTCTCTGATAACTAACAGCTCTTGCTCAGAATTATTGCTTCAAAATCTGGAGACAATGTCTGTGCTGTTGCAAATTTGAGTATGCTGTTCAGGTGTGTATCTGTAAGTTTCAAAGCTACTTTTGATTTATTGACATCCATTACGGAAATCTCATGGTCAATGCTTTGAACCTAAGACCCAAAGGAAAACATGGAATGGTTGTGCCTTGTGAGCTTTTCTACATAAGTTGCTTCATGTGCTGCTCAGTCAATGGAGAAAATAGAGACTTTGCTCTGTAGGTTCTGTGCAACTGAGCAAGCCTGGCAAAGCAAGAAGGAAGCAAGAGAGGGAGAAGGAAGCAGACAACATAGTGAGTTGCTTGCAGGCCTGATAGGAGCCCTCTGGGGGCCTGATCCATCCCATGGGTCAAACATTTAATCTACCACAATTTTATTAATAATTTTATTTTCTCTCTTCTTCTTCAATTGCCAAGCCAAATATTTTCCAGGTTTGTTTGCACCCTCAAAGGATTTCTGCTGTAACCTTTTCAAATTCCATTCCAATTCTTTATTTAACAAATGTCTCATTTGTGTTTGTAATATTGTAATTTCTCTTATAATTTTTTTTCCCCTGGCCTTTTTCTCAACTCCCCTTCTTTTTTCTTTATTTCATTCTGAATGTCCAACAACTGTTTTTCTTTTGCTCTTTTATCTTTATTATTCAAAGTAATCAATAGTCCTCTCATTACTGCTTTATAGGCATCCCAGACCATCTGAAAATCCATATCCTCTATCATTCATTTGAAAGAAAGCTTTAGTTTCATTTTCTAAAAATGTCACTATTTCTTTATTCTGTAGTAAATCCTCATTCAATCTCCATCTTCTCAACTTCTTGGACAATTTTATAATCCACATTATTGGGTTATGATCAGCCCCAATTTTGGGTAAAATCTCTATTTTCCTTGTTATAAGACCTAAATCTTTAGTGCCCCACAACATGTCAATTCTGGAAAAAGTTTTATGTCTTGCTGAGAAAAAGGTATAATCCCCCACCTCAGGGTTAAATTTCCTCCATATATCCTCCAAATTTTCTTGTTTAACCAGTTCAAAAAAAGACTTTGGCAATTTTTCTTCTTTGTTATTATCCCCCCACCCCACCCCCGATCTATCCAGGGAGTTCTTACTTGTTCCATTAAAATCTCCCATTATCAAAACTTGGTCATACGTCAGTTCATCAAATTGTTGTGTAATGTCTTTTTAAAAAGCATCCTTTGCACCATTAGGCACATACAATCCCAATAACAACGTTTTCTTTGCATTTAATATTATTTCTACTGCTACAAATCTTCCATCTTTGTCTTTAAACACTAATTTTGGCTCCAATTCTTGTTTAATATAAAAAATCACTCCCCTTTTCTTCTGTTCAGCCAATGAAAAAATTCTAACCCCAATTGTTTATTCCATAAAAATTTGTAATCCTTTTGTTTAATATGCACTTCTTGTAAACAAACTATATTACAATATTGTTTTTTAATCCAATGAAACGTTGCCCTTCTTTTTTGTGGTGAATTTAGTCCATTTACATTCCAAGACAATAATTTGTAATCCATCATGCTGCAAATTCTTTATGTTCTTCATAAAAACTACGCAGTTCCTGTGCATTTGTGATTGTGATTCTTTTCCCCTGAAGTTCAAAACTCAAACCTTCAGGTATTATCCAGCCCATTTCATTGTCCCGTAATTTTTCTGTCAGTTTTTTACATGTTCTATCATTTATCACTTGCCTTGGCAACTCCTTCATAATTCTTACTCTACTACCTCCCACTATCAATGTCTTTTCAAAGTTTTTACTCATGATCTTTCCCACCATTTCTTTTGTCATGTATCTTATAGCAACATCTCTTGGTAGATTATTTTTCTTGGCATAAAGTGAGTTCACTCTATACATAGTCATACATATTTTTAGTCCCTTCAGGATCTTCCTCTAAAAATTCTGCAATTATTTTTATTATATATTCTTTTAGGTCACCATCTTCCTTTTCAGGTACTCCTCTCAGACATATCTGAGTCTCCATCAATTTGCAGTCATGAATTGTCACTTTTTCTTGCATTTTCAACAAGGTGGAATCATATAATTTCATTCTACCTTTTACCTCCTGCACTTTCTTAGATGCTTCCTCTGTTTCTTTTCTGAGAAATTCCATATCTTTTTTAATCTCTTCAATAATTTCTTTTTTAGATTCATTTATCATCTCTCTCATACCTCTCATCATTCTGGCCTCCATTGGTTCTAATTGATCCTCTTGGTTAACCAAGAGGGAATAAAAAGAGAATTTTTTAAGTATTATGCCAAGTTGTTTAAAGGTGTTAAAATAAAGAAAGAAAAGATAGATGAGTATTTACAAAAGATAAAAATAGAACCCTTAACAGAAAATATGTGAAAAGTTTTGAATGATCCAATTGAAAAAATTGAAATTGAGGCTGCAATTAATGCAATGAAAATTGGAAAGGCACCTGCGCCAGATGGATATACAGCTAAATATTTTAAAACTTTTAAAGATGAGTTAACACCAAAATTGCAGAAGTTGATGAACATGGTAAGAATAAAAGGGAAAATTCCAAACACATGAAAGGAAGCTGTTATTTCATTGATACCAAAGGAAGATAGAGATGTCATGAATGTTAAAAATTATAGACCAATTTCGTTATTAAATAATGACTATAAAATATATACAAGAATCTTGGCAGAACGGCTTAAGCAACATTTGATAAATTTTATAAAGGAGGATCAAGCAGGGTTTCTTCCCAAAAGGCAAATAAGAGACAATATCAGAATTGTTGTAAATATTGTAGAATATTACGAAAGACATCCAGAAAAGGAAGTAGCATTATTCTTTGCGGATGCAGAGAAAGCATTTGACAATTTAAACTGGACTTTATGTTTGCAGTAATGGAGAAGATGGAATTGGGAGAAAGCTTTATTAGAATGATAAAAGCGATATATACTGAACAACGTTCAAGGCTATGTATAAATGCAGATCTTACAGAAGATATGATAATTAGCAAAGGCACAAAACAAGGTTGTTCGCTTTCCCCATTGTTGTTTATAATGACTCTTGAAATATTACTGATGCAGATTCAAGAAGACAAAGATATAGAAGGATTAAAAATAAAAGGATTTACTTACAAATATAGAGCATTTGCAGATGACATAATGTTTATAAATGAAAACCCCATATAAGTTACACCTTTGTTGTTAGCTAAAATACAAGAATATGGAGAGCTGGCGGGACTTTGTATTAATAAAGAAAAATCAAAATTCCTATGCAAAAATATGCAGTTAAATAAGCAACAAGAATTACAGAGACTAATGGGTTGTGAAGTTACCTCCAAAGTAAAATATTGGGTGTGGAGATAACAATGAAGAATATTGATTTATTTAAAAACAATTATGAGAAGCTATGGCGTAAAATAGATGAAGATATGTTAAAATGGAACAATCTTAATTTGTCATTGCAGGGTAGAATTGCTGCAATTAAAATGAATATTCTACCAAGAATAATGTATTTGTTTCAAACTATTCCCATTGTGAAAGAAAGTAAACAATTCGATAAATGGCGAAGGAAAATTTCAGAATTTGTGTGGGCTGGGAAGAAACCAAGAATTAAAATGAAAGTTTTGACAGATGCAAAAGAGAGAGGTGGATTTCAACTACCGAATTTAAAATTATATCAAGAAGCAGTTTGTTTTGTGTGGAAAAAAGAATGGATAACACTGTTAAACAAAAAACTCTTAGTGTTGGAAGGTCACGGAAACAAATTTGGCTGGCACGTGTATTTGTATTATGGAAAAAAGAAGATGGATGGTTTCTTCTCTCACCATTATATAAGAAATAATTTGTTAAATACATGGATGAAGTACAAGAAATATGGGGATGAGAGGAAACCGTTATGGATAGTGCCAGCGGAAGTAATTAAAATAACGGCTGAAATAGGTGAAGAAAAGTGGTTGTCATATAATCAATTATTAAAAATACAAAGTGGCAAAGTAGAATTGAAAACTGCTGAAGAGTTGAATAATAAATATGATTGGTTCCAAATGCAATAAATTAAGAGCTTGGTGGATAATGATATTATAACTGAAGGGATAAGAAAAGAACAAATGGAAATGGAAATAGTTCTGCTTGGAGATAATGAAAAATTAATTTCAAAAATATATAAATTATTGTTAAAATGGTCCACAGACATGAAGTAGTGAAATAATAATAATAATAACTTTTTATTTGTATCCCGCCCTCCCCACAAGCAGGCTCAGGGCGGCTCACAACATGTGAATACAGTATACAATAAAACCATGTGCAATCAATTATAAATTCATATACAATTTCAATATAAAATCATCCTTAAAATCATTAAAATTACATTAAACTTAAGATTATGGTGCTATAATTAAGATCTTTCATAAAATCCATTGATTAAAACATAAAACATAGAACATAAACAGGGCTTTCTTGGCTCGGTTTATGTGAAGGCTATTTTAAAGAGGTGGGTCTTACAGGCCCTGCGGAATTGATCTAAGCATCGCAGGGCCCGTACCTCCTCTGGGAGTTGGTTCCACAGTAGGGGGGCCGCTACAGAGAAGGCCCGATCCCAGGTGGACTTCAATCTGGCCTCCTTTGGCCCAGGGATATTCAGCTGGTTCTTTCCAGCTGACCTCAGCGCTCTCTGGGGCTCATGCGGGGAGAGATGGTGTTAAGCCAAATGCCCTCAAAACGAGGTTGGGGAATTAGTTAGGTGGACACCCGGCTTAATAGGAATCTTTTTACCAAATGTATACCAGGCTCAACCATCCAGATAGTAAATGCTCAATAAAAGGACTCTAATTTAATAAAAACCAATTGTAATTTATTTAGAATAATAGTTCTTTCACACAAGATAAAAATACAAAACACTCACACATTCACACAGGTCTAGGAAACACAGATAGATTGATAGGGGAACATATATGGATAAACAGACAGGGCAATAATTACCATCGTAGTCTTCCAGGAAGGTTTCCAATGGCGACATAAGAGGACAGGGGAAATGGACCCAAAACTGTGGCCAGAATTGGGGATGGATCTAGACAGCGGACCTGGGATACTGTTAGATGCACACACGAGTGGAGTTGGGTCAGAGGTTAAATAGACTCCCTTAGACCCTCAGGGGCTGGGAGGTCTTGGGGAGGAGCAGGGGGAGGCTCTGTGGTGACCATGAGGGCTGGACATTCGCAGAGCCAATGGTGAGTCCCTTGCTGACACCTAATTGGATGCCAGTTTGAGCCAATGAACTTCACCTTAGTCCGGTGAACCTGGAAATTTCCAAGCTGCAATGCTGCCTGGGGCGGCTCCAAGGTATTAGACTGGGGTGAGAAATGGGAATGGCTGGATACTTAAGGTTAAATGGGATTATCTGGGGAGGTGACAATAGGGAATCAAATACTGGCCTAGGTATCACCCGGGTTAGACAAAACACTTGGTTGAGACAGGAGATGGTTTTCCTCTTCCTTATCTTCTTCCTGGCAGGATCCATTGTCTAGGGTATTTCCAGACAATCAGGACTAACAGTTGAGCTATTAATCCATTCATGGGGCAAATGGGTTGCTTGCAGGCTCAGGGTGTGTACGTGTGACTTTCCCACTAAGAAGGAATGGAGTCCAGCCTGGCAGGGTATGCTTAGATCAGGAAAGCAAGATGGATTCTGGTGTTAGCCTTTGATTCATGGAGACAGGCTGGAAACATGGTGGCCTGGCTTCTTCCACTGCAGCGGCCAAGACTGGGCACACAGGGAGCAGCTGGAGCATGTCTG
The DNA here is from genome assembly GCF_032191835.1 of Heteronotia binoei. Lineage (NCBI taxonomy): Eukaryota > Metazoa > Chordata > Lepidosauria > Squamata > Gekkonidae > Heteronotia > Heteronotia binoei. The sequence goes on from NC_083230.1 coordinate 86,105,183, forward strand.
TAGTTCTGGCTAACACCCTTCAGAGATGTAGAATGCAAAGCTGCCACATAAGCCTTAGAAACTGTAAGCAAAGTCCACTTCTTAGAGCAGATGTGTGAGAGTCAAATCTCCAGGCACCCTGGCAGCCATACTGGTGATCACGATGTCCATATGTATGAAAAGTAGGGGGCTTTTCCTCACAATGGTCCCTCAAGTAGACAGGTCCTCGGCCATATAGGGCTTTAAAGGTAATAACCAGCACCTTGTAACGAACTTGGTATGCCACCGGCAGCCAGTGCAGTCCACGTAGCCCCGGCTGTATGTGCTCCCATCTTGGGAGCCCCAACAGCAGCCTAGCCGCTGCGTTCTGCACCAGCTGCAGCTGCCGAGTTCAGCACAGGGGCAGCCCCATGTAGAGGGCGTTACAGTAGTCCAGTCTCGAGGTGACCGTGGCATGGATCACCGTTGCTAGGTCCTGGTGCCCAAGGAAGGGGGCCAGCTGCTTCGCCCGTCGAAGATGAAAAAACGCGGACTTGGCAGTGGCCGCTATCTGTGCCTCCATTGATAATAAAGGCTCCAGAAGAACCCCCAAGCTCCTGACTCTATGGGCCGCTTTCAGCGGTACACCGTCAAAAGCCGGAAGGGGGATTCCCCCCCCCAGGGCACCACGGCCCAAGCAAAGGACCTCAGTCTTCGTTGGATTCAACTTCAACCCACTCAGCCTGGGCCAACCTGCCACGGCCTGCAATGCTAAGTCCAGGTTCTCCGGGACGCAGCCAGGCCGGCCGCCCATTAGCAGATAGAGCTGGGTATCGTCTGCATATTTGTGACACCTGAGCCCAAACCTCCAGGCTATCTGGGCAAGGGGGCACATGTAGATGTTAAATAACATCGGGGAGAGAACTGCACCCTGTGGCACCCCACACACTAGTGGGTGCCTCTGGGACAGCTCTCCCCCAATTGCCACCCTTTGTCCCCGCCCATCAAGGAAGGAGGAAAGCCACTGTAAGGCTGACCCACTAATCCCTGTGTCGGCAAACCGGCGGGCCAGTAGCCGATGGTCGACCATGTCGAACGCGGCCGACAGATCTAACAACATCAGCACCGCCATGCCGCCTCGATCCAGATGCCGCTGGAGGTCATCCACCAAGGCGACCAGCACTGTCTCCGTCCCATGGCCTGGACGGAAGCCGGACTGGTGGGAGTCTAAGGCGGAAGTGTCATCCAGAAATCTCTGTAACTGTGCCGCCACTGCCCTCTCAATAACTTTACCTAAAAATGGTAGATTCGAGACCGGTCGGTAATTCGCCAATTCGGCCGGGTCTGCTGTACTTTTTTTCAAGAGAGGGCAGACCATGGCCTCTTTCAAAGATGTTGGAAATTGTCACGGCTGGGGCCGGGTCAGGCCAAGTCCAGGGGCAGTCCGAGGTCTGTAGCCAGTAAGCAGGAGGGTCCGAGGCGCCAAATCCGAATCACTGTACAAGTATCGCAGGTCCGAGGTCCAGAAGCCGAGGTCAGGGAGTCCAGAAGTCACAAGCCAAAGTCAGGGAGTCCAGAAACCAAAGTCAAGCCGGAGTGGATGCTAGAACGTCAGGGAGATGACTAGTTGCTTCCACAAAGCCTCCTCCCAAAGCCTACAGCTATATAGCCCTCTGCTGGCTGTTGCCCATTTGGGCTAATTGCTGGCTCAGAGAGGCAGCCAGGATCCTGTTGCAACTCAAGCATCCTTGCTCTTAGAAGGGCCAGAATCCTCTCAAAACTCAGGGCTCAGGGAGCGTCTTGCTTGTGAGCGTGCCGCCCTCCTCCGATCCCTGAGGTCCTGACGGAGGCGGTCAAGCACACGCGCCACCCGAGAGGGCGAGGCAGGGGGGCTGGGATCTTCTCCAGCAGGAAGCAGGGGCACTGGTGCAGGTGGCAGGGGCACAATTTCTTCTGCAGGCTCAACTTCCTCTGCAGGGTCCCCAGCACCCATGACACTATCCCCCTCCCAGGGCCCCCCTCCGTCAAGGGGCCTGGGAGGTCGGGGTGGTCGTTGTGGAACCGTTGCACCAAGTCCAGGGCATGAAGATTGTCCATGGGCTCCCAAGACCGGTCTTCTGGGCTGTATCCCTCCCAGTCCACAAGGTACTGGAGGCCTCCACGATGGTACCAGGAGTCCAGGACCTGGCGCACCTCGTATTCTTCTTCATCATCCACAAACACCGGTGGTGGCGGCGGTGGGCAAGGAGGCCGAGCTGGGTCAGGGGGTGCAGCTGGAACAAGGAGGGAGCGATGGAACACGGGGTGAATGCGGAGGTGGGGTGGCAACTGGAGCCTGAAGGCGACGGGGTTTATTTGTTCTATGACGGGGTAGGGTCCAATGAACCGTGCATCCAGCTTGTGAGACCGACCAGGCCGGCGCAGGTAGCGAGTTGAGAGCCACACCTGATCCCCCGACTGGATTGGAAGGCCTTCCTGCCTCTTCCGGTCCGCAGCCAGTTTATAGGCTTCCTTGGCCCGCTGTAGCTGCTCTCAGAGCAAGTCTTGGTTGGCGCGGAGTTCTTGCAGGTAGGCCTCGACGGCGGGGACATTCATGGGTGGCAGGATCGCTGGGAAGAACCGAGGGTGGTACCCGTAGGTTGCAGCAAACGGGGTCATCTGGGTGGAGGAATGGACCGCATTGTTGTATGCAAGTTCCGCTAGCGGCAACAGAGTGGTCCAGTCGTCCTGCTGGTAGCAGGTGTAACAGTGGAGATATTGCTCTAGCGTGGCATTGGTGCGCTCTGTCTGACCATCTGTCTGTGGGTGGTAGGCTGAGGACAGGTGCACTCGAGTCCCCAGGCTGGAATGGAGGGCTTGCCAGAACCGAGAGGAGAACTGGGGGCCCCAGTCTGAGATCAGGTGGGCTGGGAGTCCGTGCAGACGAAAGATGTGTTGCAGGTAGAGCTGGGCTGTCTCCTGAGCTGTGGGAAGTTTCGGGCACGGAATGAAGTGGGCCATCTGGTAAATAGGTCAACGACCACCAAGATGCAAGTCTGACCCTTGGATCGTGGAAGTTCATCGAGATGGTATCCCAGGGTCCTGAGGGTGTGGGCAAGGGCTGTAACAACCCCGAGGGTTTGGCCAGGACGTCTTTGGCCCTTCGGCAGACGTCACAGGAGCTGACATAACGGGCAACATCGGAGCGAACTCGTGGCCACCAGAATTCTTGCGTCAGCAAGTGGGTGGTCTTATGCTGTCCAAAGTGCCCGGCGGGTAACGAGTCGTGGGTCAGGCGTAGCACTTCTGCCCGCAAGGGCCCGGGCGGCACATAGAGGCGTTCGCGGTGTAGCAAGAGGCCGCCTCGAGTCGTGAACTCACCTGCCAAATCATCTTGGAGTGCCTGGAGGTGTTGCTGGACCCAGGGATCGTTGGCCTGGCTAGCACGAATGTCCTCCACGAGTGTGGGTGAAGTGGAGGTGGCTGCAAACACTGAGGGCGGCAGGATGGGAGCAGCGGGCGCGGTCTCAGTTGAAGCAGGGGCGTATTCCGGTTTCCGGGAGAGCGCGTCTGCTTTCCGGTTCTGGGTATGGGGGATGTAGGAGATCCGGAAGTCAAAGCGGGAGAAGAAGAGGGACCACCGGATCTGGCGCTGGTTGAGACGGCGGGTGGTCTGGAGGTGCTCTAAGTTCCGGTGGTCAGTGAGCACTTGAACAGGGTGGCGAGCCCCTTCGAGGTAATGCCTCCAAACCTCAAAAGCCGCCTTGATCACGAGCAACTCCCTCTCCCAGATGGTATAGTTCCTCTCCGTAGCAGTAAGCTGGCGCGAGTAACAGGCGCAGGGCTGGAGTGGCTGAGACGGCTCCTCACGCTGGGACAGCACTGCTCCCAGGGCCATGTTGTAGGCATCAGCTTCCACCGTAAAGGGAAGCTGGGGGTCAGGGTATCTCAGGAGTGGCCCGGTAGCAAAGTGGGTCTTCAGGGTGGAGAAGGCGTTATCGGCCTCTGGGGACCAGCGGAAGGGTTCTTTGGGGTGGAGTAGTTGAGTCAGGGGTGTTGTCAGGGATGCATAGTCCGGGATGAATTGCTGATAATAGTTGGCAAAACCAAGGAATCGCTGCAGGTCTTTGCGATTCTGAGGAGCCTGCCAGGTCAGGACCGCTTCCACTTTTTTCGGGTCCATGAGGATCCCCTGCGGTGACACAATGTGAACAAGGAACTCGACAGAGCGCAGGTCGAAGTCCCACTTCTCCAGCTTGGCGTAGAGGCCATGGGTTCATAGGCGCTGCAGGACCTGGCGGACGTGCTCAGCGTGCTGGGCAGGATTGCTGGAGTAAATTAGGTTGTCATCTAGGTATATGATCGCGAAGCGGTCGAGCAGGTCCCGGAAGATGTCATTCATGAACCTCTGGAAGACAGCGGGGGCGTTGGTCAATCCGAAGGGCATCACCAGGTGCTTGTACTGCCCGTATCGGGTCCCAAATGCGGTCTTCCACTCGTCTCCGGGCCGTATGCGCACCAAATTGTACGCTCCACGGAGGTCCAGCTTGGTGTAGATTTGGGCCCCCTTTAAGCGATCCAAGAGTTTAGGGATCAGTGGTAGAGGGTACCGGTCGCGGATGGTGATCTTGTTCAGGGCCCGGTAATCATTGCACAGCCGGAGCTCCCCACTTTTCTTCTTCACGAAGAGGACTGGAGCAGACAGGGGAGAGGTCAAGGGTCGGATGAATCCGCGTTTCAGGTTCTTGTCCAGGAAGTCTCGCAGAGCTGCCAACTCAGGCTCTGACATAGGGTACAGACGCCCCACCAGGAGTGGTGCCCCAGGTACCAAGTCAATGGCACAGTCATAGGGCCGGTGAGGGGGAAGCTGATCCGCTCCTGTCTCTTCGAAGACATCGGCGAAATCCGCATACTTCTGAGGGAGCTGAGGACCACCACTCGGGATGCTGGCTGCTAGAGTGGTGGGAGGAGTCAGATGAGGACATGGGTCTCGGAAACATAATTCCTGCTGGGCCCAGTCCACGATGGGGTTGTGCAGCTGCAGCCAGGAAACGCCCAGAATCAGCGGGAAGCGAGGCATGCGGGCGACATTAAACTGCAGCTGTTCTTGGTGCTGCTGGACGTGGAAGGTGATGGGACAGGTCTCCTGGGTGACGGGCCCAGAACGGAGGAGGCGCCCGTCGATAGCCTCCACCAGCGTCGGAATCTCTTTTGTCTGCACCGGGATCTGGTGCTGCTTTACGAAGGCGGCATCTATGAAACAGTGGGCTGCTCCCGAGTCCAGCATGGCATACACGAACAGCCAGCATTCGTCTGGCAGACGGAGTTTGACTGGTAGCAGGAACGGCCCCGGGGTATCAGCCCGCTGTTCGGAGGACCCAGCTAGTCGCCCCAGGCTGGGGGGTCCACTTATGCCTGGGGCTGCCCTTTTGGCGGCGGTGGCAGTGAAGGTCTGGGTATCCGATGCTTAGCGGGGCAGCCAGAGGCATAGTGGCCTGCCATGCCGCAGTAGAGGCACAGATTCTGCGTGCGGCATCTGGTCTTTTCCTCTGGGGTCAGGCGGGATCGAGCAGCTCCAAGCCGCATAGGCTCATCCTCGGTGCTGGTACTAGCTGGGGATGGGCGAGGAGCCAAGTGGCACGGCGCAGAGAGCTGGCGCCCTCTGGTCTTGGCTTGGCGGCAACTTTTCAGGCAGCCATCGATGCGGAGGCAGAGGGTGATAAGTTGTTGGAGCGTGGGTGGTTGCTCTACCCTGGCCAGTTCATCCAGGACTTCCTCTGCCAACCCCTCGGTAAACTCGTCCATCTGGGCAGCCTCATTCCACGCCAAGTCTTGGGCCAGGAGCTTGAATTCGGTGGCATATTGAGCCACCGAGGAGTTGCCTTGTTTCAGCGCCCTGATCTTCCGGTTGGCTGTGGCTGCTTGGACTGGGTTTGAGAAGGCAGCAGACAGGTGGGCCTCAAACCCCTGGTAATCAGTCAATAGGGGAGAAGACGCAACCAGCAAGGGTGTGGCCCACTTGGCCGCCTGCCCCTTTAACAGACTGATGATGAAACACACCTTCATTTTGTCGTTGAGGAAGTCCTGTGCTCTCAGTTCGAAGTACAGCCGACACTGTGCTAGGAAAGCAGGAAATTCTTCCACGGCACCCCCAAATCTGTCAGGTGGGGGAACTGGGCACTTGGCTGGGGCACTGGCCGCAGGTTGTTGCTGCAAGTGCACCATTGCCTGTGTTAGCTGCTGTACCTGGGCTTGGAGCGCAGCCAGTAGTCCTGTGGTTTCACTTGCTTCAGCATCCATCCTGTGGAGTGGGTGTTTGTCATGTGGAAGCAATCTGTCACGGCTGGGGCCGGGTCAGGCAAAGTCCAGGGGCAGTCCGAGGTCTGTAGCCAGTAAGCAGGAGGGTCCGAGGTGCCAAATCCGAATCACTGTACAAGTATCGCAGGTCCGAGGTCCAGAAGCCGAGGTCAGGGAGTCCAGAAGTCACAAGCCAAAGTCAGGGAGTCCAGAAACCAAAGTCAAGCCGGAGTGGATGCTAGAACGTCAGGGAGATGACTAGTTGCTTCCACAAAGCCTCCTCCCAAAGCCTACAGCTATATAGCCCTCTGCTGGCTGTTGCCCATTTGGGCTAATTGCTGGCTCAGAGAGGCAGCCAGGATCCTGTTGCAACTCAAGCATCCTTGCTCTTAGAATCCTCTCAAAACTCAGGGCTCAGGGAGCGTCTTGCTTGTGAGCGTGCCGCCCTCCTCCGATCCCTGAGGTCCTGACGGAGGCGGTCACGCACACGCGCCACCCGAGAGGGTGAGGCAGGGGGGCTGGGATCTTCTCCAGCAGGAGACAGGGGCACTGGAGCAGGTGGCAGGGGCACAGTTTCTTCTGCAGGCTCAACTTCCTCTGCAGGGTCCCCAGCACCCATGACAGAAATTGCCCTTCCAAGAGGGATCTATTTATGATATCCCGTATAGGATATCTTAGCTCCCTCTGACAAGATTTAATCAGCCAGGAGGGGCATGGGTCAAGGTCACAAGTTGTAGGGCGCACAGTAGAGAGAATTCCGTCGACTTCCCCTAAGCTAAGTGCGTCGAAGTGATCCAAACTAAAATCAGAAGACAGGCACGGAGCCTTGGGTTCCAATACTGTATCCAACGTGGTGGGAAAGTTTTGGCGGAGCGACGAGATTTTGTCTGCAAAAAATTTTGCAAAAGCCCCACAGCCTATTTCCAATTCTTTTACATTTGGTCTGCCCTGAGGCAGAGCAGTCAGATTCTCAATTATCTTAAATAATTGTGCCGGGCGCAAATTTGCAGACGCAATCCTGGTCGCAAAGTATTCCTTCTTTGCGGCCTTGACTGCCATCTCATAAGACTTCATAAACGTTCTGTAGGATGTTCTCGTTGCTTCGTCACGAGTATGCCACCACCGCCTCTCCAGTCGTCTGAGTCCCTATTTCAGCTGCCGTAGCTCCAAGGTGTACTACGGGGGTGCAGAGGACGCCGGGGAGCGATCTCGTTGATGGCCCTGGATAGCCTGTCATGCCAGGCCTCTACCAGGTCATCAAGGGAATCGTTGGAGAGCCAGGGATCCTGCAGAGCCATTTGGAACCGTTCCGGGTCCATCAGACTCCGCGGGAGAGCCAAAATAGGCTCGCTGCCCATAAAGGGTTAATCTCAAATGATTAAGTGGGCAATTAATGTAAATAAAGAAATACAGATGGAAACTTGGGAACACTTGTGGAAAAATTCTATGAAGCTTTCGACGTGTCATAGTATTAAAGAGAACTGTTTTAAAATGATGTACAGATGGTACATGACTCCTAAAAAATTGGCAAAGATGAATAACAAGATGCCAGATAGATGTTGGAAATGTAAAAAACATGAAGGTTCTTTCTACCATATGTGGTGGACTTGTGAAAGGGCAAAAAAGTATTGGCAGATGATTCAGCAAGAAATTACTAAGATCTTGGAATATGAATTTAAGAAAAGTGTAGAGATTTCTCTGTTGGGATTACAAATGGAAAAAATTCCAAAAGAAAATAGAACTGTAATTTGGTACTTGCTTTCAGCAGCTAGGACACTATATGCGCAGTTGTGGAAGCAAGAAAGAATACCAGAGAAATGGGATTGGATTATAAAAGTTATGACATGGAGTGAAATGGACAAATTAACAAGAACATTGACTATGATTTAGAAGTTTTTAAGACTGAATGGAAAAAGTTTAGAAGATATGTAGAAAAAGAGTGGAAGGTAAAAGGACATTGGACAATTTTTGATAATGATTAAGTTTTAGAAGAAAAATATAAGTTTTTGTTTTAATAGTTAAGGGTACCTTTAAATATTAGCATTATAAGTAAATAACACCGGCGGAGGTCAAGTGATGGGGGGAGGGGTGGGTAAAAAGTAATATATGGGGTAGATAAAAGAAGTTATTAAGATTTAAGAAATAATTTTGTTACCATATGTTACCAATAAAATTTGACACCCCTGCTCCAAAGTGTTACAGGCCTTGACAAAAGCTCCATTTGGACCCACTAAAATCTACAGAACTAAAGTTCCTGTCTTGGAAGGTAGTATTTTTAGTGGCAATCACCTCAGCCAGAAGATGGGGCTTTCCTTTGTGCCAAAAGTATATTCCTCTTATCACATTAATCGATAATTGATCCTGTCATCCTTCTGCCATAATCCATCTCATCCTAGAAAGAAGACCTGGCACAAGTTAGATGTTCACAGGGCCTTGCATCCCTATCTGGATAGAACAGAACAGCTTAGACTTTGTGTCTCACAAATTCTTTATTTGTGTCTCACAACTCTTCTACTCTAGGTAGGAAGGTCTTGAAAGCAACCATCACACATTAGATTAAGCTGTATATTCATAAAACATATGAAGTACAAAGTTTAAAGCCTCCTAAAGATATCACAGTACATTCAACTACAGCAGCAGTAGCATTGGCAGCCTTCTCTACCAGGGCACTGGTTCAAGAAATTTGCAGAACAGCCACCTGGTCCTCTTTCTCCACCTTCATAGAATCATAGAGTTGTAAGGGACCTCTAGGGTAATCTAATCCAACCCTCTGCACAATGCAGGAAACTCGGAAATACCTCCCCACACACACATCAATGCCACTTGCTCCAAGCCTAGAAGATGGCCAAAAAAAAAAAAAAACTTCCCCAGGATCCCTGGCAAAACCGGTCTGGAGAAAAATTGCTGCCTGCCCCCAAAGTGATTGTAAGACTATAGGATAGCTCAGCTGGATTCTGCTGAGGAAGCCTTTGGTTGAAAGTTGCTGTAACAGGTGTTTGGGGTTTTTTAGAAGTCGTCCCACCCATGAAGTCAACTTGGGTACAGAGACTTCCCCCACTGAAGGAGAACAAAACATTGGAACCCACCTGAATTTCTTCTCTTCATTGGGGTGATCCACTTCCCACCTCAAAAAAAGGGAAAATACAGACAAACTGTATGGGCAAAGCAGTGGTGTAGAGTTGGGCTGTATTATGATTGGAGGGCCAGCCGTGTTCTGATCCAGTAGAGTTGCAAAAATTTACATAGGCCTGATTGGAGTGAGAGGAGGTGTAATGTAACCAGCTTGGATGACTTTGCCCCACTGAACAATCTGTGTACAATCTATGCTTGATTTTAGTTTATATATGTATTGAGTAATCCCGGTGTTATGTTCAATTAATGTGCAGTTCAGCATGTGACTGAGACCACACATTTAACCAGGTACCAGTCCCTGATTTCATTTGTAAAGTAAACACATACTGGTTGTTTCTTACAAACAGGTATATGGCCAAACAGGCAGCTTGTACGCTCACTCACTGTAACATAAGCATTAGTGAATGAGTGAATATCCACTATTACTCTTTGTTTCTTACTTTGGAGTGTACATGGGTTTTGGGAGAAAACACATGGCCTTGTATAACTGCTTAGCACCCACACACACAAACACACAAATATGGCTCATAGATAGTTCTCACCCTCTAATCGAGACTCTGCCTACAAAGTCTGCTCAACTCCCCAGACTTTTACCCAAAATATGATTCTAGCTGGCATACCTTGTTAACAGCTTGCCCTCTGTTTGGAGCTAATGGCTTACATGCATTGATTTCTTTGCCATTCCTATTGATTAGGCAGCTGCTGAACATACAAACTCCACCACAACATGCAAAGAGAAGTGAGGTGAATCAGTTCAAATCTCAGAAACACTGCAATGTGGAAAGGCTGTGCCTGGGGAAGTCTGGCCAAACTGCACGGTCTGTATCTCCCGAAAGACCAACAGCACTTCCCTCATGGGACAAATCAGTACTCAAAGTTTACCAGACAGCAGTTAAAATCAATCTGTGACTTTTAAAGGGGATAACCTCTGCTGCATTGGACAGTGATCTCCATCAGGGTGTAGGTATATTTCCAGATAAATTTTAGGGTTTCAGAATCAAGAATTCATCCTAGATGGATGTGAAGTAGAGAGGTCGATGGCCCTGTGTACTAGCTGTGAGTGGCATTAGCCAGTTCCAAATGCTTCAGAAGGTATTAAACAGCACAGAATATTATATTAATGTAGCACTCCATAATCCATTGAATGGTTCCCATTTCCCAGTTGTTTAAGGACCTTTCCACCCACCCAGTTTGGTGTAGTTAAGTGTGCTGACTCTTATCTGGAAGAATTGGGTTTGATTCCCCACTCCTCCACTTGCTCCTGCTGGAATGGCCTTGGGTCAGCCATAGCTTTCATAGGAGTTGTCCTTGAAAGGCCAGCTGCTGTGAAAATCCTCTCAGCCCCCCCCCCCCCACCTCACATGGTGTCCTTTGTGTGTGGGGGGGAGATAAAGGAGATTGTGAGCCACTCTGAGATTCAGAGTGGAGGGCGGGATATAAATCCAATATCATCATCATCATCATCTAAAAAATATCCCACAGCTGAATGAACTTTGCACCAGCCAGCACCCCATTGTATGTGTGTGTGTGTGGGGGGGGGGGATTGCTCTTTACTAGGCTTCATCCCTCTAGTCAAGGTTACAAATAAATAACAGTTCCTGACTCATCAGCTCAGCTGATGCATATCCTATGGTGTGGGGGAAGTGGCTGCACAGGAACCCAATTGAATGTGCCCGAGCCATTTTCAAACTTTAGCATGTTAAAATTCTCTCCCTGTCCTTTCACTTTCAGCACACAATAGCAGAAAATGCCTTTAGGTGGCTGCTTCTGTACAACAAGATTGTCATTGTCAACAAAGCAAGCGTTCTTGTTTGAGTGCCACAGATGGCCAGCCCTAGTCCAGAGCTGGTAGAAACTTGTGGGATAGCTATTGGAGGGAGCCAGCCATCTGGAAGCATGTTTCTCCTAAACACTACTTTTAAACATCCTGTTTCATAGCCATTGCTTTTCACAAGAACTCTTGTAGCCCTCGTAGAAGTGCAATTGGTACTGTTGGTGAGTGCTATGGGCCATTTCACCCATGAAGTCTAGAAAAATGGCCTGTTGTAGCAGAAATGGCAAGAGCCTTAGAGTAGTCTGATGACTAACAAAATTTACTTGTGGCTTGAGCTCTCTTGCTTCATTAGAAGTTCCAGAAAACTAGTCAATCAGTTTTTTTTCTTCTCTAGAGATATTGCATCCATATAAGGAAACACAGGTACAGACAGCAGACTTTTTTGGCATATCAAACAAGTGCAGACAACAAAATTAACATGTTTGTTCTTCACCTATGACCACAAGATGCTGTCTTTTACCAAGTCTTACACTGGAACTATACTGACAGTATCATAACCCCAGATAACAAATACAATAATATTAAAAGTTACAAAAACTGTTATAGTTTATAATCTCAGTCCATTTACTGTGAAAATACTTCCAATTATGATCTCAGTACATTCACTATGAAATTACTTTCAATGTATATGTTTCACAGAATATATCAAAATCATGTGTGTGTTTAGAAAGTATATTTAGAAGGCTGATGGGGCCCCGTGGGGCCTTTGCCCAGTAGGGTTTCTGATTGGCCATTGGGTGATTGGCTTGGCTGTGTAGTTTTTTTTTAAAGCATTGCTTTTACAGCAGCTGCCACCACACCACAAGCATGACTGATGATAAGCTGTGGCTATGCAAGAAAATATTTTAAGACAACATATTTCTTTTGAAAGGCATTCTGTTAAACAGAGCTTCTGCCTGAAATGTTGAAGTCTTCCTGTAAGAGTTAACACATCACTCCCTGACACTTTGTGGCTGGTGCTGCCTTCTGTGGCAGCCATTTTTGTGGTTGTGTCCACCAGTCTGTGTGAGAATTCCCATGATATCTAGGGATGGGCACAAACCAGGAAGATGAGTTCAGTTCATGGTTCATGACATGTCCTGTTCATGAACCATGGACCATCACAATTTTTTTAGCTGCCTTATGAACCAGTGGCCTGGTAGAATGGCCCCCTGGCATGATAGAGACACCAAATTTACAGGGGATCTTTGTCTGGCTCTCCTCTACCTGCCCTCCAAGTTAGGTGAGGATTGCGTTTACAGGGCCAAACTTAACCCCCCCCCCCCAAATAAAATGCCCCTAGTAAAGTGCTTTCTGAGAAAATGACTGTCAGTTCCCCAGAAAGACTTTCCTGGAGGCATCTTCTTGGGGGGGTGGCATAATTTGGACCCTGCTAATCCAATCCTCACCAAACTTGGATAACAGGTAGAGGAGAGTCACTTGGAGATTCCCAGCAAGTTTGGTGTCTAACTTGCACATATCTGTTCTATACTTCCCTGAACCTGGCAGGCAGTCATTTTGACAGGTGCAGGTGCAGGGGATTCAGGAATGACTAGAATGCATCCTGTGCAAACTAGGGAGACCAAACTCACAGGGATCTCCATCTGATTCTCCTCTACCTGACTTCGAAGTTTGGTGTCTCTAGCTTGCACAGGATCTGTTCTGTATATTCCTGCACCTGTACTTGTAAAAATGTCCTCCAAGTTGTTCCTTTGAAGTTTTGTAAAAAAAAATTGATTGAGCGGAGACTGTCTGGGAATGTATCTGCTTACAAATTGGCACAAACCTACATGAACAACAACAAAGTTCATGGAAAGTTCATGCCCAACACCCTGCCATGAACTTGACTTCATGAACTACAAACAAGCTTCATAGTTCAGTTCATACCCATCACTAATGGTGTCTACTAAAGTCAGAGACCCCTCCCATAGTGTTTCAGGGAGATCCTAGAGTACCCCATGTTACACATCACTTTGGTTTTTCAGCCAGGAGCGATGTTACAGCATCATGTGACACTGTTCTTCATGTTCCATCCACCCTCATCCTCTTGCTGAAGGGTGGGCAACCCTACTGAACTCCTCTTCTCCAAACTCTGTCCTCCCTAATTCTCCTCAGATTTCTCAAGCAAGAGTTAGCAACCTTATTCATGAGAACAAAGCAGTAGACAAGTGCACCAACACGGCTGCCTACTGGGATCTATACATGAAAAGTTATAGTAATGTGAGGGCTACTGAAAAAGGGATCTGTATAATAGATTTGGAGTGCTGCTGGAATGAACTGAGTCAGAAGAAATAGCTTCAATGTGTGTAAAGACAAGGGAGCAAAAATCAGAGAACAATGATGAAGGTCATCTGGATAGGACTGCCAGTTCCTCACCAAAGCCCCTATGCACCTCCCCCTGCCATAAATTAGATGGTCAGGGGTGGGGAATGGCAGGAAAAATGTCCTGATGTGCTGACATCACTTCTGTGCTTCTGAAAGTGATGTCAGCATGACTGGGGATGCTCTGGTATTTGACCAAAGCTATGTGGTGATGTTGCTGGTGATGTGCTGACATCACTTCCAACGCACACCAGAAGTGTTGCTACTGTGTTGCCAGCAATGTTGCTGCATCGCTGGCATGGGCCTTCCCCCCTCCTGGATAAATCCCCTCACCAGTTGCCAGGCAGAACCTGGCAACCCTACACCTGAGACCAGTAGTGGACTGGCCAGGGTGTCAGCTTGCCCAATGGCAAGTGGGCCCCTGATAAAATGGGCTCTCTTAAACATTAGACAATATGTTAAAAATGTCAATGTCCTTTTAGTAGCTTGAAAAATTATTTGAAGTTCCAATATTATTACTGTAATGCAACTAAAATTTACATTGTATTTAGGGTTGCCAGGCTCCAGGTGGAACCTGGGGATCTTCCGCTTTTGCAGCTGACCTCCAGCTGGCAGAGATCATCTCCCCTGGAGAAAATGCAATTTGTATTTATATTTAATATCTACTGCATACACACACACACACACACATTTTTTTGGTAAAAGTTTTAATTGTACCTTTTTTCCACTTATGTATTTTTTGAAAATTGTATTTATATATTTATTATAAAAATTAAATGATAGCCTTATAGTTGTGGGTGGGCCCCCTTTGTCTCCTGGCAACCAATATTTTTAGACCCAGTCCACCACTGCCTGAGACATGTTCAAATAAAGCTTAACAGCTGCTTGATCATTTCTCCTCACTCCTTGCAGCCTCTAGCCCTCTCCTTATGTGGTTAAAGTCTAGCTCTTCTATTCATGCCTATGTAGGTCCTGTCATATATTGTAATGGAATTTCTGAGGAACTACATCTCCCAACAGCCACCGACTCTCACCTAAGATACACTTACCTTTTTCCTGAGGAGCAGAGTGATGGGGAGGGTAAGAACATAAGAGAAGCCATGTTGCATCAGGCCAATGGCCCATCCAGTCCAACACTGTGTCACACAGTGGCCAATATATATACAAGCCCTGCGGTGCCTTGACCAGTTCCGCAGGGCCTGCAAGACCACCCTTTTCAGGATGGCCTTTGCTGGCTGAGAGATTGTTGTTGGGCGACTTTTGCTACTATTATTTTATAAATGGAATTAGCACCTGGAAATCTGTATTGTATTGTTTCTGTAATTGGAATGTTTTAAAGCTAATGTGATTTTAAACTTTGTATAACTATATGAAAATGTTGTTAGCTGCCCTGAGCCCGCTTCGGCGGGGAGGGCAGGATATAAATAAAATTTTATTATTATTATTATTATTATTATTATTATTATTATTATTATTATTATTATATTCTAATAGCCACTGATGGACCTCTGCTCCATATATTTATCCAATCCCCTCTTAAAACTGGCTATGCTTCTAGCCACCACCGCCTCCTGTGGCAGTGAATTCCACATGTTAATCACCCTTTGGGTGAAGAAGTACTTCCTTTTATCCATTTTAACCTGACTGCTCAGCAATTTCATCGAATGCCCATGAGTTCTTGTATTATGAGAAATGGAGAAAAGTACTTCTTTCTCTACTTTCTCCATCCCATGCATAATCTTGTAAACCTCTATCATGTCACCCCGCAGTCAACATTTCTCCAAGCTAAAGAGCCCCAAGCATTTTAACCTTTCTTCATAGGGAAAGTGTTCCCTATGGTCTGAGACAAACTAAAAGGTCTGAGACAAAACTACTGCCAGAAAAAGGCATGTGAGAGTCAAAAAGATACTTGTGAGGATTGCAAAAGCTGGAGTAGAAAACGTTTTGGAGTTGTGCTGTAAGATTTAAGCTGAATGTAGAGACTGTGTTTAATATTGATTATCTCAGGAGAACCCTGAGAAGAAGGGCCTGGAACCAGTGAGCTCATTACTTTTCTGGCAGGCACCATAAAGCTTAGTTAGACTCACCCTTGGAACTCAGTTATTCCTTTTAGGTGAAGCTTTCATATTTACTTACCTTGTTAACGATTCTTGTTGCAACTGAATGTCAGTTCAGTTGTTTGAACCCACGAGGGCTGAGAAGGAAGCTGCTAACCTTGAAGTGCTTTCAGCGCTTGCCTCAAATCTTTCTTGCACAGGCATGCTACTAATTTGTATTGATGTTACAGTGCTTCAAGTATTGGTAAAAAAGAGACAGAAATAAGTGAGCAAAAACATAGAGTTCCAGGGAAAGTTTTTTTAGGTTAATTACCAATTTACAGTTGCCTCACACTATATTACATTTACTATTTCCTTTAGATCTTTGTGTCCCACTTTTCAAACCAGTGACTTGCATCAGCTTACATTTTATCCTCACAACACCAGCCCTGTGAGTTAGATTAAGCTGAGAGTGACTGGACCAAGGTCATCCAGCAAGCTAACATGGCAGAGGGAGGAACTGAACCAGGGTCTCCCAGGCCCTATTCCAGAACAGAAAGACCAAGAACACTGAGCAGTATTTGCCGCAGTATTTATTTATTTATTTTTATTTATATTAAGATTTATACCCCGCCCTTCTCACCTAAGTGTCTCAGGGCGGCTTACAACATAATAATTAAAACAACTTCAGTTTAAAACATTTAAAATACAATTAAACCATAAATTAGTAAAAAAACAAGATAGAATAAAACCGGCGGCCTATAGATACATTTTGTTCCATCCAAGATGTTTTACATTGTCAGCTAATGTCATAGGCCTGCCGGAAGAGGACTGTCTTGCAGGCCCTGCGGAATTGCCCTAGATCCCGCAGGGCCCGCACCTCTTCCGGCAGCTGGTTCCACCAATAAGGTGCCGTTATTGAGTAGGCCCGATCCCTGGTGGATTTTAGACGGGCCTCCTTTGGCCCGGGGACTACCAACAGGTTTTGTGAACCTGAGCGTAGTACTCTCTGGGGAACGTGTGGGGAGAGACGGTCCCTAAGGTAGGCAGGTCCTAGGCCATATAGGGCTTTAAAGGTAATAACCAACACCTTGTACCGGACTCGGAATATTACTGGCAGCCAGTGCAGACCCTGGAGACCCGGCCGAATGTGCTCCCATCTTGGGAGCCCTAATAACAGCCGGGCAGCAGCGTTCTGCACTAACTGCAGCTTCCGGGTCCGGCACAAGGGTAGCCCCATGTAGAGGGCATTACAGTAGTCCAGCCTCGAGGTGACCGTAGCATGAATCACTGTTGCCAGGTCGTCACGTTCCAGGAAGGGGGCCAACTGCCTCGCCCGCCTAAGATGAAAAAAAGCGGACTTGGCAGTGGCTGCTATCTGAGCCTCCATAGTCAATGAAGGCTCCAACAGCACCCCCAGGCTCTTAACCCTGCCCGACGCTGTTAATGGAGCGCCGTCAAAAACTGGCAGGGGGAGTTCCCTTCCCGGGCCGCAGCGACCCAAGCAAAGGACCTCTGTCTTCGCCGGGTTCAGCTTCAGCCCACTCAGCCTAAGCCACCTAGCCACTGCCTGTAACGCCTGGTCCAGATTTTCTGGGGCGCAGGCGGGCCGGCCGTCCATAAGCAGATAGAGCTGGGTGTCATCAGCATATTGATGGCAACCCAGCCCATACCCTCGGGCCATCTGGGCAAGGGGGCGCATATAGATGTTAAATAACATCGGGGAAAGCACCGCCCCTTGAGGCACCCCACAATCAAGCGTGTGTCTCCGGGACAGTTCCTCCCCAATCGCCACCCTTTGTCCCCGACCGTCAAGGAAAGAGGAAAGCCATTGCAAGGCCAACCCCTGAATCCCTGCGTCGGCAAGGCGGCACGCCAGAAGCCGATGGTCGACCATATCGAACGCTGCCGATAGGTCCAGCAACATCAGCACCGCCGAGCCGCCTTGATCCAGATGTCGCCGAAGGTCATCTACCAGGGCGACCAGCACCGTCTCCGTCCCGTGGCCCGGGCAGAAACCAGACTGGTAGGGGTCAAGGACAGAAGCATCCTCCAGGAAGCTCTGTAGCTGCAACGCCGCTGCCCTCTCTATAAGTTTGCCCAAAAAGGGCAAATTCGATACCGGCCGATAGTGTGCCAATTCGGTCGGATCTAACGTTGTTTTCTTCAAGAGGGGACGGACCACCGCCTCTTTAAGCGCTGATGGAAAATGTCCCTCCAATAGGGATCTATTTATGATATCCCGTATAGGATATCTTAGCTCCCTCTGGCAGGTCTTAATAAGCCAGGAGGGGCATGGGTCCAATTTACAAGTTGTTGGGCGTGCAGATAGGAGGATCCTGTCAACTTCTTCCAGGCTGAGCGCGCCGAAGCCGTCCAGAACACAATCCGAAGACAGGCACGGAGCCTCAGGTTCACTAGCTGTATCTAATGTGGCAGGGAAGTCGGAACGGAGCGATGCGATTTTATCCGCAAAAAAATCCGCAAAAGCCTCACAGCCAATTTCCAATTCATTAAAATTTGGTCTGCCCTGTGGCAGCGTTGTAAGGGTCCGAATTGTATTGAACAGTTGTGCCGGGCGCGAAATTGCGGACGCAATCTCTGCCGCAAAGTAAGTTTTCTTTGCGGCCTTGACTGCCATCTCATAGGACTTCATAACCTCTCTATAAGATGTTCGAGTCGCTTCATCTCGGGTACGCCGCCATTGCCTCTCTAGTCGTCTGAGTCCTCGTTTCAACCGCCGCAACCCCTGGTTATACCAGGGTGTCGGCCTTGAACGAGGGCGCAGAGGACACCTAGGCGCGATCTCATCGATGGCCCCGGCGAGCCTACTATTCCAAGACTCCACCAGGTCATCGAGGGAATCGCCAGGGGGCCAGGGATCCCGCAGAGCCGTCAGGAACCGTTCCGGGTCCATCAGGCTCCGCGGGCGAGCTAAAATAAGCTCGCCGCCCAAACGGGGTTGGGGTGGGACGTCCACACGAGCCTTGAGGGCATAGTGATCCGACCATGGCACTGCTATGGAAGCAAGATCGTTCACTAAAACTCCCGACGCGAAGATCAAGTCTAACATGTGACCGGCCTGGTGAGTGGGTGTCGTAACTACTTGGGAGAGTCCCAGTGTCGCCATGGAAGACACTAGGTCCATCGCCTGATTGGAGGTCACGTCATCGGCATGAACATTGAAGTCACCCAGAATCAAAAGCCTCGGGTGCTCCAATGCCCATCCTGCTGCGGCCTCCATCAGTGATAGTAAGGCGCTGGCCGGTGCGTTAGGCGGTCGGTACACCAGCCAGATCGCCAACCCCTCCCCAACATCCCACGCCAGGCCGGCACATTCAATGCCCTTGATCTCCGGAGCCGGGAGGGCCCGGAAGGAGTAAACCTCTCGAATGAACAGGGCCACCCCTCCCCCCCGCCCGCTAGTCCGTGACTGGTGAAAGACCGAGTATCCCGGGGGCGCCATCTGGGAGAGAGCTACGGTCTCCCCATCGCGGACCCAGGTCTCGGTCACGCATGCCAGGTCCGTATCCTGCTCAAGCAGGAATTCCCGGAGGATAGAGGTCTTATTATTAATGGACCTGGCATTACATAACACCAGTGACGGAGGCGAGTAAATATACAAAGTCATGTATATACCTGAATACTCTGATTTGTAGCAGGTACTGTAAGGTTTTGCTAGTTGCTGACCTAAAGTATACAAGCACATGTAAATAAGGTCAAGGTTTATTAGAAATCAGGTTTATAACAATGACCTTCTGCCGAACGGCCATTGCAGAGAATGTTTGAATAAAAACAATGGCGACTATTATAGGGAACAAAAAAAGTGCACAAAAGTTAAGCTTCTCCCTCCTCATGTCCGTTATAGTTCCCAAGCTTCAATGTAAGCGTGAGACATATTCCCTGGGTCTTCAATGTTACAATGAATTTCCCCCACACACACCATTGCTATTCTATGTTATTGCCATAACTACCAGATAAGCCAGCTCCCCATGATAGCCACCCTCCTGCACAGCTTGAAAAATTATGGTTACAAACAAGCACACAAGGTAGACACTACAAAACCTGTTGGATAGAATTGCCAATACATGGAAAATATGTCAGGGAACCTGACATGCTGCTCCCCCAAAAATCTTCTTCACTCCTCCTGGTTTGCCTGGGAACTGTTTGTGAAAGTCCTGGTTCGGTTTAGGTACATTCATGTGTGTTGAATGTACCCACTCATTGCATTTGACAAGGTAATACAGAACTCTAAAAAAGCAAGCACCAGTCATTTCCGACTCTGGGGTGACGTTGCTTTCACATTTTCACAGCAGACTTTTTATGGGGTGGTTTGCCATTGCCTTCCCCAGTCATCTACACTTTCCCCCCAGCAAACTGGGTACTCAGTTTACCGACCTCGGAAAGATGGAAGGCTGAGTCAACCTGAGCCGGCTACCTGAAACTAGCTTCCGCCGGTATCGAACTCAGGTCGTGAGCAGGGAGCTCAGACTGCAGTGCTGCAGCTTTACCACGCTGCGTCATGGGGCTCTTCCCTTTCAAATGCTAGGCCACCAAAATTGCTGCTGGGCTATGTGCAAAGTCTTTACAAAACCAAAATGTCCAGCTAGCTGACTGTCATGACATTGGTGTAATACTTCACCCCTCAGTGATTGTGGCGCATACAGCTTATTGCCTTTATATAAGCAATCATCCTCCCTTTTCTGGAGGTCATTATTGAAGTCCAAGTCCCCCTCAGCTTCCAGGTGCAGGGAAGAGGGATTTAAACTGGCTCCGACAAACGGGCAGGGCTGGCGAGAAGTTGGGGTCTGTAGCACAAAGCTGAATAAAGAAAAACTGCAGAAATATTGGCTCAAGACTGCTCCTTTCATGACAGCATCCCACAAGTCCAGCTTGGTAAATAGCTACACTTTGGCCACCTCTCCCAATAAATCCCGAATGAAGGGGATTGGGTAGGCATTCGAGGTGCACATTTATCCCTCTGTAGTCAGTGCACAGTCTCAAGCCCCAGTCTTTCTTCTTTGGGAATAGGATGGGGGGAGTTGGCTGGGTGGATGAACCCCCTCTTCAGGTTTTTATCTATGAACTTCCACAACTCTGCCTTCTCCCCCAGGCTCATTGAATATAATTTAGCCTTTTACAAAGTTTCCCCCAGAATCAGTTCTGTAGCACAATCTGTCACCCTGCGGGGTAGCAGTTCATCTGCCTCCTGTTCCTCAAACACTTGACTCAAATTGTTATAGTCAGGAGGTATCTGTCCCAAATCCACTCTGGTCAGACAGATGACCTAAGGTGTGGGAGGTGAAGCTGGCCCCCAGTCAGTATTCCACATTTGGGTTCATTCTGCTGCACATGGTCCACTAACCACTGCACCCCCAACACCACTGGGAAACTAACATATGGAGTAACCACAAATGTTCTTGTTTCACAGTGATGACCCATCCCCACTAGCACTGACTCTGTCTCTAGAGTGCAGGGGTCCCCCATCATTGGGGTGTTGTCCATTTGTTCAAATCTAATAGGCTCTTGGAGTCTCACCAGCTCCAAGCCCAGCCCAGTAACTTCTGTAGGTCCTGGTTACACCCTGAGTTTAACAGAGTGTGTGGGGTTCCCTAGAGTGATAGGGATATAAAACAGAGTTCCTTTATTTCTCATCCAAGGTAGCACATCAATTCCCTTGACCTGCCACTTTGCAGCCTTCACAGCAGGTCTTGTTCATTTGCTGATGGTGGCAATCTCTTGCCATCGCTCCCTGAAGAAGAGCTAGTTTGGTTGCCAATCGGCTCATCTTGCAGTCTAGCCACTACAGTCCCTTCAAGGGCAATAGCCGCCAACCCGTCGGGCTTTGACCTCAACATGCCTTTCTTCAGAGCATCCTTTTTTAGCTCCGGAAAGTGGGGTGGGTGGATGCCTTTGGGCAATTTGCAGTGAAATGGTTGTCGGCCTCACACTTCAGGCACAGGCCCAGCTTCCTTCTCTGATCTCTCTCCACCTCTGAGTACACTCATTTAGACCAGGGCTTCTCTCCCCGGAATTCCGGGCTACTCCTGCAATGGCTGGCCTGGTGCTACTGCTACAACACCTATTGGATAGATTTGTGAATAGATGAAAAATATAACATAAGGTCAGAGGACCTGACACGTACCTGAAGGAGACTGCAGCCAATCATGCCTCCTCAAATATCTGGGTATTTGCCAGTGCTTGGAGGACCTCATGTTCACACACTGAGTATTTACCATGGGAAAAGCCTAGTGTGCCTTCAGACTGTATGAAGCAAATGTTTGAGTGCCAGTATACCAGAAGGGGGTGGGGTGTTAATGTGAACAATTCTCATGTTGGTATATTAATTTCTAGCTTTTCTTAGATGTGTACTTTTTTCTGGAAGCGGGTAATGAAAGACTAGAATCCTAGAAGTAAATTCAGAAGGACTGATTTCAAGAGTCACTATAGTTGAAAACCAGTACAAAACATTTTGTCTAATTTAGGAAAAGTTAAGAAATGCTTGGGACAGCAACTTTGGTGCATTTTAACAAATAAAATCCTAATATTAAAAATATAAAATATACCATGTAACTGAGAACAATATAACATCTTGCTGATTAACAGTACGTAAAAGGAGAGGGAAATGGGAGAAAATAAGATTTGATACTGTATTGGAAACCCATAACACAGAGAACTAGACATAATCTGTTTTAAGGTGTCAGAAAGACATCTGGAGAAAAGACTATAAAATTATAAGTAATAAATAAGTGAAGTAATAAATTTGTGATGAGAAGAAAGAACAATAACAGGCAGGTGACAGAAGACAGGATGTACAGAGACAAAGGCTTTAACTGTGGAGATATTTGCATGGTCATAAATCCAGCCGAAGCCAAGAGGACTGACAAGTTCATGAGTTTCTTCAGGAATGCAGCCAAAATCTATCAGGTAGCATGAACTGAGTGCTTGGGAAAGCCCTAAGAACAAAGTGGAAACTTCTGTAATGGAGGACAAGAACTGGAAACCAGAGTTAGTGTCTTGAAGGTGTCTTTATATATCACACTGTACACAGGCTGGGTCCAGGGGTCGCACCCTGTATCTTATGAAACAGGCACAAGTTTTAGGTGTTCTTAATTTCCACATGCTTGGCACCCAATTCAAATTGGGACTGTGACATACTGTACATGGTGAAGGGGCTTCAGCCTTCCTCTGTATCGTTTTCTTACCCTGAAACAACCCAAAGGGGTACTATTTGGCCCACTGGGGAAACTCATGTGTACACTTACAGGTTTCTCTGATAGGCGACCTCTGATAGGTTTCTCTGAGACAAATAGCACCCCCTGTTGGACTGGTTCCAGATTGGAATATGATTTGGGGGAAGGCTGATTTTCTTTTTCCATTCACATCAGAGTTACAATCAGAATGGGACACCATGGACACTAGAATGGAAGAAGACTTGCAGCTTGTATCAAAGTGTTACACAGGACTCAGGGTGATGATGTGGGACCAGCCTGTGTACTCCATATTGTATAAAAAGAGATTGTTCTGTTTGGAATGCTTTGGGGGAATTTGTCTGGCTGTGAAAACATTGTGAGAGCAACGTCATCCCAGAGTCGGAAATGACTGGTGCTTGCACAGGGGACCTTTCCTTTCTTTTCCTGGACCAGTCACTGGGCAGAAGTCTATTCATAGGCAAAATGATGGTTGCGACTGGCAGAAGTAAAGGAAGAGTGGTGCAGTGCTGAAACAAACTTCTGAGATAGGAAAGGTGCTTTGAAATGCCTAGTGGAAGATCTGCATTGTTTTTAATCAAGCCTTTGGACAGTTTTCTTCTTGCAGTATTTCTGATTTCTTTAATCCTGGTCCTATTGCACTGCTGCTAGAGATCTGATGCTATCTGATTGACTTGTTTTCCACATTTTGTAATCTGCTTGAGTCCCATTGAGGAAGGTGAGCTATAAATGAAATAAATAAAATAATATTAAATTAAATTAAATGAATAGTATTTAATTAAATTAACATTGGTGACTACATTGGTGGAAATGATCATGGACGTACCTGAGAGATCGCTTCTCCTGGTATGCCCCCCAAAGGGCACTTCACTCAACTGATAACTTGCTGTTGATCCCCAGCCTGAAGACCATCCCGCTATCCACGACCAGATCCAGGGCCTTTTTGGCCCTGGCCCCAACCCTGTGGAATGCTCTGTCCAATGAGACCAGGGCCTTGTGAGTCTTGAAACAATTTTGCGGGGCCTGCAAGATGGTGCTGTTTCATCAGGCATATGGTTGAGTGATGGCTTCTCACCTTGGAACGTCTCTTGAACTGTCCTTTACTGTGCCATCTAGTGAGGAATAAATATTATGGCAGTTGTGGCTGTTGGAAGTGTTGATTTTAACCTAAGTGATATTTAATTGTGATGTCGATTTTAAATGTTGTGGCCCACCCAGAGCCTTACTGTGTAGGGAAAGGTGGGCTATAAATCCAATTTAATAAATAAATAATAAAAACAACCACCCCGAGTGATGTCCTTTTCTCAAAGATTCAAGTTAAAAGTTTCACATTAGTATTACAGCTGTGAATTAAGTATATTTGCTAGGGTTTACAAACCAGATTGTACATAAAACATATCCTGACAATATTTCCTCTGTTGTCAGGGGATGTGGGGAGTGTACAGTATATCTCTATAGTGGTTGGATTAAACCCTGACATTAATTTAATAGTTCATTGGGTGGTGATCAGTGTTCCCTCTAAATTGTGTGCGTGAGTGGCTGCTTATTAACACAGGAAGCCCCACTCAGCAGTAATCTGGATTACAGCAGTTGTATTTTGCTCAGGATGTAAACTACTCCACGCAGTAGCAGGGGGATGGGGATTAGAGCGAACATTGTTAGAATGTAGTGAAAGATGGAAGATAAAAAGGACTTTGGCTGTGATTGCAGTTGCTCTGTTCAACTTTAATTTGTCCAATTTAATATCTATTTATATTCTTCCTTGTCACTGTTACTTGGACTTTTAAAAATATTTCTGACAATTATTCTCCTCACCCTTAGTTATAATTCTAATCTTTATCTGGGGTTTATCTTTATAAATCTTTCTTGGGTTGACTGATTTAACCACTAACCAGTGGCAATATCAGTATTTATTTTTATTTTTTTTAAAAAGGGGGACCTCTACTTTCACTACCAGTTGAAATACATCTTTTGACTCCCTTATGACAAAATTAGAAATTTCCATAATGGAGGAAGTTTACTAGCTTGAAGTTATATGTAAGTCCTGAAAGAAACTTAAATATATATTGTGAAAGTTGACCAGGAAACTAAGCACAGATGTGTTAAATTGATTTCAATTTCAACAAAAAGGTCTTCAAAAATTCCAGAGTATAATGATATTTTCTGGGAAATTGCTTTCTCCCTTTGAAGGCTGATGGGGACCATCAATCATGACATGGTCATGTGGTCCTTCTGTTAGCCAAAATGCCCTCAAAACGAGGTTGGGGAATTAGTTAGGTGGGCACCTGGCTCACTAGGAATCTTTTTACCAATATATACCAGGCTCAACCATCCAGAGGGTAATGCTCAATAAAGAGGACTCTAATTTAATAAAAACCAATTGTAATTTATTTAGAATAATAGTTCTTTCACACAAGATAAAAATACAAAACAATCACACATTCACACAGGTCTAAGAAACACAGATAGATTGATAGGGGAACATATAAGGGTAGACAGACAGGGCGATATTACGTCTCGCAGACTTCAGGGAAGGCTCCGGTGGCGACAGTTGAGGGAATGGGGGAGGATCCGAAACTGATCAGGAATCGGGGATGGATCTATGCAGCAGAATGTGGGTTGCTGATAGAAGCACACCTGTGGGTAGCTAGTCCACAGGTTATAAGGCCTCACCTGGGCCCTTAGGGGATGGGAGGCAACGGGGAGGAGGAATGGGAGGCTCTGTGATGACCATGAAGGCTGGACATTAGCAGAGCCAATGGCGAGTCCCGTGGTGACACCCAATTGGGTGTTTGCTTTGACCAATGAACTTCACCTTCATCCTGAGCAACCTGGAAACTTCCAGGTTGCGACAGGGCCTGAGGCGGCTCCAAGGGTGTCAGTATGGAAATGGCTAGGTACTTGGGATTGAGTGGGCTTATCTGGGAAGGTGACAATAGGGAATCAAATATTGACGTAGGTATCCCCGGTGTAGACAAAAGACTTGGTTGTGACAGGAGATGTTCTTCCGCTTTTCTCATCATCTTCTGGGCAGGAGTTATTGTTTAGGGTATTGCCAGGCAATCAGAACTAACAGTTGAGCTGTTAATCCATTCATGGGGCAAATGGGTTGCTTGCGGGCTAAGGGTGACTCAGGGTGTGTACGTGAGCTTCCCACTATGAAGGAATGAAGTCCAGCCTGGCAGGAAGATGGCTACGAGTGGTGTCAGCGATACACGGTGGATTCCATGTACAGCGCTTCTTCACCGGTCGCCTGGATAGCTCCGTAGCGGCGCAGCTTCTTCCCTACCATGGCGGACCCACGCAGTGACGGGGAAACGTCCATGCACGTTGGCAAGCACGGTTTAGAATGCCTGCACACTTAGGCTGTTTGCACACATGAGTCCCTTTTAGTCCCTGGATGGTTTTGCTCACACCCTCTGGCCAAAGGTGTGTGTGAGCTCACTTCTCCAGGCGCCCTGGCAACCATGCTGGTGACTACGATATTGGGGAAAGAGGGGTCATTTCCTCACACTGTAGAACAGCATTGGGCAAAGCCATCGTTTCCCTGGAAGTTCTGCTTGTATCATCTCATCTCTCAGGATTGAGGGAGGGGATGTGGCTCATCTGCTTGGCATACAGAAAGTCCCAAATTCACTCTCAGACATCTGAAATTGAGGATCAGATTGGAAGTGATGTGAAAATGATGTGAAAGATCTTTACTTGAGACTCCGGAAAGCCACTGCCATTCTGAATAGACAATACTGACTTTCACGAACCACTGTTCTGTTCCAGTATAAAGGAGTTTCATGGGGTTTTTTATGATAACTTGCTCTTAGCAAGAGAAATTTACCCCATTGCAACCTCTCTTCTGCTGTTTGTACCACCTGTGTGGGAGCATAAAATGGACACATGAAGCTGCCTGCCACCTCACTGGGGGCAGAGAGCCCAGAAACAACTGACTTCATAGTGGGAGGACACTTGACTTACAAATTCCCAACATCTTGTGAGTGGCCCCAGTGTTCCATGGCAGCCATTTTCCAATAGGCCTGGCCCTTCATGGCAGCCATTTTGTTGTGGTGGCTGTTTCCTGTTCTTGGAATTCTATGAGTGCCCTGACTCCTGACAGTCATTGTTGGGAACCATAATGTTGACCTGATTGGGTGGAAAGGTGGCATAAAAATATTTTAAATAAACAAAATGTGGATGTGGTTTCATGAGTAGGCACTGAGACATATGCCTGCTAAGGTTGAAGAGCAGCCCATGTGTCCCTGGACAGGTTACCATGTTGCCATATGTGTGCAGAAGTTTCTGGAGAGTTTGGAATCTTCAGGGACAGGAACACAGCAATGTAGATGAAAGGCAAAAAGCAGAAAGAATGACAAACAAGTTAATATTACATTTTTGGGGGTCCTTTCTGGGGAGAAAAGTGATATATAATACATAGCTTCCAGGATTCAAAAAAGGAATACCATCCCAAGAGAGAAATAAACCCTCAAAACGAACCCATTTACTTCCCTTTTCTTCAACTGTATTGCATTTATTTCTACATATTGGAGTGCCAGTTTGGTACAGTGGTTAAGTGTGCAAATTCTTATCTGGGAGAGAAGAAGAAGAAAAAGAAGAAGAATGACATTTTTAGCAGCAGTGGAATGGCAAGACTATAAAAGACAGATTGAAAAGCACATTGTATAATTTTAACCATGAGGGCTAGACGTTTAGAGCCCTTGTAAAATGAAAGATGAGCTTCTCTGGAAGAAAATTACACCTTGGAGACAAAATGACGTGATTTCCTGCCCCAAAATGGAAAGTATTGGTTAAGCATAGCCCTAATCAAAGACAAAATAAAAAGATAGGTTCTTAAAATTAATTATTTTTAATTGGAAAATTTAGTGGCCCTGGAAAGTTTTTACTGTGTGTATTTTCCTATGTATTTAACAAGACAAAACTATAGCAGTGATGGAGATTTCCTCTATGGTATGTGAAGCACATTGGCAAGCAACTCTTAGGCAAACTCTTTAATGTTTACCAAGCTTTGAGTGATGCGCTAACGCAAAACAACTCCATCTTGAAAGGCAAAGCCAAAGAAGGACACAAGAACAGAATTATGGTATTGCAATGTGTCCCAACCTCTTTAAACAGACTCAGCTTCACTCACTCAGGTTCTGGCACAATTACAGACAACCTCAAGCAGCCTTTCTGGTCTCGTCTTTGAACTAGATAAAGGTAAATCAGTTGGACCAGGAATTAGATAGGAGTCACTATATCTGCTGTTACATGAACATGTTAAGAACTATGGAGTGGCATATATATTAGCCTTGGATAATGAGACTGCTGAAGAAAAGAGGGAAATTATGATAACATGTTTAATGCTAGTGTTAGAGAGAGAAAGGTTCTCAAGTCCATGACTAACAAGTTAGGATTGGCCCAGGAAGCTTAGTAAATTTGCAGAGCAGTCCTAAGCAGAGCTAGATTCTTTAAAGGCCACTGACTTCAATGGACTGCTTAGTATCACACTGTTCACTGTCACTTAGTATCACACTGCTTGGTATCACACTGTTCATATCACTATGCATCAGCTCCCCCTTTTATTCTACCCTTTTTGCCATTTCCACATCTTCATAATGTCATTTGGATGGGGTACACCACCCCATAGCTAATAGAAAGAGTTTCAAAAGAACGAGAGAGCAACGCAACATAGATCCATCCCCAATAACTAAAAGAGGAATAAAGTCACAGCTGTACAGCATCAATAGGACGCACACATATACACACACATCCAAATGTTTTTAGCTCACAACCAAGAACAACAAAGTAAGATTTTTTAAAAAAATAGAGAGAATATTTCAAATTACCCTTCCGCTTGCATTTTCACTGTCTCCTAGGGAAAGAAACGGGTGATTGAAGTTTTCTGCTGGTCTAATTGTGATGTGAGGTTGTATTTGGAGCTCTGGGCACGTATAGCTGGAATGAGAAGGAGGCTGGATGGGAGGGAGAGAGGAAAGAGAGAGAGAGAGAGAGATCCAGCTACGCCTTTCTCTGAGCTTCTGAAGCCTAAGGGAGTAATCCTTTCAGAATTTGGAAGAAGAGGGGTAAAAACGGGAAAAGGACAAAGCAGGAAGGCTGATCGCACCCGCCCTTCCTGCTCCGGAGAACCGAGGAGGGTTGCTCTTACTTGCAGATGCTGGGGAACAGGATCTAGGAAGAGGAAGATCTCTCCCCACCACAACCACCCATCCCTCCCCAGTTTTCCCAGCAGCACCCCGGGCAAAGAGGTAAAAGAGCTGTTCTTCAGCACCGCGGAGTGATCGGTGCAGGGGAGCTGTCCATTTCAGCACCACCACGTTAATGCAGTAGGTGGGAGCGGAACTAGCAAGGCAAGGAGAGGCGCGAGACACCGACGGGCAGCTTATCCTGCAGCAAGCCTCCTGGTTTCCTTTCTTTTCAGAAGCTTTGCGGAGAGGGGGGAGGAAGGGAAATCCGTCTTGGTTCTCCGGGAGAAACTCCCCCCTCCTCTGCCCATATTACCACCACTACCAACAACATCGCTGCCAATAACAACTGCTGCTCTGCCGCTGTGGTGGTGGTGGGGGGGAAGCCATGGAAGGCAAGACCTCTGCACCTGTTCAGCTGAAATCAAGGGCTTACGATATACTTGCAAGTCTGGTTCGGTGGTAGAGGAAGCGGAAAGAGAGAGTGAGAGGGAGAGAGAGAAGAAAGAACTGAAACAAGCGCAAGCAAGCAACGAAACCCCCACCAGGAAAAAAAAAACCCAAGGAAGATAAACTGGGAAGAAAAGGGATTTTTCATGGCGCAGGCTGCAGAGCTAAGAAAGAAGACTGAAGGTTGCATCTCTGCTCTTACAGTCTCTAACTGTCTAGGTCCAGATAATGAGAGAGTGTGTTGAGGATGCTGCTTCTGTTGCCGCTACTGCTGCTGCTGTTCCCCTGTTCACTGTGGAAGCCATCTCCAAATTAGCCATTACATATGGAAACTGGAGACCAGAATTTTAGAAAAAGGGATTAAGGCATCTCATTTTTGGGGGGGTTATCTATTTTTTTTCCTTTATTTTATTTTTTTAAGACACAGACACACACAGACACACATATTATACTAACAAGCCGGAACGTTTCTCTTTTAAAAGGCAAGCCTCTTCCCGTGTGATTTTTTTTCTTCATTTACACTGATTCTGTGGGCTTTCTTACCTCCCTTTTTATATATATATAGATTTCTCTCTATCGATCTCAAATAGATATCCATTATATTATTCTTATTATTAGAGGAAATATTATTTTATTTTATTATTAACATACAAACACACACACACAGCCCAAGAATCAGAAGGCGGTTGGGTATTTGTATAATGAAGAATTATGGGGCTCTTTGACAGAGGTGTTCAGATGCTTTTAACCACCGTTGGTGCTTTCGCTGCCTTCAGCCTCATGACCATAGCTGTGGGGACCGATTACTGGCTCTACTCCAGAGGGGTTTGCAAGATGAAAGGTACCGGCGAGAATGAAACCAGCAAAAAGAACGAGGAAGTCATGACCCATTCTGGATTATGGAGAACCTGCTGCCTGGAAGGTATTTGATTCCGGATCTCCCCCCTCCCCTTCCATCCTCCCCCTCTCCCCCCCCCCCCACCTTTCCACCATTTTCCCACTTCAGCCCCACCGCCATGGAACCAGGGTGCTTGGGTTAGTTTCTGAGAAAAAGTTTAAAATATCCAAGGTACACGTCTCCATTCTGTTCCATTACCCACCCCCCTTCTCCTTCTCGGTCCCTCTGAAAGCCCTGATAATTGAAATAGTCTCTGTGTTGTGAAAACATCCCAAAAGACCTTCTTTAAAAGCAACTGTGTTCGATCCGCCTCTTTCCGGCTTCTTTTTGGTTCTTTTCAGAAAGCGAGCAAGAAAAGAAATTACAATATTATTGGAGTGCGCTGTTGGCTTCTAATGACAGGGGGAAATAATTGGTCTCCTTTTGCGAATTGGGTTGATGACGATAAGTCTGGGAGAGTGAAGGTTGGGGGGCGGGGGGAGCGCCACAACTTCCTTTGCCTGCTTTTCTTCACATCAACCATGTTCCTAATGTCAACAACAACAGATCTGGCGGTTGGTTGTCTGGGGCTGCCTTCTTTGGTTCAACTCCAATGTTCGCGGTCGTCTCCAGCAGACTTTTCTTTTGCAGTGTCTTCAAAGCAGCTACGGATCGGTTGGGATGGGCTGTGGTCTGGTCTGCGTTGGCTTCAAAGGGGCTTCTGACCCAATCTCCCCTTGAACAAGTGGCAGAAAACCGTCTTCTCGCCCCCTCTGCCCTGCCCTCCTCCCCTCCCCAGTCGAAAAGGATCCTGAACCAGCGCGATCCTTCCCGGCTCCCGCCCCGGATTGACATGTCTGATGGCAGCAGAGAATCGCTACTGCAGCCAGTTTCTGAAATCAGAGGCTGTGAATAGGCGAGGGGAGGAGGGAGGGAGGGATGTCCGCGGCTTGCTTTGAAATGTGCTATTCAGCATTGCTTTCGGTATAGATGTGGCGAGCTGGGGGGGGGGAGGGGGCTCTTCAGATCGTGCGTGGAAAAGTGCGGGAGGGGGGAGGCTGATGCATATTTGGGGTGCTTGATGGACGTCTATCGCATCACCGTAGACTGTATGTTTAAGAATAGAATCTGAACTTGGAGGGGGGGGTGGCGGCCACGCACGGCTCATGTAGACACGCATGTACATGCTCGTGTTGTCCCCGCCTCAATCGAACTGGTTCCGATCGCTCGGGCTGCTGCCGCCGCCTGAGATTGGGCTCCAAACCGAAGCAGTCCAAGTGGATCCGTCAAGGACCGGGGCGGGGGGAGGCGGAGAGAATGCTACACTGTCCTGATGGTCTCTGTTTCTCCACCCACCCCCCGCCCCCCAAAAGTCGGGGGCAGAAAGCAAGCAGCTCTTCCGAAACGGTTGTGACCGAGAAGAAGAGTGAGATCCCCCCCACCCACCCACCCACCCCCGTTCTTGGTGCAAACGGTTGAGTGATGGTTGAACATGTTTTGAATAGCTAAGTGACTTCATTGAGCGATGGTCTATTTGACGCATACTGCATTTGGTGCCCTTTCTCTCTCCAAGCCGCTGCCTTTTAACATATTCTGCAGAGGACCTCCATGCTGAAATACTCTGTGCTATCTCCCAGCCAGAAAAATCAATACGGGTAAATTAATCGGGGGTGTTTTAAACACACACACGCACACCCCCGCTAGGAGAGAACGAGAGAGCGAGCGAGAGAGATTTAAATCTCCTCTCTGTATGAACAGCCTGTCAGACAGCTAT
This sequence comes from Heteronotia binoei, assembly GCF_032191835.1. Classification (NCBI taxonomy): domain Eukaryota; kingdom Metazoa; phylum Chordata; class Lepidosauria; order Squamata; family Gekkonidae; genus Heteronotia; species Heteronotia binoei. The sequence goes on from NC_083230.1 coordinate 86,137,223, forward strand.
TCATTAGAATCGAAGCATAGAGAAAGAGCATCGATCGGATGAAACATTGATGAGGCTCCCTGTCTTCTCCCCAAGGCTCAAGGAAGGAGGCTGGCCGGCCTTGCGGGGGGGGGGGGCGTGGAGGAGGCGAAAGAGCAAGGCGCCTTCCTGGTCCCTGCCTCTGGGATCCAGCGCCTGCCTGGGGCAGAAGGGGAGCGGGTGGAGGAGCCGGGCCTTGGAGCCTGCCTGCGAGATCTGGGGCCGGGTATGCCGCTCTGGGCTTCTGGACTCAGGGGCACCTCTCGCGCTCTTTCTGGCTCCGGGGCATTTGGAGGGGAGGAGAAGCGGACTTCTGGCTGCTCTCGGCTCCCCTTTTGCCCGAGTCCCGCTTCGCCTCTCCTCCCCCTGCCATCCCGGCTCATCTGTGCTGTGATCACCCGCAGATGAAAAGGGCGAGGATCGCGTAATTAAAAGCTCCTCCTTGCCCCCCATCCCAAGACAGCCTCTTTCCCTCGCGCCTTCGCTGGAGGAACGAAATGCGCCTTGGAAACAGCGTAGCCCCTGCGAAAGGGGCGTGAGGGGCGGACCCAGAGGCGGTCCCGGCCCCCTGCCCCCTCCTCTCCCCTTCAAAAAAAAACAGTAGATGCGGAAGGGGGAGAAATGGGGCTGGCAAACACCCTCAGCAGCTCCCCCCCCCCCTTCCCTCTCCAGACTGTACAGCTCATCTGGAGCTTGGAGTTGAACCTCACTCCACCCCCCCCACCTTCAAGGCAGAGGCAACCAGGAAGGAGGAGACAGCTGCCCCTCACCTACCTCTGTTGGTCTGTGCAGGGAAACAGTGGCCCTGGGGCGGGGCAGAAAGAACTTCACCCTTGACCTGGGTCAGGGCATCTGTCCAGGAGCTACTGGAGCTTGGAGGGCAAAGGGGCAGTGAGCTAGGGAGGCCCAAAGAAGATGCCTAGACCCAGATGGCCTCTGGATTGCTCAGTTGCCTTCCCCATAGAAGGGGGACAGGTTTCCTTTTTTCCACCCCCACCCTCACACAGTATAATAGTAAGGAATCAGACCAGCCCTGTGGATAGGCTGGTTTACGGCTCCCAATGAAAGGCATCTGGATGCGGCTTCTGGGTTTTTCGTAGTCATGTAATTGGCCTCCAGAAACATTCCTTGGGCCTTTCTTTTCCGAAGAAGAAAGACAATCTGAAAAGTCTTCCTGACTGGGTTGCCCATTGGGAGTGGGGACTCTATTTCCCCCTTCCCTTCAAGGCTTGTCTATGAGTGCTGCCAGTGGTGAGCAAAAAGACAGGATCGAGTTTTATTTCATTTTCTTTAAAAGAAGGTGGAATGCTCACTCATTAGGGGGGATTTCAGGAAGGCTTGGATTACTTCGCTAGCCCCATTAAATTCTACACCTGGACCACCTTTCAAATCTGTAACTGTTCAGGATTGCCCAAAACAAATGTCACCAGGTTAGTTTCTCCCTGTGCCTTTGATTGCAAACTGAATATATCTCCCATGTGGGAGATTTGGCTGGCTTTCATTAAGTGAAAACCAGTCATTACATGAACATCAGATCCACAGGAAAAGATCCTTATTATGCTGTCAAGCCCTGTTATGCTGTTTCTACACAACCTGGTCTCACTCTGCTCACTTGCTGAGCAGTGTCTTACCACAAGACTTTGGCTGTAGGGCCATCTATAACCAAAATATTACCTTGAGGCACCTCTGCCTAGTACTCAAAAAGCCAATATTTTGGCACTAGGAAAAATATGATCTTTTGTCCACCAAAGCATGCCCATTGCTAATGCGAGTTCTGTTGGGCATATGGTTGCTTGGGAGTCACTGGTTCCCTGTGGCTTTTGTAGCTTCAAACTTTCCCCAGAAGGATTTCTAGGACAGGGATAGGTAAGTTCTTGAAGCCAACTGTTGGTATACTTGCAGGTCCAGTGACAGAAAATGGTGTCAGTTCAGAAGAGCATGCTTGGACTGAGGTGACCTCCAGCTTCTCAAGTCTGTGACCTTTCCAGCAGGATGAAAGACAGAGAGGTGAACATGAGCAGTAATGAGTGATGCTATTTCTCTCCCACAATGTCCAAGCCATTCTGACCTCTGTGGTGGCTGCAGTGCTGTGGAAGGAAGCCCCTTTTGAACACACATGCAGTTTCTTTTTAGTAAGACAGATCAGGAACTCATTTACATGTTAGGCCGCACAGCCCTGATGTAACCAATCCTCCTGGAGCTTACAGTTGGCCCAATACTAAGAGCCCTGTAAGTTCTTGGAGGATTGGCTACATCAGGGAGGTGTAGCCTAATATGTAAAGGAGTTCCTGCTACAAAAAAGCCCTGAGGCAGACCATTGGTCTGTCAAGGTCAGCCCTGCCTACTCTGACTGTCAAGAGCTCTCCAGGGCCTTTGACATCACTTACACCTTGATCCTTTTAGATGAAGATGCCTGGAACCGAACCTGGGACCTTCAGCATGCAAAGCAAATGTTTTGCTACTGAGTCACAGCCCCTCCAATGCAATTGGACTCAGTTCAAATAAACATGCATGCGTTTGGATTAAACAAAAAAAGTGTATCACATCAGATCCACAGGAAAAGACCTTTATTATGCTGTCAAGCCCTGTTATGCTGTTTCTACACAACCTGGTCTCACAGGGTGAGCAATTCCAATGTGGAAATATTTAGTGCTTTTTATTTTTTAAAGGCAGTAAATGCTTCCAGGCCCCTGGCATTCCCTGGTAGCATTTTCTATCTTTATAGTGTCGTTCCATTATTTTCTGTACCTTTGACTTTTTCAAATTTTCTTTGTTTTAGTTATTTCTTGGAAGATTGTGCACTTTCCCTCTCCATCATTATAATACACACCTGCGCTGTTGGAATTTTTTAAGAGAAAGGAACAGCTACATACCTTTTATTTATTTTTTAAAAAATATTTGTAACTTGTTTTTCTCCTGCAAAGCACAATCAAGTGGCTTACAAATTTAAATAACCCAAAAGGCAATCTAAAATCTCAATATTACAAAATGACCAAAAAAGAGCCCCTCTTCTCCTGCATATGTATGTTTCATGCCAGATATATCAAATCAAGAAAATTCCATTTTGGGTTGTCAAAGCTCACCTATGCTATCTGGACTTCCACAGCTTTTTAAACCACTTAAAGCAGGGGTCCTCAACCTTTTTAAATAGGGGGCCAGTTCACTGTCCCTCAGACTGTTGGAGGGCCGGACTGCCGTTACTGTACAAGGCCGCGGGCCGTCAGTTCTCCGTCTTCTGCATCTCTCTCCCTTCCCCACACCACACACCCCGGCCTGGGAACTCACCTCACCTCGGTATCGCCTCACACTCTGTCTCCGCCGCCTCAACCCAGTGCCGGAAGCATGCGTTGCTAACGCGAGTTTAGGTCGAACGTCACGTCCGGTCTGATTTTGCCATAACCCGGCGGGCCGCATAAACGTCCTCAGCGGGCCGCATCTGGCCCGCGGGCCGTAGGTTGAGGACCCCTGACTTAAAGTTTGGGATAAGGCACAAGCACTACAGAGCTGCTCTTTTTCAGGCCTAAGCAGTCAGGGGTGGGGTTGAGTTAAGCGGTTAAGATCAAGTTCCCGTTCCCCTTATTAGTGGCTGGCCTGAATATCATTCCTTTGGATCTGAATTGGGACTTGCAGGGCTGCAAAGGAGAAGCCAGCATTCATTTAGACCCTGACTGTGCAGATCATCTAAATGAAGTTTTTGTTAAACAGGGCCGATGGTTACCTGTAGGCCAAGTTCAGCTCCTTCTGCTACTTTATCTGGTCCTTGGTAGTCCTATTAAATTTTAATTGACACACTGTAAACAGTTTTCTCTTCATTTCCCCCTCTCCATAAGGAAAAATGAAATACTTTCTCAGGTTGCAAGAGACAGAGACATTCCACACAGTAACGTTACATCTCCCTTTTTAGGTTTTGTATGTACTGTGTACACATGTTGGTGTGTACTGCTCTGTCTGAATGCATTTGGTCCATGAGGTTGAAGCTACAAGCTAGAGTGGGCCTGGGAGAAGTCAACTGGGTTGTCAGCAGTTTAGTTAGGGCTCCTGAGACAAAAAGATGAATTACATCTTTAAAATTACTACATGAATCATGGTTACTGAGATCATGCATATGAAGTGTTTTGGACATGCTGTGTAAATACTCTTTCTGTGTCTCTCTCTTTTTCAAAATGAGATTGGGGCGGCTTAGGCAGGAAAGTGTCTGACGTAGATCGTAGTACAGGCAGCCAGAAATGCCTTCTTCTGTCTTCCTGCTTTCTCCTCTGTTTCACCCATCTGTGAGCTGTTTGCCTTTCTCCCTCCCTTTAGGGAGAAATGGATCCTCACTCCGTGTTCGTTCAAGGGAAAGCACCACTGCAGACACAATGAAGTTTCTATAGAGATATCATTTTTGTGTAGAAACTATACCCTATCATGAATACAGTGGCCATGAACATTTTTGCAAAAGTGAAATTAGAAATTAATTTGGGAGTTTCATGTCAGTGAAGAGTGAGGGAAGCCAAAAGACAAATTTCTCAAGGTGGGTGGGCAGCTGCATTTTCATACCCACAACCACCAGAAATTGCTGAGTATTGCTATCCCTTCAAAGTCAGTTTTAATGTTCTTCTTTCTTCATCTGAAGTTGAACTAAAGCACAGGAGGTCTTTTTTGCACATTTCATAAGGCACAATGTAAGATTTTGAGAAGACCTACCTAGGATTACAGTGTTAGTCCCCAGTAAGTGTATTTCAGGATGCAGCTTACTTCTCTGCATCTTGCTATATCTTGTCCAGGATACAGAAACATACATCTTGAAATCTGTTTTATTTACACCCAGCACAATCTAATCCCATTAAGTATAACATACATCTTGTATTTCATTTTACCAAGTGCAAACTAGGAGTTTTTACCGCTATGTCACATGGCTATTTGCAATCTTTGTCTATTGCTGCAGTGATCATTTTCAAAGCTGGGGGGGGGGGGCTCAGAAGAGATCTTTGGGGTTTGCAATTGCTCATTTGCATGTCTGAAAGCTGCAAATGCCTATCAGCCATGTTACATGTTCTTGCTCCACTCTGTCTTTGATGGCCTTTCTCTATTAATTTTGATGAACACTGTTTCTGGGCTCCAGTTTAATCTCCATAGCTAGAGACTAATTTGACCCTCCTTTTACAGATATCCAAGAACTGAAAAGAGACCGGCTCTCTGATGCCTTGTGAAGCAAACAGGAATACATTTGATTTTCTTTCGCTGCATGGTTATTGGTTTTGTCATGTCATTACTGTTAGAGAAAGGGATTGGTCTTGGAGGCTCGTATGTGGGGCGGAGGGCGGAGAGAACAATCCTCCGAGGGTAAGCATGAGTGATGTGCAAGGGGTTAGACGTCCCTGTGGAACTGCCTGGTGTGAAGGCAAGTAATTGAATGGAGGCCCTTGTCAAAAAGTATCCCAGCCTAGAGACCCTTCCAAAAAGGAAATTAACAAGCTTGCCTCTTCTTTGTGGCTTGCTGTAGCAGAACAGGCAGTGTGCACATGAGCTGGAGTGCAATTTCCACAATCACAAAAGCCAAACGTTGACAGCATGTGGGGGAGGAAGGCAAGCAGGCTTTGGGCAGCACATCTTCTACCCCATTCTGACAACTCCCTGACCTGTGTAGGACCCCTGCGATTGAGTCCCAAACCCCCATGTTTTCCTGCCAACATAACTGAACCATGATTCATCACTCTGTCACCTGAGTTGTCCAACCCAAGGCCCCTGCATCGTTCTGCCAGTACACCTCCGTCTCTGCATGTCCTCGGCTTCAGAATGCCTTTTAATAGTAATAAATCTCTGGCTGAGGTTTGCCAATGGAGCACAATCTTGATTTGCAGCAATAGTTGCTGTTCCAGTTCTGGAGTCTCTGCAGTGCTTTTACCTCCCCAGTTTTGCCACTCCAAACTCCTGCTATTTGCACCAGATTCACACAGCTTTGCTCATGCACTTCCAGCCTGACTGATAGCATCCCATGCTGTTCCTGCCTTAGATCTCCTCTGAGCACAACACACTTAATTGCTGTGGATGAAGGCAGGGTGGTTGTCTCTTAGCAAGAGGCCTGGATGGATCACCTGCTTCACACAGAGCAGCAAGTGATTGTCCAACACGTTGCTCACATTGTCCACCTGCAGGAAGGGTTGGGTAAGGGCCGTGGCTCTGCAGGAGAGCTCCTGTTCTCCCTAAATTTCATTCCCTTTGATTTAAGGAAGAATCTCAAACAGTAAACCTGCCCATCTCCTTTACCCGACAGCCCCTTTGCATTTTGCAAGGGAGGAATGTTTGACTTGACTGGCAGGGACTGTCTTGATGATTCTGGGACCCTTGACAAAACTTCAGGATGGAACTGCAATATCACTGCTCCCAAGGCTTTTTTTTATAGCAGGAACTCCTTTGCATATTAGACCACCCACCCCTGATGTTAGGCCACCCACCCAATCCTCCTGGAGCTTACAGTAGGCCCTGTACTAAGAGCCCTGTATGCTCTTGGAGGATTGGCTACATCAGGGAGGTGTGGCCTAATATGCAAAGGAGTTCCTGCTACAAGAAAAGCCCTGACTACTCCCATTCCATGCTCAGGAGCAGCACTCACCAATGTGAGGCTGGTGGGACCCATCGCTGGAAGCTGGATGTCACTGTGAGCATGTTTCACCATGAATGCACCCATTCATGGTGACACATGCTCACAGTGACACCCAGCTTCCAGCAGGGCCCAAACCCCGAACAGGGAGTGACAGCAGCAAGAGCCTGCTCCTTTTCTTCTTTTCCCTCCACCATCAGGGGATGGGCAGTCAGCCCCCGCCCCCCCGCAGCATAGGGCCCAAGGCAGTTGCCCCTGTTGCCCATTGGCTAAGGCTAATCCTGACTTCTAGTCAATGGCGCGAAGATGAGATCCTGCCACAAGGGAAGCAGCAAATGTTGCAGGAGAAGGAAAATGGCTTCCACATGCTGCTACTGCCCTCCAAATCCTCTGCAAAAGCCCAGGTACAGCAGCAAGCATGCTGCCCGATGGCCCTGAAATCCCCTTCCCTTCCTCTTCCCTTGCAAAGCCACATTGTAACACTACAGTATGGCTTGGCAAGGAAACAGGGGAAACCCTTTAAAATAACTAAAGGGGGAGATGGCATGTGGCCATGGGCTACCCTATGGCATTTTGAAAGCAGAGCTTAGCTTCCTCCCCCCCCTGCCCGCCCCCCCCATCCTCTTAGGCTACAGGTGGAACATCCTGATGGACGCTTTGCCCACAGCCACTCCTCCAAACAGGATCAAAAACAGGGGGGGGGGGTTTCACTTCAGCTTAAAAAGAAAGCCCCCATAATGCCATGTGTTGTGTTTGGAATGAGTACCATGTTGTGTGGGTCTTCGTCTCTAATCCGGGGCTTCCTGCCTTGCATGTGGAGGAAAAACCCCACATGGACATAGCAATGACATGGTCTCTGTAGTTCTCGAGTGAAACCTAGACTCTTTTCACGATGAGCAAAATGAGTGTTTTGGAAGCTGGGAGGAGGAAACAATTTAGGGTGAGTTATGAAAAGCATTTTGAAGAGTAATGACAATGGGTGAGGCTCAGCTCAGCAAATCCTACTTTATTTGTGAGAGGGAAAGCTAAAGAGTGTTACAAGAATTAAGAGCCAGGATCAATGCTGTTGCTGTTCTGGAGGAGATGGATAGGTTAACGTTGTCCTGAAATGCACCACAAATGGCCGCTTTCAGGAGTGTGGGAGGGAGACGTAGCACCAGGGACGTGAAGCTGCAGTAGAGCAAGAGCTGCAGACCCACCATCCGGAGCAGTTTCATGGGGATACGGGAAATACTCCTTCTTTTCCAGGTGTATTGAGAACCATCTCTTTTGATGATTCAGTCCTCCGTCTCCCTCTTCCCCTGCAGTCTCATACACATTCCAGAGGCCTTAATGAGACCTCTATGTGCATATATTTTGAGGCGCTTCTTACCTATGGGCCAATAAACAAGGGAAAATAGACAAAAAGAATGTTAAAGGAAAAGAGTCCTTCTGAATCCCCCTCCCTCCCCCCACCATGTGTTGCAAGCTTAGGGAGGTGCATCTTATTTCAGGATAAACCTGGCCCATGTCATCCTTGCATTGTTCATTGCCTCCTAAGACTGCATTTGGTGAGAGAGGATACAGTTTTGCCATAATAAATGTTCCCATTCAGAGACAAGTGCTCTTACCATCTCATTATTAGCAAAATTTCTCCCTTCATAGTTTTCCCCCAAATACATACAAAGAATTAGGGCAGGTAAAGAAAGATATAAAAACATGAGGCCAGTAAAGTTAATCTTTAAAAAAATCTTTAATCTAATGCTGTATCTTTTCATCCTAGCTAGAGAGGAGTTGAGAAAGCAGTGCTTTTGAAGGTCTCTCTAATTCCTGCGGCATTGGCTTGCAAAATACCCTGTTTCAATTGCATGTCTTCCTTGTGTGAACTGAAATCAAGATTCTTTAATTTTGTGCTATTTTCTGCTTCCTTGCAGCTTCTTTCTGCATTAAATCTTTAGAATTAAAGTGAAGCTAGGAATATTTGACAACATTCAAGCATAAACTATATTTTAAAAAATAGATTTTCCAGTTCCCTGCTTTACATTTGAATAGACAGGTGCATAAATATATACACATGGATCTAGTGAGCCTCTGGGGATGTGGAATGGTATACTATAGCCCAATCTTATCAAATCTCAGAAATTAAGCAGGGTAGGTACTTGAATGGGAGACCACCAAGGAATACTTTGCAGAGGAAGACAGTAGCAAATCACCTCTGCTTAATCGCTTGCCTTGAAAACCTTATGAGGTCACCACAAGTTGTTCACAGCTTGATGGCACTTCACTCACACACACACACTAGCCCAGGGGTCCTCAAACTTTTTAAATAGGGGGCCAGTTCACTGTCCCTCAGACAGTTGGAGGGCCGGACTGCTGTTACTGTACAAGGCCGCGGGCCGTCAGTTCTCAGTCTTCTGCATCTCTCTTCCTTCCCCACACCACACACCCTGGCCTGGGAACTCACCTCACCTCGGTATCACCTCACACTCTGTCTCCGCCGCCTCAGCCCAGTGCCGGAAGTGTGTGTTGCTAACGCGAGTTTAGGTCAAATGTCACTTCCGGTCTGATTTTGCCATAACCCGGCGGGCCGCATAAACATCCTCAGCGGGCCGCATCTGGCCCGCGGGCCGTAGTTTGAGAACCCCTGCACTAGCCCATAAGTGTTCAATTGGATGACAAGATGACAGTGCTGTTCTGAGCGGAGAGGCACCCTCCTAACCCTCAAGGATTTCAATAGACTTGGAAGGGCATATCTCTGCTTAGGATGGCAATGCAAGTATGCCAATGTCTCTGTAACATCTCCATATGATTACCAACTCTTCCTGATTAGGGTTGGATTAGTCATCTTCATGATCCACCTCTGGAGAGTTCTAATGCTATGATCCAAAACACAGAGCACGTAGGTGTGTGACACTGCACAAGGGACCTCAAAAAAAATATTAGCTTTGGAAAAAGTCCAGAAAAGGGCAGCTAGAATGATTAAAGGGTTGGAACACTTTCCCTATGAAGAAAGATTAAAACACTTGGGGCTCTTTAGCTTGGAGAAACATCAACCGAGGGGTGACATGATAGAGGTTTACAAGATTATGCATGGGATAGAGAATGTAGAGAAAGAAGTACTTTTCTCCCTTTCCCACAATATGAGAACTCATGGACATTCAATGAAATTGCTGAGCAGTCAGGTTAGAACTGATAAAAGGAAGTACTTCTTCACCCAAAAGGTGATTAACACATAGAATTCACTGCCACAGGAGGTGGTGGTGGCCACAAGCATAGACAGCTTCAAGAGGGGATTGGATAAACATAGGGAGCAGAGGTCCATCAGTGGCTATTAGCCGCAACTTATTGTTGGAACTCTGTCTGGGGCAGTGATGCTCTGTATTCTTGGTGCTTGGGTGGTCACAGTGGGAGGGCTTCTAGTGTCCTGGCCCCATGGGTGGACCTCCTGATGGCACTTGGGTTTTTTGGCCACTGTGTGACAAAGTGTTGGAATGGATGGGCCATTGGCCTGATCCAACATGGCTTCTCTTATGTTCTTAAGGGACATGGGATTTTTTTTTTTTTTTGCATTCTACTGTGCACCAGCAGCCCATCCTGAACTCCCAGAAAGACCATTCCTTGGGCTGCAAGACCCATGCAGCCATGCTGCATGCAGTTTATGTGGGAAGGTGGAGTAAGGACTAGCAGACAAAACAACTCCTTTCTGCTCCACAAATACAACTTCGCTGCAGAAAGGAGTTATTTTTCATCCACTTGGCTCTTCTCACCCCAGCCCACCTACCTGCATTGTTGCTCTTTTTTGTGGATCCTGCAACCTGGAGAATGATCTTTGGGGAGACTAGAAGGGGCTGCAGCAATGGAGAGGAATGTGGGGACATGTCTGTGCATCAGTGACTGGATGCACAGCACTGTCTGCAAACCCACTACAAGCCTCTCTCAAGACTGCAGTTAAACATTGGGATTTCTGAACCCATTAATATTGCCTGCCTCAGTCTTCCTTGCTGCGGCATCTGTAGCTCCAGCCATGGAAATCAAGACTAGAAAAAGGCTTTGTTTGTTCAGTGAGTCATAAAGCAAGTATATCTATTTGCTTGCCATCCTGTTGTATCTGACAACTTCATGCCTGCACACCTTTCTCCTCTATCTCCTGGGTAGACTCAGTTTGAAAAACTGTCTGAAATGTAAGTATTCCCATGAGACATCCACATTATTGGCACACGATAATTCAGGGAACTCCTCTTTGATCAGACTGATAACATATTTCATATCTCTCTTAAGCATTTGGCAAAAAGCAGATGGTCCAAGGCAAAGAACAGAAGTATCAGCTCCTCTGAGACTTCGGAATATAGCCTGAAGCATTTGTCTTTGTGCCCTCTCCCATACAGGGTTTCAGAACCTGTAGGTGAGGCTCTTCTGTTGTTTGAGAATTCCTTCAGGCTTCTGTAGAGGATTTGTCATGGAATCCTGACAAAGCTAAAGCCATCCTGAAGCTGGATGGGAAGGGCCAGAGAAGCCATTGTCCAGTTCTTGTGAGCAAATTAGGAGCAAGTCTGCAACCAGAAGACACAACAATGGACTCTGGGAGGGTGGCTATCTGGACAGACCCTTCCAAGTTGTCACCCAGCATTTTCCATAGTAGTTCATTTTCCAGCATATGCACATGCATAGATTTGGAACAAGTGCCCAGGGATTTTTAAAAAAGCATTATTTCTTCACAATGTTCATAGCCTTTCTTCATGAGAGACTCCCAAAGTAGATGACAAAGAAATGTTAACTGCAAATCAGTGAAAGCCACCCAGTGGCTGGCCATTGCTCACCATCTTTCTCTCTCTCTAAGGCCGGGTGGCTAGCTGCTGATGGGCTTCTTTGCCTTTCCTTCTGCTAAACTGTAGACTGGGTGGCTGAAGTCCACTGAATAGACTTGGCTGAGGCAAGCAGAGCTACTGGGTTGAGATGAGCCCTGTGTCCCATGATTGCTGATGGCAGGAGTGGCAGCTGTCTCACAGAAGCCCATTTCCAAACTGGAGTGTCTACAGGAGAGAGAAACAATGTCTTGCCCACAGGCATCCTTTGAGTTTGGATATTCAGGGAGTCACTTACTAGGTTATCTAATTTATTTTTACCACTAATGTGGGCCATCTTGCATTTTTCAATATCACACTGGAATACTAAACAAAATTTGCAGAGGCTTCTAGCCTAAATTTCAATATTATTAAATATCAGCGCAGGGAAGACCCCTCTTCAAAACTGGATGATTTTGTCAGCAAGGTAGTTGTAGCAACGCTGAGGAAATGAAGGGGTCCTCTGTCCAAGGTCCTGCAAAAAGGGCTGAAGCTCAAAGGCCAGGTGTCTTGAAGTCTGCCTTGGGCAGTCATTGTGCTGCGCTGTGAACCATCAGAAGCTGTGAGGAGGGAAATGGAAAGGCCAGCCATCCTCTTGCATCACAGGTTTGCTTTAGAAGGAACTCGCTTTGCTTTACTGCTGAAGATATTATCATGAATCTCAGCATGGACATTTTAGAGATAGATGGGAAAGGGCAGTAACAAGGTTCTGGAATTCTAATTCCTAACTTTGTTCATTTCCGCCAATCCTCTTCTGTTCACATGCTTCAGCTATCCAGGTTTAGCCAAGGGTAGTCCAGTTTTCCATGATCTTGCCCTGGTTATTCATTGTCCCTGTTTTAGTGAGAGGCACTAGAATTGCCAGCCTCAACATCCCTCTCCATCTCTGAGTGAAATAACAGCTGTTGCATGAGCTCGCAAGAGGCCATGAATGAACACCAAAGCACCACTGGGTATGTAGGTGTGGCAGGCTACCCAGGAACAAACCGCCTGGAAGGGCAAGGCAGGCCCTTGGACCCGGCAGCAGGATTCACCTGATTGGAGCAGGGTGGGAACAAGGGCAGAAAGTTGCAGTAGGCTCAGCAACAGGGCAGATTTGGCAATGGTTCTCTGAGCCCAGGTGTGGTGCGGCAAGGCAGGGAAAAGAGGAGAAGAATGTGGGGCTGGACTGAAGGACCAGGTGTGAAGCTGGGGATATAGCAAGGGAGGAAGGGCAGAATGGGAGGAGGCTGGCAGGAGAAGAAGAAAGCTGAAGCAAGTGGAAATGGCATGGCTCTTCTCCAGTGTAATCCAGTGTAACCCTGAGGTGGGGGAGTTGAACCACACCTTCAGAGGGTTTGGTATGACAAACAGGGCCGACTCTGCCATTAGGCAAACTAGGCAATTGCCTAGGGCGCTGGCCTCCTGGGGGTGTCAAATTGGGTGGCCCCTTTTGAGTTGGTGATGTTATCAGTGCAGGGGGCACCAGAAGTTAGCCTCTCTTAGGGTGCCAGACAGTCCTGATGACAAATAGAAGACCTGCACAAGGAAACAGTGACTGGGTTCACGGTCTCAAGAATCTCCTCATGGGCTCTGGGTACAAGGTTCCTCTGCCCCTATGGAGTGATTCAGTAGGTACAGAGAATGACTGGCTCAAAGCCACCCAGAGATCTTTGTGGATGAACTGGGATTTGAACCCAGAACTTTCTCATCATAGCCCAACACTTTAATGACTTGTTCACTTCTGCATTCCTATCACATTTGTGGTTGAGCTGAGCGGGCCAGGCCTGTGTTCTATGTGCCAGCTTCTGATCAAGCATCTCAATTTTGCTTCTGTGGCAAGCATGCAAATGTTTGTGAATATGCGATGAATTTATGGGTTGCTGCTATGAGCCGGTGTGTGTTTTTAATACCTGTAAGCCAGTGTGGTATAGCAGATAGCATGCTGGACTAGGATCATGGTGACTTGGTTTCAAAAATCCCCACTCTGCTGTGGAAGCTGGCTGGGTGACCCTGAGCAAGCCGCACCCTCTCCACCTAAACTACCTCCCAGGGTTGTTGTGAAGATAAAATGGAGGTGAGGAGGAGGATGCAAGAGGCTTGGGGTCCTCATGGAGGAGAAAGGGAGGGTATAAATTAGGTGGTTAAATAAAATCTCTCTCTTGCACACACACAGAGACATGTAATTTATGTGTGAGTCCACTGGCTGTGGGGGTGGGAGAATTGATTTCATGTTAGGTATGGGGGCTGTTTAAAGTAGAGGAGATCTGGAGGCATATGTAAGAAGCTGGCTAATTTTAAACCCAGCCTTCCATGGATGGTCTGCCCTACCAGGCAGCGGCTCAGAGGTAAACTACTTTCCTAACCATACTACTTGAGATCCTGCAAATGGAGTTTTGAAAGGTTCACCACCAGGAATTCTATCCCAGCATGGTGTAATGGTTAAAGCCTTGGACTAGGATCTATGAAACAGAGGTTCAAATCCCCATGCTGTCATGGAAGCTTGCTGGGTGACCTTGAGCCAGTTGCACACTCTCTACCAAACCAACCTCACAGGATTGTTGTGAGGATAAAATGGAAGAGAGAGCAACCTAAGGGTGGAATTCACCATATTTTAAAATATATATATATTTTATTGATCTTCTCTGCCTTCTACCCCTCACATTCTTCATTTTACAGTTCAGTTCGAATTCAGGGGTGACCTAAGAGGTTCTTTACAGTTGTTGCCATAACATTCTATTGGACAGATTTCTGGCTATTAAGAGGCAAGTAAGAGGCTCAGAAAAAGGTAGTCCCATCTGGGAGAACTGTCAGATTATTAATCTTGCTGAAAGTGCTGTTTCTGGTGCTGCTGAAGACTGTGAGAAGTCTTCTAGCAGCCTCTCTAGGGCATCTCAATGGCCAGTGCAACTACAGCTCCACATACTGGGTGTGAAGGGACAAAAGAGTGAATCTGTGACTGACACAACAGGTGTCATTCTCATTAGATAGACTATAAACCCCAGAATAGTCTGCTCAGTAGTAGAAAGCACTGTCAAGTCACAGCCAATTTATGGTGACTCGGTGAGGTTTTCAAGGCATGAGATATTCAGAGGTGGTTTGCCATTGCCTGCTTCCACATCATGCCCCTGGTGTTCTTTGGAGGTCTCCCATCCAAATACTAGCCAGGGCCAACCCTGCTTAGCTTCCAAGATCTGATGAGGTCAGGCTAGCCTGGGCTATCCAGGTCAAGGATAGTCTGCCTAGAGATGCACATTTCCCTTTAAACACAATACTATGCCATTTTGGTATAGTGGTTAAGTGTGTGGACCCTTATCTAGGAGAACCGAGTGATTCCCCACTCCTCCATATGCACCTGCTGATATGACCTTGAGTCGGTCACTAGTTCTTGCAGAGCTGTTCCTCTCAAGAGCAGTTTCTGTCAGAGCTCTCACTTACCTCACAGGGTGTCTGTTGTGGGGAGGGGAAGGGGAAGGAGATTGTAAACTGCTCTGAGACTCCTTTGAGTAGTGAAGGGTGGGTGTAAATCCAATCTCTTCTTCTCTTCTACTTGCCTTTCCATAGAAACCAACGGAATTGTAAGCTACCTACTTATCTCACTGAAAAACTCCTATGGCTTGACAGCTGGATGATCTTTGGTGGAGGAATTCCATACTAGCTGCTCACAGATGTCTCCCAAGTCATAATCCTTTATTATGAGATAGGCAGTTTGTTTCTGTGTATGTGCAAAAAGGGCAGAAGTGTTGCTTGACTTTGGCTGTCTTCCATCCTAAATCTTCCATCTGTTTCTGTTTTGCTGTCCCTCCCTCCCTCCCTCCCTCCCTCCCTCCCTCCCTCCCTCCCTCCCTCCCTCCCTTCCTTCCTTCCTTCCTTCCTTCCTTCCTTCCTTCCTTCCTTCCTTCCTTCCTTCCTTCCTTCCTTCCTTCCTTCCTTCCTTCCTTCCTTGTATTCATTCATTCATTCATTCTCATTCTCTCCTTTCACATTCCTCTTTCTAGATTTTTTTTCTCTTTCCTTTTCCATTTTCCCTTAAGGTTCAGATCCTGTTCTCACTCCTACATATAGACATAAAGGTCTTCACTTGTTTGGATTTGATTTGTTGCAACCAAGCAAAGATAGTAATGGCTGTGATGGCTCTATTGGGGGCAAGGGGGGTTGCATTTTGTATGTGTGTGTGTGCGCGCCCATGCCTGGAAGTCATGGCAACCTCTGGTGACTCCTACTGGGGCATGGAGGACGTTCAGAAAAGTGGCTTGATAGCCTGCCTCTGCCTCTTGACCCTGGTATTCTCTGAAGGTCTCCCATCCAAATACTTGCTAGGGCCGGCCCTGCTTAGCTTCCAAGATCTGATGAGATTCAGGTTGCCTGAGCCATCCGGGTCAGGGTGAGGTGGTGGCTCAATTGATAGCTGTTCTACTGGGACAAAATGCTTTTGATACTTCTTTGACAGTGGGGAGCATTGCATCTCTCCTTAGTGGGGATGTCTTTTAAAGCAATGACATTACTGATCCAGAGAATAAAGGGAATGAGAATGTTTCTTTCTTGACTGTGCATCTTACACAGAAGGTGTTTTTCTTTTTTTCTTTTGTCATCTTCTGGGCATGGAGCGTGTGTCAATGGGTGTGTGTAGGGAGAAATATTTGTAAATTTTCTGCATTGTGCAGGGGGTTGGACTAGATAACCCTGGAGGTCCTTTCCAGCTGTATGATTCTATGATTCTAAATGAATGAGGAACAAGAGTTGAGACAAGTTTTGTTTCTAGTCAAGCCACAAAATGGACGTTTCTGCAAGCATCAGAACAGACATAACTGGAAAATTAGGAGATGCTGAAAGCACCAAGTTTGGTGCAGTGGTTAAGTGTGTGGACTCTTATCTGGGAGAACCAAGTTTGATTCTATACTGCTCCACTTGCAGCTGCTGAAATGGCCTTGGGTTAGCCATAGCTCTTGCAGAGGTTGTCCTTGAAAGGGCAGCTTCTGGGAGAGCTCTCTCAGCCCCACTCACCTCACAGGGTGTCTGTTGTGGGGGAAGAAGATAAAGGAGATTGTAAGCCTCTCTGAGACTCTGATTCAGAGAGAAGGGTGGGGTATAAATCTGCAGTCATCATCTTCTTCTTCAAAAATCTAAAACAAGGCAGTATGGGAAATTATTGGGAGGGGGGGTGGAGCAGCAATTAAATCACCAGCTAGATTTGAGTCCAGTAGCACCTTAGAGACCAACACAATTTTCAGGGTATAAACCTTTGAGAATCAATTGATAGAGATACTCGAAAGCTGATACCCCAAAAATCTTGTTGGTGTCTAAGGTGTGACTGGACATGAATCTAGCTCTTCTAGTGCATACCAGTCTGGCTGCCCTCTGAAACTAGGAATTGAATTGGTGCACTTTCCTGGGAGTGCTCTTTCTATGTTCCAGCATGCACTCTACTTCACATGGGGCAATGTTGAAGTTCACAAGGCAAGGTCAGTTTCATGTGTGACCAGCATGGCTTGAAACAGATCTCAGAAAGGTTCCCCATGCTTGACATTTTTAAAACCCCAACAGCAAAGCTGCAGTCCTAAGAACATTTTTCTGGAAGTAAGCCCTGTTGAATATAATAGGAGTAACTTCTGTGTAGACCTGTTTAAGGTTGCCCCTAAGTGGTAATTCTTAAGCTGTGCTGTCTCAGAGTTCCCTGTTCTGGTTGGCTTATTATCTGCAGGCCACTCTGTTTTCTTCCTGCACTGCCATTACACAGAGGATGCCTAAAAGGCTTCCAACTTTAAGCTCTAGTGCAGCATTTCTCCTTTGCGGCCATAATGCTTTGAAGATATCTGCACTCAAAGGAGAGAACTGCGCACACCGAGCTTTTCTTTGAACTTTCCATTGTGGTTATTTGCACTTCTGAAGAGGAACTGAAAAGAAACATGCTGGGATTATGATGATGATGATTAGATCTTTCCTCTATAATTTGTACCAGAACCTCCCGAGGGCCAGCTGAAATACACCAGGGGAAAGATCTGGGGCAGGGGGCTTTCTGAAATACAGTTTACCAATCACTGTTTTACAGAGCATTTGGCATCATTGGGGCTGTCCTAGGGTGATTAAGGTTAACCTGTTTTTGATTCAAATTATGTAAAAGAGTTCATGCACAGTGCCCAACATTTCCCCCCTATTCCCTCAAAGACTGCAAATTAAAACATCACTCTTTTTAAATTTTGGTTGCTGTTGCTTCCAGCTGCACACACACAACTGTTGGCTGCTCCTGCAGAAAGCCATTACTCTGGGAGAAAGGAGTGGATGTGAGCATGGAGTTTTCAAAGACATCCAGCTCCCCTTCCTTCACCATCCTTATTGAATGTCAGCCTGGATGATCCCAGCCCAAAGTGGCATCGTCTACCTCTCCTTTCACACTGACAGCTGCCACTCCAACGAGGCTTGTCCAGGCCCAGGGCTGCATCATCAGCTCCCAAGGAGCCAGCATGGAGGTTGCAGAAGACAGCCAGGCCTCATTAGGAGCTCGCTGAGGCTAAAGAAGCTAAAGCCTGCCACTCAGAAACCACAGACAAATGCAACTGGAAGAAAACAAAAGCAGAACGGGTGAGGGCAAAGTTAAAGCAAGGCCACAAACATCTGCAACTGCTCCCATTTGGCTGCAAGGGATGGATGGGAAGAAGAAGACAACAAACAGTTGCTGTTTACACATGAAAGGCAGAGCTTGCTTTGCAACCTTTTCTTCCTGTGTTGCGGTCAGTATAAGAGCATAAGAAGAGCCCTGCTGGATCAGACCAGTGGTCGATCTAGTTCAGCATCCTGTCTCAAACAGTTGCCAACCAGTTCCTCTGGAGGGCCAACAACAGGGCATAGAAGCCAAGGTCCTCTCCTGATGTTGTCTCCTGGCACTGGGATTCAGAGGTCTATTGCCTCTAAACACGGAGGTTCCCTTTAGTCACCATGGCTAATAGCCTCTGATACACCTGTCTTCCACAGGAGCTTGTGGTTCAGTGGTTAGAGTGTCAGAGTAGGACAACAGATTCCAGCTCTGCCATGGAAGCTTGCTGGGTGACCTTGGGTCAGTCACATGTTCTCAGCCTTTCCCTATCTCACAGGGTAAAATGATAGAGGGAAGAACTGTGTTGTAAGCCACTTTGAATACCCATTGGGGTGACAGGTGGGCCATAAATAAGTAAGTAAATAAATAAGACTGTCTTTTAAAATTGCCAATCCCCAGCTGGGGGCAGAAGATCTCCTGGTTTGGAGGCTCAACCTCCACTTCAGGGTTCTCAGAAAGGGGTGGGGTTGAATGTCCACTGGCACTCCATTATACCCTATGGAGACTGGTCTCCACAGGGTATAATGGAGAATTGATCTATGGGTATCCAGGGCTCTGGTGGGGCTGGTTTTTGAGACAGAGGCACCAAATTTTTAGCATAACAATTGGTGTCTCTCCTAAAAAACAAACAAACCCAAGTTTCAAAAAGATTGAACCAAGGAGTACAATTCTATGAGCCCCAATTCTATGAGCCCCAGGAAGGCATTTAAAAGGAGCATGGTCCCTTTCATTGTAATGGCCAAAACTCCCTTTGGAGTTCAGTCATGCTCCAGGCTCCACCCACGAAGTCCCCAGATATTTCCTGAGTCAGACCTGATAGCCCTACTTTCCTTACTAATAAGTAATTAAATCCCTCCTCAAAGCCTACCTTTTCCATGCAGCATTCAGCACCACTTCCAGGTCCTCAAACTACACCAGCACTTAACCCAACTATGGGCACTTTCACACGTGCTGAACAGCATACTTCCAGTTCACTTACAATACATTTTACCACTGAATTTTACTGTGTGAAATGGCAAAAACACCTTGCAAACCATCTCTAAAGTGGATTGAAAGTGCAGGGTCTGTGAAAGTGCCGTAAATGTACCTGAACAGAACAATGAGTCTTCCTATATACCTGCACCTTCATCTCCTTTCCTTTTGGTTCCGATTTTACATACAAGGCTTTCCAGGGCCCATGCTCTCTTCTTCTTATTCTGCAAAGTGCCATAGATGCTGATGCCATTAGATTGTTGTTAGTAGCAGCAGCAGTACTAGCAATAGCAGTCGCAGAAATGACAAACTAACCCTCACATGCCTACGATCAGACAGACTGGCTTCCATACAACTTGCAGCAATCTTGAATTGGAACATTTAGAAATGAAGATTATAGAAATAGTAATATTAAATATTTAGACAGCACTTTTCAAACTAAGTGCCACAATTGCTTCATACACTCTCACTAACTCTGGCAACTGCACTGTCAGGCAGACAGTCCTCGCGATCGCTTCATCTATGACAGGAGGACTGTGTTTGGGAGGGGGAGGTTTTGACGAAGCCCCTGTCTTTTCTGAGTGAGTGGATACAACACCAGTTCTGAGTAGCCGTAGTTTGAAGGAAGGTTGGAATGCCAGCCTCCAAGTGGAACCTGGAGATCCCCCCGAATTACAGCTCACCTCCAGACTACAAAGATCAGTTTCCATGGAGAAAATGGATGCTTTGGAGGATGGACTCCTTGGCATTGTACCCCACTGAGGTCCCTGTCCTCCCCAGGCTCCATCCCCAGATTTTGAGGAGTTTCCCAACCCAGATATGGCAACTCTATCCCCCGCATCCCCTGCCAGTGGCTAGGGGAGAACTGACAACCTTATTCAGATAGCAGCCTCCTGCTTTTCTGGCACAGCAATTCTGCAGGCAAAGACCAATTTCCCCCCATTGTTACTGCAGGAAAAGCCCATGAACTCAGCACCCCACCCATCACTAGGTGCACTGCAGCCAAGGCATATGCAGAACCTCCACACCACGATCCAGGTGTGCACATGGGACTGGGCAAGCAAGAAATAGCTGCCCTCCATGACAGGCCAGCTCAATTTGTCATATCTCTGACTTGCCCCAATGCCAGTGATGGCACTTGGAGGCCTGCTCTTGGCTGCCATGTTTCCTTCTGCCTGTCTTCAGTATCCACTGCTAGCATGGCAATCAGAACTGGGTGCTGGCAATTCCCATAAGCAGCTGAAGCAGATCTGAGAGAGAGCAATAGGCGAGAAGAACAGAAGCCCTAGCTGAACACATGACACATGTGGTCTGCAGAGTGTCTATGGAGGGGTCAGGACTTTTTTTGTAACAGGAACTCCTTTGCATATTAGGCTACACACTCCTGATGTAGCCAATCCTCCAAGAGCTTACAAGGCTCTTTTTTGTTAGCCCTTGGAGGATTGGCTACATCAGGGGTGTTTGGCCTAATATGCAAAGGAGTTCCTACTAGAATTCCACCCCTGCCTGTAAGCTCTTGGGGGATTCGCTACATCAGGGGTGTGTAGCCTAATATGTAAAGGAGTTCCTGCTACAAAAAATAAAAGCCCTAAGAGGGGTGCTTCCAAAGATGGAACAAGATTACCTCTTATTCTCTGAGAATCTCTAGCAGCTGACTTGTCTGTCAGAGCATCAGGGTAGTAAGTCTCCACTGCCTATTCAAATTAGAGATGCTTATCCTTGTTCCCTGAATGTCTTCCAGCAAAAAGGTTCCCCTCTTTTTTTATAGAACTAATAAATTCACAATAAGCAAAGGTTAGCACCAGCGCAGAGTTAAGAGTATGAATGATTAAACTGAAAGTGAAAGATAAGTGATGGAAACAAGCAGAAATGATAGCCTGCAAGAACTCCAGAGCATTTGACATCTAAAGAAGAAAGAATGAGCAAGATGGACAAAACAGGAGGGGCATTAGCAATGAAGGCATGAGAGAAATGCAAACAGTAGAGGCAACAGAGGTTCATATCAAAAGATCTTCTTTGAAAAGGAAAAAGCAAAATCACCCTGCAGATTTCAGGCTGTACCTTTCTTCACAGCCTCAACAACAATTCCCAGAGTCTTTTGGTGCAAGTAATGACAGGGTTTTAAAAAAAATGGAAAGGTATCTGTAATGAAGAAGCAGCAGGTGTTGATGTCGTACCTGGATGGATTCAATCAGCTTTTCTGCTCGTGAAAAAAGAAAGCAACAGCTTCCTTTTGACAATCAAAAAGGCTATGCTGAGGATCATGACACCTACCTGTCAAAAGTCACATCAGTCATGGGCAGTAGTAACGAAAAGAATTATGTGAGTGACTGAAAAAGTCCACTGTCCCGTGTCTCAGAATTCCAGTTAAAACAATAGCTCTTTTGCCAGGCTCTGTTTTCAGAGAGCTAGCATGGTGTAATGGCTTCTAGATTTGGGTGACCCAGGTTCAAATTCCCACTTGACCATGAAGGTTCACTAGGTGACCTTGGGCTTGTCACTTATCAGAGGGGTCGTTGTGAGGATATAGAGGAGGAGGAGTCAGCTGCTGCTGTCAGTTGCTTTGGTTTCTGTTGGGCAAAAGAGTGGGGTATAAATAAATGCATAAATAAATGCATATTTAAAAAAACATCTGGATAGCAGTGTGTGTGAACAAGATCTTGGGGCACAGGTGCACCATAAGTTACATATACACAACCAGTGTGATGCAGCAACAAAAAAGTCTAATTTGATCTTGGGGGCATCAACAGAGGCATAACATCCAATTGCAAGAGGTCATAGTCCTGCTGTGCATTGCATTGGTCAGGCCACACCCAGAGTATTGTGTCCCGTTCTGGAGGCCTTACTTCAAAAAGAATTGAATGGGCACAGAGGAGAGCAACAAGAATTATCCGGGGCCTGGAGACCAAGCCTTATGAGGAAAGGTTGAAGGACTTGGGGATGTTCAGTCTGGAGAAAAGAAGGTGGAGGGGGAACATGATTGCTCTCTTGAAGTATCTGAAGGATTGTCACTTAAAGGAGGGCAGGGAGCTATTTCTGTTGGCAGCAGAGGAGAGGACTCACAATGATAGGTTTAAATTTAGGGCAGGAAGGTACCACTGGATATTAGGAAAAATTTTTTACAGTGGAATCAGCTATTGAGGGTGGTGGTGAGTTCCCCCTCAGTGGCAGTCTTTAAGCAGCGGATGGGCAAACACTTGTCAGGAATGTTCTAGGAATGATCCTGCATTGAGCAGGGGGTTGGACTAGATGTCCTGTATGGCCCCTTCCTACTCTGTGATTCTATTAATCTAAGTACATTAGCAAAATATCCACAGAGTAATACACCAGAAGGGATGCTAGGAGGTATATGAATGGTGAAAAGTGGGACATAAACATCTAAATGTGAGATATGAATACCTAAATAGATGCATTATCCCACTGGAGTGGAATAAAAGTGAGACTGTGTATTTCATTGAGGTCTCAGTATCAGAATGGTCATGGTGGCTGTATCCTAGCCTAATAATTCTTCCACAAATGAAACTCTTCCAGGTCTGTTGCACAGCTCCTATTATTTTCACTGGGATGAGACACAGTCTGAACCTGCCATATACTGACTCCTTTGAGGTCAGGGCACAAACTGGCACGATGAAGATCACATGTTTCCTTCAGCCTGGAAAAGATAAATTGTGCAAGTGCATAGATGTGATTTGAATCAGGACCCTGCAGAAAGGAGAGAGGGGATTTCATCCTTCAGCCACCCAGCTGGTTTTGTGCTTTTATTAGCACCTTGAAGAGGGAGGGGGAAACAAGTTGTTAAAGAAGTGTGGTTATTCCTACAATTTTTCTCTGGGACCTTCAGTAGAAAAAGCTTTTCCCCAGTACCTATTACGCTTCTTCTTTTTTTAATTTATTTTTTTTCTAAATTGAACTATAAAACAGAATTACAGAACAATTTTTAAAATAACATAATAGCAGCAATAGCAACCGTAAAAACAGGGTAGAATGTTAAACAGTTTTTAATAAAAGGTTAAATGTGTATATTTCTTTGGCAGCGAGTTCCTGCCTGTTGAATGGTTTTCAATATAATAAAAACATTGGTACCATCATTCTAAAAAGTAGGATTGGAATAATGGGTTTTCTGCTGCATAGATCTGATCTGGTATTCCCTTTTTTTTAACCACTACCTTTTGGAAGGAATGGTGTTGGTTTTCCAACACTGAGCTAAAAGAGAGGTGGCAGCGGCGATAAATAGAATTGTAATTAACTCCTTTTTAATTTTGTGATGGGATGCTTTTAATAGGGACCTCAAAGTAGTTACCATACCAAAGCTTCATTGTCTTAGCCTTGCATGGTCTTTTTTTCAGATAAGGTGATAGCCCTCATGGACATGAGGAAAAGCTTGCACATATGATAATAGGGTTTCTGAAAGACTTGGCCATTGGAAGGCAAATAGAAAGAGTTTAAATTAATATCATGAAGGTGTGGAAGGGAAAGGCACATTTTAAGGACTGCAAAATATGAGCAGCTGGCGATTCAGTTGAGTGGAAGATTCAGCTATGAAACTAACTCACTTATCACAATTCCCAAACATGTTAATAAAGTATGCAGATTAGCTCCAGCTCTTCAGCTCATAAATTTCCAATATGGCCCTTGGTGCTGAATGAGTCCCCCATCCCTGTTCATAATTAAAGACAACAAACTGCATAAAGAATAGTAACCAGTGCCAAAATATATGTAACTTTTAAATAACGATCTGAGTTCCTTGCTTTGGAAATGCTTTCCAGTGCATACGGGTAAGCCCTCGGTAAAGAATGGAGTGCCAAATATCTTTCTGCAAGGCATTAGTTCTCATCCAGCTCAACATACCCACCAACCAGGTTGGAATTAAAATTGCTGCTGTCTGACAACCTTTGGTGCCTCACGTGTAACGGGCCCAATCAATTCTCATTGTGGTTTGTGGGAAGACAGCCCCTACAGCAGTAGCCTTTTGCACTCATAAGGATCTAAATGTGGGGACAAATCATCCACAGGATCATTTCTCATCCAGAAGATTGCACAGAAGGAAGGCTTAAGACTCCCACCCACTCTTATACACCACTGGCCCAGTCTAAAACAGGAACCCCACACACCCATGTTTGAACAAAAAAAAGTTGGGGACTTAATTTATACAATTCTCCATGTCTTGTGTACTTTGTCTTTTATTAACTTGGTAAATAAGCCCCAGCAAGTCATTAGGACTTACCTCCAAATAAACATATAGAGGATCAGAGTGAATGAGTAGAACATCCAAAGGGAGTTCTGCATTTCTACTTCACCCCCAAAACCTTAAACACACATTGGAATCCTTGTTTCCTTAAGCTCACTGTATTGCAATTCCCCAGTCCTAAAAGCACCCGCCATGTTTATATACAGAGAGCTGAGTTATTTCATGAAATTTTGGGGCCTTGCTAGATGTGTATAGACACATCTGTCTAGGAACTGCCCATGTACCTACCCATTTATGTTTTGGACAACAACCACTAGTGCACAAATGACCTCTGGAGAACACACAGCACAAAGTGCTGGGTGGCTCTTCCTGCTGATGCAGCACATCCCTGCATGTGGAGTGGAAAGAAATCATGTTGCACTACTCCAAAATCCAGACGACTGCCATGAGGTCAGTCAGAGAATCAGAGCTGACTGCAGACGTAAGACTGTTATTCAAACTGACTGGGTGGCATGTATGTCTCTCAGGGAACATCATTTATACTCATGAACTGCCTTTGTAGATCGAGTGATGTAAGGGATCAGAAAAATTCAGGGGGGGGGGCTTTTTTCTGGGTTTTCCCAAGGACTCTCCTCCACCAAATTTCAATAGGTAAAATGTTTCCTTCAACAAGAGTTTTCTCACTCAAAATCTATAGCACAAAAAAGTCTGAGAACCTTTTTCAGTTTTTTCCCCAATGGAAAACAGATACTTGGGGGAGCACTGAAAAAAACCCCGCAAAATATTTTCTCTTTTTGAGTGAGAAAAACCTTATCTTACAGAGCACGTGACACATTTCAAATGTACAGCATGAAGAGCTCTGAGGATTTTCTCAAGTTTCCCAATAGAAAAATGGGACATTTGGGGAAGCAGGGGGAAAAAATTATACAGTAGAAATACACATAAATTTCCTGATTTTTTTGCTTAAATGTCAGTAAATTGGACAATAATTGATGCTGTGATGTGTTCAATAGTAATACATTAGTAAAGAGTCCAGTGCTTCTAATGTTATAAACTTCAGTTTCATATCCTAGCGTCCTGGCAGTCCTACCTACTGTGACTCTACAGTTAGTTTCTGCCTAGATAATGTATTTTTCTTTTGTTTCTTCCAGAACTTTTACTTTTTCCTACCTTTCAGAGGGCAAAAAGTTAAGATACATTATTATGGTAGCATTGAGTGCTGCAGCTGGCAATTCTTTCTCAAGCACAGGGTATATTTCTAGCTTTTGTTACACAAGATGGAGATAGTTATACTTTCAGATTCTGTAAATATACCAAATAGTACAGTTTTATGTGTTGACTAGTCATAAATGGTGCATTTTGTATTGTTCGATCATATAAAGAAGTTTAGGTTTGAATAGGCAAGTAAGCATTGCAAATATTTCCATTTCCCCCAACATTTCCTTCTTTTGAAGAAGAGGAGAGGAGGGATTTTCCCCC
Source organism: Heteronotia binoei (assembly GCF_032191835.1). NCBI lineage: Eukaryota > Metazoa > Chordata > Lepidosauria > Squamata > Gekkonidae > Heteronotia > Heteronotia binoei. Next base: position 86,163,073 of record NC_083230.1, read on the forward strand.
ATGGCTTCAAAATTTCTGTAAATTTTACATCTCTGGCTAGATCAAATCCAGCCAAAGGCCCACCCAGTCCAGCAGCAAGGCCCCCGTGTTAGCCAGTCAGTTGATCCTAGGAAGATCAGAATAGTGGTCACCAGGGCTTTTTTTGTAGCAGGAACTCATTTGCATATTAGGCTACACACCCCTGATGTAGCCAATCCTCCTGGAGCTTACAGTAGGCCCTGTTCTAAGAGCCCTGTAAGCTCTTGGAGGATTGGCTACATCAGGGGTGTGTGGCCTAATATGCAAAGGAGTTCATGCTACAAGGAAAGCCCTGGTGGTCACAGACTCCAGTTGTTTGTTTCCTAGGTCTACTTTCATGAACAAGCTTGTCCCACCACTCTTAGCAATTATGGTAATTCCTCTGTCCATTCCTCTGTCCGGCACTCTAACTTGGACAATGCTTCCATAAATATGATACAAAGCAGTGATGGCTTTTTTATGACCTGAATCCACTGCCTATTAGTTTCATTGAACTGGATGACTCTATCACCCCTTCCCCATACAAAAATAACCTTCTATGAAAAAGTGTCTTTCCATTATCACCTAGGCAGGGGGCTGGACTCCTTTAATTTGCTACCCCAATGGGCACAAAATGTCCCTCTTGTTTAGCTGGTGTAGCTGAGAGGTCAGAGACTAAATGGACCGTAAAGACCCAAATCCTCTCTTGCTTCCCAACACCCTCCCTCGGAGTCATGACTCAGAAGTACAGCTTGCCTGTGGCAGAGGTATTGGGGAGATAAGGAGAAGTTTGCCATCTCCAGGGATGTTGCTAAGCTCATTTAATTTGCAAAAAAAACCCCAAAGCCCAGCAGGAGCTAATGGGAAAGAAAGCACGATGCTATGGCTGCGGCTCCCAGACAAGAGTACAGATGGTAGCACACCCAAGTCTACCACCATGGAATGTATTTTATTGTCTAATGTATTTTTAACTTGGTTTTTCCCCCTGTAAGCTGCTTTGACAGTTCTATTTATTTACTTATTTGAAAATGCTTCTATCCTATTCTCTCTATAAAATATTCTCAAGGCAGCTTACGATCTTCAGCTAAAACACATGAAACATAACAAACACCAGCCAGATAGAAACAGAGCAGAGCAGGGTGAAAATAACGAAAAGCAGTGCTGAGCAGATAAAATATTAAAATCTAAAAACTGTGGCACTGCTTAAAACCATTCATGAATCTGCAGAATAAAAAATAACAAGACTTCATTGTTGGTGGGAGGATGGCCAATTATACAAAAACTCAAAAACAGAACCATTTTCATCTGATGCCCAAAGGGCCACCGGTCAGGAACCAGGCAAGCTGCTTCAGGGAGTTTGTTCCACAGTCTTGGATCCACAACTGAAAAGGCTCTGTCTCTGTTTCTCACCCATCTAGCTTCTGAAAGATAATGAAAAGCAGCCTATCCCTTTAAAAATGTGATGTATGCCAAGGCGGAATGCTTACAAAGGCAGTTGTTAAAAGTTGTTATGTGCTTCTGAATGTTTTGTGTTCTTTCTCAAAGCTGAACAAAAAAAAGACATCTTTCAGAAGGGGATTCAAGAAACAGTACCCTCCTAAGCACACTTCCCTAGGAATGAGCCCCATTGAGAAGACTGCAGAATAGAGGACCTCTGTAGAGGTCTTACACCTGGGATATTTGCTTCTGGATGAACACTCTTGGGAAGCTCCTCCCGCCCTACTTTGCCACAGCATTGATCTGGTTTTACATGCCTCCCTGGTTTTCTCCAGCTTTTCTGCATTCTTTCTGAAACCTGCTTTACCAAAATATTTTTTGAAAGATCACAGCAAAGCTGGGGTGGCTGCCATGAAGACGGGAAAGTCCAACTCTTTCCCTCATCCCTGCCCTGCTTGCAATCCAGCCATGATGTTCCTGCCCAGATCAGACCCATTATCTCTTTCCCAGTCCCCCCACAGCAACCATTTGCCCCCATGAGGGGCTTTTCAGGGTTTTTAATCAGCAATTGACATATTAATGCAATGCTGTATCAATGTACTAACTGATACAGCACTGTAGTAATTGACACAGCATTGTCAATTACCAATTTTTAAAATGTGAGGAATGTCCACCACAAGAAAAATGTGGGGAAACTACCACCAGGCTGAATTGCCACCCTTAGCAGCAATCGGGAAACCATTGACAGCATTAACCTTTATATTCATTGACTCCTCCTGATGTTAGTTGGTGGTGGTGTACTTATGGCGACCCCTGGCGGGGTTTTCAAGGTGTTCAGAGGTGGCTTGCCATTGCCTGCCTCTGCATCATGAGTTAACCCTGGTATTCCTTGGAGGTCTCCCATCCAAACACTAGCCAGGGCTGACCCTGCTTTGCTTCTGAGATCTGATGTGATCAGGCTAGCCTGGGTCAGGTACCTATAAGTATTTCCAGAGAATCTGGTGGGGGCAGTGATGGTGCCACCCCTTTTTTCCATGGCTGCATAGGACTGCTGTAGCCATTTAATAATTGTAAGTGGCTGTTTAGCATAGCAATTGGTGGGAATGGACTGTTGCCTGTTGCTCAGGTGGCAAGGAGACAGTGCCACCTGGGTACATATGTTTCTGTGTTTCTGGGACCAGAAGGGACAGAAAGCTTTCTGCTTTAAGAAAGGGCCAAGCAATAGCCAAAGAGACACTAGTAGCCACAAGAAGCCATCAGAATGAAACAGTTGTAATGTTAGTATTTTGCTTAGAAATCCTAAAGCAATAAGATCTTCTCAGGCTATGGTGATTTGCCTCCAGGCCCTTTAAATATCCCAAAATCAAAGCATGGTATAAATAAATAAAAGTGCTGGAGCCAACCAACAGTTGAAAGAGGAACCATCTAACTACCAATCTCAGCTAAATGCAGTTATCAGAAATGTAAAAATGATTCGGTATGGTATGATTCAAAAACCAGGCTTGTTTCCTTGAACATCAGCCAACCGAAACTCACCTGACCTGCCGTAAGCAAGGCAATTGTGCCCTACTCCAAGCAATACAGCAGAGCAATCCCAACTGCTTGATAGAAAACGGCATAATAAAAAGAGGGATGTGTTTAATTAAGCTTTTGTGGGTTAGCAGCTCATTTAATTGGCTGAATCACCCAGTGGGTCTATACTCTAAACCAATGAGAGCACAGCGGTTCAATAAAACTACAGCAAAGCACACTGCTGCGTCATCCAACATAGTTTCCTGAGAATGGTAATATCATTTGCAATTATCCAATAACTACAGGATCGACACAGTGGTCCTACTGTGCTACAATGGTGGCTTAGCTTCAGCCTTTTCAGATTCTAAGGTGCCGTGTAGATTTCAACTGAGTCATAGAGTCACAGTAGGGTCGCATTTAGTTCTGCCTGCCTGCTCACTTTCAATGGAGATGCCTTTTCTTCAGGGTTCTCTGACACGGGATTTGTTAAACTCCTGTGAGATCATCTAAAGGGCAGGACTGGCAACAACATGTTGCATAATATCTGCCTCTAAAAGCCATCTGCCATTTCTGGCCCCAGATGTGGCTGCTGTTTAGGCACGGGTAGAGCCATACAGGGTGCGCAGCCTTGAAAACATGCATTGCCTTCCTGTCATGCACCCCATACTATCCTGCAAGGATTACAAGTACAAGCGTTCTCTAATGGTAGCACATCTGGCCAAATGACACCGGGGACAGAGCAAATGTCAATCAACTGGAGAAGTGGAAGCAGAGAAACAGGAGAGGGATGTAGTGAAGGAGAAGGCCTTCTGTCTGAGGCATGATATCTGCAAAGAGCAGATCGGCATACAGAGAATTGGCTGCTTCAGCTTGTGAGTGTGAGTTGCATATTTGAAGGGAATAAAAATCCTGCACATATCATTGGAAGATGTTCAGGAAAAGACTGGGCTTGGCATGTTTGTTTTCTGTGTGCATGATTTCCTACCCCCCTGACTTGTCGCACACACACACACCCCAGCTTCATTTGGAAGCGGAATAGTCCAGGAACCATTTTATCAACTGCTTTTGTCAACCAGCCTTGAAAAGGTGTCCTTCATGCTTCCTGCCTGCCAACTCCAACACACACAGTCAGAGTGCCTGGATTTAAGGTTGTTTTTTTGTTTTTTGGGGGGGGGGTCTATATACCAGAAGACCATTCTGATGCCCTACCATTGCTGTGGCTTCTCTCTTCCTTGCCTCTCCATCATGCCCCCTATCCTTCCTTCGTTCCCTGCTGTTCTGTAGAGGAGCAATGTCCTTTGGTGTCAGGGATGTTAAAACAGCCCTGGAGAAAGCTCAGCCAAGCAGCCCCTGCAGTGCTGGCAACACCACAAGGGCCACTTGCCATGGACACAGGCCACAGCAGCAATGATAATGGCCAGTTAAGGCCAAGAGACGTAATTGTTGCTATGACTTGGTTCTACTGAAAACATCCTCTATGGCACTGTTGGCATGACAGAGGCCATTTGGCTCAACTTGGCCTTCCAGGGCAATAGCCAACCAGGGATTTTTCCAGAAGTTGAAGGGCCAGGCTACTCCAGGAATGTGCATCATATGTCAAGACACTTCTGAGACTCCCTAGGCAATTTCTTGCCTTCATGCTTTATCTATATATACCTTTAAAAAAAAAAGGATTCCAGTTCATAAGGGACATATCATTTTTACTTTCAAGGTTGAGTGGGGGGGGAATGGTTTAAGGCCATCATTGAGTTCTGCTAAAGGAAGCTTCATTTCATGCTAAAAGCTGTTCCTTTAATTTTGTTCTGCCCAGTGGCTACCACTTTTGTTACCAAGGTAAAAAATGGGCAATAAAAACACTATTGAGACCACCACCACCACCACCCCAAGAGTCCTGGACTACATACAGGTTAGAACAAATCCATGATTCAGAAAGAAACTATAATGTATTAAAACTGGAGAATCTAAACAATCCAGCACCTCCTTCCTAAGACCAAACAATGTTGTGATGGATGGAATTCAAAGCTGTGATAGTTGATACTCTGAAATGATATTAGAGGTCATTTATTTTTAGCATGTCTTATAAATTCCTGTGAGGTCCATGCAATTGGACTCATGATAAATAAGACACATGCTCTTACAGGCTGAAGAATACCAAAACAGAGGTAATAAAAATAGTTCCTCTCAGAGAGCTGCTGTCACCATCCATAGTCATAACTGGCATTTATGGGGGGCGGGGGGTGGAACAGTGAAATGGTATAGAAAGTATAAAGATTTCTGCCATTGACAGACAAGATGGCTTCATTTTTTAAAAAGTCGCAACGCCTGTATAATATTTTTGTTACAAACATCTCATTTATTTTTTTCATTTGCAAAATAGTGCCAGGAACAGATGTCCTTATTTTGCATCAATTACATTTAAACTCCCAGCTCTCTCTCTGCTCTGATCATTTATCTTGTAGTTCAGCATTTCTAAAACTAGGGGTTTTGGACCCCTGATGGTCCACATGTCTATTAGGAATGCAGAGGGCTGTTCATGCCCATGCAGTTAACATGAAATCATGAGCCCTCTTAGTTTTCTAGGAATGGAACAGTGGAACTCTTTGCCTCAAACAAAGGGGATAAAATCCAGCTCTCCCTCTTTCAAAGAGTGGGAAATCATAGATCTGCCACTGCCCACCCTCACCAAACTTCCCAGCCATCTCAGGGATCTAGCCAGAAAAGGCATTACTTGGTTCTCAGGGTATAATAGCTCAGCCCTAGAAACGAGTTGACTGAGTGTCACTAGGAGGTACTGTCCTAATACAGCCATCATAATATTTTACTTATTAAATTTCTATCCCACACTTTCCTGCAAGCAGGCTCAGGGCAGGTTAAAACAGGCAGATAAAACAATTAAAAGCAATTTCCCCATGATTACAATTTAAAACCTATAAACTCAGTGCATGATGGTGAACTGATACTTTAACAAACTGCCAGGTGTCCATTGTTATGTGTGTCCAAAAGGACCAGCGTATTGAGCAAGTGGGCCGGAAGTGCTCCCTATGGCACAGGTTGACATAGTGCACAGGATGGGGTGGATTGGAGCAGGAGAGGCTAATGTAATTGGATATCTACCACCTCAACCAAAGGCCTGGCAGAACAACTCCGCTTTACAGAGAAAAGTCTGTCCTCATCTACAGACAATACTAGCCAATCTTGGTTTTCAGCTGGACATCAGAACTTCTGGGTTTGTGTGATCCTGGTCTTTTCCTATTTCTGTGAGCAACTCTTAAATTTTTTTCCCCCAGGCCCCTTTCCACTCCCACCTTCTTTTCAGCTGACCTGTGTCTTGACTTTATTAAGCAAGCAAGTTTACTGCTATCTCTAGTGCAAAGTCTTTTCCAGCCAAGGGATGAGATTGATTACAAGCTAAAAGAGCATGTTGAGTTGTAGGCCCTATAGAATCAGCTACCCTCTGAGACCCAATCTTGTAGTAAACCATACAAACATTTTAAACTTGTTTTTAGAGTGTAGTTGATATGGTTCTTGTGGTATTGTTTTGAGGACATGAGAGAACAGAGGCTTCCATGGGGAGTGCGCAGACTGCTGCATTACTTTGAAAGGGGTCTGTCTGATGTATGGTGGGGACCAGTGAGGGGGAGATTGGGGGTCCATGATCTTTTTAAAATTACAAGGGTACTTCCTAGCTTGCTAATGGCTGGTCTAGTTTATTTATGTCTTCTCTTTGGGAATGTTTGTAATTGATAAGAACTTTTTAGTTTAAATACCTATTCCACTTCATCACCAAATGCTCAGCACACTAGTGTGGCATGTTGTGTCATTATTATTTAAGAAGAACATAAGAACATAAGAGAAGCCATGTTAGATCAGGCCAATGGCCCATCCAGTCCAACATTCTGTGTCACACAGCGGCCAAATATATATATATACATACACACACACACATACACACTGTGGCTAATAGCCACTGATGGACCTCTGCTCCATATTTTTATCTAACCCCCTCTTGAAGGTGGCCATGCTTGTGGCCGCCACCACCTCCTGTGGCAGTGAATTCCACATGTTAATCACCCTTTGGGTGAAGAAGTACTTCCTTTTATCCGTTTTAACCTGTCTGCTCAGCAATTTCATCGAATGCCCACGAGTTCTCGTATTGTGAGAAAGGGAGAAAAGTACTTCTTTCTCTGCTTTCTCCATCCCATGCATTATCTTGTAAACCTCTATCATGTCACCCCTCAGTCGACGTTTCTCCAAGCTAAAGAGCCCTAAGCGTTTCAACCTTTCTTCATAGGGAAGGTGTTCCAGCCCTTTAATCATTCTAGTTGCCCTTTTCTGAACTTTCTCCAATGCTATAATATCCTTTTTGAGGTGCGGCGACCAGAACTGCACACAGTACTCCAAATGAGACCGCACCATCGATTTATACAGGGGCATTATGATACTGGCTGATTTGTTTTCAATTCCCTTCCTAATAATTCCCAGCATGGCATTGGCCTTTTTTATTGCAAACGCACACTGTCTTGACATTTTCAGTGAATTATCTACCACGACCCCAAGATCTCTCTCTTGGTCAGTCTCTGCCAGTTCACACCCCATCAGCTTGTATTTGTAGCTGGGATTCTTGGCCCCAATGTGCATTACTTTGCACTTGGCCACATTGAACCGCATCTGCCACGTTGACGCCCACTCACCCAGCCTCAACAGATCCCTTTGGAGTTCCTCACAATCCTCTCTGGTTCTCACCACCCTGAACAATTTAGTGTCATCCGCAAATTTGGCCACGTCACTGCTCACTCCCAACTCTAAATCATTTATGAACAAGTTAAAGAGCATGGGACCCAGTACCGAGCCCTGCGGCACCCCACTGCTTACCGGCCTCCACTGCGAAGACTGCCCATTTATACTCACTCTCTGCTTCCTATTACTCAGCCAGTTTTTGATCCACAAGAGGACCTGTCCTTTTACTCCATGACTCTCAAGCTTTCTAAGGAGTCTTTGATGAGGAACTTTATCAAAAGCTTTCTGGAAGTCAAGGTAAACAACATCTATCGGGTCTCCTTTGTCCACAAGTTTGTTTACCCCCTCAAAGAAATGTAACAGGTTAGTGAGGCAAGATCTTCCCTTGTTATTTGCTTGTTATTAAGCCCCTACTGGAAAATAATGTGATCCGTGAATGATGGAAAGAGAGAGGGCAGCCTTATCCCCTCCTCTGCATACAGTCACATAATTTACACACATAAATAAGCGGAAGGCATCATCTTTATATTTCCAGCAAAAGACTCTGAGAATGCTCAACCAATTTGCACCCCCAGGGTGACATTCAAAAATGTATGGCATAAGTATATTCCATTGTGTACAGTTTAGCCCACATTGTCCATGGGCCTCAGAAAGCAGAGTGGAGACATTTCACATTTCCTCAAAACAATCAGATGTCTGTCCCAGGTGTGGTGAGACTTTCGTGTGCTAGCAGATCACCTGAACCCAAGGTCATGCATTAAGACCTCTGATGGCACAGAGGGCCCTGAACACCAAGAGGCAGGCCGGTGAGTCACCTACAAAAATGAAAGTGGCCTTCTTCAGCATTAGAGCCAATCAATCAGGGTGTCATCAGGCCTCAGATTCAGCAGGAGCTGAACCTTTCTAACGGCTCTCCCTCTTCCTCCCCACCTACCTTGTCCATTGAATAGTAAGTGCAGCTGCATAACAATCCCTGGATTAGGAGAGCAGGCAGCCAGCCACCAAGGGCTTTGCCACGCCCACAGCAGCCCTCATTGACACCTGGAGAAGCCTATACCACCCTTTCTCCACTTCTTATGTGATTTTGGGTGTTGGGTGGCTTGCTGGCCTTTTGATTGGGGGAGGGCAGCCCAGGAGAGTCCCAGGTAGGTGAGGCCTGCTTGGGCTGGCTGGATCTCTTTCCTTTCATGCATCAGGTTGTTTTTGGCTGGGGGGGCAGCATATGCTAATAAGTTATGCTAATGAACTCCACCACCTATTTTTTTACAAAATGACTCCTGGGTGTCATTAGGCAAGGCAGTCAGAAGAGTGTGCAGGTCTAAAAGAGGAGAGTCAACAGCTGATGCCTGTGGGCTCTTAGCTAGTTACATGATATAACCATTGGAGCAGGACATTAAAACAGCCCTGAAGCAAACGGAGCCATAGAGTCTGCTTAGCTTGGGCTTGGGCCACACATATATGATGCCCATTGGGCAAGCCTACACCTGTAGCCATCATATCCAGGGCTGATGTTTGAGCTGAGTAGCTGCTGTGGCGCTTCCAGCATGGCGGGTAATGCTTGGATCTGTTTATCAGTGGCCTACCCCGGCAGCAGCCCACCAGTAATGTTCCCAGTAAGTTAAAGGGCCCGTCCACTCTTGGACTGGCCAGTTTCTGCTAAGCAAAAGCTGCATCTGTTGAATTGAAGTCACAAAAGGCACAGAAATACTGCTAGGGGAAAATGGCATCTCTTACAGTGATTAGACAGGAGCATACTTCAAGACTAGGTGAAAAGATGGATCTTGAAAAATCTCGATCCAGTCTTCCCTCTGACATCCCTGTTTGATACGGACTTATTTTCCACATATGGGCATGTTCAAATAAGTTATTTTTCATATGAGACCTGATGTGGTAGAAACCCTGTAAAGTGACTGTACTGGCCAGCTCAGCTGTGATCAACACCCCTGACTGGCTTTACCAAAGAAGTTAAGAGCTGGCATTAATCGGCCCAAGGCCTGAAGTTTTATCAGTTCTCTCTGTGGTATCCTGCCAGCTAGCAAGAACTGTGTGGCATATAGTTCATGAAGAGTTTTGGAAGAGTTATGGAAATGACATGGACTGTTCTTCTAAAGAAAGGACACAGCTGTGAGCTTTATAATGCAGGTGCCAACTCTTCGTTTATTTTTGAGCATGCCAGTTAGGAATGCCAGATAATCTGTACTGGGCTCTGCCAGTATAGCCTACAGGAATGAAAAAGTGAGGCGGGGGGTGGTTCCCAATGCCATTTGTACCAATCTTCTTCTCCCTCCCCCCAGAACTTGTGTTACTTTGATTATTTCATCTCATATCCAGAAACTGGTTCTCTTTTGCTGGTTGGAACAAAAGGGGAAAGAGAGGATACCAGACTATTGCTTTTGCTGTAATTGCAGACATATTTGTGATGAAAAGAAACAAGATATTATTGTTTCACTCATTGCACTTCCCTGAGTGATAGAGACTCCCTGGCCAGCTTTACAGTTTCCTTATGAGAAGTGAAGATGGGAGACTGTGGTGCTTTGCAATATTGGTTTATTTACACATATCCTGACTGAGCAGAGAGGGAATATGAAGGGGTATAATCTAAAAGCCACAGTAACTCATTCTTCAAGCCTACTTCTTGCTAGCAAAAAGTTGGTTTTTGTTCTTGCTCAAATCTCCCTTCCTCCCCTCAGATTAAAGGCAAAACTTGGTTCGGCTCCCACCCAAGAACAATAGGTTCTTTAGGTGACATATTGCCACAAACTGGAATCTTTGTTAGTGATCCAGTCCTATCAAAGCTACAGGAAGATTCTGAATAGTAAGACAGCATGGCCTAGAGCGGCATTTAATGCAGAAACAAAAAGAATATGGTCCCTCCCTAGAAGTCTGGGGATATGTTACTTAGTGGAAACTTTGGGTTTCTACTGAGCAGGGCACTGGCATCCATTTAAAATATCCATTTTGCCTCAAATGAATTTTACACTGTAGCTAGTGTTTGGGTACTAGAATTTAAATACCCCTGCATGCATTTATTGAATGATGGGTTGGCTATAGGGTCTGAAAAGCTGAAAATCAATGTTTAAATATTAACTGTAGAATATTTTTAGGTCAATTAATTGGCATTACCTTATGATTGGAACATGGCACTGATTAATTAGGTAGGTGATTTTAAAAAAAAAAACCTGCTAAGTATTGTGACAGCTCCAGGACTTTTTTTTTTTAAGCAGGAACACACAGGAACACAGTTCTGGCTGGCTTGGTGTCAGGGGTGTGGCTTAATTGGCAAATAAGTTCCTGCTGAAAAAGCCAGTGCAAAACAATGGTCGTGTCAGTGGCTGTGGCCTAACATGCAAATGAGTTCCTGCTGGGGGTTTTCTGCCAAAAAAGCCCTGGCTCTTTACAAAAACTGGACGAAAATAGGCATCATGTTAGAAAGGGCATTCCACTATCTCTGTCTTCTAAAATGGAGCTCGTTGGTTTGACAATGGCATGCATCAGACTGTGCTTTTATTATTTTTTTGTAGAATTGTTTTTTTTTAGGTTCTAATAACATTCTTCAGTCAATGGATTTGTTAGAACTTTAAAAAGTTATTGACTACAATTTCTTTAGTTGGGAGACAACCCTGGTATTGTGATGTCATCAGTATGTCTAATTTTCAGCATATTCCATCTGCAGATATTTAAATCTGGAGACGGGGCCATGGGCAGGCAAGACAGATCTTTCTGCAAACCTGAAAGAGCCTCAGATTTGCAGAAAAATCTGACATCTAAAAAAAAAAAGACATTGGGGTTTTTTTTCAAAGCCAAAATTATAGGAGTGTCTTTAGCTTTATGAAATTAATGCCTTCAGTGACAATTGCTAAGCAACCACAATTGTATTGCAGCATTCAAGCCTTGGTAAGGAAAAGGCAGGGGAATAGGAGCAAGGCCCCTTCTGGGGCTGTTTTGACCTTTGAGAGAGGATTCATCAGTAGCCTTTAGGTCATCTGCATGATGTGCTTAACAGCAGCCACCATACAGAAGTCAGTGTAGTTTTAACAGTTTCAAAGGATCTGGGAATCCCATGTTTGATTCTGCATTCTTCTGTGAAAACTCACTGAGTTACCTTGGGCCAGTCACACAGTGTCAGCCTAACCTACTTCACAGGGTTGTCAGGATGATAAAATGGAGGAGAGGAGAAAGTTACCTGGTTTGGGTCTCCATTCTGAAGAAAGGTGGGGTATAGGTGAAGTAAATAAAAGGTGGGCTGGTGGATGAGTAGATGGGGAAGAAAAAAGGAATCAGGGAAAGGTGAAGATATGGGAGCTTCTAGGTGGAGGGAAAGTGATACAGGGGAAGAGAGGTACCTCTACAAATCCTTGCAGGTTATCTTCCATACAACTGGGCACAGCTCAGCAGTCACTGAGCAACTTGACCAGAATTTCCCTGGGGGAAAGCTGCCAAGGGAATGAAAGGAGAGAAATCTGATGACAGGGCAGGCCTCAGATACAGCAGGAGCTCACAGAAGCACAGCTCTCGAACCTTTCTGAGGGTTCCCCCTCCTCCTCCCCACCTACCTACCTTGTCCATTGAATAGCAGGTGCAGCTGCATAACAATCCCTGGATTAGGAGAGCCAGCAGCCAGCCAGCCACCAGGAGCTTTGCAACACCCCCAGCAGCCCTCATTAACCCCTGAAGAAGCCCATGCCACCCTTCCCCCTCTTCTTATGTGATTTTTGGTCAGTGGGTGCATTGCTGGCCTTTGGCCTTTTAACAGGAGAGCCCCAGGTGAGTGAGGCCTGCTTGGGCTGGCTGGATCTCTAGCCAGCCCAAGCAGGCCTCACTCACCCGGGGCTCTCCTTTCTTGCATTGGGTTGCTTTTGGCTGGCGGGGGGTGGCATATACTAATGAGTTCCACCATCCAGTTTGGTGTAGTGGTTAAGTGTGCGGACTCTTATCTGGGAGAACCGGGTTTGATTCCCCACTCCTCCACTTGCACCTGCTGGAATGGCCTTGGGTCAGCCATAGCCCTGGCAGAGGTTGTCCTTGAAAGGGCAGCTGCTGTGAGAGCCCTCTCCAGCCCCACCCACCTCACAGGGTGTCTGTTGTGGGGGAGGAAGGTAAAGGAGATTGTGAGCCGCTCTGAGACTCTTCAGAGTGGAGGGCGGGATATAAATCCAATATCTTCTTCTTCTTTCTACAAAACGATCCCTGAGACAGGGCATAGATAAAGATGGATGGCTGGTGGATGCTTAGGAAGCAGGCAAAAGGGGAAAGGCCATGGGGAAAAAAGAAACAGTGGAAGAGAGAGAAATGAAATCCACTGCCCCCTGCAAGTCCTGGAAGGTCCCCAACTTGGAAATATATATATTGTGCACAGTTTATTTAACATAAGAACATAAGAGAAGCCATGTTGGATCAGGCCAACGGCCTATCCTGTCCAACACTCTGTGTCACACAGTGGCCAAAAACCTCCCCCCAACTGCCATCAGAAGGTTCACAAATGGGTCTAGAAGCCCTTGCACTTTGCCCCCCCCCCCAAGCACCAAGAATACAGAGCATCACTGCCCCAGACAGTTCTAATAATATACTGTGGCTAATAGCTACTGATGGACCTCTGCTCCATATTTTTATCCAATTCCCTCTTGAAGCTGTCTATGCTTGTAGCCGCCACCACGTCCTGTGGCAGTGAATTCCACATGTTAATCACCCTTTGGGTGAAGAAGTACTTCCTTTTATCCATTCTAACCCGACTGCTCAGCAATTTCATTGAATGCCCACGAGTTCTTGTATTGTGAGAAAGGGAGAAAAGTACTTCTTTCTCTACTTTCTCCATCCCATGCATAATCTTTAAACTTCTATCATGTCACCCCACAGTCGACATTTCTCCAAGCTAAAGAGCCCTAAGCGTTTTAACCTTTCTTCATAGGGAAAGTGTTCCAAACCATTAATCATTCTAGTTGCCCTTTTCTGGATTTTTTCCAGTGCTATAATATCCTTTTTGAGGTGTGGTGACCAAAAATGTACACAGTATTCCAAATGACATTGCACCATTGATTTATACAGGGGCATTATGATACTAGCTGATTTGTTTTCAATTCCTTTCCTAATAATTCCCAGCATGGCGTTGGCCTTTTTTATTGCAACCACACACTGTCTTGACATTTTCAGTGAGTTATCTACCATGATCCTAAGATCTCTCTCTTGGTCAGTCTCTGCCAGTTCACACCCCATCAACTTGTATTTGTAACTGGGATTTTTGGCCCCAATGTGCATTACTTTGCACTTAGCCACATTGAGCCTCATCTGCCACGTTGATGCCCACTCACCCAGCCTCAACAGATCCCTTTGGAGTGCCTCACAATCCTTTCTGGTTCTCACCACCTTGAACAATTTAGTGTCATCTGCAAACTTGGCCACTTCATTGCTTACTCCCAACTCCAAATCATTAATGAACTAGTTAAAGAGCATGGGACCCAGTACTGAGCCCTGCGGCACCCTTCTGCTTACCATCCTCCACTGCGAAGACTGCCCATTTATACTCACTCTCTGTTTCCTATTAATTAGCCAGTTTTTGATCCACAAGAGGACCTGTCCTTTTACTCCATGACTCTCGAGCTTACTAAGGAGCCTTTGATGAGGAATTTTATCAAAAGCTTTCTGGAAGTCAACGTAAACAACATCTATTGGGTCTCCTTTGTCCACATGTTTGTTCACCCCCTCTAAGAACTATAACAGGTTAGTGAGGCAAGATCTTCCCTTACAGAACCCATGCTGAGTATTCCTCAATAACTTGTGTTCATCAATGTGTCTACTAATTCTGTCCTTGATAATGGTTTCTACCAACTTTCCCGGTATTGAAGTCAGACTGACAGGCCTTTAGTTTCCAGATCTCCTCTGGAACCCTTTTTAAAGATGGGAGTGACATTTGCTACCTTCCAGTCCTCAGGAACAGAGGCTGATTTCAATGAAAGATTACATATTTTTGTCAGGAGATCCAGAAGTTCACCTTTGAGTTTTTTCAGAAACCTTGGATGCATGCCATTCGGACCTGGTGTCTTATTAGTTTTTAATTTGTCACTCAGTTGTAGGACCTCCTCTCTTGTCACCTCAATCTGACTGAGGACTTTAAACACCCCTTCCAAAATTAGTGGTTCTGGAGCGGGCAAACACTGCTCGTCTTCCACAGTGAAGACGGAGGCAAAAAATGCATTCAGCTTCTCAGCCATTTCCCTCTTTCTTCAGTAATCCTTTTACCCCTTGGTCATCCAAGGGCCCCACTGCCTTCCTGCTTGGTTTCCTGCTTCTAATATTTTTGAAGACATTTTTATTGTTGGTCTTTATGTTTTTTTGCAATATGCTTCTCATAGTCCCTTTTTGCCTGCCTGATCACAGTCTTGCATTTGATTTGCCACAGCCTGTGTTCCCTTTTATTAATCTCACTTGGACTAGCTTTCCACTGCTTAAAGAAATCCTTCTTACCTTTTACAGCTTCTGTAACTTTGTTTGTTAAGCATGCAGGCCTTTTCTTATATCTGTGTGCCTTTCCTAACTTGTGGTATATATTTTATCTGAGCTTCTAGAATTGTAGTTTTTAATAGCCTCCAAGCTTCCCCAAGGGTTTTGACTGTATTTACCTTTCCTTTCAGTTTCCTCTTCACATGCCTCCTCATCTCAGAGAATTTACCCCTTTTAAAGTTAAAAGTGGTTGTGCTGGTCTTTTGGGGCAACTCCCTATTTATACAAATGGTGAAATCAATAACGTTATGATCACTGCTCCCAAGCGGTGTGATCACTTTTACATCTCTCACCACGTCTTGGGCATTACTTAGGACCAAATCCAGGATCGCCCCACCCTTGGTAGGTTCTGTGACCATCTGCTCCATAGCAAATCTGCTCCATTGAGAGCATCTAGAAACTCAATCTCTTTCTCTTGACCAGAACACATATTGACCCAATCAATCTGCAGGTAGTTAAAATCACCTATTATGACACAGTTTTTTCATTTAGCCACTATCTTTAATCCTTCCATCATATTATAATCATCCTCTATCTTTTGATTTGGTGGGCGATAACAAACTCCCATAGTTAAATTTCATTTTGGGCCCTCTATTTTGACCCAAAACATTTCTAGAAGGGAATCTAATTCTCTGACTTCAGTCTTACTGGACTGTATACCCTTTCTGACATACAGAGTCACCCCACCTTCAACCCTTCCCTCCCTATCCTTCCGATATAACTTATATCCAGGAAGAACCGTGTCCCACTGATTCTCTTCATTCCACCAAGTTTCTGAAATTCCCACAATGTCTATGTTTCCTCCAACACTAAACATACCAACTCACCAATTTTACTTCGAACACTTCTAGCATTTATATACAAACATCTATAATTTCCCAGGCAAGTTAGGCCTGCAACCTTCCTACTGCTGCTCGAGACTTTGGCAGACAGTCCATATGGTTTGTCACCATCTCAGTGGACAACTCTGATCCATTACCCGGTAGAAAAGTAACAGCTAACCCTTCATCTTTTTGAGATGAGTCCTCCCAAACCAGAGACATTTCATCTCCTGTCGGCTTTTAGATTATTTAAATTATTCATAGTCTACCTTTCTCATTGAGACTCAAGGCAGAGAGAAAAAATATATTCATACTGTATGACATCCAATAGGAATAGGATTACAATATTCCAGAACTCCCAAATCAGGAAGTGTGAGCAAAGTTGTGAGATCCATTTCCCAAGACAAAGATGGAGTATTGTGGTAATCATGGGCTGGGTCCAGACCCACACAGGAACAGCTCCCAGATGGATCAAAAAGTCAAGTCCAAACAAGCACATCTGCCTCCTGTCCTGCTCCCATACTCACCCCGTCCCATACTCTCCCTCCGAGATGGCTAAAAAAGCTACCACTTCCAAAGCGGTAGCAAATTTTAGTGCAGCACACCATCTGCCTTTCCGGCATCTGAACACCACAGCATGGAAGCAATGTGGATTGGCAGTGTGAACCTGCCAGGCTGCCCCAAGCTGCTTCCAGCTTTTAAAAAAAAAAAATACATTGCTTCCAAGTGCATAGGCACATGGGCGCATGGGCGCTGAAATGAATGGTAGGGAGGGAAGAAACCCAAACTGAGCTGAGGGGATGGTGCACTACAGATGTCTGACCACACCAGAGCACCTCCCATGTGGATATGGGCACTTTGCAGGGGAGCATGTGGATGGGCTTCCACCACTCCATTTTGAGCCAGCCCGATTTGGGATGCCTCCCATGTGCTCCAAGCTGCCGGTCTGAACGCAGCCATAGAAATGCAGCTACCTGCATTAGGTACAAAGAAGGGCTGGCATCACTGTCCCCCAGCATTATATTAAACCAGGCTTTTCCTTATTTCCCTATTCATTGATAGTGATGTTTGTAGAGGGGTTATCCATGCCTACATCTAGTGCAACAGTAATGCATGAAAATGCATCATTATTATTCTACTATGACCACATCAGCTTGGATTCTGCTCTAACCTACTTTCTTTCTCTTTCTTCCTTTGCCTTCTCTCACTGTAGCAAGCAGATCTAAGTTTTCCTCACAGCGGCTAGAATCAAGACAAGCAGGCAAAGAAGGGTCCAGTAGATTAGCTTTCTGAGAAGTGCAATGGTTTCAAAAATTTTAAAGTCAGAGGTACTTGGCCTTGCTAGTAGACCTTTAAAACTTCAAAACCATGTCCTGGTCCTATGTAAATTTCTCTCTGGTTACCATGGTAGCCAAGAAAGAATCAGTCTTGTCAGTTCTGAATCTTTATATGTTAATGGACTTGCACCAACACTTCCCCCTATACTAGTATTTTATTTCTAATTGGCCAATGAATAGGGAAGATCAAGGAGTTATTGAGGACTGGATTGTGGCTTGGTGGTAGAGCATCTGCTTGGCATGCAGAAGGTATCAAAACTAATCAGAACTGTCCATCAGAATAGACAATAATTGACCTAGATCAGTGGTCTGGCTCATTAGCCCTATTCATATGTTACAGTGAACTCATGTACAACATGGATGTCTTTGCTAATGTTACCAGGGGTCAGTACATGGATAAATGTAGGGTTTAAATCCCACATTCACCTTTTCATGCCTTGAGTGTAATGTGAGAATTACTCAATACATATATATCAAGTGTACACTGTGTACAGATTGTATGTGCATTTACTGAACAGGGCTAGAATAAGACAGCTTCAAGTGTTAATGTATTGTATCCTAGGACACTCACTAGCCCCACATATTCCTGCCTCCACGGCTCTAATTAGTCCTTTTCACAACTTGTTAGGAACTGAGAAATCTGTGCTCCTTTCAGGGCTCAATAAATGTTTCTTCTGTACGAATGTCATGGACATCTCAGTTGCCATGTCAGAAGCTCTAAATCACTGCTTCTGATTTAGAAGCACCTTCAAGAAGGGGTTAAATTACCTGGCTTCCATGTCCCAAATCACATTTAGACAGAAAATGTATTTTAAAATCCTGATTCTGCCATCCAAGTCACATCAACCAGCATGATGGTGTGTCTTCCCTAGCCCAGTTCACCATTTTAATGCCTTCTTCATTGCCCAGACATGCTGTTCCAGTGTTAGATGGATGCAGGCCCATCTGGATTTTCTCTCTCTCTTGTTGGCAACCTCAGCAATTAAAAGAACAAAACACTTCACATTTGGTGTAAGGAAAATGGAAGGCATGGACATCATAAGAAAATGTGGACTAAGTCCTGATAAAATATATTGGGGAAATCTTGCAGTACATACACCGTCTAACCCCCCAGCCCTCCAAACACTTGTACAAGAAATAAGGCTGGGAAATGATCCAAGAAATCAATTCAAATAACACATTTTTGGTGGGGAGAGGAAAAAAATGAGTCACATAAGGTAGATTTTATATGTAACTTCCATTGTATACTCAGTTTACAAGAGACCACAAAAGCTTAGCTCAGCTGCTAGAGTTTTATCTGGGACACCGAGGGTGGGGGAGAGGCGGGGGAGAGGCCGCTCTTCTGCAGAAGAACTATTGACAACCCTGAGAACAAAGATTAAAACCCATAGCTAAGTTTAAAAAGAAGGAATCTGTGATCTTTTTGACCTTTCTGGGCTGAAGTTTTCCTTCCTTATCCTTCAGATGCTGTAGGATCCTAAGGGCTAGTTGTGTAGAATGTGGCAAGGCTTCAGCAACTGAACAGTAACATTTAAGAAACATTGGTTCTGTGATGCCCTAGAAGGAAGAATGAAAACATTCAATTCCATAATGTATGCTAAGGCATGGATGGCTCAGCTTCTATATGCTGCAGCACCAGATTCTTCCCAGAAACAGGATATCATGGGTTGGGGGCTCATCCCCCAAACACCTTGGCCAGGGAGGATCTGTCCCCCAGGTTGTAGAAGCTGGGCACTCCTACTTCAGCATACAAGATCAGGCAGTATCTAAAATCATTCATCCCAAGCACACTCATTTCAAAACAAGCACCATCAAAATGAATGAAAGCCTTCTTAGAGTCATTGGCAGTAAACAGAGCTAGAACTACCAGCATAAACAGCATTCTTGAAGAGCTCCATGTTTCTTTCTTCCCCACCTTTATTTCATTTGCTGCTGGAGAAGAAATAAGTGCACACAGTGAAGTATTCCTTCCATTTTTCTGACTACTGCTTTGGGTGCAGAAGCAATCAGGGAGGACTTGCTCTAGCCAATATGCAACCAATTCCAGCTGTAGAATCTTAGAGGCTTCCACTGCAAACTGCAGTAGTGATATAGGCAGGCCTTTTTTGTAGCAGGAACTCCTTTGCATATTAAGCCACACACCCCTGATGTAGCTGATCCTCCAAGAGCTTACAGGGCTCTTAGTACAGAGCCTACTGTAAGCTCCAGGAGGATAGGGTACATCAGGGATCTGTGGCCTAATATGCAAAGGAGTTCCTGCTACAAAAAAAAGCCCTGGATATAGGTGAACTTTCAGCTGCATATGCATTTGGGGAAAATAGATATCCACACGCCTCTCCCTTCATGCTCATAGCTGAGATCCAAATATCTTCTGATGCACACGTCTTTCTGTGCTCCTGCATTTTAAAAAGCTCTTTTGTGTGTCTCTGTGTGCGTGCATGCACACACGCACATGTGTATGTATAAAGCACCATCAAGTTGCAGCCAATTGATGGCGACCCCAGCAAGGGACATTCACGGTTTGGGAGAAGCAGAGGTGCTTACCCACTGCCGTCCTTTACCAAGTCCTCCTTGGAGATTGCCCGTCCAAGTTCTAACCAGGACTGACCCTGTTTGGATTCCAAGATCTGATGAGACCAGGCTGTACAATCCACCTTCTTTCCCTTTTTAAAAGCCATACCAAGGAGAAAATACTACTTTGCTGTCCATTTTTCTGAGCATGGGATACTTTCACATAGTCATCAACAGCCAGTACAGGGTCATCTTGGACGGCATCAACACCACGCATATTGACAGCATATAGCAAGAGGGTTATCAGTCAGGGGAGACATTCAGAATGATCTTTACCCCCAAGGTACTACACATGATTACAAACCAAAAATAATGTATATATCCTTCTCCTCTCACATCATGGAACTCAACAGCACCGTGGAACCCAATAGCTCTCCATCCAGCCACTGACCACACTGAGCTCAACATCAATAAGACTGCTAAGTCACGGGCCTTCCAACTATACCCTACCCTGAGAATATTAATCTCATGTCAGCCCCAGCTTGAAATTCATCAGGTAAAGGTTTCCTATATTTCCTTGCTAAGAAGCACTTCACCAGTTAAACTTCTGCCTAGCCGACAACTGAAGAAGAAGAAGATGATGATATTAGATTTATACCCCATCCTTCACTCTGAATCTCAGAGTCTCAGAACAGCTTACAATCTCTTTTACCTTCCTCCCCCACAACAGACACCCTGGTAGGTGGGGCTGAGATAACTCTCACAGAAGTTGCCTTTTCAAGGACAACTCTGCGAGAGCTATGGCTGACCCAAGGCCATTCCAGCAGCTGCAAGTGGAGGAGTGGGGAATCAAACCTGGTTCTCCCAGATAAGAATCCACACATTTAACCACTACACCAAACTGACTCTTTCTGAAAAACAAAGCTCTGAGAGAGGAGATGGGAGATGAAATATTTCCCACAATGACTAGTCCTGGCTCAGAAAGTCTGGTTCAGTTTGGCACAAGGATGCCACAGACTTCACACTAAACACATTTGACAGGCAAACATACCTTGCTCAGAGCTGCAATCACCCATGAGCCAAAGTTCAATAACTGCATCTGTCCACCACCACCACCACCTTCAAAAGGCTGCTGAGCATTTTTGCAGTTTTGCACTAGCAGTGGTGATAGAGTTTTATTTCCTTGCCTTGCAAATGTTTTTTAATCTAAGCAGTAGGTCAAATGATTCCACCCTGGGCTATGCTTGGTTGGGTCAGGTAATTAAATGACACAAAGATGGAATTATTTCTTCCCATAAGGCTATGAAAAAATGTGCCATGAACAAAACAAGCTCAATAGCATCTAAACTGTATTTTTGTTTGCTCTTCCTGTGTCAGGCATAAATTTTGGGTGTGGCCACCCAAAATGGGAGATGAATGGGAGGCAGAAGCCCTTAGAGTTGCCAAGCAGGCCTAGAGGGAAAAAGTATTCACCCCTCACCTTCAGTAGATGCTTCATGTGTGGAAATGGCCTGTGGAAGTTTTTTATGACTTGGATGGCAATCACACCACCCGGTAAATAACCAGACAGCACATTCCCCACCCACAACTGATTGACAACCTTAAGAGTAAGCCAAGGACAAGCATCTCTTTGGCTCTTAATTTGTGCTTGTTCTGGACATCCTAACTCACTGCATTTAGGACTAGCCCATGACATAAGTGGTTACTTCTGTTTGCTTGTAAAGCTACATTATTGTTGCCTTTTATTGTATTTTTATTGATATAAGTTGTTTTGAGTTCTATCAGGGAGAAAGTGACCAATAAATATTCTAACTATTATCTGCCAATCGGTATGCAGTGACAAGAGGTTGGTGGGAGAGGATGGAAATTGGAACTCGGGCTGAAAATAAGCATAACAGTGCTGATTATGCTGGTGGAATATATGAAAAGCAACCTATCAGAAAGCATTTGCGATCAGCTGAACTGTCTGATAAAAAAAAAAATTGCTCCCTATTCACCACTGGTGCACCAAACCAGCAGGAGTTTGAGTATCTCTAGTCTGACGTGGGAGAAGAATCAGCACTTCTCCTTTGGGTCTATTGACCAAGAAACTGAGATTTAGCAGAGCTCATATGTTTAAGCTCTAGTGGGTCTATAAGTCCCTGTCAATTGCTGGAGTTAGATGGGCAAACTATCTACACTTCACTATTGCTAATTCTGTATCTGTCACTCTGCCTCAGAATTAGCTTTGCCAGGGATAAAAGGACTGCCTGGCCCCTTTGAGGTCTCTGCAGCAGCTCCATTAGCACTATTTCCTGCCGACTATGTAGGGCACCGCTTCTCTTTTCCACTGAAGGCATCACTGAGGGAGGATGGTCTCAGCAGCGCTACAGGTGCTCAATTTAGCAAATTATATTTCACCCTCATTTTAAATCATCTTCTTGAGTTTGACCATTTTCAAATATGTAACTGAACGAGGCGCTTCCCCAGATGTGCTGCTCTCTCAATTTTCCCTCTGCCTTCAATTTTGCTTCAGGAGTGGCTCAAAAACACCCCCTACTGCATAAGCCTGACCCTTCCAGAAGGTCACTGGTTCCCTCTCCACAAAAATCAAGACTGGCTACCTGGTTATCAGCAAGTCTCAGGCAGTTACCTGCGCTCGCTGCAGTGAACCATGAATGGCCCAAGGCTTAAGGATGTGAATACTTTTAAGGGAGTGAATCAGTTTGCAAGCCAGAAACATTTCCCCTATTTCCTACACAAACCAGCTCTGATCCTTGTAATTTGAGCAATGCATGAATGTTACACTTCATGCCTCAGTTGCTGATCCAAGGAGCAACTGTTGCATTTACCTCCAGGTAATTGCAAATGTTTCCCCAACCAGTGCTGTGCAACATAATTCTATGTATGTACTTGGGGCTTTGGGTGCTTCCACAGTGGGACTTTGGGTACTTTTACACAATGATGGCATTCCATGTTGGCTCTCTCTGCTGCTGAGAATGCAGAGGCATTCATGCTAGCAGTAGAGCACCCACAGAGTGGTTCTCCCCACCCCTTGCTCCAAGCCTTCATGAGTTCCACACACCCCTCACCAGAAGGCTTTTTTAAAAAGGCAATTGATATAAGGCTATAGCGTTATCATGTAACTGGACTACTGCCTTTTGCTTGTTGTTTTCCCCCTGACTCTGGTACTGTATATTTTAAGAGCAGCCAGACTTGAAAAGGTGGGAGAAACTTTTGGGAACTGGTGTGTGTGTGTGTGATGTAAATGTTTCAGCTGCTTAATTTCTATCAGCCTGGTTTCTGTTAAAGGCATAGCAGCAGGGCCAGGAAAAAGTGGTGGCAGTTCTACTCTGGGCACAAGAAAGAGGTTTGCCTTCTCCCAGTCAGGGTGAGGTGGGAGGGGCTTATTTGATGCAGAAAGTGTCTGAAGTTTTTATCTGGTCCACCTGGGATGTTTTTAAAACAATTGTTTTAAAACACCTCTGGTGGTGGAAACCGCCATCAAGTCACAGCTGACTCATGGCAACCCTGTAGGGTTTTCAGACAGGAGACGTTCCGAGGTAGTTTGCCATTGCCTGCCTCTGCAGAGAGACCTTAAACTTCCTTGGTGGTTCCCCCTCCAAGTACTAACCAGGGCCCACCCTGTTTAGCAGCAGGTATCTGATGAGATCAATCTAGCCTGGGCCATATATGTCAGGTCAAAATGCTTCTACCCCTCTTCCTCCCACTGCAAAGCAGGTCCCAAGTCAGCACACAGTACATCACAACTCTAATAAAATCTTTCAACTATAGCAAATCTTAAGCTGGATAAGTCTGAGGTTTTTTGTCCAGGCATAGAAGAAGGCTGAGTTCAGCAGTCCTGGATGGAACACTCTCTCCTGGTCAAAAGCAAAGTTGGTATCAAGAATAGCCTTAGAGTATCAAGGTGACAGGCAAGGCTGAACAGCTAGTTTTCCTCAGCCATGGCTTAAACCCTCTCCCTGGAGAATGCCATGTGGCCAGTCTGCTTCCTCAGGAAGCTCCTAGCCCAGGGTTGCCTGCCAGCTCCTGGCCTAAATAGGGCTCCTATGCCTTTCACAGGCTTCAGTCATAACCAGTTAAGTGCTAACATCCACCCGCAGCACAGCAATAATAAGAAGCCCTTTATTTGCCTAGAGCCAGAACACCTGTCAAAACCAGGAGCTGATCTCTGTATCTCAAAGCTGGGGGCTCTCCCTGACTCCAGCCAAATATTAATATTTCCATGAGCAAAGAGAATTTGCACCTGAGTGCCATTCTCCCCCCGACACGCACACAAATAAGATTAAAAGTTTTCACAAAATATTTTTCCATATTCACTGCTTGTGTAAGATATTTTATTTAGTATCATTTAACAATCTTTTAAAATGTAAATTGCTAGTCAATTAGTTGGCACTTAGTTCAATTTAAATCAGATTATCGTTGGTTATCACTGTCTTCTTCTATTAAACAAATAAGTTTCAGTGTGACACAGCCAATATGTTCTTTGCCATTGCTGTGCCTTTTAAAAATGGAACATCAGCCACTTTGACTTCTGAGTAACCTCTTTGGTTTTAAAAAGAAAAGCAAAGATGATTGTAGCTAAGTGAGAGCTGTGAACAAACTGTGAATTAACAAAGCACAATGCAAACTAATGAGAACCCACTTGCTAACAATGTTGTGACTCTCAGAAATATAATGCAAGTGAAAGTATTTGAATTTACAAGATCCTAGAAAGGAAGCAGATGCTTTGTTCCCATAGACAGAAAGCCAATAGCTGCTTTCAGGGGTGAATGGGATCATTAGATGGGCAACAGGTAGGGGTAGCTTTCCTTTTTCTCTGGAACTGGGCTTCTCTTTTGCAAGGAAAACCCCTTCCATTGGAGGATATGCAGTGGTGCAGTTGGGTAATTTTAGACTCTGGAATAGTGCTGCAGAAAGATGACTTTTGATGGCAATGCATACTTCAAATGTGAAGCCACTGCCTGCTTTCACTGGGATCTGGGCTGAGCATGTGAACCAGGATCCCACACTTTTGTCCCCAAACCTGTCCCTGATAGTATCCATAA
This sequence comes from Heteronotia binoei, assembly GCF_032191835.1. Taxonomy (NCBI): domain Eukaryota; kingdom Metazoa; phylum Chordata; class Lepidosauria; order Squamata; family Gekkonidae; genus Heteronotia; species Heteronotia binoei. Next base: position 86,187,967 of record NC_083230.1, read on the forward strand.
GGATGTAATGTTATAAGTGGACCAGCTAACTTTTTGGAAGAAACATCAGTAGAGGCTGCCAAGAAGGGGCTGGAGACTGCGGGAAGAAATGTTGAGAGCCCTGATTTGCTTTGCAGTGTGCTGCTGGTGTAAGACTGTACATTTGAGAACCATTTATTGAGAGGGCAGAGGGAAGTTGACCTTTAACCAGTCACTACTTCATAGGATCATTATAAAGATAAAATGGCAGGACCATATGAACATGAAAAACTGCCTTTTATTGAATCAGACTTTTGGTCCATCAAGATCAGTATTGTCTTCTCAGACTGGCAGCAGGTCTCCAGGGTCTCAGGTTTTTCTCACATTCTCTACTGCCTGATCCTTTTAACAGAAGATGCTGGGAATTGAACCTGGCACCTTCTGCAGGCAAAGCATATTCTCTCCCATGGAGCCACTGCCCAGATCTTTGACAGAAAGCTGGGGTGTAAATGTGAGGAATGGCATGGAAGGGATAACCATGTAGAGATAACCCAGCAATATCTGAATGTGACTATCACCAGCTGGAAAATGGCCCTTTGAAAGAGAGAATGCCATTTTAAAAGGTACTAACGTTCAAAGTATCTTTGACCTACTATTGCTATTTGGGCTCAATGTCAATCATTTGCCCAACCATTCCGTCAAGCTGAACCTAATTGTCTGTATGTATTTTTCCACCTGCATGTACTTTTAGATATTCAACACTCTGACTCTGCATGCTGGCACAAAGCCAGGGTCTGGAAGCAACCTGGGATGCGTATTGATGAACTTCAGCTTTTCAGGGCCTGTGGATCATTCTGAGGCATATAACGCAGTGATCCCCATTGTTGTGCATGTAGTCCCATGGTGCCTGGTATTTGTTTCTGGCCTGAAGCAAATATCCCACCCTGGCTTTCATGCACTTCATTGGCATAGGAGATGCTTCAAAAGAGCCCAGAGTGTATCACTTTTGCTGTCTGTGTGAGAGACCCATTCAGAAAGAGAACAGTTGACTTGAAACACTTTGTGGAACTTCCCAATGTTTTGCCATTGGACCTAGCTCCCATGGTAGCTGTTCTGAGATTTGTCCTATCCCACTCATTGTGTCAGTCTTTGTCTTGTGTCATGCACTACCTATTCTGAAAATTCCAAGAGTGCCCACAAATTCAACAAGGTTGGCAACCCCTGACATAGGGTAGAAACCTTGTCAGGGAACAGAGTGGCAGTTCTGGCTGCAGGATAGAGAATGGAAAAAATCTGCTTTCATAGAAGGACTAATTTGGACAGGTGAGAAAAGGCCTCCAAGATCCAGCATCCTGAACAGAGGGAAAGGCACCATTTTATTATTGCCCTTGGGGTGCCAAATGGGATTACCACTTTTGCTAATCAATACTTTTGATCTCCAGTTAAAACAGAAGAAAAGGCAGCCTTTCACCTCTTCTTTCTCCATAGCCTAGTTTTTGTGTCTTCCCCCTCCCATTGCTTGTTGTATGGTACCAGAGTTCTCATGCTTGCTCTAGTAGGGAAAAGAGGGAGGCTGACAACACAGCCACTGAAGGAATGAGTGGAAGAAGCCACCCTTCTCTCTTCAGCAGCAGCCTCTGCTCAGGCTACCAGGAGGCAACCCTAGTGCCAAAATGCTGATGGCTGCTCTCAGATATCCATTTTGCAACCTGTTTTTTTGGACAGTAGCAGTGTATTACTATTTATTTGCTACCAACATTGCTTCCTGCCAAGACTGCTGACATAATCAAACGAGCAGTTAGTCACAGCAGTTAATCTCTTTTGTGGTGCATAGTGAACTGCTTCCAGAGCATGGCCTCACCATAAGGTTGCCTTCTGGCAGGTTTAAGCCAAACCAGCTGGGGATATCTTATGGGAAAGAGGTGGATCTTAGATACAGGTGGTGTCTGGTAGACAATCTGGTGTGTTTCCCATATTTCAGCAATTTAGCTTATTTATTTTTTACTTCATTTATAGCCCATCTTTCTCCCCAGTAAGGACTCAACACAGCTTGCATCATTCTCCTCTTCTCCATTATATCCTCACAACAACCCAGTGAGGTAGGTTAGTCTGAAAGTGTGTGACTAGGGATGGGCATGAACTGGGTCATAAATGAATGAATGAACATTGAATTTTGGCTGATTTGTGGATTGTGAACTGAAGTTTGTGAAATGAAGAGCTGCCATGAACTTCCACTAATTTTAAGGCAGCTTGTGATGGTTTGTGAAGAGCAGAAAGCAGGGATTTAAATGGCTCTAAAACATTTAAACCCTTGTTTTCTGCTCTTTACAAAAAAACAGCTGAGAGGTGGGGAGCAGAAAGCAGGGGTTTAACTTGCTTCAAACCACTTAACCCCCTGCTTTCTGCTCCCTGCCACTCAGCTGGTTTTTTGCAGGAAGCAGGAGTTTAAATAACTCAGCCATTTAAACCCTTGCTTTCTGCTCTCCACAAAAAGTGGTGGGGATCAGAAAGCAGGGGTTATGAACGTATATGAACTGGTTCAGTTTGTGAACCAACCTTCTGGCATGCATCAAAACGAACCACAAAAATGTGGTTCATGCCCATCCCTATATGTGCCTGACCCAAGCTCACTCAGAAAGCTTTGAAGGCAGAGCAGGGATTCAAACCTGGGTCTCTCAGATCCAAGTCCAACACCCTAACCACTGCACTACACTGGCTCTCCAATATGAGCCATAGTGAGAATATGGAATGGTATTAGTCAATAGTTTAAAATTGTATAGATATTTAAGTGTGGTACAGTCGTTGCAGTCTTGGAAAGTTTAGGTTGAAATCCTTACTGTGTTGTGAGGCTCACACACTGGCAGCCTCAACTACATCACAATACTGTATGGGAGGATAAAATGAGGATAACTCTGTATGCTATCCTAATTCACTGCAGGAAAGACGGAATAATAATTTGTTTCTACCCTGCTTTTTCTCCCTAAAGGGAACTTAAGCTGCTTACAACATGGTTCTCCCCTCATCCATTTTATCCACACAACAGCATACCCCAAGGTCACCCAGCAAGCTTCCATGGCAGATTCCATGGGGATTCAAACATGGGTTTCCCAGATACCAGTCCAGCACTCTAACCTTTATATGATATTGGTGCCACACAGTAGATAACACAGATAAGATTTGTTTCAAAGATTATCATCCCCATATTTTTGTGTCCCCAGTCTCTGGATTTGAGTATCCACAGATTGAGCCATGCTAAGAATGAGATATATTGATGCCATGAAGTCTTGCTATGACCTTTCTGACCTTCCTTGTCCTGTGGAAAATATGAACATAAGTGAGTGAATAAATAGTCATTTCACTGCAGAATGCTCAAGCAAGTGCTGGGGTGTTTGTAACCCTAAACTTTTAAACACATGTTTTCCATTCTAACTCTTCAAACTCAAGACCAAATGTCAGGTAAAGGTGTGTAAGGAACTGTGGCTCGATCTTGCAATTCAGATCTTACAATACTTGCATAAACCTCCATAAAATCCAAGCTTGTTTAACAATTTAGCTCTTGAAGGAGCCTTTTCTGGTTACTGTGACTGACTTTCAAAGGGGCTGTGCCCTTGCAAGTTTGAATCAGGTCTTGCAAAGAGCTTTGATCTTGTCCTGTTATGGGCTGTGAAATTCCATTGAAGAAATGTATGCTTTGTACCACACTAGGAAGCAAAAGGCAATAGATAAAATCCAAAATCAGCAGTAAGAGTATGCATTATTATAAAGTATAATACCATTCGGTTCACTGCCGAAATAGGTAGAATGGGCTTTTCTAGGATTTATTGCTGGCCGAGGCTGCTCAAGCAGATTAATAGATCTCTGAGGCTGAATTCATATGAACATTTTTTAACATGCATTTTGCTTCACTTCGGGCAAAATGCACATTAGCAGCTGTTAACAAGAATACTATTTCCCCTGCTGAACACGGATTGATAAGGAGCATCTTTACAGTGGAATACCCAGCCCATCTACTAGTTCATGATAGTAAAGAAAGGACCCTATGAGTGGTAAAAGCAGGGCTTCTTTTGTAGAAAAAGGCCAGCAGGAACTCATTTGCATATTAGGCCACACCCACTGAGATCACCGTTGTTTTTCCATGATGGTAATTCATTTGCATATTAGGCCACACCTTCTGATGTCAAGCCAGCCGGAACTGCATTCCTGTGCATTCCTTCTTTTAAAAAGCCCTGGGTAAAAGCAATACGGTGTTTGTCAAGGAGGCAATGGAATTATAAGTATTTTTAGTGATGCAGCCTCAAGAAACTGATTTGGAAACTGCTATGGGCTGTCCTTGTTATGACTGATACACCATCTTTAACTACCTCCAGTCCTACCTACCCCCTCCGCCTCATGCAGGCACTGTGCAACACAGCAGCGACACACTTTCTGACTTGTTTACAGAAGGCTCAGTGTTCACAGAGTTGCAGAAAAATCACACAAGGCCAAAGCTAACACCTATGTTTACTAATTAACATACTGAGGTCAGCAATTTAACTGTTCAAGGCTCCACAGACCAACCATGGGGTCTCTTTGACTGTGGAGACCAATGTCCAGCTCCAAATCTCCATTTTTCATTTCCCAGGCATGAAGATCTTTCCCTTTGTGTCCTGCTCCTGCTATCTCCATCTGTTAATATACTCCATTTAATTATATTTGCATATATGCCTTGTTTAAAAGGAAGGCAGGAGTTCCAGCTCTTCCAGCCAAGGCTCCTCTTCAGCGTATCAAAGTTTTCCCTTTCTTTGAACATTCAGTATGGGGAAGTAAGAAAGACTCCCAAAAGGTCCAGTGCCATTTTAGGACGACACCATGAGCTTTCTTCTGAACATGTAAATGGGCTCTCCAGCTCCAAACACACTGGGGTACGAAAGAAGCCTGTCTAATGCACTTGCCTTTTGTTACTGTTGCCACCAAGCAGCTGCTGACTTAGGACAACCCCATAGGGTTTTCAAGACAAAAAACATCTGTTTGCCATTGGCTGGCTGCACACCACAATCCTGGTATTCTTTGGTGGTTTTCCATTCAAATACTCTCCAGGACCAACCTCAATTAGCTTCCAAGATCTGACAACATAGGGCTAGTCTGGGCTACTCAACTCTGGGTTTACATGATCAATATCATCAGATCAATTTTCTATCTCGAATGGGGCAAACTAGACCTAATGCAGGAGATACGTGATTAGGAACTTGGATGGCGGTAAAAGCTAATTAGAAGAAGACTGTAGATTTATACCCCACCCTTCTCTGAGAATCAGAGTCTCACAGTGGTTTACAATCTCCTTTATCTTCTTCCACAACAGACACCATGAGTGATTACAGACTGGCACTTTGGGCTGACTCAGAGATGCCTCAGAAATTGACTAGAAAAATCCTTCCAAACGGCAACATCTGCACCCATCCCCATCCTGTCCCAACCCCATCCTCCAGCCTCCAGAGAGTGGCTCAAAAAGCTACCACTTTGGAAGTGGTAGCAATTTTTTAAGCCATACACCAGTCACCTCCTTACCATCTGGAATTGGAAGGGCGAAAGCAAGGTGCCTTGGCATGTGAAACCCCAAGCCTCTTCTGGCTTTTTTTTTTTTAAATTAAAAACTGTTCAGAGCACTTGAGCGCTTAACTTGTTGGGGGGGGGGAGCAGTCCGGCTTCTGAGGTGCCCTATTTTCCCCTGCTAAACAGGGATTGATAAGGAGCATCTTTACAGTGGGATACCCTGCTAGTAATGATACAGTGGAATACCCTACTAGTAATGATAGTAAGAAAAGGACCCTATGAGTGATCATGCCAAGCCGCCTCGCAGATGGAATAGGGCCACCTCGCCGGGGAGTGTGCGGAGGCTTCAGGATGGCTCTTTTTGAGCCAGCCCAATGAAAGGATACCTCCCATCCGCCCCAAAATGCCCATCTGTTATCAGTCCCTGTGAGGTAGGTGGAGCAGAGAGAGCTCTCACAGAAACTGCCCTTTCAAGGACAACTCTGTGAGAACTATGGCTGACCCAAGGCCATTCCAGCAGCTGCAAGTGGAGGAGTGGGGAATCAAACCCAATTCTCCCAGATAAGAGTCCACACACTTAACCCTACACTAAAGGGTACTGTGTGAGGTGGTGTTTTTCTTCTTCTCTGCTTCTGTTTAAACTACCTGTATGTAGCTGCAGTTCTTCACAGGTGAAAAGGCGGGTACAATTTATTTATTTAAAATGCACATCCCTCGTCTTTGCATTTCACAGTTGCTATCATCAAAGTCAACAAAGGAGTTTGGTGAGAGTGGTCTTCTATTTCCATACTATGGGCTGGACAGGAAGCATCCACACAGAGAGGATTCTGTATTTCATATTGGCAGTGTTGAGGCACATCCATAATAGGAGTTGTCTACTCACTGTCCTCCATCAACAGCTGGTTCCTCTGCATTTTCCCTCCATCATGCCACCAGAGGGCATTTTTTTAAAAAAAATTAAAGAATTGTTATAGCACTGTAGTTTCAAGAGGGTGGCAGGAGAAGAGTTAGATTTGAGTCCTGTAGTACCTTAAAGATCAACAGTATTCCCAAGGTATAAGCGTTCAATAGTCTGACAAAAGGAGCTTTGACTTTCAAAAGCTTATACCCTGAAAATCATGTTGGTATCTAAAGTACTACTGGATTCAAATCTGTTATAGCACTATCGCAATTATTATTTTTTTTAAAAAAATGCCTCCCAAAACACCCTCCAGTGGCAGATGAGGGGAATGGTGGCTGAAGAGCTGATGGAAGGAGAATGACAGCAATGTGGGCGAGACCTTTAAAAACTTTCCTGCCCATACAGTATGTCCACAGGCTCTTCTTTCTGAGAGGTCTGTAGTAGTGCATATTTAAGAGAGACTATGCCAAGGATGGGGAAAACCTGGAAAGTGGATGATTAGAAGATGAACTGTGGATGCTTCAAAATGAGTACTCCCATTGGGAAGCAAAGGTGGAGAAAATGTCCGTGTGGAAGCAGCCCTGGTCAGAGCACAACTCTCGACTTCTCCTTGTCTGTCTCTCTCAGTGAAATAACTCCCATACTTTTGTTCCAATAATATTGTGCTACCTTTCCTCGTTAGATTTGACATGTAAGGAACCACCAGCCTCCCTTCCCTGACTAATAATAAATGGATTAGCACAGACCACCCCTAACAATCCACTTTTCTCTTTTCACCCATCATAATATGGAGGCCTGTGTCTGGCATGCTATTGTTGAGACTCTGTAGGGACTGCTTTATAAAAGTTAACAACACACTAGGAGATTCATCCAGTTATAGAGCCTTATAAATAAAGTGTAGCTTACTACTCAACTAGCTTGTCTCCTGTTCTGAAGTAAAACCCAGTGGATTGTATTGATGTTAACTTTTGAGATCCAGATTCAAATCCCTGCTCTGTTCCAAAGCATGCTGGGTACCTGTAGGCCAATCAGCCTCCTGCAGCAGAATGTGCTTCTCTTGCAGAGTTTGGAGTATTTTTCTTTGATATTTGACTCTTGGGTATAACTAATATACATTTCTTTTTAATGGTAGATTCAGGTGGGTAGCCATGTTGGTCTGAAGCAACGGAACAAAGTTTGAGTCCAGCGGCACTTTTAAGACTAACAAAGTTTAATTCTGGATATAAGCTTTCATGTGCTTGCACCCAGAATTTAACTTTGTTGGTCTTAAAGATGCCACTGGACTCAAATGTTGTTCTTTTTCATGGTCATTAGAGAGCTTTTCAGTGTAAGGGCTTTCCCCCCCTTCTAGTATAATTTAATGTTGCCTTGCACACCTTTTTATTTGCTAAATTTTGTATTGCTGCCATCATAATGATGTCCGTTTTGACAGTTATCATTCCAAGCTCTTTGATGAAGAACCATTTTACTTTCTATTTTCAGAATCATCATCCCTAACAACACGCACAAGCTGGCAGGGAAGAAGTCAATAACAAAAATGTTGTAGTCCTAAATATTGTGCTTTGCTAGAATGAGTAGCAGAGGCTATATATTCCTGGAAGGCAGAGATCTCTAAATTTCCAGTGGCGCACAGCATAAGCAATGTTCAGAGGGTTTTTTGTGTGTGTGTTTTATCTTGGTGATTCGCGAGTTATCAGACCTTGAAAGTCACCCTGATTTCTCAGTGGAGCAGTGCTTTTATGTACTGATCTATGACAGGAGATTCCAAGTCACAGGCTTCAGATCACTGTAATTTCTAAGCCCTCCATATGCAATGCATATGTAGCAAGCCAGCCACTGGAAGCACTTTGTTTCAATTTTGTTGGGATTAGCATACTGCAGCTATACGAGAATATGCTGAATCACAGCCTCAGACAAAATCACCAGGCCAAAATCCTGTCCCTCTCCCCCTCCCCTACACTAGACTTGCTAGCTCCCCTCTGGCTGATGGCAGTGGGTGGGAGAGCTCCAGGCTGGGAAACTCCTGGAGATCTGGGGGGGGGGGGGTGGAGTCTGGGGAGGACAGGGACCTCAGCGAGGTACAATGCCACAGACTTCACCTTCTAAAGCATCCATTTTCTCCAGGGGAACTGATCTCTGTAGTCTGGAGATGAGTTGTAATCCCAGAGGATCCCCTGGTCCCGCTTGGAGGCTGCCATTTCTACCACACACACAAACACATTTTGGCATATAAATATGTATAATCCAAAGATCCTGAAGAAATTGCTCACATCCTGCATTAATGGTGAGAGAAACAGAACAACAACAACAAAAAAACCAGAGTTTTTCAGCTCAGCGACCAACAATAAGAAATCTGTACAGCACTGGAATATAGTCAAATATTGCTAATGAAGTACAATGTAATAATCTTACTGATTAAATACTGTGCTGAAGTGAATTTTGGCATGGTCCTTTCAGGTCCATCTGTCCAGTCCCTATTGGGTTAACCTCCTGTGGCCAAAGTAAAGTTAGGAGATATTTAGGACGAGTGAAATTGATAGGCGCTCTGTGATTTTCTGGGGTTATACATGAATGTGAGTCAATCTCATGTTTTCCTAGAAGCACACAAGGGCACTTTTGTGACAGGGTCTCCATGTTCTAGAGTATATGGAGAGCTACTGCGAAGAGCAGGGTCCTCTCAGGCAAGTGAGAGACTTTGAATTCCTGCCTCGGAATGTAGGTCCCTGATGATTACCCAGAGAAAGATATTTATGCAATCAGATCTGTTTGGCTCTTTGCACTGCATTAGACAATAGTCCCATCATGCAATGCGTAGCTGCATCCAATTTCCCTGGCAGGATAGTGCAGGCATAACAGCAGCTGTACTCTGGTGGTGCAGTTGCGGGGGCGGGGGGAGAGCACGACAGAGGAAGTGCCTTTTCAAATGTGTTCAAGATACTTGGCTAGAGAGCAGGTTTGCACCCAGTTTCTAGAGATGTCTGAGAACCCTTCCAGTGCTACAGCATGAAAATGATCAATGCTACGGCTTTTGCTGTTGGTTTTTTTAAAAAAAAGATTTCAGCATTTCAACCAATACTGGTCAATAGCGCAACATTCCCCTGGCCACCCAGGACAGCAACAGCGCAAGTGCAAATGATCTGAGGTCAGATAGTGTACTCAGTCAGTGAATGCAAGGGGTGTAATGATGTACAATTAATATTTCATAGAGATAGATGCCTCTCAGCAGAGGCTAACTTGGTACTGGAACAGGCACTGCAAGACTCTTCTCAGTCAGTGAGCTCTTGTATCACCCGAGACAGGTTGAACTCTGAGTGTGACACTGTCCCATGCTTCATAGCAAGTGCCACAGCTCCATTCTTGGACTGATTTCTTGGCTTGCCATCCTCCAACACCAGAGTGTCTCCACTTTTTTTTTTCCCTACAGCAAGCTTCCCTTTAGTTCTAAATGGCCATTCTGCATGCAACCTGGTCTTGAGAATGTAAGGACCAAAGGGAAACGGGAAAGGCTTGTTGTCTGCATGGGAAAAGTAAGGCAGTGAAAGTTAGGGATGGTGAAATTTGTAGCCACAGCCTTCATTCCGCCCACCGGTACATATTCATTATGGTACAATCGAAGCCCATCACGTACTGTCTACAGGCCTCCAGCATCATTACGTTTTCCGGATGCACAGAAAAAAGCTTTGATGAGCAATTATAAATCTAGCAGTTTTGTGCATTTGAGTGTTTGGCTTTGCCTGGCATTTGAACATAATGTGTGCTAGAGAAAAAGAGAATAAGGGAAGGGAAGATGACACAAATGTGGTTACAATCACTAACTGGGCTCCAATCCAGCTGTAGTTACAGAGCCATCCTAAGAGTTATACCCTTCTGAGTCTTAAGAACACTTCTTAGGAGTAATCTCCATTGAATAAAATGGGAATTACTTCTGAGAGGACCCTTTTAGGATTGCATTCCTGTGCACACTTATCTGGGAGAAAGCCCCCTGAGTAACAAATTAAACTTGCCTCTGAATAAACCTGTATATATATTTACTGCTGGGTGTGACAGTGGATTGGGTTCTCTATCTTGATATTAAGTGTGGATAGAAAGGAATGTCTGAAAATATGAAACAGAAGGGTCACATCGGGCTACAGTATGGGGAGATGTGACAGGATTTCAGTAAAACAGTAACATTTATATCAAGGGTCAAAAACTTGTTCTTGGGTAGACTCAGAATTAAACTGTAAAAACTCTGTGCAGTTTAGTAGGATTTGTATTCATTTTTCTTTATACCTGAAAGAAAACCAAGAGATGTGTACTCTTGCAAAATGGTCCAAAAGAGAGAGGAGGCAATTCCCCACCCACTCAGGATCCCAGGTCCATATGAATGACATGTATGTCTTTAAGAGAATTGGCTTGCATGGCAAAGCTATCATCTCTGCATTTCTTTAAAAAATGGTACTTCTCTTTCTGCTTAGTGCCCACTGGAGCTAGTCAAAAGCAAACCAATTAAGAGTTAATGCAGTGGGTGGGGTGGAATCTTTCGTGTTAACAGTGACCTGTCTCATTACAGTTAAAGTCCCATAAAAAATCTCCTCAATTCAGATTGGTGCCTGGCAAGTGCCTAGTGAACATCAGTAGGTACACACACACATGCAGGGATAAAGATTAGGTGAACAAAAGAGGTATCTTGAAGCAGGGCTTCTTCCAGGGCTACCAGCCTCCAGGTAAGACCTGGGGATCCTCCAGAATTACAGCTCATTCTCCAAACTACTGAGATCAGTTCCCCTGGAGAAAACGGATGCTTTGGAGGGTGGACTCTATGGCACTGTACCCCACAGAAGTCCCTGTCCCCATCTCCAAATCTCCAGGAGTTCCCCTAACTGGATCTGGCAACTCTAGCTCCCTAGCCCCTATCAATAGCTAAGGGGGGCACATAGCAACCCTATCTCCTACCTTGCTCAATTATAAGTAGCTGTTCATATGTACTTCAAGTACTTGAAGGGCTATCATATAAAGGATGGTGCAGAGTTGTTTTCTATTGCCCCAGAAGGGCGGACCAGAACCAATGGGTTGAAATCAAAATCAAAAAAGAGTTTTCGGCTAAACAGGTGGGCTCTCTTTGGAGGTGGTGGGCTCTTTTGGAGGTTTTTAAGCAGAGGCTAGATGGCTATCTGACAGCAATGCTGATTCTGTGAACTTAGGCAGATCATGAGGAAGAGGGCAGGAAGGGTTGCATAAGTGCTTATTCTTGTGGCTCCTTCTTACATGCCCAGGGAAATGCTGATTGCCACTTTGGGGTCATGAAGTAATTTTTATCCAGACCAGTTTGGCCAGGGATCCTGGAGGTGGACTTTCTTTCTTTCTTTCTTTCTTTCTTTCTTTCTTTCTTTCTTTCTTTCTTTCTTTCTTTCTTTCTTTCTTTCTTTCTTTCTTTCTTTCCCATTTTCTGGGCATGGATCAGGAGTCACTGGGGATGTGGGGGGAGGTATTTGTGAATTTCCTGCATTGTTCAGTGGGTTGGGCTAGATGACCCTGGAGGTCCCTTCCAACTCTATGATTCTATATGGAACTTACTAGTAGTTCTTCATTTTTTGCACAGTCAATAATTCTTTAAAATGACATAACAAACTAGGAGGGTGCAGGAGGGAGGGTCTGCAAAACTACTAGAAAGCTAATGTGGATGAGAACCCTTTGCGGAGGTAACTTTGGTTCCTTGCATTAATAACCTTGAGATGACATTCTTTGGTCTGAACAATTGGAAGAATTGCTCACTCGTTCTTTCTCTTTCTTTTGGCCATGATAACAATGATTCTTGAAGATTCTTTGTATGCTGAAGAATGCAGCTGCTGAGGAAGGAAACTTCTTGTCTAAAGGAAAGAATTTTTGGTAATTTTGTGTCATTTTAATGTGGCACATCCTGGGAGGGAAATACTGAATACCGCTTTTAAACCCAGTAATACTTCAGTGCCCTGATGAGAAATATAAACATTGCCAAGATGCAAGAAAAGGATAGGGAAGAGACGTGTCTGAGGACATGATCCAGGATGGAGTGAAATGCTGGGGGCGGGGGGAGAGAATGTGAGGTGGGGAAATGATGGTCTCTTTATATCTACTGCTCCCTGTTCCTGTGCAGTAGCTGGAGTCTCAGGCTAGAACAGGGGTGGCCAAATTTGCTTAACATATGAGCCACATAGAATAAACATCAGATGTTTGAGAGCCACAAGACATGAACATCAGATGTTTAAGAGCCACAAGGAAGGGAGGAAGGAAAGCATATAGTCGGAAAAAAGAGAGGAGGGAGGGAGAGGTGGAAAGAAAGCAATTTTAATGTATTCTCCAAGCTGCTGGCTGGCTTGGAGAAATGATTCAAAGAGACAAATGCCTTCTCTGAGCTGGATTGTTTTAAACAATTTTATTGATAACATATGGTAACAATTTCCGTTAATAATTTCTTTTCATCTATCCCATATGCTTCCTTCTAATCACCCCTCCCCCCATTACTTGACCCCCGCCAGTGTTATTTACTCAAAATACTAACATTAAAAGGTACCCTTAATTACTGAGAACTAAAATTAATATTCTTCTTTCTTCTAAAGTTTAATCATTATCAAAAATTGTCCAAAATCCTTTTACTTTCCACTCGTCTTCTACATAACTTCTAATTTTTTTCCACTCCCTTTTAAAATCTTCTAAATCATAGTCTCTTAAAGTTCTAGTTAATTTGTTTATCTCACTCTATGTCATAACTTTTACAATCCAATCCCATTTTTCTGGTATTTGTTCTTGCTTCCATAACTGCGCATATAGTGTCCTAGCAGCTGAAAGCCAAATTATAGTTCTATCTTCTTTTGGATATTTTTCCATTTGTAATCCCAACAGAAAAGTCTCTGCAACTTTCTTGAATTCATATCCCAAGATCCTAGAAATTTCTTGTTGGATCATCTGCCAATACTTTTTCGCTCTTTCACAAGTCCACCACATACGGTAGAAAGAACCTTCATGTTTTTTGCATTTCCAACATCTGTCTGGCATCTTGTTATTCATCTTTGCCAATTTTTTAGGAGTCATATACCATCTATACATCATTTTAAAACAGTTCTCTTTAATACTCTGACATGTTGAAAGTTTCATAGAGTTCTTCCATAAATATTCCCATGTATCCATCTGTATTTCTTTATTTACATTTATTGCCCATTTAATGCCCAAATTGCCCATTTGAGATTTCACTACTTCATCTTCTGTAGACCATTTTAAAAGTAACTTATAAGTTTTTGAAATTAATTTTTCATTATCTCCAAGCAGAACTTTTTCCATTTCTGTTTGCTCTCTTCTTATTCCTTCAGTTTTAATATCATTTTCCACCAAACTCTTTATTTGTTCCATTTGAAACCAATTGTATTTGTTATTCAACTCCACAGCTGTCACGACTCGGACCTTCAGGTAGAGACGGACGGCTGCTGATGTCCTGGCAGTCGGCCAGAGCGTTTGCAGCCGGCTGGGGCTCTTTCAAGGAGCAGCACAAACGTTATCTTTCAGTCCTAATTAGTCAACACCATAAATCAGTCCAGCCGAAGGGAGAAACAGAGCGCGTCGTCACAGGAATGCAGAGGGACAAAAGCCAGAGGAAGCAAGCCGAATATAGTCAAAGTACCTAAGTCAGTCCACAGAGCAAAATCAGAGTCCAGTTCCAAGTCCAAGGTTCAAGCCGGGTCAGGAGCACACGGGTTCTCTCAGCAGGCAAGAGGGTGCGGGGCGAGGTCACGTCCGAGTAGGATCGTTCGTTGCCAGCACAGTTTGCCCTAAGGCCAGGGTTACAGATATACTGTGCTTGGCTTGTTAACTCGTTAGTACTCCGGGCTTAGATCTCTCCTCCCACGCATGCGTGCTTCTCTCCGTCTATTTCTAAACTCCTGCCGTCTCTTTTCACGGAGCCGGCTCACAGGTGGTGGAGATTCAGGAGGGGATGAGCTAGGGCCCGGTGTGGCCTGATCAGTTTCAGGTGGCTCCTGCTCTGAGTTAGCAGGGGCTGGGTCAGGGGCAGGCACCTGCTCAGAGTTAGCAGGGGCTGGGTCTGGGGCAGGCATGACAACAGCAGTTTTCAATTCTATTTTGCCACTTTGTATTTTTAATAGTTGATTGTATGACAGCCATTTTTCCTCACCTGTCTCAGCTGTTATATTTATCACTTCTGCTGGCACTATCCATAATGGTTTTCTTTCATCACCATATTTCTTATATTTCATCCAGGTATTCAACGAATTATTTCTTATATAATGGTGAGAGAAAAAACTATCCATCTTTTTCTTCCCATAATACATATAAGCGTTCCAGCCGAATTTATTTCCATGATCTTCCAACACTAAAAGTTTTTTATTCAACAGCGTCACCCAATCTTTTATCCACAATAAACAAACTGCTTCATGATATAATCTTAAATCTGGTAATTGGAATCCTCCTCTTTCTTTAGCATCTATTAAAATTTTCATTTTAATCCTTGGTTTCTTCCCAGCCCATACAAATTCCGAAATCTTCCTTTGCCATTTGTTAAATTGTTTACTGTCTTTCACAATCGGAATAGTTGGAAACAAATACATTATTCTCGGCAGAATATTCATCTTAATTGCAGCTATTCTTCCAAGCAATGACAAGTTAAGCTTATTCCATTTTATCATATCTTCATCCATTTTACGCCATAGATT
Organism: Heteronotia binoei; assembly: GCF_032191835.1. Classification (NCBI taxonomy): domain Eukaryota; kingdom Metazoa; phylum Chordata; class Lepidosauria; order Squamata; family Gekkonidae; genus Heteronotia; species Heteronotia binoei. The sequence goes on from NC_083230.1 coordinate 86,203,036, forward strand.
TTCAGTTATTTTTGAACAGGTCAATATTCTTCATTGTTATTTCCACACCCAAAAATATTTTACTTTAGAGGTAACTTCACATCCTGTTAGTCTCTGCAACTCCTTTTGTTTATTTACTAGCATATTTTTACATAAAAATTTTGATTTTTCTTTATTAACATACAATCCTGCCAGTTCTCCATATTCTTATATTTTAGCAAACAACAAAGATGTTACTTGTGTAGGATTTTCATTTATAAACATTATATCATCTGCAAATGCTCTATATTTGTAAATAAATCCTTTAACTCTCAACCCTTCTATTTCTTTATCATCTTGTTTTTGCATCAATAAAATTTCAAGAGTCATTATAAACAACAAAGGTGAAAGTGGACAACCTTGTCTTGTACCTTTGCTGATTATCATTTCATCTGTAAGATCTGCATTTATACATAACCTTGCATGTTGTTCAGTATATATTGCCTTTATCATTCTTATAAAGTGTTCCCCCAACTCTATTTTCTCCATTGCTGCAAACATAAAGTCCCAGTTCAAATTGTCAAAAGCTTTCTCTGCATCCGCAAAGAATAATGCAACTCCCTTCTCTGGATGTCTTTCATAATATTCTACAATATTTACAACAGTTCTAATATTGTCTCTTATTTGCGTTTTAGGGAGAAATCCCGCTTGGTCTTCCTTTATGAAATTTATCAAATATTGTTTAAGTCGTTCTGCCAAAATTCTTGTATATATCTTATAGTCATTATTTAGTAATGAAATTGGTCTATAGTTCTTTAAATTCGTGACATCTCTACCTTCCTTAGGAATCAAAGATATTACAGCTTCCTTCCATGTATTTGGTATTTTCCCTTTTATTCTTATCATATTCATCAGTTTTTGAAGTTTTGGTACTAATTCTTCTTTAAAAAATTTTTAAAATTTTGCCGTATATCCATCTGGCCCAGGTGTTTTTCCAATTTTCATTGCATTAATCGCTGCTTCAATTTCTATTTTTTCAATTGGATCATTCAAATTTTTTTCATATATTCAGTTAAGGGTGCTATTTTAATCTTTTGCAAATACGCTTCCATCCTTTCTTTCTTTACTTTAACACCTTTAAATAATTTAGCATAGTACTTGAAAAAATCTCTCTTTATTCCTTCTTGATCTACCATCTCTCTTCCATCAACCACAATTTTATTAATAATTTTACTTCCTCTCTTTTTCTTCAGTTGCCAGGCCAAATACTTTCCAGGTTTATTCGCTCCCTCAAAGGACTTCTGTTGTAATTTTTTCAAATTCCATTCCAATTCCTTATTTAACAAATGTCTCATTTGTGCTTGTAGTATTGTAATCTCCCTTATAATTTTTTTTCCCTGGCCTTTTCCTCAGTTCCCCTTCTTTTTTCTTTAGTTCATTTTGAATGTCCAACATCTGTTTTTCTTTTGCCCTTTTGTCCTTATTGTTTAATGTAATCAAAATTCCTCTCATTACGGCTTTATAAGCATCCCACACCATCTGAAATTCTATATCATCTTTATCATTTATTTGGAAGAAAGCTTTAGTTTCATTTTCTAATAATAATAATAATAATAATAAATTTATTCTTATATCCCGCCGTCCCCCGCCGAGGTGGGCTCAGGGCGGCTCACAGGACATGGAATATACCATGATTACAATAAAATACAATCATTACTATAAAAGACAATTAAAACATAGTTAAATTACATTCAAATTAAGTTAAATAAACAATTAAAATATTATAGGCTACAGATTAAAGTGCTACAGTTCGATATATGTATAGGATGGCTAGGTGTCATTACCTGGGTTCCATCTTGAACGCAAGTTGGCAGAGGATGGTTTTGCAAGCCCTGCGAAACTGATTTAGGTCTCGCAGGGCTCGCACCTTCTCTGGTAGTTGATTCCACCATTGGGGAGCCATTGTAGAGAAGGCCTGCTCCCTCGTTGTTTTCAGTTTGGCCTCCCTTGGTCCAGGGATTCGTAGAAGATTTTGGGAACTAGATCTCAGTGCTCTCTGGGGAACATATGGAGAGAGGCGGTCCCTCAGGTAGGCAGGTCCTCGGCCATATAGGGCTTTAAAGGTAATAACCAGCACCTTGTAAAGAACTCGGTACACAATTGGCAGCCAGTGCAGCTCCCGCAGCCTAGGCTGTACATGTTCCCACCGTGGTAGTCCCACTAACAGCCTGGCCGCTGCATTCTGCACTAGCTGTAGTTTCTGCGTTCGGTACAAAGGCAGCCCCATGTAGAGGGCATAAGAGTAGTCCAGCCTCGAGGTGACCGTTGCATGGATCACAGTTGCCAGGTCGCTACGTTCCAAGAAGGGGGCCAACTGCCTCGCCCTCCTAAGGTGGAAAAAGGTGGATTTAGCAGTGGCAGCTATCTGGGCCTCCATTGTCAAGGAAGGCTCCAGTAGCACTCCCAAACAATTGACCCTGCACACTGGTATCAGTGACGCACCGTCAAAGATTGGTAGGGAGATCTCCCCTCCTGGCCCGCCGCGACCCACGCAAAGGACCTCTGTCTTTGCTGGATTCAGCTTCAGCCCACTCAGCCTGAGCCAACCCGCCACGGCTTGCAACGCCTGGTCCAGATTTATAGGGACATCGTCAGTCCAGCCGTCCATCAACAGATAGAGCTGGGTGTCATCAGCATACTGGTGGCAACCCAGCCCATACCTCCGAGCAATCTGGGCAAGGGGGCACATGTAGATGTTAAACAACATCGGGGAGAGAACTGCCCCCTGAGGCACCCCACAATTAAGTAGGTGTCTCTGGGACAGCTCTCCTCCAATCACCACCCTTTGTCCCCAACCTTCAAGGAAGGAGGAGAGCCACTGTAAGGCTAGCCCCTGAATTCCTGCATCGGCGAGGCGGCGGGTCAGCAGCCGATGGTCGACCATATCAAACGCAGACGATAGGTCTAACAGCAGCAGTACCGCCGAACCGCCTCTATCCAGATGTCGCCGGAGGTCATCCATGAGGGCGACTAAAACTGTCTCTGTCCCATTGCCTGGGCGGAAGCCAGACTGGCACGGATCTAAGGTGGAAGCGTCATCCAGAAAAGCCTGGAACTGCAACGCCACAGCCCTCTCTATAATTTTGCCCAAAAAGGGCAAATTTGAGACCGGCCGGTAATGAGCCAATTCGGCTGGATCTGATGTAGCTTTATTCAGGAGAGGTCGGACCACTGCCTCCTTCAGGGGTGTTGGAAAGAAGCCTTCTGAAAGAGATCTATTTATGATGTCCCAGGACATCTTAGCTCCTCCTGGAAAGCCTTAATTAGCCAGGAGGGGCATGGGTCCAGATCACAAGTTGTTGGGCGTGCAGTGACAAGGACTCTGTCGACTTCCTCCAAGCTGAGTGGGTCGAAGCAGTCCAAGGACAAACCAGAAGACACGCATTGGGCCTCGAGTTCACTTACTGTATCCAAATTGGCAGGGCAGTCGTGACGGAGCGACTGGATCTTGTCTGCAAAAAAAGTTCGCAAAAGCCTCACAGCCTATCTCCAATTTCTTAACGTTTGGGTTGCCTTGTGGCAATGTAGTAAAATTCCAAATTATCCTAAACAATTGTGCTGGGCGCAAATTTGCAGACGCAATCTTAGCCGCAAAGTATTTTTTTTTTTTGCAGCCTTGACTGCCATCTCATAGGACCTCATAAACTTCCTATAAGATGTTCTAGTTGCTTCATCACGGGTACGCCGCCATTGCCTCTCTAGCCGTCTAAGACCTTGTTTCAGCTGGCGTAACTCCGGGGTATACCACGGGGCCAGCCTAGTCCGAGGTCGTAGAGGGCGTCGAGGTGCAATCTCATCAATGGCCCTAGAGAGCCAGCTATTCCAGGTCTCCACCAGGCCATTGAGAGAATCACCAGAGGGCCAGGGATCCTGCAGAGCCATTTGGAACCATTCCGGGTCCATCTGGCTCCACGGGCGAGCCATAATGAGCTCGTCGCCAAAACAGGTTTGGGGTGGCATATCTACCCGAGCCCTGAGGGAGAGGTGGTCCGACCATGGCACTGCTTCAGCGGTTGTATCGTCCACCGTAACCCCGGCCGGAAAGATCAGGTCTAACATTTGCTCGGCCTGGTGAGTGGGGGTTGTAACAAATTGAGAGAGTCCTAGCGTCGCTATGGAAGACACTAGGTCCGTCGCCTGACTGGAGGTCGGGTCGTCAGCATGGACGTTGAAGTCACCCAGGATTACCAACCTTGGGTGCTCCAGCGCCCAGCCTGTCGCCGCCTCGAGCAGGGACGGTAAGGCGCTTGCCGGTGCGTTTGGCGTATGGTACACCAGCCAGATCGCCAACCCCTCTCCAGCCTCCCATGTCACTAATTCTTTATTTTGTAGTAAATCTTCATTTAATCTCCATCTTCTCACTTTTTTAGACAATTTTGTAATCCATAATATTGGGTTATGATCTGCACCTATCTTAGGTAAGATCTCTATTTTCTTAGTTATAAGGCCTGAGTCCTTTGTACCCCATAACATGTCAATTCTGGAAAAACTATTATGTCTTGCTGAAAAAAATGTATAATCTCATACTTCAGGATTAAATTTTCTCCATATGTCTTCCAAGTTTTCTTGTTTAACCAGTTCAAAGAAGGATTTTGGCAATTTTCCTTCTTTATTGTTATTTTTTTCCCAGATCTGTCCAATGTATTCTGAATTGTTCCATTATAGTCTCCCATAATCATGACCTGGTCGTATGTCACTTCATCAAGTTGTTTTATAATGTCTTTAAAAAAAAAATCTTTTGCACCATTTGGTGCATACAGTCCCAATAATAAGGTTTTTTTTGCATTTATTATTACTTCCACTGCCACAAATCTTCCATATTTCTCTTTAAATATTATTTTTGGGTCCAATTCTTGTTTAATATAAAAAAATCACACCCCTTTTCTTCTGTTCAGCCAATGAAAATAATTCCAGTCCCAATTGTTTATTCCATAAAAATTTATAATCCTTTTGTTTAATATGAACTTCTTATAAGCAAATTATATTACAGTTTTGTTTTTAATCCAATGAAATATTGCCTTTCTTTTTTGTGGTGAATTTAGTCCATTTACATTCCAAGATAATAATTTATAATCCATCATGGTGCAAATTCTTTATTCTCTTCATAAAATTTATGCAGCTCCTGTGTATTTGTAATTGTAATCCTTCTTCCTTGTAGCTCAAAGCTCAAACCTTCAGGTATTATCCATCTATACCTCATTCCATTGTCACATAGTTTTTCTGTTAATTTCTTATATGTTCTCCTGTCATTTATCACTTGTCTTGGCAATTCTGCTTCCTCCCACTATCAATGTCTTTTCAAAAATTTTATTCAAGATTTTCCCCACCATTTCTTTTGTCATATATCTTATAACCACATCTCTTGGTAAGTTATTTTTCTTGGCATATGATGAATTCACTCTATACATATAATCATATATATTTCTAGTCCCTTCAGGATCTTCTTCCAAGAAATCAGCAATTATTTTTGTGATTGAGGTTTTTGATAACTCATCCCTTGGCACCTTTTCTTTTTGTCAGCTTGGCTCCAGCTCAAAGTGTAGCCCCAACTTCCTGAATATCAATGTGAATTCTAGCGTAAAAGGCATTTCTCCACATCTCCCCTTTCCCTACACAGGGTTTTTAAAAAATCATCTCAGGGATGCCTATCTTTATTTCCTTTGAGGACTAATAGCAGCATCACTGGGGACAACATTTTTTTCAGCAGAACTGCAGAAGAGACAGCTGAACCACCATCACCTCATGGCCTCAATGCAAACTGGGTCCCTGTACAGCTGATACTAGATTGTTAAAAGCACAGGGAACATCTTATCACAGATCTCTTGCATTTCACCTAGTTTGACCCCTAAAATATGCCTTTATGCAGCTCCAGGGTGTTTGTGTGACAAATTTGTAAGCCATTGTGGAAATCTCTGCCATACTTTCAAGCTCCACTCCAGGAGGAAACATTTATGAAGTGACTGCAAAGTTAGAGGAAGCAGATCACCAGGATCAGAATCTGCTGGGATTCTGTGTAAAGTTCCAGCCTTCTCATCTCAGAAAAGATATCATAGGGCTAGAAAAGGTGCAGAAAAATGAAGTTGAAATAATCAGCTTTTCTATGAAGACAGGTGAAAACATTTGGGGCAATTCAGTTTGGGGGGAGGGGAGAATAACTTAAAAGTGCAAATGTGATAGGGATTTATAGAAATATGCATGGTGTGGAGAAAGTGATAGAGAGAAATTTCTCCCTCTCCCAAAATACTAGCACTTGGGATGCTCGATGGTGTTTACAGGAAGTAGATTCAGAACCAGAAAAAAAAGAAGTATCCCTTCATGCAGCAACTTACAAGTAATATTAATTGCTGCAAAATATAGTGATGGCCACTAGCTTAGATTTTGTCAATAGGCAGACATAGGAATTCATGAAGCATAGCATAGGTCTATCAAAATAGTTGCACTTCACAGTGGCTTAATTGTGCACATCACAATGGCTTCCAAAACAGCATGTCTCTGAACAACAATCACTGAGGGTGAGGAATGGGGAAAAGCTGTTTCCTTCACATTCTGCTTGTGGGATTCCCAGAGTGACATCTGGTTGGTTATTGTGAGAAAGAGGATGGTAGACTAGATGGACCTTTGGTCAGATTAAACAGGATACACACTTATAGAAGCCAACAGGGATGTACCTGGAGAGGACCAAAGGGTAAACTGAAAACTGGCATGAGAAGTAGCGTGAGGTGGGCTGAGGCTCTAGTAAAAGTTTGGTGGGTCCCATCTGGGGCAGGGAACAACCACAATCCAAACTGATCTGTTGTTCAGGCCCGAGGCAAGCTTGAACTTGAGGCAGTCTCAGGTGAAGCAGTGGGTTAGCAAACAAACTAGACTTCCAGCAATGGTATTGGTGAAGGGAGTGGTAGTGACAAAGTTTGTGGAACAGCGTCTTTTTAGTGAAGGAAAGCCTACTTCTGTGGAAAACTCTGTTCGTAACTTGGCACCAGATCCATACATAGGTCCTCACACACAAATGCAGCACAGCTTATGTGAATTGACCCCATGTAAGTTTGTGTTGTGGTAAATTGCAGTGTAGATAAGTGCCAAGGAAGTATAGCTATTGTTGTAGGTTGGGGTGGGAGAAGATGAGAGAAAGTAAAGATACAAGGAGAGTGCTGGGATGCATAACAGATAGTGGAGGTAAGGAACATAATTCTGCACAAGCACAGTAAGATGCAAAACTTGGAAATAGAAGCCACACACACACAACCACACACACAGAAAGAAGTAATTGAAAGAGGAGGAATTCGAATGCACAGAAGGTCTTGAAAGAATAAAAAGAAAGGAATGGAAGGAATGGGCTTCTACTGGTTTAAAAATACAGTAGGTCTACCTCACTAGAGATTGGAACCTGAGTTCTATGATGAGAGCTATGCATCTGTAACAGCTCTCCTTCTGCTCTGAAGCCCAGTTGATGACCTTCAGATATTATTTCCAGACCAAAAAAAAAAAAAGTGACACTTTCAGAATCCTTCAGATCTCAGTGGTAAAAATCCTAGACATCAATGAGATCCTTAATGTATCACCACAATGTGGTGATGTCACTCCAAGTTTTTCAGCCAGAAATGGTTGTTTGTGTGGCATCATTTCCATCTTTTCACCCAAATGCAGCTTCCTGCTGGTTGCCAGTGACCAGCTGGCAAACCTAGCCTTACCTGACATTCATTGTGTGTTCAGAAACTCCAATGATTTTTGTAAACTTAATTTTCAGGTCTATGGGACCTTATTCAGATCAGGCCCAACAACACATTGTCTGGTTTGACCTGACAGTTTTAGTAATCTGCCATATCTCTGAGGAGCCACTCTTTCCCACATTCCCAGCTGGTCAAACAGCAGAGGGGGAGGCTTAAACCCCCATTCCTGTGTGCTGCTCTCCTATGCTCTCCCATGCCAAATAATGTGAAATAAATATTTTAAAAATCACTGGGAGTTTTAAACACAAAACTCCCAGAGAACAACTGGTAAGGCCCCCTAAGATTAGCCTAGTAGGTTTGTTAGGAAGATGAAGGGTGAATCAAGTAGGCCATCCTGAGCACCTTGGAGCAAAAGTGGGATACATTTCCCAGCGTTCTCTGGGGAATACCATGACAATTTCAACAGGTATTTTTAAAAGATGTGTCTAGTATAGATATGCCTCTGAGGTACAGTAAATGAAAGAGCATCCAGTCATCCTAATCTGAAAGTTCCACCTTGTCACATATGGTAATAGCTACCAGGGCCCAAGATCATTTCTAAGGGTTTGGTCAACGTTTCTAACACATAACCCTCTGCCAATCTTTTCTCATGAGCTGTGAAATGAAAAAAGTCTATTTTATTTCTGAAATATTATTAACAGATCATATCATAGCAGGTAGGGATTATGAACCAAGTTTCATCACAAACCAAACTGGTTTGTAGTTTGTGAACCAATCTGGTTCACAATCTGCTCACAAACCACCATGGCTTATGCTGCATTCATTCAGTTTGTGGGCCCCCTTCCTTTTCAGAGTTGTACCACCTTGATGGCATGCCTTCACAAATGAAGGGAAGGGAAACATGCTGCCACTGTGGGGCAACCTCCTTTCACGAACCCTGCAAACCTGAACCAGATTGGGAAACCTCCACAAACCTCAATTTTCCTGGTTCCTCAGGCCATTTTATGCTCTAAGCTGCCCTCAGTCCATTTGAGGGGTAGGGTGGGATATAAATTAGATAGATAGATAAATAAATAAATAAATTGATGCCCATTCCTAATAGCATCCTAATAGGAACAAACAATGCTACTTTGTTTAAGGATCAACCTAGCATCCCTAATAGCAGGCTAGGCCAGCCCTAGAGTCTGTGCCTGTTTCTCTCCTGCCCAGTGACTGGACAGTGATGACACCCATGCTATGTTGCAACAATATCCTTTCCCTACAGAGGAGATAACTTGGAAATAAAGCCCCATTACATTATCTTCAGTCAGACTCCGCTCCTTACCTGTATCTCATTTGCATATGTTGACTGTTTGCCTTGCCTCAGCTGTGCTAACCTTCCTACTATGGGCTGTCACTTCATCGCATCTTGGTGAGAGACTCCCCAGCGGCTCTTGGTTCAAACACTGAATGTATAAATTCCTTTGCCTCCTTTTCAGAAAACAGCTGAAAACATCTCTTTAATGTTGCTGATAATATTTTAAAGAAGCAGTTTGGACTGAATTCCCAGCTGCCTGGAGGTGGGGAGGAAAGAACTGGATCATTCCCCTGGTGGGAGAAAGTGCTCCCTCAGGCCATTTCAAGTTGGTAAAATGGAGCAGACAAAAGACTCCAAACACTATAGTCCTGAAGCAGTCCCCCCACCCCATGCACCTAAAGAATTAAGTTTTGATATAGAGCTCCCATTGCATGTCTAATAGGACATGCCCCCATGGTGAACCCACAAATAGTATAACACACAGTCAGGCCCTCTGATCCCCTCAGCCAGGGCTAGATTAACAATTAGGCCAAGTAGGCACTGGCCTATGGGCCCCCACACATTTAGGGGCCCCAGGCCAGCTTCCCCCCTCCCATTTTTCCCCCTGCTTGCAGCCCTCCCAGCCTGCACGTGCAATAGGCTTCCCAATCCCCAGGTCCCAGCAGGGGATCCCCTGTTTTTACAGGCTTCCCCCACCCCACCCCCAGCTAGCTGGCCACAGGGGGAAGCCCCACCCCCACAGTCATCATGTAGTTTTAGAGCTCTTGCAGGTCTAGACACCTGCAAACAGGCCCGTTTTTAAAATGTGTCCCGGAAACAGGAAGGACTTCATGGGAAAGAGTCAGTAACAGTTTTGTCAAAGAACGGCCCCTCCCTTTCTTTTGCTTTCATTTTCAGAGCAAGTAAAGTTCTGCAGGAACAAGACCCAGTAAGTATTTGTGTGTGAGAGAGAGAGGGGGGGCAGGGGATTCCCTGGTTTGGAGGTCCTCCCCCCCACTTTAGAAAGGGTGGTGGGGAGGCAAATGTCTACTGGGCACTGTATTATTTCCTATGGAGAACAATTCCCATAGGGAATAATGTGGAATTTATTCATGGGTATTGGGGGCTCTGGGGGGGGGCTATTTTTTGAGGTAGATGCACCAAATTTTTAGTATAGCATCTAGTGCTACTCCCCTGAATACCCCTCAAGTTTCAAAATGATTGGACCAGGGGGTCCAATTCTGTGAGCCCCAAAAGATGGTGCCATTATCCTTCATTGTTTCCTATGGAAGAAAGGCATTTAAAAGGTGTGCTGTCCCTTTAAATGTGATGGCCAGAACTCCCTTGGAGTTCAATTATGCTTGTCACACCCTTGTTCCTGGCTCCACCCCCAATGTCTCCTGGCTCCACCCCCAAAGTCTCCTGGCTCCGCCCCCAAAGTCCCCAGATATTTCTTGAATTGGACTTGGCAACCCTAACATGCAACCAGCGACTGAGCCACTCTTTGCCCAGCTTGCCTGGTGCAGCTGCTGCTAGCATTGTCACCAAGTTTGCCTCTCCCCTGCAACTTTGTCAAAGGAGCTTTTAAGAAGGTGCCTGCAGGCTGCAGCAGGGGCCATGGGCAGGCACTCAGACTCTGAGATCATTTGCGAGGGGGCCCCCAGGATTTTGACTGCCTAGGGGCCTCCACAGGGTTTAATCCAGCACTGCCCTCAGCACTGGCAATCCTACTCAGCTCCTTCATTCCTGTCTTCCAAAAGATTTCCAGGCATTGACTGAGAGCATATACATCTCTTCCCAGGTTTAGAAAGTAGAATCTTGGGTGTGTGTTTTAAAAAGGTGAAATTCCCAAGATGCTGAGCATGGTGCCCCACATCAAGTTGTATGAAAATGCAGAAAACAGTCTTACCAACAGTTAGTGGAGAAATCCCTTCATGTAGACTTGTTACCAGTGTTCCTTCTAAGCAGAGTTAGTGTGAGCTAGCTCAGTTTTTTAGCCTCCAGCTCACACATTTTTGTCTTAGCTCAGGAAGAATGGCCCCAGAGTAAACTAATTTATGCAGTAGCTCACAACTTGAATGCCAGTAGCTCACAAAGGAGAGTTTTTGCTCAGAAGGCTCCACAGCTTAGAGGAAACATTACCCTTTAACCATCCATTTGTGTTCACACTCACAGAGGTAATGGAGTAAGAACGGGGGAAGGAAAGGAATGTGCATCCATCTGTTTGTAAGAACAAACTAACACGCATTCACTTTGAAAACAAAAGCAGAGATCAGAATCTGGATAAATGTGAGGTTTAAATAGTATGTTCAGCTGTGTGTATTGAATATAACATAATTACTCAATGCATATACCATGAAATCATGTGGTCTTCTGAACAGCCCCTACATGCACACAAATTGTACATAGCATGCTTGACCCAGCTGGGAACCCTGCTGCTTGCAAATTCACCTTACCCATTTCATCTGAAATGAGATACGTAAAACAATTGCAAAAGCTGTTAGTATTTATATTCATGGTACTGACAAGGAAGAACTTTCACTTCTCTCTTCAATGATTAAAATGCTGAAATAAAACTACCAGTTCAAATGCCTAATTGGTCATGTAGCATGCTATGTGACCTTGGACTAGTTACTCTCCCTCAGCCTAATGTCCTTCAAAGGATAAAGGCAGGATAAAGGGGGGGCCGGAGGGAACCATATAAACTGCCCTTATCTCCTTGAAGGAAAAGAGGAGGAATAAATAATATTTCCATGGATTGTGACAGTTGTTCCTTGTTTGGAAGGCCTCTTCCTGTGACAGCCTCTTGTATGGCACAAGACAGATTCCTAGACTGCAGATTAGAGAGATGGCACCATTTTCAAGCAGTTCAGATCAGTTCACAAAAGCGAGCCCACTCCATTCTTCCAGGACACAGATGCCCAGAGGCATGCTGGAATATGCTGCAGCCATCTTGCCAACTTGGTGTCTTGCTTTGAGTCAACATCATCATCTCTCCCTGAATATTGTAAACTGGCTTCTGATCTCTTTTTCTGTCAAATTCAAATTTCCTAGCTGTTTCCTGCCCACTCACTGCTCATTGTACTAAACTCACAATGCCTCAGCGCTTTCCTAGCCTCTTCTTCCCTCAAGCAAATCTATACATATACACTGTCTTTCTCTCTTCTGTCTCCCCCACTCTCTCTCTCACACACACACACAGAGATCTGTACAACACTTGGTCTCCCTGCTCCCCCTTTCAAATTCTAACTTGGTTTCTTCCATTTGCCCCCAGCATAGATTCCACTCCACTGTTCTAGCCCTCCTAATGGACTTTGCTCCTCCAGACTATTCACTTCACTGAATTTAATACATTTTACACACAGGAACAAAACAAAACAAAAAATACAGACTTGATAAACAGGAACAAGGAGGACATGGGACTGATGAAATCTCTGTTTGTCACTGGTGCCACCTTGATCTTGATTTACGCTTTTCTCCCATCCTTCTTGCAAGAAGCTCAGGGTGGTGTACATATATGTGTGTGTGTGTAGTGTGTGTGTGTGTATATTTCTCATTTTTACCATCAAAGCAGCCCTGTGAGAGGACTGCCTCTATGAGAGCCAGTTCGATGTAGTGCTTAGGAGTGCATACTCTAATCTGGGAGAACTTCTCCATATGCACCTGCTGGTGTGATCCTGAGTCAGTCACAAGTTCTCTCAGAGCTGTTCTCTCAGAGCTCTCTCAGTCCCACCTACCTTACAGGGTGTCTGTTGTGTGGAGGAGAAGGGAAAGGAGATTGTAAGCGGCTCTGAGACTCTGAGTGAAGGGCAGGGTATAAATCCAATCTCTTCTTTGTAATAATGCTAGGAATAAGGCCCATTGTGGATAAAAAATACAACAGGCTCTGGAAAGACACTCCCACCCTTGCTATCTCCCCCCCCCCAAGTGAAGGCATTCACTCCTCCCCCACCTCAAGGGGAGCTGATCTATGCCATCTGGAGAGCAATTGTAATTCTGAGTGATCTCCAGCCCTCATCTGGAGATTGGCAACAGTGGCTCTCCAGGAGGAAATGGTCTTGTACCTGTCTGAGGTCCCACCCCTCCTCAAACCCCACCCTCTCCAGGCTTCACCCCTTAGATCCCCAGGAATTTCCTAACTTGGAGTTGGCAATACATCATTCTCCTCTCCCCACTTTGATTAGCACCACAACCCTGTGATGTAGGTTAGGCTGGAAGTCTGACTTGTTTGAAATCACCCAGTCAGCTTCCACAGGAAGAACCTGGGTCTGGCAGACCCCACTCTGAAGCCCTAACTCCTATGCCCTCCTCAAACTCCCCACCACAAAATTTCCAGGAATTTCCCACCAGTTAGGACTGGCCCCAATGAGTTCTACTTCAGAGGCCTTTAGTGATACCTTTCAGATCACCAGTCTGTCTCTGGTAACATTGTTGATCTTAAGCAGAGGACTTCAGTCTCTCTGTGTGTCTCACTTTCCCTCCATCTCTCTCTCTCTGTATCTGTCCACCCTGCAAAGCAGCCATTTTCTCCAGGGGAAGTGATATCTGCCATCTGTAGTTTAGTTGTAATTCTGAGTGATCTCCAGCCCTCACTGGGAGATTGGCAACAATGGTCCCATAGGAGAAAATTGTCACTTTGGAGTCTATGGCACTGTTCTTGTCTGAGGTCCCATCCCTCCTCAATCCCCACCCTCTTCAAGATCCATCCCTCAAATCTCCAGGCATTTTCCAACCTGGAGTTGGCAACCCTATGTCCTTCTCAGCTAAGGGGAGGAGGGCGAGAGGGAGTGACAGGAAAGAGCCAGGAAAGGCAGTAAAAGTGGGACAGCCATGACCTCTAAGGAAACACTCCTGGGGGTTGGCAGAGAAGACACACACAATCATTGGAGATGTGTCTGTCTCTGAGGTACGACTGTTTTGGCAGTTTGTTCAACATTCCTTGGCCTGCAGTAGGCGGGAGCACAGGAGTCAGCCAATGGGAAGCCAGAGACAGTGACGAATGTGTGATGAGCCAGTAGTTGATGCCCCACAGGCCCACCCAGTCCCAACGAATCAGGTTGCTCCATTTTGCCACCATGGCATGGCTTTTATTACTAAAGGATGAGGGGATAGTTTCAGGCAACACATTTCTCACTGGTCCCAGTTTCTCCCAGGCTCTGCCTCTACCGGCTATTGGGCTCCACTATGGCCACCAGTGGGCCAAGCATGGCTCCCAAGCTCCTGCTATGACTACCAGAGGTATTGACACATACACACACATTTTTGGTGTAGGTTTTTTTTAAGATTTCATATTTTTCTGAAAACTTGGGGAGTCATCCAAGTTTTCAGAGAAATCTGTTTTGTGTAAGCATTGCCCAATCTAGATGGGGGCCACATGTGAGAAACAGATATATAGATAAGTTGGAACCCACAAGGCCTTGCAGGATGCATCTCATATCCCTCTCCCCCACTATTTTGTCCTTCCCTTTCCTGAAAACCCCCATAGCCCTTCCCTTTTCCTGCTTCCTTCTCTCCTTCTAGGGTTGCCAACATTCAGGTGGGGCCAACTACAGAGATCAGTATCCCTTAGGGATGCCAGCTCCAGGTAGGGGGGTGCAATCCTCACTCTATCTGAAGAGGACAGGAAGGTGGCTACTGCTGTTTCTCTTCAGTGGCAACATCAGGTATCAACAATGCACCTTTCCCAGGTAGGGAAATGTCTGGTGATTTGGGGGTGAAGCCTTGGAAGGGCAAGGTTTGGGGAGGGAAGCAATACCATAGTTCCCCCCCCCCCAGCAGCCATTTTCTCCAGGAGAACTGATCTTTGTCATCTAAAGAGCAGTTGTAATTCTGAGTGATTCCCAGCTCCTACCTGTAGGCTGGCAATCCTAATTCCATGAAGGAAATGGCTGCTTTGGAGAGTGGACTCTATGTAGGCTTCCCAACCCTCCCGCCCTGGTGGGGGACCCCAGGAATTACAGCCTCTTCCCCCGCTCTCCAAAAAAACGGAAGCAGGGGGAGGGGGGGAACGGCGCCAAGGAGCATGGCGAGCCGCCCCATCTCGGAGGAGCAGCTAAGGTGAACCGGAGAAGAGGCGGCGACAGCGCAGCGGCATCGCCCGCTCCGCTCTGCCTCTGAGGTAAAATCAGAGAAGGGGAGGGTGGAGGCAGGCCAGGAGCGTGGCGAGCCGCGAATCTGGGTCCTTCTAGTTACAGTGAAGCGAAGAAGAGGCGGCAGCCGCACAGCGGTGTCGCCCGCTCCGCCCCGCCTCTGAGGTGAAATCAGAGAAGGGGAGGGTGGAGGGAAGGAAGACATTTAAAAAGGTGTGCTGTCCCTTGAAATGCGATGGCCAAATCTCCCGTTGGGGTTCAGTGATGCTTGTCACACCCTTGCTCCTAGCTCCACCACAGTGTCTCCTGGCTCCACCCCCAAAGTCCCCAGAGATTTCTTGAATTGGACTTGGCAACCCTAACTCTATGGCATTATACCCCTCTAAGGTCCCTCTCTAAACCCCACCCTCTCCAGACTCTACCTCCCAAATGTCCAAGCATTTTGTAACCTGAGTTAGCAACCATGTCTCCTTTATCTGCCCCTCTGTCTTCAGTTTCCCACTCCTCACAGCACAGTTGTATAGTGGCAACCACTGGGCCAGGCCCACTGGCATGGCAGGGAAGCCTCAAGGGTTTGTGGGGTGGTACCTCACTTTCCCCTGTATTCCCCTCCTCACACTATTTCCTGTTTCTGTGCTCCTGATAACTGCCATATCCTCTGCCCTTTCCCTACCTCATTCTTGCCATCCCAGTCATTTACTGGTCTACCTTTATCTGCCTCCTATCTATATTTATTCTTTATTTCCTTCATTTATACCCCCCTTTCTCCACAGTGGGGATCAAAGCAGCTCACATTATTCTCTTCTTCTCCTCCTTTTTATCTGCATAATAACCCTATGAGGTAGGTTAGACTGAGAGTATATGACTGGTCCAAAATCACCCAGTGAGTTTCCACAGCAAGATGGGGATCTAAATATGGGTCTTACTCTAAAACTCTAATCACTGCATCACACTGGCTTTCATAGGGTGGCTGCTGTTGAACAGTAGCAAACAGCCAGGCCTAGTTGAGTCACCCAAGTCAGATGACATCAAGTCACCCAGAGGGTGCTGCCAGGCCTATGGTTGCCAACCTCTAGGTGGGACCTGGAGATGCCCCCAGAACTACAACCGTGATCTAGAGTTGTCAACCTCCTGGTGATGGCTGGAGATTTCCTGGGATTACAACTGATCTCCAGGCAACAGATTAGTTCATCTGGAGCAGGCCTTAGATTCAGCAGGAGCTCACAGGAGTGCAGCTCCTGAACCTTTCTGAGGGTTCCCTCTCTTCCTCCCTACCTACCTTGTCCATTGAATAGTAGGTGCAGCTGCATAACAATCCCTGGATTAGGAGAGCGGGCAGCCAACCAACCACCAGGGGCTTTGCCACACCCCCAGCAGCCCTCATTAACCCCTGGAGAAGCCCACACCACCCTTTCTCCACTTCTTATGTGATTTGGGGTGGCAGGTGGCTTGCTGGCCTTTTGACTGGAGGCGGGGTGGTCCAGGAGCAAGGACTGCTTGGACTGACTGGATCTCTAGCCAGCCCAAGCAGGCCTTGGTCACCCAGGGTTCTCCTTTCTTGCATCAGGTTGGCTGGGGGCAGCGGCATATGCTAATAAGTTATGCTAATGAGCTCTGCCACCTATTTTTCTACAAAATGATCCCTGATCTGGAGAATATGACCCTTTTGGAAGGTGGACTCTATGATATTATACTCTATTTAAATCCCTCTCCTCCCCCAAACCCTGCCCTCCTCAGGCTCCACCCGCAAAATCTCCAGGTATTTCTCAACCCAGAACTGGCAACCCTATCAGTCCCCCGACTCCCCCTGGAGAAAATAACTGCTTTGGAGGGCAGACTTCATGGCATTATATTCAGCTGAGGCCCCTCTGCTCCCCAAACCTTGCCTTCCTTAGACTCTACCACAATGTCTCCAAGAATTTCTCAACCTGGAGCTGCAACCCCCCTGGGCCC
Organism: Heteronotia binoei; assembly: GCF_032191835.1. Classification (NCBI taxonomy): domain Eukaryota; kingdom Metazoa; phylum Chordata; class Lepidosauria; order Squamata; family Gekkonidae; genus Heteronotia; species Heteronotia binoei. The sequence goes on from NC_083230.1 coordinate 86,220,039, forward strand.
AATGAGCCCTCCCTCAAAGGCCAAAAATAGGCCTGGAAAGGACCCTGCTCCCTCCCCCTATCTTTTACTGACAGAACCAAGCTTGGAATACTGTGGTTGTCTTAGCAACAGCCACCGAGGGAATCTATTGATTAAAGCAACAGGCACTCCTTTTACCATTTTTTTAACCCCAGTCTTTGTTTTGTAATTTCAATTTTTTTCTGCAAATCCGAGGCTCTTTTTAGGTTTGTAGAAAGATCTGTATTGTCTGTTCACAGCTCCAGTAAATGGATTTAAGTATCCACAGAATTGGCCATCTTGCTATTAGAATATAAGATAATGATATAACCATCTATCTATCAGGTTCTCCAAATTCCCAGCTTCCTTCTTCAACCCTCTCTTTCTTTTAAGTAAGCCTAGCACCTTTCATTATGGAGATATGCCTTTCCTCTTGCATCTCATAAGAACGTGACTAGTGAGTGCTGGCTGAGACCACTGGTACTTCTAGTCCAGGACAATGTGTCATGCAGCAGACAACCAGCTGCCCTAGAGGGCCAAACAAACAGTGCATAATGGCTGAGACCTTCTCCTGACACTGCCTTCCAGCACTGATGGTGAGAGGCTGCCTGCTTCTGTTTATTGAGGCGTTCTTCACTTACCAAGAGTAGTAGCCATTGATGGACCTCTTCTCCATAAATCTGTATAATCCCTCTTTAAAGCCATCACTACCATCCTTGGAAATAAATTCCACAGCTCAGTTACTCAGAGAATAAAGAAGTATTTCCCTTTGTTTGGCCTGAACCTGTTTTTCAACAACTTCATTGGATGCCCCCCCCCCCCCCGAGTTCCAGTATTACAGGAGATGGAGGGGAAAAAACTCTGTTCACTTTCTTTACCCCTGCATGATTTTATAAACCCTCTCTCATGACTCCTATTAGATGCCTTTTTTTTAAGACTCAGTAATCCCAGACCAGGGTTCCCCAACCATTTTGAGCCTGACGGTGCCTCTGGACTTCTTTCACAGAATGGTGGGCATAGCTGCCATTAAAAGACTGCTGCAGGTGGTGAAGCCGGTCACAAAATGGCTACCACAGCTTACCTTCAGACACACTCTGAAGATTCTTGTGCTGTGGCAGCTGCTGCCAAAATGACCTTTTAAAAATCTGCACAGCCAATCAAATCATTTATGGCCAGTCAGAAGCCTTGCTCAGGAAAGTCCCATGTGGCCTTGCTCACTTTCTAATAACACCTAGCAGGTACCAGGAAAGGTGTTGTAGGATGCAGCACATTGGGGACTCATAGGAAAGGCGTTCCAACCTCTTCATCATCTTGGTGGCTCTCCTTCACACTTTTCCCCCAGTTCTGCAATAACCTTTTTGAGATACAGCAATCAGAACTGCACACAGCACTCTAAATAAGGCTTCACTGTTGCTCTAAACAAAAGAATTAAAATATTGCCTGTTTTGTTTTCAACCCCTTTCCTAATAGTTCTTGGAATGAAGTTTGCCTTTTTCAGCCATGCTGCACAACAGGGTGACATTTTCATCAAGCTTTCTACTGCAACTCTTCAATCCCAGTCTCAGCTCATTCAGACCCCATCCTGAATCTATTCATAAAATCATAGAGTTGGAAGGTACCCCCCAGGGTCATCTAGTCCACAATGCAGGAAATTCACAAATACCTCCCCCTAAAATCACCCCTAAATATCTCCCCCTAAATTCATTCCAGTCCAGCTTCCACCCTGGCTATGGGTTGGAGAATGGGTTCAGTCATTCTCACAGATGATCTTAAATTAAATCTGACTGAAATTAAATCCAACAAAGATGGAGGTCCTGTACCTGAGTTGCAGAGTGATAGGGTCAGGGATCCAACTCCCAGCTCTTGATGGGGCATTACCGACACCAACACCAACTGTGAAGAGCTTGGACATGATTTTAGATTCCTCACTTTCTGTGGAGGCCCAAATCACAAATGTTGCCAGATCAGCATTTTTCCATCTCCAGCAGCTCAGGCAACTGGTCCCTTACCTTTCTCCCTGCAACTTAGCTACAGTGATCCACAGAACAGTCACCTCCAGGCTGAACTACTGTACCTCACTTTATTCAGGCCACCCTTGAGACTGACCCAAAACTTCAGTCCAGAATGCAGCGTTGTGTGTCCTTACAGGGATACCACTAAGAGTACACATACAACCAGTGCTCCATCAGCTGCACAGACTTTCAGTTGAATACTGGATCAAGTTCAATGCTTTGGTTTTAACCTTTAAAGCTCTATGCGGTCTGGGACCAACATATCTGCTGGACCATCTTTCCAGTATGTTCCTCAAAGAGCTTTATGCTCTGCTGACCAACATCTCCTTGTGATCCCTGGGCTGAAAGATCTCTGCCTAGCCTCAACCAGAAAGACCTCTGCCTAGCCTGGTTGAGGCTAGGCTGAAAGACCTCTGCCTAGCTTCAACCAGAGCCAGAGCTTTTTCAGCTTTGACACCGGCCTGGTGGAACACTCCTAAGTGAGTACCGGGCCCTGTAGGACCTAATTCAGTTCCACAGAAGATGTTCTGCCAAGCCTATGGTTCTGGCACCTGTAATGGCTTCCTCTGCCCTGTTCCATTTACTTATTTTGTTTGCACTCCTCATCCATTCACTTACTCTAGGATTGTATAATCCAGGGCTTTTTTTCAGCAGGAATTCACAGGAATGCAGATCCGGTTAGCTTGGCATCAGAAGGTGATGTCTAATACGCAGATAAGTTTCTGCTGGGCTTTTTTTGTAGAAAAAGCCCTGTGTGAAACAATGGTGGTGTCAGGGGGTGTGACCTAATATACAAATGAGTTCCTGCTGGGCTTTTTCTTTAAAAAAAAAGCCCTAGTACCATCTATGGACACATATAAGTAGTTTTTTTGGAACTAGTTATAAATTGTGCTACAGGCTACCATCTAATTATTGCATTAATTGATGCTTTATATAGGTTTTAATTATTGTACTATGTTTTTATAATATAGTGGGTGCAATGCAATGAAGAGGCAAGGTGGTAGTGATCATAGCTCTTTTTATTCAGCACAGCATAGTATAGGGCTGCACTCTAAGACTGACTACTAGGCCAACAGGGCCAACTTATATACACTCAAGGTTCCTGCCCTAGCATGCTATTGGACCATTCAGACCAGCAGGGGGGCAATGATTGGAGCAGGACAGCAGGAATTTGGATCCTATTTTCCATTGTTCCCAAGTCCCCAAGCTCAGTCCTACAGGCTCCATTGAGCCAGCCAAGAACACCATCAAATATACACATTTCAGATCACATATACAACGGTTTTAAACTCTCAGTTTATTGTTTATCCATTGTTGTAAACAGTTTATGCAACTGTCCCACTCACCCCAAGTCTACTGTGTAGACAAGGACAGGCTAGAAATCTAAAATAGAGTCAGCATATATTTAAATTAGGATTTTTTGTTCCAGTATGCATCACATTACACTTGGACACACTCCCCTTCTTTTGCCATGTGGTTGTCCATTTTCTCAGTTTAGAGAGCTCCTCTTGTACGTCTTCACACTCCTCCTTGGTTTTCATCATCCTAAATAATTTGATATCATCTGCACACACTACACAGTTCCAAATCATTTACCCAGTTCCAAATTACAAAGCACTGATCCCAATGTCAATCCCTGTAGGGACCTGATGTTCACTTCTTTCCATTGCAAAAACTGTCCATTTATTCTTACTCGTTGCTTCCTTCCATTTAACCAACTTTTAATCTATAAGTGGACCCATCCTCTTATTCCATGACTGCTAAGCTTACTCAGGAATCATTGGCAAAAAGCTACTTTGTCAAAAGCCTTTTGAGAGTACAAGCATATAATGCCTGTCAGATCACCATTATCTACATGTTTGTTCACGTTCTCAAAGAATTCTAAAAGTCCAGTGAGGCAGGACTTCCCTTTGTCAGAAACCATGCTGATTTTCCCTCAGCACACTTTGTTCCTCTACATACCTAAAATAATTCTATATTTGATTAGAGTATCTGCTAATTCACCTAGAACAGATGTTAGGCTAACTGGCCTATAATTCCCTGGATCCTTTCTGGACCCCTTTAAAAAAAAAGGGTGACATTTGTTACTTCCAGTCAACTGGCATGGATTTTAGCAAGAAGTAGGCTTGCCAATCCCCAGGTCCCAGCGGGGGTTCTTCCGCTTTCCCAGGCTCTTTCCTGCCCCCAGCCAGCTGGCCAACAGGGGGAAGCGCCTCCCCCAGAGGACCATGTTCCTTTCCACCTCCGGAGGCTTCAGTCTCTGATTGAAAGGCTTCCTCTTGGGATTGTGCGTCTGTGTAACTTTGAAGAAGTTGGCAGCAACTCATGAGTAGAGAGGCCAATCCCTCGCTTCAGAGTCCCAGAAACGGGGCGGGGGGAGGGAAACATCTGCTGAGCACTTCATTATTCCCTATGTGGAGATCGATTCTCATAGAGTATAATGGGGAATTGATCTGGAGGTTTCAGGGGCTCTGGGGGAGCTGTTATTTGAGGTAGAGGCATCAAATTTTCAGTATAGTATTTAGTGCCTCTCCCCAAAGTACCCCCCAAGTTTCAAAACCAGGGGGTCCAATTCTATGAGCCCCCAAAGAAGGTTCCCTTATCCTTCATTATTTCCTGTGGGAGGAAGACATTTAAAAAGGTGTGCTGTCCCTTTAAATGTGATGGCCAGAACTCCCTTGGAGTTCAGTTATGTTTGTCACACCCTTGTTCCTGGCTCTGCCCCAATGTCTCCTGGCTCCACCCCCAAAGTCCCCAGATATTTCTTGAATTGGACTTGGAAACCCTAGCAAGAAGTTACATATACTTGTTAGTAGATAAACAATTTTATAGTTGAGTTCTTCAGGAATCCTGGACCTGCAGACACACTAATTTTTACTTTGCCTGATAATCCTTCATCTCTTGTCACCTCGATTTGACTCAGTTCTTCCATTAAGAATGCCAGATTCCCTGTGAGACTTGGGGATCTCCCAGAATTATAGCTCATCTCCAGACTACAGAGATCAGTTCCCAGAGAAAATGGATGATTTCGAGGGTGGACTCCATGGCATTACACCCCACTGTGGTCCCTGTCCTTCCCAGGCTGCACCCCCAAATCTCCAGGGGTTTCCCAACTTGGAGCTGGCCGCCTATCCCCTTGTCCCCCACTGGCAACCCTATCAGAGACCCTTCGCATGAATGGTGACTTCAGCATAAATATTTGCCCCACACATTCCATAGTAATAACAGATGCAAAACAATTCATTCAGTTTCTCTGCCACCTCCCTATCTTCCAAAATGAATCCTTTTATTCACGATCAATAGAATATGGTCATCTTCTAGTGATGGGTTACATAGCTAGATAGGGCTACCTAGATAGATTTCTGTTTTTAACTATGCATGTTCTCAAGTAGGTTTCTTCCCTGTCCCCCAGCCTGATGCGGAATACTGTTTGTGTGTTCAAGAGTCACTAATGAAGCTGCAGCAGTTTGAGTGCCTACAGCAGTGGCCACTAGGGTTACCAGGTCCCTCCTGGCAACCAGTAGAAGATTGGGGGGAGACCTACCAGGAGCAGAAGGGAGACTCTGCAGACATGCAGTGATGTGCTGATGTCCCTGCCCACATGATCCAGAAGTGACACCATCACTTCTGGGATGTCGGGGGTGACACTCTTGTATTTGGGCAAAAGCTCTATGGTAGAAGAATTACCAAATTTACCATAGAGTTTTTGCTCAAATACCAGAGTGTCACCCCCAACATTCCAGAAGTCATCATGTTACTTCTGGGCTATGTGGATGGTGATGTAGGCATGTCATTGCACTTCATCAAAGCCTCCCTCCTTTTCAGGGTAAGCTCCCCCTGCCAGCCAATTGTTGAGCAGCTAGGCAGTGGGGCCTGTAAATGGAGAACCTCCACCTCCACTGGGGGGTCTGGGAACCCTATTTGCCACCAGTATCATATCCATGGATGCCATGGTGCCTGCTAGTGTTTCCTCCAACTCCATGGAGCAGGCCCTTTGAAGAGCCCAGGAAATATATTCTGTGGGGCGCACCCATTTGGAAACACCTGCCTCCAGGATGCTTAGCTAGGAACCTATTTATATATTGTGATTGGCCCCAGGAGCATTCTGGGAGGAAAAAAGACCCTGAGAAAAGCCCCCTGCCTACTGCCCAAAGAAGAGAGGTGGTAGAGGGGAAGAAAAAGCCTGCCCAGACAGAACTGGACACTTCCATGACTGCACCATTCTCAGCCAGGCATATCCTTCATCACAGAGAGAGGAGTGAGACTGTGGCCGTTTTCCCACTTACCTTACCCCGGAGCGACGTCCCTCTTCACCGCGCTGCGTCTGCGCGGATTTCGCACAAACTGCTGCGCAGCACCAGGAAGAGCCGCGTAGTCCCGGGGCTTTTGTGTCGCAAATGTAAACCTGCTTTTTGGCGGTTTACATTTGCGACACAAAAGCCCCGGGACTACACGGCTCTTCCTGGTGCTGCGCAGCAGTTTGTGCGAAATCCGCACAGACGCAGCGCGGTGAAGAGGGACGTCGCTCCGGGGTAAGGTAAGTGGGAAAACGGCCTGAGTGTATCCTTCATGGGGTGGCACAAAGTCAGGCCATAGTAGAATCCCAGAGCATCACTCTGATGCAATGGCATCACTTCCACATTCATGCCAAAAGTGATGTCACTAGTCTAGTGACTGCAATTGTTGGTATCTTACCCCACCACCACCCTATGCCCAGTGAGTGTTCTCAAAATTCCAAAAGTGCCCACAGGTTCAGCTAGGGTTGCCAGCTCTGCAGGGCTTTTTTGAGCAGGAACGCATAGGAACACAGTTCTGGCTGGCTTGGCTTCAAGGGATATGGCCTAATATGCAAATGAATTCCTGCAAACAATGGTGATGGCAGGGGGTATGGCCTAATATGCAAATGAGTTCCTACTGGGCTTTTTCTACAAAAAAAAGCCCTGCAGCTCTAAGTTGGAAAATACCTGGAGTTTGGGGGAGGGGGGTGGAACCTGATGAAGGTGAGGTTTGGGGAGAGCAGCGTCCTCAGCAGGTTATAATGTCATAGAGTTGACCCTCTAAAACAGCCTTTTTCTCCAGGGGAACTGATCTTGGTCACCTGTAATAGCAGGAGATCAGCAGGTGCCACTTGGAGGTTGGCAACCTAGGTTCAACTAGAGTTCCAGCTCTGGGTTGGGAAATTTCTGGAAATTTTTTGAGGGGGTTGAAGCCTGAGAGGGCATGGTTTGGGGATGAACCTTCTCCATTTTCTCCTTCAGAACTGTAATCTGGAGCTCAGTTGTAATTCTGGGAAATCTCCAGGTCCAACCTGAAGGCCAGCAACCCTGGATGGTTGAGAACACGTGGTCTACAATGCAAGTAGAACAAACATGGAGTTGCCCACTGAGAAACTGAATGGATAGATTGCCTTCCTGGATTTCCCAGTTCTGTGCATTGTGATGCAAGCAAACACCTATGGAGGGGAATTTGCAGACAGCAGTGATCTGATGAGATCTTATTGGGAAAGGTTGGCTCCCAAGAGCAGCAAGAGGCAATTTCAATCATGTGCTTTTGATTTAGAAAAAAATCTACATCGTCTGCAGATAATAAAAGTGAACCTTTGAAATTCTTATGCCAAATTATTGGACTATGTGCCCTGACCTGGATAGCATTAACTCAGCTTAGAGGGAACACTGAGCCCAGGTTAGCATGATCTCATCACATCTCAGAAGCTAAGCAGTGGCAGCCGTGGCTAGTGTTTGGATGGGAGACCTCCAAGGAATACCAGGGTTGTGGCGTGGAGTCATGCAATGGCAAAGCATCTCTGAACATCTCTTGCCTTGAAAACCCAATGGGGTCACCATCAGGCAGCTGTGACTTGATGGCATTTTCTGTCACAACTGAACTATATAAGTAGGGCATGAATTAAATTTGAGGGGGCTTGGCTATTCTGAAGGGCCATAGAGCCAGGCAAAGCATGACATTTTGGGGCTTGGGGATACAATGGCTGCTTTATATCTAGGTAGTATGATGGACCCTCCAGGGGGGATCTTTGGCTGAGGTCCTCTGGTTCTTCTTGGCAGCATTGCCTGAGGTGAGGTGTGTGGGTAGCATACTTTTGAGCCAAGGCATCAGGGCATGTGGATGGTTCTGGCTCTTAAAATACCCCCATCTGAAGAATCTGTCCACTGGTCTCATAGACCACAGTGTCCTTCTTGTTAAACGTTGTCAATTTTCAGCATAATGATTGTGTCAAAGGCTGAATAAATTACTGCATACAGCATGTTTCTTTACCAAGTGGGGTGCTTATGTTTTGTAAAACTTGAGTGTGTGCAATGTACAGCTGCTGACATAGCAAGCTTTAGTTGAGACACAATGCAGGTTTTATTGCTCCTGGGTAAATTCAGGGTGAATGAGCCCCTACTGGATGCAAACTCAGCTCTTTGCTTCTTCATTTGCAGGGCTTGGATTTTTCAGACTTTCATCCAGCTAGGTGAGCAGGCAGTTCTGACAACTTCAATGCAAACCAAATAGATTACATAAACTGCATAACAAAATCCGAGTCCAGCAGCACCTTTAAGATCAACAAAGTTTTATTCAAGGTATAAACTTTCATGTGCACCCACACATCCTCAGGTGCATTGAAATGGAAGTTAATAGCCCATTAGGGAGAGGGTGAGCAGCAAATTAGCATGCAACATAATGAAAATGTTTAACAGATGCAAGGGCCAAACAAGAATAACAAGCTTAGTTGATATGGTCATCATTTGTTTGGATAAGCAGCCCGTGGCGCAGAGTGGTAAAGCAGCAGTACTGCAATACTGTGGTCTGAACTTTCTGCTCACAACCTGAGTTCGATTCTGGCAGAAGCTGGATTCAGATAGCTGGCCCAAGGTTGACTCAGCCTTCCATCCTTCCGAGGTTGGTAAAATGAGTACCCAGCTTGCTGGGGGGGAAAGTGTAAAAGAAGGCAATGGCAAACCACCCTGTAAAAAGTCTGCTGTGAAAACATTGTGAAAGCAACGTCACCCCAGAGTCGGAAACGACTGGTGCTTGCACAGGGGACCTTTCCTTTCCTTTCCTTTCCTTTCCTTTCCTTTCCTTTCCTTTCCTTTCCTTTCCTTTCCTTTCCTTTCCTTTCCTTTCCTTTCCTTTCCTTTCCTTTCCTTTCCTTTCCTTTCCATTTGTTTGGGCTTAATTCTGAGGTGGGGGGGGGACATAGTGAAACAAATAAATATATCAGATTTGGAGACTGATATGTAAATATACCCTTCTTAATTATAAAATGCTGAAAGTAATTGAGACCTGTTGTTATGTTCCATCTGTCTCCTCTCAACCACTGCAACCAGGAGCCTGGGGTGGTGGATTCCACGCCCTGAATGGGGGTTTGGCAGGCTTTCATAGTGGGGATTTGAAACTAGGTCCTAGATCCTAATCCAGCACTACAGCAACTACACCAAGTTCACTTTCCAGCTTGCAGGGTTACCCAGGGCTTTTGTTCTGGAAAAAGAGGTGCCAGAACTCTCAAGAGGGAAATGAAGGAGAAACATGCAGGTGCCCCTCATGAACTTTTAAACATTGTTTTTAGAATTTTGTTTCCACAAAGAGATTCTGGAACTCCATTCTGCCAGAATCCCCCAAGAGGAAAAAAAAAAGTCCTATTGCCAACTGCCTGCAGAAAAAAGTGCCATGTCTCTTTCATAATGGCTCATGGACTGTTATTTACCAGGAGATGTTATTTACCTCCAGATCCAGTTTGGCGTAGTGTGTAGTTAAGTGTGCGGACTCTTATCTGAGAGAACCGGCTTTGATTCCCCACTCCTCCACTTGCAGCTGCTGGAATAGCCTTGGGTCAGCCATAGCTCTTGCAGAGTTGTCCTTGAAAGGGCAGCTTCTGTGAGAGCTCTCTCAGCCCCACCTACCTCACAGAGTGTCTGTTGTGGGGTGAGGGGAGGTAAAGGAGATTGTGACTGCTCTCTCTGAGATTCAGAGTATAGGGTGGGATATAAATCCAATATCTTCTTTTCTATTCCATGAAAAGCTTCAGCTACCTGTTTCTTCATATTAACTCTCTGTTATAGCGACACAACATTTTCCTTCATTTTTCTTGGCAACCCTGCCAGTTTGTATGATTTAAATTGTAAGCCACCTTGGAAAAGGTGGAGTAAAGCTTTGGGAAATAAAATAAAAGGATGGCAGCTCAGACCTTAGGGTTGAAAGTTCAGACAAAGGATGGCATTTTCATTTAGCCTTGTTTCTAAGTGGTAGGAATGGGTTTGAGAGGAAGAAGCTTTGATGGTCAGTGGCTGACCTAGGGAAGTTTGTGTTCAAATTAATTCTATGCATCAAGGTAGGAAGAAGAGAGACCATTTTGCAAAGAATGGTGCTAGTGAGGACAATGCTAAAAAGAAAAAAATGCAGCCATGGTAACAATACTGCTCACAGGTTGGCGGTGGAACAGACTGACCCATAACTAGACCCATAAACCATGGGGTATTAATTAATTGATAAAACTGAGCCCGGATACTATGTGGTGTTCAATGTAGGATTTTGTGAAATATTCTGGCCTAACTGCACTTGAACATATAATGTAGCCTTATAATGACTCAGATCAGTGCTTCCTCTCACCCAGTAATGTCAGCCCTGACAATGGCTCTCCAGGATCTCAAACAAGAGTCCTTTCCAGCACATTTAGTGATTAAGTGTGTGGACTCATATCTGAGATAACTGGGCTTAATTCCCTACTCCTCCACATGCACCTGCTGATGTGACCTTGAGTCAACCACAAGATCTCTCAAGGTTGTTCTGCTCAAGGTTTGGGAGGGCTCTCTCAGCCCAACCTATCTCACGGGGTGTCTGTTGTGAGGAGGGGAAGGGAAAGGAGATTGTAAGCCGCTCTGAGACTCCTTTGGGTAGTGAAGAGCAGGGTATAAATCCAATCTCCTCCTCCTCCTCCTTCTTGCCAGACAAGACATTACACAGAGGTCCTTGCAACTTTGCCCTGATTTTTTAAAACAAAAATGCACTGGGGAAGTTGAAATCTTGAGAGAGAGGACAAGTTCCCTGCTTCTCACAGCTACTTTACATTGTTCTCTCAGAGAGAGAGAGAGAGAGAGAGAGAGAGAGAGAGAGAGATTTTTACTCTCGGAGAAGATACAAGAATCATTCCCTTCTGAAGGAAAAATAACTGAGGGATAATTTGGGGATAATTTTGAATGGGAAAGTGTGTGAAAGAAAATGGTTTAGCAAGCTGTCATCGTTTCCACCTACTCTTCTCTTCCCAAAAGGGATTTTCAGTCTTGCTGGTTGAGAGATATATTAGACATTTATTTCCATTTGTTTTTCCAATAGAGAGCAATTGATTTATTGCCTCTTGTCCTGAGAAGTACCAAGTGCAACTTGAAAACTGTGCTATTTGATTCTGCTCTGCATCTAAGACAAAATGCAAGCTTCAGGAAGACTTAGCTTCATGCCCTGAGCCATTTTCCCCTCCAAACACTCCTATATGCTTTTTTTTTTTATGTGATATCCAGCCTGAGTAAGAGTACTGGAGAACTGGGTTTCCACCTCTGGCTTGGGACATTCCTGGAAGTGAGGGGAGAACAGAGTTTAAGGAGAGAGATCCACAGGGATGTGATGATACCATAGAGTTCATCCTCTGAAGCTGCCATTTCCTCCATGCAACTGGTTTTTGTAGTCTGGTCAACTCAGTTGCAATTCCAGAACTCCAAGCCCTGCCTGGAGGTTGGCAAAGCTAGCCCCTGTGGTACTGCTCCCGTGGGGCAGCATAATAAAAGGATTTGTGCTTTACCATTGAAATGTGGTCCCTCTGGAGCCAGACTGTCATTGACTTCAATATCTGACAAACTTGGTTTTCTACAAACGTACTTTAAAACCACCCAATGCATAAACTTTGATAATAACTAATAGGTCGTTTTCGCACTCACCTTAATCAGCAGCGACGACCCTCTTCACCGCGCAGGATTTGCGTGGATTTCGCACTAATTGCCGCGGAGCACCCAGAAGAGCCGGAAAGTCCCGGCGCTTTTGCGGCGCAAACGGAAACTGCCAAAACCCAGTTTCCGTTTGCGCCGCAAAAGTGCCGGGACTTTCCGGCTCTTCTGGGTGCTCCGCGGCAATTAGTGCGAAATCCGCGCAAATCCTGCGCGGTGAAGAGGGTCGTCGCTGCTGATTAAGGTGAGTGCGAAAACGACCATAGTTAAATATACTGTTTAGTTCTGTGTGGGTTCAGGGAGAGAAAGGAAAGAGTTTACACAGCCAAGTTTTCTCCTCTCTCTCTCTTCTTCTTCTTTTTGTCTGGCTGTTCCTCTGCCATTGTCACAACTGAGCATCCTTCACAGAGAATCTCATCTTCACTTTGCCATTTTTGGAATGGATCCAACGTCTGCTTTCTGTCCATCGCGGCAGGTATTCTACACACAGCATTTCCAACTTAGCAGGAAATGTTCTCTTGTCTGCTCCTCTGTGGGAAATCTTCTAGCGCTGAGTCTGACAGAGAAATGTTGTGGTTAAGCAAAGTCGTCATAATTTTTTTTTTACAATTAATAGCCTCTCTTCTCTATGGAGTTTCAGTGAGACAACAGCAGATCAGTAAGGAGAGAAGGGGTAGCCCTGAAGTGCAGATCTGCTATGAGGTAGCTTCTGGAACAAACAAAATCAAAACAGATGGGGAGTTCTGGGTTTTGAAAAACTGCAACTGGGTATTGAATAGGGAAAGAGATCAGCAAAGAAAATCTGAATCCAAAAATTATTCAGCTCAAAGGCATTGTTTCTGGGATTGAGGACAGAATGGCATGCATTCATTATATATGGTGGTACTCATATGGAAGGTTGCACTGATTTCCACCAGTTCTCCCCTCACAACTCTGGAGAGCCTCCTCCTAAAAGGTACAAGTGTTCAGTACCAGTGAGTGGGGATGGAAAGGGCTGTCAAGTCACAGCTGACTTGTGGCGACTTCATCAAGTTTTCATGGAAAGAGACGTTCAGAGGTGGTTCACCATTGCCTGCTCCATGTCACATTCCTGGTATTTCTTGGAGGTCTCCTATCCAAGTGCTAGCCAGGGCTGACCATGATTAGCTTCCAAGATCTGTGTAGCCTGGGCTATCGAAGTCAGGGCATCAGTCACTACCACCACACAAGCATTCAAAACAATAACTGATCATTCCAACGGAACTTGTGTGGGAGACCTTCCTACACTAACAGCCCAATCCGGACATACGTGGCGGCCAGCCACTCGGGCATGGGCAGATCTACGGTGCCTCTCGTTGGCTTCCAAAGGGGAGATGTTATGCCACGCTTGGAGGGGAAGAGCGGCCCGACAAGTGAGAACCCATTGCCATGGTGATTCCACCCAGTCGCACGCCATTGGCCCGCTGCCGAGGCGGGGGTGGGGGAGGCGCAGGCTCGCGTGGGAACACGGGATTGGCCAGCCTGTTGCACATGACCGGGTGAGGGGGCGGAAAGCCCGCGCTTGAGAGGCCATGAATCCCCCCCACTCCCTCTCGCTGTCAGAGACTCTGCCAGTGGCAGGCAGACAAGCAGGAAGTACCAAGTGCAGAAGTTCGCTGTCATAGACAGCGGCTAGAATGTGTGTCTGGGAGTGGGCAGCCCAGCACAGACACCTCCTACCAGAGACCCCCTGTGCTGCCCTGACGCCCCCTGCCATGTGCACAGAACACCTCCCCCGGGGGCCATGGAACTCAGAGTGCAAGTGCATCATCGGCAGAACTCTGAGTCCACTTCATCAGTCCCCCCTTAGTGCTCTGCACACAGTAGCCCTATGGGGTCGGGTAGGCTGTCAGCCCAGGCAGGCTGAGGGGTGGCACTCCCACCCCTGTGCAGCCACATGGGGGACAGCGTGGCAGCTCATAGACCGTTTCCCCCCCAAAAAAAACCCCAAGTCTGCCCACCCTCCCAGGCATTCCCTCAGAGAAGCCACTGACACGGGGGGGGGGTGCCCAGGGAACGTGCAGCAGATGCCAAGCAGGAGAGACAACAGAGGGCACAGCTCAGACTTTATTTTTCCAGAACAGAATGCAACAGTCTCCCTGGTGTACGCTGGGCACTCTCACCATGGACGGGGCTCCATTCCGAGTGGTGGGCAGAAACAGCTGAGGGTGTCAGGGTGTTGGGGGGCGGTGGAGCGACACACGCGGAAGCCTCTGTGTTGGAGTCCCACCTGCAAAACAGAGACAGAGATCAAGAGCACCTGCAGGAGCGGCGACTGAAAGAGCAGACTGCGTTTCAGCCGGGCACTCTCTTAAAGGGACAGTCTCTGACCCACCTCCCCACATTGGGACAGCTACCACACACACCCACATCCTGCCCTTCCAGGGGTTGGAAATGTGGCAAAGGGCAGACCAAGGGAAGGGAGCACACAGCAGCACAGGGGAGCGGGGTCAGCAAATGCCCCCTGCCGGAGCCCACTGCCTGGTTCAAGTGCCAGAGACGCTCACACACCAAGCGGACAAGAGTGAGGGGAGAGGGAGGCCGGGGGGGGGAGGCAGTGGAACTTACCCAGCCATAGGCGACAGTCCTCACATGCAGAGCCTCCGGGAGCCTGGAACCTGTGGAGACCTGGAAACGAGCAGTTAGCCCCAGGAAAGAGACCTCTCTCTCCCCCTCACAAGTCAAAGATACTGTCAAAGCAACCGTGCGGTGCAAAACCCGTCACCAACGTGCTTGCCTGTCCCTCACTATAAGTCTGTATGGCCAGGGCTCGCCGACAGAGCTTCTCGCCATGCGAACCTGTCCCTAACAACTGAGTTGTGTGAGGCAGAGCAAAAGTATTTCTAGGAGAAGGGGGCCACGATTGAGCGCCGGGGAGTGGGTTCGTCAGGCCGAGGTGCGAGGGGATTAGTGAGGCGATCACGCCGTTCCCTAAGGGGTTTACGAGCTTCTGCAGCAGCGGAGGCAACCTTTGTTTTTGGTTTCAATGAGTGCCTATGGGACACACCGCTATTTTTGCCGGCGTGATGTTGCGCCTCTTGGGGGGGGCATGTCATGGGCCAAACTGCTCAGGAAGCCGCCTAAGCCTTGCCATGTCCCCAACTCCACCACCTCCTCCGCCTGAATGCCACGCTCCGCCTCACTTCCACCTGCGCTTGGGCACAGCCCTCAGGCGCCACTGCCCTCAGGCGCCACTCCCCCTCCCACGTAACTCCCCTCCACTGTGGCAGCACCAGTCGTACGTTGGCGCACACCCTTCCTGCGCCCACGTAGCGACTCGTCTGCTCCTAAAAGACTTTCCGCCCCCCCCCACCTCCGCTCCCTGGATTGTGCTGTTAGTCTTATAAAATTCTTTCATTTGGGGAATTCTACAGCACAACAAAGAGGAGGGGCAGGCACAAGTTGTTAGTTGATAGGCATTGAAAATGAGACAGAAACATTCTGTTTTCAAGGTAGAGCTGAAAGTATTTTGACAGAATCGCTAATGTTTTGGGGGAACAAACATTATCCAAGTGGTAAAGGATGTCAAGGAATGACAAAACAAAAATCAAACTTAAATGGTCCAAGAAAAGTGCCTCAAATGTGGAGATTTCAGCTTGAGACTAGCAGGGGTGGAGGACCAGAATTCGTCAATGGTTTCATGTACAACATGCTTAATAGAGAAATGGTAGTCCCCAGACCCAGTAGTCCCCTTCAGGTTCTGTTTTCAACCAGCAAAACTCACACGAATGGACAGCTTCAGCAAGGAGATCTGGCAAAACAAAGGGTCTGCTTTGAAGAAGAGCAACTGCCAAACTGCCTGTGTAGGAATCACAGACATTTTGGCAGGTCCAGGAAAGGATGTTGTTTTGAGCATTATGGAAAGTGTTACATCCTTGCAGATGTGGAGCTA
Source organism: Heteronotia binoei (assembly GCF_032191835.1). Classification (NCBI taxonomy): domain Eukaryota; kingdom Metazoa; phylum Chordata; class Lepidosauria; order Squamata; family Gekkonidae; genus Heteronotia; species Heteronotia binoei. Next base: position 86,235,890 of record NC_083230.1, read on the forward strand.
ATAAAAATACATTGCTAGAGGGGGAGCACAAGCTTTAGGCAGCAGCTGCAAAGCTAACAACAAAAGGATGTTTCTATGAAAAAGAAAAGAGAGGGAATTGCTGTGTGGTAGAAGAGCTGCAGTCTTCTCTCATACCTTTTTGACAGATGAAGTTTGATTCCCTCCCCCCCCCCCCATTCTGTGTCCCTGCTGCTGGTTGGTGCCAGCTAATTTGTGCCAAACATTGGTGCTCACAGGGCAGATGATGGCTGCCATCTTTTGTGTGCTTGCTTGACAGCCAGCCCTGCTGTCACTTTAAAGGTACATGGCAAGCAGAAATTCAGTAGCGGAAGCTCTGTTCTTTTCCTAGCAAAGAGGGCCAACAGTGGGAAAACATCACTTGTGGACTTTAAACCTGTCCACAAAAAACAGAAGTTGTATATAGCCACATTGGTCTACAGACCCAAATCAATTGTTGATTTTTTTTGGGGGGGGGGTGTATTTTTATTGTCTGTCTATGTGTGTGCATGCGTGCACTTCCCCAAGTCATGGTGACTTCCGGTGACTGACCCTTACTGGGGGCCTGGACAATATTCAAAGAGGTGGCTGAATGAAATCTGCCTCTGTCTTCCTGACTCCTGGTATTCCAAGGAGGTCTCCCTTCCAAGTACTTGCCAGGGTCAGCCCTGCTTAACTGACAAGATCGGATGAGATCAGGCTTGCCTGAGCTATCCAAGTCAGGGCTCAATTGTTGGATTTTATGAGGACCAACCATTTAAAAATTGTTTTTCTATCCCAGTAGCCTTTGGTGAATCATGAATTTTGTTTTCTATTCATCACCAACTTATGCAGTTTTCTCCAGCATGCCTTGAATCATTTCTTTCTCTTCCTCCATGCCCTTTATTTTCGTTTTGAACATCCAGCCTGATGAAGAGATCTTGGGGACTTAAAAGTTTGCGTCGCTGGTAAAGGCACAGTCTGTCGGAGAAAGTGTCTGTCAGGGGAAAAGGTGGCAAGCCTAATTTGACTGTCAACATATTCTGTCTGTCTGACTTGGGATCTGGATCTCACAGCTTTGCTGACATGTGCTCAGTTTTGAAATTCTGAATATTTTGAAAGTGTGAAATGCGTGAGCACAAAGGAAAGGACACATTTATGATGACATCTAAATGTGAGCATGTACCTTCTGGAGTGATTCTTAGTCTGAAGTTAAGATTTTCAAACGTTCTATGGCACCAGACTTCATAGCAGTGAGTTGCTATTGTGACTTGCTTACTACAGTACGACTCTTGTGTTCACTTGTAAAATTATTGCCCTTTTTAGCTCTGCTGTGCTTGGAGTTACACCAACGTTTTCTTTAGTGTCCATCTTAATGAACGAGTGAAAGGCAGTAAATTGTGTAAATAAAGGAGTTGTATATATCTGGGGAAACAATCTCCCTTTGTTTTTGTACAACACAGGCTAAGGGAGAAATTATAAAATTAAACATAAAATGGAATAATAGACAAGTGGAACTTTCTTTAAAACGAGAACTGAGGGGACACTTAATGAAATTAATGGGCAGTAGATTTAAGATAGAAATAAGGAAATGCTTTTTCACTCAACAAGTAATTAAATCGTGTAATTCACAGCCAAAGGATATAGTGGCAATTTGCTGGGGGGCAACCTTCTGGCCCCCAGGCTCCTCACAATTCGGGATGGAGGAAACCAGCATTTTTGCAATGCTCTAGGGATTCCCCAAATCTCTATGGTTTTTACCACAGAGATTTGGGAGATTCCTACAGCATCATGCTACACCAATGTCTCCAGGCCCCCCACCCACACATCATGTTCTCAGGAGCTGCCAGGTGAGGCAATCGTACCATTCACATAGATTGCTTCAAAAGGAAATTAGAGAGATTCATGGAGGAAGGTGACCTCAATGGCTACTAAGAAGGGAAACTCTCCTCACAGAGGCAGCAAACCTCTGAATATGAACATAAGAAGCTGCCTTACACTGAATCAGACCCTCAGTCCATCAAAGTCAGTATTGTCTACTCAGACTGGCAGTGGCTCTCCAGGGTCTCAAGCTGCGGTTTTTCATGCCAATTTACAAGTTCTAGGAAGTAACATCAGGAGAATTCTTGGCCTCTATACTTTGCTTGTTGGCCCTGCTGGCAACTGATTGGCCACAGTGAGAAACAGGATGCTGAACGAGATGCATCACTGGACTGATCCAGTAGAACTGATCTCAGTTAAGCTGTAAATTAAGTAGCTTAAGCTGAGAGAGAGAGGCTGAGTTAAAGATTTATGGCTGAGGAAAAATTCAGAACTAGATCCCCCCCCCCTCATCCAAATCAAACACCTTTTTAACTATGCATATCATTATGGGTTTTTTGCACAATAGGAAGATAATAATAATAGCACTTAAGGGTGAAGGGTTTTTTAAATCTTTAATTTTTTATTAAATTCCAATAAAAATACAATATACACAAAGTTACAGAGAAAAAAACAGTACTGTCAATTAAAAACAATAAATTATCAAGTTGTAGTACAAAATTGAGTTGGCTGGCAACATGAGACATAGTGCTAACCAAAAAAATTCAATAAAACTATATATAAGGAATAACAATATCTATATGGCATTGATAGCTTCAAGTACTGGGGGAAAAAGTTCTTGGTTAGATGCTAGATAGTCTAATACAGGAAACCAAACAACCACAAAAGATGATTTACAAGTATCCAGCTCATTTTGGGTGAGAGAATCGGTAATAGAAAAATTTCGTATAAAAATCTTCATAAGCCAGTCAGTGATAGTTAATATTTTTGTAGACTTCCAATATTTTGCTTTTGCCACTCTGGCAGCTGTTAAGGGTGAAGTTTGAGTCCAGTGGCAAATTTAAGACCAACAAAGTTTAATTCTGGGTAGAGAGCAATGTTTCCTCTAAGCTGTGGAGCCTTGTGAGCAAAAATTTTACTTTGTGAGCTACTGGCACTAAAGTTGTGAGCTACTGCACAAATTAGTTTGCTCTGGGACCATTTTTCCTGAGCTAAGACAAAAACCTGTGAGCCAGAAGCTAAAAAACTGTGAGCTAGTTCACACTAACTCAACTTAGAGGGAACACTGGTAGAGAGGGGCTGAGAGGGAAAGGCTGAGTCAAAGCTTTTATGTGCATGGACACTTCATCAGTTTATACCCAGAATTAAATGTTGTTGGTCTTAAAGATGCCACTGGGCTCAAACTTTGTTCTCTTGCTTCAGACCAACATGGCTGTCCACCTGAACTACTTAATGGTGGTATTTCAAATAATCTGTACTTAATCTTTTTGAAGCAACAAGAGCAGATTTCAGAGGAGACAGTTTTGATAGCAGCCCTAGAACCATTATGGATGGATCCTATTGTTATGCAAAGCCCTCAATATTAGAAGAAAGAGAATTTTGCAGAAATATTGTAGATTGAATAGTCCATTAACTCAGACTGAATTGCAAACACAAAGAATGATGTGAAAATGCCATCCAAATACTATGAGTGGATCTATTACTGTGAGCTGCCTAAAGTGGCACCTGATCAGGGTGGGGGTGGGGTTTGGGCCCATGACACAAATATGTTAATACTCCTTAGTGGCTGTAGATTTTTCCTTAATGGAAGTTAATTATCAGAAGATAGTCCTATGATGCACACGTTTAGTTCCCTGCTGCTATTGACTTGAAAGGGGGGGGATTTCATTGCTGCATTCAAGTAAAATAAAGGGGGGGATCCTCAGAGCAGAATGAAATTGACATGAGATGTAAAGAGAGACACTGGGACGGGAAGCCTAAAGTTCTGAAAACATTTTTCCTTTTCATACTTTAATGAACAACGTTTGGGGGGACCATTTTGGCAGTCTCTGGAAGCCTTATATTAAAATGGTGGCTGAGCCACATGGACCTTCTGCAAACCCCTAAACTTAAACATTGCTTGGAATCAGTCATTTTGGAGGAAGGGTGCAAACTGCAGAGGACATGCTTTAAAAAACTGCTGAGATCATGACCATTGTGCAGGATCAAATTTGAGAATCACAAAGAGAAAACCACACAAATCTGCAAGGAGGGGCAGGAAATTAGTGTTACTCTGCAGCTGCACTAGAGCATCGATGAAAATCTCCCCCACTCCCCACCCCCCAATTTAGTGGCATAAGACTAAGAAAGATCTTCAGAACTCCTCCCACGTACAAATTGAATCCCTGTACAAAGCATGGTGGAGTTGCAGCCAACTTTGAATAGGCGTTCATGTGGGCATATGCACACATTTTGCCAGTGACCACAGTTTGCAATGCCAGTGTCAGTGGGTTCTACCATGCATTCTGTACACTCAACATGTTCCTCCATATTATGAGATTGTGTGATTCTTTCACATTTTTCACCGTGGCTGATAACACAGCAGAGAATCCCCTAGTGTGGGGGTGGCCAAACTTGCTTAACATAACAGCTGCATAGAATAAATGTCAGATGTTTGAAAACTGAAAGACATGAACATCAGATGTTTGAGAGCCACAAGGGAGGGAGGGAGGGAAGAGAAAGGCAAATAGATGGGGAGGGGAGAAAAGAAAGCAACTTTAAATGCATTCTCCAAACCACTGACTGGCTTGGAGAAGTGATTTAAAGTGAGAAATACCTTCTCCAAGCTGGCTGATGGGGCAGTGTGGGCTTCAAGAGCCACACGATATGTGTGAAAGAGCCACATGTGGTTCCTGAGCCACAGTTTCGCCACCCCTGCCCTAGTGCTTGGCAATATGGGAAATTGGGATTGTCTTGTCAGTTTCAAAAGTCTTGTCAATTTCAACATTGTTTTGCCCCTCCCTTGCCTGTTCCTTTCTGTTCCCTTTCATTCAATAAAATAATGCTAAAATGCATGCAAAGAACTGAACCTTGATTATTTAAATGGAAGGTGTTTGCTGAATGCTGCTTCACAGCTGTAATATGGCCATCGCATATTTTAAAAAAAATAAATTGGAACCCCTCCCCCAGAACACACATCCCTAGTGACATTCCATCCAATTTTAAAAAGTGCATTTTTAAAATTGTACCTGTAGAATAAATACACCAGAGGACAAAGAATGGTGTGTAAGGCAAGCACAGAATCTGAAGTCAAGATTAAAGGCTTACTGCTCTGAAAATCGGCAGTAAGCTGTGCGTGCGTAATGGGCCATAGTCTCCAAATAGCTGTCTTGTTTAAAGACCCCTCAGAGCTTGGAGAATATGAAAGCTTTCCTTCCAACTGAGGAGTGGTGTTTGTGTTTTAGAGAGAAAGAGGAGACTGCTGGAGATAGCTGAAGGTGAAACACTTCAGGGATGCAAAGTCTCTCTCCCCTGGGATCTGCCATGGAATTGCGGATTTGCCGCCTTGCAGGAGTGCCTCTTCACCTCCACTTATGCTCTGCTTCTTTATAAACAAATCAAAGGTTTTTGAAAAATGGCTCTAAGTCTCCAGTGGTTTCTCATCCAAAGAAAACCAGCCCAGGGAGCACTGCCTCTGGAATTCTTCTCACAACCCCAGGAAATGTAAACAGTGTGCCTGGATATCCACAAGCATCACACAAGTCAACTATGCCTAAATGAAGTACACCTAACCTCCTCTTTAAAAAATAGGCTTGCCAGCTCTGAGTTGGGAAATTGCAATTAATATGGAGGTGAACTGTGAAGCCTGGGCAGGCTGGGGTTTAGGAAGGGAAGGGACCTTGTCAGGGTATAAGGACAAAGAATCCATCCTCCCAATGCAGCCATTTTCTCCAGGGGAACTGCTATATGGAGTCTGGAGATCAGTTGTAATTTTGGAAGATCTCCAGGCCTGACCTGGAGGCTGGTGACCCAAACTGCAATAGATTGGTCATATTCATTTTATGCCATTGAAACTGACCATTGATACAGAGTATTAACAGAGATAAATTATTGCTCTGTTGATAAGGGTAATCTGCTTTCAAATATGTGGCAACATCCCATGACAACAAGGAGACTCAGAGGCTGATTCCAGACTGGCAGCTTGGGGAGCATGGGAGGCATCCCAAATCGGGCCAGCTCAAAATGGAGCAGCAGAAGCCCATCCACATGCTCCCCCGCTAAGCCCCTGTATCCCACACAGGAAGCGCTTTGGCTGTTGCGCATCATTCCCTTGGTGTAGTTTGGATTTCCCTTTTCCCATTTATTTTAGTAGTCATGTGCACATGCACTCATGTGCTCTGGGTAGTTTTGTTTTGTTTTTTGTTTAAAAAAAAAAGAAAAAAGAAAAGAATACCAGTGAGCACCTAGAGTGGATTGGCAGGTTCACTCACACCACCAGTCTGCCTCGCTTGCATGCTTCCATGTCCAGACACCAAAGAGGTCAATGGTGTGCAGCTCAGAAATTTGCTACTACTTTGAAAGTGGTAGCTTTTTTAGCTGCTTTGAGGATGCCAGAGGACAAGTTGAGAATGGGACCGGGGTGGGAGGCAGACATGCACATTTGGGCGTGCTTTTCTGATCCATTTCTGAGCAGTCCATGGGTTGCCTTAAACTGCTGGTCTGGAACCAGCAAAATTTCTCAGAATTTCTCAGTATCATGGCAGACTGGATGTTTGCTATAATGGCACAAAGTGCAGAGGAAAGATGCCCTACCCCACTTTCCAATCTTCCTTTAATTTAAAGCTAATAGTATAAAATATTACAAAATAATAAAACAAAATAAAAATACAAATTAAAAAATTATATAAAATATAATATCCTTTCACAAGCCAGTGAAGTATAGGGGATGGAATGCTGAACTAGGACCATAGAGAGCCATATTGAAATCCCCACATGTAATCATTAGGGGTGGCCAATGGTAGCTCACCAGATTTTTTTGCCTACAACTCCCATCAGCCCCAGCCAGCATGGCCAATGGCTGGGGCTGATGGGAGTTGTAGACAAAAAACATCTGGAGAGCTACCGTTGGCCACCCCTGGGCCAGTCAATCAGTCTCAGGACTGAAAATAACTGTAATGAGGATAGTATACAGAGGAATGGGGGGAAACATAAATGCCACCCAGAGCTTCATGGAAGAAGGGAAATGTAAATATGTAATTGACTGGCTATATCCCCAACAGTAATAGGTAATGTTCCCTATCTTGTGCTCAGCTGATTGTTAGTCTTTGGTCCAGGCTCCAGACTAAATTTTCCAAAGACAGAATGGAATTTTCCTGTCTGCCTCCCCACTCCTATGTCAGCCCTCTGATCTTCACAAAACATTGCTCCTGGGAGAAGGGGAGCCCAGAAGATTGTCAGGCACCCCAGGCAAGGCTAACTTCTGGCACACGCACACCCTGCACTGATAATGTCACCGAGTCACATGGGAGTGCCCAATTTGGTGCCCTCAGAAGACTGGATCCCTAGGCAATTGCCTTGTTTGCCTAGTGGCAGAGCCAGCCCTGGGGGAGCCCAAGGAAAGGCAGGATTGGAGTCTGGGGGGGGGGGGCGGGATCAGTGCAAACTGCCCATTGAGTCAGGATCCAACTCTTTGACTGAAGCTGCTTTAAGGAGCAGCAGACCTCTGCTTGGGCTCTCAACTTCTTGAATTCCAAGACAAGCAGCCTGCTTACTCCATTCCCTTTGCCTTTCAGAGTCGTTCCTCTACCAGGGCTGCCTTTTCTGCCATATCCTTGGAGAATATGGCCTCCATTGCTAGTGCGCCTTGATTCAACACCCTTTGACACCAACAACACTTCCAGTCCAATTTACAGCAAACCAAGCATGAAATTTATTTAAGAAAGTAAAAGGATAGTCTGGGATAGAGTGAGATTAGAGAGATGCAAAAAGCGTTGCCAGGAAATACAGGATGTCGTTTTTGTCCTAATGCTTTAGACTTCTGTCCTTAAAGATAAGTTTGCTTATCAAGTACAGTCATGAGTCACGTTGTTGAGCTGAGCAAAGCGGAGAGATGGCTTCTCTCCATAGCTTGGTCATTGAGGAGGAACAACTGGCATTAATGTTGAATTTGGCTGCTGTTTGTCTAAAACCAACATTGAATGTGTGTTGAGTCACACTCACCTGCAGGGTTGAAGGGGGAAGAAACTGGGCTGCCCAGTCTGAAGGTGGAGAATACATACATACACGGGGAGATTTAAAAAGGTGCTTTTAGATGTTCATTTTGCAAACAGCTTGATTAAATTTGGGCCACTGCTATGAAATGCATTTTCTCACTTCTATTAGGTATATTTGTCAAGGGTTTTTTTTTTTGTAAAGTCTTCTTTTTCTCAAAAGAAATTTACCTTGCCCTAAACTTCCCACCATTCAGGGAAGGTGTATGTGTATGTAATTTGGGCTGATTCCCTACTAGCCTTGCCATGGTCTCATGCTTCTTTTAACTGTGGTGCTTCTGCCCAGTTTTGCACACGGTGCTGCAAAGCTGTGACTTGCCCCGCCTCTTTCCCAGATTCTCTCCATGGCTGTAGGATTCTTTGAAAACTGGATTTTGAAGCTGCGAAGAGAACTTGGTGAAAAGGTGGGGAAAGTAACTCTGATTTCTCATTTTCCTCAGCAACCAGTGTGAGAAACTGCAACATTTGACACTGGCTATAGTTATGAGTTCCTTATGATAACTCTTTGGTGTGAGGTGTTTGACTCCTTTTATCCTCCTCAGATTTTCTGAGAATTTGGTAGTCATCTACCTAATTCTGAGCTGTGTTTCAGTGCTTCTTACTGTAACAGGCAGGGATCACTTTATTCTTGACAAATCGTTAGCTGTACATACAATCCATATGATTGCAGAGTGTGATTTTGTAGCTAGAAACCAGAGTGAAACCAAAAGGATTTCAGCAAGCTCTTTTGTGGCTTCTGAGGTTATGGCTCTGGTCTGAGCTTCAGCATGCATCGGTATTTCCTAGCCCCTGGCAATTTATAAATACTGCTTGACTTTCTTACATAGAGAGTCATTAAGTTTTTTTAATGATCAAAAATGACCAGTAAGGCTTATTACCCTGGAGATCCAAAATCAGAAAAATATCTTAAAATGTATATATATTTTTAATGATTTAAAAAACAAGCATAATAATAGATACAATCCTGTAGTTACATCAATTGGCTAGGAAGTCACAGTGCACTGCTGGAATAGGTAGGGACCATAGAAATCTCATATTTAAAGCAGGAGGGAAAGAGGCATCAATTCCTTACCGGTTCTGTATGTGTGTGTGCGTGTGTGTGTGCATGAGTATGCACAAGCACATGTGGGGACAGTCTCAAAGCAGAAGATGGGAACTGCCAGTTCATCACTTTTTTGCTTTTACTCCTTACTAGCCCTTACCATCTTACTTTCACCAATAATGTGCCTGAATTGTTCATCTGGCAATTAAAATGGCACATTCCAGACTTACACATTTGGATCTGTGGTCTGGTACATATATAGCTATTCATTCCAGCCATATTACCATTAAATAGTGGCCCCAGCTATTATCTGGTGAGCACATCACACAAATCTATATGCATTTTTGTATATATATATATATTTTAATCAACATGTCAGAAGTGCAGAAGCATGTCAGAAGCAGATGTGTATTGGGGAGTAAAGGGTATTGATCCATTAATGTCTGAATAATCGACTTCACGTAATTTGAGAGTACCATGTCTTCAACTCTGTCTACAGCAAGTGCTAATAGGGTGTGGCTTAATCAACCAGACTTTCTCCCTGGGCCAAAAATGCTGACTTTCCACAACTAGAGTCAATCTTCTCTAGTTGCTACACAACCAAAGGAATATTAAAATGGGTTTCCTTCCTTTCCCTTCTCTGGTGAGCTTCCTAAAAAAGCTCACAGAAGGTGTTGAAGCTCTTTCTGAGGGATAGCAGTTGACAATCCATTCTAGCTTACTAAAACGGATTCTGGTCTCGGAGGGCATGTGAGAGATCACTGAGCACATAATGGCTACCATGTATGTCTGCAGCATCACCACACTGTGGGGTCTTTCTCAGTGTTGCATGAAGGACTTTGTGCTCCCTGGGGTACAAGAATCCCCAGCTCTATCCTCCTCTTGTCAGCTTCCCAAAATAAATTCTGCTGCAGTACTGCAGCTTCTAAGGCCCTCACGAAACAAAATGAAACAAATGGGCATGCGATCCTGCAATGCTGCCTTACTGAATTCTTCAAGCCTGGTCTGATCAATAACAGAATCGGGGGAGGGGAACTATTAAGTTGAAGGTAATGTCACAGAAGCATTGTTTCCCGTGATATTCACACTTGTTGTTTCTATTATCCCACTATCATCTCTGCTGCAAAAAACACCTGTAAAACTGTTAGAGATGTTAGAGAAACGAACATATTACTCCCGGGGAATGATGCCCTTTAGTGTGGGTGAGTCCCCATTGACCTGGATATCATAGGCTAGCCTGATCTCATCAGATCTTGGAAGCTAAGCAGGGTCAGTCCTGGTTAGTATTTGGATGGGAGACCACCAAAGAAGTCCAGCCTTGAAAACCCAATGTGATCACTGTAAGTCAGCTGTGACTTGATGCCTGGCAAACATCAGCAACTGGAAATGCCCCCTGGAGCATAATCCCCCTCTCCCATGCCACCCACAGTCCACCCATGCCATCACAAATCTTTCCAAAGCCATGCAAAGCAGAGCAAACATTGTGCCCAGAATGATGTAATTGAAGCATGTTGGCAATGATTTATTAAATTGCATAGCGTAACCTAGATGCATAGTGTGAAGTTTCTGCTCTAAGGATTTGGAAAAATTGGTTCAGACTTCACAAGCTCCTGTGTGTAGAATATGAGAAAAAGGTGACAAAGGATTTTAGTCCTTCATTTCAAAGAGCTCTCTAGTACTTATTACAGCAGTGGAAAGGTGCAAACAATTTCAGAGCACGCCACCGAGACCACGAGACACCAGTGACTATTATCACATTCTCCAAACTACTATGTAATTATGGGACAAGATGAGGGAGGAATGGAACCAGTGGCCATGCATAGAGGAAGCTGGATTGAAAGATGTCTGTATAATTGGCTTGGTACATTCTCTGGATTATTTCCCAAGAGCCCTGGGGTATTTTTTATTATTAATAATAACTTTTATATAGCTCTTTCCATCCTGAAGGACCCCAGAGCGCTTTACATACTTTATAAACTAATTAGGCAGATTCTATCTCACTTACAGTGGAGATTCAAAAAAAATAAAAAAATAAACCTCAGGAGGTAAGCATATTACTCCAGCATTACACCCATTTAATTGAGACAGAATTCTGCTTGGGCAAGAGACAGTCAATAGGCTTTTTTCCTCCCCAGAGTGTTGAAGGTGGTTTGAAAGAGGAATCGTCACTCATGGTATGTATCCTCATCCTACTTTCAACTGTGGCCAAAACAGCTTTTACATGTTTTTTTTATATTGTTTCAAAAATCTATTTGACCAGACACCCAACAGTGAGAGAAAAGGAATATGGGACACACTGGGGAAACGAGTAGTCCTCTTCAGATGTTCAATGGCAGTAGGAAAAAATGCATTAAGTAGAAATATGTTGGCAGGATCCATTCCCCCAACTGCAGGTTGACAAATTCCTAGAGTAGGTCCCCCTGACAACCAGCAGAAAATAATTGCCAGATTCAGGTTGGAAAACTCCTAGAGATTTGGGAATGGAGCTTGGGGAGGACAGGGACCTCAGTGGGGTACAGTGCCATAGAGTCCACCCTCCAAAGCATTCATTTTTTTTCCAGGGGAACTGATCTCTGTAGTTTGGAGATGAGCTGTAATTCTGGAGGATTCCCAGGCCCCACCTGGAAATTGGCATCTCTGTCCCAGAGATTTGGGGTGGTGCCTGGGGAGGGCAGAGTTTGAGAAGGAGAAGAACCTCAACAGGGTATAATGCAGCACCCTCCAAAGCAGCCATTTTATCCAAGGAACTGATCTCTAGTCTGTAGTTTAGTGATAATCCCAGGAGATCTTCAGCCCCCTTCCCCCCCCCCCGTGCAGGTTGGCAGCCATAACCATCTGAGCTGCATGTGTTCATTTGAATGTATGCAGAGTCTACATACAAATGGACATAGATCTCTCTCTCTCCTCAGCTGGACACCCCAAAAAACAAGGTTGCCGATGCTATGGAAAGATCTGTATATTTTATGTCAGAACAGGCCACTCCTGCTTTGACTTTTCAGTAAAGTCCAAAACTCCATTTGATGGAGATGGAGACAGACACAGCACAATTACAACCCAGAGAGGAGGGGATAGGAGAGAGAGAGAAATTCACATACAGTTGTTCCACCTTTGCCATCTGTCACAGTCCTTAGTAAACCCTGGAGGGGGGCTCAATGAAGCATTTCCCCAATCTGACACATCTTGCTTCTTCTTGGCACTCAGCTCACTGTTTGCACACGGTACCACTTGGGTACACCCTAGGATCCTAAAGTAAAAATGTATTGGTTAAATATTCTTTTGGCTGGAGTATTGAATTGGTACCCCACTTTTTGATTGGTCCAAAGAGGTAAATTCCTGCCCTAGAGCCCTAGAGGTATGGGAGCCAAAGATGCTGTAGCTTGAGAGCCCAGTTGCCAAACCCAGATGCTGGCTGAGTGGGTTGATCCATCTTCAAAAATCGTTGCTTTGTTGTTGTTCAGTTGCACAGTTGAGTCCGACTCTTTGCAACCCCATGGACAAAGTCACGCCAGGCCCTCCTGTCTTCCACCATCCTCCAAAGTCTGCTCAAATTTGTGTTTGTTACATCAGTTATGCTGTCCAGCCATCTCATCTTTTTCCGTCCCCTTCTTTTTTTGCCTTCTGTCTTTCCCAGCATCAGTATCTTCTCCAGTGAGTGCTCCCTTCTCATTTGGTGGCCAAAGTATTTGAGGTTTAGCTTCAGCATCTGACCTTCTAGGGAACAGTCTGGGTTGATTTCCCTTAGGACGACTGACTGGATCTTCTTGCAGTCCAAGGGACTCGCAAGATTCTTCTCCAGCACCATATCTCAAATGCATCTATTTTTCTGCATTCAGCCTTTGTTATAGTCCAGCTCTCACAGCCCTACATTACTACTGGGAATACCATCACTTTGACTATACCGATTTTTGTTGGCAGGGTGATGTCTCTACTTTTTATTATACTGCCCAGGTTCACCATAGCCGTCCTCCCAAGGAGCAAACATCTTTTAATTTCATGGCTACAGTCACCATCTGCAGTGATCTTGGATCCCAGAAAAGTAAAATCTGTCACTACTTCCATGTCTTCCCCTTCTATTTGGCATGGTGTGATAGGGCCAGATGCCATGATTTCAGTTTTTTTTGATGTTGAGTTTCAAGCTTACTTTTGTGCTCTCCTCTTTCACCCTCTGTCACATTCTCAGAGTGCAGGCAGGCAGGAGTCCAAAGCCAGTCCAAGGTCAAAGTCCAGGAAGTCAAGCAGGAGCCAGGTCACCAATGCAGAATCACAAACCGGAATCAGAAGTCAATGTCCAAAAGCCAAAAGGTCAAGGTGCCAAGGAAATCAAGCAGGTCAGGATCAGGTATGAGCGTGGATGCAAGCCAGAGAATAGACTTGTTGCTTCCACAAGGTTACCAGGTCCTGGGTGGGAGCTATATGGGAGTCTCAATCAGCCTGCTCCCTGGGTGGCAGTGACTCTGCTAGAACTCAGGGCTGAGAGATCTGAAGCATTGGCGTGCCTCGTGTCTTCACTCTGAAAGTTCTTTCCAGAGCCTGCTTCGAACTCTTGAGATGCGAGGAGGAGAGCTTGGAGGAGATTGATCGTCAACAGCTGACACTGGTGCCTGGAGAGTGATTGATGGGCCAGCTGCTGTTTGTTCAGCTGAGTAACTGGCTGGCAACTCTTCCATGTCTGTTAACCCTTCCAGCTCCTCGTTAGGGCTCATGACACTATCCCCCCTGCAGGACCACCCCCCACCACAGAATGGTCAGGCCGGTCAGGGTAGGCCATGTGGAACTGCTGCACGAGATCAGGGGCATGTAGGTTGTCCACAGGTTCCCATGAATGGACCTTGGGGCCATAGCCTTCCCAGTCCACGAGGTACTGGAGGTCCCCGCGGTGGATTCGGGAGTCCAGGAGCTGGTGGACCTTGTATTCCTCCTCGTCATCGACCAGGACAGGAGGAGGCGGTGCTAGAGGTGGCGGTCGGATGAGATCTGGTGGTGTAGCAGGAGCAAGGAGGGACCAGTGGAAGACCGAGTGGATGCGGAGGGTGGCGTTAGCTGTAGCCAGAAAGCAACAGGGTTGATTTGGTCCATGATCAGGTAAGACCCTGCAAAGCAAGGGTCCAGCTTGCGAGACCGGCCAGGCCGATGCAGGTAACAGGTGGAGAGCCAGACGTGGTCCCCAGGCTTCAGTGGGGGCGCACCTGTTGCTTTCGGTTGGCGGCTGTCTTGTAGGCCTCTTTAGCCTATTGGAGCTGCTCTTGGAGCAAGTCCTGGAGAGCCTGGAGTTCCTGCAGGTGCGCATCAGCAGCAGGGACTGCTGTGGGTGGCAGGACTGCAGGGAAGAAGCGATAGTTGTACCCATAGGTGGCTGCAAATCGGGTCTGTTGCATGGACGGCGTTGTTGTAGGCAAACTCAGCCAGGGATAGCAAGGCGACCCAGTCATCCTGCTGGTAGCTGGTGTAACAACGCAGGTATTGTTCCAGCATGGCTTTGGTGCATTTGATCTGCCCATCCATTTGGGGGTGGTACACTGAGGACAAATGCACCTGGGTGCCTAAGCTGGAGTGCAGGGCTTGCCAGAATCGGGAGGTGAACTGGGGGCCTCAGTCTGAGATCAAGTGTGCCGGGAGCCCGTGCAGGCGAAAGACGTGCTGGAGGTAGATCTGGGCTGTTCAAGGAGCTGTGGGTGGCTTGGGACATGGAACAAAGTAAGCCATCTTGGTGAAGAGGTCCACCATCACCAGGATACAAGTGTGCCCCTTGGACCTGGGGAGCTCGGTTATAAAGTCCAGATAGACGGTGTCCCAGGGTCCTGCAGATGTGGGTAGGAGATGCAAAAGCCCTGGGGGCTTGACCGGTACATCCTTGGCCCGCTGCAGACCTCACAGGAACCGACATAGCGGGCCATGTTGGCATGGACACGAGGCCACCAGAACTCCCGCGTGAGCAGGTGTAGGGTCTTGTGTTGGCCGAAGTGCCCCGCAGGAGGGGAGTCATAGGTCAGGTGGAGCATGTCGGCCCAGAGGGGCCCTGGAGGCACATATAGGCACCCACAGTGCAGGAGGAGACTTTGTCAGGTAGAGAGGTCCCCAGCCGGGCCGTCTTGCACTTCCAGGAGGCGTTGCTGAGCCCAGGGGTCTTGGGCTTGGTTGGCTTGGATGTCTGAAGCCAAGGTCGGGCAAATCGTGGTGGCAGCGAAGACCAAGGGTGCAAGGATGAGTCCAGTTGGGGTCTCCTCCATTAGAGGCACAGCGTACTGTGGTTTTCGAGAGAGGGCGTCCACTTTCTGGTTCTGGTTCTGGTTCTGCGGGATGCAGGTGATCCAGAAGTCAAACCGGGAAAAGAAGAGGGACCAATGGATCTGACTCTGGGTGAGGCTTCAAGCAGTCTGTGGATGCTCCAGGTTCTGGTGGTCAGTCAGGACCTGGAAGGGGTAGCGGGCCCCTTCAAGGTGATGCCTCCAGACCTCGAAGGCAGTCTTGATGGCCAGGAGTTCCCACTCCCAGATGGTGTAGTTGCGCTCTGCGGGCGTCAGCTGCCGTGAGTAGTATGCGCAGGTTTGTAGCGGCAGGGAGCTGTCCTTCTGCTGGGATAGCACTGTGCCGTGGGCCACGCTGGAGGCATCAGTCTCTACCGTGAACGGCAGCTGCGGGTCTGGATAACGCAGGAGCGGCTCGGTGGCGAAGCAGGTTTTCAGGGTGGTGAAGGCATGGTCTGCCTCTGGAGTCCAGTGAAATGGCTCTTTGGGCCAGAGGAGCTGGGTCAGAGGCGTGGTTACGTCGGCATAGGCAGGGATGAACTGGCGGTAATAATTGGAAAAGCCAAGGAACCGCTGTACGTCCTTGTGGTTCCACGATGTCTGCCAGGTCAGGACCACCTTGACTTTGTTTGGGTCCATCCGAATCCCGTGGGGTCAGACAATGTGGCCAAGGAACTCGACCACTGTTAAGTCGAAGGCACACTTCTCTAGCTTGGCATAGAGACCATGCTCGCATAGGCGTTGCAGGACCTGGCGGACGTGCCCTGCATGCTGGGAACAAATTAAAATGTCATCTAAATAAATTATCACAAAGCGATCGAGCAAGTCGTGGAAGATGCCGTTCATCAGCCTTTGGAAGACAGTGGGGAAATTGTTTAGGCCACAAGGCATCATGAGATACTCATACTGGCCATATTGGGTCCCGAATGCCATCTTCAATTTGTCTCCTGCGCGGAATCCGCACCAAGTTGTACATGCCCCAGAGGTCCAGCTTGGTATAGACCTGGGCCCCCTTAAGGTGATCCAGTAGTTGTGGGATCAGTGGCAAAGGGTAGTGGGCGTGGACAGTGATTTTGTTCAGGGCCCGGTAGTCACTGCAGGGCCGGAGCTCATCGCCTTTCTTCTTAACAAAGAGAATAGGGGCAGACAGCAGAGACGTGGATGGCCGAATGAAACCCCATTCCAGGTTTTTGGTGAGGAAGTCCCGCAGGGCTGCTAGCTCCGGTTCAGACATGGGGTAGAGCCCCCCCCCCATGGGCAGGGGTTCCCCTGGTACAAAATTGATGGCACTGTCATAAGGCCGGTGCGGGGGGAGCTGGTCGGCCCCCTTTTCCTCAAAGACATCGGCAAAGTCTGTGTAGGCTGGGGGAAGTAGAGGACCAGCCACTAAGGTGGCGGTGGCCAGGGTGGCTGACCGGACCTGGTGAGGACAAGGGTCATTGAAGTTCAGCTTTCCCTGTGCCCAGTTCACGAGGGGGTTGTGCTTACGAGCCAGGAGAGTCCCAGAATGAGGGGAAAGCGGGGCACGCGAGCAACATCAAATTGTACTTGCTCGTGATGGCGTTTGATCTGGAGCGTGACTGGGTGGGTCTCCTGGGTCACCGGACCGGAGCAGAGGAGGCACCCGTCAATGGCTTCAACCAGGGTCGGGGTGTCTTTGTTCTGCACCGGGATCTGGTGTTACTTCACAAAGGCCATGTCGACGAAACAGCAGGCAGCCCCGGAGTCGACCATGGCATAGACAAAGAGCCAGCGCCCGTCCAGCAAGAAGTGTGACCAGTACGAGAAATGGGCCGTGGCCAGTAACTTAGAGTTCAGGGGACCCAGCTAGGTGCCCCAAGTCGGGGGGTCCACTCAGACTTGGGGCTGGTCTTTACAGGCGGTGGTGGCATGGTACCGGGCTGGGTGCACTTTGCAGGACAGCCGGAGGAGAAGTGCCCCGCCCCTCCACAGTACAGGCAGAGATTCTGTGAGCAGCGCCGTGCTTTTTCCTCAGGGGTGAGCCGCGGCCGGGCAGCCTCAAGTTGCATAGGCTCGGGATCGTCAGTCCAGGGACTGGTGTGCATCAGGGTTGGCAACGTCGCTGGGTGGCAGCTGAAAGGGACGGACGCTACTGCGCACTTGGCGGCGGCTTTGCAGGCAGCCATCGATGCGGAGACACAGCATGATTAGGCCTTGCAGCATGGCTGGTCGGTCTACTCGTGCCAGCTCATCAAGGACTTCGTCAGCCAGCCCCTCCGTATACTGGTCCATGAGGGCAGCCTCATTCCAGGCCAGGTCTTGGGCCAGAAGCTTGAACTCAGTGGAGTACTGGGAAACCGAATCTCTACCCTGCTTCAGGGTCTGGATCTTCCGACTGGCTGTGGCTGCTTGCTGGGGGTTAGCAAAAGCTACCGCCATATGATCCAGGAAGCCCTGGTAGTCATTCAGGGGTGATGGTGCTATAAGCAAGGGGTAGCCCATTTAGCTGCCTGCCCCTTTAAGAGGCTGACAATGAAGCATACTTTGGTCTTGTCATTGGGGAAGTCTCTGGCACGTAATACAATATACAGTTTGCACTGTGCCAGGAATGCAGGAAACTCCTCCACCTTCCCAGCAAACTTCTCTTGGGGAAGCACCGGGCATTTGGGTGGGGCAGCAACAGCAGCTTGCAGCTGCTGCTGCTGTTGCAGATGAGCCACCACTTGGGTGATGTGCTGCACCTGCGTAAGCAAGGCTGCTAGCTGCCCAGAGTCTTTGCTTGCCTTCTCATCCATCTTGTGGAGTGAGTGTGTTGGTTGAAGCAATCTGTCATGTTCTCAGGGTGCAGGCAGGCAGGAGTCCAAAGCCAGTCCAAGGTCAAAATCCAGGAAGTCAAGCAGGAGCCAGGTCACCAATGCAGAATCACAAACTGGAATCAGAAGTCAATGTCCAAAAGCCAAAAAGTCAGGGTGACAAGGAAATCAAGCAGGTCAGGATCAGGAATCAGGAAGGAGCATGGATGCAAGCCAGAGAATAGACTTGTTGCTTCCACAAGGTTACCAGATCCTGGGTGGGAGCTATATGGGAGTCTCAGTAAAGCCTGCTCCCTGGGTGGCAGTGATTCTGCTAGAATTCAGGGCTGAGAGATCTGAAGCATCGGCATGCTTCATGTCTTCACTCTGAAAGTTCTTTCCGGAGCCTGCTTCAAACTCTTGATATGGGAGGAGGAGAGCTTGGAGGAGATTGATCGTCAACAGCTGACACTGGTGCCTGGAGAGTGATTGATGGGCCAGCTGCTGTTTGTTCAGCTGAGTAACTGGCTGGCAACTCTTCCAGGTCTGTTAACCCTTCCAGCTCCTCCTCATCAGGGCTCATGAAACCCTCAATAAGAGGTTCTTTAGGTCCTCCTCACTTTCTGCCATTAGAGTGGTATCATCTGCATATATGAGGTTGTTGATGTTTTCCCCAGCAATCTTAATTCCTGCTTCTGCTTCAGCCTGGCCAGCATTCCGCATGATGTACTCTGCATATAAATTAAATAAGCAGGGTGACAATATACATCCTTGTCGAAACCCTTTTCCTATTCTAAACCAATCAGTTGTTCCATATCCCATTCTGACCGTTGCTTCTTCACCCTTATATAGGTTTCTCAAGAGACATGTGAGGTGGTCTGGTACTCCCATCTCTTTATGTAATGTAATGTAATGTGAAATTTTATTTATATCCCGCCCTCCCCCGCCGAAGCAGGCTCAGGGCGGCTTACAACATTCAAAATGAACAATACAATAATAAAACATTAAAATCACATTAAAACCAATCAGTAATTAAAACATTCCTAAACTAACAGTGGCGGTAAGTATTATTAATCTAGCCATAAACATTAGTACAATCATTAGTAAACGCCTGTCTGAAGAGGGCGGTCTTGCAGGCCCTGCGGAACTGGTCTAAGTTCCGCAGGGCCCGCACCTCCTCTGGTATAAGGACTTCCATAGTCAATGAAACAGAAATAGACATTTTTCTGATACTTCCATGCTTTCTCCATAATCCATCGAATGTTGGCAATTTGATCTCTAGTTCCTCTACCTCTCCGAAACCCAGCTTGAACTACTGGTAGTTCCTGATCTACGTACTGCTGAAGCCTAGCTTGTAGGATCTTTAACATGACCTTGCTGGTATGTGAAATGAGTGCAATGGCGCAATAGTTTGAACATTCCTTGGCATTACCCTTCTTTGGGATTGGAATATAAACTGACCTTTCCAATCCTGTGGCCACAGTTGCGTTTTCCAAATTTGTTGACATAATGTGTTCATCACTTTAACATCATCATCTTTTAGGACTTTGAATAGCTCAACTGGGATACTGTCATCTCTGCTGGCTTTGTTGTTAGTAATGCTTTCTAAGGCCCATTTGACTTCACACTCCACGATGTCTGGCTCAAGGTCAGCGATTTCACTGTCATGGTTGTCAAAGACATTGAGATCCTTCTTGTATAATTTTTCTGTGTATTCTTGCCACCTCTTTCTGATCTCTTCTGCTTCTGTTAGGTCTCTACCGTTTTTGTCCTTTATCATGGCCATCTTTGCAAGAAATTGATTTCTCCAATTTTCTTGAAGAAATCTCTTGTCCTTCCCATTCTATTATTTTCTTCTATTGCTTTGCATTGTTCTTTCAGGAAGGCCTCCTTATCTCTCCTTGTTGTTCTCTGAAAATCTGCGTTCAGTTGGGTGAATTTTTTCTTTTCACCTTTTTTCTTTTCACCTTTCCTCATCAGACAGCCACTTTGCTTTCTTGCATTTCTTTTTCTTTGGGATGGTGCTGATTGCTGCCTTCTGTACAATGTCACGAACCTCCATCCGTAGTTCTTCAGGCACTCTGTCTATCAACTCTAGTTCCATAAACCTATTCTTCACCTCCACTGTATATTCATAAGGGATGTGATCAAGGTCAAACCTGAATGGCCTGATGGCTTCCCCAGTTTTCTTCAGTTTAAGCCTGAATTTTGCAATGAGTAGCTCATGATCTGAGCCGCAGTCTGCTCCTGGTCTTGTTTTTGCTGACTGTAAAGCGCTTCTCCATCTTTGACTGCAGAGTATATAATCAATCTGATTTCTGTGTTGCCCATCAGGTGATGTCCATGTGTAGAGTTGCCTTTTAGGTTGTTGGAAGAGGGTGTTCTCTATGACTAGTTTGTTCTCTTGACAAAACTCTACTAGCCTTTGCCTGGCTTCATTTTGTTCTCCAAGGCCAAACTTGTCAGTTGTTCCAGTTACCTTTTGACTTCCTACTTTGGCATTCCAGTCCCAAATGATGAGGACATTTTTTGTGTGTGTTAATTCTAGAAGGTGTTGTAGATCTTCATAGAACTGGTCCACTTCAGCCTCTTGTACATCAGTGGTTGGGGCATAGACTTGGATTACTGTGATATTGAATGGTTTGCCTTGGATACGGACCGATATCATTCTGTCATTTTTGAGATTGTATCCCATTACTGCCTTTCTCACTCTCTTGTTAACTATAAAGGCCACACCATTTATTCTACGGGACTTTTGCCCACAATAATAGATGTAGTGATCCTCCAAGTTAAATTCACCCATTCCCATCCATTTTAGTTCGCTGATTCCCAAGATGTCGATGTTCAGTCTTGCCATCTCTGATTTGACTACATCCAGCTTACCTTGATTCATAGATCTCACATTCCACGTTCCAATGCAGTATTGTTCTTTGCAACATCGGACTGTTCTTTCACCATCAGACACATCCACAACTGAGCGTCCTTTCGGCTTTGGCCTAGCCACTTCACTCTTTCTGTGGTTTCTTGGACTTACCCTCCACTCTTCCCCAGTGGCATATTGGGCACCTTCTGACCTGCGGGGCTCATCCTTCAGTGCCATATCTTTTAGCCTTTTGTTACTGTCCGTGGGGTTTTCTTGGCAAGGATACTGGAGTGGTTTGCCATTTCCTTCTCCAGTGGATCACATTTTGTCTGGGTTCTCAGCTGTGGCCTGTCCATCTTGGGTGGCCCTACATGGCATAGCCCATAGCCTCATTGAACCGTGCAAGCCCTCTCACCACATCAAGACAGCAATCCATGAGAGGGTCTTCAAAAATAGGAAGATGCTATACGGTTATGAGGAAGTGTTTAGGTAAGAAGCAACTATGTTTTCTTTTTTGCATGAACTCTGTAATTTTCACCTTTCTGTAGATTTGTCCCCAGTATCTGTTTTGTGTGTGCCAAACAATAAAATAGTAAAACTTGATACTTTGGGAGCAACTTTCTGGATCAGCTTCTTGGTGAGGTGGTTGTTCTGTAAGCTCACCCTATCATATGAACAGGAGGAAGGGAGATGGGGCCCTGGTGTTTTCTTACATCCACACACACACCAGACATGGGTTGCCAGCTCTGGGTTGGGAACTACCTGGAGATTTTGTGGATGGAGCCTGGGGATGGTGTAGTTTGGGGAGGGGAGGAGGGGGACCTCAGCAGAGTATAATGCCATGTAGCCCACCCTCCAAAGCATCCATTTTCCCAAGGGAATAGATCTTGGTTTTGATATCAATTGTAATAGAGGGACATCTCCAAGTGCACCTGGAGGTTGGCAACTCCAGTATTGGGTGGCTCAGAGCAGGCTGCTTTTTAGGACCTTTTATGTTTTACCTCAGGGACTATCAGAAGAAAAACCACCAAAGCATGTAAGAGAAACATGGATCTCTATAGCTTTATTTCAGTGTCTGTTGCATATAGTATAATCCTTCACTAGACTGTTCTCCAGTCCTGTAACTTCTGTGTTACTGTCTGTCTTATACAGTGTTTTTGGTGCAATGTTTTCTAATTTTATTTGCAATTACTGTGGAGTACCCATTTCTTCTTATGTTGCTGTAAGAGCCAGTTTGGTGTAGAGAGCCAGTTTGGTGTAGTGGTTAAGTGAGTGGACTCTTATCTGGGAGAACCGGGTTTGATTCCCCACTCCTCCACTTGCACCTGCTGGAATGGCCTTGGGTCAGCCATAGCTCTGGCAGAGGTTGTCCTTGAAAGGGCAGCTGCTGTGAGAGCCCTCTCCAGCCCCACCCACCTCACAGGGTGTCTGTTGTGGGGAAGGAAGGTAAAGGAGATTGTGAGCCGCTCTGGGACTCTTTGGAGTGGAAAGCGGGATATAAATCCAATATCTTCTTATCTTCATCTTCTAAATTGAAAGGGCAACTTCTGGGAGAGCTCTCTCAGCTGCACCTGCTCCACAGGGTGTCTGTTGTGGGGGAGAAAGGTAAAGGAGATTGTGTAGGCCACTTTGAGACTGATTCAGAGTGAAGGGCGGGGTATAAATCCAATATAATCTTCTTCTTCTAATATGTGAGTTGTCATCCATCTTGAATATCAGTGAGAGAGGCAGACTGTAAGCAAGCCAATAACCAGAGAAGACTGAGGATCCCTTAGAGCAGATCATATGGAAAGAACCATATACATTTACATCTGTATGCATGTAGGCTCTCTACATACCCTTATGTGCCGACAAATATGCCTGCACAGGGGACAGAGCTTGCCACCCTGATCCTGCCCTCCACCCTGCCCTCTCCCGGGGCTGGATAGCCAACCTCCAGGTGGAGCCTGGAGACCTCCCACTTTTACAACTGATCTCCAGCTACAGAGATCAGAAAATGGCTGCTTTGAAAGGAGGACTCTATGGCATTGTACCCTGCTGAGTCCCTCCCCTGCCCAAACCCTGCCCTCTCCAGAATCCACCCCCAAAGTTTCCAGGTATTTTCCATTCCAGAGCTGGCAATCCTACATATTGCAATGCTAACATTTGTAAAGTTTATGAGACCTTAGACAGCATTACCAAAACATATGGTAATTTAGTTGTGGGGGGGAGGTATTTTTTGTATTTAGAGGCCCCAAGCTGTAGCTTATTTAGCTTGTGCATAAATCTAGCTCTGCTGTCCCCTTCCCTCTACTTACATTCATTCTATTTCATCTCTACCAAACGGTTTCCAACTTTCTTAGAAGCCGCCACCACAGCATTAGAAATCCAGGCATTGTCAGTCTGAAAAACACAGCTGTAAAAAGAGCTGAAAGGAATACCTCCTTGCTTCACCTACTCTACTCCTTTCCTCCACTGAAACTGAAGCTCTGCCCCGTTTTTACAGCTTGCACACCTCATTCTTTGACAGTTTGGCACATTTTGGTGGTGTCTTTGTCCTCAGCTGTCATCAGCCACAACACCTGTCAGTCTGTTGTGCCTGGTAAGCAGAGACACACCCGTAAGGAGGACACGGAAGCAACACTCTCTCCTCAGAGCTCTGTTGCCCTCCCTCAGAAGCTGTGTTGAAATCTGACACAATTATAGACTCATCCAGAAAGAGCAGCAGGAAACCTTCCTTTGACAACTCCCTGCTCTATCCATCTTTATGTGATATATGTCACCTTTTTCCTGTAGCAAATATGCGGCCGAGGCATAGAAATCATGAATGAGTCTAGTTGTGGGTGGTAGGATGGAGGGAGGGAGGAGACTGAAACAGGATATGTTGACTATGCCTCATCGTAGAAAATCTAGAAGGCACCAGATGAAAATAATGCATAGGAAGTTTAACACAGATACAAAAGGAAATATTTGATTGTGTAGTGCACAAACTGGCTGCTAGTGGCCAATATAATGGAATTAAAAAATGTATTAGCATATTTCATGGATAATAATAACTGGAATAGCATAAGGCAAAGTTTACGTACTGTTTGGGGTATTTTATTTTCCCTGTAACATAAGAACAAAAAGATCACAGATGCTGCAATTCCTTTTGTGACAGAAGTAGGAGTCAAGTTGCACCTTTAAGAACAACAAAGTTTTATTCAGAACATAAGCTTTCATGTGCTCTCTAAGCACACCATCAGACGTTCTGAATAAAACTTTGTTGGTCTTAAAGGTGCAACTTGACTCCTGCTTTGTTCAACTGCTTCAGACCAACACGACTGCCCACTTGGATCCTTTTGTGATACACTTTGAAGAAGATGTGTGGATCTCACGTCTGTTAATGATACCTCTGAAGTATATACTGCTTCGACCTGAAAGACAGCACGGTGGAGTATAAATGTGACAACAATGTCCACTACGCAGAGTATGTGAGGCTAACCTAAAATTAGCATGTGCTCCATTGCTATGTGCCATGCATGCACCACAACATATTCTGTGAGCAGTTAGAGTTGTGGTCTATGGCTGGAATCCATGTGTATAATTTGTGGATCCAGTTTGGTGTAGTGGTTAAGTGTGCGGACTTTTATCTGGGAGAACCGGGTTTGATTCCCCACTCCTCCACTTGCACCTGCTGGAATGACCTTGGGTCAGCCATAGCTCTGGCAGAAGTTGTCCTTGAAAGGGCAGCTGCTGTGAGAGCCCTCTCCAGCCCCACCCACCTCACAGGGTGTCTGTTGTGGGGGGGGGGGAAGGTAAAGGAGATTGTGAGCCGCTCTGAGACTCTTTGGAGTGGAGGGCAGGATATAAATCCAATATCTTCTTCTTCTTCTTCTAATC
Organism: Heteronotia binoei; assembly: GCF_032191835.1. Taxonomy (NCBI): domain Eukaryota; kingdom Metazoa; phylum Chordata; class Lepidosauria; order Squamata; family Gekkonidae; genus Heteronotia; species Heteronotia binoei. Next base: position 86,260,699 of record NC_083230.1, read on the forward strand.
AGTTAGCATCTGCTAAACATCAGCTTTGAACCCCTCTGTGACCTCCTCCCCTGAAATTTTCAGGGTTCCAAAAGCTGTTTTAGGTTGAGAAGGCATGGATTTCTTCCAGTGAAATCTCCGTGGTAGGCTGGGCAGAGGTTTTGCTTGCCTCGCCCCATCTGGACTGTCCTTTGTAAAACTCTCATGCTGAAGACATAATACATATGTGCTCAGATGAGCCATTTGGAGCTATTCAAAAGCCAGATGGAAGAAAAAGGGGGGAAAGCAAGAAAATACCAGTGGGGTTTTTTTATGGCTCAGCTGTCAAGCACACAAAGGCAGAACCTACAAAAACAGGCTCTTCCAGCTTCTCTTGGTTAGATTCTAGAGCAATGCTGCCTTACTTGCCTTTTGCAAAAATAAAATGTGTAATTTGTAGCAGCACCAGGTCTGTGCAGTCTGTTTGCACTTCCCCCCTTGTAACCAGTTACTTTTCTCCTACCTCATCTTGTCTTTGGGTTCCCAGTTCTATCTTCTGCTAGACTATGATTGAGTTTGAAGGATTTAAAGGAGCATTTTGGTGGTCCTTTCTGTGAGCACAGAAATATTGTGATGCCAGGATTCTTGACAGCATAGAGTTAAAATCAAAAGAAATTCTTTGAGCTGTGTCAGCTGCTTTTAAACTTATGACTATGTACCAGGCCGGGCCCCACCACAAAGGCAAGCACAGGGTGCCAAAGTTCTGTGGGTGCTGTTTAATTTCAGCTATGTTAATGTCTTGGATAGAAAGTCCCTGTACTAAGCAATTTGTTGGCATTCCAGAGAACACGATCAAGAATCTCCTGATCCCCACTGTCTAGGGAAGGAAAAATAAAAATGAGAAGATGTGAACTCAGGGCAATCCTTGATCAGTTCATGTGCTATTGTTATACTTTTCAACATATAATAAGACATAAAGAGGGAGGCCCCAGTTTTAATCCACAGAGGGCAACAAAAATAGGCTGATCCTGCTATGTTTATATAATAAAATGTAAATCCATTTCAAACGTATTTAACAATTTGGACTCCTAACTAAAAGAAACTTCAAAACCATAGGTCTCCATAAAAGCCAGGTATCTCCAGACACAAAATAGCATCTTCACAAAAGTATTCCCACAATCTGCTTAAAAGTCACAAGATTTTTAGTATGTACTATAAATGTGCTCACAGGGCTGTTTTTTTACACTATACTTTTAGCAGCCATGGAGTTTTTAAAAGATATGTAGCAAGTTCAAATGTCATCATTTTAGCAGATATACAAGGTGGGTCTTTGGTGTGGAGAGTGACATTAAATTACAGTAGCAGGTTTTAAAGTACCGGCACATAAAGGTGGAAAAGACCCAGTGAATCATCTCATCTGACTGTGTGTCTTCGGACAGGACATTCTATACCTAAAACAGCCTGGAAATATATCTGTCAACCTTTTATTTATTTTTTTAAACCTCTAAGGAACAAGATTTTAGTGCACCCCCTTGCTGAAAATGCTCTTAGAATGAGGGTTTTTCTTAATTTTTAACCCAGAAATATTTCTGATTCATTTATAGTTCAATGAACTAGGTCTAAAGTATTCACTTTCATGCAGTCCAGGCACAGAGCCATTGAGAGCAAGGATCTGGTACCCAGACAAGCATCATCTGCATTGACTCACATTGGTCATATTTAATCTTTGGTCCTCTCCACATTAATGTCCAGTAGTGCTGCTGAAGGGTTGCTTTTCCATTATCCAGAGGAAACAAGATTAGAATGATAGCTCCACACAGCACTTAATATAATGCTGTATTCCTTATGGTATGGATATGGTTCCTTTAGACCACAGTATGTTTGGTGTAATGACACAAGATACAGCCACCTTGCTAAAGATCAACAGGTCTGGTCGCGAGCTATATGGGAGGCCTCTCAGGGACTCAACCTGAAGTTTCATGATGGAAGAAAAGAAGAACAGAGGTATAAGCAGGGGTCGTTTTGTAGAAAAATAGGTGGTGGAGCTCATCCAGGGATTGTTATGCAGCTGCACCTACTATTTAATGGACAAGGAGATGGAACTCTCAGGAGGAGGTGGAACTTTCAGAAAGGTTCAGGAGCTGTGCTCCTGTGAGCTCCCACTGAATCCGAGGCCTGAGTATAATGATAGTCCTACAGTGCCTGCCTTCATAGACATAACAGTCAAATGCACTTTAAAAACCAACAAGTGTTCCAGGGTTCAAACTTTCAAGAGTTAAAGCTCCGTTCCTCAGCTATACCCTGGAAATCTTGTTGATCTTTAAGCTTCTATTGGATATGAATCTAGCTGTATTACAGCAGACCAATACAGCTACCTGCCTGAAACTATCATGGCTATAAGTATGCTTACTCAGAAGTATGTCCCATTTCCTTGTAGTTCAATGGACAACTCTAAAGAATGTTTTAGGAGTGTACCATTTGCAATGACTCACAATTCTTCTGAATCAATTAGTTAGTCTTTGCTGTGTTCATTCCTAATGTTAATTTCTAATGTGTTCACTCATAACTTCCATCTCCAGTGGAATTCCCCTTTGTCCATTGGTACTCTTGTCTTCCTTCTTTTAGTTCCAGTCGGGCTTAGGAAAAGAAAGGGTCCCAACACAAAGTGCTAACATTAACAGTTGCCCAACTGGAGCTGTCCTGATACTAAAGAAGGAAAGGAGGTTAGAGAGTAGCATCCTCCATCTTCCTCTCATTCACCTCTTTTCCCTGTGCCTCTACTATTGTAGTTCCTTCTAGACCAGAGGTGTCAAGCTCATTTGTTATGAGAGCTGAATCTGTCATAAATGAGACTTTGTCGGGCCAGGTCATGTCAGGCCAGGCCATGTGTGTACCTACTTAAGATTAGGTAACAGAGATATAAACTTTATAAAGGACACAGACAAATACAATTAAAGATTTTTTTAAAAAAAAAATTAAACCATACTTAAAACATTAGTGCTCATTGGCCTTAAAGGTGCTTTCTTTGTATTTCTGCAATGGGATCCAGGGAAGTGGGTGAAGGAAGCTCTGACTCTTTCCTTCCTTCTCCAGGGGACCAGGAGGGGGAGAAGCCTCAGCCGATAGAAGGAAGAGAGGCTTGGCTCAATAGCTCTGCTGTGTGATTGAGAGAGCCTGGCAAAGCAAGCTCTGCCTCCCCCTTCCTCCCTAAGGGAGGAGCCTCAGCCAATGGAGAAAATAGAGATTCTGTTCTGTAGCTCCTGTGCAATTGAGCAAGCCTGGCAAAACAACTTGTGATGCAGAAGGAAGCAAGAGAGAAGGAGATGGAAGCAGATGACAGTCAGTTTCTCACGGGCCTGATAGGAGCCCTCTGGGGGCCTGATTTGGCCCCCAGGCCACATGTTTGACACCCTTGTAATCTAGACAGTGGGAGAAAGAGATTAAGTTTGAATTTCCCCTCAAAGGGCTTGTCAAGATTGGGACAAATTATACCATCACACATAAAGAGAGCAGAATAGAGGGCACTTACAAAGCTTGCCATTCCCTGGATAGACCAGGATGGCCCGATCTTGTCAAATCTCAGAAGCAAAGCAGGGCCAACTTTTTGCTGTGCCAGCTATTGCCGTTCTTTGAGCTGCATGGCTTGGTCACTGTTCTGATCACATCTAGGTTAGATTCCTGCAATGTGCTCTACGTGGGGTTGCCTTGAATGGTATTTGGGAACTTCATTTGATTCAGAATGTGTCAGCAAGTTTACTGGCTGGTAAATCATAAAGGACATATCTTGGCAGTTCAGAAAGATCTATTCTGGCTGCCAATTTGTTTTGAGGCCCAAATGAAAGTAATGGTTATTAACTTTGCAGCCTCAGACCATCCGGGTTGCATGCTGCCATATAAGCCTGCACATCAATTAAGATGTCTGGAGGCCCGCTTTGGAGGTCCCCATTAAAAGGCTGGCCTCTTTTGTAATGAGCTCCCATGGATGCTCACCTGACACTGATGATGCTATCCTAAATGTATTTGTTTGTTTACTTCACCGGTAGCCTGCTTTTCTCCCCAAAAGCCCCCCCCCCCCCCGCAATAGCTTATTATCCCCATCAGCATTTTATCCTCACAACCCAACCCTTTGAGGTAGGTTAAGCTGAATCTGTGTGGCTGGTCCAAGATCATTCAGCAAGTTGCCATGGCAGAGTGAGGATTCGAACCCAGGTCTCCCAGATCTTAGTCCATTAACCCATGCTAGCTCACAGAAGCTGAGGGTCCAGAATTAGACTGGAAATTCTGGGAATTATAAGCTTGGCAAAAGGTGCTGAAAATACCTTTGTCAGAGACCTCTAGCCCCAATTACAGAACGAGAAATCACAGGTTCTCTGAGTTGAAGGAATGATAGTTAAGCCAATTTACAGCTTACAAATGTTACAATTTACACCTTGCAATCATTTCCAGAGGGTCTAGTTCTGCTTATGGTGGCACTGTAAGCCTGTCTAGCTTTCAGTGTGGAGTGACAATTTTTCTCTTTCCCCAAAAATTCAGTTGATTTTTTTTTCTTTCCTTGAAATGGCTGTTTGGATTTGTTAAAAATATATGATTTTGCTGCTACTACTAATTTTAGATGACTTAATTTTGAGAATATCATATTTTGCTTTTGCTGTTTTATTTTTATAGCAGCTTACATATTTTTGTTGCAGTACAGTGTTAACAAGAGTATAGTTTTATTTCTTACAAGGTGGAAAGCACTTCATAAACCCAAAAGTCCAGGGTTTTAATAAATATATTACTAGATTTTAACAAACTGAGTGAGGTCTACACATTGGAATGCAACAGGTTGGTGATGACATCATCTGGATTCTCTGGACTGAAGGAATGAATGAAGGGCAGTGGCAGGGAAAACTACTAAAGTGCCAACTTACACATTACCAAATCCTCAAGTGATGACATGAGGATTTTAAAACAGGCATTCTTAGAGAGTTTTGTGTGCATGCGCACACCTGCACACATATGCCATGCGCCCTTTTCTCCTCATGACTGGGGTGCGCAGTCAGAAGTGGCTGCAGTGCTCCCTTCCCCACTGTTTTCTCCTGCTTGAACTGACTCATAGAGCTGCCGCTAGCCCCTGTGCAAAACCTACAAGCAACCACAAGAGTAAAGTGATTTATTGTGCCATTGCCCAACAAAACTCGAGGGCTTTGTAAGGTGCAAATTGGCACAAATTGGTTTAACAATCATTCCCTCAACCCAGAGAACCTGGGATCTCTAGTTCTGTAATTGGGGCTAGAGGTCTCTGACAAAGGTATTCTCAACACTTTTTGCCAAGCTTATAATTCCCAGAATTCTTTGGAGGAAGCTGTAAGAGAGAGAAACCTGAACTGAAAACCAGAATTTTTGTTTTGCCTGAACAACTGTTCAGTTTTTTTACTCTGATACAGTGATACTGGCCCCAAATGTTGAACTATGAACACATAGATCCAATATTTGAGGGGACTTTATGCATTTTTATTATCCTTTTGTTTCAGTACTCTGCTGTCCTCAAAGAGCCAGTTTGGTGTAGTGGTTAGAAGTCAAAAAAAGAGAAGACCACATTATGGATGTCTGAACAAATTATCAAAAAACACTGTGTAATTAAACAATAAAGTCATCTCTGATTCCTTTAAATCCTCAAAAGTCAACTGTAAATAATTTATAATAATAATAACAATATTTAATAACTGTAAAAATTATTTACAATTGATTTTTGAGCATTTAAAGGAATCACTTGTAGTGGTTAAGAGCAGCAAACTCTAATCTGGAGAACCAGGTTTGGTTCTGCACTCCCCCACTCCAGCCAGCTGGGTGACCTTGGGTCAGTCACAGTTCTCTCAGAGCTGTGCTCTCAAGAGCAGTTCTCTCAGAGCTCTCTCAGCCCCACCTACCTCACAGGGTGTCTATTGTGGGGAGAGGAAGGGAAAGAGAATATAAACTGCTCTGCAATTCCAAGAGAGGGGCAGGGTATATATCCAATACATCCTCCACCTCCTCCTTCTTCTTCTACCATACTGTTACTACCACACAGATGCTTTGCTTCACCTAGGCTCTCTACCAAGAGTGGGTTTTTTTACAGAGCATCCATCTGTTGATGTCATCTTCTTGTCATCCGGTTTCTAGCTTTTGCCCTGCTTTAATAAATCTTTCCTGAGAGATCATCGCCCAAGTGGGTTTGCATGCTGTGTGGATGGCAAGGTGCACATTTTTAAGTCCTCTACCAAAATCAGCACTGTTTTGCTACCATCCTCTCCTCGCGGCTTCTAATCCCACCCTCCCTGCACTACTAGAGGACTTTTTGCTGGCTTTAAAAAAACACGTTAGTTGCTATATTGCTATAGCATTATAATGTTACAGCAATATAGCACCTATTGGTTTTTTTAAGAGCTGGCAAAAAGCCCTTCAGTAATGGAAGGGGGGAGGAAATGGCCACAAGGGAGAAGACCAAGGAATATATGGAGAATCTTCCCATGTGGATGCTGCATTGCCACAGCAACAGAGCCCTGAATGAGATAATGAGAGAGAATGGGAAGGATAAACAGCAGACTGCAGGAGAGTTTCTCATTCCTCAAATGCCCTAGAACAACCTAGTGGAAGTGGGCAGAAAGGACAGCGTTTCTGTATGCCGGAGTATGTTTCTCCCATTTTCTTAACTTCAGTCATTCTCAGTAGCTACTAAAGTAATTGCTAAAGCTGTTTTCTGACCTTTAGCCTAAAGGCCAGAATATGCATAACTGCAGTTGCACAAGCCATAAAAAAGTGCACCATTTCTGTACCTTTAGCATGTTGGAAGAGCAATTTTGGCTGGTGTGGCTTGTCATGCAGGGATGAGGATCTACACTTGTTAAAATTCTCTTTTCTGCACAACTACTGAAGATCCAGGGATTGTATTCCTTAGTGCATGTGAGCACACTTGCAGCATCAGCAGTGGTTTAGATATGCAGGATCCCTGATAATGCAGGTTATAGATTTCTATTGCACAAATCCTGACTTAGGTAGCTTCAACAAAGAGAATGTGATGGTTTGGAGATAAATAGGGTGTAGGTGAAAAAGGGAATTGATTTTTAAAGTTTCAGCTTTATAAGATTTTCCAGCATTCCTACAATCACCTTATCCATTTCATTTAATGTTATCTTCCTATGTTTCCGTTCGTTTTGCATAGACTGTTTTTAGCTGTTTACTATTTTGAGATGCTATATCTCAATTTTAATGTTCATTTCCTTATTCAATCTGCTAATAGCATTGTTTTAATTTATATTTAACATTTTCCCACATGTTCCAAAACTGAATTTCGTGGTTTGAGTGGGTCAAGACAATTGCCAAACTTTTATTGACCAAAACTGGAATTAAATTCAGACAACTTCAGTCATATTCAGCTCCAAATTGAATCAAAAGTGTAGGAACAGATCACCAGAGCTGTATACCACCTGTATACCGGTAAGGGCATCATAACTCTAGTCCAGTATTTCCCTATACTTCCATGTGGTTCCTCTGTGTTATTAAATTTTGGTCACCTGGAAAACAAAGAAACAGGGCTGTGTCAATGGGGCCCAGATTTCTCAACCTGGAGCTAGCAACCCTATGGACCTCATCCACTGCCAGTGGCTGGGGTGGGGGGGCAGACCTGGCAATTCTAAGAGGTGTTGATTGAGCATGTACAGGCTGCAGCAGTAGCTTCATAAGAGGCTTAGAAAGTAGGGATGTCATCCTCCAGGTGGGACCTAGAGATCCCCTGGAATTACAGTTCATCTTCGACTCCAGAAATCAGTTCCCCTGGAGAACATGGATGCTTTGGAGGGTGGACTCTATGTCTCTGTACCCCAGTCCCTGTCTTCCCCAGTCTCCATCCCCAAATCTCCAGGAGTTACCCCACCTGGATCTGGCAAGTCCCCCCCCCCCCCAGTGCTGGTGGCCAGGGGGACTTGGCATCCTTACTTATAAGCAGCCATTGAGGAAGGTGGCTGGTTTCACTCTCTAGGCTGTACAAGAGAGACCCAATGGAAAGGAACAGGAACCAGGTGCTGCAGACCCATCCACACCTCACCCCTCTCCACTTCTGAGTCTCTGCAAGCCCAAGCAGGACAGAAAAGGCTGTGATGGACAAGGCAGTGGCTGAGGGCAGAGGCATGGAGTTCCCTCGAGCCTACATCATATTTTTAAATCAGAATCTCTAAGTATCATATTAAAATCAGAAAGACATATACCTTTTCTAAGAGCAAAAGGAACATGTGAATGAGTATATACACCCCATGTTAATGTGGAGGGGCCTTTCAATTGGTCCCATGTTCAATCCCTACCACCTCCAGCTAAAAGGCCCATATAGGAGGTGATGTGAAAGACATCATCCTGAGACCCTAGGGAGTCACTGCCAGTCTGAGTAGACAATACTGACCTTGATAGACCAATGGACTGATTCAGTGTTAGGCAGCTTCACGTGTGCTCATTCCCTCCCTTACCTGAAGTTTACTTTCTTGCAGTTTGAACCTCGCCTGTTATCCAGAACCAGCCTGGATGAAAAGAAACATACTTGGGGGGAGAGAGTGCGTAGAATGAGCAACACTGCAGGCTGAGGAGAGTTCCTCATTCCTCAACGATGCGACATTTTCACAGGGTTGAAAGTAACTTCAATTTCACTCCAGTATTGTCTCCCTCTCAAGGGCCTCACAGCAGAAGATGGGAGGTATCACATCAACCACTTTCTTACTGTTAGGTTATTTTTCAGACACCCTCCCTTTCTGATTAGGGCAGATTTTAAGTTCACAGATGCACCACCGTCACATCTAGTTTGGTTTTTGTTTGGAAGTCCTACTAACGTGTGTGTTATTCTCTTCTGATTTAAAGTAGTAATCTGTTATGTTCCTATTCCTCCCCCTCCCATTCTAACCATTTATTTATATCCTTCAGGAAAACAGAATGACTTATGTGAGGCTCCCTGCAGTCTCCCTACCCAGATGCTGATCAGATCCACCGTTTAATTAAAAAAAACCAACTGTCTGAGCAAACAAGTATAGGTTGCATGGCTGTGAACATTTGCATGTTACCTGCACCTAACAGTACAATTTTAAACAGAGTTACACCTATCTAAAACATAGGCTTAGAAGGGTTTAACTCTCTGCTTAGGATTGCACTGCTAGTCACATCAAACTTTTATCAAAAGTATATCCTGCCGTTCAGTTTAAAAGGTTTTCTAAGTAGCATGCATAGGATCAGGCTGTTAGAGTCTTAAAAGGTCGTCCCCCCTGTGCAAGCACCAGTCATTTCCAACTCTGGGGTGATGTCGCATCATGACGTTTTCCCATCAGACTTTTTACAGAGTGGTTTGCCATTGCCTTCCCCAGTCATCTACACTTTCAAAATTAAATAATAAACCTTTGTTAATTTATTTCAGAAAACTGTGACTCACCCTGTTAGGCTGTTAGGAGTAAATGAAACATTCCATCGTTCGACAGTCAGTTTTGTGGCTGGCTTGTACACAAGAGGAGCACTGGTCATGTTTAGAGGAAGACTGCCTGTTTTATTTACCAGCCTGCAGCAACGTTACCCAATAACTAAGATTAGAATAGCATAGATAATGGAAAACCCTGCCAGAATTTTTAAGGAACAGGCTAACAGCTCTTCCCTTGGGGAAAGCAGAACTTAATAACTACCTTGTCAGGGCCTTCCTTATGATTTACTCAAGGGAGGAGATGAGGTAACAGTTCAAATTCTACAACTGCTACAGGCAAGAAACAATAGTATGAAGAGTGCTGGAAGAAAGTAGGGAACCTGAACCCCTGTTTTTGTTGGTCTGTTTGTTTAATTATTTGATTAAATTTTAAGACCACCCTTCTCTGTAAACAGGGCTCAGGGTGGTTTACAGCAGAAAGGAACACAAATAACTAGAAATTAAAATTCTACAGTTAAATACATAACGCATACTTCAAAATTCAATCCATTCCAAGATGGCTTGAAAATTTCAAGGAGGGAGGGGCTGGTGGGGAGAATGTAGGGTATGAGAGTGCCAGACTACATGTCGTACCGTTAGTGTCCTCAACCAAATGCTTGGTGGAACATCTCTGTCTTACATGTCCTGCAGAAAGGTAACAAATCTCACAGAACACAGATGTTCTCTGGCAGAAAGTTCCACCAGGTGGGGGGGAAGCCCTGGCCCTGGTTGAGGACAGCTGGGTCTCGCTTGAGCATGGGACCACCAGGAGGTTCTTACTTCCTGAGCGTAATTCTCTTCTGGGGGCATACTGAGAGAAGCAGACCCAAAGGTATGTGGGTCCCTGGCCACTAAGGGCCTTAAAGGTCAAAAACAGCACCCTGAATCTGATCCGGTGCTCCACCAAAGCCAGTGCAGCTCTCCCAGCACAGGTTGGATATGTGCCAAGGACCTGCAAAGGCCTGTATGTGCCATCCAGGGACCTGCAAAGGCCATCCAAGGACCTGTAAGGCCATCCAAGGACCTGCAAAGCCACATTCTGGATCAACTGAAGCCTCCAGGTCAGTCTCAAGGGTAGGCCCATGTAGACTGAGTTACAGTAGTCTATTCTGGAGGTGACCGTTGCATGGATTACCATGGTTAGATCAGAGTAAGATAGGTGCAGTTGGACAAATGCCAGCTTGGCAACCTTCATGACCTAGGCCTCTATTGATAAGGAGGCACCTAGAGTCACACCCAGACACCTGACAGTCGATGCTGATGTTAGGGGCACTCCATCAAGATTCAGGAGTTGGTAACGCAGCCATGGCTCCCCATACACCCAGCCACAGAACCTCTGTCTTACCAGAATTCAGTTTCAACCAACTCTGCTTTAACCACCCTACCTCCAAACACTTGGCCAAGTTCATGGGAATGATGTCTGGTCAGCTGCCCATCAACAGAAATAGCTGTGTATCATCAGCATACTGATGACAACCCAGTCCAAAATTCTGCACAGGGTAGACAAGGGGGCACATATAAATGTTAAATTACCAGTGAGTGCCTTAGGGAACACTGTCTCCCAGCACCACTCTCTGTCCCCAACCATGGAGGAATGAGGTAAACCATTGCAAGGCTTCCCCATGAACTCCAGGGTCAGTGAGGCAGTGGGTCAAGAGATCATGGTCAACTGTGTCGAATGCTGTTGAAAGATCAAGTAATATCAGTGCCAACTCACCTCAATCCAGTTGCCTGCAGAGATCCAGCTGCCTGTGGAGATAGTCTGTGAGGGCAACCTGTCCTGTCTCCATGGCCGGGATGGAAACAGGATTGAATTGGATCCAATACTAATGTGTCATCAAGAGCCAGTTTGGTGTAATGGATAAGTGCGCAGACTCTTATCTGGGAGAAGAAAGTTTGATTTCCGACTCCTCCACTTGCAACTGCTGGAATGGCTTTGAGTCAGCCATAGCTATTTCAGAGCTGTTCTTGAAAGGGCAGCTTCTGTGAGAACTCTCTCAGCCCCACCTACTTCACAGGGTGTCTGTTGTGGGGGGGGGGAGAGGTAAAGGAGATTGTAAGCCGCTCTGAGACTCTGAGATTGAGTGAAGGGTGAGGTATAAATCTAATATCTTCTTCTTCATCATCCGGGAAATTCTGGAACTGTTCTGCCACTGCTCTCTCAGTTACCTTATCCAGAAATGAAAGATTCAAGACCTGGCGGTAATTGATAAGATCCATAGGATCTAAAGTTAGGTGTTTTGTTTTTTTTTAAAGTGTGGGACCACCACCACCTCCTTCAGTTTTGTAGGTTGCACAATGAAATCCCACAGGCTTCCTTCCTTCCAACATTCTTCAGAACCCCAGCCCTGGTCTATAGCAGTTGAAGAATTTGGACTGTTATCTATTAGTGAAGGTTGGCTTTCTACATTCTATGTTTATTATTGCATCTTAATTGTGATCTTTTCTCATCCATTTACATTGCTGACCATATTACATTATTTGTAGAAAAAGCCCAGTAGGAGCTCATTTGCATATTAGGCCACACCACCTGGCCTGGGAGAATGTGGTTGCTGCATGGCGGGTCAGGCAAGCCAGAGCCCAGGCCACCCCAGGTGGAGCTCTGCTACTGTGGGCTCCAGCAGAAAAAAAAGTCCTGGTAATACCTAGTAATTCATTCTTCCTTTCTCTTTGTTTCTTTGGAGTTGCTTCCATAGTAGTCATTAAGTTTGGAACTGACATAACTCATTTACATTTTAGTAGATAAGCCACCAGCTATCATTGGCAGCCCATTGCATTCTAGTGTTTTCCCTGTTCTCCTTCAGTCATTTTTTTGACCTGATTTGTGTTGATTGAACAAAAATGAAATGTAGTTGCAGAGCCAGGCTAGCCAATCAAAGAACCATTCTCAAGGATTCCGACTCTTTACATTTCCTTTGTTTCTGCTTCCAGCTCCACTATTTCCTGTTCTCTCACAGTTGGTCAAAGCCTTTCTTAACCAAAAGTTAATTTCCATTTCTGGCGGGGGAGGGGGGTATGGGAGGAGAGATTTACTGCTTCTTACTTGATAGCCAAAGCTGCATTTGTTATTTTTATTTATTTATAGTAGTTTTGTAACTGCACTATTAGAATCATAAAATTACAACCAGCAGTGGCTTTGTCTGCAAAATGTAAAGCAGGACAAAACAAAAACTGGAAATAATTGATTCATGATTACCACAGCCATCAGAGAACAGGAAGAATTAATTAGACTACAAAACAGATGAAAAGGGGGAAATTACAGGGTGAAGCAGAACCTTTGCTGAATAGGACATGCACCAAAACAATATATAGCAGGATCTTGCCCTAGCGGAGGGGCATTGTATGTATTGTGAGGCATATATCCATACAGGGCTTTATTTGTAGAAAAGGCCTAGCAGGAATCTATTTGCATATTAGGCCACACCCTCTGATGCCAAGCCAGCCAGAACTTCGTTCCTGTGTGTTCCTGCTCAAAAAAAGCCCTACATCCATAGACTGGACACCATGTGGAACCCAGTTTCAATTTTCCTTACATATGATTGCAGGAAAGGACTGACTGAGCAGCACAAAAGTGTCTTGGTGTATGAAATCACCTCTTGCAGGATACATTTTGCTCCTGTTCAGCTGAGTAGTCCTGTGATGCATATCCTTCGGTTATCCCACCCATAGAATCCTGACAGTCCTTCTGAGGGCATGATCTTGAAGGTTTATAATGGCAACAGCTGTGCTGGAGTTAAGCAGATTTGCAGCTGATCACTGTCTGGGCGGGAGAACTCCCGAGAACCCATGTATGCTGCTTTGGACTTCACGGGGAGGAAGACACAAAATACAAATATAATAAATAAATAATACCACTTGTGAAGCTGAGCGACTGCTAGCAATGACTAGAAACAAGGCAGGCCAAAACCTCGGCTTGTCTCAGCTCTCACCACGCTTCTAGCTGGAATATATATGGTAAAGGGGTTGGGGAATCATTGCAAAACAATTGCATAAGTATGGAGAAATTCTAGTAGGGTTGCCAGCTCTGAGTTGTGAAATACATGAAGATTTGTGGGATGGACCCTGAGGACAGTGGGGTTTGGGGAAGGAAGGGACCTCAGAGAGGTACAGTGCCATAGAGTTCAACCTCCAAAGAAGCCATTTTCTCCAAGGGGATGGATCTTGGTCACCAAGAGATCAATTGTAATAGTGAGAGATTTCCAGGTACTACCTGGAGGTCGGCAACCCTTTTAGCAACCCTAATTCTACTCAGAAGTAATTCCTACCATATCCAATAGGACTTATTCCTGAGAAAGTGCTCTTAAGATTGCAGACGTAATTTATTAAATATGAGTACAGTAAAATGTTCACGTTAAACAACTTAAAAGGATGGCCTAGTGTTTGCCAGATATCCTAGTGCCTTTGCAGGCATTGGCTGGAACAGCAGCAAGCAGGAACAAGCTGGCAATTGGGTACAGCACTGTTTGCACACTTTGCCTTATATTACCCCAAATAAAAAGGCTAGGAACTTAGTCTTTTTTTAAAATGAGTGCTGAAAAACTCAGGCAGAGGGCCAGGCCCATATGGGATTCTCTCTCTTGCTCTTCCAAAACCCTGGTTGAATCATCTGGAGACTATCTTCCCAGGACATTATCCCCCCCCCCCTCTCTAACTTGGCATTTGTGTTCCCAGACATAGTTTCAATACAATACAGTTATAAATGAAACCTTCCTGCTTAGCCTCATGACCCAGGGGTCTGTTTTCAGAGGGTTACATAACAACTTATCTTCTAGACAGGTGTCTGTCTCCCTTTTAGTTCCTGACAGGATTGGAACAAGCCTAAACCAATCTTATTTCAGCTGGGACATCTGCTCAGTTGCTGCACTCTTTCTTTGTCAACATTGAAGCTCCGGCCTCCTCATGAGGGAAGTGAGTAGAGAGCATACTTTGCATGCTGAAGTTTCCAGGCTCAGCCTATCATCAGTTTTAAAGGGTTTGAGGTAGAAGGGAAAGATGACTGTCAGAGATCTCTAGGCCCCACCTGGAGGCTGGCAACCCTAGAGCTGTGGGCCCATAGAGATACTGGGGGAATACAGATATAAGTCCACAGACACAAGCACTTTTCTGTCTTAAATGCTACAATTTATTTACATGCATATGTGGAAAGGAACACAAAAATCAAGGCACCCAGCTGCTCCTGGAACCTAATCTGAACCTGATCACTGATGCTTGAATGTTGCTGAAAGGTGACAGTAGTTTTCTTGCCCTCCTGTGCATTTGGCTCAGCATGGGACTTGGCACTCTTGTCTGTCACATTCTTACCCCATCTTTGCTCTAAGGAGCTCTGGCCAGAATACATTGCGCTCCCCTCTATTTTATCCTCACAATAACCCTGAAAGAGGTTCTGATTGAGAGAGTCTGACCACCCCAAGGTCACCCAATGAGCTTCATGGTCAGATGAAGATTTAGAACAGGGTCTCTTCAGCCTAAGTCCAAGGCTATTACTTCTTACTCTCTCAATTTCTAATAGCAATCAGCAGCCATGTCTCAAAGCAAATACATTTCAAACAGATGGCTGTTTATAACTTCTCACAGCAAAACCAAAAAAGAGTAAGTTCACTTTTACACATGCTAAATAATGCAGTTTCAATCCACTTCAGTGCCTGCTACAAATGGATTTTGCCATTTCACAAAGTAAAACCCAGTTGCAAACTGGATTGAAAGTGTGTTTAGTGTGTGTGAACAGGGCGGCGTGTCCATTAGGCAGCATGAGATAGCTGCCTAGAGTGTGGCCCTGGGGGGAGGGGCTGGTTTTGGCCCTACTGCCCACCCTCACCTCAGCAAGGGAAATAGCGAACTTGACAGTGGTTGCCATGGGACTTCCAGGCTCAGCACACACACGTGCCACTCACTCATCATCACGCCGTCCTTCACGTCTGTGCTTGCAAGCACAGACGCGAGGGATGGAGTGTCAGCATGCATGTGCACTAAACCCAGAAGTCCCGTGGCACCGCCTCCGAGCTCACCCTCACTGAGGAGGTGAGGGGTGGCAGGGGCACCTGGCCTGAGGCACTGGCACTGCATCTGAAAGTGCCCTAACAGATTCATTGTGGTATAGCTTTCCACTGTCAGTGAAGTAGAGGGTACAATTTACAATCTCAAGTCCTGGAACCTCTCAATTAAAAAGAAAAGAAGTAGGGAGTTAGTTTATTCAATTTATATCCAGCCCTCCCCGCCAAAGCAGGCTCAGTTCATAATAATAAAAACAACATCAATATAAAAACATTAGGCTAAAAAGTAACCATCAGGTGCTATTACAATACAATCGTAAGCACGTAGGTGACATTCAACAGTCTTAATCAGCACTATTCACATCTACTGGCCTCGGCGATTACATAGCAGGTTTGATGGTGCAGTCACTTCATCTAGTTCCACAGTTAACCAGCAAACGCAAGATGAAATAGCGTGGTCTTGCAGGCCTTGCAGAACTGGGCAAGGTCCCACAAGGCTCTGACGTCTTCTGGAAGTTGATTTTACCAATAAGGGGCAGCAACAGAGAAGGCTCTTTCACAAATTGTTTTTAAGTCTTGTCTCCCTTGGCCCGGGGATTGATAACAGATTTTGAGCTCCTGATTGAAGTACCCTCCGGGGAACATGTGGGGAAAGGCAGTCCCTAATGTAGTCAGGTCCCAGGCCATATAGGGCTTTAAAGGTAATGAAGGGAAGAACTGGACCACACCAACAAATACAGGAGATCTCTTTTCAATGTGGTGCTTAGGATTCTGTGGCTGCAGTTACACTGCAGGCTTCATGCAATCTGGCCATGCCTCTATTTGCAGTGGTTTAAATAGTCACAGGAAAGGATGACTAGACAGCACACCCCAAAGTGGCTCCTCCGTGTGCCAGTCCCGTGCTGAAGCATCCACATTACTGGCACCACAGAGTGTGGTGGGGAAAATAGCCATGCATGCACATACAGTATGTTTACATCCCTGCCAAGCAAAAACAAAAACAAAAAAACCTACAACAGAAATGGAAGTGACCATTCACAACTCCCATCCAGCATCCATTCGCGACAGGGGGGTACAGACATCAGAAAAAGTGACATGGAAGTGCTGGCATATGTTAATACTAGACTTTCCCTGTTCTACTTCCAGGAAGGGCCAAGCCTAGGTGCCGACAACTGGGGCATGGAAGGTAAATGTTATTCTCTGACTGTGCTCTTTAAATCCACAAAAGTACCACAACGATATTGGCACAAACTGCACACAGCCTCTATCTCCAGCCTTTGAAGCTGGTTCCTAAATATTGCAAAAATGTCTCTACTCTAATATCTATATTTGTAAGAATTTGTCTCTTCCATTGCACCTCGACCAATATAAAGGTCTCATTTTCCAGATATTAGTATATGAAGCAAGGTGGCCATGTATACTTTTAGGAAAAGTTTCTCTTTAGTTAGGGACCCAGCCTCTGTTGTTAAACTATCCTTGAATTTGGGCATTCGCCCAAGACCTAGAATGTTTGAATTCAGTTCCCTGCTATGCCACAAAATTTCTTTTTATGTATTTGCTTCATTTATACCCTGACTTTCTCCCTGATGGAGACTACAACTGTTCTAGCTCCACGCTATCAACAGGCAAATCAATAGGCAAAGCCAAGCTTGAAAACATGCTGCTGGGGGAAGGTGAGGTATGACTTTTGAGAACTTTGCAGTTCCTTAGCCCCCCGAAATACACCGAAAATGCTGCTTACCAGCCGGGCCTAACACTGACACGGAGGTTGGTGTAACCGCGGGCTGGAGTGTGGGACGACTTGAACTGTGGGCAGAGTGCTGGGAGGCCGGAAAACACCAGCGGCATCCGGACTGCCGGGCGGAGTGCCAGGACGCCGGGAGACATCAGCGGCGGCCGGTCTGCCAAAGGAAGCGGCCGGGAGCTGCTGATCCACGGCAGAGGCAGAGTGCAGTATGGTGGCTTAGATATTGTCTGGTTGGGTGGTGGCTTCCCTCCTCTCTTTCGGAGTTTCATCCCCCGTGGGTACCCTTCCTCGTCTGTTGCTGGCAGCCGTTGGAGTGCAGCCTACCAGCCTAGCCGACAACCGGGGGCCTCGCGAGACTTTTGGGAAGTCCCACACTCCAGCCCGTGGTCGCACCAACCTCCGCGTCAGTGTCAGGCCCAGCTGGTAAGCAGCATTTTTGGTGTATTTCGGGGGGGGGGGGGCTAAGGAACTGCAAAGTTCTCAAAAGTCCAAGGAAGGAGACATGATAGCGCTCGACCCCCTTCCAGTCTGCATCCCATCCCGACAGTGGCAGGTAGAGGGGTCAGGTTGAATTACTTGCCTCCATCAATGGTGTTATGTAATGCCAGGTCCATAAATAATAAGACCTCAATCTTTCTGGAGTTCTTGCTTGAGCAGGACATGGACCTGGCTTGTGTGACTGAGACCTGGGTGCGAGATGGGGTGTCTGTAACTCTCTCCCAGCTGTGGGGTCGGGTGGCATGTGGAGGCCTGGTGTGCTCGATTGTGGGGGCTGTTGGACTACTAATACGACCCCAAGATGGCTGCGGAATCCACAGGCATCTGCGAGTCGCCTGTTACCAGCTGGGTGCCTGAAGGAGTCAACTGCGTGGCTGGGGGGACGTGGGGGAGGCTTCCACCCATCCCCCCCGGGTCTCCTAAGCTGTGCAGGGGGGCCGCCTGGGGTTCAGACAGCACTACCGCACTTTAAGAACAACTGCATTTTAAGAACACCTTGCACTTTAAGAACACCTTGCACTTTAAGAACACCTTGCATCTTAAGCACAGTAGCGTTTTTATCCCGCATCATTTTAACCAGTTCTTAACGGCCAATACAGAAGGGGAATTTGAATTGCTGACTGCTAAATTGATTTGTTAAGTAATTGTCCTATTGGTTAATTAATTTTGGACTATTGGTTAATTGATTGGCTATCCGATAAATTTTATATTTCCGGCAAATTAATTGGGGGAGGGTAACTGGTTGGGGGGGCCTTTGCAATTAAGGAGCCATCAGAATCAATTAAATTATTTTTAGCTAATTAATTAAAGGGGAGATTGTGGGGTTGGGGTTTTAGATTAAATTAACTATTAGATTAAATTATTAGCAGGTTAGTTTAAATTAGGAAACTGACTGATTGGCGAGAGAGGAGAGGGTTGGGGAGCTAGCTTGTTGTTTAACATCCGAAGTAGGGTGATGAGCTGGGCCTATTCACAGCTGGTCTGAGGCTGTGGTGGAGACCAGCAGGGGATGACCAGCCTGGGGATTCCAGTACTCCTGGGGAGGGGAAGGTATGAAGGTGGGAACAGACAGAATTATAAGGGAGGAGACCAAGACATGATAGCGCTCGGCCCCCTTCCAGTCTGCATCCCATCCCGACAGTGGCAGGTAGAGGGGTCAGGTTGAATTACTCGCCTCCATCATTGATGTTACGTAGTGCCAGGTCCATAAATAATAAGACCTCAATCCTTCTGGAGTTCTTGCTTGAGCAGGACATGGACCTGGCTTGTGTGACTGAGACCTGGGTGCGAGATGGGGAGCCTGTAGCTCTCTCCCAGACAGCTCCCCCAGGATACTCAGTCTTTCACCAATCACAGACTAGCGGTGGGGGGGGGGGTGGCTCTATTCATATGAGAGGCTTACTCCTTCTGGGCTCTCCCGGCCCCAGAGATTAATGGCATTGAATGTGGGACGTTGGGGAGGGGTTGGCAATCTGGCTAGTGTACTGTCCGCCTAACGCACCAGCCAGTGCCTTATCGTCCCTGATGGAGGCCGTAACAGGCTGGGCATTGGAGTACCCAAGGCTTTTGATCCTGGGTGACTTCAATGTCCATGCCGATGACATGACCTCCAGTCAGGCGATGGACCTAGTGTTGCGACTCTCCCAACTGTTACAACGCCCACTCACCAGGCGGGGCACATGCTAGATTTCATCTTTGCAGCGGGAGTTTTAGTGGATGGTATTACTGCTGAAGCAGTGCCATGGTTGGACCACTATGCCCTCAAGGCTCGTGTGGTTGTCCCACCCCAAGCCCATTTAGGCGGTGAGCACATTTTAACTCACCCGCGGAGCCAGATGGACCCAGAATTGTTCCAAATGGCTCTACAGGATTCCTGGCCCCCTGGCGATTCCCTAGATGACATGGTTGAGTCCTGGCATGACAGACTCTCTAGAGCCATCGATGAGATCGCACCTCGGCGTCCTCTGCACCCTCACTCTAAGCTAGCACCGTGGTACAACCTGGAGTTGCAGCAGATGAAACAAGGATTCAGACAGCTAGAGAGGCCATGGCAGCATACTCAAGACAGCTAGAACATCTTATAGAGAGTTTACGAGGTCCTATGAGATGGCAGTCAAAACCACAAAGAAAACTTACTTTGTGGCCAAGATTGCGTCTACAATTTCGTGCCCGGCACAATAACACAATTCGGACCCTTACAAAACTACCACAAGGCAGGCCAAATTTAGGGAATTGGAGATCAGCTGTGAGGCTTTTGTGAACTTTTTTGCAGATAAGATCTCGTCGCTCCGCCACAACCTCCCCACCACATTGGAGACAGTAGGTGAACTCGAGGCCCCGTGCCTGTCTTCTGCTTCTGTTCTGGACCACTTCAATACACTCAGCCTAGAGGAAGTTGACAGGATCCTCTCTTCTGTACGCCCAACAACTTGTGATCTGGACCCTTGCCCCTCCTGGCTAATTAAAGCTTGCCTAAGGGAGCTCAGATATCCTATATGGGATATCGCAAATAGATCCCTTGTGGAAGGGCATTTTTCAACACCTCTTAAAGAGGCTGTGGTCTGCCTTCTCCTGAAAAAACCAACATTAGACCTGGCTAAATTGGCATATTACTGGCCGGTCTCGAATTTACCCTTTTTGGGTAAAATTATTGAGAGGGCAGTAGCGCTACAGTTACAGAGCTTTCTGGATGACGCTTCTGTCCTAGACCCTCACCAGTCCGGCTTCTGCCCAGGTCACGGAATGGAGACAGTGCTGGTCACCCCAGTGGATGTCCTCCAGTGGCATCTGGATCGAGGTGGCTCGGCGGTACTGATGTTGTTGGACCTATCGGCAACGTTCGATACGGTCGACCATCGGTTGCTAACCTGCCATCTTGCTGATGCAGGGATTCAGGGGTTGGCCTTGCAATGGCTTTCCTCCTTCTTTGATGGTCGGGGACAAAGGGTGGTGATTGGGGGTGAACTGTCCTGGAGGCACGCGCTTGACTGCAGGGTGCCTCAGGGGGCAGTGCTCTCCCCGATGTTGTTCAACATCTACATGCGCCCCCTTGCCCAGATTGCCCGGAGGTATGGGTTGGGTTGTCACCAGTACGGGTTGGGTTGTCACCCAGTTCTATCTACTGATGGACGGCTGGCCTGACTGTGTCCCAGAAAATTTGGACCTGGCGCTACAAGCCGTGGCTGGATGGCTTAGGCTGAGTAGATTGAAGCTCAATCCAGCGAAGACAGAGGACCTTTGCTTGAGTCGTGGCAGTCTGGGAAGGGAAATTCCCCTACCTGTGTTTGATGGTGCGCCACTGGCAATGGCGCACAAGGTCAAGAGCTTGGGGGTGCTACTGGAGCCTGCCTTGACAATGGAAGCCCAGATAGCAGCCACTGCTAAATCTGTGTTTTTCCATCTTAGGCAGGCAAGGCAGTTGGTCCTCTTCCTGGAGCACGGCAACCTGGCAACAGTGATCCATGCAACGGTCACCTCAAGGCTGGACTTCTGTAATGCCCTCTACATGGGGCTGCCCTTGTGCCAAACCCAGAAGTTGCAGCTAGTGCAGAATGCGGCATCCCGGCTGTTATTGGGGCTCCCCAGGTGGGAGCACATTCAGCTGGGACTGTGGGAACTGCACTGGCTGCCAATAGTATACCAGATTCGTTACAAGGTGCTGGTTATTACCTTTAAAGCCCTATATGGCCTAGGACCTGCCTACCTTAGGGACCGTCTCTCCCCACATGTTCCCCAGAGAGTACTTAGACTGGAATCACAAAATCTATTAGTAATCCCCGGGCCAAAGGAGGCCCAATTGAAATCAACCAGAGACAGGGCCTTCTCAATTGTAGCTCCCTGCTGGTGGAACCAACTGCCAGATGAAGTGAGGGCCTTGTGGAACCTTGTGCAGTTCCTCAGGGCCTGCAAGACTGTCCTCTTCCGGCTGGCATTCAATTGACTCGGCATCAGTATTTAAGAGAAGTGGAAGAAGGCCGTTGCCACCAGAAGAGCACCAACTCAGTATTCTGTTTTAACTGTTTTAATCATTGCATATTTATTTTATTATTGAATGTGTAATTTTAATACTTATTAATTTAATTGTTTGTGGGATTTTATGTTGTGAGCCACTCTGAGCCTGCTTTGGCAGGGAGGGCGGGATATAAAGCAAATCAAATAAATAAATAAAAGCAGCTTACATTGTTCACCTCTCTTCCATTTCATCCTAACAACAACCCTATAAGGTAAGTAAGGCTGAGAATGTGTGACTGGCCCAAGGTCACACAGCAAGTTTCCATGGCAAAGCAGGGATGCAAGCCTGGGTTTCTCAGATCCTAGTATGACAGACACGCTAACCATTAAATCATGCTGGCTCTTTAGTCTGTTCTGTGTGACCTTAGATGATCTCTGTAGGGTTGCTGTGCCAACACAGCAGTTGTGAAATGGGACATAAAAGCAACTCCACCAGCACACAGCCACAACATGTGTTATGAAGCAATCACTACCAGTACTAAGATGAACAGATTAAAATTCTGGATATATTATATGGATGATATGGGGGAAGTATAGGCAGAGTGGGATGTGAAGAAGCAGGAGGTAATCTTTCCACATGACTTGCCAACTTTCGCTTCATCCAGCTATACAAAGTCTAATGGAGCTGAGTCAGGGTACGCAGAGGAAGCTGACTTAGGTTTCAATACCATGATTCAGTGCTGATGTCACATACCCTTTAAAGAGTCATTTATTGTGTGGCCAGTGAAGCAGAAGCTGACTTCAGTCACTGGTGTTCTCAATTGTCTGCTCTACAAAATGCCCACCAGCTTCCTCAGAACACAAGGATGGGATGGGACATAAAAAATAGCTGACACCCGGAGGCAGCTTCCAATTGCTACATGTGGCAAACTATTTATTTGCTGCTGCTACTGCTAAGGTTACTAGTTCTGGGTTGGAAAATTCCTGAACTTGGTGGGGTTGAGTCGGGGGGAAAGGGTCATAGCCCCAGAGTCCACCCTCCAAAGCAGCAGTTTTCTGCAGAGGAGCTGATCTTTGTAGTCTGGCAATCAGTTGTAATTCCAGTAGATCTCCAAGCCCCACCCAGAGGTTAGCAACTGTAGATGCTGCTCATTGCTCAGGTCAGGCAATTTGGTTATGCCAATACAATTTTTTTTAAAAATGCTTGTGCTAGCATGAAGAAGATTATCCAGGTGTTTGGCTGCTGCACACAAATATTTTCAATATGCTGGTTGTGATTAGATATATGTGTATGTGTGAGAAAGAGAAGTGCCATCAAGTCACAGCTTATTTATTGCATCGGGTTTTCAAAGTAAGAGATGTTCAGAGGTAGTTTGCTATTGCCTTCCTGTGCATAGGAACCTTGGAATTCCTTGGTAGTCTTCCATCCAAATAGTAACCATTTGGGATGACCCTGCTTAGCTTCCAATTTCTGATGAAATCAGCCTAGCCTGGGCCAACAGGGCACTGAGTGGTATATTCCTTTTGAACCGGCATAGTGCAATGTATGGTCATCTAACATGGACCGGTTGTATCTCAAGCTATATGATCAGGTTCAATTTTTGTTGACCTTAGAGTATATTTCAAAGGTTGTGTGGGGCTTCCTTTACAACTGGCTGCAGTTGAATCAAATATCCAGACTCGGAGCCCTAAGGTACTGTCTTGTTTTTATTAGGCCCCCTGGCTGCAAAATAATTCAGGTATTAAACTAATTTAGCTTAGCTCTTGAATTCCAGAAGAGTAACTTTGTTAGGCCCATGTCTACACTACAGATTGAAGTCTTGTTTGGCAGTCATTTCTGTCCCTAAGGAGGCAGGGGAACTGAGGTCTTGAGATCTCAGCACCTGTCCTAATCTTCAATTCTCAGAATTATTTGGGAGAAGCCACAGCACTTACACGGATACACATACAACAGAAATACGGTTGCCAGCCTCCAGGCAGAGCCTGGAGATCTCCCACTTTTACTACTGATCTCCAGCAGGCAGAGATCAGCTCCCCTGGAGAAAATAGCTGCTATGAAGGGTGGACTCTATGGCATTGTACCATATGAAGGCCTCTCCCCTCCCCAAACCCCAGCCTCTCTTGGATCCACTCCCAAAGTCTCCAGGTATTTTCCAACACAGATCTAAATAGAAAACTAGAGACAGTAGCTGTTTTCAAGAGAACTCAAAGTAGTCCAAGAAAGCCTTTACTTTCCTTCTCACAGTGAACCAACCTATTTCTTTGGTCTTGCTGCTGTACATTTCTGTTTGCACAAGTCCAAGACCAATTGTTCAAGTGTTCCTCAACACACATGTTCTCTGGGGCTAGAAGAGTGGTTCTGGATAAGAACTGAGTGGGGTTGCCAGATCCAGGTTGGGAAACTACTGGAGATTTGGGAGCCTGGGGAGGACAGGGACCTCAGTGAGATACAATGGCATAGAGATGCAATGCCGGATGAGATAGGGTCCACCCATTAATCTGGAGATGAGCTGTAATTCCAGGAGATCCCCAAGTCCCACGTGGAGGCTGGTATCCCTCAACCTGAGTCATACTAGCTTTAGGTTCAGATCTGGAAATCAGATTGCAAAGCAAGTTACAAGATTCACTGACTGCTGCCCCTCTTTCAACTCCTTCAATCCTTCCATTGCTTGTCCATTATCTTCAGCTTCTTGCTGCCATTATTAAGGGCACTGTGAATATTTATTTGCATGTATGGATATGCAAACAGCTGTCATACCTTGCAATGGTGTAAATATAAATATGCCTACAGAAATCAATACTTCTGTAAGTCTTGATAAGAGCATTGGATATGGGTGTTTAGCAGGCAAAACGCCCCCATTGCATATGAATGCCCTAGACCTAGAATTCTGTAAGCCATTGGGACATTTGTTTTAAAAAGACAGAAGGGGGGGTAGTTTTTAATGAATAAATAATAAAACTCCAGTCTATCTTCCTAAACCTGGAGTTCATAGAATCATAGAATTACAGAGTTGGAAGGGACCTCCAGGGTCATCTAGTCCAACCCTCTGCACAATGCAGGAAACTCACAAACACCTCCCCCTAAATTCACAGGATCTTCATTGCTGTCAGATGGCCATCTAGCCTCTGTTTAAAAACCTCCAAGGAAGGAGAGCCCACCACCTCCTGAGGAAGCCTGTTCCACTGAGGAATCACTCTAACATCAGGAAGTTCTTCCTAATGTTGAGCCGGAAACTTTTGATTTAATTTCAACCCATTTAATTTCAACCCATTGGTTCTGGTCCCACCTTTCAGGGCCACAGAAAACAATTCCACACAATCCTCTAGATGACAGCCCTTCAAGTACTTGAAGATGGTGATCATATCACCTCTCAGCCGCCTCCTCTCCAGGCTAAACATGCCCAGCTCCTTCAACCTTTCTTCATAGGACTTGGTCTCCAGACCCCTCACCATCTTCGTTGCCCTCCTCTGGACCTGTTCCAGCTTGTCTATATCCTTCTTAAAATGTGATGCCCAAAACTGAACACAGTACTCCAGATGAGGTCTTACCAGAGCAGAGTAAAGCGATACCATCACATCATGTGATCTGGACACTATACTTCTGTTGATACAGCCCAAAATTGCATTTGCCTTTTTAGCCATCACATCACACTGTTGACTCATGTTCAGTGTATGATCCACTAAGACCCCTAGATCCTTTTCGCACATACTACTGCTAAGACAAGTCTTCCCCATCCTATAACCATGCATTGGATGTTTCCTACCTAAATGCAGAACTTTACATTTATCCCCGTTAAAATTCATTTTGTTGATTTTAGCCCAGTTTTCCAGCCTGTCAAGATTATCCTGTATCCTGTTTCTGTCTTCTTCTGTGTTTGCAATCCCTCCCAATTTAGAATCATCTGCAGATTTAATAAGCATTCCCTCTATTCCTTCATCCAAATCATTGATAAAGATGTTGAACAAAACAGGTCCCAGGACAGATCCTTGAGGCACTCCACTTGTCACTCCTCTCCAAGAGGATGAGGAACCATTCACAAGCACTCTTTGGGTGCGATCTGACAAGCAGTTACAGATCCACCTAACAGTAACAGGATCCAAACCACATATTACCAACTTGTCAACAAGGATAGTATGTGAAACCTTATCAAAAGCCTTACTGATTGTTGTTGTTTTTGTTTTTATTAAAGGCTGAGCATCTTTCGGTAGCAGGGTGGAAAATGCTGTCAAGTCACAGCTGACTTATGCCAATTCCATTGGGTTTTCTAGACAAGAGACATTCAGAGGTGGTTCTGCATAGCTGCCCTAGACATCTTGGTTGTTCTCCCACACAAGCACTAAGCAGAGCTGACCCTGCTTAACTTCTGAGATCTGACATGACTAGGCTAGCCTGAGGGTCAGGGTGTGTGCTGATTGGTGGTGGTGGTAGAAAGACCTGTTAAGTCGCCGCTGACTTATGACCCTGTAAGGCTTGCATGACAAGAGATGGTTTGCCACTGCTTGTCTCTGCATAGTGACCCTAGGCTTCCTTGGTGGTCTTCATCCAACTGCAACTAACCAGGGCTGACCCTGCTTAGCTTCTGAGATCTGACAAGATTTAACACCTTATTCAGAGATGCTGAGCCACAGCAATAAACCCCCTATGCCGTACAGCAACTCCAGGTTCAGTCAAATGTTATTCTGAACCCTGAGAACACCCTCTCCATGCCTTCCATCCATACAGCTGAAAAGTCTAGTTTAGACAAACTGCCTTTATCAACTCTGGGTTATATAAGTATGAACTATACTTTTGGGGATGTAATTATGTGTGCCAACGGAACTGTCTTAGTCATATCTGTCATGCAGAAACCCTATCATTTGCATGCAGCAATCATGTAGCAGGTTGCTACACCAAATCTCAGAGCCTTTTCCAGGGTGCGCACAGCTTGTGATATTTGAATGTTTGCCATACACTCCACTGCTGTGTATATAAATATGGAGTGTATGTATCTGTCCATATGAAAGCTCACATTGTATCATCCAGCATGCTTAGTAGCTATGGAAGTAGATGTAGATCATTTTGTTTGTAAGTCTATGACATGTGTTTGGGTGGACACATTACTCTGGGCCTTTTCAGATAATCAAAATATAAATATTTTCTTCTTAGCATTAATGGCAGCCTCAATCAGGACCCAGGTTTTTTTTTGGGGGGGGGGCGGTATTTATACACATTAGTCTCTGAGTGAGGGATAGTTTTACCATCAAGAAGATGGCCTCCCCACCCCACCCCAGTCTTCAGGGCAGAAAACTGCACAGCAGCACTGGAGACATGGCACACAAAGCTCTTTAAAAGCTTATTTTAATTTTTTTTTAAAGAGCAGGTATTTCTGGGGGTTTTATTTGTTTGTTTGAAACGGTTGCATGACTGCCCTGTGCCATGCTTGAATGATATAGGGTGAGGAGCACTCAGCCGCTAATGAATTCTTTTTTTAAAGATGGAATCTTAAAAGTGCCCAAAATGGCACAAGGAGGGAGAAGGACCCTTTGTGTGTTGCTTGGCCCAGAGAAGTCAGCAGGTAATGGGGCATTTGCACAATCACCTTCCACACACCATTGACTGTTGCACTAGACAGGGGACTGGGGGTGGGACTGCACTTTGCAACAACAGAATATTGTTGATGGAACGGTAGAAGGATGTGCTGGCTGGAATAAAACTGTTGTTAGGTCCCCTGCAAAAAATGAAGAGAGCATTTATTACACAACCACAAACAATCCTCTGGAAAGACCTTTTGAGAGGAAATCGAGATTACAGAAGGGAAGCTGTTGGCTCAGTTTCTGATGTTCTCATTTGTTGTCTCTTCTCTTATATTGTAGGGAATTTTAAAGGTCTGTGTAAGCAAATCGATCACTTCCTCGAGGACACGGAGTATGAAGCCGACACAGCAGAATATTTCCTCCGTAAGTCTACAGCTTCTTTCTTTCCCCCCTTTGAACCGCTTAGCATGTGTGCCTAACGCTGAGTGCCCTTCACTTCTTGGCGATGACATTAGACAAAACTAATTTCCCCTGAGGATGGACATGCTGGAGGAGGCAAATGTGAATACCCGAGTGGAACCCTCCTGTGAATCTGCCTAAAAACATTCTGCCAGAGACACACCGTTCTGTGCCTTTCCTGCTTCTCTTGTGCATAATTTCTCAGGGTTTTCAATTCATTCACATTTTTAAAGCGAAAATACAATATTTTTTTCTAAAAGCTAAGATTTCCTGCACATGCCAAATCCATGCCATTTGGTGAATAGCAGGAGTCATTAGTCTTTTCCCCAGTCTGCCTCCCCAGGTGCTTCACCATATACCTGCTGCTCGTGTGGATTAGTCCCATATACCTGCTGCTTATGTGGACTGGGGCATGAGCCAGGATTGGGGCATTGGCAGTCCTGATGATCAAGTGTGATGGAAAACGAGGGGGAAAGGCAGAGGCTTAGTCCTAAGTATTATACATTTACTAGCTAGACTTTGGTACAACAACAACAATCAGAAAAACACAAATAAACTTGACACACAGAAACCTGACAGTTGTGCAACCTCACAAAAATGGCTGGGTTTCCCTGCAATAAATATAAAGTGAGCTTCGATGCATTCCCAGTCACCTAGTCTTTGGGCTTTTCTGCGTTCTCATGTTACTGGCTATTTAAGTTCCTGTTTCTTGTGGGGGGCAGGGCTTTTTTTGAGCAGGAACGCAGTTCCAGATGGCTCGGCATCAGGGGTGTGGCTCAATATGCAAATGAATTCCTGCTGCGCTTTTTCTAGAAAAAAGCCCTGTGTGAAGCAATGGTGACATCAGGACTGTGGAAATATGCACATGAGTTCCTGCTGGACTTTTTCTACCAAAAAAGACCTAGTGGGGGGGGGGGTTTTCCTGTTTTGCATGCATTCTGCAGATGTTGTTATCTGTCTAGTGGTCAATTCATTATGGAACAGCTCTATTTCCATTTTATCTTCCTGCAGATTTAAACTGCATGTGCAAAAGGGGGGGGACTATGGAAGAAACAGGAACCAGTAGTATGAGAATGCAGAAAAGCCCTTTAATTAAGATGTGCTGTTCTGAAGTGATGGTGCCAGAGCTGCATTTCACCATTGTCCCTCTAGTTCTTTATGTACCCTGGTTTTAAAAGTAAGGTGTGCTTTCTTTTAAAAAGCAGTTTATGGCTCTTAGGCAGCTGCTGGTGGAGCAGGAACAG
The DNA here is from genome assembly GCF_032191835.1 of Heteronotia binoei. Taxonomy (NCBI): domain Eukaryota; kingdom Metazoa; phylum Chordata; class Lepidosauria; order Squamata; family Gekkonidae; genus Heteronotia; species Heteronotia binoei. The sequence continues at coordinate 86,289,502 of NC_083230.1, forward strand.
AACAGTTCCTAGAAAGAAATCATGATTGCTTAACTAGTGCAAGATCCCAAAAAAGGGCTATATTATACATTGCACAGTAGTATTTTGATAGTACAAATGTTTAGATTTTGGACTGTTTGTCTTTTTACTTGCCAGAAACTGATGGATTGCTGTATGACAGCAACCATCCAGGAATGTATTTATTTACTTACCTACTTATTTCATTTATAGTCCACCTTTCTCACTGAGGTGGATTACACAATTAAAAAACATTAGGGTTGCCAGGTCTGACTCAAGAAATATCTGGGGACTTTGGGGTGCAGCCAGGAGATTTTGGGGGTGCAGCCAGAAGGAAGGGTGTGACAAGCACAATTGAACACTAAAGGGAGTTCTGGCAGTCATATTTAAAGGAATTGCACGCCTTTTATATGCCTTCCCTCCATTTGGAAATAACAAAAGATAGGGGCTCCCCCTGGTCCAATCTTTTTGAAACTTGGGGGTGTTTTGAGGAGAGGCACTGGATGCTATGCTGAAAATTTGGCACCTCTACCTCAAATAACAGGGGGACCCCAAGCCCAAGATATCCATGGATTGATTCTCCATTATACCCTATGGAAATTGATCTCCATAGAGTATAATGGAGTGCCCAGCAGCAGACATTTCCCTCCCCCCTCCTGCTTTCTGATAACCCTAAAACGGGGGAGGGCTTCCAAACTGGGAGGTCCCCTGCCCCCAACTGGGGATTGACAACCCTAAAATGCAGTAAGAGCAATATAACATAATATAAAATGCAATACAGGTTAGACTCATGGCAAGTAGCCCACTGACAACGCAGGCCATGTTATAAAAGACACAAGTCTGTTACTACTCTGCAGGACTGCTGAAACCCCCCAACCTCCCCCGACAAAGATACCCTCAGGAGAGCCCCCCCCCGCCATCATGCCACCCAGACATCATCTGAAAACAAAGCACATGACTCAGCATTAGCACAAACAGACTAATCATTCGTTGTCTCTGAACACATCATACAGTTCTGTTCTCCAGTCCATTCCACACGTTTATATCCCATTCTTCTACCAAGGAACTCAAGGTCTCAATGTTTTATCCTTCCAACAACCCTGTGAAGTAGGCTAGGCTGAGAAATAGTGTTTACCCCCAATGTCAAACACAGGGCAATCCTAAAAACCCATGGGTTTAGAAGGGTATGATTCTGTTAAGGAATGCCGTGATATCCCTTTCCCTTTTCAATAAATGAGCTACAGAATTTATAGATGTACACCAGAAATGCCTTACTTGGCTTCCTGACCTCTAGAGTGCCCAGAGATCCAGGAATTTTGTCTCTTACCTCCCCTTCCCTCTCAGTTGCCTTGTCATTCTGCATGTCTTTTGACTCTTTCTTATAATGCCTCATGGACATAATTTGACCAACTTCCACCACTTCCAGTGTGGCAAAACAAGAAGTCATTAAGCTGTTATTTGATGCATCCCCTCCGCCTCAAAGCACAGTATTTAGGGTTGCGAACTCCAGGTTGGTTAAATCTTAGGAGTGGAGCCTGGGGAAGGTGGCGTTTGGGGAAAGGGGTGACCTCAACAGGCTATTATACCACAGATGCCACCCTCCAAAACCTCCATTCTGTAGCCTGGAGTTCAGTCATAACTCCAGGACATTTCCAGGCCCCATCTGGAGGCTCAGTGCAAACTAATAACTAGGAAATCATGAAGCACAATTCAATACTACTGAAAGCATTTAAACAGAATTCAAAAAACAGCAACAACAAATAAATTCATAGAAAAATTCTTATTATAATTATTGAGAAAATTCACATTACAATGCTCTCTACAGTATCTAAATATTAATACCAAATATAAATCACAATAAACAGTTCATTAGCCAATGTCCTTGAGTATGTGCTTCTCCAGTTCCTGAAACTTTCCAAGACTTTGCAAGACGATCCTGTAGCTCCCTTGTGGTGGATTAAAGTACCAGTGTTCTCAACGATCATGTGGTCATTACAGTCCTCGTATGTTGGTAAATAATTTCATTTAATATTTAATTTGGCCAAAATCAAGGCTTTGTGTCTTAACTAAGTTCTTGGGTGTGTGAAAAACCTCTGATGGGGACGTGCATATATCACCATTTCTGACCCAGCCCTTTGTTGAAGAGGCTTCTCCCATAAATCAACCATAAATGCACAGAGAAAAATGTTAAACATTAAATGGAATTATTTACCAACATACGAGGACTGTAATGACCACAGAATCGTTGAGAGCACTGGCACTTTAATCCACTGCAAGGGAGCGGCAGGATCGTCTTGCAAAGTTACCCCAGAAACGGCTGGGCAGAGCCAAGAATTAAAGACTAGTTAGGTTTTAAATCCTCCTTTAGTAATGAAGCTATGTGTTACAGTTCATTACCCCAGGGCCTCTACTCTGTTACAACGTCCTCAGTCTCAGGAGCTGTGGAATCTCCTCTCCAGGGGGGAAACAGAGAAAAGGTTAAGCTCCCCTCCCTCACGTCCCTCCTTCATTGCCAAGCGGCCCCTCCTAAAGGAGGTCTGCAATCAAGAAGGAACTGTTGAGGTCATTTAGTGCAGGGCTGCACTAAGTTGGCTCTTGATCAAAGTTTAAACAACAGCAACAACTAGATAGACAGAATGCCCATGTTTAGTGGCAGCCTGCTTCTGAGTCAAGGGTACACAACGTACATCCTGCAGCAGGGCCATACTGTGCATTCTATGGCATATTCTCTCATACCAATTGGGGAGGGAGGCACCAGCATGTCAGCCTGGGTCCAAGAGGCCTCTCAGATGCAGTGGCTGGTTTCACACTGTGAAAGTGACACAATTTATCCCGTTCCGAAAAAATCTGCTTCAGTTTGAACCATTTCAGGGCAATCAGACAGCTGCTGCTGAAGCGGCAGGATCCCAGCAACTGTCAGTGGTTGCCCATTCACACTGTTAGCCCGGCTCAATCACGGACCTGCTGCGGAAAGGGTTGTCTCTTTTTAAAAGGCCCCGTGTGTGTGCTGAATTGGAGAAGTGGAGAAGCGCACCTCGGAGAGATGGGGGGGACCCGACCTTGCCGGAAATGGCTTGGCACGATCACACAGCTCTTCTGCACAGGAAAATCCAGGTAGCTTTTTAATGTGGATAGGCGTCTGAAGACGGGGTGAGAATGGGTGCAACTCAGAGGGCAGATGTGCTCGTGTGATCATGCACTTTTAATCCAAATGGGAGGCAGGGCTAGGTCGAGGCAAATCTCCTGTGTGAAACCATCCAGTGTTTCCCCTCCCCTAGGAAGGGGTCAGAATGTGGTTCTCTGCCTTTCGTCCTCCATCAGCTGCTTGCTGGCCTCATAGCAACTGCAAGAAAACCAAAACAGCTATATAATGTTAAAAATACTTACATACACATTGTGATACAACTCTGAAATGTGAACATATAGAATTAGAGAATGCTATACAATATGCTTTCAGCTACAAGTTTCAAGTATACACACTTTACCACATGAACTGATGTATATGGAGTATACTTAACAACCAAATATACATGCTTTACCACAAGAATTACAGCCTGATGTATATTAACAATCATGACATTCACTAATACCAAAATATACCCATACAAATTCTTCTTTGAGAATAAATTCTCACCAACAAAGCTGCTAACAAGATATACAGTTTGCCAGGGACCAAATATAACTGATAGTCTCTTTAAATCTTACTGAAGAGACCAGAAACCACAGCAACCTGACAGGGAGCCATGGATGTCTTCCTGTTTCAAAAGTCTTCTTTTTCCAGAATTGCAGTGTTGTCTGACCATTTTTTATGGCAGTGTTTCACAAGGATTTGTGATAATTTTTAAGAGCCTCCTTTCTGTCAAAACAAACCCTTTTTTCTTTTTGTAGAATGTTATTGAGAGTTTGCCATTTATTCTTATCTATGGTAGTCCTGTCTGCCCCCTCCTGACAAGAGAGAGCAGAATTCAGGGGAGCATGAGCCATTCCCTCCCACAGTTAGGACTGGAATGACAAAGTTGGCCCTGCAGCACTTCTACTTTGGAGGGCTGAACAATGAATAAAGAAATAAACAAGCAAAAAAAAGAAGTAAATATCTTTTTTTAACCATTACTGTGTGGGGCAAGGGTAGGCGTTACGGGGTGGCCCACTCAGACCCATCTGCGCCCTGTAGCTGTTAAAGCTGCACACCTCTGCTCTAATTAAAATATACTAGGTAGAAGCAAAAGGAAAACACTATGCATTGGTGAGCATCTGGTTAGCCATTGCCAGTAACAGCATGCAGGACTAGGTTCTTATATTAAAAATGCATCGCTTCTGTGTATTGAGTTCTCCTTTTTCCTTGTTTTGAATAATTAGCACATGCAAATGAGCTTGCAAGGACTTGTGCAGCAAAATGTTCTAGCAAACTTTACATTGGACATTAGTAAGCATTACAGTGAACCGGCTTAGGAACACATGAAGCTGCCTTTTGTTTCAAGGCAAACCACTGATCCATGTAGTTCAGTATTGTTTCCTCTGACTAACAGGACAAGCTCTCCAAGGTCTCAGGTGGATAAAGATCTGTTAATTGTGTCTTTTAACTGGAGATGCCATGGATTGGAGCTTCTGAACTTGAAGCAAGTGCCCAGATTCAGAAGAGTTATTTACAAGATCTTGGCTACTATACCTAAACCTAAGCTGATAGACAACTTGAATGTAAGATTTTGCAAAGAGACCTTCTAAGGAATTCCTGCCTCAAAATTCAAAGTAAGGATACAAGCTGAGTGATGTATATTGAACTGTATCTTGCCAGAGCTTGAGCCTTCAGCTAGGCTCCTAAGAACTCTAAGCTTTGCCCAATCAGGAAAGAAAGTGTTTCAGAGGAAACTGTCCTGATTGGGCCTTCAATGAACATTAGGATTGGCTGACTTTGGGGACTCTTGTAACATTGTATATAGTTATTAAAAGATGATTGGCTGGAGGCAATGTCTGGAGTGTATATAAGTGGGGATATTGTTGGGCTGTTGTTGTGTTGTGCTTTGTGAGCTGAATAAATCACTTGCTGTTTTAGAAGAAGAGCTGTTCCGGCCTCAGTTTATAATACTGAGATCTCCTACTTGTCCTTGACCCATGCCCATAGGAAGCATCTTCCTATTTTGCTTCTAGAATATGTTTAGTGATATGACCAGAACAAATACAAATTAACAGTGCAGTGCAAATTGCAAACAGTGCAAATAACAAATTAACTAAAGAGAGTTACTCCAGTCTAAGCCAGACTAATGGTCTTAGACTGAAGTAACTCTTTAGGATTGCACTGTATAATACCTATCTTTGGCTTTAGTTTCATCATGGATTAAATACCAGGTACTGGGATTTTGGACTTCAAAGTAAGAGGGAAAGAACAGTGGTTCAGTGGTAGAGCATCTGTTTTGGCATGCAGAAGGTCCTAGGTTCAATTCCTGACATCTCCAACTTAAAAAGTACCAGGAAGTGATGTGAAAGACTTCTGCCTGAGAAACACTTGGAGACTGCTGCCTGTCACAGTAGACAATGACCTTGATGGACCAGTGGTTTGATTCAGTATTAGGCAGCTTCATGTATTCTTCTGGATTTTTAAAAAGTGTGCTGGTAGCTATTCTAACGTTTTTCATTTGTGGTGAAGCATTAGACAGCTTCTCAGGCTAACTAGTCACTGGGTATTAGGGATGGGCATGAACCAGGAAAATGGTGGTTTGTGTTGATCCATGGTTTGTTTGATTGCATGAACCACAAACTTTTCCATTCCCCAAACGTTTGTGGTTCATTTGGCTTGGGTGCTGGTAGAACAGCCCTCTCACAAGTTAGAGACACCAAACTTATAGGGAGTCTTCAGCACCCTCCGAGTTTGGCAAAGACTGGATTTGGGATGTCCAAGTTATAGCCTCCCTAAATCAGGTGCTCCCTGGAAAGCTCAGCTCTAGTTTCAGGTTTGGTCCCTGAAACCACAGCAAGGAATAACTTCCCAGCCAGAAGAAGTGTTTTAAAAAATGCCCCACTGTGTGTGGGGGGGAAGGAGTCCCCCAAAGACTTCCCTAAATCAGCCACACAACAATTTTTCTTCTGCTCTCATGACAACTAAGGATGGGATCAGATGAGCCAATTGTTGCTGCAGTCTCTCAGCTTGTAAAAAAACTGGTTCTGTTTGAGACATGCCTTGGCAGGCAGCACTGCAACACAGTTGCCATCCTGTGAGGTCAGGACAAGTTGTGCACACATTGAGAGAAGCGATCACACCATTCTTGTACTTCTCTGGTGCTCCCAGGCTGCTCACATGGCCAGAAACATAGCATGGAAGTGTTGCAACAACTTTGCCACTGGGAAGTTCCCAGTGGCTTCTTAATTTATTCCCAGGCCAATTTAAGACAAAGAGCGTTTTCGCACTGACCTTACTTGGGAGCGACGTCCCTCTTCACCGCGCAGCGTCTGCGCGGATTTCGCACTAATTGCTCCGCAGAACCTGGAAGAGCCGCAAAGTCCAGCGGCTTTTGCATCGCAAATGTAAACTGGCCAAAAGCCAGTAAGGTCAGTGCGAAAACGCCCAAAGTAAGGATGAGCGAGCCATAAGGGACAGATGTGTGCATGTGATCGGACACATTAAATCCAGAGATGGGGGTGGCTATGGCGGGCCAAAATCTGATCACACTCTAACTCTTTTCTCTTCATGCTGCAAGGTGAAAGCAGCTGAGTCAGGGTATGGTATTATATTGGTATATAATCTGCTCCCATAGAGTGGAATGGAAGCCTCATGGTTAGCTCCCAGAGCTGCCAACCAAGCTATGGACAACTGCTTTGGGTGTTTCTAGGGCTCTCAACAAGTCCACCCCCAGTGTTGCCTAGGAATTGGTGTCAGGCTGTCTGGAGAACAAACTGCAAAAATGAACCATTCAAACCTCCACAGAAAAAAAGGTACTTTTGGGAGGGGGTTACGAATGACATGACCAAACAAATCAGTTCGAAACAAACTATGAACCAGCTCAATTCATATTCAAACCATGGTTCATTTTGCAGTTCATGTCCATCCTTACTGAATATTATTCTGTAGCTACAGATGTGTTCAGTTCTGAACCCTGTATAAGGGCTCAACTATACTTATAGATGTTTTCCAAGCTTGTTTTATTTTAAGCATTTTTTAAAAGTATAAGTAAAAAAATATACATAAGGTTGTACAGAATCAGAACGTCTAGAATTCTAGTGAGTAATAAATAAAATCCAGTTTCCCATAAATTTGTTTAGAAGCAGCCTTTCCAATTCCCTTTAATAGTAAATAACTTAATCAAAAGTGCCCTAAACCATGTGTTTTTGCACTAGCTTACAATCAGTTAAGGGATTTTAGTTTTCCATGCTTTTGCCACACACTCTGAGCCACAGTAATCAAAACTGTAATGAATTCTACCTTATCAGTAACAGCACAGTTTAAAACATCAACAACAATAATAAGAGCACCTTAGATTGCAAAGGTAAATGATAACCAATTATCTCTGTAAGCAGTGCATAAATTTGTTGTCAAAACGACATAACCAATGGGCAGTCCCAAGCACATGTGATGTTCCTGCATTTGAGGTCTGGCAGCACATGCAATCTGTATTCCTCCAACTGTAACATCTGAGTTTATTTTAAACGACTGTTTTTCTTTTGTAAGAAAGAGGAGGGGTTAATTAGTGAAACCATATTGACCTCATGTAAATGCTGCTGGTCAAAATGGAATGATGCTATAGATGCAAAAACAAGCCAACTGGGCTTACAGAAGACAGAGAACCTAACAAAAAAAAGACAAAGACAAATATACCAGAGAAACTGCTCGAGTATGATTGGAATGCTTTTTAAAAAGATGCTAGACAAAAATGCTCCCTTCATCTAGGAATTAAATATGCCACCAAATTTGACCCACCTCTTTACTTAAGCATGTTGACAGTTCCAAAACGGAGGCGATACATGAGCTTCCACCACTCAGATGACAGGGCCATTTTCTCAAGATACCCCCAGACCAGCACTATTGTGACTGCCCTTTAACAAAACTCAACTCAGTATCTCCTATTTTCTTCTACTGTCCAAAACATGAAACTGCAAGAGAAAGTTTCCTTAGAAAATGGCTGTTGAAATGATCATCTTTTCCTGATACAGTAAGATTAAGTCTACTTTTGAACAGCCTCTTCCAAAATTGTAGATATAGAAAATTTTTGTTTTACAGTGTTTTAAGATTCTTAAACATTTATGGTTTATGGCTTATGGGCTATTAAACTGTGGAACTATTATAAAGTGGAACTGTGCAGAATAAAGGGTTAAAAGAAAATCTCTTATGTCCTTCCGTCAACAGTCTGCTTAGCACAGAGATATTTTGAATCTGACAAAGGGTAACCCCTAATAGAAGACTGTTGATCTCTGAGACTCCAACTGCAACTGTCTATACAACAATTGTAAAAGCTGGAGAGTGTCTAAATATAAATTTGAAGGAAATACTGAGTATTCCATTATGGAATTCAAGGTTTTACCTAGTGTATTGCAGCCTGAAGAAGGCAAATGAAATGGATAGTTACCTAGGCAATCCATTGCTGCTGCTGCTGCTGCTGTTGTAACATCAACCCTCTATTGCAATTTTGCCAATGTTGTTAAAAATCTAGCATCTAGTGTGTAGTTTTTCATCAATAATATTGATAATAAATTGTTTGTTTCAAAATATAGAGTAGCAAGCCAAGACTTGTATCAACAGTTGTTACTTTTATACAGTTTTTCCTTTTGTTAGTGGTTGGAGTTTGGAAAGGGCAGAGTGTGGGGAGTGGAGAGACCTCATCATGATACAGAATCCACCTTCCACAGCAGCCATATTTCCCAGGACTGATCTCTGGAGATCAACTGCAATACCAGGAAATCCCCAAGCCCCATCTGCAGTTTGGCAGCCCTATGATTCCACCCTCTCTAGGCATCACCCCCAAATCTCCAGGAATATCCCAAGCTGGAGTTGGTAACTCTGTTCTATAATCTTGTCTCACAACAATACCAGAATTATATTAATAATTTGTAAAAGACCCTTTAGGAACAGAGTGGGGGATGACATATGAAAACCAGAGTTGGGACCAGGCATAGGGCATGTGGATTTTATTAGGGACACTCTAGTTTTGCCCCATAATTTGAACACTGGCTGTTCAGTGGAAAGGCTTAGGCTGTCTGAAGATGCAATTTGGTGTGTATCTGTATGTGAAACGATGAGAAGGGGCGGGGGGTGTTCCTTTCCAGCTAGCTAGACTCCTATGCCTTTAACATCTTCACAGGTGCAAATTTTTTTCAGCCAAAATCTGCAGTTGTGGACAAAACCTGTAGAATTCCTAAAGCATAGGAGCAAAGGAGGCATTACATATATGTCCTAGAAGCTCTTATTCAAAGACCTTGTGGAATTCTAAGAAGGACACAAGACTTTTATGAGACAATCTGTGTATAAAGATAGAAGAATGTATTCTCCTAGGACTAATCCACTTCCTTCCAGTATAAAGCATGGGTGGGGGCTCACTTAACTTGGGAGCACCCAATGAAGTTGATGGGCAATAGATTTAGGAGGGACAAAAGGAAGTACTTCTTTACTCCAAAAGTAATTAAATTGTAGAATTCACTGTCAATGGACATAGTGATGGCCATTAGTACAGATAGCTTTAAAAGGCAATTAGACTGATTCGTGGAGGGAAGCTCCATCAACAGCTACTAACCGATCCAGAATAGTAAACCTCTGAATACTGGTGCTAGGAAGCAATATCAAGACCTCAGTTTCTATGCCTCTGGAGCAACTGTTTTGCTACTATATGAACAAGATACTGGACTAGACAGACCACTACTCTGATCCAACAGGGTTCTTCTTCTGTTCTAACTTTAACAGTAAAAGGGGTGTAGCAGTAAGAAAGTCTGTCACTCTAGGAAATTTGGTCCCTTCCAAGAGCTGAGAAATGGCACACAGGAAACATATAATAAGATAAAATATATAACCAAGTTGATACAATGGATATGCAGACTGATTGGGCGATCCCCCTAAATTAGGGTTTTCATTCCCCCAATGGGGGCAGGCAGGGCTTTTTTTCTGGGGGAACATGGTGGAACAGAATTCTGGAACCTCTTTGTGAAAACAAAATTCTATAAATAAATAAATGTTCCTGTGTGTTTCTCCTTTATTTTCTTCTTGAAAGTTCTGGCACCTCTTAAAAAAATCCAGGGAGGGCAGGTTTTCCTCTGCTTTTGGGGCCTCCAAATCTGCCTCCACAGAGTTGGCTGGTGAGGGGAGCCCTGCCCTGAAGAGCTCTGGTGCACCCAATACCCCTGGCATGATGACATCACCCGGAGATGTCAACTCCAACTACTTCACAGGGTGCTTCAGATGGTGGAGTCTGTGCCATTGTACCCCACTGATGACATCACCTGGAGATGATGCCATCATGGGGGACGTTCTAGCATTTTGGTAAAAACTCTATGCCTCCCCAATGATAGAGTGTTCATGATCATAGAGTCCCCCCCCAAATCATAGAGCATTCCCTGAATGATGCACCTGGTGTGATGATGTCACTTCCAGGTGATGACATTGAGGTGCACACACAAAACATAAACACTGAAGACTCCCAGGGAGAGGACTGGGGACTGAGGTCCCCCACCAGCAGCCAGGTATGACCTGGCAACCTTACCCTAAATACTAATATTTAAATTTTCAATCTACTCAACCATGACTGAGGAGAGGTCTTCAAAGAGTTCAAGGGGAAATAAGGAGTGGGAAGGAGGAGATTTAGTGCCATTGTCCTGCATGTGCCTTTAATTATTACACCCACCCACCTACTGCAGTATATGTGAATGGGATGGGCTTATGGCTGAAACCTCTGACCTTTCCCACAAGGTTGCCAAGTCCAGGTTGAGAAACTCCTGGAGATTTGGGGATGGAACCTGGGGCGGACAGGAACCTCAGTGGGGTACAATGGCACAGACTCCACCATCTGAAGACTCCACCATTTTCTCCAGGGGAACTGATCTTTGTAGACTAGAGATGAGCTGTAATCCATGGGGATCCCCAGGTCCCACCCAGAGGAGTGTCATCCATCATGCCTTATCCATCATAACTGAAAGATTTACAACAGGATTAACACCAAGCCTACCTCTAACCTCGACTCTTCCCTTTTGGTAATTTTCCCTATAAAAAGGCTGAATATGATTCCTTCTTCACAACTACTGAAGTAAGCTCTGATAATAAAGCACACTCTGGCTTAGACGTCATCAGTCATCAGTCTCTAAGGTGCTACTGGATTTCTGCATCAGTAGAAAAACATGGCTACCAATGTCATCATGTCTACTTTGGCCCTTTGTTCTCTTTTTCAAAAAAAAAGGGGGGGAACTCAGGCTGCATCCTCAAATTAACAAATCTATTGTCTAATACTTGGGCAGACCCTCCTGTTTGGATGATTGGTCTAATTCTCCCTCTAAGCTGTGGAGTCTTGTGAGCAGAAATTCTACTTTGTGAGCTACTGCATAAATAAGTTTGCTCTGGGGCCATTTTTTCTGAGCTAAGACAAAAACGTGTGAGTTGGAGGCTAAAAAACTGAGCTAGCTCACACTAACTCAGCTTAGAGAGAACTCTGGGATGCCCCAGCCAAGTTACTTTGCTGAGTTTCCCCTCAGAGATTTGGGATGAGGCAAAACAGCTTTGGAGCATTTGTTCTGAGTTAGTCAAGATGTAAAGATTTTCTGTGATTAACTGTCTGTTGTTAGTAATTAAACAAGCAATAAGTCAATGAAAACTCACATTGTTACAAGCCTTGAAATCATTTCCAGGGACAGGAGTGAGGGACTTACTTAATACCAAATGTAGAGGGGGGGAAACCTTGTATTTACATTCAGATTCACTGAAACTGAATTTATTTAAAATATGTCTACCTGCATTATCTCCTTAGATTCAAGGTAGCTCACAAAGCAACAAGCTGCAAGAACACAACAGTAACCTAACAATCCATTAGCAAGATCAAACAGTCCAGCCTCCACCAAATGCCCTCTGAATTACAGCCATCTTATATGCTTTCCCTTGTTTAAAGAAGTTTTTTAATGAAATTTTCATGAGAATACGTAAAAGAAAAGAAAAAATATACAAAAAGATCATAAGAAAAGAAAAGGGAGGAAAACGAAGAAAAGGGAAAATATATTTTGGTTTACATCTACAACTGGTACATCTTCATTCTCTCTATAAATCCATAAGTGCAAAAACCCTCTCTTTTATCTATATATCATCTCTCATCCTCTTATTCTTCATATCCATCATCAGTTAATTGTATTCTGTTTCCTGCAAAAAGTCCATCAGATGTTTCCAGTTAGTTATAGATGTATTTAATGACTTTTCTTTAATCAAAGAAGTTTAACCATCTCCGCTAATTCCATCATCTTCACTGTCCAATCTTCTATTGTAGGTATTACTGAAGATTTCCATTTCTGAGCATATAGTAGTCTTGTGATCATTGTCATCTACAAAAAAAAGTTCCATATGTTATTTCTAATTGACAGTCCATTAATTCCAATTTTAAAAGCCTCTGGTTTCAAATGTATATTAGTCTTTAAAAATTTCTGGATAGCAAAATGTATTTGTATCCAAAATTTTCTAGCTCTAGTACATGTCCACTATAAATGATAAAATGTCCCTTTCTGCTGTTCACATTTCCAACACTTATTTGAAGATTTTTATATGTTTTAGCTAATTTTTCTGGAGACATATACTATCAGTACATAATTTCATAAAAGTTCTTTTTAAAAGTAGTACTTAATGTAAATTTAAGACCTTTCAACCACATATTTTGCCATTGCTCCAACTGTATGTTATTTTCAAAAATTTTAGCCCATTTTACCATAAAATATTTTATTTATTCTTCCTCTGTCTCAAATTTCAACAATTTATACATTTTTGCAATAATGCGTTCATTTTTGCATAGTTCTATTTCAAATTCTGTCATAGATTGTTCAAACCACAAGATCTCTTATCTATTTTAAACCTTTTTGTAATTGTGCATAAAAGAAATGTTGACTTTTATACCCTTGCATTAGGAAATCTCTTGATTTCATTTTATAATCTCCTTGTGTAAAGAGCCAGTTTGGTGTGGTGGTTAAGTGCATGGAATCAATCCAATCAGACAAACCTTTAATGACATAGTAATACAATAAAACAGGAAGCATGGACGCTTATCTGGGAGAGCCGGGTTTGATTCCACACTACTCCACATGCACCTGCTGATGTGTCCTTGAATCAGTCACAAGTTCTCATAGAGCTGTTCCTCTCAAAAGCTGTTCCTCTCATGTAAAATGTGTTCCTGTCAGATCTCTCAGCTCCACCTACCTCACAGAGTGTCTGTTGTGGGGAAGGGAAAGGAAAGGAGATTGTAAACTGCTCTGAGATTCCTTCAGGTAGTGAAGGGCAGGGTATAAATCCAATCTCTTCTTCCTTCTCTCCAAATTCTAATATATCATGGTTTTATATGCTTTCCTGAATGCAGCAAGTGTAGGTACTGTTACTCTTTTGTCCTAATATACTTGAGATTGTCAAAATGTCAGATTTCATATTTTTATTTCAACAACAGCCAGGTTTACTTTTAAGCCCTTCTGGCTGTGAGGGGAAATTGCATGCTGGCCTTATAAAGTGAAACAGCAGCAGCTGTCATTCTGAAGTCTGCACATGCCCAAATATACCCATGCCAAGAACAGGGGATTGGCAAGGTAGACAGAGGGGCTTGGATCCCACCTAAAGTTTCAGCAGGTGCAAGGAGGAAGGGCTGGTTTTGCTGATTCCCCTCTCAAGGTGCCAACTCTGGGTTGGCCCCACCCTCTCATTGGTTAAACGTTGAACTTCTTTAGCCATTAGAACCAAGTGGGCAGCCGTGTTGGTCTGAAGTAGTTGAATAAAGCAGGAGTCAAGTCGCACCTTTGAGACCAACCAAGTTTTATTCAAAACGTAAGCTTTCGTGTGCTCTCTAAGCACACTTCATCAGACAAGGGGATCAGGTATTGTGGACCGAAATACAAGCAGTTTGTTGATCAGTCTGCATACTTAATCAACAAACTGCTTGTATTTCAGCCCACAATACCTGATCCCCTCATCTGATGAAGTGTGCTTAGAAAGCACACAAAAGCTTAAGCTCTGAATAAAACTTGGTTGGTCTCAAAGGTGCAACTTGACTCCTGCTCTCTTTAGCTGTTGCTTGCCTTGCCTTCTGTTTTCATCTTATATAGGACCTCTCTTCTCTCTCTCTTGTCTGGGCTTGAAACTGAAGCAAGTTTACCTTTTTGAAGTTAATCTCTTCACAATAAGTTAAATGTACCTACATTAATATCTCATGTAATATGTCAAATTGAGGTGACAAGAGAGGAGGTCCTACAACTGATTGATAAATTAAAAACTAATAAGTCACCAGGCCCGGATGGCATACATCCAAGAGTTCTGAAAGAACTCAAAGGTGTACTTCTGGATCTCTTGACAAAAATATGTAATTTTTCATTGAAATCTGCCTCCATTCCTGAAGGTAGCATGACTGGAAGGTAGCAAATGTCACCCCCATCTTTAAAAAGGGTTCCAGAGGAGATCTGGGAAATTACAGGCCAGTCAGTCTGACTTCAATACCGGGAAAGTTGGTAGAAACCATTATCAAGAACAGAATGAGTAGGCACATTGATGAACACGTTATTGAGGAATACTCAGCATGGGTTCTGTAAGGAAAGATCTTGCCTCACTAACCTGTTATAGTTCTCTGAGGGGGTGAACAAACATGTGGAGAAAGGGGACCCAATAGATGTTGTTTACCTTGACTTCCAGAAAGCTTTTGATAAAGTTCCTCATCAAAGGCTCCTTAGTAAGTTCGAGAGTCATGAAGTAAAAGGACAGGTCCTCTTGTGGATCAAAAACTGGCTAATTAATAGGAAACAGAGAGTGAGTATTTTTTTTTTTTAATAAAAAATTTTATTGTTATGTATTCCACCACCAATCCACCTCTGTGAGAGTCCCAGGCCATAGATACATTATAATAATCCATAAATTTATAACTATTAACATTCCGTCCAAATACAACTCCGTCACTCTATTTAAACATCTTATCCATTCATTTTCTTATTAACCAACCAATCGTCTTAAATTGTTTAAACTTTTCCAAATATCTCACCATCTTCCTAAACCATCCCTCCTCCTGTTCCCTAACCTTTAATCCATTCATTCTTCGTATCTTCATCGTTAAATACTCCAAAATAATTATACTATTCATTCTATCCCTCCAGTGATTAATTGTCAATTCCTCAGCTTCTTTCCAATTCCTTGCTATCACTTGTCTTGCTGCTACTAACATCAAATTAATCCATTTACTATCCTCTTTTGATCTTAATCCCACACCATCCAAATTAATAATTGCCATTGCTTTGGATATACTTATTTTCCATCCCATAATCTTTGTCATCTCTATGCCAACCTGCATCCAGAATTTTTTCACTAAGGGACAATCCCACCACATGTGACTGAAAGTTCCAATTTCTCCACATTTCCTCCAACAATTTTTACTCCCTGATTTAGAAATATAATACATCTTAATGGGTGTATAATACCATTTCTGTATCATCTTCAATCCCTGCTCCTGCACTAACCTAGATGTTGTAACAAAGGGAGGTAATCTAAACATCCTCTCCCAATCTTCATCTAAAATTTTATCTCCAATATCTGTTTCCCAATGTTCCTTCAAAAATTCTCTCGGGGATTTCCCTGTACCTAATAAAATCTTATACAATTTTGAAACTATTTTTGACTTATCTTCTCTATACTCTTTCACCAATTTTTCAAAGGGAGTATTAATTCTTTTACCAATATTTTTAAGTTCTTCCTCCTTCAGCAATGAGGAGATTTGACTTTTTAACAACCAATTAATATTATTCAAAATATTATACTCCTCTTTCTTCACCCCATCAGTACCCCAAACCTCTTTCAATTCTTGAATCGTAATCCTCTTCAGTTTATCTCCTACTTCCTTTGACAGTGATCCCCTTAATGGAGCAAATTTATCATAGTACCACATTTTAATAATAGATGATATCTCCGGAGCGAGTTCTATCTTCCACTTCTCCCATACCCTACTGGGCCCTATAAAGGTTGATAATTTATCACCTATCTTCTTCCTCCTTTTCGTTCTATCAAATAAACTTTCCTTTCCTCCTACTACCTCTAAATTTTCCTTTTCTATCCCGTTCAGCTCTTCTCCTAACTCTCCCTCCAACCAAATCATTAAGTGCCTTAATTGATATGCATCATAATAGTAAATTATATTGGGAATCCCCCATCCCCCATCTTTAATACCATAATATCTATACCTATTGGCTGTCCTTGGTTTCTTTGATGCAAAAACAAATCTATCTATATCTCCTTGCCATCTCTTCAGTACGTATTCTGGTATATGCCAAGGCAATACATAAAATAAATAAGTCAACCTAGGAACTAGAAACATTTTAACCATGGCATTCCTTGTACTAATTGACTCCTTCCTCTTCCTCCAGTCTCTCATTTTAACTTGAATTCCACTCCAGATTTTTTTATAATTATACTCAAATATTTTTTTAATATTCCTAGGAATATTAACCCCTAAATATTTCACCATTTTATTTGCTATGGGAATACCCAACATTTTTGAAGCTGCTAATTGTAACCCTGGTTTTACATTAACACACATCATTGAAGATTTTGAAAAATTCACTTTTAACCCTGACACTTCCTCAAATTCCTGTAGTATCTTTTTTAAAGGTGCCACTGCGGGCTCCACATCCTTAATTGTCACCATCATGTCATCTGCATACATTGTTAAGAGATTCCCATCTATTTTCCCTTTCCCTGGAACTTCAAAGCCTATAATTCTTTTATCCTTTTTTAATTTATTCACTAACGGTTCCAATGCTAAAATAAATAACATATTTATTTTAACAGAGAGTGAGTATAAATGCACAGTCTTAACAGTGGAAGACAGTAAGCAGTGGGGTGCCACAGGGCTCAGTACTGGGTCCCATGCTCTTTAACTTGTTCATTAATGATCTGGAGTTCGGAGTAAGCAATGAAGTGGCCAAGTTTGCAGATGACACTAAATTGTTCAGGGTGGTGAGAACCAGAGAAGATTGTGAGGGACTCCAAAGGGATCTGTTGAGACTGGGTCCGTGGGCGTCAACGTGGCAGAAGAGGTTCATTGTGGCCAAGTGCAAAGTAATGCACATTGGGGGCAAGAATCCCAGCTACAAATACAAGTTGATGGGGTGTGAACTGGCAGAGACTGACCAAGAGAGAGATCTTGGGATCATGGTAGATAACTCACTGAAAATGTAAAGACAGTGTGCGATTGCAATTAAAAAAGGCCAATGCCATGCTGGGAATTATTAGGAAGGGAATTGAAAACAAATCATCCAGTATCATAATGCCCCTGTATAAATCGATGGTGCGGTCTCATTTGGAATACTATCTACAATTCTGGTCACCGCACCTCAAAAAGGATATTATAGCATTGGAAAAAGTTCAGAAAAGGGCAACTAGAATGATTAAAGGTTTGGAACACTTTCCCTATGAAGAAAGGTGAAAACGCTTGGGGCTCTTTAGCTTGGAGAAACGTCAACCGCAGGGTGACATGATAGAGGTTTACAAGAGTATACATGCGATGGAGAAAGTAGAGAAAGAAGTACTTTTCTCCCTTTCTCACAATACAAGAACTTATGGGCATTCAATGAAATTGCTGAGCAGTCAGGTTAAAACAGATAAAAGGAAGTACTTCTTCACCCAAAGGGTGATTAACATGTGGAATTCACTGCCACGGGAGGTGGTGGCGGCTACAAGCATAGCCAGCTTTAAGAGGGGATTAGATAAAAATATGGAGCAGAGGTCTATCAGTGCTATTAGCCACAGTATATATATATGTTTGTGTGTGTGTGTGTATATATATATATATATATATGTACACACACACATATATTGGCCACTGTGTGACACAGAGGCCGTTTTCGCACTAGCGTTTACTCCGGCGTAGCACCCCATTTACCTCCGGATCTTTTCCTGGTTTTCCCACCTGTTGCTCCGGCGCTGCGGTTTGCTCCGGCGCTGCAGGGGTTTCACGCCGGAGTATCTAGATCCACCTCCTTCCGGAGTTTTTGAAAACCTCCGGATCCACTCCGCGGAGTTTTCTGTGGGAAATCCATCCACGCCGGATCGACTGCTGTGTGGGCGGCACCCTCTCCCTTTCCGTCCTCCCACCCCATCCACCCCCTTGGCCAAAAATCAGCCTTTCGCGGCACTTCCCCAAAGTGCCGGCGCGGCCATTTTTTTTTAAAACTTCACAGTTTTGCGTAATAGCGATATTTCGAAATTAACAAATAGAAAAAAAAACCCTCCTGGAATAGCCTCAATTGCCACTTCAATTGGTTTCGTTAGAATTTTTTATTATTATTATTGACTTTAGTTGCGTTATTTCGCTGTTGTGTTATCTCGATAATGCGAAAACGACCATTGTTGGGGGGGGGGAATCTAGTGCCGGTGCGGGCCAAAGCGTTCATGTGTGTGTGTGTTAAAAAGGGAATGCCTCCCTCAGCTGTGCCACCAGGATTTCTGGACCTGCACAAAATCGCCATGTATAAAATGGGAAGTTGGAGTCCTGCATTCTTCTCCCTGGCTACATTCCGCTCGGTTAGAAAATAGACGCGAGCGAGCTCTTCACACGCGCCACAGAAGGGGAAGGAGAGAATGGGGCGGGGGGGGGAGCTCTAGCAGCAGGAATCAGTCAGGTCCCCATTGCAAGCGCCAGCCGGGGAGGGGAAAGAGAGCGGAGGAAATTTGGGGGGGGAATCTAGTGCTTCAGAATTTGGGGGGGGGGGGAATCTAGTGCTAGGATTCTCCACTGTGAATGCTTCTGTTAATACATAAAGAGCTGTGGAGGATTCTACAGCTGCAGCCAATCCATAAGCAGCAGCAGCACACGTGATGCGGTTTGTCCACGAAAAGAAGGGGAGGGAACAGCTCGATGTTACGTTAGTACGTTAGTACGTCATTACGCAACCAGACTTGCGCTTAAAAAAAAATGATTGACAGGGCATCGAACTCAAGTCGATGCCAGTGGGAAAACGATTTGAGCAAGGGCTTCAGGGAAGGCGACTCCGCAAAGAGTCACTAGTGGGAAAACGAGAAAAATGATCCGGACATAATTGCGCCGCGGAATAAGGGGAGCAAACGCTAAGTGCGAAAACGACCAGAGTGTTGGCCTGGATGGGCTATTATGTTCTTATGTGTTTCTGTTTTTGTAAATAAACTTTCATTCTCTTGTTATCATTGGAGTCAGATCATCTTTGTCTGAACAGCATTTGTTTGAACAGTTTCCCTTAACTGGGAAACATGGGAATACTGTGTAAAGCTTCTGTGCTTCCAAGGCAATTGATTTTTTTTTTTTGCATTTAACATTTAAACCAGAAGTTATCTCAGCCTTTTGTAGGAATCACTGGAAACTCTGCAGTTTTACCATTGAGTTTCCAATGGTTCCTAGAATGTTTGACATCACCAATGGTGGCTGCCTCATGGTGCTCCTATCCCCGTTCTTCTGCCATGCCTGGGAACCTTATTTATACCCCACTTCTCTCCCCACTGGGGACCCAAGTTGGTTTACATCATTCTCCCCTTCTGCAGCTTATCCTCACAACAATCCTGTGAGATAGATTAGGCTGAGCATGTGTGACTGGCCCAAGATCATCCAGCAATCTCCCATGGCGGAGTGGGAATTTGAATCTGAGTCTCTCAGACCCTACTCCAACACTCTGACCACAACATCATACTTGGGAGGGGATCAAGCCAGGGCACAGAAGCCACATCCCACAATTGCTAGTGTCAAATTACCCCCCTTTGGTTCCTCAAAATAAAAAGTCTTTTATCTTTATAAAGTTCCTTTTATTAGAAGATCCAAAGACATCTTGTCTGAGTTAGATCTGGCGAGTCCCAGATCTTCCTCCAGTATTATAAGGTACACTAACAAGCATTTGCCCCCCTTTATGGCATAGGAAGATACATGAGTAAGTTTCCCAAGCATTCTTTAAGTGCAGCATAAACCACTCAAGGCTACTACTTTAGATACAATATTGTTACTTTTGCGACAGTAGACTAAACACCAGGTGTGTACCTTGGGATCTAACAAGAAGAGCGGAAGACACCGAAAAGGCAGGAAAGATAAGGATGTGTGAGAACAATAACTAACTTTCAGTTTTCAGAATAAGCAATTCACTCTTTATGGCACATTTGACAGCTAGAAATCCAGATCTGACTGCCTCTGAGTTTTGAATTCTTTTTTTTTTTACAGAGCTTCACACCTGCAAGGTTGGTCACTTTTGCTGCCACTAATCAGCCCCACATCACACGCCAGTGATAAACTCATACAGATGACAAAGAGTTCAGTTCTTTCTATTCTTCTGCTCAAAGATTGGTTTATGTTAGGGTTGCCAAGTCCAATTCAAGAAATATCTGGGAACTTTAGGGGCGGAGCCAGGAGACTTTGGGGGTGGAGCCAGGAACAAAGGTGTGACAAGCATAATTGAACTCCAAGGGAGTTCTGGCCATCACATTTAAAGGGACAGCACACCTTTTTAAATGCCTTTCTTCCATAGGAAATAATGAAGGATAGGGGCACCATCTTTTGGGGCTCATAGAATTGGACCCCCTGGTCCAATTGTTTTGAAACTTGGGGGGTATTTTGGGGAGAGGCACTAGATCCTATACTAAATATTTGGTGTCTCTACCTCAAAAAATACCCCCCCCGAGCCTCCAATACCTGTGGATCAATTCCCCATTATTCCCTATGGGAATCATTCTCCATAGGGAATAATAGAGTGCCCAGTAGACATTTCCCTCTCCCTCCCCCATGCTTTCTAAAGCAAGGGGAGGGCCTCCAAACCAGGGAATCCCCTGCCCCCTCCCTCTCTCACACACACAAATACTTACTGGGTCTTGTTCCTCCAGAACTTTACTTGTTCTGAAAACGAAAGCAAAACAAAGGGAGGGGCGTTCTCCTACAAAACTGTTACTGGCCCTTTCCCATGAAGCCCTTCCTGTTTCCTGCTCAACCTTAAAGGCACACATTTTAAAAACGGACCTGTTTTCAGGTTTCTAAATCTGTAGGAGCTCTAAAACTACATGGTGACTGTGGGGGGGGGGGGCTTGCCCCACCAGCCAGCTGGCTGGGGGCAGGGGGAAGCCTGTAAAAACGGGGGATCCCCCGCTGGGACCTGGGGATTGGGAAGCCTAGTTATGTTCAGGTACCCTGAATATGTGTAGGGTTAAAGATATGTTTCTCTCTCCAACTGCTCAAAGAAGAGTTTGTGTTCAAGTACCCTAAATATTTGTAGGCTTGAGCATATACTCCTCTCTGTGAGTGCAGAAATCTATGCAACGGGGCATAGATTTTCTTGTTGTTGCAGAATATTCACTGAGAGATGGACTTTCTCCGGCCTGCCAAAACTAGACCAGGAAAGCCCTCATGTCGGTGCCCCAAGACTATGGGGTGGGGGGGGTTGTGTGTATTGAGTTAATTAATGATATATGAGAAAGGAAAATGGTGGGACACACCTATGGACTCAAAAGGTCCTTTGGTATGTAGGGCATAGTAAATGACAATGAGCATCTCCTGGCATTTGCTGATATTCCCCACTGTTAAATCTCATTAGTGCTTTTCAGAAGTCATTAGCATAGCATAGCACCATATCTGAAATATGGCCAGAAACTGGGGAAAGCAAGAGATATTTGTTTTGCTCATCTAATATGGATTTTTAAATCCACCAGACCTGAGCAGCATCCCTTCTGTGTTTCCCCTAGCAATGAACTCTGTTAGCACTAAATACCCATATTTTAGTAGTAATATGTATCCTGGAGGGAATGTATAAAAAGCTTACCCAATATTTAAGTGCCTGTTCATTTCGTAAATGAGGAATTTATTTGCATCCTCACATTTACTTTATTTATGTGTTTCACTTTTACCCAAGTTCAGAAAGAAACCTTACAGAGAATTGGACTCCTGAGCAAAACACACAGGAAAGGGGTGGAGGAGAGAATCTACCAAGCTGGGTGGAAAATAGAATTGCTTTGTGAATATGATCACCTTTCGTACTTGGCAAAGCACACAAAAGGAGCAGAAGGAAAAGCAGACAAGGCCTCAAGAAGCAAAGCTCAGCTAGTTCAAGAGTCCAAGCAGGGTTTTAATGCCAGACTCTTTGTGCCTTTCTTGGACCTTGTTTAGCGCAAAAATTTAACTCACACACCACCCTTCAAAGTTGTGCGACTTGACCTGTGACTCAAGCGGAGTTTTAAAGAATGTTTTTATTATTGTAGAACTCTCCAGTGGCTCTCAATGCATTTTGATTGATAACAGCTCTTCATAGGGCTTTTTTTTTTAGCAGGAATACAGTTCCGGCTGGCTTGTTGCCAAGGGCTGTGGCCTAATATGCAAGTGAGGTCCTGCTGAGCTTTTTCTACAAAAAGCCCTGTGTGAAACAATGGTGATGTCAGAGGGTGTGGCCTAATATGCAAATGAGTTCCTGCTGGGCTTTTTCTACAAATAAAGCCCTGATTCTTCAGTAAGGGAGCAGTATCTTACTGCAGAATTTCCCTTGTGCTCTCTGTGAAAAGCTGTGTAGTATCCATTTCTTGCAGGGGAGCATTCTCTCAAAGAACAACAGGGAAGACTTTTGAACAAATAAATGTTCCCCTGTTGAAGGCACAGCTCAAAACTGCACTGGGAGTTACTGGATAGCTTTGTTTCTTGCATCCAACTGAGTCAATGTGATTTGTGCTGCTCTTCTCTTTATATGTGATTTGACCAGTATAGATCACCTTTTGTTGCCATTTATGTCATAACCTAGACCTTACTGTAAATACTGCAGATCCCAGCCCTGTTCCCAGCCTGGCACTGCCCAAGGAAGACCACATGCATTTCTAGAACTCCCATAGTGCTTTGCTGATATCCCACCTCTCTCCACTCCTGCCCACATTTACCACTGGCAAAGGCAAATGTCAAATGCAGACACAACTTACAGTTCACCTGAATCACCCAGCAGCCACATATAATAACTAGAGGCCTCACAAGGGATTGCCATCCCTGTCTATGCCAAAAGTTTCATCCTCACATTTCAATAAGGCCCAAATGAGCGTCACATAGCAGATGCAAATGCACATCCACAGAGGATTTGTATCTTCATTGTCTATGTATGGCTAAGCTAGGCTTGCCAATCCCCAGGCCCAGTGGGGGTTCTTCTGCTTTCCCTGGCCTTTTCCCTCTCCTAATCAGCTGGCCGATGGAGAGGGGGGAAGCCCCGCCCACAGAAGACCATGTGCCTTTCTACCTCTGGAGGCTTCAGGCTCCGATTGAAAGGCTTCCTCTTGGGATGGTGTGTCTGTGTTACTTTGAAGAAGTTGGCAGCAACTCGTGAGTAGAGAGGCCAATCCCTCACTTCAAAATGGGCGGAAACGGGGGGGGGGACGTCTGCTGAGCACTTCAATATTCCCTATGTGATCGATTCTCATAGGGTATAATGGGGAATTGATCTGAAGAAGAAGAAGAAGATATTGGATTTATATCCCGCCCTCCACTCCGAAGAGTCTCAGAGCGGCTCACAATCTCCTTTACCTTCCTCCCACACAACAGACACCCTGTGAGGTGGGTGGGGCTGGAGAGGGCTCTCACAGCAGCTGCCCCTTCAAGGACAACCTCTGCCAGAGCTATGGCTAACCCAAGGCCATGCCAGCAGGTGCAAGTGGAGGAGTGGGGAATCAAACCCGGTTCTCCCAGATAAGAGTCCGCACACTTAACCACTACACCAAACTGGCTCTGGAGGTTTCGGGGGTCCTGGGGGAGCTGTTTTTTGAGGTAGAGGCACCAAAGTTTCAGTATAGTATCTAGTGCCTCTTCCCAAAGTACCCCCCAAGTTTCAAAACGATTGGACCAGGGGGTCCAATTTTATGAGCCCCAAAAGAAGGTGCCCCTATCCTTCATTATTTCCTATGGAAGGAAGACATTTAAAAAGATGTGCTGTCCCTTTAAATGTGATGGCCAGAACTCCCTTGGAGTTCAATTATGCTTGTTACACCATTGTTCCTGGCTCTGCCCCAATGTCTCCTGGCTCCACCCCCAAAGTCCCCAGATATTTCTTGAATTGGACTTGGCAACCCTAGGCTAAGCCCTCTTCCACACCCAGATCTAGGAGATAACCCTAACTCTGTGCAGCCATGACATTTTCCATGTAATCATTGCAGCCAAACATGGCAGCTTAACTAGTAAAATTATCTGTGCTCAGTGTAGGCAATATAGGCATTACTGGGACATTTCTCTTTTCACGTGATGTATTCCTTCATTCAAAAAACTTACAACATGTATTTGCCACCTTAGGAATTTGCCTCACCAATTCTCTGGTGGTTTCCTATCATCTTTCTGACCCATGGCAATTAGCCAAAAAGATAAGCACTAATGGGAAACCACAATCTTTAGAGTTGCAGTAGCAAGGGCAAAAAGGAGCCCCTTGGCGCAGAGTACTGCAGTCTGAGCTCTCTGCTTGTGACCAGAGTTCGATCCCGAGGGATGCTGGGTTCAGATAGCTGGCTCAAGGTTGACTCAGCCTTCCATCCTTCTGAGGAGGTCAGTAAAATGAGTACCCAGCTTGCTGGGGGGAAAGTATAGATGACTGGGGAAGGCAATGGCAAACCACCCAGTAAAAATATGCCATGAAAACATTATGATGAGACGTCACCCCAGAGTTGGAAATGACAGGTGTTTGCACAGGGGACTACCCTTACCTTTTAGCAAGGACAACAGATCTGTCCTTGCCATGGCAATTAGAAAATTTACATTATACTCCCAAGGAATGAAAATTTCAGGATCAGCTGCCATAGAGTTTTCATTACAAATCCTCTGAAAGAATGGGGGTATCTAGCTGTCTGTACCTATGTTTCTCCTTTCAAAGTACTACCTTCTACAACTTCCTTTAGAAAGCTTGCAATGACTTATGGGATAAGTCCTCCAGAGCTCTGGGGGAACATTTTAAATTCTTTAGAAGGGCACATTAATACTGGGAACAATCAACAGATGTGGCAAGTATGGAAGCTAGACACCACCTCACATTCAGGAATGTAGTAAATTGTCTTGTTTAGACAGGATTTCAGTAATCTTAGAATTATGTTTTCCTCCCAAGACAGAAAGCTGCTTCCTTTTCCCAGCCCTTAACATTACTGCATTATGAGATACACTCCTGTTAATTAGCAGTACTGATTATCTAAATGGAATGCAGAACCTGGAAAGAAATGAAGTTTAGAGTCATAAGATTATGTGAACAAGTCAGAAGTAACACTGGATTTTTCCCCCAAGGGTGGGGGAAGATCTGATAATCTCTATCATCATTAAACATCATTAGTGATCTTAATTTTTTTTTTTAAAAAAAATGGATTAGTCTTTACATGGTGAATATAGTCATCCTTTTTACAAACAATCAAGGTAGTTAGAAAATGATGTTGATTTTTGTCCATATTTTAATGCACTTCTGTGCGCAGCATGATCATTCCGTTAACTACAGGTTCTGTTTTTCACATATTTTCCACAGGTCTGCCCTGAGGACTTTCAGACCAGTTTCAGTCATGAGATCCCCACTAAGAACTCAATTCCGAAGTGTTTAGGGACCCAATCTGAATCAGGACTACAGCATATGGAGAGAAGGGAGTTAAACCTTGCTTCCCCAATGCTGTTTTCCTAATCAGAAACAGCTGCTATTAATTCTACCAGGGGTTGCACTTGTACTGATGGGGTACACAAAAGTTTCCTTGTGCGGCCAATAGCATCCTCCTGGGGCCATTGTAGTTTGCAAAACTAGGAGTGAGGGGATTTAAGCCCCTTTTCCCTACACTCCATTGTCCCAATCTGCATTGGGTGCACATGTGTTGTGGAACTTACAGCTAACATTTCACTGGAAATCAGAGCAAGGAACCTAGACACAACCTGTGAAAAAACATAACATATAATTAAGCTCTGACAGTGTAGTAGTAAGGACAGGAGTCTTAGCTGCAGCTCTTCACATTACAGTCACATGGAAAACATCAATATTGGTGATATTTCCTGCAGCAAGTTCATTCATTTCTGAACACCTGTTTTCACAATCGTGGGAACCATGGCCCATTTTAGCTTCTCTCGTGCTCATATATACATGAACATACATGTGAAGGTACATTCTAAAGAGTGAGACCATTAATCCATATGGCTCAGTATTCTCTAGTTAGACTGGCAATGGTTCTCCAGCGGCACAGATGGATGTATCCCTACTAACCAAGACCTTTTCTAAGTTGAGATGCCAGGGAGTGAACCTGGGATGTTCTGTATGTAAGCATGTACATGTAGATATTGCAAAGAGAAAGAAGCCAGGGCTAAGTGGTAAAGCCACAGACCCTCCCTCTGTGTGACATCAGCCTGCATGTGGAAAACTTTGGTAAAGCACTGTTATATTTCCTGTAACAGCTCCAACATGCACAGCTACCCATATTCCATAACAATTAACCTGATAGACATGTGTGCATGTATATACATACATGTGCATATACATTTGTGTGAAATTTTATTTATGCATCTGTCTGCTACTGCCATCTGCTGGTAGCAATCTGTGAGAATAGAAGTGGACAAGAGAGGGGGCACACAAGACTGCCCTCATTTGGGGTGCGAGACATGGACATCATCTTCAGCATGGATGCATGGGCATGCACTTGTGTGTCCTGGCATATATCTTTTGGCTCACCTTAGGTGAACCCTCCATCTCTGCTTCTGGTAAAACAATTTGTATGTTTGTTCCCAGCACTTCTGCTGACTGCAGTTACCATCTAGACTCTGAGTATTATCCTGCACCGTTGGTGGCTTCCTGACCCTTAGATTTCACTTTCTGTTTGAACACACAGAAAGAGAGATGCCTCTTGGCTTTCTGGTTGCATAAAGGATCCTGGGTAAACCTCTGCTACCGGATGCTGCTAGACTGGTCCCCAGCCCCAGCCCAAAGTACACTGTTTGTTTTTAATATCCAAGATGTTGACAGTTCATTTGTAACAGCTCTCTTCTTCCGTTGACACTCTGTTTCTCTCTTCTCCTTCTGTCTCCTTGTTCCTCCCTTCATTACTTGCCTTTCCGAATCTTCGGTTCTCTTGCTCTGTCTTTCTGGTCCCTCCTTGCTGCAATTCTCCCTCTCCTTGATTCTCATCCCTCCCTGATCTTCTCCCATCATGTCTGTCTCTCCCTCTTTCATCTGCACGCTGTTCTTTCTTCCCCCTTTCCTCCCCACCCCACCCCTTTCTTTGCTACAGGGGCTGTGAGGGCCTCTAGTATTTTTCCGATCCTGAGTGTGATTCTGCTTTTCATGGGTGGACTCTGCATTGCAGCCAGCGAGTTCTACAAAACCCGACATAACATCATCCTTAGTGCCGGCATCTTCTTCGTGTCTGCAGGTAAAGGGGGCTGAGGGAAGAGAGGGAGGGCTGCCCCTCTGCAGCACAGCGGGGGTGGGGGGATGTGTCAAATAACAAAACTCAAAGTGAAGGAGGTTCACAGTGCATTTGGAGGCCAAGAGAACAGCTGGTTGTTGGAGACACGGAAAGAGGGGCAAAGGGGAGAGAAGGCAAGGATGCGCTCTGATTGCAAAACCGTTGTAAGTTCTCATTTTGGAGACCAAATGAATTTCTTTGAGATGAAAGATTCGCTCTTAACCCATTCAAGAGAGAAGGTATCTAGCTGCATTCTTCAGCTTTGCTACTTCCTGGGATTGTAACCTAGTTTAGAGGATTGCCATCCTCCAGGTGAGACCGGGAGTTCTCCCGGAATCACAACTGATCTCCAGACTTCAGAGGGAAGCCTTTCTGCAATCGCACCCCAGCTGGGCTCCTTCCCCTCCCCACCTTTGCCCTCCCCAGGCTCCTCCTCCAATCTCCAGGAATTTCCCATCCTGGAGTTGGCAGCCCTGTTTAGGTAGCAGCCAGATTTGATGCCACAAAGAAAGGCCCCTTTGTCTGCCCCCATAACAAAAAAAGCTTGGGGAGGGATTGTATTTGATTTTTCAGATCAAGCTCTGCTGCTGTCCCATCTGATATGGACCTGAAGGTGTGAAATGTCTCAGAGGTTAAGGAGGCTTTGAGCTGACTCGCACTTATATGTGAAACCAGACTTGCCTGGAATGAACCTCTCTCTTTTTTTGCAAACAGTGTAAAGTAAAATAGAAGATAGTGAATTGGGCCCCTGCTGTCATTTCTCACTCCCCCAGTGGCTTGGCTAAGGAAGGGCAATCGCTGCAGTGGCTGCATAAAAGGGAAGGGGAAGGTCACCTTTCCCATCAGCTCCCTCCTGGACCTGGCAGTAGGGCTTGGAAGGAGGGATTGGAGCTGTGGGCAGGTGTCAGACATAACAATCCTTTGCCTGAAGTATAATGCAAAAATTATGCTGTGCTTTAATCTCTAGGGGGAGACTCCACAGCCGTCCTTTCTGCAACAGATCAGGGCAAGGCACTAGAAAATAAAGTTCATCACCAAAAGATCCTCACAGCTTTTCACTGTTATAGATTGCCTGCTAGGCTGAGGAAGAAAGAGCACCTCTGGAAAGTAGGGAAATTTTGTCTAGAGCTAGGGATTAGGTCTTGCTATATCAGTAAATTGTGCCTGCACTGAACCGCTTAAGACTATGGATGGGGATTTACATAAGTGAACGTCCTCATTTTTAAAATTTACTCCATTTATACCTCACCTTTCTCCCCAAGGGGGGCTCAAAGTGGCTTACATCCTCCTCTGCTCTGCCAACACAAAACCAGAACTGCCTGCATGCAATACTGGATATGTGAAAGAAGGCTTGTGGCCTGGCATGCTAGTTTTCTAAGTGCAGGGGATTTTCTTTCCTTTTTTTTGTACAGAGTAGCATTAATCATGTGAGCCTCCCCCCTCTGCAATCTGAATTGGTACAGTCCAAAACCAGACTTATTGCCATCATGACAAGAGAGCCTAAGAAAGCAAGATTTAAGGTTTCATCAAATGCAGGAGACACAAAACCTAAAGTTCAGCTTTGCAAAAAAACATATCCCTAATGGGGCAATAACAAGACCCGTGGCACAGAGTGTTAAAGCTGCAGTACTGCAGTCCTAAACTCTGCTCACGACCTGAGTTCGATCCCTGGCGGAAGCTGGGTTTTCAGGTAGCCAGCTCAAGGTTGACTCAGCCTTCCATCCTTCCGAGGTCAGTAAAATGAGTACCCACCTTGCTGGGGGGAAAGTGTAGATGACTGGGGAAGGCAATGGCAAACCACCCCATAAAAAGTCTGCCGTGAAAACGTTGTGAAAGCAATGTCACCCCAGAGTCAGAAACGACTGGTTCTTGCACAGGGGACCTTTCCTTTCCTGAACATCTTAATTATTTATCACATTTATACTCCTCAGCAAGTGAGGCTCGGGGTAGCTTATATCAATGCAAAAGACAATTCAATAAATAGTCATCATCATTATCATATAACACAATTTAAAACATATATAAATCTTATATTGAATATGGCTGCATCCAACAACCCAACAATAAAATGATCCAGTGGAAGCAATACAAGAATCACAAGACATATAAAAAGACTAATTAAAAGCCTGATGGGAGAGTTCTGTCTTGCAAGCCCTGTGGAAGCTAATAAGGTCCCACAGGGCATGCTGGTCCTCGGATAAAGCATTCTACCAGGACAGGGCCACCACAGAGAAGTCCCCCACCCAGGCACTTAAGGCCTAGGCACCATCAAAAGACTGTGTACTGAAGAATGCAGTCAACATTGGAGGTATATAGTATGTGTGGTTTTTCAGTTGCCTGTTCAGTGGCTTGCTTTCCCAAAAGTAGAACTCTGCCATGATGAAATGTAGGTTGAGCCACGTGTTCTTGGGTATCATCTGCAGAGAACATGAGGTGTCAACTCTGAGTTGAGAAATTCCTGGAGATTTTGGAAGTGGAGCCTGGGGAGAGAGAGGCTTGGGGAATGGGAGGGATCTGAGTGTGGTATAATGCCATAGAGTCCATCCTCCAAAGTTGCCATTTTCTCTAAGAGAACTAATCCCTGTAGTCTGTCATTGTAACTCTGGGAGATCGCTAGGCCCTACCTGGAGATTGGCTGTATCCTAACATAATTTCGGAGGGATATCCATATTATTCTGTGACAGCAAAAGTTTATGGAGGATAGCCTAAGGGTTTATTTGAAATCCAATAGCACCCTAAAGGCTAACAAAATTTATGCCAGGTGGGTAGCTGTGTTGGTCTGAAGCAGCAGGACAAAATTTGAGTCCAGTGGCACCTTTAAGACCAACAAAGTTTTATTCAAAGCAGGCCTCAGATTAGGGTTCCCAAGTCCAACCCCAGAAATATCTGGGGACTTTGGGGGTGGAGCCAGGAGACTTTGGGGGTGGAGCCAGGAGACACTGGGGTAGAGCTAGGGGGAGGGGGGGAAATGGCGAGCCGCCCCGTCTCGGAGCGGGCGAGGCCGCTGCCGCCTCTTCTCTGCTCGCCATGGCTGCTCCTCCGAGATGGGCTCAGGTTGAGCCCATCTCGGAGGAGCAGCCACGGCGAGCGGAGAAGAGGCGGCAGCGGCGCGGCAGCCTCGCCTGCTCCGCTCTGCCTCTGGGGTGGAATCGGAGGGGGGGTGGAGGCGGGCCGGGGGCGTGGCAAGCCGCGAGTCCGGGTCCTAGAAGGGCCCAGATTCGCGGCTCGCCATGCTCCTGGCCTGCCTCGCCCTCCCCTGTGCTGCTGCCGCCTCTTGGCTGCTCCTCCAAGATGGGCTCAGCCTGGGCTCATCTCGGAGGAGCAGCTGTGGTGGGCGGAGGGGGCGGCAGCGGGGCGGCAGTGGCGCGGCGGCCTCGCCCACTCTGGGATGCGGCGGCTCGCCATGCTCCCCGGCGCCGTTTCCCCCCCTCCCCCCGCTTCCGTTTTTTTGGGGAGCGGGGGAAGAGGGTGGCAATCCTAGGGTCCCCCGCCAGGGCGAGGGTTGGGAAGCCTACCTCAGATTCAGCAGGAGCTCACAGGAACACAGCTCCTGAACCTTTCTGACAGCCCCCCCTCCTCCTTCCCAACTACCTTGTCCATTGAATAGTAGGTGCAGCTGCATAACAATCCCTGGATGAGCTCCACCACCTATTTTTTCTACAAAACAACCCCTGGGTGCAGCTGCACCCTGGATTAGGAGAGTGGGCAGCCACCCACCCACCAGGGGCTTTGCCACACCCCAGCAGCCCTCATTAACCCCTGAAGAAGTCCATGCACCATTTCTCCACTCCTTATGTGATTTTGGGTGGTGGGTGGCTTGCTGGCAAGGTCGACCCATGGGAGTAAGCCATGTAGGCGGATGCCTAAGGCACCATAGGGCCTACAAGACGCCACTAGGCGCCCCCTCCCCACACACCAGCTGGCCCGCAGCATCTTTCCCCCGCCTGAGACTTGGGTGGAGGAAAGAGGCAGCTTGGCCTCACTCCAGGCTGACTTCCCTTGCAGGCAATGCAGCTTGAGAGCAAGGCAGAGACCCCACACTGTCTCTTTAACCTGCAAGACTTTCTTGCACTGTGGGAAAGTTGAGGGGGGGGGGGTTTGCACAGAGTGCTCCTCCATGCAAATGTGGCCATCTGGCCATGCTGGGCTTCCAGGTACCATAGACTTTTCCCCTCCCAAATCAGTACCATAGGTACCATAGAGTTTTTCCCTCCCAAATCACTAGAGCATCCGGGAAAACCATAGAGTTTTCCTGGAAACACCTACAGCAGACAGTGAGTGCCAGCGCGATGACATCACTTCCAGGTAATGCCATCGCGCCCCCCGCACGTTGTGTGTGCAGAAAAAGTCCCCCACCAGAGTTCACAGGGGACTTGGAAACCCTATCTATAGGAGATGCATTATATTTAAAGTTAAAAGCAAAAAGGTGGGAGTGGTGAGAAGTTGCAGAGAGAGGCCAGTTAGAATGCAAAGCATTTAGGGTAAATAACAATAAAGCAAATAAGGATCCCTCTCAGCTTTAGACAGAGGAACAGAATGCATCATTAGGAATTGGAGCATCAGTCTTTAGTGTGGCACTTTCACATAAAAGTTTGGACTTACACTGCCCACGATGTCTGCCACTGCCAGAACACAGAATACCATGACAGCGTTCTTCTGTCATTCTACCAGATTTTCTCACATATTATTGTGGCAGTATGAGGATCTGAAATGCCCATCCCTATAGGACCAAAGGCAGAGCATTCGTTCGCGAAGTCAAGCCGAGAGAGGGTCAGAGAACAGTAGCATTTCCAAGAATGTAAAAAGCTGACATCTGCAAGGACTGATTAGCACCTTACAAAGTCATTAATCTGGATGCTAACTAGCTCATTTCTGAGGCTAGGTATCTGTGATGATACCTCTTTCTCAGGGTCAGACAACATACTCGTATGAATACATGACCACTACTGACCTGTGTCACCTCCCTGACTTTCTCAGTAGTGTTTCTTAAAGCAGACACATCATGTGACACCAGTCATGCTCAGTGTTCCTTTCCATCCTCCCCCAAAATAATAGCCATTATACTGAGGCAATGGTAGGGAAACATGGAGCAGAATGATATCACAGCCTTCAGCTGGGGGAGATGTGGGGAGGTGCAGTGGCCATATAACTTATAGTGAAATTCCCTGGTCTGTCTTGTGCTCTGCTGGTTGAGTCCCCATGTAGACTTACCATTCCTCAGGTCTGGGCAGGGGATCCCTCATTTTCTTGCACTCCTTCCTACCACAGGCTAGCTGGCTGGCAGAAGGAAATTCTTCCCCAAAAACAGTGCCATCAGCATGTCAGTTATCCTCTATGGTAAAACCACCCTCACCCCATAGAGTTTTGCCCAAAAAGCAGAGCATCTCCCCCAACATCACCGACATGCTGACATCATTTCCAGGTGACATCAGCGCATTACATAACATTCCCACCCACACCAGCAATGCCCCCCAAATCATCCTACCAACATGAAGGAATGACCTGGCAATTCTATCCCCATGGCAGTTTTGCCCTCAGGTCTAGATAGCAAGGCTCAAAAGCATTGACTGGTGCTGGCTAGAAGCCAGGAGCTGGAAATGGAGGCAAACCACAGACTTGCAACTAGTGGACCACTAGGCAGCCTTTCCAGGCCTCAGCTGAATAGGCTGGGAAGTAAGCAGGCTCAGCTACCCTGCTGGCTGATGTTGCCCTCCTGCGGCTGCACTGTGCTTTGGCCAGGACCCTGCAAAGAATTACTGTTCTCACTGCTTGGCTCTGGGTTGAGGTGGCATGCTGCCAGTTGAGCACTTCACCTCCTCTGGGTCACCTTAGCCTGGGCCTTCTGCTGATGCTGCTCCTGCAGAGCAAGAGCATCCCCAGAGGGGCTATGGGCCCAGGTTTTCATCCTGCTTGCCTCTGCTGGAAAACTGGCAGCAGAGTTGGACCTTCCCTGGTTCCTCCAGTCCTCCTTGCTCTCTTCTCAAGAGGACTCAGAGCTGGAGTCACTGGTAGAGTTGCCAACCTCCAAGTCACACTTGAGAGATCTCCTTCTATTACAGTTGACCAAGATCAGTTCCCCTGGAGAAAATGGCTGCTTTGGATGGTGGCATTGTAACCAACTGAGGTCCCTCCTCTTCCCAAACACTGCCTTCCCTAGGCTCCATCCCCCAAATCTCCACATATTTCCCAACCCAGAGCTAGCAACCCTAGACTCAATGGGCTGGGCAGAGGAAGTTATGATAGGACCACTGGTGGCCAGGTGCAAGCCAAGTCAAACACCAGCAACTCTGTGCCTTGGGGCCATTGGCATGGAGCCTTCGGTGGCCATAATGATCAGAGCTGACTCACCAATTGCTTTCTCCTGCACTCTCACCTGATGGCACTGGAGAGTGCTTGTAGAAGAAGAGAGCTCGTAGTTCTGCAAGGGCCACTCAGCTATGCATACTCCAGGGTCATTTTAACTGGCCAGTCCACCCCCAATGTGGGGGGCCTCTGTCATGTGCAGACTGTACTGACTGTGCACATCTGAACTGAAGAGCAAAATCTGAACCTCTTCCTGTGGCTAATCTGTAAAAATGGTCACAGTTTGTTTCCAAATGCAATACATAGAACATGAAATAGTGCTATCAGTTTACATCAACAGACACCACATAAGGGAATCAGCGAGCAAAATTGCTTTATTTCCACTCATATAGTATCCGTGAATAACAAGTTTTCCTTCACCTTGTGTTGCAAAGAATGTAGATAATAACTCTTTCTTTGCTGCCTGGAAGTAATGTGAGGAGGAACGGATGTACATATTAAACCAAGATGAAACTGCAGTTTCCCTGCCTTAGGCAACTAAGCAAGACTAACTTACCAAGAACAAATTCATGTTTTACACCATGTTTTGAAGTATCTGATGTTAAATGGCAAAACCAAGAATGGTGTGTACAACTTGCATTCTAGACCAGTTCACACCAAGGTTGCTTGCAAGAGCTTGGCCTTTCTGCATGTTCAGCTGAGATGCATAAAATCAGGGTTTTTGCAAGACAGCACCTACAACTCAGTTAAAAATGTAAATTCTAAATGAAACAAAATGAAAATATTAATATTGTTAACGTTCAAAATCATATGAAAGATCCCGTGGTGTTTCTTCAACTTGCATTGAAAAATATGGTGGAAATGAGTGGGTATCTTAAAGCGCCTGACCAACTTTTATTAGCTTTTGTTGTCAACATGGGTTAATGGGTGAATACAAGGGGCTCTGCTTGGAGGTGGAGACAAGGCTGAGGCTGCGGGGGCGGGGAGCCTAACAGTTTATTGGTGTGATTGCAGAATCAAAGGGCCACTGAGGAGGGAGTCAGCGCACTTATTGTCACTGACCTTGTGGGCAATAGCCAATAGGATGATGCATAAAAACATATTTATTTATAGTTCACTTTTCTCATGAGATTCAAGGCAGATTATGCAGCGTAAATCAAAACAATTTACAGGATGGGGCATCAAATAAACAATGCAATAAGATTTAGATTGCAGAAATCTGAAACCAAACCGAAGTCTGAAACAGCTGAAAACAAAGCATAAGTATTAACATGACATGCTAAATGATGCAGAAATTACATAGTAGGGTCATGCATATAGCAACAGCTGGTATGTACTATGCTCAGCAGCATAGTCTAAAGCACCTATCCCTTTACCAATGTATTTTTGAACCATTTTGTTTCAGTACAGCCTTATTATTTGTGTAAAAATGACCTCCTAAATAATTCAGTTTTGCATAGTTTATGGAATGCCAGTAGAAGTGCTAAACCCTTCAGGCAAGCCATTCCATATGGTGGGGGCTACAACAAAGAATGCACGTGTATGGGCCATTGTTGATTTTGTCCATTTAGCGTGCAGCACCTGCAGGAGACCCTGTTCAGATGAGCAAAGTTGTTGTGGTGGAGCACGGGGGAGCAGCAGTCCTGAAAATATGATAGATCAAGGCTGTGAAGGGCTTTGTATGTGATAACCAATACCTCAAATTGAATCCAGTAAACGACAGACAGTAGCAATTGTAATTTAAGGAAGAAACTGAATTTCCCCAGGTACAAAATATAGTATCTGCAGAAAAATGAAACCCCCACCTTAGAAGAACTTCCTTGAAGTAGGATGTCTGTGTACAAAATAGGTCATATTTATTATTGTTAATCTTTGGGGCATGCCCATGTGATGCCCTCAGCTGTGGCTGGCTCGACAATGAGGACTACTGGAGGTCTAAGAATGGGGATGGCCTGGCCGGTGACCTGGCTGGGGACAAGTTCTGTGCTGCTCTCCCTCTGTGTGGGAGCTCTCCCAGCCTCTCACCATGTCACCGCTGTGGTGGATGGCTCCCGACTCTGCTCGGGCAGCAGCTGCGACTGCCAGGCCTCCCCATAGGCGAGGGGAGCTCTAGTGTGTGGGGTTGGCATTGGGGTTCTTCTGCTTTTGGAGTGGTCTTCTCAAATCCCCTTTTCTCAGGCTTTAAGGGAAAGTGGGTGGGACCCAGGTCTGTTCTCTGACAATTATATTAAAACTACCAGTTATCTTGTGAAGAAATGCAATTTTTCTTTGGAGGTTTGAGATGAGCAAAACCTTCACTCTTGAGTTTTAAAAGTTTTAAAGTCCCCCCCCCCCTCCTTTCTGGGTAAAGAACAGGCAGGATGTGGGGAAAGTCAGTTCAGTTGCTTTCCAGACTTACATCAGCTCACCTTCATACAAGTGCTAATAGGTCTAGCCAATGGGATGGTAAAGCTTCCTCCCTCTTTAAGCAGGGAACAGAGACTTGGAAGTGCTAAATACAAGAGAGACTTCAGGAAGGAATTCCAGAAGAATCTCCAGGAAAGGCTTCTCTAATCCAGCCTGACTTGGCCAGTGGTGAGGAAAAGAGAAGTGATAAAACTCCTGGAAACAAGGAAGAAGCTCTCTTTGGTGCTGAGTCCATCAGAGCAGACAGAAACTCTTAACTGAGGTCTGGAGGAGGCAGCTATTAACCATGTGCTGACCTGAAGAGTTGGAGGAAGCTGCAAGGTAATGGTGACTCTCAGGGCTTTCTTCGAGCAGGAATGCACAGGAATTCAGTTCTGGCTGGCTTGATTTCAGGAGGTGTGGCCTAATATGCAAATAAGTTCCTGCTGAAAGCCCTGGTGACTCTGTAGAGACCTAAGCTAAGGAGCCTGTCCTATTTTTAACATCTGATAGGGCATTTATAGAGAGAGGGACAGAGGAATTGCATTTTACCCATTTATTTTTAATCCCTTGCTCAATCTGGTGCTGTGCCAAAAGTATGCTTGTGAACATATTCTTTTAAGAAATACTATATAACCTTTGATGCTATTACTGGTTCTCTGTACCAAATAGACCTCCATGTAGATCTTGGAGCACTGGAAGAAGGCCGTCAGTTGACAAGTGGCTATTCTTCCAAGGGTGCACAAGGCAGTAAATAGTCCATGTGGTGACCAGGCATTGGGCAGTGGGAGCCAGAGGCAAGGCCTCAGAGCTTGGAAGGGAAGCTGGGAGTCCTGAGCCTCCTAGCAGGCAATTCCTTACAAAGGTCATGTGGTGGCAGTGGTTACCCAAGAAAGAAAGAAAAGCCTCTCTGGGTGTTGGGGAAAACCTTGGAGGGCAGGGTGAAACAGGACTTGCAGTCCAGAGCGGGACTGTTCCACCACAACCCTTAATGAACATTTATTGGATTTTTAAATGTTGGCAGCCTGGATGCCACCCAGGATAAATTTCAGACAGCATTAATACACAAACAATGTGTAATTTTGTGTCACTTTCCAGGATTACCAGGTACCTTTAAGCCTATATGACATCAACTTTTTCAGCTTATATCAAGACATATGGTACAAATGAGTGGGATTCTTAAAATGCCTGACATACTTTCATTAGCTTTTACTGTCATCATGCACTATAGCCTCAGTGCTATAGTGTTTCATGGGACTTGTACTGGTGTATAATTTAACTTGAGGAAGGGATGTCCGGGCCCTTCTCAGATCTCAGAACTTGAGCAGGGTCAGCCCTGACTAGTATTTGGATGGAAGATGACACAGAGGAAGCCAATGGAAAACCACCTCTAAATGTCTCTTGCCTTGAAAACCCTATGGGGTTGCCATAAGTCAGCAGTGACTTGACGACACTTTCCACCACCACCAGAGATGTCAGGTCCTCCACTTCAGTTTAGCTGTAGAGTTTTGACTGAATGCTACAGTTTCACCAGAAATAAGATGGAGTCACTTCTGGTCATGCCAGAAGTTGGGCCATGCAGAACCATTCACAGTGGCAATAGATTATCTACACAAGGTCTTCCTATACACATTCCTCGCCTGTTGCGGATTTACTCTGCCATTTCACTAGAGACTTTTTTGCCAGTTCTTTAAAAAAATTGCTATAGCAATATAGCAACTACTAATCTTTTAGCAAAAAGCCCTCCAATTGTATGGCAGAGAAGATGGCAGGTAAAGGAGGAAGATAGCAGTAAAATGGCATTGAAGTGGGGGAAGATTAAAAATGCTCACCTATTCGTCCATCCATCCAGTATGTTAACCTCCTTGAACTGCAGCCTTTCCAGAAAGACTGTGGCCAAGCAGGGTTGGGAAAGACTGGAACAAAACAGGAGAACTTGGAAAGTGGATGGCTGGAGGATGATGTCATGTGGATGCTCCAAAACTGCTCCAGTTTGAAAGTCAAGGCAGAACAAAACAGCTGTGTGGGTATAACCTCAGATGCACTAACCAGGTGGCATAAAACTGTGTCAGCAGTAGCACTGCAGTGAGTCTAAGGAGCCATGGGAAGACAGCAGAGGGCAGTGGCATGAAGACTCTTAAACTGGATATCCAAGTCAGAGTATTAGTCATTTGCCGAGCCTTGGTTCCTACTGCTACCTTTTATTTTGAGGCCATAGTGTAGTACAATCAGAATATTTACTATTTATTTACAAAGTGCTAATATTCTGGATGACACTTACCAAACTAAAAACAGAAACAATTCCCTGTCAGCAGCTGATATGAGCCCTAAAGGACAGGACATAGAAAAGAATAATCACACTTTAAAAACCTGGTAGAGTACTTCAGCGTCCTTTAAGGGATGTTTTGTCCATGCATAAGACTTGTTCATCTATACATTTGAAAATATAAGCTTCCCCCCCCCCACACACACACACACAGACTAGTGTATCTGTTGTGACCAGGACTTTTTTTGTAGAAAAAGCCCAGCAGGAACTTATTTGCATATTAGGCCACACCTCTAACACCAAGCTAGCCGGAACTGCGTTCCTTTGTGTTCCTGCTCAAAAAAAAAGAGCCCTGGTTGTGACTGAATACTCTGTGGATCGTGGGTTTGAGGGAGTGCTGAACATCCCTGTAGCATTACTGTGCCTTTTACAGATCTTTAGCTTGACTTAAAAATTATTTGACGATGGTACACTTTCCCTCTACTTCTGAAGTATACACTATTGGATAATTTTGCATCCAACCCTGAGTTCCTTCAAGAAATGTGGAATGAAATTGTGGCAGATCTCTCTAGTTTAAAAACAACAACAGGAAATGGTGACTGTCCCCCTATTCCTCAGTCCACAGCAGGGCTACTCTAAAATTCATCAC
Organism: Heteronotia binoei; assembly: GCF_032191835.1. Taxonomy (NCBI): domain Eukaryota; kingdom Metazoa; phylum Chordata; class Lepidosauria; order Squamata; family Gekkonidae; genus Heteronotia; species Heteronotia binoei. The sequence goes on from NC_083230.1 coordinate 86,328,640, forward strand.
AAGGGAGACGCAGCTGTGAGCAGTGAGAGAACCTATATAGACAACAGGAAAGTCTGGCTCCCATCTGCAGATATCTTAATCTGCTGATCAGGGCTATACTGACACTAAACAGATTTTTCTGCAAATGTGAGAAACCTAAATCTTATTTTTTTTTTAATTCTGATTTTTTTAAAAAAAAAAAAAATTGGGATGGTCTAAATCCCCCCCAATTTACTTGTACAGCTGGTAGAAGCTGCCACAGGGACCTGCTTCAGACTCAGCCAGGGCAGTGGTGGACGTCAGGAACCTCTCTGGCCCTGGTTGTGTTGGCAGAGGACACCAGGAACCTCTCCCGGCACAGCTGTGGTGGCAGACACTGGAAGGCTCTCTGGTCTCAACCATGGTGGCACCAGCATCTGGGAGGCTAAATGGAACAAATGGGAAAAATGGAATGGAGGCTCTCTGGGCCCAGCCACAGCGGCACTGGTGTCCAGGAGGCCTTTTGGGCTCTGCTGTGGTGGTGCTGGCAATCAGGAAGCTCTCCAGGCTCAAAGTAGCTCTCAGACTCCGTCACCACTGCAGCCAGGCCTGGGACCTGGAACCACACCTGGCTCAGTGATAGGGAAGTCACTCTGGGCCTGAAGCAGCTTTTTGACACTGCAGATAATGTGGCCAGTAAGGTAAGGATTTGGGAAAGAACAACAAGAGGAAGGGGTAGAAAGAGGGGGGGAGAAATAGAGAAGGAAATAGGTTGATGGATAAGGGGAAGGGAAAGGAGAGACTGAGGGAGAATAGTGGGGGGGGGGGGCAAAAGAGAAATAGGGTAGGTTGACAGAGAAGGGGAGAAAGAAGAGGAATAGTCTGTGAAGAGGGGAGAAATAAAGAGGGAGTAGGTTGGAAGAGGAGGGGGAAGAAAGAGGGGGAAATTTGTTAGAGAAGGGGGGAGAGGAAAGGAAGAAAAGGGGGTAAGGATGCACCCTCCTGACAAGTTTCTAGCAGGTCCCCATTTATGTGTTTTTATTTGAGTTACAGTATATCTTCTTTGGTGCAAATAAACCCTTAGCCCCCCTGTTATACATACTTAGGTTTCATTTTGCTAAGGGTTGGGGCTAAGGGTTTATTTGCACCAAAGAAGATATGCAGTTGTGTCTCACATCACACTCTAGAAAAGGAAACAGGAGGTAACATCAAGATGCACAGAGGAACTTACCAGATACAGTGCTACAAAACGCAGTCTGGGAATGCTGCTTTGCAAGACTTCCATGGAAAAAGTTGCCAGTTGTGTTGGTTTGAGTTGAAATATCTTGGTGGCATTGGGAACAGTCATGCATGTCTGTGTGGTCTCTTCAACTCATATATGGTGTACCTGAAGCCTGCTAATGTTTGCTTTTCTCTTGCCCTTTGTCCACAGGTCTGAGTAATATAATTGGCATCATTGTGTACATATCAGCCAATGCTGGAGACCCTTCAAAAAGCGACTCCAAGAAGAACAGTTATTCTTATGGTTGGTCCTTCTACTTCGGGGCCCTGTCCTTCATTATAGCCGAGATGGTGGGAGTGCTGGCCGTACACATGTTTATTGACCGGCACAAACAGCTGCGTGCCAGTGCTCATGCCACGGACTACCTCCAGTCCTCTGCCATCACCCGCATACCCAGCTACCGCTACCGCTATCAGAGACGCAGTCGCTCAAGTTCCCGTTCCACTGAGCCTTCACACTCCAGGGATGCCTCTCCTGTCGGGATCAAAGGGTTCAATACCCTCCCATCAACGGAGATCTCGATGTATACCTTGACCAGGGACCCCCTGAAGGCTGCCACCACTCCCACCGCCACCTACAATTCAGACAGGGATAACAGCTTCCTCCAGGTTCACAATTGTATCCAGAAAGAAAACAAGGACTCTATCCACACTAACACAGCCAACCGCCGGACCACCCCTGTATGAAGCCATCAAGAGGGGCTGAAAATGGGGGCAGGGAAGGTGGGAGTGGGCATTGGGTGCAAGATGGGAGGGAGCAGTGGGGGCGGGCAGGGAGGGAGAGGAGAAAGCAACCATGGGGAAACCTTCCAAAAGCAAAAAAAAAAAAAATGAACAAACTTAAGTGAAACATCTGAAAAAGAAACAACAAAAAGTTTAAAAAAAAGGAAAAACAAAACAAAAAAATTCAAAAAAATCAAGAGAAAGAAATATAAAAAATAGAAAATAAATTTAAAAGAAAATGCATGATTTCCCATGTACCATTATTTTAACATTTAATAAAAACAGATTTAAAAAAGGAACCAAGAAATAACAAAAAAAAAATTAAAATACCAAGCGGGAAGAGGAGGCAGCTCTTTGGATCTTTTTGTTTGTTTGTTTTACTCTTTAATTTTACATTTTCTTTTCACTTTTAACCCACTGTGGACTTGCAGATTCTTGAGGATCTCCAGGAGCAGGCAGTAATGAAATGCAGTAGTTTTGGTGTCGCAGTGGATGCCTGTTTGCACATGTACGGTGGCCTGCCTAAGGAGTGACTAATAATTCAACATGATCTTGCTGGTCCACAGGGCTTAACAGTGACTCTCCTGTCCTTGGGGATTCCAGGGATTAATGCTGATTCACTGATCTCCAGGTCTCAGGAAGCCGAGGCTGACCAGCTCAGCCCTGCTAGCCTGTGATGACCCTGGCGTTAAGTTACATTGCAAAAAAAAACAAAAAACAAAAAAGCTTCATAAAAAGAGTGGCAATTTTTTAATAAAAGAAAACCAACTATAAATAAATGTAAATATAATAAGTGGATTTACTTGCAAGAAAGCCAGATAGTATTTTTATTTTTATTTTCTTTTTTTTTCTCAGCTTGAAAAAAACTGTGAAAACTAATATCTTAGGGGTTGAGAGGCTTCTAAAGAGAAAATGGAAACTAAGTCCATTTAACAAAAAATACACATAAAAATACCCAGAACTTGGTCAGCTGGTTGGAGTGGCTAGCATTCCCCAATGGCCATGCAAACCCGGGAGTGGAGGGGGGGGGGACACCTCTTTCTAGGAAGAGGGTGATGCTGCTATTGCTGGGGTTGGGACACTGGATGTAGACTAGGTGGTAACATGGAGACCTCTGCTCACATTCACTCCCAGGCAAGCTATTATGCTGTTCCCTCATTCTCTGTTCCAGGCTTGAAAAGAAGATATTCTAGGTGACTGCTGCTTGCTCAGAGATGTCAGCTTCTTGACATTGCTACCTTTTCCGAATTCATGGATAGGTTTTCACAGATTCACCCACAGATTCAAAAGCACTGTGGGCTTGTGTACTTGCACAGCGTTGCACAGGTAGCAATGCAGGTTAAGCAAGACTCTTTGAGAGCGCAAAGCTCCATGGGAAATGATTTTCCCCCAGCCAGCATCATGTTTAAGTCAGCCTTGCACACATACACAAGCCCTGCACCTGTACCAAAACATATTCCCAGTACCAAATCCCTTAACATTGCCCGTCTCTGCCACAGGAAGTTTACCAGAAGGAACTACAGGTGGGAGCCCTCGGGGAAGCCTGTGTGAAGAAGTGAAGTGGTTGTAATAAAGGGAAAGAGGAGGGACCCATGCATCTTGTCTTCCATGGGCCCAGAGTTTCCCCCAATGGCCTATTGATCCTCCACTGGCTGACTATGCCTGCTGTTATATATGGACATTAAAAATAGGTGTACATACCACAGGCCCATAGCTAGGCCTTGCCAACCCCTTAACTGAAAGGGGCTCCTGTGCCTTTATTAGCTGAGTATTAAGCAGGGATTTAGCATGTGTTGCTTCTCCCGTTCTTGTGGCCTCCTTCAGGTGGAGGCATGGCCTAGTTGCTGTTTAGCACTCGTCAAGAGAGGAGACAACATTTAGGGTATAGGAGATCGGCTTCCCATCCCTGCTTTGCTGATAGGCCTGATCCAAATTCTCCTCTTGCTCATCCAGGGGGTAACCTTCTGCTCTCATTCTGAAGTGAGGGTCTAAGTGCCGCAAGGCTGTGGAGAGTTCAGTCCTGAGATCCAGTTCTCTTCTCTCTCTACTTGGATCAGAGGCGTATGCTGCTGATTCAACAGCAGTTACTCTTGGTTTACCTCAGCAAAAAAGGAGTCACACTCATCCAAACTCACAGATGACATTTCTGACTTTCCCAGCCCATTCCCCTCACAGGTTTTCATCACAGCATACATCCAGATCACCACTGTGCGCATGAGGGACACTGGGTGCTATGGCTTTTTGCTAGAGGGCAACAAGAGCCACCTTGTGTTCAGTTCCCTCTGTCATGCTACTACTGGAAGATGGAGAAAACAGGCTCTGACAAGATAGTGGGAGAATAAGCCAGACAGGCTGACATTGGATTGCACTGAGTTAATGTCAAGTTTTGGATCTGACTGGGCCCAAAAGAGATGGAATAAATTCTCCATGGTCCTATACATACCAGAGTTTTTTGTTGCTTTGAAGGAGCAAGGTTTAGGGGTGATGGTTTGCTGAGAGGGGTCAGCTGATTCCTTTCAGCCCCTTGAGATTCTTGCTTAACTCTTCCTGTTGAAACTAGTGCTGCTCCAGTTCAAGGAATCTTCACTTCCCACAACTCAGTTCTTGTTGGGACTTAATGGAAGTTGGAAAAAAAACCAAACACCCTGCATTCCCCACCCAGCTGCTGCTGCTTTCTCCTGGTTTTCCTCTCTTACAGAGGAGAGTAGAGACCTTCACAGGACAGAGTAGGGGAGTAGCATGTTGAAAACTGAGCAAGTGGCAGAATGAATTCTTCCCAGGCCTCGGTAGATGGATCAGTACTGGCTAAAGAGCATAGATACTGCTTGGGTGACATTAGTATCCCACATGCTAGTGAATGTCTAGAACTCCTGCTGAATCCCAAAACCTCAGCCTGCAAATCTGTAAAATAAAAAGGGCAGAAGGCATTAAATATCCAACCCCCCAGAAATGAGTTAAAACTGGGTTCCTATACTCCAGCATAGACAGAGGATGGTATTTTGGTTGAAATTCCAAAGCTGCTTTTGAGAACTTGATGCCTGTAGAGTTCTCCTGATTGCATAAAGATGAATGAGCTCTGATATGTGTGAGTGAACGTGTGCGTGTGAGAGAGAAAGAGAGGGAAAAAGGGGGGAGAAGACTGAGAACTAGGACTGGTGGGGAAATTTTTCCAAGGAAACTGCTTATGTTCAGCTCAAACCAGTTCAAGAAACAAACCTCCATTTTCTTTATTTTGTGTTTTTTTTCAGACTGTTAAAAAGAAAAATTTTAAAAAGAAGAAAATAACAAAAAAAAATCCTGGTACATGAAATAAAGATTTTTTTATATAACATTGTTCTTGTTTATGTGGGTTTGTTTGGAAGGTTGAGCATATTTTTGGTCTTTCATGGGGAAATCCCAGAGGAAGTGGATCAACTTGGAAGTGAAAGGAAGCCATTTTGTCATGACTGAGGATCTTAGCAGCAAGAATTCCAACTTTGCTCTTGTACAAAGAATGCAGGAAAAAAGTCATGCAGCTGGGGCGGCGGGGTCGGGGGGTAGCAAAGAGGGATGGATGTTGCCATTTTGCATCTCAAGTAAATGTAATTAGCTAGAATTTGTTTTTCTTTGGCAGGTAATAGATGCAAGGTGGATATTTTCAGATCTCTACAGAAACATCTTATTCACGCAATCTTTGCTTGATTGGATAAATATTGTACTTGGTATTGATTCTGAGTGGTCCCTGAAACTATGGGTTGAAATTGTTCCTCTGAAGTAAGCAGTGTCCTCATATGCATACTGGCTCTGCTAAGGCCTCAGGCCTGCTTCTGTAGTATTTCTTTTTTTAGTATGCAACATTAGTTCACAACCTGTTCATTGTGCCCTTGTGTGTGCTCATGCTTCCATCGCTAAGAGGCAAATTGAACCAGGCCTCCTATGCTAACACCAAGTTTACTAGATAGTATTGGCTTCTTTACATAGATTTGTTTGAAATATGTGCTTTCCAGATAATATGTTAGTGGTGCTTCACGGAATTGAGCTGTTGGGGACCTCAGCTTTCATACTAGCAATTTTCTATCCTATAATGCACTTAAGAACTTTTTAAAAAAAATTGAAGAAAACAGGGTACAGCATGCATTTCAGGCACACATAAAGCTCAAGATAGGTTTTATCATTTAAAAAGTACTACTTTAAACAGGTACCATCGTCCTGATTCAAATCCTAAATGTTCAAACACTGCAATCACAACCACTAAATTTTGCACTTTCAATCCACTTTTAAAGCACTTTCCAACTGGATTTTGTCAGTTCACACAGTAAAATCTATTTGGAAAGTAGATTGAAAGTGCATTATTTAGTGCGTGTTATCACAGCCCTAGTGTAGAATAAACCTATAATGATGCCCAGCAAACACACTTGTTTAGTAAATACAGTATGAATATTGATTATCAAAGCAGATCTGATCATTCCTCTGGATTCCCTGCCCCCAAGGAGCAGCTTTTCCTGGAAATCAGTAGGGTGCAGTGTGAGGAGGGATGTAGCAAAGGTCCATTCTCCCTTTGGAAAATTTAGTCTGGATCCAATACATCAGTTGTAAAATGGTGTTTTAAAAATTGTGTTGGTACCAACAGTTGATGTGATCACACTAGAAATTTGCCTTGATGGTCTCTTGGTTTTAAAAAAGCCATTGCAGGAAGAGATGCGCCAGGGCAATCACACTGCACCTGCAATAGGCGTGGGCCATGCACACTCTCAGAGGAGCATTCACTCTGCTCCTGTGCATGCAGGGTGTGCACACCCTAGCTGTTCAGAAGCCGTTCAGAAGCCGTTCAGAAGCTGGGAAACATGCCATGCATGTGCTTCAGCAGTTTGCTACTGGGAAGTTCCAGGTGGCTATTTACTCTGGACCTAGGTCAATCTACGACAAGGTAAGGATGGGTGGGATGCAGGGGGCAGATGTGCGCATGTGAACGCACACATCAGATCTGGGGGTGGGGGGTGGCTATGGCAGATCAAATCCACTGGATTGCACCCAGTGTTCTTGCTGCTATGCAAAAAAAGAGAGGTACAACAGTTCCTGGCCAGTGGACTTTTAATGAGAGCTATTAACTCTATACCCTGGCTTGGGGGCAGGGGATCCCTTGCGGCAAACTAACATTATTTTCCCAATCCAGAAAGGCTTTTTGTAGTCCCTTGTATACCACTGTTCTATTAATGGTCATGGATCAAACTTTGTTCTGGAATCTTAGGAAGACCTCTAACACACATAATAGTTTCAGGATCTTTCACAGTGATTCTAACATTTGTTCTATTACTGCCCTTCAAGTATGCAGCATAATCTTTGATTTCCAACCCCCCCTTCCCCGGCCAAAGTTCCAAAAAGGAAGATGAAAAGAACTTTCCTGACCAGGCACACCATCTATGCACACAGTCCAGAGATTTCAGGCACTCCTGTGCTTGATATCCATCAGACAGATCCTTAATAGTATGTTTGATTTTTATTCATGTTGCACGACTTCGTAGGAGCCTGGGGGAGAAATCTAGGATGCGGGATTTTATCCATTGAAAGCAATGAAAATGGCTTCCTAAAGCTCCCATTAGTCTTCAAAATTTCCAAATGCCCTTCATTTGTAGATTGCCCCTTCCCATTAAAAACAAACAACATTGTTCTACATATACGCATATAGTTGCTGAAAAATCTGTGGTGCAACTGGCTGTCACAAGGAAAACCAGGAAAAGTAACTCATGCTCCTTTCCTCCTTCCTCAAGAGTATGTCTGCATACATACACATTGTAAATTATGGGTTACAACAGTGAAAAACAGGATTTAATGAAAGAGTAGAAAAGGGTTGGAGAAAATGGTTAACTTGACAGCCAGTGTGGTGTACTAGAATACTGGACTAAGATTCGGATCCCTACTCTGCCATGAAAGCTTGCTGGGTGACCCTAGGCCGGTCACACACACCATCACTTCCACAAAGGAGGAAAAAAGTTGTGAGGAAAAAAGTGGAAAGAGATGAAATGGAAGAGTGGCACACAATATACACAGTTTTGGATCCCCGTGGGAAATACAGGATATAAATGAAATAAATAATAATAATTTATGGTAGAGAGGTAAGGGAAGCCTACAGTTAACCTGGCAAGATTTTGTGGAAGACAGAAATGTGCAGAAGGAGAAAGGTAGCTGAGCTAATGTTTGGAGTTGGCAGCCAGTTCTCAAAATGTTGTTCATGAGTTGTTATTTCACACAAAAGGTGATGTCTTGGTAGACAGAAGTATCTAGCCTGTGCAGAAAATAGCTATAATATAAGCGGTTAAATGAGAAAAATATGAGATCCCATGTAAAGCACTGACTAGTGTGCTGGGGTTGGAGATGTTCTTTCACAACCCACCCAACCTCACAGAAATGTTGAGATTATAAAATGCCATGGTGCTTTGGGCTTAAGCTGAAAGATATAAATTCCCAAATCTTGCCTCAGAACTGAAGATTGATCCCTGGATCATGCCCTAAAATTTGAGAGGCGAAGGTCAGTGGCAGGGTACCTTTTACCTGAAGAAGGCCTATGGCTAAATCTCTGGCATCTCCAGTTAAAGGAGCTCACCATGTTGTTGCGGTGGCTTAGTTTCCAAACTGTCTCAGTTTAGCCTGAAGCTGACACACATTGTTTGACAACTGTTGGCCTTGTACTTTTGCTTTGACTTCCCTCCACCACTTTTTATACCCCTTTTGCACCAATGGTTTTGAAGGTGAAGTGCAGTTGCCAACTTGCCAGTATGTGTAAGATTTTACAAGCTCCTGAACTTTCCTTCCACTCACTTTCCTGCCCTGTCACCTTTCACTGTTTTGTGTTTGCTATTGCTGCGCTGCCATTACCACTGGCAGGACTGCTGTTTTGTTTTGTTTGAAATGCTTTGTTTTGTTTGAAATGCATGTTGATATTGATCGGGTGTTATATTCAACGATATGCCTTTTTTAAAAGCACCATTTAAATAGCAATATACCACTATGGCTATGCAATGTTCTGTGTCCATCCACCCCTACTGTTGGGGAATGCCTCTCTGCTACTGAAGCCTCAAGAGCTGCTGCTACATCCAAACAAATGCCAAGGCCTGCACAGAACAAGTCTGATTCAGTGTGATGTATTATTTATTTATTTATTTATTTTATACACCACTTCTCTCCCTAATGGGGACCCAAAGTCGCTTATAATATTCTCCCCTTCTCCATCGTATCCTCACAACAACTCTGAGAGTAAGATCGGTTAGGCTGGGTGTGTGATTGGGCCAAGGTCATGCAGCAAGCATCTATGACACAGTGGGGCAGGCCTATAGCCAGGATTTGTAAGGTTGGAGAGGGGGGCATATACAGAAGTCAAAGGCACCTAGTGGCTCCCAGTCCCACTGCAACTCAGGGTGCCGGACTCAGGGCGCCAGACCTTCCCTTTCCCCCATCACTGCTGCTTGAGAGGCCACAAGAGTGAAAACTGAGAGGGTGGGGGGAAGGGAATTTTATATATATATATATGTTTTAATTTTTTTTTACATTCACCACAGTGTGGACCCTGGGACATAAAAATGTTTTTAAATAAATAAACAAACAGGCTGCATTGTGCAGAAGTTGTGCCCAGGAGCAGATGCTGCGCCTTCCAGACCATTTAACGGGCCTGACAATCAGCTGATTGGCAGGCTCTTTAAATAGTGCAGGAGGGACAGCAGCTGCTCCAGGGCACCCCTTCTGCATGATTTAAATTTGGAGGGGTGGCCCTGCCCTCTCAGCTTTCACTCCTGTGGCCCCTCACGCAATGGAGGTGGTGGCCTGCAGTGGTGGGGGGAGGGAGAGAAGATCCAGGCAACTTAGAGGGGGCACCCCCGTAAGAAGTCAGGGGCGATGCCCCACAGCCCCCCCAATAGCTACGGGCCTGCAGTGGGGATCTAAACCTGGGTCTCCCAGATCCTAGTTTGACACTCTAACCTAGGATCCTCAATATGACACTCTAACCTAGGATCCTACCCACGGTGCCCTTTTAACACCTTTCCTGATACACACCAAGTGTATTTAGAAAGTGAGTGGGGTTTTGCTTGGCAAGGCTTCTGAGTGGCCATTGATAGGGTTGCCAATCCCCAAGTCGGTAGCAAGGGAGCCCCTAAGGGTTCTGTGATTAAACCAGCCTCCAATAATAAACAAATTTTCATTAAAGTTTATAAAAGAACCATAAACAAACACTTAAAGCAATGAATTGTACATAAGGTAAAGTCATACAGTATGCACAGTCCTTAATAAGGACAAAATAGGTGAAGTTATACAGTAAGCATAGTCTTTTTTGGGACCAATAAGCCTCCAAATGGTTTCAGCCAAGAACTGGCAAAGTAGAGTCTTCTTCACAAATCAAACAGCTGTAGAAAAAAAGCCAACAGTAGCAGACAGCTACGAAGGCGGCGCCTCTCTGCCTCCGTTTCTCTGAAGCTTCCACAGGCTTAATGCAAAAGATTACAAATTTGATAATGGAAATTAATCCAAATGCAATGAAAGTTGTGTTTATAATGTGGTGCTCCAGCAACCATTATTATTCCCTATGGTGATTTATTTCCATAGAAAATCATGGAGAATTGATCTGCGGGTATCTGGGACTCTGGGGGGGGCCGTTTTTTGGGGTAGAGGCACCAGATTTTCAGTATAGTATCTAGTGCCTCTCTCCAAAATACTCCCCAAGTTTCAAAAAGATTGGACCAGGGGGTCCAATTCTATCAGCCCCAAAAGAAGGTGCCCCTATCCTTCATGATTTCCTATGGAAGGAAGGAATTGAAAAGGTGTGCCATCCCCTTAAATGTGATGGCCAGAACTCTCTTTGGAGTTCAGTTATGTTTGTCACAGCCTTGATCTTGGCTCCACCCCTAATGTCTCCTGGCTCCACCCCCAAAGTCCCCAGATATTTCTTGAATTGGACTTGGCAACCCTAGCCATTGATGATTTGATAGGTTATACAGATTTTTTAAAATGTTGGTTTGACAGTAGCTATCACCATAGCACAAGGATTTTCATTATGTGACTGAATGTAAGTTGTGGTAAACCATTTTGTGGCTGGCTCTGCCTCCTGTGGCAGCCATTTTGTAACTGCACCCACTAGGCTGTGTCAGAATTCCAAAGGTGCCTGCTGCTCTAAACACTATACCACACTGACTTCACAATAACTCAAAGGCAGCCCTCCCTTCACTCAGTTTATTCTTCTTGGTTCTCACTTCAAACCAAAAATGCATGACAATGTTTTGTTTTGTGTCCTTGCATCTTTTGGCAGGAAGTGCAGATTTTGTAATGCTGTAGGCAAAGGAATTTATCAGCAGAAGAACTGTGATATCAGCCTCAAAAGTTAAAGAACCAGGAGGCATGTTTGGTGCAGGGCCAGCATCAGCATAACCTCCGGCGGGGCAGCTGCCGGGGCTCACTTGTACGTGCTCCACCACCCATGCTCCCAGCTGCACACTCTCCCCAGTGCAATCAGGGAAAGGGCTGCAGGCAGTGCAGATGGTGCTGAGCATGGGCATTTGGAAAGCTTGCAAACAGGGCAAGTGAAAGATGCACAGGCAGGTAGTGAGACTATGGTTGCCAACCTCCAGTTGGAAGCTGAAGATCTCCTGCAATTACAACTGATCTCCAAGCAATGGAGATCAGTTCCCCTGGAGAAAATGGCCACTTTGAAAGGTGGACTCTATGGCATTATAGCTCACTGAAGTCCCTCCCGTCCCCAAACCCTGTCCTCCTCAGGCTCCACTCTCAAAAGCTACAGATATTTCCCAACCTGGAGCTGACAACCTCAAGTGAGACACATGAGTGAGTAGATAAAAGGGGGTTCTGCCCAGGACCCTCAAAGTCTGGAACTGACCCATGTTTGGTGCTGAGTAAAAAAGTTCGTGTTGAAACCCACGCACCCACCCCTGCCCTTTCAGGGCTAAGCTTCTTGTAATGGTAGCAGCCCTATATCTTTAACTGTGTAAGTCTGCTCCAATAATGTAAAGGGGAAGGGGGGTGCACAATACAATGCAATTTTAGTTGGAAAAGAGATTGCTGAAACTTGCCCCAAGTCTAGGGTTGCCAGGTTCCCTTTGGCTATCAGTGGGGGATGGGGGGGTTGGGTTGCCAGATCCAGTTTGAGAAACTCCTGGAGATTTGGGGATGAGCCTGGAGAGGACAATGACCTCAATTGAGTACAGTGCTATAGAGTCTGCCCTCCAAAGCCTCCATTTTCTTCAAGGGAACAGATCTTTGCAGTTTGGAGATGAGCTGTAACTCTGGGGATCCCCAGGTCCCACCTGGAGGCTGGCATCATTACCCCAGTCTGCATCTCAAATTTTTGCCCACTTTCTACCTTTCAATTACGTCAACAAGCACTAAGCTCAACTAACAGGAAAACAGCAACTTTTTCCCGGACAAGGGTTATGTGAGGAAAAGTGACAGGCAGGTTGAGATCAATGTTCCCTCTAAGCTGAGTAAGTGTGAGCTAGCACATAGATTTTTAGCCTCCAGCTCACACATTTTTGTCTTAGCTCAGGAAGGATGACCCCAGAGCACGATAATTTATGCAGTAGTTCACAACTTTAATGCCAGGAGCTCACAGCTTTAAAGCCAGTAGCTCACAAAGTAGAATTTTTGCTCACAAAACTCTGCAGCTTAGAGGGAACATTGGTAGAGATCTTTTGATGTATACTCTCTCCTGTTATAATCTGTATGACACATCCATTTGCTTCACTTGCGTTTAAAGTCATGGGTCTGTTCTGCAGTTCTGGGTTTGTAGAAAAAAATCTGACTTCTTTTAAAAGGAGAGGATGGGAGAAAATTTTAAAAATTTTTAAAAGGTGAGCTCTCACAAGATTACCTCACAGTATCTTGGCAGACATTTTGGATTGCCTAGGTACCTCAGGCTTCCTAGATAATTAAAAATGTCATAGTTTCACTTCAAGAACTGAAGGTGAGTTGAAGGGAAAAGGAGGAGTCAACAGGCAAGAAAGACATGTGGGTGAAGCTATAGTAGTAAGAGGGAGGAAAGAAATGGAACAAAAGGGGAGAAAGGAGGGAGGGGAGAAGCTGCAAGAGCTGTGAGGAAGATGAAACGAAATGATAGTATGCGAGAAAGCCTCAATTAAGTGTAAGTCCTTACGGATTCCCTGCTTGCCCTTTCATATCACAAATACTATGAAATTTTTAAATTATAACTGTTCCTTGACTAGAATCAGGAATTAATGCAGAAGGTAAATTTCCCTGATGAGATTTCTGGAACCGGGAAAAAGTTCTCTAGCTAAGATTCTAAAGAACAGCAGTAAACATTTTAAAGGTTTTCCAGCAAAAGGAACAGCCTCTGGAATCAAAAGATAACAGTCTTACGATATTTCTGATATAGTATTGAAAATACGTTTTTTTCTTATTAGGGCTGCAAGCATTAACCAATTAACTATCTTCCAAATTATTACATAAAGGAGTACTCTCTGATTACTCAGGGGCTATTTTTGAAGGGTCATCTCAGATCTGATAGTTTCTCTTCCCCCCCATCTAAACTGCCACAAGCCACTGCTCCCAACCCTGCACACAATTGGCAACCAAACAGGGAGATGTTAAATGCTGGTTGGTTTTGAACTAGGACCTGGGGCAACTGGGTTTGAATCCCCTGCTCTGCTGTGGGATCACTCTGCTGCCCATCACAACAATCTCTTAGCCCAAAAAGATAAAGGCAGTCCCCTGTGCAAGCACCAGTCGTTTCTGACTCTGGGGTGACGCTGCTTTCACAAAATTTTCATGGCAGACTTTTTACGGGATGGTTTGCCATTGCATTCCCCAGTCATCTATACTTTACCCCCAGCAAGCTGGTACTCATTTTACCTACCTTGGAAGGGTGGAAGGCTGAGTCAACCTTGAGCCAGCTACCCGAACCCAGCTTCCATCAGGATCAAACTCAGGTTGTGAGCAGAGCTTGGACTGCAGTACTGCAGCTTACCACTCTGCACTATGGGGCTCTTATTCTCTTAGCCTAAGCTACCCTCATTTGTGAGGACAAAGTGGAGGAGGGGGGAATGATGTCACTTGGATTCACCAATCAGGGAGGAAAGGATATAAAAATAAAGAGAGAGAGAGCTGATGATGATGTGGACAGATAGATGATAGATAGATAGATAGATAGATAGATAGATAGATAGATAGATAGATAGATAGATAGATAGATAGATAGATAGATAGATAGATAGATAAACAGTGGCTCAGAGAACTCTCTTGAATGGTAGCACCACTGCATGTCTTAACTTTCCCTCCTGAATCAATTGGCTGGTTAAGGAAAAATGATATTTACCAGTCCTGTTGACAAAATGTCACACTGGGCATTTTTAATTAGGCTGTATTGCAAAAATTCTGCTGATTTCCTTTGGACTAAGCAGCTCTAAATTTCTGGACTAGTCAACCTGACGGTATGTTCTTTCTCAATAATTATGTACATTTATGCAAATGAATGCAATGCACATACAGTAAGTTTGCTAACTAACTGACAGACTCACCCACTTAATTGATTAAGATTTCTTTAATGGGGGCAGCCCTACTTTTTGTGGATGATAACTTTTCCAATGGAATGTCAGCTCACAAATTTGGGCATGTACCAATAGTGTACACTATTCAGGTATATTCAGGGATGTCTTGAGCTTTCGTTTAATCAGACATATTTAAGTGAATCAAGTAATTATCAGAATAGCTGTACTTTACAGTGTAGAGCAGGGGTGTCAAACTCTGTCACGGGACAGAGACAGTTCTGGTCGCTCTCATGGATGACCTCCTGCGACAGCCGATCTGGGCGGCTCAGCAGTGCTGCTATTATTGGACCTGTCAGCCGCTTTTGATACGGTTGATCATCAGCTACTGACTGGCCGCCTTGCCGACGTGGGGATTCAGGGGTCTGCCTTACAGTGGCTGACCTCCTTTCTCCAAGATCGGGGACAAAGGGTAGTGATAGGGGAGGAGTCATCCCAGAGGCACTCACTCACATATGGTGTGCCTCAGGGTGCGGTTCTGTCCCCGATGTTATTTAACATCTATATGCACCCCCTTGCCCAGATTGTCAGGAGGTATAGACTGGGTTGTCACCAATACGCAGACGACACCCAGCTCCATCTATTGATGGGTGGCCAGTCCGACTGTACCCCAGAAAATCTGGACCCGGCTCTTCAAGCCGTAGCATCCTGGCTCAGGCTGAGTTGGCTGAAATTGAATCCGATGAAGACGGAGGTTCTCTATCTAAGCCGGGGTGGTCCAAGGGGAGGTGTCCAGCTGCCAGCTCTAGACAGGGTGCCATTGATACAGGCCCCTATGGTCAAGAGCTTGGGCGTGCTCCTTGAGTCCTCCCTTACAATGGAGGCCCAGGTAGCAGCCACTATTAGATCTGCCTTTTTTCATCTTCAGCAGCTGCGGCAGCTGGCTCCTTTTCTGGAGCACAATAACTTAGCAATGGTGATCCATGCTATGGTCACCTCAAGAATAGATCACTGTAATGCTCTCTACATGGGGCTACCCTTGACGCTGACTCGGAAACTACAGTTAGTGCAGAACGCTGCGGCACGGCTGTTAATGAGGCTCCCTCGATGGGAGCACATTCAGCCAGTGCTGAAAGAGCTGCACTGGCTACCTATTGTGTTCCGAATCCATCTCAAGGTGTTGGTATTGACCTTTAAAGCCCTTTATGGTCAGAGACCTGTTTATCTGCGGGACCACCTTTCCCCATATATCCCCCAGAGAGCACTGTTGTAAGCCACCCTAAGTCCGCTTGCAGAGAGGGCGGGATAAAAGTCTAATGTAAATAAATAAATTTGTTATGAGGAATGGATCTGACATAAATGAGACCATGTTGGACCAGGCCACATGTGTCATAAAATGTAATGCCAGGAAACGGAGGTATAAACTTTATAAAGGACATAGACAAATGCAATTAAATTTTTTTTTAAAACTTAAAACATGCTTAAAAAATTATCACTCTTGCAATATTTTGTTTACTTAACAGTCTCTGCTAACTGACACCTCCTGCTCTGAATTATTGCATCAAAATCTAGAGACAGTGTCTGTGCTGTAGCAATCCTGAGTATGCTGTTCAGGTGTGTATATGTAAGTTGCAAGCCTACTTTTGATTTATTGACATTCATTACAGAAATCTCATGGTCACTGCTTTGAGCCTAAGACCCAGAGAAAAACATGAAATGGTTGGGCCTTGCGAGCTTTTGAACATTAGTTGCTTCATGTGCTGCTCAGCCAATAGAGAAAATAGAGACTTTGCTCTGTAGCTTCTGTGCGACTGAGCAAGCCTGGCAAAGCAAGAAGGAAGCAAGAAAGGGAGAAGGAAGCAAATGAGATAGTGAGTTGCTTGTGGGCCTGATAGGAGCCCTCTGGGGGCCTGATCCATCCCAAGGGTCACATGTTTGACACCCCTGGTGTAGAGCAACAGCTGTGCTATGATTTCTAGGATCATATACGATTTCTTATTCAATTTCCACTTCCAGCTATTCTGGCATGGCATTCTCATACTATCATTTTCCTCTATCGTTTTCCTCATAATACTAGATGAAACAACAAAACTAGAAACTAGAAATGAAACAACAAAACTAGATGAAACAACAAAAGAAAGAGGTAAAATGACTCATGCATTTGTCTGAGTTGAGAATAAATATGGTGTGCAGTTGGGTAATAACTAATCAAGGTCCAACCATAATGACAACATGTTCTTTAATAGAGCTGATGTAACTAAACCAGTTGAAATAAGTAACAGCACTGGGCAACAGTTCTAAGCCTTTCATCCTGTTATTCTAGTGCCTGGCTGATTTCAGTTATGTGGGCAGTGGGATGAGCACGAAGAACAGTAACTCATCAGATATGTGGTGGACAGGATGTCAGTCAACTGTGTAACTGAACAGGATCATCCCAACTGTTATTTGTGTGCACATTCATTTTGCCAAACATTGTACTATCTCAGTAACTTTGGGAAGACTTCCTGGGTTCTGTATAACATGGAAGCTGTTTGAGCCATTCCATTATCTCAGACTGAACCTGCTAAGCATGGAGGTAAATGATTTGCTTGTACCTACTGGCACTCAGTCTGAACTACACATGGGAGGGAGAACAGAATCAGAGACAAGCTATATATGTGGCATTTCTGCTCTGCAGAGGAAAGGTATAATATAGTGGGTTCAACACAAAGAAGAGATAAGGTGGTAGTGATCATACAGTAGCTCTTTATTCCGGTACAGCATGGCAAAAGGGCTGCACTCTGAGACTGCAGAACTGGCCCACAGGGCCAACTATATACGCGTCAAGGTTCCCACGCAAGGACGCCATTGGATCATTCAAACCAGCAGGGGGCCTATGATTGGAGTAGGGCAGTAAGGATTTGGATTCTACTGTCCATTGTTCCTGAGTCCCCAAACTCAGTCCTAAAGGCTCCAATGAGCCAGGCAGGAACACCATTACTAATACACAGCTTTAGTTCATAGACGCAAAAGGCAAACATACTGCTTGTACCTGTAAGCAGGCACATCAGCAAAGGGGATATAGGCAGAGGCTCATCCTACACACACACACACACACACACCCTGTGCAACAGACATCATGATCATGACTATCTTGCAGGGGAGAGAGCCAAATGCTTTGCTTGTACTTGATAGAAAACAGGCAAGGTTGTTCGGTCAGCAGGGAGGAAAGAAGCAAGGTAAGATTCCCTCCCTGACAATAGTAACAATAAACACAAGCCTGGTGAGTTTTAAGCAATCAGTGATAGTTGTTAGTTGGAGGTGTAACCTCAATTTGTGGGAAAGAACTTGCAATCGAATTTTGCAAGAATTCAAAGACAAGGTTCGGCCCCTTCCCAGCCGAGCCTGCTTGCAGGCCATAGGCTGGGGGCCGTCTTTGCTCCTCCGGAAGGAGGGAGGGGCAGAAGCATCACCCGACATACGGGTGTTTCGCTGGGCGTGGAGGCGGGGCTATATAAGCCCCGGCTCCCGCCTAGCACGCAGTTGGATTCGGCTCTCTGTGGGAGAGCCACGTTGCTTGTGCTGCTGCAGGGCTAGGCCTGGGCAGCGTTGGGGGAGCTCACGCGCTTGCGGCGGCTGGCTGGAGCGGCGCAGCGAGCTTCTACAGCAATCAGCTGTTCGGGGGGTCTTGGGCGGCGAGGCGCGCTTGCGGCGGCGATCGGAGTGGAGCCTCAGTGATCAGCTGTTTGGCGGGGAGGCGTTGCCGGCGAGACGCGCTTGCGGCGGCTGAGTAGCACGCGAGCGGCCTGTATTTTTCCCGAAGTTTGGGGGTGGCCAGGAAGGCGGCGCGAAGCGGCCCCTGTTAAAGGGGCCGGGGCTGTTGGCCGCGCATTTGGCGGTCCCCTTTCCCGGGGGGTTTTTCCTTTGGGGGTGGGCCTGCTTGCCTGTTGTTTTAACCCCCCCCCCTGGCTCCCTTTAACGGAGGACCCGGGGCCCGGGGCTTGCGCCTTCAGGAGCCTTCCCCTCTTGTCATCCTTTCATTACCCGTGGGTTGTAAGGTCTAAGGGGCAGTGGAAAAGGTTGCCTTGTGTGCAGAAGACCACTGGTTATTCCTGCCATAGCTATTCAAAGTTTTAGTGCCTGTCTGGTGCTGGGGTTTGGTAGTTGGGCTACCCCATTTGTAGAGGCTGCATTTCCTCCTACTGTGGGGAGGGGGTTGTGTGGAAGGGGCCTCTGATTGGCTGGTTAGCTTCAGCCTTGTTTCATTGCTGGTCACCCGTGTGGTATGGCTCCTAAAAAGGGACAGGGTAAGTCCAAGGGCAAGCAGCCCGCTCGCCCACCCCGTGGGCGGGGTCAACAAGGTGCCCCAGTTGAAGATCAGGGCCAGAGTGAGCGGGTTCGTCTTGCCATCATCAATCAGTTGGAGGCCCTTGAACAGGACCGTGTCGCCAGGGGTGCACCCATCTGGGAGGGCCGTCGCCGTGCCACCGGCAGGTCGGCGCGGCTGACTTTTGAAACTGAATTACTTGCAAGGCTGTCTGCTTTACAGGGTGGGCAGTCGGAGCCCGAAGTGCCGCTGGAACCTGACCAGGAGGAGGACCCAGGTGAAGGCCCATCAGGCGTGCCATCGGGTGAAGGGGCATCTGGAAGCGGTGTGCCGCTGCCTCCTGGAGGCTCGGGCGTCTCTCTTGGTGATGGTGGTAAGCCCATTACTCTGCCAGTTCCGGGTTGGCCTTGGGGCCCCGCCCAGCCGACCCCTCATTTGCCGGGTCCGAGTGGGTTGGGGTGGGGGCCTGGGTGGTTAGGTGCTAGTGAGCAGGTGGGCCCCGCTCAGCCATGGGCTTGGGGTTTTCATACCCCCGGTTTGCTGTCCAACGCAGTTCCTGCCCCTATTAGTCAACAGGGGGGTGCTGGGGTGCCGCCCGCGGCCCCACCCTCGCTGCCCACACCTGGCTTTTTGCCTTGGGGTGGTCAGCAGGGGGCACAGTTGCTGGGAACATGGCCTGCGACTCAAGGGGGAGGGTGGTTCTACCCCCCGAACCCCTATGCCAGCATCCCCTTTCACGCTTTTCCTTACGGCGACACCTCCTTGCCGTTGGGGGATCATCTGACGTCGACCACGCGGGAGAGAATCCTCCGCGGGGAGTACGTGGACGTTTTTGGTCTCCTGTTTAGAGAGTTCGAAAAGAAAAGTAAGGACGAGCTTGACGACAGGGACAAGGAAAAGCTAAAGCGTAGGAAGATTGACAGGTCCTGGGCAAATTGGTTGCCCGGCTTTCTGATTTATGCCGGGGTTATTGCAAGAGCGCAGCCGGCTAGGGCGGCCGCCCTCTTTCAATATGTAGACATAATCTATAGGGCTTATACGGACTTCGTCGGTGCAGCCTGGCTGCAGTACGACGAAGCCTTCCGGATGCGGGCTGCCGTCAATCCGGGAATGCCGTGGGACCAAATAAACCAGCAGCTGTGGTTGCAGCTGATGGCTCCGGCAAAACCAAACGCTGGAGATAGGTCCGACAGCGGCCACCTGGTGCAGAGATCTCAGCAACAGCAGTCCACCCCAGCGGCCCGCGTTCCCGCGGGCCAGCCGGTTCAAACCCGGTTGTTGTGCTGGGAGTTCGCTTCCAAGGGGGCCTGTCCCAGGAAGCCCTGTAAATTCCGTCACGAATGTCCCCTGTGCAGCGGGCCCCACGCATTGTCGGCCTGCAGTAGATCTAAGCCTGGAACGGGCGGTAAGCGTCCCGGAAGCGGCGGCGGCGGTTCACAGCCACCTGGAAAAGGGGCCCAGCCCCATCCGCCTGCCGGCTCTCAATAGGCTACTGGCCGCATATCCATGCAGGGCTGATGCTAGCTATTTGCAGGATGGTTTCACGCTGGGGTTTTGGATTCCGTACAGGGGGCGTAGGGCCCCCTTTGTAGCTCCCAACCTTAAATCGGTGGTTGGACTCGAACATGTTGTTCGGGAAAAAATAGCTAAAGAATGCCAGGAAGGCAGGGTCCTAGGACCCTTTGATGTACCGCCTGTGCCAACATTGAGGGTGTCCCCGCTGGGGGTGGTACCCAAGAAGGCAGCTGGTGAGTATAGGATTATACATCATTTGTCTTATCCCAGGGGAGCTTCGGTGAACGATGCTATCCCGGAGGAACTTTGCTCCGTGCGTTATACTTCCTTTGACCAGGCGGTCAAAGTAGTTCGCGGATGCGGGGTGGGGGCGGAGTTGGCGAAATGCGACATTAAGTCTGCATTTCGACTCTTGCCTGTCCACCCTGATGATTTTGAGTTATTGGGTTTTTCCTTTGAAGGGAAATTCTACATGGACCGGGCTTTGCCAATGGGATGCTCCATTTCGTGTGCAGCGTTCGAGCGATTCAGTTCCTTTTTGGAATGGGCGCTCAGGGTTAGAACGGGGGTTAACGACACTGCACATTACCTTGATGACTACCTTTTGGTAGGCCCAGCAGGATCTGGTCAATGCGGCAGGTTGTTACGCTCCTTTCAGGAGTTAGCCCTCGAGCTTGGTGTGCCACTGGCACACGAAAAGACCGAGGGCCCCAGCACGGTCCTTACTTTTTTAGGCATCGAGCTGGATACTATCCAGCAGACATTCCGTTTACCGGAGAATAAGGTCTTTGACCTTAGGAGTCGGTTGGCCGCCTTGAAGGGGCAGCATAAAGTTTCCCTTTTAGAATTACAGCAGGTGGTGGGCCACCTTAACTTTGCCTGCAAAGTGGTGGCCCCAGGTAGGGCCTTTTTGCGACGCTTTTGCGACGCCATGGGCCGGCTGCGCCTCCCCCACCATAGGGTCCGTGTTAATGCTGGAATGAGAGCGGACTTGGAGGTGTGGGAGGAGTTCCTTGAGTCCTTCAATGGAGTTTCCTTTTGGAGGGAGGACCTGAAGATTGAGGCGGAGCTTCAGATTTCCTCGGATGCTTCCGGCGCTAGCGGTTTTGGGGTATATTTTAGGGGCCATTGGTGTGCCGAGCAATGGCCAGCTGATTGGTTGGATAGCGGGCTCTGTAGAGATCTCACGTTTCTGGAATTTTTCCCCATCTTGGTGGCTGTTTGCCTGTGGGGGGAGCAGCTTGCCAACCATTCAGTCCTGTTTTGGTGCGATAACATGGCCGTAGTACATGTTATCAATTCCTTAACTTCAAAATCGGCGGCGGTCATGAATCTGGTTAGGTTTTTTACCCTGCGTTGCCTCCGGTTGAATGTTTTATTCCTGGCTAGGCACGTACCGGGGGTATGCAATGGTGTGGCGGATGCTCTGTCTCGCCAACAGATGGAGCGTTTCCGGCAGTTGGCCCCAGAGGCAGATTCATGTCCGGCGGAAATGCCCGTGGAGCTCTAGAGGCTTGGGAACAGGAAGCCGGTAGGGCCATTCAGTTGGCGCTAGCACCTAGTACAAGGAGGGCATATGCCAGAGCGACCGCTCAGTTTGGTGAGTTTAGGGGGGCTGTTGCACTCCCGGATTCCTGGCCGATCCCTGTGGAGCACATCATGCAATTTTGCGTGCACCAGAGGGAAAGAGGCCTGGGGCTAAAAACTATAAGGGGTCAATTGGCAGCGTTGGCCTTTGAAAGCAAGGCCCGCGGCCTCACGGAGCCCACCGGAGACTTTAGGGTTAAGAAGATGCTAGAGGGCTGGGCTCGTGAGCGGGTACGGCAGGTAGATGACAGACAGCCCATATCCCTGTCAGTCCTCCGCGGATTGTTCGGGGGTTGGTCTAGGGTCTGCTCTTCCCCATTTGAGGCGGCGTTATTCCACGCTGCCTCGCTGTTGGCCTTCTTTGGGGCCCTGCGCGTAAGCGAGCTAGTAGTGCAGTCAAAGGCCGACACTTCTGGGAGGGCGCTCCAATCCGGAGATGTAAAAATCACCAATAGTCAGCTGGTTCTGACGATTCGCAGGTCCAAGACTGATCAGAGGCAGAGGGGAACCGTCATCAAGATCGGCATGTGTGCTTCGCAGGAATTATGTCCGGTCAGGGCCGTTCGCCGTTACGCCCAGCTCAGGGGCGAGGCCCAAGGTCCTTTTCTTAGGCATGACGACGGTTCTCCTCTTACCAAATATCAGTTTTGGTCGGTCACAAGCAAGGCCCTGGTTCGATTGGGTCTTACTGGCGTCAAATTTGGGACGCATTCCTTTCGGATTGGGGCGGCTTCTACAGCTGCTGCTATGGGCTATACGCCCTCTGCCATTCAGCATATCGGCCGATGGCGCTCGGCGGCTTATAAGTCTTATGTACGCCCCCTGGTCACCTAGCCGGTAGGTGGGGGGGTTGGTTAATTGTTGGGCACGTTGCTGACTGTTGTTTGTTTTTTCAGGTGCTGTGGCTCGGGGTGAGAGACGGCGGGTTCTCATCTGCGGGCACAGCATGGTTTTTTGGGCTGCCCATTTCTCCAGGCGGTCTCCTGTGGGCACCCAGCTGGGTCTCAGTGAATGGGCCACGGTCGAATGGCTGGGTCGTCGGGGTCTGCGCTGGCCCGGCATCATGCCACTCTTGTTCAGGGAGCGGCAGGCATTACCTCCACACATTCTGGTCGTTCACTTGGGAGGGAACGACTTGGGGCTGCTGCGGGGGAAGGCTCTTTCCCAGCAGGCGTTGGCTGACCTCCGCGAAATTCGTCGCAGGTGGCCTGGGGTCATATTGGTATGGTCGGCAATTTTGCCGCGCAGGGTGTGGAGGTACGCCATTTCGCCGGGTGGAATCGAGCGGGCCAGACGCAAGGCCAATAGGGCCATTCAGAAGGCCATGGAGGGGGGACTGGGAATATACCTCCCTCATCCGGCCATACAGGTCGATCACGTCGACCTGTATCGGCCGGACGGTGTTCATTTATCTAATTTGGGCAACCGGGCCTTTTTAGACGAAATTCGGCAGGGGGTGCGGTTGGCTCTGGGCCACCCGGTGGGGCGCTAATGCCTAAGCAGAGGCTTGGCATTGGCGGTGGCTGGATTAGGTTTGGCCACAGGGTTTTTCCAGGGGAGCACCTATGGCCTAGCACCTTTGGTGCGGTGGTCTGCAGGAACCGTAGATGGGCTAAACGGCTCAGTACGGTGATGCAGAACACAGGGAGCCTCACCTGGGTGGATCTTTCCATGGGGATCGTTCCAGCCCGGTTGCTGATGGCTGGAGGCCTGGCCGCTCAGTTACAACCCGATTACGGCGGGTTTGTGCTGGGGGCAGGGTGGCTCGCCCTTTGGACAAGGCGGGGTCCAGGTGTTGACCCCAGGGCTTGTCTGGTCTGTTTTCTCTCCCCCTGCCAGTTATATTTGTTAATTATAATAAAGCGGCCCGGTTTTAAACCCAACAACTGTGTCTGCCTCTTCTTTCCGACTGGGGGGGCAAGGTTCGGCCCCTTCCCAGCCGAGCCTGCTTGCAGGCCATAGGCTGGGGGCCGTCTTTGCTCCTCCGGAAGGAGGGAGGGGCAGAAGCATCACCCGACATACGGGTGTTTCGCTGGGCGTGGAGGCGGGGCTATATAAGCCCCGGCTCCCGCCTAGCACGCAGTTGGATTCGGCTCTCTGCCCGCCCACCCTTCCCATTGGCAGTATAGGTGTATACCGGTCGCCTTTTTGGGGCCAGGTAGGAATTTTTTCACTCCCGCACAATTGGCCCATGCTGGGGTGTTTTTCGCCTACCTTGTACTGCCTAGTAGGTTAGGTTTTGTTGAGTTCTAGTTTGGTCGCTGGCTGGATTAGGTTTGGCCACAGGGTTTTTCCAGGGGAGCACCTATGGCCTAGCACCTTTGGTGCGGTGGTCTGCAGGAACCGTAGATGGGCTAAACGGCTCAGTACGGTGATGCAGAACACAGGGAGCCTCACCTGGGTGGATCTTTCCATGGGGATCGTTCCAGCCCGGTTGGTGATGGCTGGAGGCCTGGCCGCTCAGTTACAACCCGATTACGGCGGGTTTGTGCTGGGGGCAGGGTGGCTCGCCCTTTGGACAAGGCAGGGTCCAGGTGTTGACCCCAGGGCTTGTCTGGTCTGTTTTCTCTCCCCCTGCCAGTTATATTTGTTAATTATAATAAAGCGGCCCGGTTTTAAACCCAACAACTGTGTCTGCCTCTTCTTTCCGACTGGGGGGGCAATAAAGCATTTTTACTTTTTACTTAACATCATATCATGTAACAAAAACATAGATCTTAGTAACGACAGAACAGTGATCTTTCAAAGTCCCCTCCTTAACAGCTCATCACCCCCAAAGTCCATGACCGATTTCACACTCACCTTACGCCACTCTCATGCTTGTCTTCTCAGCAGGGCTTCCTTCTGATTTCCCACTATCTGCCCCGGGGCTGCAGCAAGGATCAGCGTTTTCACACAGCAAACAGAAACTGGTTTTTAGCGGTTTCTGTTTGCTGTGTGAAAATGCTGATGCTTGCTGCAGCCCTGAGGCAGATAGTGGGAAATCGTAAGAAAGCTGTGCTGAGAAGACAAACGTGAGAGCTGCGTAAGGTGAGTGCAAAATCGGTCCATCTCTTCTCTCTTGCTGGTGGCCCAGAAGTCTCCAGCTGAACACTCCATGCACCAGCCCCAAGATAAGGGCCCCAAATAAACTCCCCATTAAATTATATAGCCCTGAAACAATAATTCTAAAATTTGCAATTTAGAACAAAAATCTCCCTCCCTTACCAGTTTCCATACACTGATCATAGCTACCTTAAACAAGGTGTTAATGGTCGATAATTAAGGTTTAAGATACCCAAGATACTCCTTCCTCTGCTTTCCACACAGGCTGCACCCTTCTGCATCTAGAGGCTCCATCCCTTCCTCACCCATTCTGTTACTAGCTAGGGGTTACATAGGCAGCCTCATAAGTCAGAGAGTTTTATATTGCGTCTTAGATGGACCTCCAAGTGTTGAAGTCTCACATAATAAAAGAAAGACAAATGCCTCTTTATCTGCATTGATCTTTTCAATGGGGCTCACTCCCAGGAGCCATTAGTGTGTTAATTAGTATATAAGATTCGATATCTAATATCATTAATACTGTATTCCCTCCAATATAAACATCTCAGCTTTAATAATGTTTTTTGCATCTCTACAATGAATGATGAGAGATACAGTCTTCTTAACAAATAGATCTGGGTACTTAACAGAGAGACTCCGAAACTATATGGAACACAGAATAGCAGTCACCATTGGTGGGCCACCAGTGGATGTATTTTGAGGAGTGCATAAATTAAGACTGGGCTCTTTCAGTATCTGAAGAGCCCTGTGGTGCAGAGTGTTAAAGCTGCAGTACTTTAGTCCTAAGCTCTGCTCACAACCTGAGTTCGATCCCTGGTGGAAGCTGGGTTTTTAGATAGCTGGCTCGAGGTTCACTCAGCCTTCCATCCTTCCGAGGTCGGTAAAATGAGTACCCAGCTTGCTGGGGGGGAAGTGTAGATGACTGGGGAAGGCAATGGCAAACCACCCTGTAAAAAGTCTGCTGTGAAAACATTGTGAACGCAACGTCACCCCAGAGTCAGAAACGACTGGTGCTTGCACAGGGGACCTTTCCTTTTCCTTTCAGTATCTATTGGCAAAATGTGTAGCGATTTTATCATAATCCCAAATCAAGGATAATGGTATTATAAATTATATTCAAAGGCCCCTTTATGGAATCTCAGCATCAAATGATTATGTAATTATCCCTCCTCTGCCAATTACACTAACTCCCTTCCACTGACCTTGCTTGCAGGTAGGGATGCCAGCCTCCAGATGGGACCTGGGGATCCCCTGGAATTACAGTTCATTTCCAGGCTACAGAGACCAGTCCCACTGAGAAAATGGATGCTTTGGAGGGTAGTCTTAATGGCATTGTGCTCCACAGAGGTCCCTGTGCTCCCCACATTCCACCTGCAAATCCCCAGGAGTTTCCCAGCCTGCTCTGGAAACCCAGTCTCCCCATCCTCCACTGGTGGCCCTGTGAGACCTAGCAACCCTATTCACAGGTCTGATGACAGAAGAAGACATTGGATTTATATTCCACTCTCCACTCAGAGTCTCAGAGCAACTCACAATCTCCTTTATTTTCCTCCCCCACAACAGACACCCTGTGAGGTGGGTGGGGCTGAGAGGGCTCTCACAGCAGCTGCCCTTTCAAAGACAACCTCTGCCAGAGCTATGGCTGACCCAAGGCCATGCCAGCAGGTGCAAGTGGAGGAGTGGGGAATCAAACCTGGTTCTCCCAGGCAAGAGTCTGCGCACTTAATGACTACACTAGACTGGCTATAGTGATAGAAGTGTTGGGACTCCCACTCCCAGAGATCGAGAGGGTTAAAGCAGCAGGTTGGCTCCCTGGCCTGACATTGATAGATTACAGTATGTCCTCTGTATTAATAGCACTGCAGCTCTCTCCTTCCCCCATCTCTCGGTCTCGCCTGCTGCATCTCATACAGATCAATACTGGGGCCTCATATTAAAATTCCACAACTCATTCACTTAGTCACTTGTAAACATCATCTCTGCCCCATGTCCCCTCTTCTGCCTCCCCATCATTCATTCATCTTTCATCTCCCTTCTCTTTTCTCTGTACTCTTCAACTCCACAGGGGTAGCCGTTAGTGTGATCAAAGGGAGATTCTGGTGTGAGAAACTGCTGAATTAGAAGGTATTGAAAAATTTGATACCATCTCCAGAGCACATAACAAGGACTTGAGATTCCCCAGTTATTACAGATGTTAACTAACTTGGCAAAATTAAGTGTGTGATTGGTGCATGACCAGCAATTACTGCTGTTGTGAGTGGTCTCTGTGTTCCACCCCCCATGCATTTGAATTTTACCTAATCATATTAAACTTTATATTTCTTGCATTCCCTGACCCTTTAACTTTGTAGCTTACAACGTTATCCTTTCACAACCCTGTGTATGTATATGTGTATGTGTGCATGGATAGTGAGGAAGTAGCTTCAATTCACACAAAAAAAGCATACTAGAATAACAACTTGCTAGCCTTTAAGGTGCCACACGACTCCTGTTTTGGAACTCTCTGTCTGGGGCAGTGATGCCCTGTATTCTTGATGCTTGGAGGGGCACAGTGGGAGGGCCTCTAGTGTCCTAGCCCCACTGATGGACCTCCTGATGGCACCTGGTTTTTTTGGCCACTGTGTGACACAGTGTTGGACTGGATGGGGCATTGACCAGATCCAACATGGTTTCTCTTATGTTCTTATGTTCTGTTTATATTTTCCCCATTAAACTCTGTTGCAAAAATATGTGTTTTAAATCTGCCTAGTAGGGTTGCCAAGTCCAATTCAAGAAATATCTGGGGACTTTGGGGGTGGAGCCAGTAGACATTGGGGGTAGAGCCAGGAGCAAGGGTGTGACAAGCATAATTGAACTCCAAAGGGAGTTCTGGCCATCACATTTAAAGGGACCGCACACCTGTTAAACTCCTTCCTGCCATAGGAAATAATAAAGGATAGGGGCACCTTCTTTTAGGGCTCATAGAATTGGACCCCCTGGTCCAATCCTTTTGAAACCTGGGGGGCATTTTGGGAAGAGGCACTGGGTGCTATACAGAAAATTTGGTGCCTCTACCTCAAACAACACCCCCCCCCCCAGAGCCCCAGATACCTGCAGATCAATTTTCCATTATTTCCTATGGGGATAAGTCTCCATAGGGAATAATAAGTTCCCAGCAGACATTCCCTCCCCTCCCTCCAAATCTTCAGGTATTTCCTGAGTGGGAGCTGGCAATTCTATAATATGAAATAATATTCCATCCTGGACCCTTGATGTCATGTGACCTTTTTTCTTCTCTGGGAGCTTGATGTGTATAAAGTGCCATCAAGTCACAGACAACTTACAGAGATAAACAGAGGTGGTTTGCCATTTCTTGCCCTTAGGGCTGGCCCTGTTTAGCTTCCAAATTCTAATAAGATCAGGCTAGCCTGAGCCATGCAGTTCAGGTCAGCATGCTTGACAACAGGATCAAATAAGGTTGTGTTTTGTTTTTGTTTTGTTTTTTTTGGGGGGGGGGGGGTGTCGAACACTACATTTTACATTGCAGTCACATGTGAAAAAGTCCAACAGCTTGTTCTCTGTTGCAAAGAGCCATTGGCTGGGTGGTGTAATGCCCAATCCTTTAGCTGCCCCCTGTTTCACCCCCAACATCCTCTGTAGCTGCCTTGCTAGTGTTCTGGGCCCTTGTACGCTCACTAAATATGGGAACAGAAGCTCAGGAATGTATAACCAGTTGGAATGATACTAGCAAATTTTCAGAGGCTGGTGGGGAAGGGGGATGTGAAGATTTTGCTGGTAGCAAGGTAGCAGCAGGCTGAGTTCCATTAGGGCTAAATTTGTCTTCAGCTCCTTGCAGTGATTTCCTCAATGGAGGCTCACTGAGGATGAAATGAATAGAAGTCTAGAGGCTTCCTAATGACCAATCAAAGTACATACGTTTTTAATGAACAAAAGCTCACTTCATATGCATTAAGTTTGCCTTAAATTTTCCACCAAGGGATGGGGCCTGGTAGTTTTCTAAAAAATTGTTTTTAGTGTTATCTGCTTTATTCTATTTTACTGTTAGTCGTGAGTGGTACCCAGCAGGTCTGGAGAGGTGGCACACACATTTTCTAAATAAATACATGTGCATAGAAGGAAAAATAATCCTTTGTAAGAAAAGGAGAATTCTTTGACAGAGAGGGTAGAGCAAATCCAGTCTAGTCTTTGGCTACTTTTGCATAGGTATTGGCAATGAGTAGCTCCCATATTTGGGAGCATTCAGAAAACATTATGCTCTATTTGACTCCCATATTCCCCTTCCTCTTTGAACTCTTATTAAAAATAAACCTGCTTTTTAATGCTGCTCAAAAGGTAAAGTGTGAAGTGGCTGTAAGCAGAGTCCATCTGGATGCCGATGTCACATTTTCACATCTCTGTGTGGAAGCAGTCTTTTTGGTTCTTCACCATCTGGAGACGGATGGGTTCAGGATCTAGAAATAATCAATATAAAAGGATGAGAACAAATCTGGCAACTGTAGGGTTATTTCAACAGTCGGGTAAAGAAGTTTAAACCTTAGGAAAGGGGTTGAGTTTATTACTCCTTTCATTTACATTTTTGCTCAATAGAGTTCATTATATGTTTTCCTGTTCTGTAATCCATAGCTTTAGTTACAGTGAAATCAGTGTTAGCGTTGTCACTTTTCACCACAAAGCCTAAACTGAGCATGTGATTACCATAGTACAACAAGAATCATTAAAGCAGGCTGGATTCTTAAGAAATTCAAAGTAAATTGGAGTGGGTGACTAGGGGAATGCTTGTGATCAATAAATAAATTAAAGTACTTGAAGAAAGGTTTTTGGTTGGCAGGATTGCTAAAACTATAGATTTCTGTCTGTTCCTGCTGGTGGCAAGTGGTGAGAGGATCTGTTTGGGGGGTGGGGGGGATGGAATGAGGTTGGAATGAAGGTTGCCACTTTCCAGGCATAAACTTGGCAATGCCAAGATTATTTGTAGGGGGGTGAGGCGTGGGGAAGGCGAAGCATTGTCTGACATGGCAAAATTACTCCCAGGTAAAGACCAAGGAGATGCTGATGTGTCAACCAGTGTTGTATCTCTGCCTTTGCTGTAGTTTACTTTAATCCCTCAATCTCTATGGTCACCATAGAGATTGGGGAAATTCCTAGAGCATCACTCAGTGTGGTGACATTACTTCTGGGTGTTCATCCAGAAGTGACATTGCTTTGTTGGATGACACCATCTTCCTCTCTGTTTATGTTGCCACAAAGAGCAGCGGTGGGAGAAAGGGAAACAAGGGCAACCTAGTCACCCTCCTGGAGATATAAACTCTTCATTAAAGCCTTAATAATTCAAGACCTTGGTCAGTTAGATAAATGATGGGAAATAATGGCAGTGAAGGACTGAAAGAGGAAAGTATGCAGAAAATTCCACATGTGGAAGCTCCATCACTAAGGTACACTGCCACTGCATTTGCAATGGAGGTGGAAGCAATGTGGTTAATCCTCATTAGGGATAGGCATGAACCCCCCCAAAAGTGGTTCAATTCAGGGTACAGGGTGACCTATGAACCTACCCCCAAATTGAACAAGCTCCACAAAAACTGAACCAGTCCAGCAAGTTCAGTTTTCCCTTTCTCCCATCTGTGGGTTGTCACAGCAAGGAGAAAGGGGGCAGAGATAGTTCAGGAAGTTTTACCCCCAGTTGCAGCTTGCTGTGGTCAGGAACTCCAGCAAGGAACAGCTTCTAACTGGCCATAAAACACTGAAAAGTAAAATTGAGCTCCACTCCATTAAAATACATTGCAGCCCGGACAAAGTTGCAAGGAAAACATGGAATGGATTTTCCATTAAGGTCTGTGCCCAGATGGACTACTCCCAGAATAGTCTATCTGGGCACAGAGACCTTAACAGAAAGTCCATTCCTCATTTTTTTTGCAGCTTTGCAAGCCCAGAATTGCTTCCTGCTTCAGCCTGCAAAGACAAGGAAGGAGGAGCTGGCAGCCTCAGAGTTTCAAAGGGTGAGGACAGGAGGGGGGAGAAAAAAGCCCTGTGGGCCTGATTAAAGCCCTGGGCAGGGTGGTTCTGGCCTGCGGGCCAGACATTTGACACCCCTGCTTTAAATTAAGAATTTACAGAGTATCTGATATATAATAAAGTATCTGATACATAATAAAGTAAACTACAGCAAAGGCAGAGTTTGAGATTTGCATCAGTTCTAAAGATCCACAGAAACAGTTTGGGGAAGGAAACTGGTCCACTCCAACGTAGCATAGTTCTTCTCTTTAATCACAGCATCTTTCTATCCCTTCTTATTTTTTTCTTGCTGAGTTGGTTCATACCAAGTTCTTCCTAGCTGGTATCAAAACAGAATCCCTACTGGCCCTTTGACTGGCATTTTAGTGAGTTCCCACAACGCTAATGGAAAATGTTGCCAGCCTAGGGTGGCCATAATGTCTGAAGGCCAGCCAGGGACACCTTTGGGGGGGGGGAAGGTAGGGGTGTGCGCACGAAGCGCGCGCGCCGCCGGAAACAGGAAGTGATGTCACTTTCGGTGACGTCACTTCCGGTGATGTCATGCGACTGCCGGAAACAGGAAGTGGCATCACTTCCTGTGACATCATTTCCCCGTGCCACCTGCCGGAAACAGGAAGTGACATCACTTCCTGTGACATCATTTTCCCCGCGCCACCTGCCGGAAGCAGGAAGTGACATCACTTCCTGTGACATCATTTCCCCCAAATGACATCATTTCCCCCAAATGCCACTGCCGGAAACAGGAAGTGACTTCACAGCACTTCCTGTGACGTCCCCAAAAATCCCCCAAATATCACCGCTGGAAACAATTTTGTTCTCAAATCCTGTATATACTTCATCAGTATATGGGATAAGGCACTTTCTCAACTGTGCTGCATAATGCAGCCTATTTATTTTGTCCTGTTTGCTCTGTTGGCTCTATCTGCGCCACCTTCATCACTTTCGGGGTGTGGATCCCCCAGTGGGCATCGGTCCCATCATTGTGGGACCCAGGGGGCCAGCGCAGCGGCACGCTGAAGCAGCCTGTCACTAATAACACAGGTCGAGATGCAGGACAGGAACCCGGAAGTGACCGACAGGCTGCTTCAGCGTGCCGCTGCGCCGGCCCCCTGGGCCCCACAACAATGGGACCGATGCCACAGGGACGGGCTCGAAACACTCTATAACCCCTCAAAAGAACAGCAGTCTAGCTCGCTTCCCCCGAGCCCTGCCGCCATAAGCCTCAAGGGGGCTCATTTTGCGGCATCTCCCGGCGGGAGGGTGTCACCCGCACGGGACACATATCAAATGAAAGAGGGGGCGCAGGGCTATCAGAAACAGCTGGCAGAGGGAGTCGGGAGACCACCCCACTGGGGGATCCACACCCCGAAAGTGATGAAGGTGGCACAGATAGAGCCAACAGAGCAAACAGGACAAAATAAATAGGCTGCATTATGCAGCACAGTTGAGAAAGTGCCTTATCCCATATACTGATGAAGTAAATACAGGATCTGAGAACAAAATTGCACCAGAAGACACAAACACAAAGCTCCCTTACACTGAATCAGTGCTTGGGTCCACCAAAGTCAGTATTGTCTAGTCCAGTCACAAACACAAAGCTCCCTTACACTGAATCAGTGCTTGGGTCCACCAAAGTCAGTATTGTCTACTCCAGTCACAAACACAAAGCTCCCTTACACTGAATCAGTGCTTGGGTCCACCAAAGTCAGTATTGTCTACTCCAGTCATAAACACAAAGCTCCCTTACACTGAATCAGTGCTTGGGTCCACCAAAGTCAGTATTGTCTACTCCAGTCACAAATACAAAGCTCCCTTACACTGAATCAGTGCTTGGGTCCACCAAAGTCAGTATTGTCTACTCCAGTCATAAACACAAAGCTTCCTAAACACTGAATCAGTGCTTGGGTCCACCAAAGTCAGTATTGTCTACTCCAGGGGTGGCCAGAGGGAGGGAGGGAGGGAGGGAGGAAGGAGGGAGGGAGGGAGGGAAGGAAGGAAGGGAGGAGGGAGGGAGGGAAGGAAGGAAGGAAGGAAGGAAGGAAGGAGGGAGGAAGGAAGGAGGGAGGGAAGGAAGGAAGGGAGGAGGGAGGGAGGGAAGGAAGGAAGGAGGGAGGGAGGGAAGGAAGGAGGGAAGGAAGGAAGGGAGGAAGGGAGGGAAGGAAGGAGGGAAGGAAGGAAGAAAGGAAGGGAGGGAAGGAAGGAAGGGAGGAAGGGAGGGAGGGAAGGAAGGAGGGAGGGAAGGAGGGAAGGAAGGAAGGAAGGAGGGAGGGAAGGGAGGGAGGGAGGGAGGAGGGAGGGAAGGAAGGAAGGAAGGAAGGAAGGAAGGAAGGAAGGAGGGAGGAAGGAGGGAGGGAAGGAGGGAGGGAAGGAAGGAAGGAGGGAAGGAAGGAAGGAAGGAGGGAAGGAAGGAAGGAGGGAAGGAAGGAAGGAAGGAAGGGAGGGAGGGAGAGAGGGAGGGAAGGAAGGGAGGAGGGAGGGAAGGAAGGAAGGAAGGAAGGGAAGGAAGGAAGGAAGGAGGGAAGGAGGGGAGGGAGGGAAGGAAGGCCGGCCGCCCCCTCCCGCCAGCCGCCCCCCCCGCTTTCGGCCCCCCCGCTTACCTTGTTCCAGGGCGGGTGGCGGCCTCTCCTCCGGGCGGCTGGTGCTGCTGGCGGGGCTGGCGGCGGCTGCGGAGGCCGGGGAGGTGGCGGAGAGGCCGGCGCTGGTCTCTGGAGGGCCTCCAGGGACCAGCGGCGGCCTCTCCGCGGCCTCCGCTGGCCTCTGGAGGGCCTCCAGGGACCAGCGGCGGCCTCTCCGCTGCCTCCGCGGGCCTCTGGAGGGCCTCCAAGGACCCGCGGGGGCCTCTCCGCTGCCTCCGCGGACCTCTGGAGGCCCTCCAGGGACCTGCGGCGGCCTCTCCGCTGCCTCCGCGGGCCTCTGGAGGGCCTCCAGGGACCCACGGCGGCCTCTCCGCGACCTCCGCGGGCCTCTGGAGGGCCTCCAGGGACCCGCGGCCTTCCCGGCCTCCGCCACCGCCGCCAGGCCCCGCGCGCGGGCGGGGAAGGCGGTGAGTGAGGGAGCCAGCGTCCCTGCGCGTGCGCACACCGCCATGCGCACTCGCAGGGACGCTGGCTCCCTCACTCGCCGCCTTCCCCGCCCGCCCGCGCGGCCCGCCGGCTATACCGGGACTTTCTAATGGTCCCGGTATAGCCAGCCCGGGAGCCAGGAATTGGGGGCCAGAACCGGGAAAGTCCCGGGAGACCGGGACGGTCTGGCCACCCTAGTTGCCACAGAGCTTATTACATTCAGCTTTCCATTTTGACTCTTCTTCCAGGGATCAGTTCTTCAACCAGGCTCTGATCTAGGATCACAGGAGAATCTGGTTTCATGGAAGAAACATATCCAGATCACTAGAGCAGGGATGTCGAACTTATTTGTTATGAGGGCCAGACTGACATAAATGAGACCTTGTTGGGCCAGGCCACATCGGGTGTGTACCTATTTAAGATTAGGTAGCAGAGATATAAACTTTATAAAGGACACAGACAAACACAATTTTAAAGATTTTTTTAACTTAAAACATGCTTAAAATGTTAGCACTCCTTGTGTGGAACAAGACAAGGTTGCCCTCTATCTCTGTTGTTGTTTATAATGACTTTAGAAATTTTGCTGATGCAAATACAGGAAGAGAAAGAGAAAGAGGGACTGAAATTGAAGAGATTTCCCTATAAATATAGAGCATTTGCTGATGATGTTTTGTTCATAAATGAAAACCCATTAAAAGTAACGCCACTGCTCTTGAGTAAAATACAAGAATATGGCGAATTGGCTGGATTTTATATAAATAAAGAGAAATCAAAAATGTTGTTCAAAAATATGAGAATTGAAAAACAGAAAGAATTACAGAGCTCAACGGAGTGTGAAGTTACGTCTAAAGTAAAATATCTAGGAGTGGAAATTACCATGAAAAATATTGACGTATAAAAATATTTATGAAAAGTTATGGCACAAAGTGGAAGAAGATATGTTAAAATGGAATAGACTCAATTTGTCGTTATTGGGAAGAATAGCCGCAATAAAAATGAATATTTTACCGAGAATAATGTACTTGTTTCAAACTATTCTGATTGTGAAGGACAATAAACATATGCAGCTGCCTTATACTGAATCAGACCTTTGGTCCATCAAAGTCAGTATTGTCTTCTCAGACTGACAGCGGCTCTCCAGGGTCTCAAGCTGAGGCTTTTCACACCTATTTGCCTTGACCCTTTTTTTGGAGATGCCAGGGATTGAATCTGGGACCTTCTGCTTCCCAAGCAGATGCTCTACTACTGAGCCACCAATTTAGTAAATGGCAAAGGAAGATTTCGGAATTTGTGTGGGCTGGGAAGAAACCAAGAATTAAAATGAAAGTGTTAACAGATGCTAAAGAAAGAGGCAGATTTCAACTACCAAATTTATAACTATATCATGAGGCGGTGTGCTTCATGTGGATAAAAGAATGGATAATGTTGTTAAATAAAAAACTTTTAGCATTAGAAGGACATGGAAACAAATTTGGGTGGCACGCATATATGTATTATGGTAAAAGTAAAATGGACAGCTTTTTCTCACACCATTATATAAGGAGAAATCTGTTAAATACGTGGATAAAATATAAAAAATATGGAGATGAGAGAAAGCCATTGTGGATAGTGCCAACGGAAGTAATAAAAATATATGCTGAAGGTGAAGGAAAGTGGCTATCATATGGTCAAATATTGAAAATCCAAGGTGGTAAAATCGAGTTAAAGATGTAAGAATTAAGTAACAAATATGATTGGTTTCAAATTCAACAAATTAAGAACTTGGTGGAAAGTGACATTAAAAGTGAAGGGATAAGAAAAGAGCAAATCGAACTGGAAAAAGTTCTGCTTGGAGACAATGAAAAGTTGATTTCAAAACTATATAAACTATTACTGAAATGGTCTACTGAAGATGAAGTAATAAAATCTCAAATGATAAAATATGCAATTAATGTTAATAAAGAAATACAGAAGGAAAAATGGGAATATTTGTGGAAGAACTCTATGAAAATTTCGACATGTTATGGTATCAAAGAAAACTGTTATAAAATGATGTATAGGTGGTATATGACTCCTAAAAAGCTAGCAAAAATGAACAATAAGATGGCAGATAGATATTGGAAATGTAAAGAGCATGAAGGTTCTTTCTACCATATGTGGTGGACTTGTGAAAAAGTGAAACAGTTTTGGCAAATGATTCAACAAGAAATTTCTAGAAACTTGGGATATAAATTGAAGAGAACTCCAGAGACTTTCCTATTGGGATTACAAATGGAGAATTGGGATTACAAATGGAGAAATTTCCAAAAGAAGATAGAACTGTTATTTGGTACTTGCTTTCAGCTGCTAGGACATTATATGCACAGTTATGGAAGCAAAATGTTATGGAAGCAGAAAAATGGGACTGGATTGTAAAAGCTATGTCATGGAGTGAAATGGACAAACTGACAAGAATCTTGAGAGACTTTGAGTTAGAAGGATTTAAAAGGGATTGGGATAAATTTAGAAAGTACATAGAAAAAAATGGAAAATGGAAAATAAAAGGACACTGGGTGATTTTCAGAAGAAGAAAGAAGATGAATTATAACAATTGGGTGGAACTTTATAAAGAATAAGAAATGGTGTTTTCTAATTTCTTTGCAAAATGATATATATATATATTTTCTTTTTATTTCTTATTATTAAGATTATTTTAAAGTTAAAGATACCTTTTGATATTAGAAGTTTAGGTAACTGACACCAGCGGAAGTCAAGATTTGGGGGGAGGGGAGGAGGGGAAAGTGTAATGTATGGGGAAGGTAGTAAGTGTTAATATTTTATTAGAACTGGATATAATTACCATATATTACCAAATAAAATTGTGTTTTTTAAAAAAAAGTTAGCACTCCGACTTAAAGAAGCTTTCTTTGTATCTCTCCTTCTGGATCGAGGGAACTGGGCAAAGGAAGCTCTGGCTCTTTCCTTTCTTCCCCAGGGGACCAGGAAGGGGAGGAGCCTCAGCCAATAAAAAGAAGAGAGGCTTGGCTCAGTAGCTCTGCTGTGCAATTGAGAGAGCCTGGCAAAGCAAGCTCTCCTTCCCCAAGGGAGGAGCCTCAACCAATGGAGAAAATAGGAGACTCTGCTCTGTAGCTCCTGTGAAATTGAGCAAGCCTGACAAAGCAAGCTGTGATGCAGAAGGAAACAAAGAGAGGAAGAAGGAAGCAGATGACAGCCAGTTGCTCAGGGGCCTGATAGGAGCTCTCTGGGGACCTGATTCATCCCCTGGGCTGCATGTTTGACACCCCTGCACTAGAGGAACATTTCATCATAGTGGAAGATACATGGAAGAGAAAGGTCTGGGCTTCTTGGGTATAGAATGGATGACAAATCTGCCTGCATATGATCATACAGCTGGAGCTCAGGGTGTTCTCCTCTCTTCATAGACCACAGGTGTGATGTAGGGCTGCCAACTCTGAGACAGGAAATTCCTGGAGATCTGGGGGTACAGCCTGAGGAGCAGAGGAAGAAAAGCAGGGTTCTACAGGGGAACTCTGTAGTCTGGAGATTAGATGTAATTCCAAAAGAACTCCAGACTGCACCTGGATACTGGCAATCTTAACTGGGTTATTTAAAAAATCATTACAGTCAATCCATTCAGGCACTACCAGCAGTTTCCTATTTGGAACAGTAAGGAAAGGAAGCCCAAATTGAGTTAATATACAAAATCACTCTAAATTAAGGTCCAAGTCTTAGGCATTATGAGCCCCAAGACGTACCAGCTCCTTAAACAACTCTTAAACACTGTACAACATTAAGGTACTGTATGGACAAAAGTATTTTGAGATATGGGGCATAGCTACAAATGCCATAGGCAACAACTTTAATACAGAAGTTGTAGATCTGCCCAGCATTCTCTGCTGTTGGTTTCTTTCCCACCACCACTGCTGCCAGCTAGTGTTGCCAGCTCCAGGTTGAGAAATCCCTGGATGTTTGAGGATGGAGCCTGCAGAGGGCAGAGTTTGGATTGGGGAACGACTTCAGTGGGGCATAATGCCCTAAGAGTACCTTCCAAAAGTGGCCATTTTCTCCAACTGAACTGATCTCTGTTGCCCGGAGATCAGTTGCAATAGTAGGAGACCTCCAGCTACCACCTGGGGGTTAGCAATGGTAGCTTTTTCACAGCAATATTCTGGAATAGCATGACTATGCCTGAGATATTACCATTTGGCTCATCTCATTTGCTGTGATATTCATAAGCATTCTATCTGCTGGAGGAAGTTGTTGAATCTTTTACTGAACCAGACCTCTAAGCTCAGTGTTATTTGCTCTGACTTGCAGTGGCTTTCCCAAGTCTTAGGCAGAAAGGTCCAAGGCTACTGTCTGATGTTCTTTCAGTTGCAGATGATGAGGACAGGACTAGAATTTATGGATGATATAAAGCATGTACTTTATCATTGACCTATATCTGCCCCCCATGAAAGGATTGTCAATCTTAGAATGATCACAACTTTCCAGCTTTATGAAGTGATGTGAAAAGTCATTTGGCAGAAAGAAACTCTTAGGGCAAAAACAGACAGGAGAATCTGCAAGGGTGGGGAAAGGAGCCTAACCATTGGCAGGACTTGTAGGGATAAGGTCATAGGAGATAGGGAACCCAATGAACAAGATTGATGGAAAGGGGCAGATCCTGAAAGAGATGTTGGAAGACAGAGCTCTGAGGTTTCAGGAAAATGATTTACTTATTTGGATTTTACTCCCCCACCCCACCCGGGAACTCAAAGTGCTTTGTTTTTAAAAACTACCAGAAAATGCAGTTTGCAAGGGGGTGGGAGGGAATCACAGCTCCTGAGCTGGTCCAATCCTCTGGATTTGGTTTATAGGAGGTCACAGCTATGAGAAGGGGAGCAAGGATTTTGCCCTTTGGCATTTGCCCTGTGGTCGTGCTCACACTAAATACCTGCAAGGGTGGGGGAAACTCTGCTAAATGTGATTTCCCTCATCATTACAGCCTGCTTGGCCCCTCTCTTTGCAAAAATAAATCCTTACAATTACACCAGGTTACTGATGACTGGGTCCTAAGAGACATCTGTTTTCCAGATGTTAGGAGCCAAAGATCAGGCAAGGACTGTGGCTTTTCATGCTGTGCTGTTTATTGCCTGGATCAGGCTGTCCTTGGAATAAAAAAGGACACTAGACCAAATGGACACTTGTTCTGACCTAGTATGGCTCTTCTGAAATCTGCTGAAGCGAAACAGCATTTACTTTCTCTTAGGCAACAAACACAAATGATCCCAATCTGCAAGATGGAATCACAGAGATGAACATAGCTGTCAACAGACATCTTGTATGACTTCATTGCTGTAGGGGCTTCTCCCCAGAGTCCCCACCCATCCTCCTTAACCCAGATTAGGGGCACAAAAAGCAGCTGCACGAACCCTGCTCTCACTCTATCTGTGTTTATCGAATTCCCACTGGTAAAATG
The DNA here is from genome assembly GCF_032191835.1 of Heteronotia binoei. NCBI lineage: Eukaryota > Metazoa > Chordata > Lepidosauria > Squamata > Gekkonidae > Heteronotia > Heteronotia binoei. Next base: position 86,368,045 of record NC_083230.1, read on the forward strand.
ATGGTACAGCTTTACTATTTCCTGTGTAATGTATTGGATCATTTTAAATGAAGCACTTTCTGCCTTGGAAACACAGCTTCCATCTGGAAATGGGTATCCCCAGAAGGACTACATCCATCAACAAGAAGTTCCCTGCCAGTAGCAAGTCTCCTGGTCTGGGCTGCACAGATCAGTAATTCCTTTCTCCAGAGAAGCTTGATCTTTGCTCTCTGAAAATGTGTCATGTGTCTGCTGTATATACCAAGCCCAGAAGGATTCTTGTTAAGGGAAGAGGTAATCAGAACTGAGGGCTGGGAAGCGAGGAGGCCCCAGGGCCAGAAGCTGTGTGTTACAAGCCTCCAGGGCTTCATTCCTCCCAGCAGACTAAGGGCAGGCTCCATGGAATAGTGATTAATAATAACATTCTGCATTTATAGAGCACTTTTCATGTTCAGTGCTCTTTACAAACATGAACTAATTAATCTGTCATATTAAATGCTGCTTTTAAGGAGCTGGTGATCAAAGCAAGGTCTCATGGGTAGGCTAAGCTTGCATTCAAAGGGTCTGTAAGATTTTGCTTGGTCTCTCACAATGCTTGCCCAGCGTTTGAACGCGACACTGTTCCAAAAATTTATCCCTTTCTTGTACATTGTATGATGTAGGGATGCCCATTAGAATAATACAATTATAGAATAATAGAGTTGGAAGGGACCTCCAGAGTCATCTAGTCCAACCCCCTGCACAATGCAGGGAATACCTCCCCCTAAATTCATTAACAGATAAAGCCAAACAGTTACTTTCTTGAAGACTTGTCGAGCTGACACAATAACAAAACAAATATGCTATCATGTCCACTGAAATTATAAAATGGTTTTCAGAGCTTGCCGCTGAGTAAGAAGGTTTCTATCCAACCCCTTTGCTGCACATTATTAGTGGCTTTGGGTAAAGGTGCTCATCCTCCCCCGTGCGTCAGGTAGATCCAGCAAGTTTAAGGTGGCCTCGTGTGCCTAAGTGAGCAGCTGCATGAGCTCCAAAGAACCATCTCCTTGGCAGGGCTGGAACAAAATGTTGGTAGAGCAGGGGCTGCTGCAGGAGACAGAGCCAGCAACAAAATGATTGCCATTTGCCACAATTTAACTTCTGTAACACAGTGTTGATCCTTGTGTTGTGGTGGCAGCTGCTGCCAAAGCAACTTAAAAAATAATCTGTACACCCAATTAAATCTCTAATAGTCAACCAGAAGCCTTGCTGAGCAAAAGCCCTACCTGGCCTCACCCACTTCCTAAAAACACTCAATACGAGAAAAGGTATTGGCTCCATGGTCCCCCCAGGCACCAAGCTGGGGACCCCAGCGGTACAACAAAATATGTGACTTTTTTCTAAGAGCTTCAACATTGTTAATTTCATAGTAATGTAGTGGATGTACTCCCATTTTCTTGTTTTCTAATTTGCGAATTAGTATTCACCCTTGAACTTTTTTTCTTTTTCTACCAACGCTGATGCAGAGAAGTAGATATGCATGCTTCCTTTATCACACTAAAACAAAAACAATCCAAAAGCTGCCATGGAAACATAGGGAGAGAATATGTTATTTATAAGTGGTGATATTATGGACACTGTCCAATAGCTCAGAACTGAGACTTTGTCCAAGGCTACCCAGCTATTGTTATGCAATCCCCTTAGGCAGTGAGCAAAGTTAGCATTATTTGCTTGTTTGTTTGTTTTGCGTAATTTATCCCCTGCCTTTCTCTCAGGGGGAACCCAGAGCAGCTTACATTGTTCTCTGCTCCTCCATCTTATCCTCATAACAAGCATGTGAGGTAGGTTAGCCTGAGCGAGAGTGACTGGCCCATGGTCTCCCAGCAAGCTCCCGCAACAGTGGGGGGTGAGAGGGTCTCCCAGATCATAGGCTAACCAATATCCCACACTGGCTCTCATCTTAACATTCCACAGACAAAAGGCATCAGTCTTCGAGTCTTAGGAAGAACTACTATGAGGGGGAAAGTAAGTTACCATATTCCACATATGAAATGGGCAGCTTATACTTTTCAGATAAGAAGTTGGAAACAGTTCATCTGCGCAACCCAGTGCTGCTTGCTCTTCTAGGGAGTGCCATTGGAGGCGGCAGAGTACGCAGCCTGAAGCATTCAACAGCTCCAGAATGCGCCATGGCTGCCATCCAAAGTATCATTTTTAAAAGTTTCCTACAGCTTTACTTGAAATGTGGGATCTGTCAGGTGGAAGCCGAGTTTTGAATTGTTAGATCAACAGTGCCATTCCTGGGGAAGCTCTCACAGCCTTATAGATGCAGGTGGATACAGCCCTGGTGCCAGACTATTAGGTGCCCCAGGCAAGGCCCCCCCACCCTGGTCTCCCCCCCCCCGTGGGCAAAGTGTGCCCCCACCCCCAGTCTTCTTCCCCCACAGGTGCCTGGCCAGCCCCGCCACAAACACCTTACCTGAGAGGCGGGGCAGAGACGCAGCACAGTGCAGCCTGGCTGTGTGCTCTGCGATCTGGACGCATGCCCGGATGCATGCACACCACCTTTGCCTCTGCTGCCCCCTCCCTCCCAGGCATTTTAAAATATGTGGGAGGGCGCAGGTGAAAGGGCCTGCTGATCAGTAGGGCTTTTAGCTACAAGAGGGAAGGGCAGTGTCTCCCCCTTTCTCACTTGCTCCCTCCACCCGCCACCCAGAAGGGGGGGACCAATTCAGAAGGGGGTGAGTAGCCATGTTGTCTGAAGCAGCGAAACAAAGTTCAAGTCCAGTGGCACCTTTTAGACCAACAAAGTGTGCATGCATATTTCTTCAGCACTACTGCTGTCACAGATAATAGTCATTGACAGATCAGTCCTCCATGAATTTGTCCAGTCATCACCAATATGAGTGATAATCATCACATCTTGTGGCAGTGAATTCCAGAAGGTAATTATGTGCTGTGTGAAGAAATACTTTCTTTTGTCTATTCTCAGACTACTACCAGTCAGTTTTATTGAGTGACCCAAGTGTTAGTTTTCTGACAGAGGAAACACCCCATCTACTTTCTGCTCACCAGCACAATTTTATATGCCTCTACTCTTGGTTGTACTTCTGAGCTAAAAATCCCCAAGTGCTTTAGATTTTCCTCATAGGAAGATGATCCAAAACCTTAATTAGTTTTGTTGCCCTTTTCCAGCTCTATAATAGCTTTTTGAGATGATGTGATCGGACCTTTATGCAGTATTCCAGTTGCATCTACACCATAAATCTATATAGCGGCCTTACTATTTTGGCATTGGAATTTCAGCCTCTTTCTGAACAATCACTGATAAACATCTTTACCTGAGATGTAAAGGCACATGCAACAAAGAAAAAATCTTAGCATGTCCTTTCCATGTGCATGGAGATCCCAAAGCTCTGCCTGGCTGGTTAGCCTTGCCCACGGATCAGTGAGGATTTCTGAAGTCTTGGAAATTCTAGACTTCAGCATCCTACCTAGCAACCTAAATTGTTCTGTTTTCCTTCTAGTGGTAGTGGTGGCATGTCCCTCTAGTTATCTATGCATTTACAACCATCCTTCCAGTCAAGTCACTTTGCAGTCAATATGCATATCCCAAACCCAGTCTTTTACCAAGTTTCAAATCTTACACCACAAAGAATACACCCAAGAGGGATTTCCATTAAGTTAAAGGATATGATTTCATATCATTTGAAAGTCTTGCTTTTCTTCCTCTTAAGTTAGGTCAGAACATTTGACTCTTTATTTTATTTTATTTATATCCCACCCTCCCCCCCAAAGCAGGCTCAGGGTGGCTCTGAAACTCTTCTGAAACTCCTCCTTGACTAGACTGGGTGGGTAGCAATGATTCCATATCTGCAATATTTAGGGTTGTGAAGTCCAACTCAAGAAATATCTGGAGACTTTGGGGGTAGAGCCAGGAGCAAGGGTGTGACAAGCACAACTGAACTCTGAAAGGAATTCTGGCAATCATATTTAGAGGGAACATGCTCCTTTTAAATGCCTTTTTTCCATAGAAAATCATGGAGAATAAGGGTACCTTCTTTGAGGGCTCATAGATTTGGACCCCCTGGTTCAGTGTTGGAAAGTGTTTTGAGGAGAGGCACAAGATGCTATGCTGAAAGTTCGGTGCCTCTACCTCAAAAAACAGTCCCTCTGGAGCCCCAGACACCCACAGATCAATTCTCCATTATACCCTATGGGAATCAATCTCCACATGGTATAACTGAGTGCTCACCAGACATCCCCAGCTCCCGCTGAAGCGGGGGGAGGGCCTCCAAACTGGGGGATCCCCTGCCCCCAACTGGGGATTGTCAACCCTAGCAATATTAGTTCACCCATCATGCCTAAAGCAAGTTCAGGAGAACACAACTGTTGCCTCCTTCATGACTTCATCTCCCTCTGTGTGCCTTTTAATAGAACAGAATAAGTTTTCAGAACACAAAAACCACAACTTTTCTGCTCCATGTAATTTCTCCAGGCTTCAAATTGTAATTTGGTCATAGGAACCCCTCAGAAAGCTGGAAGGCATTCTACTGAAAGCTATGAAGAGCCAGCATTTATATATTTATTTACTACATTTGTATCCTGCCTTCCTTCCAAAGAGCTCAGGAAAGCATACAAAGTTTTCTCTATCTTTATTCCCGTAACAACCTTATAAAGTAAATTAGGCTAAGAATAGGTAAATGGCCCAAAATCATCCAGGGAATTTCATAGTTAAATGGGATTTGAACTTCTGTCTTCCTAGTCCTACTTCCAAGTACTACACTACACTGGCTTTCAAAAAAGTACAAAACTGTACTGGCTAGGAACTAGTTAGAAATCCAGTGTGGTGATGTGGTGTAGGGGTCAGATAATTGGACTAGAATCTGGGATACCTGGCTTTGAATTGTTGCCATGGAAGCTCAGTGCCTTAAGCCCACATCGGGCTCTCCCACACAAGAACATATCTCTTGTTGGGGTTGCCACCCTCCAGGTGGGGCCCAGAGATCTCCTGGAATTACTGCAGATCTCCAGAGATCAGTCCTCCTGCTGGAAATGGCTAGTTTGAAGGGTGAACTCTAGGACAGGGGTGGGCAACGGTGGCTTTCCAGATGTTTTTTGCCTACAACTCCCATCAGCCCCAGCCATTGGCCATGCTGGCTAGGGCTGATGGGAGTTGCAGCCAAAAAAACATCTGGAGAGCTACTGTTGGTCACCCCTGCTCTAGGGCATTATACCCTTCTGAGGTCCCATGCCACCCTGCCCAGGCCCTACCCCTAAATCTCCAGGAATTTCCCAGGCCAGAGTTGGCAACCCTACCTCATGGTGTTGGTACAGTGAAGCAAGCAAAACAGAACATCATTGTAATTTATTTTTGCCACCTTTTTTCTTAAAGGGGCTTTTTAAAAAGTCAGTGATCTCTTTCAGGGTACTTCAAGTTCTGCCTCTCACCTATTTCCTACAAAGCACAGGAAATGTTTCCTTCTAGAACAGTAGTTGGTTTTCTACCAATTCCTGTGGAACAGTGTGTGATTAGTATTAAGAAGTGACTGTTTTTCATCTGATCCATCTCCAGCATTTAATCCCTATGGGGCATATTCGCCCTGTTTTAGAAACTCTGCTCCACATATGTGGACTGGCTAGGGATTACTATTTCACATGTTCAAAGGCTGCACTCTGCACTGAACATATGTGCTAGAGATGAGTTGTGGCCAGCCTTGCTTTTGTATTAAGCCCTGTTGCATTCTATAAAACAAGAATAACTGTGTCACCAGCCTCCCGTGTTATGAAGACAGCACAAATGAGACAAACAATAAAATTACATTTTGCATATTAAAAGGAAATCGTTATATTGCTCTATGCAGTGTTTACTCTACGGTCCTGTAACTCTGCATTAGCAATTGTTGTCTTTATGATAAATGTTCAGAGCTCTTCATGTGGTTTACTACTAAGATATGGAAACATCCCCCAGGGCACCAAACAACATTGCACCAGAATGTGTCTGTATTTAAATCACAGGAGGAGGAAACATCTTCAGAGTGCAAGCAACCAAGCACAGATCTTCGGCTAAATGCTGCAGTAGCCCCTGAATGCCGCTATGATGTTGACTCAGGCGGTGCCTGTAAAGACAGACCTTAAAGAGGTATCTTCTTGTGCATGGTCTGACAACCATGCTGTAAAGCCAGCAGCTTTGACCATCTGAATGCAAAGACTGTGCATGGATAGTGACAATAAATCTTTAGTTAAGGATGTTGGTGGCAGGGTCTGGCTGGTAGCCAGCACTGTGAGGGGGAGGGGAGGTGAGCCAAAACAGCTTTGAAGCTCCCTTTAGACATCCCCCTCCAGTGGTCTTTACTGCTAGCACCAGGTACCAGCCTATTTTTCTCTTAGCTGCCTCTAGCCAACAGCTTCTTCTCTTTTTAAAAAAAAAAAAAATAACTTTAGATGTTTCTTAAAGCATCCAAACACTGCACAACTGTCAGATACCTGAGCAAGATGGTTTTAGATATAGAGTGGGAAAACAAGCTTCAGTACAAACCTCAGCAGAGCTACACCCTTCTAGGCCCATTGACGTCATACTTAGAAGCACACAACTCTGCTTAAGATGGCACTGTAAAGTACTTGTTGCAACAAACTGAAGTTTTTAACTAATGCTTTTTAAAAACACTAATAAAATATATTTTAAAAGGTTGTCAAGCAGCATATACAAAACCTTAGGTGGCATTCTGGACAAGAAAAAAAAGGAAATGCATCCAGCTAAAACTAACTATACTGTGCCCTGGCCTGGGAGATTCTAATACAAAGCAACTTCTTTTACCTCAACCTGCTTCCCTTTTCAAGTAGGTTCCTTGCCCTTCTTATGGCAGGCAAATTTCCCAGCACAGATTTCTCCACAGATTTCCTCTATGATGCTCTGACATCCTTATTTGAGCTCTTTCTCTTTGCCCTCCACTTCCTCTTGGTGATATAGCTCTGATTGCCCAGATCTTGTCCAATTAGTGAGGTCATGCCTATGTTCCAGTTCTGAAAACTGTCTTCTTCATTTAATCAGGAGACCCTCTCTTTTGATGTCTATTTTCTAGGCTGACCTTACGAACTGCCAGCCTGAAAAACATGTTTCTCCAAAGGAAACCATTTTAAACATAACCCAGTACAAAATGGTGGAAATTGCTATGTTTCTTCATAGTTGGCTATCTCATGTTTCCTCATCTTTTTGATCCTCGCATACATAAGCATCAGATTTATGTCTCTGTCTTTCAAGCCAGAGGCTGCTAGAGGCAGTGTACATCTCTCATACTGAAGGCTAAATTAGATTATGGAAAATACATAGAAGATGGTGCAGAATTGTTTTCTGTGGCCCCAGAAAGTAGGACCAGAACCAACGGGTTGAAATTAAATCAAAAGAGTTTCTGGCTCAACATTAGGAAAGACTTCCTGACAGTTAGAGCGGTTCCTCAGTGGAACAAGCTTCCTCAGGAGGTGGTGGGCTCTCCTTCTTTGGAGGTTTTTAAACAGAGGCTGGATGACCATCTGACAGCAATGCGGATCCTGTGAATTTAGGGGAGATGGTATTTGTGAATTTCCTGCATTGTGCAGGGGGTTGGACTAGATGACCCTGGAGGTTCTGTCCAACTCTATAATCCTATGATTCTATGAAATCAACATAAAAAAAGAGTAGGGTTGCCAGATCTTACTTGGCTGCCAGCGGTCCTTCTCCCTGGGGTCCTCTTTGCGTGCGTATGCCATGATGACATCACCTGGAAGTAACATCATTGTGCTGGGCACATAAGTGCACTGGTGCTCTTTGGGGGTGTGGCTCCCCCCCCCCGGGCCAGTTCCACAGAAGCAGGTTGGAGGACCCAAAATTGGAGGAAACCCTGCCCCTGGCGGGGGAATGCGAACCCTAAAAAAGAATCATAGAATTATAGAGTTGGAAGGGACCTCTAGGGTCATCTAGTCCAACCCCCTGCACAATGCAGGAAACTCACAAACACCTCCCCCTAAATTCACAGGATCTTTATTGCTATCAGATGGCCATCTAGCCTCTGTTTAAAAACCTCCAAGGAAGGAGAGCCCATCACCTCCCGAGGAAGCCTGTTCCACTGAGGAATCGCTCTAACGGTCAGGAAGTTCTTTGTGATGTTGAGTCGGAAACTCTTTTGATTTAATTTCAACCCACTGGTTTTTGTCCTACGTTCCGGGGCCACAGAAAACAATTCCACACAATCCTCTATATGACAGCCCTTCAAGTACTTGAAGATGGTGATCATATCACCTCTCAGCCATCTCCTCTCCAGGCTAAACATCCCCAGCTTCTTCAACATTTCCTCATAGGACTTGGTCTCCAGACCCCTCACCATCTTCGTCACCCTCCTCTGGACTCGTCCTAGCTTGTATATATCCTTCTTAAAATGTGGTGCCCAAAACTGAACACAATACTTCTGTTGATACAGCCCAAAATTGCATTTGCCTTTTTAGCTACCACATCACACTGTTGACTCATGTTCAGCATATGATTCACTAAAACCCCTAGATCCTTTTCGCACATACTACTGTTAAGACAAGTCTTCCCCATCCTATAACCATGCATTGGATTTTTCCTGCCTAAATGAAGAACTTTACATTTATCCCTGTTAAAATTCATTTTATTGGTTTTAGCCCAGTTTTCTAGCCTGTCAAGGTCATCCTGTATCCTCTTTCTGTCTTCTTCTGTGTTTGCAATCCCTCCCAATTTAGTATCATCTGCAAATTTAATAAGCATTCCCTCTATTCCTTCATCCAAATCATTGATAAAGATGTTGAACAAAACAGGTCCCAGCACAGATCCTTGAGGCACTCCACTTGTCACTCCTCCCCAAGAGGATGAGGAACCATTCACAAGCACTCTTTGGGTGCAATCTGTCAACCAGTTACAGACCCACCTAATGGTAACAGGATCCAAACCACATTTTACCAACTTGTCAACAAGGAGAGTATGTGGAACCTTACCAAAAGCCTTACTAAAATCAAGATAAACAATGTCTACAGCATTCCCCTGATCCAGCAAGGTAGTCACTTTCTCAAAAAAAGAGACATGACTTGTTCTTGAGAAAACCATGCTGGCTCTTAGTAATCACATCCATTCTTTCGAAATGTTCCAGGACCGACTGTTTGATTATTTGTTCTAAAACTTTTCCAGGTATAGATGTCAAGCTGACAGGTCAGTAGTTACCCGAATCGTCTTTTTTCCCCTTCTTGAAGATGGGGACAACATTCGCCCGCCTCCAATCTTCCGGCACCTCTCCTGTTCTCCAAAAATTCTCAAAAATAATAGCCAGAGGCTCAGAAATTACATCCACAAGCTCTTTTAGAACCTTTGGATGTAATTCATCTGGCCCTGAGGAATTAGTTTCATTTAAAGAAACTAGGTGTTTATGTACTACCCCTATGCTGATCCTAGGTTGGAACTTCATACCCTCCTTATATGTTCTGTTTTTGCCATGTTGAGCACCATTTCCCTCAGAAGAGAAGACTGAGGAAAAGTAGGAATTGAGCAGTTCCGCCCTCTCTTCATTACCCGTTACAATTTCACTTCCTTGCCCTTGCAATGGGCCTACCATGTCCTTGCTCTTTTTCTTACTTTGAACATAAGAAAAGAACCCTTTTTTGTTGTTTTTAGCATCTTTGACCAGCCTAAGCTCATACTGAGCTTTAGCTTTCCTAACTTTTTCTCTACAAGCACTGGTGATTTGTTTAAATTCATCCTTGGTTCTAAGGCCCTCCTTCCAATTCCTAAAGGAGTCTTTTTTATTTCTCAAGTCTTTAGAGAGATGTTTATGGAGTCACTTCAGCTTCTTTAGGCTTTTTCCATTTTTTCTTCTCACAGGAATAGTCTGCGATTGCACTTTCAGTATTTTGCTTTTAAGAAACTCCCACCCCTCCTGAACCCCCTTCCTCCTAAGTATTTCTGACCATGGGATTTTACGCAGCATAGTTCTAAGTTTATCAAAGTTTGCCTTTCTGAAGTTCAACCTATAAGTCTGACTACATATAGCTTTTCCCTTCCCTAAGACTGTAAATTCCAAAATCACATAGTCACTACTGCCCAGGGTGCCCACTATTTCCACTTTTTCAATCAATTCTTCCTTGTTGGTGAGAATCAAATCCAAGATAGCAGATCCCCTTGTTTCCTTCTTCACTTTCTGGAAAAGGAAGTTGTCAGCAAGACAAGTCAGGAATCTATTTGACTTTTCATTTTTAGCAGAGTTGGACTTCCCAACAGATGTCCGGGTAACTGAAATCTCCCATGATCACGGTATCCCTTCTCTTGGAGAACTTTGCAATCTGCTGTAGAAGTATCTCATCCAAGTTCTCTGCCTGACTTGGTGGACTATAGCAGACCCCCACAATAATATCACTGTTATTTCTTACTCCTTTTATTTTTACCCAGAGACTCTCAACTGAGCTGCCATGCTCAGATTCACATATTTCTTCACAAGTATATACCTCTTTCACATATACTGCTACACCTCCGCCCTTTCTTATTTGCCTGTCCCTTTTAAATAAGTTGTACCCCTGAATCCTAATATTCCAGTTGTGAGTGTCATCCCACCAAGTTTCAGTAAGGCCTATTATGTTGTAGTCTCCTTCCTTTATTAGGACTTCCAGTTCCTACTGTTTGTTTCCCATACTCTGTGCATTAGTGTAGAGACATTGGAATCCACATTTTATGAATCCCGAGGGTTTAGTTTCCATACAAGCCTGCAAGTCAACATTACCTAGCGTATGCGCCACTCTTTGCAAATCTTTAATCTTCTTATCCCCAGTTTCTGGCATCATAAGAGGCTTTGAATTATTGTCTCGCTCCCCCATACAATTTAGTTTAAAGCCCTCCTTATTAGGTTAGCAAGGCTGTTACCAAACACCCTTTTTCCTACCGCTGTAAGGTGCAAACTATCTCCCGATAGAAGACCACCATCTCGAAAGTGTAAGCCATGGTCCAAAAATCAGAATTTTTCCTGACAACACCATCGATGTAGCCAGTCATTTATTTGAAGTATTTTTCTTTCTCATCCTAAGCCATGGCCTTCAACAGGAAGCACTGACGAGAACACAACCTGTGCGCCCAGCTATTTCACCTTCTGACCCAGAGCCACATAGTCTCTTTTAATACGTTCAGGGCTATGATGGGCAGTATCGTTCGTTCCCACGTGGATCAACAAGAAAGAATAGTAATCCATGGGCTTGATAAGTCTTCCAGTCCTTTCTGTCACATGCTGGATGCGTGCACCCGGCATACAGCAGACCTCCCAAATGATAAGTCCAGTCGGCACACTTTGGGCTCCACCCCTCTGAGCAAGGAGTCTCCCATCACCACCACCTTCCTCTTCCTATATTGGGGAGCAGAAGCTCCAGGCTTCTTATCCACAGGATCCTGAGAAACTTTCTTCAAGCTTCGTGGAGGCTGGGGAAGCCTCCCTTGTTCCAGTGGTTCAGAATCAGTTACTGTGGGGAGATCCTGGAACTTACTGCTGAGCAACAGGGGCTCAGAACATCTTCTGATTTTCTTTCTCCTTCAGGTTACATTTTTCCAGAAACCCTCCTCCTGTGTTGGATTCTCTTCTAATTGCTGAGATACCATTTCCTCTCCCTCCTCTTGTCCTTTCAAGAGAGCCTCATGCGTTTTGTCAAGAAAATCCTCCCTTCCTTTATACACTGCAGTGTGGACAATCGTGCCTCCAGTCCCTGTATCTTCTCCTCCAGCAGGGCCACTAACTTACACTTGCTGCAAGTGTAATTCGTGCTAGTCTCAGGTAGAAATACAAACATCCCACAGTCTTTACACATCACTGCCTTTGCACCCCCACCATCCATACTGCTGCAATCCATTTCAAAATTTTCTTTATCTTCACTTCTCTTTAAATCCCACTACCAACTACCACTTGAAACTACTTGTGGGTAGAACCCCCAGGCTAGACCCTCTGGCAAGGATGAGCCTTGCAAATTAAAGGCTCAAGCCCCCACCCACCTCTGACTCAACAGCCAGAACAACAGCAGAGGGTGGGGCCAGCAATTACCCCCAGGCAAACAAGCTCTCCTCACTTAGCAACAGCTACACAAAAGACACACAAAAGCAATCAGAAACCCCTCTCCAGCAGGCACCAAGCACTCACACAGTTACCTCCCAGAGCAACCCTAGGTAATGCTCCCCAGCAGTTTTAGAAAAGCAAGTCAAGTCTCACTCACCTTACCAGCAGCTCTGTTCTAGATCCAAACACCTTCTACTGCAGCTGAGCCACTTCTGCCTCTGGCAAGGATGAGCCTTGCAAATTAAAGAGCTGTGGTGTAATCTGAAGGGCAGGTAGGGTTGCTTACCTCCAGGCGGTAGCTGGAGGTCTCCTGGGATTACAGCTGATCTCCAAGCAACGGAAATCAGTTCACTTGGAGTAAATGGCCACTTTGAAAGGCTGAGTCTATGGCATTACTCCCCTTCCTCAAACCCCTCTCTTCTCAGGCTCTTCTCCCAAATCTCAACCTGATGCTGGCAGCCCCAGGAAGGAGTTTTAAACCCTTCCTCTGATACAGGTGTTGTAGACATGTGTTTGCAATGCCAACCCCCCCCCCCCCCTGACAGCAGCAGTAGCCTCCAGCCCCCTTGCTCCCCCAGTGCTTCCTCTAGCGAGACCTGGTTGGGACAGGGAGGGAGAATTTGGCAGAACTGACAGAGTAGAGATAGTATGGTAAAGAACAAAGGCTAAGGAATGACAAAAATCTGTAATCTTTCATTGAAATCTGCCTCCGTTCCTGAGGACTGGAAGGTAGCAAATGTCACCCCCATCTTTAAAAAGGGTTCCAGAGGAGATCCGGGAAATTACAGGCCAGTCAGTCTGACTTCAATACCGGGAAAGTTGGTAGAAACCATTATCAAGGACAGAATGAGTAGGCACATTGATGAACACGGGTTATTGAGGAAGACTCAGCATGGGTTCTGCAAGGGAAGATCTTGCCTCACTAACCTGTTACATTTCTTTGAGGGGGTGAACAAACATGTGGACAAAGGCGACCCGATAGATGTTGTTTACCTTGACTTCCAGAAAGCTTTTGATAAAGTTCCTCATCAAAGGCTCCTTAGAAAACTTGAGAGTCATGGAGTAAAAGGACAGGTCCTCTTGTGGATCAAAAACTGGCTTAGTAATAGGAAGCAGAGAGTCAGTATAAATGGGCAGTCTTCGCAGTGGAGGACGGTAAGCAGTGGGGTGCCGCAGGGCTCGGTACTGGGTCCCATGCTCTTTAACTTGTTCATAAATGATTTAGAGTTGGGAGTGAGCAGTGAAGTGGCCAAGTTTGCGGATGACACTAAATTGTTCAGGGTGGTGAGAACCAGAGAGGATTGTGAGGAACTCCAAAGGGATCTGTTGAGGCTGGGTGAGTGGGCGTCAACGTGGCAGATGCGGTTCAATGTGGCCAAGTGCAAAGTAATGCACATTGGGGCCAAGAATCCCAGCTACAAATACAAGTTGATGGGGTGTGAACTGGCAGAGACTGACCAAGAGAGAGATCTTGGGGTCGTGGTAGATAACTCACTGAAAATGTCAAGACAGTGTGCGTCTGCAATAAAAAAGGCCAACGCCATGCTGGGAATTATTAGGAAGGGAATTGAAAACAAATCAGCCAGTATCATAATGCCCCTGTATAAATCGATGGTGCGGTCTCATTTGGAGTACTGTGTGCAGTTCTGGTCGCCGCACCTCAAAAAGGATATTATAGCATTGGAGAAAGTCCAGAGAAGGGCAACTAGAATGATCAAAGGGCTGGAGCACTTTCCCTATGAAGAAAGGTTGAAACGCTTGGGACTCTTTAGCTTGGAGAAACGTCGACTGCGGGGTGACATGATAGAGGTTTACAAGATAATGCATGGGATGGAGAAAGTAGAGAAAGAAGTACTTTTCTCCCTTTCTCACAATACAAGAACTAGTGGGCATTCGATGAAATTGCTGAGCAGAAAGGTTAAAACGGATAAAAGGAAGTACTTCTTCACCCAAAGGATGATTAACATGTGGAATTCACTGCCACAGGAGGTGGTGGCGGCCACAAGTATAGCCACCTTCAAGAGGGGTTTAGATAAAAATATGGAGCACAGGTCCATCAGTGGCTATTAGCCACAGTGTATGTGTGTATATAAAATTTTTTGACACTGTGTGACACAGAGTGTTGGACTTGATGGGCCGTTGGCCTGATCCAACATGGCTTCTCTTATGTTCTTATGTTCTTATGGTTTTAATATCCCTTTACTCCAGTCTCCAGATTCTCTCATTGTGTCGCTCTCACATAGCTGTGCACAAGGATCTCTGAGTGCACTTGCAAAACAGAGGAAGGCTGGCATTTAATTGGGCAGAGCAGCTTCTCCCACCCAGAAATGCCTCAGTTCCCCAGGGCTGGCATTACAGATTTTTAGAAGATCTAGAAAGCCATCCAGTGGTGGTAGCAGGGGGAATGGCAGCCATCAAAGACTAAGGGAAGGGAAGGAAATGTCCCCTGTGCAAGCACCAGTCGTTTCCGACTCTGGGGTGACATTGCTTTTACGTTTTCACTGCAGACTTTTTTACGGGGTGGTTTGCCATTGCCTTCCCCAGTAAGGGAAACAGCTGCAAAAATACACACCCTTTTAATCCATATGGTGGGCAAAGGTGCTTTACTGGAGCCTTTCCAGAAGATTCCCCATGCTAGGTTTGGGGAGGGCTGCAGTGAAGAGTGAGAATCACAGAAGTCGGATGAAATGAGTATGACGGTGTGTGGAGGCTCCCTGAAACAGCACTGCACTAAGAAACCCAAGGCACAGCAAATCATCCTTATGGGAGCAGCTTCTGAAAAAGGGAACTGAGCTTTAAAATTATTCTTTGAACCAAACCGGCTACTCACAACTTGTTTCGACTTTGAGAACATAGTTGTTTTCCATTCAAGGACAGGCTTGTTTGCTTTTCCCGTTGCTGGTGTGGTTTCCAATACAGCTTGATGATAGTGGGGCTTCCACAGAGCATGTTCCCACCTTCTCAGAACCATTGGGAGCTTTTTCTGTTTTTTTAAATAAGCAATTGAATATCATTAATGTTATGCTATAATATACACTTGAATGGCTGTCATATACAGGTTGGTGTGGAATTGTTTTCTGTGGCCCCGGAAGGTAGGACCAGAACCAATGGGTTGAAATTAAATCAAAAGAGCTTCTGGCTCAACATTAGGAAGAACTTCCTGACTGTTAGAGTGGTTCCTCAGTGGAACAGGCTTCCTTGGGAGGTGGTGGGTTCTCCTTCCTTGGAGGTTTTTAAACAGAGGCTAGATGGCCATCTGACAGCAATGAAGATCCTGTGAATTTAGAGGGAGGTATTTGTGAGTTTCCTGCATTGTGCAGGGGGTTGGACTAGATGACCCTGGAGGTATCTTCCAACTCTATGATTCTATAACAGTGGTGGCCAAACTGTGGCTCAGGCTCTTTCACACATATTGTGTGGCTCTTGAAGACCCCACCATCCTGTCAGCTGGCTTGGAGATGGCACTTCTCTCTTTAAATCTTTTCTCCAAGCCAAGCCAGCCGATGGCTTGGATAATATATTTAAAGTTGCTTTCTTTTCATCTCCCCCTCTCTCCCCCTCACCCATCTATTTGCCTTCCTTCCTTGCTTGCAGGTCTAACATCTGACATTTATGTCTTGTGGTTCTCAAACATCTGACATTTATTCTATGTGGCCCTTATATTAAGCAAGTTTGGCCACCCCTGTTCTATAACAATACGTGTAACAAATTCTCTGGATTCTCAGCTCTTGCTTAAAACAAAAAGCAACCTACAGAGGTATGCCTTTCCTCTTATATCTCCACAATGGAAGGAGATAGAGGCTTAGTTTTAAAAAACAAAACTGGGAATTCAAGGGAACCATTACACATATTGAATTTGAATCCATTAGCACCTTAGAATCCAGCAAGATTGGGGGTGAGGTATGAGCTTTTGAGAGTCATAGTTCCTGTTGATGAAAGGAGTAGAATCTCTGATTCTGCTAGATTTGAATCAATCTGTTCTACTGCAGACCAACTCAGCTACTGCCTGAAACTATGAGGACATACTGTTCTGATATTTTAACAATATTTAATGTTTTTTTTAAAAAAAGTAGCAAGTGAGGCCATTGTAGGGACTGTGTCTAGAAACATGGGTGCAACAGGGGGAGGTGTTTGTGAGTTTCCTGCATTGTGCAGAGGGTTGGACTAGATGACCCTGGAGGTCCCTTCCAACCTTATGATTCTATATGGGTGGGAAAAACCAAAGTTTCTTACCATCATGTCAACCATTAGGCTTGCCGCCCTCCTGGAGTTCTCTCAGAATTAAAATCAATCTCTAGATTACAGAAATCAGTTCCCTGGAGGAAATGGCAGTTTCAGAGGGTAGGCTGTATAGAATCACATCCCTGCTGAGATTCTATCTGTCCCCAAATTCTGCCCTCTCCTGGCTCTGCCCCCCAAATCTCCAGGAATTTCCCAAGCTGGAGTAGGTAAAGACATCCAGACTTTGCTGAGATCTCTCAAGATTTTACAACAAAATAGGGTTTGGAAGAAAATAGAGAAAAGCTAGGGAAACCCTGGGAGGTGCAGCGTTGCATCAGGATGCTGTGGGGAAGAGTGGGGGGGATGCTTCCTGTCAGTATTGAACCTCAGGCAGATAACCTGTGGTGAAATGGTCTACCTGAATTTAGCTGATAAAGAATGGGATTTGTCAATGAAAGGGAAAAGACTGTAGGAAAAGACTGTGAATGGGTTTTTCTCCCAACACAAGATCACTGCTCAGGTGGGCTTCTTACTTATTAATCAACTAAAATTAATCTCCAGTATTGTAAATAAACAAGTCTCATGGTTTTTTATTTGCCTCTGCCCATGTTTTTCCTTTCAAGGGACTTCAGTGTTCCCTTTGGTACTGGAAAGTCATTTGGTTTTTTTGTTTTAAATTGTTATGCTTCTATTTTATTTTTATTTTTTGCTTCTTCCTCCTGGAAAGCCACACATGTAACTTTGCACATATACCAGTTTAAGTATCCATACCTGCTGAGCATCACTTCTAGGATGACGGCCAATGGCCTGAGGCATCCTTTCCCCACCCTCCTTCTTTAAACATCCATCCAGATGTAGAGCTCTAGAAAGCTGAAAATAACTATGAAGCTGCCTCATACTGAGTTTGACTATTGTCCAGAATCTCTCTCTGGGTCACTGGATAAAGATCTGTCACTCACATTCCTTACTACTGAACCCTTTTAAATAGAGAGGCTGGGGGCTGAACCTGGGACCTTCTGCATGTAAAACAGAAGATGCTCTTCTACTAAGCCAGGGGCGTCAAACTCATTTGTTATGAGGGCTGGATCTGACATAAATGAGACCATGTTGGGCCGAGCCATGTTGGACTGGGCTGTATATGTACCTATTTAAGATTAGGTAGCAAAAATATAAACTTTAAAAAGAACACAGACAAACACAATTAAAGTTTTTTTAAAAACTTAAAATAAAATATGCTTAAAACATTAGCACTCGTTGGTCTTAAAGGTGCTTTCTTTGTATCTCTCTCATGGGATTCAGGGAACTGGGCAAAGGAAGCTCTGGCTTTTTCCTTCCTTCCCCAGGGGACCAGGAGGGGGAGAAGCCTTAAGCAATAGAAGGAAGAGAGGCTTGGCTCAGTAGCTCTGCTGTGCGATTGAGAGAGCCTGGCAAAGCAAGCTGTGATGCAGAAGGAAGCAAGAGAGGGAGAAGGAAGATGACAGCCAGTTGCTCAGAAGCCTGATAGGAGCCCTCCAAGGGCCTGATTTGGCTCCTGGGCCGCATGTTTGACACCCCTGTACTAAGCCGTATTCCTTCTCAACGATTTTATTTTATCTTGGTTGACCCTAATTGGAGGGAGGAGGAAGCTTCACTTGGCTTTTGATTGGGGATTTTGCTTTGGACCAAGTTTGAGGAACGGTGCAGGTTTTTGTCCTGGTGCCTGCTGCAAAAGGGCAAGAGTTAAAACGGTCAAGAAAACGGAGCCAGCCACCTTTCTAGACAGGTCCTGAGAGGCATTAGTGAGGAACTGGCAGGACCAGGCATGTGAAAAGCTATAAATAAAAGATAGGAACATGCTCTCTAGGGGCCTGTCAATCACCACTGCTCACCTCCTATTAATGATGTTGATCTCCAGTTCTCTTCCCCCACCTTCCTTTTCTTCCCTCCATTTCTTAGGAAACAGTGCCTTCCTGTGGATGCAGTTCAGCACTGCAGGACAATCCCTTCCTTCTCAAAGCTGCTGTGCACACCCAGGATAACAGCGGACATTCTTTGATCTCCAAGCTCTCCACAGATGCCAGCCTCCTTCCTTCCATCAGGCTTGTGCCAGAGGTGCGGTATGGCTCGGGATGATAATTTATGATCTGCGCTCTGGCAGCATCACAGTACACTATGTTCTAGTACACACACCCAGGGTATCCTTTTTAAAAGAAATGGTGAATACTAAAGAGCTTCATAAGGGTTTCCAAGCACTGGTAAAAGAATGTCACATAAGAAACCCTAAGATCTGGATTTTTGTGGAGTACTCTCTTTTTTTTTTAAGGAAGCATGTGATGGCAACAGAAAGGAAGGAGATTGCAGCTATTAAATCTTCCTGCAGAAAAAAAATATATACATAGATAGGAGTGGCAAAAGAGAGCTGGGATGAAAGGGACTTTTCTGTTAATGACAGTGTGTGAGCAGAGTACATAACAGATCACACTAAATCTATACTTCTAGCTAGGTACGCTTTCTTGTAAGCAAGCCTCATACCACCCAGGGATTTGCTTCTGGGTCAACAGGCTGAGGGTCAGGCTGTAATATCTTTCTCTTAGACCAGTGGTCAACAGCCCATGGATTATAACACTTAGGTGGGCCATGGTCATGACCCTTATATAGGCACCATATTTATTTTTATTGTGCTGCTTTTGGGAGGGATCTACTGCTACACTTATTCAAGGGTACCATGCTGCTCTTTGTATGCATGCTGAAAGGAGCAGCAGGATGGTGATGTGAGGTCACTCAGTGGTGGAGAGGATTTCTCCATGGCTCTGAGGCCTACCTTGTTCCTCAGTATGGCACACACACACACACGGTGCCTGGCTTTTGTTTCCTTTCCCTAGTCTCTGGGACCTGGGTTTTTGATACCATGGAGAGCATAATTCTGGCTCCCCCTTTTCCTGCCATGTGATTATAATGCCATATAGTTTCTGTTACATGCTTGCAACTCAGAGGAGTTAAAGGCAGGTCTTGGGTCTGGAAAGGTTGAACCACTGATCTAGAACAGGCTAATCAGTCAATTGCTTAGACAGCCAGTGTGGTGTAGTGGTTTGAGTGTCAGACTAGAATCTGGGCAGCCAGGTTCAGCTCTCCACTTTGCCATGAAGCTTGCCTTGTGACCCTGGGCTTAGGCTTGCCAGTCCCCAGGTTGTGGCTGTAAAAGCAGGCAGAAAGCGCCACCAGCCGATGCCTCTGAGAGAGTCCGAGAGGCACCAGGGTGGGTGGAAAAGAGATCTTTTTCCTGCTTTTGCACCCCAGGACTCCATTCTATCCTATGGGGTCTTTGGTGACTGACCTCTACTGGGGGCCTGGAAGATATTCAGAGAGGCGGCTGAATAAAGCCTGCCCCTGTCCTCCCAGCTGCTGATATTTCAAGGAGGCCTCCCTTCCAAGTACTTGTCAGAGTTGGCCCTGCTCCCAGGATCTGACAAGATCAGGCTTGCCTGGGCTATCCAGGCCAGGAAGCAATTTCAAGTTTTGTGCTTTTCATTTTTCCCACAATTCAAATGTTTTTGAAAATTGGTTATCAGTGCAGGGGGGTGGGGAGGGGAGGCACAAGTAGTTAGCCTTGCCTAGGGTGCCATACAGTCTAGGTCCAGCCCTGGCAATGTGCAAATCTCTATGAAGTGAAAAGCAGCCCAGTTTGGCCTGTTTAGATGGACTCCCTCAGTCTCCTTGACAGACATTGTGAAGCTGGAGAGGTTGAATTGTTGACTCTCTCCTCCCTTTTCTCTGCCTTCTGGGGAAGGAGAGCACCTAGCATGTCAACTGTATAACCATCAGTTCATGTGTCAAAAATCTTGCTGAAAGATTCTCATTCATCCAACTTTGTCACCCAGGGTTGTTTTTTTTTTTTTAAATGAATCTAGACTGATTTGACATGGCTTCACATTAATCAATTAATATTGGCTACTAGTAATCACTCTCTTTTTTTAGACACTTACAAATTGATTTTTTAAAATTTGCATTAATCAGGCCACAAAGATATAAATTAAGATAATAGGACTATAATTTCCCGAGTCCTTCCTTTTCAAGATAGGCACAACAGAGTATTTGGAACACATTAGGGAGGTGAGGATGAATACTGACAAGAGGGAATGGATGAGATGGTTGCAACTGTTTAATTAGGTGAGAATCACAGCTGCATAGAAAGCAGGAAGAGACGTGCTTTGGAACGAGAAACTCACATGGGCATGATTCCAACAGTATGAACATCCCAGGTGATCACAGCCAAGGTGCTTAATCATCCTGTATTTGGTTGCCCCATCTGAATAGGGGTGCCAACTTCACCATGGAAAATTCCTGGAGATTTGGGGGCAATGCCAGGGCAGGATAGAGTTTGGGTTTCGAGGAAGCTCAGTGGGGATCTGATAGATTTTGAAGCCTCCAAAGCTTCCATTTCTTCCAGGGGAACTGATCTCTGTAATTTGCAGAGCAGTTGTAATTCTGGAAGAACTCCAGGCCCCACCTGGAAATTGGCAACCCCAACCCTGGGTCATGTGTCCGACTTATGGTATTTCCTTTCATCTATTGCTACTGCTGTTTATGGGCTTGTCCTTCAGTCATTTAGAGCCATGAGTAAAAAGGTTCATCTTGGCCAGTTACAGAATAATAGGGCACTTCTGCATTACTGACTGCAACTGATTTCACAGTCAATCTCAAGGGACTTTTAACACAATGAGAGAGTTCGTGCATTGCGGGCATAAGATCCTGAGCTCAGCATCTCTGGTTCAAGGATCTCAGATAGCAGGGTATAGCAGCGCCAACCTCACGGCCTCACTGGATCTCTTTATTTCAGTCTCTTCGGGGTATTTTACTTGTTTATTTGATGGGACCACAGCAGCTTTGTTTGTTCTTCCCACAAAATATAGGCTCTTGAGAACTTTAACTTAAACCACAGATTTATTGTAACACAAAGTCTTAACTTGGGGATATGGGAGATATTTACACAGGTTAATACGTTGCTCAGTTGTTTCAGGCTTTACAATCACTTTGTCTTTTCTTGAGTCTCTCCCAGTTACACAGTTCACAGTTTTCCTATAACTCACTCTCCACCTCTAGCCAAGGTCTGGCCTCTTGGGATTGATGTGTCTAGTCTCACCCCTTGACTGGAGTCTCTCCTCTCAGCCCTTCTTGGTGTCTCAGACCCACATCCACTCCCTCAACCTCCTCACTAGATCTTCAGAGTAGTCTCTAGGTGTCTGTGACCATTCCGGTCTTAACTGACTCACACACACACAGCCCTCTTGGCCGGTTTTGTCGAGCTTGTAGTCTCTGGAAGACTTCCCCGTCTCCGCCTCAAGCTCCTTCACAGGATCAGCTGCCCTCTCAGCCCTTCTGGCAGGCTCGAACTGACCCTCTCAATCTCTGTCAGGTCCCCACTGACAGACTTCTCTGACAGGCACCTTCTCTGTCAGAAGCCAACTTGACTGAACCCTGCCTCAGCAGTTTCTCTCACTCAACTTCTTTTCCCTCCCTGAGAGCTCTGAGCACTTTGCCCCCACCCTCAGGTCACCTGACGCAGCCCTGTGCGTCTTCAGTTTATGGTTAACCCATTGCTTTCCGTCACACAGGGTCAGAAAGGTCTAGCTCAAGGGTGTCAAACATGCGGCCCAGGGGCCAAATCAGGACCCTGAGCAACTGGCTCTTGTCTGCTTCCTTCTGCCTCTCTCCTGCTTCCTTCTGCATCTCAGCTTGCTTTGCAAGGCTTGCTCAATCGCACAGGAGCTACAGAGCAAAATCTCAGTTTTTTACATTGGTCCCCTGGGAGGGAGGGAAAGAGCCAGAGCTTCCTTTGCCCAGTTCCCTGGATCCCATGAGAGAAATACAAAGAAAGCACCTTTAAGATCAACAAGTGTGAATGTTTTAAGCATGTTTTACATCAAGGGTTTTTTTTAAAAAAATCTTTAGTTGTGTTTGTCTGTGTCCTTTAAAAAGTTTATATCTCTGCTACCTCATCTTAAATATCTACACACATGACCCGGCCCAATAAGGTCTCATTTGAAGGGCCCCTTCAAGGGAAGCTAAGGTCAGATAGAAATGTGGAGCCTTGCAGAGCAGTGCTCAAATTGGAATTGCATCCCTTGGTGAGCTGCCTGAAGAAGGATTCTCTGAAAGCGGACAGA
Source organism: Heteronotia binoei (assembly GCF_032191835.1). NCBI lineage: Eukaryota > Metazoa > Chordata > Lepidosauria > Squamata > Gekkonidae > Heteronotia > Heteronotia binoei. The sequence goes on from NC_083230.1 coordinate 86,390,435, forward strand.
AGCAGCAGTCCAGTTGCACCACACCAGTTTGGGAACTGTAATCACACCTGTATTGGACTTCAGGAAGGCATACAAACGAAGAAAAACATTGTATATTGGAAAATGGACTGTAAAATAATTCTAAATTAAGGTGAAAAACATTGTGGTTAAAATTTTGTTTTCAATATATGCATTAGTTGAAGCTCTCACGGAGTGTTTTACGCCAGTGGTCCCCAACCTTTTTGGCATCAGGGACCAGTTTTGTGGAAGACAATTTTTCCATGGACCAGGGGGGCAGGATAATGGTTTCAGGATGATACAGTTGTGCACTTTAATTTCTAAAGTGTTTGTTGTGGTGGTTAAGTGTGTGGACTCTTATCTGGGAGAACCAGGTTTGATTCCCCACTGCTCCACTTGCATATTCTGGAATAGCCTTGGGTCCAGCCATAGCTTTTCACAGAGTTGTCCTTGAAAGGGCAGCTTCTGGGAGAGCTCTCCCAGCCCCACCCACCTCACAGGGTGTCTTCTGTGGGAGTGGAAGGGAAAGGAGATTGTAAGCTGCTCTGAGACTCTGAAATTCGGAGTGGAGGGCAGGATATAATTCCAATGTCGTCGCCTTTTCTTATTATTATTACTACATTGTATTATATAATGAAATAATTATACAACTCATGGCCCAGTTGCTAACAGGCCACGAACCGGTACTGGTCCATGGACCGGGAGTTGGGGACCCCTGTTTTAAGTTATATACCTTACTCATACCCGTTAGCTCTCTGATTTACATACAAGGTCTCATTTAGGTCAGATCCATCCCTCATAACAAATGAGTTTGACACCCCTGGTCTAGCTGGTTTCATGAACAAAAGGTCTGACTCAGAATAAGGCTGCATCCACCCAGTGAGGCTTCTCCATCACCAGTGCAAATCTGTACTGACAGTGAAGAGTCCATATGAAAACGTAATGCACGTATTCCTCCATCAGCCACTGTTTCCCCTGCATCTTTCCCATGCCACACCACCAGATTATTTATAAATTAGTAATTACTATTGCTCTGTCGAACAACAACACTATAATGATCTGCTGCCATGACCTATTAGTTCTTCTGAATACTCAGCTTTCATTTTTTAAAAAAAAAAAATCATAAATCTTTAGTCCTTTTCATTGTAGAGATACAAAGGGAAACTTCCCCAGATATATATATATATATATATATATATATATATATATATATATATATATATATATATATATGTGTGTAGCAAAAGGGGGACAAACTTTTTACTTAAAGGAGAAAAAAGCCCTACTGGGTATTCAGTAGGGATGGGCATGAACCAGGAATATGCAGTTTGTAATGATTCATGGCATGCCCAATTTCTGAACCATGAACCATCACAAACGTTTGGGGGCTAAACAAACTGATTCAGTTTTTGATGCAGTATAATGCACCCCCAGCATGCTTGAGAAACCAAAGTCACAGGGCATATCTGGCTGCCTCCACACTACCTGCCCTCCAAGTTTGACAAGGATTGAATTTATGGGTTCTGCATTACATCCCCCCAAGAAGGTGCCCCCAGGAAAGTGTTTTCTAGGGAAATGATGGGTACAGGTTCAGGAGTATATAGAATGGATCCTGTGCAAGCTAGAGACATCAAACTCATAGGGGATCTCTGGCTGACTCTCTTCTAACTACCCTCCACGTTTGGTGAAGATTGGAGTTACAAGGTCCAAGTTACAGCCCCCTCCCCAAGAAGTTGCCCCATCTGCCATTGTTTCCAATAGAGGGTGAAAAGCAAATGCAACAGAAGCCTAGCAGAACAGAATCAAACAGAATCTGGAGTAGAAACTAAAGGGGGGCATTTGGACAAGCCCAGCAGAACCAGTGCAATGTGTCCAACAGAACTAGTGCCGTCGTGGCACTGCAAACCCAATAAGACTAAGGTCAAGCCAGAGAATCTCTGCAGTAGAAACTGAGGGCAGTGGGGGGCATTTTTGCAAGCCAAGCAAAACCAATGGAATGTTCAGAGTGCCCAGCAGTACTAGTACAATAGGGTTACCAGATGTCCTCTTTTTAGAGGACATGTCCTTTTTGTGTCTGTCTATCTTCTTTGGGGCTCTTTAAAAAACAGATGACAATGTCTTCTTTTTGGGTAGGAAGGTTAGGAATGTTCCTAGTTATCAGTAATTATCACAGCTTAAATAGTAGGGGTTTTTAAAATGAGATTTGTCATAGTTATCACTTGTTTGAAGTAATCAGTCAGAAAATATGTCCTCTTTTTGCTCTTCAAAATATAGTAACCCTAGGTGCAATCAAAGAGTGCCCAGAAAAATCTAGTGCCATTATGACAATGCCATAATGGACAGATGCCTAGCACAGAATCACACTCCAAGTAAGGAGGGGGTTGCAAGCCCAGCAGAAGCAGTGCAATGTACTAGTATGCAACAGAACCCAGTTCTATTGTGACAATGCCAGCTCAACAAGACTAATGTGAAATACAGAATCACAATCCAAGCCACAGGAAGGGGGGGGTCTGCAAGCCCAGCACAACCAGTTCAGTGTGCAGAATGCCCAGCACAACCCAGTGCCACTGTGGCAATGCAAGCTTAAAAGAACTGATCTCAAAGCAGTCACAAGAAATCGAAGGGAGGGGGGGGTTGCAAATCCAGCGCAACCAGTCACAATATGTAGAATGCCCAGCAGAACCCATTTTGTTTGAGCAGACACTATATGTAATCCATTCAGCAGCTGGCACAAATCTCCACAAACTGCTTGAAAGTTCGTGGAAAGTTCATGCTGGTTGACCTGCCACAAACTTCAACTTGTGAACCATGAACCAGACAAAATTCATCATGAACTTTAGTTCATGAACCAGTTCATGCCCATCCGTTGTATTCAGAGGAACTCGTGGATCATAGGAATAGATTGTTATAATGTTATTGTGCTACACTGCAATAGCAATTAGTGATTTTCTAAAAAGCCTTCTGGTAGTGTAGGGAGAACGGGCCACTGTCAGGGACTGATTTTGGCAATGTGAGTGTACCTTTTAAAATGTGCACCTTCCCATCCAGACAGCATACTAAGATGTTCAAATTGTGTTCTTTCTGGAAAGATCATACTAAACCAAGTCTGAGAGAAAATGTACCAAGGTCAGAGAAAACCTGGAAAGCAGACAATTAAAAGACAACATAAGGTGGAAAGTCCAAAAGAAAACTATAGAAAAGAGGACCCAAGTAAAAGCAATAGACTGTATAAAGTGAATTGGCAACATGACAATATACATAAATATTAAATTGCATAAGAATCAATGTAATATGTCATTATGAATAGTAAATATGGATACAGTACATAAAATATAAATACAATATAAATATATTTTTAAAACTTCAGAATATAGAAGGTATACTGTAGAACAATTTTACATGTTCTACCGAACAATGGATAGAAGTATTACTAAACCACAGATATGACTAAGATGTGTTACCTACACATTTGGCTCACTTCATACAAGTAATTTCTTCAGATATCTGTTTCAATTAGTCATTCGTCCTTGTAAAGAGAATATTGATAACATAATATCAAACAATAGCATCATGTTGAAAAGCTGTCTCTTGTTATATCCAAGCATAACATCACTGCATAATGGTATATCTACCCTGCATGTAACAACCAGATAAGGTAAGCTTTTACTTGGTAATATCACCTATATACTATTAGTCACCTGTGGCCCCTCATCTGTGAACAGCTAAATCCGTGAATTGGGACCAGCATAGAAGCTAAACAGATCTTTCTTCAAACTTAGAGGATGCCCCAAGTTTGCAGAAAAATCTGAAATAAATTTTTAAAGGAGGGTTTAACACCAACACCACCCCCGCCGAATTATCAGTTAGAGAAGCTTTCCAGCTCTGCTATGGGTCTAGGCATGGAGGAGGAGGAAACTGGAAGCCTCTGTAGCCCCAGCTGCAGCAGAGAAGGATGCCGGCTGCTCCACCAGGTCTCCGTAACAGCTGGAGCTCCAGTAGTTGCTGCCCAGCATCACTCGCAGCTGCTGTAGAGAAGGATTTATTTATTTATTCGATTTTTAGCCCGCCCTTCCCATAGAACAGGCTCAGGATGGGTTACATCATAAAACAGTCAACAGTAAAAACAGTAAAAGACCAATTTAAAATATAAAAAATCTAAAATTGCAATGACGAAGATGGCAGATTCTGCCTCACAGATGTGACTTATTGTCCAGGTCCAGCAGATCTTGTAGCGCTGGGATGGAATGGGGGGGGAGGCCAGTAACAAGGGTGCTCCAGGCCTGGATGGGGCAGCAGTTGTTGCTAGCAGCTGCTACAGACCCAGGCAGAAGCAGAGGACACCAGACACTGCCGCAGGCCTGGATGAAGCAGTGAAGGGTTCTGGCAGCCACTGCTGATGGGGCCTGGAGCTTTGCCAGCCTCAGCAATGGGAGGGGATATAGAATCCCATGAGACTCCCAGCCCCTCCACTGAGCCCTAAGGAGGGAATCTGCAGCACTGGGGGGAGGGATTCACCCTGTGAGTATCATGGATCTCCACGTATATTCTAACATTGAATCTTGCTCCATCTGTGGATACTTAAATCCAGAGATCAAGGTCATGCTGACAGGAGACAGATTTTTCAGCAAGCTTGGGGAACTCCCCAGACTTTTTAAAAAATCTGAAAGCTGTAAAAAATGTATAGGGAATTTAACACCCCCCCCAATACAAGAATGTTGTCAGCACAAGTGCAGACAAAGCTCCTACTCCTCCATGGCACCTGGGTCATTGAGTCAGTGAAACTGGGGTTGGGTAGACTGGTCGGGAGCCATCACTGTGGCAAAACTGGTTTTAGGTAGGATCAGGAGAGCTGCTGCCACCATGAAAACAGTGACACTGGTGTTAAGCAGACTGGGGGGGGGATCCATCCCCCACAATTCTGGCTGGTCCCTCTATATTTCCTTTACTTGTTAACTTCAGGATTTTATCAAGCTGGTCTCAGTGTGAGGCATTCCTCCTTCAACAACAGACATTAAAAATGCTCATATTAATTAACTTCCAAGTTCCAAAAAGTATGGGGGAAAGCTTGTGGAAAGGATCACTACCCTACAATCTGCCTTTGCAAAGATCAGATCGCTCAGAAAAGCTGCAGGAATCTTTTTAAAGCCCTAAAGAATATAGTTGGTAATTAGCAACTCTTCGCTCATCCTGAATCTTAAAGTGTCATCACATTAGACACAGGCACCACAAAAGCCAGTAACTCCCGTCCTCAAAGTACATATATATTTAAGTGCACAAAATGCCAGGAGGCTGTAAGAAAGCGTTAAGATCCATCCTGTCCTTTAAACTCTTAGGACAAGTTTTAAACTGGGAATCCAAAAATCTTCATGCCATAAAATGACTTGATTATATTTAGGGTTTAAAGATAGACATTTGAAATGCTTCTGAAGCAAAAATAATAGATGCTCTGTGTTTACATGAAAATTGTGAACTACAGGAGGCCTCCATGGATTCTGTTTGAATTCTGCTTTTATGTTCTGAAATTCTCACAATGTTGATTCTGTGAACTTAGGCAGATCATGAGGAGGAGGGCAGGAAGGGCTGCATCAGGGCTTAGTTCTTGTGGTCTCTATTTACACGCCCAAGAAAATGCTGGTTGCCACTTTTGAGGTCAGGAAGCAATTTTCTACAGGTCAGTTTGGTCGGGGATCCTGAAGGGTTTTGGTGGTGGTGGTTTTTGTTTTGGTGTTTGTTGCTATCTTCTGGGAATGGAGCAGGGGTCACTGGAGGTGTGGGGGAGAGTTAGTTGTGAATTTCCTGCATTGTACAAGATGGACTAGATGGCCCTGAAGGTCCCTTCCCACTCTATGATTCTATGAGGCTCTAGTAGTCTGTCCCAAATACATTGCTACACAGCCATGTATATAGACTACTTAACTTGAATTACAATTGGTATATTGTTTTAAATTGTATCATCTGTTGTCAAGCGTATTGAAAGAATTCTTGATCTTAAGACTGAGCACAGCAGAAACAATGACTGCATCTGCAATGCCCTATAATATGTTTTTTTGGAAGGACAAACCTAGATATCTATATGGAGCAATTTGTCCTTAAGATTGACCATGCTATGAAATCCTACACAAGGCGGAATTTCACAAGTTGGTATATCTTGCATCAAATACAAGTGTTTATATATAGCACATTTTATATCATGTGACAAGAAATGAATAATGTGTAGTCGACTTACTCTCAAACAAATCAGACATCCAGACCTTGTTGGCTCCATTTCTTGAGTGTGATGTGATCCTCTTGGGGAACCCTCGGTAAGACAGCTGCATGGCAAAACAGCCAGGATGGGCAGCAGCCTTGACAATTAAAATGATACACACTGTAGTGTTTTGGTCTTAGGCTTTGATTATGGTGGATCTATATATTCTACACAATAAAAGGAACAAAAACATGTTATAACAATTGCTATTTCCACAACATCACATGGAAGCTTGCCAAAAACACTGTATAATTTAAAAGTTCAGTGATTTCAGATGCTGAATGACAATAACACAAATAACAAATAACTAATACAATAGCAGCAGTGACTGAATTAGGTGTAATATGCAAAGGGGAAGTAGGTATGGAGAAATCAGTACTGGTAATGAGAGAAGAAACCTACGTCTTGATTCAGTCTAGGAGGATGCATTGTCTTGAGCTTCATTGTCAGTTGCAAATTCAGCAGTCACTTTCTAATCTCCCTTAGAAATTCCTTTGTAAGAGAACTACTATTCTTAGGTCAGCAACAGAATGTCCTGGAAGGTTAAAATATTCCCCCACTGGTTTTTTAATGTTGTGGTTTCCAATGTCAGTCTTATGTCCATTTATTCTTTGTCATAGGCACCGACCTGTTTGTCCAGTATAGAAGGTGGAAGAGCATTGCTGACACGTGAGGTCATGACATTAGCGGATGAGCGGTATGAAACTGAGATGGTATGGCTGATGTTGCTAGGATCTTTAAGAGCAAAGTTGGCATCTTGGTTTGTTGCAGGCCTTGTTACCAGAGTCCATGTTACTGTTAAATAGTGTATCATAGAATCATAGTGTTGGAAGGGACCTCTAGGGTCATCTAGTCCAACCCCCTGCACAATGCAGAAAATTCACAAATACCATTGCAGATTAGTTGTTTTAGGTTTGCAGGCTGCATGTAAGCAAGTGAAGGTCAGCCCCCCAGGTGCCAGTGTGAGGGAAATGTCACTATCCAGGTTGTAGGTTGTTAATAGTTGAACTGGCTTCAGTTGTGAACTGTAACCACCAATGTTGCTGTTGTCCTTTTCTTTGGGCTTCTTTGGAGTTCAAGTGTTGGAGCAGGGGAGAGAAATTTACTTGTCAACTATCTCCACCCCATGCATAATTTTATAACCCTCTATCATGTTCCCCCCTAGTCATTTCTTTTGCTGAAAAGTCCCAATACTTTTGGAGGAACTTCTGTATAAAGGAAATAACTGAATTATCATGGAAGTATTTTTGTACTTGACAAGGAGTCAGAAAATGCTACTATGCTTTTTCTTTGGTACCATAAAAACATTATTTGGGTGAATTTGCCAAAGCTGGTTGATTGAAATTTGCTTTTAAGCCTTTGCCATCTTCATTTCAAATGCAAGCCTGGATTTTGTTCTGTTCCTGTTCTTTGAATTAGCATGTGCTCACCGTTGTTTATCCCTTCTGCTAAGAAAACAGAAGATCCAGAAAAGAAACAATAAACTAATCTGGGTGTGCGGGTCTGAGCAAGCGCAGAGACAGCTTTTGTTTCCAGCCTTTTTCCATTTAAGAAGGCAAAAACAAAAAAAAAGATCGCTTTTTAAGATTTTTTAAAAAAAAAAATCCTTGCGGCTACCATACGCTTTCCTGCCCTTTAACAGTTTCTCTTCGGTTCAGCTAAACCTGCCAAATAGTTATTATCGAATGTTTTCCCTGTCACCGCCTTATAATAAAGCACACACAAAACAGATAACGAATGGTGTTACCCCCTGTCCATCTTTATTTCCACACCCATACCTATAAAGAGCTAACGTCCCTGGGGCGGGTAATGACTGACATGCATGGTCTTTGCCTTCACATCCTACCTATGCCCATCATGTTAAGTCCCAGTGTGTTCAAACTCCTCTCCCCTAAGCATGCGTACTACAATCACAGTTATCGTATTCGTCTTATACAAAGCAACATCGCCCCACAGAGACAACCGCTCCCTAAAGTAAGCCTTTTGCTTTACGGGCCAGACGTAAGACGCGGCAGCTTTTGCGACAGCTGATAGCGTCGCGGTGGGATGGTGTCATCGCAGAGAAGCCGGGCCGGAAGCTGTTGGTTTTTTTGTGGGGCGTAATTCCTTAGCTGCCCCGTGGCCCTTCCCGAGCCGAATCCGTCGCCATCGGGACCCGCTTGGGTCGCTTAGGTGAGACGGGGGCCTAGGGCTGGGCCTGGGACGCAGGAATCCTTCTCACTCGCCTCATTTGGACGACTCGCGCCGTCTTTGGGCGCAAGGCGGGTCTCCAAAAACTCGGCCGTCGCCTTTCAAGTGAAGGGAGTGCGAGACTAGACCCGGGTTCATGGGGGAATCAGGGGCTTAATCTCACGCAGGTTCCTCTTCGGTCTTCCTTGCCGCGGCTGCTGTGATCCACGCCCCATAGATAAGTCATACACGAATGGGCGACCCCATGAAATATGTGGACAGTGTGCTGTTTCTGTCCACATCATGGACTTTTTAGGAAAATCTGCTTTAGCCCGACTAGTGGGAGGTCTGCATTGCTGAGTGTCCCAGGCGGTTCCCCGAAATAAGTTCGCAGTTTTATTCGGTTTTGTGACCAATTTCCTAGGAGCCGGCTGACACTGTAGTCTTCATGCCCTAAAAAGTTAAAATCTGTTCACTCGTTGGATCACAATAAAAGAGTTACACGGGGCGGGGACCTGGAGCGTTACCGTGGTGTAATAGAGTATGTGGCCTAGGATCTGAAAGAGAAAGGTTGAATTTCCAGTCTGCCATGGAAGCTCACTGACTAACCCTTGGGCTGTCTCTGCTTAACCCTACTACATAAGGTTGTTGTGGGAATAAATGGGAGAAGAGTGATGTAAATCCCTTTGTGTACCCATTGGAGAGCAAAGGGGGACATAAGCAGGGCTTTTTTTGAGCAGGAACGTAGTTCCGCCTGACTTGGTGTCAGGGGATGTGGCCTAGTATGCAAACGAGTTTGTGCTGGTTTTTCTGCAAAAAAGCCCCATGCCGAACAGTGGTGCTGTCAGGGGGCATGCCCTAATATGCAAATGAGTTCCTGCTAGGATTTTCTACAAAAAAAAGCCCTGGACATGTATCTAATCAAATAAAATTGAAATATTAGCAGTATTTATTCCAACAGAAGCTTTCACAGACTAAAGCTCTAGTCTACAAAAGTTTTACTGGAATAAAAGCTTCTTCCTCTTTAAGGAGTTGCACGATCACTATCTAAAACTACTGTGGAATTACTACTTGGGGGTAATAATTGCAAGGTGGGATGATATTTTAATTAGACTGTTTGAGAACTTTATGCTCTCTGATGCAAGATTCTCAGTTCTTAGTCCCTAATTTAGATCCACAGTTTTGCTTACGCATTCAGAAGAATCCGGATGAGTTCTTTCTTATAGTTTCTTGGGCACCTGATCTAATAGGCATTGAATAGAGTCCTTAAATAAATTCCCATTAGAAGTATGAGGAGCTTTTGTTACAAGACTGGTTGTGTACCTTTTCAACCAGAGGTGTCAGGTTAATTTTCATATTTGGACATAAAACTAAGCATAAACACTACAGCAATAGAGTTGTTGGAGTATTGTTGCTTTCAATCTATTTTGGTGGATACATTACATTTGCAAAAGTTGAGCAGGTTCTGTTGTAAGGTGAAGTGTAGTGCTTCATAGCTAGGAAGTTAATATTTCATTGAATTGTGACAGAGATGCTGAGGAAGAGACCAAGGCTCAAATCTCCTCTTAGTTGTGAAATTTACTGAATGATCTTGGGCCAATCATTGGGTCTTAACTCCACCTACAACACAAGTTTGTTGTTATGATAAAAGTGGAGGGGCCTGTACACCACCTAGAACTCACTGGAGGAATGCTGTAGTCTGAAAGACAGATGTGAATCAATTGACTATCCTGCTCAGTTTTAGGAATTACAATTTCTGTATCTGCCTCCAAGAGAGATTAGAGATATTGGGGCATACTTTATTCTCTATTAATTCCCTAATGTCTGTCAGTCATGTAAGGATACCCTTGAGTATAAAGATTGAAGCCTAACTGGGGTTTTTTTTTGGGGGGGATAGGTTTCCAAGGTGACTTTTTCCAGCATTTCCATTTGTTTTGAATCTTGCTTTATTGAAAAGCAGTATCATCTACTCTATAATTAATTTACTGGAAGTTATCTCAAACCCATTTTCTCTCTAGAGTTGTAGAAGATGGCAAAATTCATGACACCTGTGATTCAGGACAATCCTTCAGGATGGGGTCCATGTGCTGTTCCTGAGCAGTTCAAAGACATGCCTTATCAGCCATTCAGTAAAGGGGATCGGCTGGGAAAGGTACTTAGCATGACAACTCCTATTAATTGTATTTGATGTATTTTTCTGCCCAAGATGTGTGTTTTCATTCATTCTGCTGCATAGCATGCAGTTAGTCAGTTACTGCATTGCTCTTGACAATGTTCTCTTATCAGATGCCGCATGCTGCAATTTTTAAGGCTGTTTTCACATGGCAGATTGACTGAAATTAAGCTATATCACATAACAAAGGGGTTGGATCCTACCTAGAATTGTTAGGCCTGTGTTTTTGGGTGCAGAGCATGTGACACAACTTCTGAGTGAAGACCCACCAGTGACTTCATCCTGTTAAGCAATGTACTAGGAATTTCCTGATCTCTATTGTAAAGACTATAAATTGGGGAAATTCCTAGAGTGTCACTGCTGCTGTGACCAGAAATGACAACACTGTGTCTGTGCTGCCCCCCATTTTCTCCTGTCCTGCCTCTCTAGTGAGGAAAGTGCAGTTTCCTCCACCAAAAGAACCACTTAAGTTGGTGAAAGGTTCTGTGGAGGAAGGTACATACAACATGCTATTATTTTGGGAGTTAACTGCAACATGAAATGTCATTGTTAATTGGTAGTTTATAGTGGCTTGCTGACCTCACAGTGTAGATGGATGGCGCATGTCAGCTCTGGAGTTGGTTTGCTAGAACATTGCATGGAAGTTTAAAGGAAAGAACTGAACTTTAAGTTAGGGCCCAGGTAAATGTGTTTTATATTATAAAATGATGTCATAATTATGTTTAAGAACAGGACCTTTGGAATTTTTTTTCAAATACTGATCTGTACCCCTTTAGGACATATTGGAAATCTTAAGGATGACCTGATAAAAATGGCATTCCTTTGGTGAATTCTCCCAGATGTAAAGTGCAATCATGTGGACTGTTTAATAGAAAGAGGGTTGATCAGAGAAGTGTACTGAATACTGTTTTGACATGCTGCATCAAAGTGCAGTTAAATAGAATATTTTTTTAAATGTAGAGTTAAAACTAATTAAATATTGAATGAGCTTAGTTACAAGCACAAACTCATTAGATCCAATAAAGAGATACTGCTGAATACTTCAAACCAGTATAAAATGACTTTAGAAAATCCACACGTTTATTAAGAAATGCCATGACCAGACTTCCCCAGATATGATACAGAAATCCATTGGAAGATACCAGATGCATTTTGACATCTAATTATTTGTTGATGCAGAGGGACTTCTTTTAACTTATTGTTTGCAGCTTGTACAATGTCAAAATGTTTTTTCCAAAGGAAAATCCAAATACAAGATTTTAGCATTCTATAGGCTTAGCCTCATACGGTCTGTTACAGTCATGTTAAGTGTTTCCATACTGCCACCAGAGCTGTCTAGCTCTGGGGCTCAGGAACGCTTTCTGTACTAGCTGTTTCCACAGCAAGATATGCTACTGCATTGTATAGCTGAGGTTGTGGAGACTGAGATGGGGATGCCCTCTTTAGCAGATGTCTGCTGGCAAGCATAATATACACTGGCTCTCTAGGAGGAGAGCTTGGTGTTAAAATTTGGACTGAAGAATCTCAGAACTTGAGCTGGCATGGGAAGCATTTTTAGCAATTCTGCTGGAAATCTTGTAAATTTACTGAAATTAAGCCATATCACATCTCACAGACCTGTTGTTATTTTTGCTTACTGTTGGCTAGGTTGCAGACTGGACTGGAGCTACTTATCAAGATAAGCGATACACAAGTAAGTAAGGTAGTGCTTGCTTTTGTTTTCTGTGCTTGAAAGGGAAGATTATATTATGAGCTTTGACAGATATCTGCAAGTTGTACCAAATGGTCACATTGGGATTTAGTTGTGTAAACACTGATGTAGTAATAGATTGAAACTTTGGCTGGGTAGAAATCAAGGGGATGTCTTATCTTGTGTTGATCACTATACAGATGTTTTTCTTTCTCAAACTGCAGGAGAGGAAACTTCCATTTTTGTTTTGTGACTGCTTAGCAAAAAATTCACAGTGGTGTTAACACTTCTTGTTTCTATAAGATTTGGAAATGTCACCTCCAGTTTTTCAGTACAGGAGGAGAATGACCATTCCAGTCATGGGAACATTGAAGTGATCACAGTAATTTTGTTTCCAGATAAGTATTCATCCCAGTTTGGAGGAGGCAGTCAATATGCTTATTTCCATGAGGAAGATGAGGCCAGTTTCCAGCTGGTGGACACAGCACGGACCCAGAAGACCGCCTACCAGAGGAATCGTATGAGGTTTGCACAGGTATGATGAAGGCTGCTTGAAAAGCTTGGGTTTGGCCCCTGGACCTGGGGAGATTTCTGTTCCATATGTAGATATGAAGTTGAGAGCCCTCCTCTTAATGAACAGAGTCTCTTTAGGTGTCTGACCAAGTGAACAGTGACTCACAAAAGCCCATACCCTGCCACAGCTTTTGTTAGTCTTTAAGGTGCTGCTGGACTCTTGCTCTTTTCTACTCCTAACCCATCTTGGCTACCCATCTTGATGTATCATTAGGATTTGTTAAAGATTTATTTTCTTGCACACCAGAAAGCTGGATAGTTTCAGAGGGTAGCGTGTCGGTCTTAGTTGAACAGCTAGATTCAAGTCTAGTAGCACCTTACAGATCAACAAGGTTTTGGGGCTGTAAACTTTTGATAATCAAAGTTCCCTTCATCAGATGCGATAAAGCAGGGTGTTGCAGTAGATCTTATAGTCCTGAAGGCAGAATATTGTAGAAAAAGGTTTGCTAACTTTTTAAAAAAATTGCGGCAGGGCATAGCAGATGCCATTACAGCATTAAAAGGTTGAATCGTTTCAAAGCAAGGGAAAGCATATTGTGAACAAGTGATTAGGTACCTACTCAGAGCCTGTATTTTTTTTAAGTGGAAGATGTTTGCAATATTTGCGTTAAGTCACACAGAACCCAAAGCCTACCTACTTCTTTGCCATCCCAAACAAAATTTTGAAAGGTTTACAAGTTATTGCAAGATTTACTATTATTTTTAAAAAATATTTTAAACCTCCGGTGTGGGAGGAGGCTTAGGATTGCAACTTTGGCACATTAGGAGCACTTTCATGTAAGTAAGCCTCACTGAACAATATAGGACTTAATTCTGGGTAGACCTGCTTAGGTTTACTCCCCAAGTAATGCTTTTGTTTTCCCTGGATTCCTGTTTGTGTAATGTTCTTGATCATTCTGAGCTCATTTAGTGATGTGTTTGAGTGCATATTCCATGCATTCCAGTGTCTGCCAAACAATCCTTTGCTGGGTTGTCTGCCAACAATGGCACTTCAGAAAACATTTCTGAGATTGATTATGCCCCGCTCTTTTGTTTACACAAACAACCTCTTTCAGAGGAACCTTCGGAGAGACAAGGACCGCAGGAACATACTTCAGTTCAACCTGCAGACGCTGCCTAAAAGTGCCAAGCAGAAAGAAAGGTGAGTTTGGTCTTTGGATGCCCTAAATTGGCAGTTGTTGAGCAGAGCTAGTTTAACAAACATATACATTATCCAGAAAAAGTACATTGGTAACCAAGCATTTTGACCTGCTCTGCTGAGATCTGCCCTAAATTTATGATTCCTGAATTGATCCCAAAACCAACTCAAGAGCCAGTAATCTGTCATTTTTAGTTTTGATTTTAAGGCTATGTTAGTTATTCAGTGGTATTACAATTTGGCTTCCAACCATTCTAGGACCAAAAATATCAGCAAATATCCTTCAAAGCTTACAACTTAAATTCTATTTTTCACTGCAAGTGGATTCTAGGGACCCTCTGTCTTGATGTTGCTGTTGTTTTTTGTGTCATTGCAGAGATAGGCTGCGTCTGCAAAAAAAGTTTCAGAAGCAGTTTGGAGTGAGGCAGAAATGGGACCAAAAATCGCAGGTAGAGTGAACTTTCTAATCTGAAGAGATTTCTCTTTGCCTGATATTACATCCAGCCTCACACATTTCCTGGGGTGCCACCATCTTGCCCCCTTTCAGCTCCTACTCCCTTGTTAACCATGGCTGTTTTGTCCCCTCTCCTCCATCCACTTGTATTTCCTCTGCCTGCAAAGCAGAAGCCTCGTGACTCTTCTGTTGAAGTTCGTAGTGACTGGGAGGTGAAGGAAGAGATGGATTTCCCGAGGCTGATGAAGATGAGATATCTAGAAGTGTCAGAACCTCAGGACATGTGAGTTTTTGAGTCAGTTGATGACTGTGGGGTCCTGGAGCTAGCTGTGTATGGGCTGTACCATTGCTTAGATCTGCATGATGATGCTATTAATCATGTCCTCAACAAAACACAAGCTAGTATCCAATATCTGAGTATCTTTAACCAGTGGTGGTAGCAGGTCCCTTTTCTTCCTTTGTGTTCTAGACAGGCATCTAGAGTTTTAATTAATACTATTTTAGTTCTTCCAAGTGTTCTCTACAAACAGGAAGATAGGACTGAATGCAAGGAACGAGTGTGGAAACTGGACCTCTAGGCCTAAAGTGATGTGGTAGGCATGCATATGGAGCATCATTTTGGTTGTCGCTGTTTTGTTTGTAGACTAGACCTAGTCCCTCAACTCTGATTTAGTCAACATAAAGTCAGATTGTGGTGAATACATCCTGCCCTAGTGGATTTTGATCTCACCTTGAGAAGAACATAATGACATCAGTTATTTTTATTTCCATTCCTTGATGTTCCCAAGAAGACTTTTTTGTTTTGACTGTGAATTCTCTGTTGAGAATCAAGAGTCAGAAATTGCTGAAAAACACTGTGATAAGCTTCCTGAGTGAAGTTGTATATGAAAACATAATTGGAACAGAAATGGGGACGAGAACACATGAACTAGGGGAGGAAAGAGAGAGATGCAAGTGCTCAGAAGCTGCACCCTAGATGCTCACATTTTTGTAAATAATTTAAAAATTCCTATCTTGAACCCAAACCTTCTTTTCAGAAGAAGCATCCAGAATGGCACCGTTCTGCTGTTTGTTATTTTGAGGCAGATACAGAAGGGCAAAGCCTTGAAGAAACTGACTCCATCCATAGATGGAGAAACTGGCCACTCTGCTTTTGGCAGTCAGTGTTCTCCCTTGATGTTCCTTAATTTGTACTTGCAGAGAGTGCTGTGGGGCTCTAGAATACTATGACAAAGGCTTTGACCGCATCACCACAAGAAACGAGAAGACCCTTCGCAGCATCAAGCGCATTTTCCATACCGTGACCACTACTGATGATCCTGTCATCCGCAAGGTCTGCCTCTTCGGTCTGTCATGAAGATTATAAAATAGCCAGAGAGTAGAAAGCAGCGAGCCTTACCTGTGACTGAAAGTGGGGAATCGGACAGACATTAGGGGTGCCTATAAGATTTGCACAGACATCAGATGGGTAGGGGAGGTATTCCACAATCCTGGCATCTCCATTATGAAGACCCTGTCTGCTTTATTCTCTGCCTAACCTGCAAAAGAAGGAGTACCTTAAGAGGGCCCTCTGATAAAGAGCTCAATCGAGAGGCAGGTTCATGCGGAAAGCAAGCCATCTTTACTGGATTAAGGGAGAAAGTTAAATATTTTTGGTCAGACTTAATGAAGGCTGGGAGACTTTTTAGACCTTGTATTTCCCATGAGCCTTGGAGCTGCCTTCAAGATAAAAATCTAGTTAAATAGTGGATTGTGAACATTTTAAAATATTTCTTCCCTGTGTTGGAGAAACCATTTTCATCGCATAGGGCCTCCTCTGTTTTCCCCTTCTGCCCATTTTATAATTGCTGAAAGAATAATCTCAGAAAGCGCAACTTGGATCCAGTTTCATTGTTCTTTTCTACAGAGACAAAATATTGTCCTGTAGCCTTTGGGAGGAAAAGGATTCACATTCTCTTTCTGACTGTTCTATATGCACAGCTGGCCAAGACTCAGGGAAATGTGTTTGCTACCGATGCAATCCTAGCCACCCTCATGTCCTGCACTCGCTCAGTGTATTCCTGGGATATCATTGTTCAGCGAGTTGGATCCAAGCTCTTCTTCGACAAGAGGGACAACTCTGATTTTGGTGAGTCTTTAGTATGTTATGGTTGAGTAAGAAAAACAGATGGTATCTGGAAATTTTGGATTTTGAAGGAAAGATTAGTCTAAGGAACAAGGAGGGCTAGGAAAAAACAATCAGATGCAGTGTCTGAGCCCAATTACCATATTGGACTGACTTGGTGCTGTACTCTTGTGATATTTTGACCGTCCTGATGTTTTCCACTTTGCTGTATTCTCAGATCTCCTAACAGTGAGTGAGACTGCTAATGAGCCACCACAAGATGAGGGCAATTCCTTCAATTCACCCCGCAACCTTGCTATGGAAGCCACCTACATCAACCACAACTTCTCCCAGCAATGCCTGAGAATGGTAAGAAGAAAGGATGGGCTTGAATCATTCTACACTGTGTTAACATTTAGGAGGGTGGGAGTTGCTATGGCTGTTCAAAACTACTTTCCCATGAGAGGATTCTCTTTCTTAATAAGCAGCAATGGGATCATATCTGCTGAGAAGGAGTTGCTTAGCTCTTAGCCACTTTGGACAATTCCCCCAGAAAGGCTTATCATAACAATATTCAGTAAAACATAGGGCCTCTGGATTTGTTCTTTGAGATTAGTATGCCTGTTGGGAAATGCCAGATAAAATTACAGCTGATGTAGCCATAAGGAAATGATCTTGCTACTCAAGCTCTGAGAGGAAGGAGTTGATGAAGAAAGGAAGTTTTCAGATTTCTCATCTCAGAGATGGAAAATAGGAGACCTTGTCTGAAACCCAAGTTCTCATGTCATTCATCTGGTAAATTTTTGCATGGCTTCTTTTACAGGGGAAAGAAAAATATACATTTCCCAATCCAAACCCATTTGTGGAAGATGACATGGATAAGAATGAGGTGGCTTCTGTTGCATACCGGTATGTGGTATTTTCTAACCTGCAAAGAGATGGGGGGCAGTGGCTCATTGCGTTGTTCAGCAACTTCCAGACTTGTTGGATACCCCATGCAAACTCACTGTTATTGCCTGCATATCTTGTTATGATGATAGAAATTGATCTGGGTTTGAATGAATCTCTAATGGTAATGTTACTGACCACCATTCTTGGTTGTAGGTATCGAAGGTGGAAGCTAGGAGATGACATTGACCTGATTGTGCGTTGTGAACATGATGGAGTGATGACTGGAGCCAATGGAGAAGTGTCATTCATCAACATTAAAACATTGAATGAATGGGATTCGAGGGTGAGGGAGATCCCAGAGTTTTAAGTTTTTATCATGTCTGTTGTTGCTGGGTACAATATCCAAGATACAAAACAGCCTGTGTAAGAGGAGTATTTTGTAGAAGGGCTTTTTCAGAACTTGTTTATATATTAGGCCACACCCTCTGATGCCAAGCCAGCCGGAACTGCATTCCTACTTTTTTTAAAAAGCCATTTTGAAGGTTATCTGGCTGCTTGTGACTTGTTTGGGCTGGGCAATTTTAACTGATGTTTGCTCTAAATGGCGACCAGTGTATTTCTCCCTTCCCTTTGAAGAGGAGTCATTTAAAGTGCTGACTTCTTCTCCCATTGATCTATGATAGAGGAAGAACCCCAGAGAACTCACTTAATAAGCTCACAGTGTGTTGGAACGTGAGATTGTCACATCTCTGTTTACTGTTGAGAACCAGTTTGAGTTCAGTGGCACCTTTAAAACTGATGACATTTAATTCTGGATATAAGCTTTTATGTGCATACACAGTGCAACAGATGAAGTGTTTTGTGCACACGAAAGCTTATAGCCAGAATTAAACTTGGTTGGTTTTAAAGGTGCCATTGGACCCAAACTGTTGTGTTGCTACTGACCAATACAGCTACCCACCTAAACCTATCCTTATGAAATCAATAGAAATGATTTATAACCTGTTTTCTTCTCAGTGGGGACCCAAACAATCATTCTTCCTCACAACAGCCCTATGAGTTAGTCTAGGCTGAAATGAAATCTTCATAACTGTACCTACTTTTTTCAGCATTGTAATGGAGTAGACTGGCGTCAGAAACTGGACTCTCAGAGAGGAGCTGTGATTGCTACTGAACTGAAAAACAACAGCTACAAACTTGCCCGTTGGACATGTTGTGCATTGCTGGCTGGATCAGAATACCTAAAACTTGGGTGAGACTAAAGATTAATGTCTCTCAAATGATTTTTGTCTGAAGATTGGGTGTGTAAGAAGAGGGAAACACACCTTTGTCAGGGACACCAAATGCTAAGATCTAGAGTCAAAACTGCAGCTACTGGTCTCGTACGACTTCCAAAGTAAAAGAAATTAGACTGAATGATTAGCTCGTGGGTGAAAACTTGAAATATCTATAGTTAGGTGAAATATTGATTTTTTTTTTAAAGCTTCTCTGGGAGCATGATGTGCTTAATGAAATATTGGGCATCACCTGAGCTACTGTTCTGAATTAGACTCCATTACCTATTTGTCAGGTAATTGATTGCTGCTTTGATAGTCTTTATAACAGAAACACAATAGAAACATGGAGGACAAGAAGCAGATTCCCCAGAGATACCAAGTACCTCTTGATTTTTATAAAAAATTATCTCTGAATCTTGTGGAAGCCACCTTCTACAACATTGTCTATTAGTCTCCTTGGCCCCATTAATTGGGTCCCTAGTGTTTTGGGACATGTCTTAATGATTTTCATTTATTCTTGGTTATAAGCGCACACAGGCAGCACAAGATCACAAGTGGTATGTTACTGGTGAAGCGCACCTCCTGAGAGAAGCATAGCATTGCTGAGATCTGGGTTCTTCTATTTGTGCTGCTGCAGCACAGGAATACGATGTGTTGCTGCAAGCATAAATTTGCTCAGGGCTCTGCTAGCAACTGGCTGGAAGGCTGTTAAGCAATATGAGAAGAATCTGTTTGGCCAGAGATGTGGGAGTTGCTGTGATGGTGCTCCTTTTCCCAGGACATGCTAAATTGAGTGTCCTTTCATGGTTGCTGGATAGTGTAGGCTGCAGAACCATAGCCACATTCTAAACTCATGATTTCTGGGTATAGCTGTTATATGTAAACAAAAGGCGCTTGGAATCAGTTTCTTGGTGTATAGCTTCAGAAGCTCCAGACTTTGGAAAAACTGCTGCTTTGGCAGAATACTCCAGTTATTTTTACATTTGTTCCCCTGATCTGGAAAGCCCATCGGACACCTTAAATAGACTGTACAGACAGAAAACCGTGCAGACAGAAAGCATTCTAAATAGCCTCAAAATAAAGGTTGAGAACTTAGTTATATTGAAGTTAGCCTGAGAAGTAAAACCCTTCAGGCACACAGAATAGGCACGCAAGTAAAGTGGATATTTCATGTTCTGAGCACAGAGAGGGTGGTAGGTCAGCAAGAAGCGAACACATTCCTACTTTCCCTAGATTGTTTTGCATCAAAAAATTAGACTTCAGAAGCATGTCCTGTTGAGTTTAAGAGTAATTTTCAAATAGATGTTTAAATAATGTGTTTATCAGTACCCTTTGGAAGATGCTAACATGGAAGTGATGTTATGCAGACTTAAGCATGAAGGATGCTCTGTGAACTTCATTCAAAACACATTGACCCCCTGCATGTTCTTTCTATCTGCCCATATCTGTAGCCCTGGGCTTCATTGCTGCCTTTCCTAACTGTCCATTGGCCATCCTTTTCAGGTATGTGTCCCGCTACCATGTCAAAGACTCCTCACGGCATGTGATCCTGGGAACACAGCAGTTCAAGCCCAACGAATTTGCCAGCCAAATTAATTTAAGCATGGAGAACGCCTGGGGCATATTGCGCTGTGTCATTGACATCTGCATGAAATTGGATGAGGGCAAGTACCTCATCTTGAAAGACCCAAACAAGCAGGTCATTCGGGTCTACAGTCTGCCTGATGGTACCTTCAGCTCTGATGAAGAGGAGGATGACGAGGAGGAGGAGGAGGAAGAGGAAGGTTTGTAGAACATTACATTTCAGATGCCTGCTAGCGTTGTCACAGCACAAAGAACAAGACCTGAAAATGCCCAAGTTTTAAAAAGCTGAGTCATGGGGGAGTACTTTTCCCGTTCTTCGGTTTCAGCAGGGGTGACTTGATAAAACCATTAATGAAACCTGCAGTTTTGTCCCCTCAGCACCATATAGTAAGAAGAGCCAAGAGCACCCACATGAAATAGTCACAAGTGACAGTCAGGAACATCTGAAACAGGTTTATTAAGAGAACAGTCAAGAACAGAGGAATTTATTGTTCAGAGCAAGAGATCTGTTGCTATTAGAGTTGACATACCATGGAAGACTTTCCTCTTTCTACTTTGCATGCCCTCTTCTTGTACGCAGTGGGTGAAGCAAATGTCCAGTGATGTGATCAAATTGCTGCTTTTGAAAAAAATCTCACTCTGTGCCCACCTGTCATTTGGCACACTTAGTAATCTTTAGGGAATCCTATGTACAATGTATTGCAACATCCTGCTGCCTTTCTCTTCCCCTGTTTTGTTAGATCTTTGAAAATAAGCAAAAGAAAGACATGGAATGAGGTTGCTCAAAATAAATGTATATTCTTTTTAAAAACTACTTAGTATGACCCTGATGTGGATAGCCCAGGAAAGCCCAGTCTTGCCAGATCTTGGAAGCTAAGCAGGGTTGACTCTGGCAAGTACTTGGATGGGAGACCTCCTTGGAATACCAGGAGTCAGGAGGCGGGGCAGCCTTTATTCAGGCACCTCTCTGAATATCCTCCAGGGCCCCAGTAGGGGTCAGTCTCCAGAAGTCATCATGACTTCCAGGTGCACACACACACAATACAAAAATACCCTGCCCCCCTCCAAAAAAAGTATGGGTAGTTAGGAAATTTGGAGAATGTGATAGAGATTATGTGAGTCTTGTTCAGGAGAGAAACATTTAAAGGCAGTTTAAAATGTTGATCAGAATGCATCTAACAATATCTGGTTTATCCATTGTGGATGTGGCAATGTACATATTGCTGAGGCTACAGTGTCCAATGTTGAAAGGATATATTGGAGAAACTAAATACAACTTTATTGTAACTAAAAAAGGTAAAGGTAGCAAGCACCAGTCGTTTTTGACTCTGGGGTGATGTTGCATCATGACGTTTTCACAGCAGACTTTTTATGGGGTGGTTTGCCATTGCCTTCCCCAGTCATCTACACTTTACCCCCAGCAAGCTAGGTAGTCATTTTACCAACTTTGAAAGGATGAAAGGCTGAGTCAGCCTTGAAGAAGAAAAAGAAGACTGCAGATTTATACCCTGCCCTTCTCTCTGAATCAGGGACTCAGAGCGGCTTACAATCTCCTATGTCTTCTCCCCCCACAACAGACACCCTGTGAGGTGGGTGGGGCTGAGAGGGCCCTTTCAAGGACAACCTCTGCCAGAGCTACAGCTAACCCAAAGCCATTCCAGCAGTTGTGTGGGGAATCAAACCCGGTTCTCCCAGATAAGAATTCACACACTTAACCATTACACCAAGCCAGCTACCTGAACCCAGCTTCCGCTGGGATCAAACTCAAGTCGTGAGCAGAGCTTGTACTGCAGCTTACCACTCTGCCACAGGGCTCCTCCACTGTAACTATTATTGTAACTTATTTTTATAATTACTGTAATTAGGTATGTTTAAATTTCAGTATATTTTTCTGGTTGCATTAGACCTTATTAGAACATACTGGTTTCTGAAAGTTTTCTTGATAAACATTGAATGCAGGACTTGGATTGTCTCCATTTAAATCTACATCTTGAAATGATCAGCTATCAACATGCTGAGAAAGGGTCTATTGTGTAAGAAGTTATGATCTATCTTCACGTTGACTGGCATTTGGCAGTGTGTGGGAAAAGGGCAGCAAAGATTGTGGCTGTGTTTGTTGTCTGCTTTTGATGTTTGCTTTGTTGCCTGGCTTGGGATGGGAAGAAACGTTCTGTTTCAATTTTTCTTCTGTGTTCCAGAGGAAGAGAGCTGAACATTGTACCACATCACAGTGACTGTGACTTGAAGGCACACACATTTGGTACTCAGTGGATGGATCGAACCTGAATCTGTGCCTCACTTACTTACAACCTAAAGAATACAATAAAATCAGTTCTCTTAATGAGTTTTTCCTTTTGTCTGATTATTAAGGATGTTGCAGGGGGAACTGACAGATCTAACAATAAGCACTGCCTTTCCATTTTTAAGTCTGAATTGCATGATACCACTTTTCCTGTTCCTGTACTGCTTCAAACTGCAGGTGAGGAATTGCATGTGTGCTCACGTGGGAAAGGAAACTATTTTCTGAATATAGAAAACAGCCATATTGGGTAAGAAAGCTAAGGATCATTTGCCCTAATAATGGCTTGCTTTGAGCAGGGAGGCTTTTTTATTCCCAGGTATAAGGTCCCTAACTGTGTGTGTGTAACCAAAAAAGTGGAGAAAAACACAACTCTACATGAGAAAGATAACCAAAAAGGTTGCAACAACCCCCCCCCCCCTAAATGTTACACACATAGTGCTAATGTGCAAAATATCATATATAATTCAATTATACATTCAAAAGTGCTAAGATGTTTTAAAACAATCCTATGGTTCTGCATGTAAGTACCTAGTCCAATCACATAAATACAGGTTAAAAGATATAAATGATATCCATATACAAGAACCAGTACTAAATGTGTTTCAGCTAAAAGCCTTCCTCAGTGGTAAAATGCAAACCAAGCATTCCATAAATATAACAAAAATATACATAAAATTCATCATATACAGAATGGACCTTATTCACACTGAGATGTTCACCCATGGAGTAAGTGGTGATAAATATTGTTGAGATGCAATAAAGGCAATTCATCAAGATAACTGAAATGGATTAATAAAATTATCTGCTCTGAAATTTTGTTCAGTAATGAGCTACCATTGCAAAGAAATGCATAAAGAAACCCTTTCTTTTTGGTTTAGTATTGTATTCACACCCAAGGCACTACTTCAAAAGTAATTTCTGAGGAATCTTACTCATGGGTTGTTAGCCTCTACTTCCACTCTCCTCTACTTTAGAGGAAACTGTGTTCTCTCCTCAGGGCCTTCAGGGACTGAATTCAAATAGAAAACAATATGTCTTTTCCTGTGCTCACCAATTGCAATAAACTATTAAAAGCTATTATCAGTAACATTTTAATGGATGGTATTTGTACTCTTCCGTTGCCAAAAGCATGCCTTGGACAAGGGCCTTTGCAAGGGAAGCAGCTTCCTGCCAATTAAATGAATTTTTATGCTGCAGAGCTAGAGGGGGCAATTGCTTGAACCTCAGCGTTCTCATTAATGGCCTTGGCAGGCAGACCTGGCTAGATGAGGGTACTGCAGGGTTTTCTCTAATCATATTCCAATAGTTCCCGCGTGGCCTTATCTCTTCCCAGCTGCTGCAGAGAGGCATACGTGTGATGCCTGGTGCTCCGTAGGAAGAACTGGGAGTTCCATTGCAAGGATTTTCACTGTTGAGAGATTGGAGCCCGGGATCCGAGTTCATTATCATCTTAGATCCCCAAAGTCCTTCACAAAATAATAAACAGCGCTCATAGCCTCGTTAACAATGCACAGCAGGGAGTCAATGCACCACTGGCTGGTGCAGCACTTCCTTGCTATTGAAGGAGCAACAAGCTGTTCTCCCATATACACGCGCAAACTGGGTGAAAAAGAAGCAACAATATGCATTTTGAAAGTTTGAGTGACTGTTCAGTGTGGGTGTGTCTTACGATGTTCTAAGCAGCAACACCAAAGTGCAAGTATTTTACAGCTGTATTTCTACAGCTGGACCTCGTTATCTTTGGTTTATGCTGGCTTTATCCAATGAACATGAACAGTTTCAGACTAGGATATGGGAGACCCCAATTTGAATCTTCATTCTGCTATGGAAGCTTTTTGGGAGACCCTGAGGTAGTCACTCTCGGTCTAACCTACCTTGTAAGGTTGTGGTTAGGATAAAATGGAGAAAATGTATGCTGTTTTGGGTCCCATTCAGGAGAAACGTTGGGTATAAATGAAGTAAAGAAACTTGCAGCGATAAATATTAGCTGCTTTGTGGCACAGTTCTATGCAAACTTCCCTGGAATCCCCCACTGTATTCAATAGCACTAATCCCTATGTGTGTACATATGGCTGTAGTGTTAGTACATAAGTATATTTTGTTTTGTCTGATTGTTGCAACTGGCCGTTTCAACCTATTTATGTGTGGGAGCAACTGCTTTGAGAGTGAGGGAAAGAACAGATAATTGCCTGGATGTGATTTAATGCCGCTCTTCTGTCTACTGGGCGAGCTTATTTCGAAGGCAGGAAAGTGAGTAACCAAAGGATTATAACAAAAGAATAAACACTGGTTGGTGAATAAATTTCACAAATTAATAAATTTCAAGGCCTGAAAAATATGTGGTATATAAACCTCATGGACAACAAAGTTCTAATTATAAACTCAAAACTGGTTGAAAATGCATTCATCAGTGGTCAAATCCATGCAACCATCAATCAGTTTACATACACAAAAGACATACACACAATAATATATAGTTTCCCTTTGAATATCCACTATACTGATCAGGTATAATCTTCAAAGAGCACCACTGGTAAAAAGTACACATAAAAATTAACTTCCCAAATTAAACATAATAAATCATGTAGAAAATACAAAAATGTTAAAATCATAATTAAAATGTCTTCACAAAAAATTCCAATTAACAAATCCCAGTGCATCCATAAACATGATCATAAAACCTTTTTTAAAAGATACTTTATGCATGCACATTTTCGATAAATATATAAAAAATACCAAATTCCTGATCATTATGCAGCTTACTATAATATATGGTTGTTTTAAACTGTTCTGGGTCATTCACATTTTTAAAAGGCCATACACGACTAGTTTCACTATAGAAAAATGAAATGAGTTAAAGGATAGATCAAATGAGCAGGAAACAGCTACCATGTACATATATCTGTTTAGTGCGCTCAAATTGCTTCCATGGCCCATGGTGACCCTATGAATTAATAATCACCTGAAAGTCCTATTGTTGCCTTGCTTGGGTCTCACAAAATGAGGGCTGTGGCTTCCTTGATTGAGTCAATAGGTTTCATGTTGGGTTTTTTCCTGCTGCCTTCAGCTTTTCCTAGATTATTGTCTTTTCCAGTGACTCTTGTCTTCTCATATTGTGACCAGTGTTCCCTCTAAGCTGAGTTAGCGTGAGCTAGCTCACGGATTTTTAGCTCAGGAAAGATGACCCCAGAGTAGATTAATTTATGAAGTAGCTCACAACTTTAATGCCAGTAGCTCACAAAGTAGAATTTCTGCTCACAAGACTTTGCAGCTTAGAGGGAACATTAATTGTGACCAATGTACAATAGCCTCACTGTAGTCATTTTACTTTCTAGGGGGGAGTTCACACTTGATTTGATCTACAACCCGCTTATTTGCCTTTTTTATGCCTGCCACCTTTAATGGTGTCCATAAAACTCTTCCAACATCACTATCATAGGTATCACAAAAACATGAACATAACCGTAAATGAAATGTTGTAGACCGCATAGAGGTTTTTAAGTCATTTAGTAAATGAAACGTCCTGGCCTCAAGAAGATGTGACTTGGAGTAATTCACTTGAATTTCTACCCATCACTCCTAAAGTTGGGAATTGAACCTGTATAGTTTTGCATGCTACTTCTCCACTGCTGTCATAGGTTTATTGACTCAATGAATGTCAGATGTTTGAGAGCTGCAAGACAGGAAGGAAGAAAAATAGATGGGAGAGGGAGGAGGAAGAGGTAGAAAGACAGCACATTTAACTTTAAATGCATTTTCCAAGCTGCCAGCTGGCTTGGCTCAGAGAAGTGATTTAAAGAGAAAAATACTTTCTTCAAGCCAACCAATGGGGTGGTGGGGGCTTCAATAGCCACACTATATGTGTGAAAGAGCCACATGTTTGGCCACCCCTGGACATTATGAGATTAGACTGATTCATGGAGGATAGGTCTGTCAGTGGTTACTAGCCATGGTGAATAAATGGAACCCCCATGTTCAGAGGCAATAGCAATAAATGGAACCCCCATGTTCAGAGGCAGTAACAATAGCAGGAGATGCCCTTTGCCTCTGTGATCTCCAGAGGAACTGGTTGCCCACTGTGTGAGATACTGCGATGCTGGACTAGACAGACTGGTCTGAGGTGGCTGGCTTCTTATGATCCAGTTGGAGTCCCAACATATGAACTGCAGAGACCACTGCATGAGGAAGAAGTGTTAGTGAGCAATGCACATTCTTAGGAGGCTTTGAATGGGGATGTTTCCATTTATCTTCTAGCTGAGGAAGGCTTTGAGGACCAGCAGCAGAGCATCTGCTTTGCTTTCAGAAGATCCCAAGTTAAGTCCCCAGTATATCCATTTAAAACTTATCAGGCAGCAGGTGATGTGAAAGACCCCTATCTGGGACACTGTGGAGAAGCCTTGCCAGCGAGAGTAAACTGTACTGATCTCAATAGGCCAATAAGCCAGCTTAATGTGTTTCTGGAACTGATGCATGGCCATGACCTCATCCCTTCTGATTCCCAAGCTGACTCCATGCAACCATACTAGAGGCAGCAGCAGTACAGTCCAGCCTATGCTCACATTAGGAGTCACATGTTAACGTCTATCAAAGTGGCTTCAAGAGCCACACTATACAGTACAACTACTATCAAAGGGGCTTCAAGAGCCACACTACACAGTACAACTACTCTTCTGGCTTTGGCTCCCCTACTTGGTCCCAGTCCTGTTGTGTAGATGCTGAACTTGAACAACAGATCAGCCACCTAGCTATGCTCACTTGTGCATGCAAGTACAGAGTGATGGATGTGTCTCAGTGTGGTAGGCATAACCTCTCCAGACCAGGCTATGGGGAAAGGGGGCATGGCTCAGTGGCATGTGGAAGGCCCTAGATTTAATCCTTGGCATCTCCAGTTAAAGAATCTGGAATTTGTGATGCAAAAGAGCTCTACACGTGATCCTGGAGAGCCACTCCCGATCTGAGCAGACCATGCTGACCTTGATGGACCGTAGGTCTGATTTAGTATAAGGCAGATTCATGAAATCAGCTCCTCCAGGATGCACAAAGAACAGTTTATGCACATGGTCTATTTTCTTGAGCAGCAGAACAGACCAACTTAAAAAATAATTATAACCTCCCTTGTAATCCAATCTGTATTGTTTGCAGAGAGTGAGGTGCTCTCAAGTCAGGGACAGCTCTTTGGCCAAGCCACCTAAGTAGTTGTTGGGGGCAGGATAACAATAGAAGTGGCTAAGCTTACTCCCAGGGAATGCAGCAGTCCTTTAAAAAGCTGATGCCAGAGGTTGAAACTAACTGAGGGGAAGCACCAGGGCTTGTGGAGAGGCCTCAGCTGGAATGTATTCTGTCTTGGTCACTGGAGTGCAAAAAAAGATCACATGAAATTAGAAAAAAGGATAAAGGCAGCAGGAAACTGCAACAACATATAAGCAGAAAGCTGTTTGAAAGGAGGCCAGGGGAAAATCTACACCCCCATTTCTACTATGATGTCCATGGGCAGAAAGGCTCCTGCCAATGTGTTTTCTGGTGACAGTGGCTTCTTCAAAGCATCTGCAACTCAAAGCAAAGAACCAGTCCTGGCTTGCCTCCCCTTCACTGGACAAAGAGGTGTTCAGATAGGGTTGCCAGGTTCAATTCAAGAAATTTCTGGGTACTTTGGGGGTGGAGCCAGGAGACACTGGGGATGGAGCCAGGAGCAAGGTTGTGACAAGCAGAACTGAACTCCAAAGGGAGTTCTGGCCACATTTAAAGCGATCACACAGCTTTTAAATGCCTTCCCTCAATTGGAAATAATGAAGGATAGGGGCACCTTCTTTTGGGGTTCACCAGGGGGTCCAATTCTTTTTAAACTTAGGGGGAGTTTTGAGGAGAGGCACCGGATGCTATGCTGAAAATTTGGTGCCTCTACCTAAAAAGCAGCTCTCCTAGAGCTGGTGATACCTGTGGATCCATTCTCCATTATACCCTATGGCAGGGGGGGCCAACAGTAGCTCTCCAGATGTTTTTTTGCCTACAACATTGGCCATGCTGGCTGGGGCTGATGGGAGTTGTAGGCAAAAAACATCTGGAGAGCTACTGTTGGCCACCCCTGCCCTATGGGAATTGGTCTCCATAGGGAATAAAGTGCCCAGCAGATATTTCCCTTCCCGACTTTCTGATGACCCTGAAGCAGGGGGAGGGCCTCCAAACTGGGGATTAGCAACCCTAGCTTCAGAAGAGCCCAGGAGGCCTCACCACTGGGTCTGCAGAAAGTACACATTGAAAAGAGCATCACATACACTGAAAAGCATGCTGTTTTCCATGGACCGTGGACAAAGAGCCACACATTCTTGCTGTCTACCTGAAGTGTACCTCTAGCATTTCTTGGTCTCTTTGCAGGCACTATTTACAGTTTTCTTTTTTATACACATATATTTGTAATCTGCTAATGACACATTCTCATATATCTAAACATATGGATCTATGAATGCTGATGTTACATCTGCTAGTGTTTAAAGTTCCACAAGGTCTTTTCTTTGGCTGCAAGACAAATAGAGCTTCTCCACTGGGACGTACTAAAATGAATGACAAGATTGTCCATAGGAAAAAATGGGAGAGGCTGGATTGTCCATTGAATATAATGGGAGAGAAGATTGCCAACTGACTCGCATGGGCTCCATTGAAATACATTGAAGCACAAAAATGGCTGCACCAGCCTCTCCCATTGTTTCCTATGGACTATCTCGTCATTCGTTTCAGTACATCCCTTCTCCACTGGACTTTATCTACATTCTTCCCAGCTTTTCTATACTGCCCTAATAGCTGTAGGGCAGTGGGTCCCAACCTTTTTGGCACCAGGGACCCACCGGTTTCATGGAAGACAATTTTTCCAGACTGGGATAGGGGGTGCGCAACACTAGGGATTTTGGACCCCAAGCTGCCCCCCCCACTTGTACCCCATCCCTCCCCCCTATGGAGGGGTCTTAAAATTGGACGGGGAGGGGAGATTGGGGCTGCTCCCCCACTCCCCACCCAAGCAGAAGCAGCAGCCAATCTATAAATGAGGGGTAGACAAAGGTCGCAGCAGCGCTGCCCCTTCCACCTGAGGCAGCCTCAGAGCAAGGCCACACCACCTCTTTCATTAGGGTTGCCAAGTACAATTCAAGAAATATCTGGGGACTTTGGGGGTGGAGCCAGGAGACATTAGGGGTGGAGCCAAGATCAAGGCTGTGACAAGCATAATTGAACTCCAAAGGGAGTTCTGGCCATCACATTTAAAGGGACGGCACACCTTTTCAATGCCTTCCTTCCATAGGAAATAATGAAGGATAGGGACACCTCCTTTTGGGGCTCATAGAATTGGACCCCTGGTCCAAACTTTTTGAAACTTGGGGGGTATTTTGGGGAGAGGCACTAGATGCTATATTGAAAATTTGGTGCCTCTACCTCAAAAAACAGCCCCCCCCCCAGAGCCCCAGATACCTGCAGATCAGTTCTCCATGATTTTCTATGGGAATAAATCTCCCTAGGGAATAATAGAGTTCCCAGCAGACATTTCCCTCCCCCCCCCCCCCGCTTTCTGACGACCCTGAAGCAGGGGGAGGGTCTCCAAATCGGGGGATCCCCTGCCCCCACCTGGGGATTGGCAACCCTATATTTCATCCACCCGCAGCCAGATGGGCGGAAGGGGCAGCGGGGCTACTCTGGCTGGCTCCGAGGCTGCGCTGCCTCTTTTGTCCGCCTGGGTCCGTGGCCCAGGGCGGGGGGGCGGAATTGGGGACCCTTGCTGTAGGGGAAGAGAAATCAAACTAGCTTATCAATTATAGTGCAGCAATTTCATGCCGGAGTCTACCCTTCGAAGTTGTTGTTGAAAGCAGAACTGTGCTACAGACCTCGTCAGCCCCCCAGCCCCCGCCTTCAATTAGAAACTTGAGTGTTACATATTAGACTTGGGCTTATAAACAACTTTTGATTCCATTCATTTACGCTTGATCAAGTGCGTTGTTGTCACCTGCTGTTGTAATTGCTCGGTATACCGTATGTTTTTAAAGATTCCACATTCAAAGTCTGTGTCTAAATGCCTGTTCAGCCCATAGTATATCCACCACGAGTTATTATTTTCCTCCTAATGCCAACTGACGACACACATAATACACCTGATTAAGTGAACCTCGTAAAGCCATTTCCTCCACAACAAATATTTCATCTTCATGGGTGCTACAAGACACTGTGTGTTAGGGCTTTATAGTGTGGTACACGACGGCGGGCGGTCCCTTTAAGAATAACGTACTTCCGCCTTCATATCAGCACGTGACCGAGGACACGGCGTGGAAGCGTTCTCTTCAGCGAAGGACCAAGGCGGTCACGTGACTCGTGCAGGGAGAGGCGCGAAGCGGTCCCGCACTTTTCCTTAGGGAGGAAAAGGGAGGCCGCGCTAGCCGAGAATCCCGTTGCTTTTCTCTCACGTTTGCTTACTGGAGGACCGAAGCAGAATCAGCTCTACTGTGCGAGTTTAGGGTTCACTGCTGCGGGGCAGCCGCGCCAGACCAACAGCCACCTGCCCAGTTCGGGGCGGCGGGGCACGCCAGGTACGTCAATGCGTCACGTCGCAGACCGTCATGGGGCTGGTCTCGCTCCCTTTTCCCATTGGGCGGTAAAAGAGGGTCATCCGATGTCACGCCTCAGTCTGTTCGCTTCGCGGCCAAAAGAGGGCGCGCCGCGCTGATAGGGAAAGTGAATGTTCCCTGGCTCTGTCCCAGAGGGCGGCACAAGGGTGATCCCGGGTCAGTCTTTATAGACTTTCCTTTTTCTTGCCATTGCCTTCCCCAGTCATCTACACTTTCCCCCCAGCAAGCTGGGAACTCATTTTACCGACCATGGAAGGCTGAGTCAACCTGAGCCGGCTACCTGAAACCAGCTTCCGCCGGGATCGAACTCAGGTCGTGAGCAGAGAGTTCAGACTGCAGTACTGCAGCTTTACCACTCTGCGCCACGGGGCTCGTGCCTTGGATGTTACAGGTGTACAAAATCATCGCCATCAGTGTTCATAATCCAAAATTGAAGTAATATATGTCATTGAGACCATATTGTTGCATTATTTTTTGTTCTTAATAAAAGGCATTCATGGATTTTGTTTTGCTATGGTCCAACACAACTTACTTTTTGAATTGATAGGAATCATGTCCTTGTGCCTGGTTTCCAGGACATTACAACAACTTTAGTCCTCTGGAGGGTCTATTCTGAGCTCACCAGCTGAATTACATAAGAGGCAGAGCAGCACCCATCTCTGCACTGCTTGGCTCCCATATTTTAACATATTTCCTAAGCTTGCCTTTTTCCAGTACAACTTGAACCCAAGGCAGGTAACAACAGCTGGACAAACAAAAAATATTCTAATCAACATCATAACTAAAACAACAACAACAGAATCTATAGTTAGCACACCACTGATTCTAGGGAAATCATCAAGCCAGAAGAAAACCTGTTCAGCCCATATCATGTGCCCTCCTAAATAATTCAGTTTTGTAGCGTCTTCTAAAAGGCAAGCAAGATAAAGCCTGCAGTACTTTCCCAAGAGGACATCCGGAGCAGAGGAACAGCAAACAGAAAAGCCTGTACTCAGGCAGCCATGAAACTAGGGTGACCATAGTGCCTAAAAAAAAGAAGATAAGAACCCTGAAAAAAGATGGGAGACATGTACATAAGATTTGCATATGCTAATTTACATATGTAGGTATAACTTTACAGATTATTTACATAGAAATGCAGTTCACCGTGGTGCCAGCTCTGTCTGGGGCAACAGCCTGTCAGTCAAATGTTTACAAAGAGCTTCTTTAGCAAAAACAAATGGATATGAGGGGGGTGGACAGTGTGCTTAATTTGCCAGAAAAGATTGTTTCGTAGTCTCAGTTGACTGGAAGGTGGATGGGTTGAAAATGTGTACTTCATATGTGTACTTTGTGCATCCTCAGAAGTGCTCTTGTTTCCAGTTAAACAAGCATAGCTGCCCCAGCTAGTGCATGGTACAGGTGAGTCAAGCTGCAATCCTGTGCACGCTTACTTGAGTGTGTAAGTACCATTTAACTTAATCAATCTTATTTCCCAATAAACACAGATAAGATTGAGCTGTCAGAATCCAAATCCTCACATTGGCTTCTGAATAAGACAATAGATACATTATGGTGCCATCTTACACTGTCACAACCTTCTCAGTCCACAGAAGTCAATGGGTCTGGCAGTAATTTTGGTTAGGATTGCCCTGTTAAAGAGGCCTGTTTATATAAAGCACTAATCCCAGATCTTCTATTGCTGCTGCTGTGACAGGGTCCTAACTATTGAAATGTAGACACAATCATGTCAGATTTCCACAGATAGGAAAGAATGTAATCTGTGTGATAGATAAATTTTACTAGGTTTCTGTAGGGCTACGTCCATGCAGTGGCTACACACAACAGCCATATGGGACTGGCCAGCTAATAATAATAATTATGGTATGATAGCCAGGAAATTCTAAAATTGTTTGGCAGCCTTAAGTTCTAGCTCTTTTAGTGTTATGCATGACTAGATGGCGAGCTGTACTTGTTTTGAGGGGCTGAGAGAGCTCAGAGCTTTGTGAGTGGCCCAAGGTCACCCAGCTGGCTTCACGTAGAGGAGTATGGAAGTGAATCCAGTTCTCCCGATCAGAGTCCATTGCTCTTAACCACTATACCACGTTGGCTCTTAATGACCAGCTGTTCAAAAGGTGACTCCTAGGCAAAGAGCAAATCCAAGGTAAACATTTGTCTCATAGCACCTTGCCTGAGATAATCTGTAAAGCCAAAAGCAACTGACTCCTGGCCTAAAGGGAAGGTCGAGAAAGTTGCCTACTGAAGTATGTCAAAGGAAGAAAATACAATCTGTGACTGGCAGTTGTGAAAGGACAATGGGAGAGAAATATACTGAAATGCTGGGGAGAGAAGCTATGATATTAAAGGCTGGGGAACTGTTGTGCAGAAGTACAAGTGGCACCAAGTTTCCTGTTTTGCTCATTATGAAACTAGCAGACATATTGCATGCATCCACCAGCCAACTGTGCCATAAATGAAAGTGTTACATTCAACAAAAACACACACAGTAAAAAAAAACAAACCCAACAATGTGTTGTATTAAAGCCATTGTAGAATATGCCACAAGTACAGGCAGAAAGCCCACTCATTTTGTAACATGTTTGCCCTATGCAAGAATTGGTACGTGTAACTCTTAGGTTTGTGCTCTGCCTCCCAAATGCATTCCTATAGAAGATCTGCAAATAGAAGCCACAACACTGGTGGTGCTAGAAGAAAAATTGGGAAGCAAAGAACAGACAAAATAGAGGGAAAGCTTTGTTGAGTTGTTAGGGCCACAGAGCTTTGCAACGGGGTAGAGCAACAGGGCCAAGTCATTTCTTAGATGAGACATTTGTCCAATCCCTTTAGCTCCACTATATAACCGAAGCCAAACAAATGATGACATTCATACCCAGCACAGGGTCATCAGCAGTCCTGGAGGAAAATATCCTGTCCCATTAATAGATAATCTTCTTGATGTTTTCCAGGAGTGGGTTTAGCAAGATCTGGCTATACATCAATCCTGGAGAAGATGGAAGACACAGAGACATAGAGTTGCCTGCATGAAGTACCTAGAGAGGCTAGTACCAGTAAAGCCACCTCTGAAGTTTGCAGTGAATTGATCTGACTTCTGCCTCCTTGGCTCTTGCCAGTGCCTTGTCTTTAGGTTTTGCAATGAACAGATTTGACTTGTTTGCCACCGCCATGCAGCCATCTGCCTTCAAATGCGTGCAAGAACTTCTGCTAACCTTTGCGTTCTCTTTGGCCTCTGCTTGGGCAGATGACCTTCCAGTGTTTCCGCACCATGACTATTGCATCCTTGGGGCTGGCCCCTCAGGATTGCAGATGGCCTATTTTCTCCAACAAGCAGGCCGAGACTATGTGGTCTTTGAACGTAGCCACATGCCAGGACATTTCTTTGCCTTGTATCCCCGCCATCGCAAGCTTATCAGCATCAATAAGCGCTACACAGGCAAAGCCAACCATGAGTTCAACCTTCGCCATGACTGGAACTCATTACTCAGCCATGATAGTAGGCTTCTTTTCCGACACTACTCCCCTGACTACTTCCCTGATGCTGATGATATGGTGCGCTACCTGAGAGACTTTGCTTCGTTGCTAGACCTCCAGGTGCACTACAACACATCCATTACTCATGTGATGCTGGAGAAGGACACCAAGGCATGGAATGGACACTATTTTTTCCTTACTGATCAGAACGCTCAGCTCTATAAATGCAGGTGAGTATCAAAGAAGCCCATCTAGCCTGTTAAGGCATTCACATGTTGCAGTTCCTTCAGTCACAGTTACAAAATGGTAATTGCCTCAAAGTGCCACCTTTCTTGGTCTTTGCATGATGGCTCTGTGTCATACTGAAACAAAAACAACAGCTTGAGTTGCCTTCTAACTTTGAACTAAAACAGGTTAGTCGAAACACTGTGTGAATTTTTTTTTTAAGGGTGAGCTGCTACCTTGGCATTATTGGCTCTTGGAATCTTGGACCACTATCTGAAGGCTAATTTTAAATCAGGCGGTTTATTGTATCCATGATCATGAGTCGTTTTCAGGGCCATCATTCCGTATTAAATATAACTGAGGTAAACTTCAGATTAAAATTATATGATTCTATGTAATTGGCCAGAGTGTGGACATCAGATCTTTTCTTTTGGTGTGTGTATGGTGAACCTGATCAGAATCATTACCTTACATTGCAGCGTTCTTTTGGTGGCCACAGGGACGTGGGTTCCTCACAAAGTGAACTTTCCTGGTTCAGAGTATGTCGAGGGCTATGAGTCAATGTCTATTGACCCAGAAGACTTTGTTGGCCAATCAGTATTGATCCTGGGCCGAGGTAACTCTGCCTTTGAAACAGCTGAGAACATTTTGGGAGTCACCAATTTCATACACATGGTGAGCCGCTCTCGAGTTCGCCTCTCTTGGGCTACCCACTATGTTGGAGATCTGAGGTAAGTCTTTCTCAAAGTGAACTGACTACTAAATTCATCTAGGGCTGTTTTAGAAGTGATGGAACAAAAGGCACCTGCACTTTGTTCAAGCTGAGTAAATGAATAAAACAGGAATCCAGTGCCACCTTAAAGACTAACAAAATTTATTTCAGAATAAGGTTTCATGAGTCGGAGTGCACTACATAAAAAGTTAGTGTGTCACTGGACTCCTGTTTTTGCTGACACAGACTAACGCCTCTGAAGAGCACCAGTGTGCCGTGACATGCTGGGCTCAATAACGTCACCTGGAAGGCACATGGGGGGCATGCTAGTATTTGGGGGGAAACTATGATAATCAGTTTTTTCCAAACACTAGAACCATCCCCCCTCCCTCCCATATGTGCCTGGCATGATAACATCACTTCTAGGTGATGTCATGCTGTATGTGTGAAGAAAACTCCTTGCTGAGAGTCAGGTAAGACCTGGCAACCCCATTGTTAGTTAATTATTTGCAGTATTGGGTACACTTTATTGGGTATTTGTTTATTGGGTATGTTTTTCTTCCATGAATCCCCCATTGTTGCATTTGAACCTCCAGGTGGTGCCTGGAGATCTCCTGGGATTACAACTGATCTCCAGGCAACAGATCAGTTCCCCTGGAGACAATGGTTGCTTTGGAAGGTAGAATCTATGGCATTATACCCCCTCTCCTCCACAAATCCCACCCTCCACAGACTCTGCTCTCCAGGTATTTACCAATCTGGAGCTGGCATCCCTACTAACACAGCTGCCCATATGGAAGGACAAGCATTAGAGGTGATATATCTACACCAGGCCTATATACAAATTCTAACCCAACATACCAAACAAAACTCAATGACTGTCTTGTAGCCTATCAAGTTCTTCACTCTTTCTCATTCTCACACATATATATCAGTTCTGCAGATCCAGGCAAGCAGCAACAGGAATTTTATTGAGCTCTCAGTAGACCTTCATAAATGGCTGGTGGACCATATTTTGTTTGGTGGGTCACAACATATGAGTCTACAGAAAAGAGCCATTCCAAATTCTCTCAGGGCTGCATTTGTGACTGTGTACCAGGGGAAGCTCTACGCTTGCTGATTCTGTATAATTTTAGCTAATCTTTCTGCTGCTGCTAGGTTTGATCCAGTTTTTAGTGATTGCTGGTTTGTGTTTAGATTTATTTATTTCTTAGTATTTTGTTATTTGTGATGTGTTATGTCTGTGTGTGTGTGTTTTATTCAACTGGAAGTTTTTGTGAGAATCCTTCTGGTTAGCCAGTGGGATATTAAATATTAGAAACAAATAACATTTCTTGCATGGAAGAAGTTTACATGTAGTGAAAACTTCTTTGTATTAATTTTTGTGATAGCTAACTCAGAATTATTTCATTATAAATTCAGTTCCTTGGAGAGGTAGCAGCCATTCAGAGTTTCCAGGCACACATAGAGAACAAAGTGTGCAATCATGTGATCTTCATGCCTTTTTTTGACCTGGAAGCGTTTGCAATCTGTAATGTTGTATTTGTGGCACAGCTGTCTCCTGTAGAGTTACTCCAGTCTATTTTCATTGATTCCAGCATGCTTTGCTTGTAGTAACTGCACAGAGTTGTACTATCAGTCACTTTTCTGTTGTGTGCTCAAGGTATCATACCATAATTAGGGTTGCCAATCTCCAGGTGGGGGCAGGGGATCCCCCGGTTTGGAGGCCCTCCCCCCACTTCAGGGTCGTCAGAAGGTGGGGGGAGGGGAGGGAAATGTCTGCTGGGAACTCTGTTATTCCCTATGGAGATTTACTCCCATAGAAAATCATAAAGAATTGATCTGCGGGTATCTGGGGCTCTGGGGGGGCTGTTTTTTGGGGGTAGAGGCACCAAATTTTCAGTATAACATCTAGTGCTTCTCCCCAAAATACTCCCCAAGTTTCAAAAAGATTGGTGAAAGGGATCCAATTCTATGAGCCCCAAAAGAAGGTGCCCCATCCTTCATTATTTCCTATGGAAGGAAGGCATTGAAAAGGTGTGCCGTCCCTTTAAATGTGATGGCCAGAACTCCCTTTGGAGTTCAATTATGCTTGTCACAGCCTTGATCTTGGCTCCACCCCTAATGTCTCCAGGCTCCACCCCCAAAGTCTCCTGGCTCCACCCCTAAAGTCCCCAGCTATTTCTTGAATTGGACTTGGCAACCCTAACCACAATACAAAGCAAAAATAACATTAATCTCACCTTCAACAATGAAATTACAAAGACAGGAAAACCAAAATAAGCAAAATAGGGCAGCATGATTTTTAAAAGCTTCAAGACATAATTTTTTTTTTACCATCCATTGGTAAACGTACAGGGAAGCATCTTGTTGGATCTCATGCTGTTTTCAATGTGGGACATCATGAAAGTTGTGCTCCATGTTCTAGGTAGTCTTCCTTTCACTTTAACAAGAAACAGTGCTTCCGCTAGGGACCTGCAAGTCCAAGAGGTTTGTGTGTCCTCCTCTCTGAAACTATGAATTTCATTTCCCGGAGGTAGCTCCCTTGCTCTATTTTTAATCGATACTTCATGTCAGAGCAAAAGGGCAGTGCATTAAATGTCCTTGAGCTGCCAGTTGTTATTGTTGATTCTTTTTCAGTACATTTCAGCCTTCCTTTCCCAATTCTATTCCAGAATTCCTGATTTTTTAAACCAGGGCCCCTTCAGCCTTTTTTAACCTGTGGGCACCCTTGAAATGTTAAGTACAGGTAGTGGGTGCCAGACCAATATGGCTGCCATGGCAGGAAACCTATCAAAAATGAGTGTAACAGGAACTCAGTACAATTACGGAATGTTAGGACATTCCATAGAATCTTAGACAGCTTCAGGCATCTTTATATTATGGAGGCAGCTGTTTCCAATTGGGTGCTCTGTGCAGGCCCAAAATGATGCTTCCTGAGTTCTTACAAAGCATCTCCTGCTGCAGTGACCTGAGGAAAGCCAGAATTGGCTCTTTGTTTTGATGGGGTGTTCTGCAGAAGAAGTATGTGGGTGCCAGGAAATGCACTTGCAAGTGCCATGGCATCAGGAAGCATCACTGATATAAAGAAACAGGCCTATAATATAGGAATTTACTTACTCTTGGAAAAGATTTTTTCCAGCTTTAGTTAATTGCTGCAGCTTCCTACTGAGTACGTGGTCTGTATTCATCCTCTGAAATGTTTCCAAGTGAGACATGTAAACCTCTAAATCTCATTCTCTTCTGGACGTGTTCCCAACTCGTTCTCCTTTAGAGCAATTAACAATGGCCTCTTGGACACATATCAGCTGAAATCTCTGGATGGCCTACTGGAAGGTGATTTGGAAGACCTGGTTCTTGTCAAGGATAAAAAAGGGAAACTGCACATTACCCTTCGCTTTTACCTGGAGAACCCTAACAGCAGTGAAGAGTCCATTACCCTCCCCCAGGATGAGCTGGACAACTTTGCCACTCGGGCACCCTACGACCGTGCCATTCGCTGCCTGGGTTGGCAGTTTGACTTCTCCATATTTAACAAGTAAGACTGAACTGGCACTAAAGTGACAGGGAGGCTAGATGAGAGTGACCATAAATGAGGTTGCTGAAATACTCCCAGTGTAATTGGAATGGGTTCAGGGTTAAGCTGAGCTTTTGAGCCGCTCCTGGCACTGTTGACATGTATGCAGCAGAATGTTGACCCAAGTGAGTGGCAAGAGAGCATTATGGTAGCTAGTCCCTTGGTTTTGCAGTGATGGCTGTCAGGTCTGTTCTCTGTTGCCTGGAGATAATAGTTACTCACTATAGGTGACTATGAGAACTCTAAATTAGAAGTTTGTGTTAGAAAATGAAATCAGGCTTTCCAGGGATGGAGGGAAGAGTCTTAACAATACTCTGTTACATCACAGTGTAAGCAATCACATGATTCTCTTAAGTGTTCAAAAGCAAGTAGGGATTAGAACAGGGATGTCAAACTCATTTGTTAGGAGGGGTGCTTCTGACATAAATGGGACTTTGTAGGACCGAGCCACATGTGTCATAACATGTAATGCCAGGTAGTATAGATATAAACTTTTAAAAGACACAAACACAAAAATATTATTTTGACTAAAAAAAATACAAACATACTTAAAACTCTTGCAATATTTTGTTTAAAATGGAAAGGTGGGGAAATAGTAGGATTTGGCAATGCAGGTTTTAGAACAGAACACCAAGAAAAAGCACAAGGATCACAGCAGAAACTAAAAATGCTCTGAGCCTAGGAAAACATTAAATGGCTGGGCATTGCAAGTTTCTCTCCCCCCACCCCCTGTGTCTACTGAGATTGGCAATGGCTCTACAGTGTAATATCCCCCTTTGACTGTAGTACTCGTTAGGCACCAGTTCTCAGGTCCATGCAGCAGAGACAAACTGACTCAAGGCATCAACTCTTTATTTGTAAGGACACAACACCAGGAAGCATGAGCTTCAGCTGGCCATAGGAATGCTGAAAAGTGAAACTCAGCTCCATTCCATTGAAATACATTGCAGCACAGGCAAAGTTGCAAAGAAAACATGGAAAATCCATTCTGCATTTTCTTTGCAGCTTTGCATCTTGGTGCAGGGTGCAAAAACAAGGCAGAAAGAGCAGGGAACTTAGGCAGCTTCTGAGCTTCAGAGGGGGAGGACAGGAGGAGAAGGAGGGGAAAGAGAAGAGCCCTGTGGGCCTGATTAATGTCCTGGGTGGGCCAGTTCTGGCCTGTAGGCCAGACATTTGACATCCCTGGATTAGAAGGTGTGCAACATACACTGCCTTGATCACAATACAGAAGGTAAATTGTGCACTAAACTTGGAATGAGGTCCATTCAAACATTACCACTGTGGTGTAGGAACCTCTTTTGCATGGCCTGCTCCCATGCTGCATTGGTAGTGTCTGTAAAAAGCTACCCTGTGGCGCAGACTACAGTTTCATCCCATGTTAGAATTGCCATCAGCTTTCTCTGGAGGATTCACTTAGGTGAGGGTTGGAGGCTCTCTCTAATGACCTGCTCATCACTTCTGGTTCATTCTCTGAATCCAGCTAGCTTCCAGTTACCACTTGCTAGGGCTTGAATTACAGCATGTGCTATTTGTTGTTTTTCCAATCAGATCTGTTGGGCTGTTGCATGGCAAAGGCAATAAGAAAAAATATCCTTTGATCAAGCCCAGCTATGAAGCCAAAGCAACTCGAGGCTTGTTTGTCCTGGGCACCGCAAGCCACTCTGTTGACTTCCGCAAATCTGCTGGAGGCTTCATTCATGGGTTCCGATACACAGGTAAGCTGGAAGACATTCGCTGGCAGTGTGGGAGACAGAAGTCACTGAGCCTGTTGGCCAAGACTAGTCAGGTACTGAAAAGGCCTCGCTCAGTTTTTATTTTTTGTATTTTGTGTAATTGTGTGTGTGTATGCGTGTGTGTGCCTGGAAGTCATGGCTGACTTCTGGTGACCCCTACTGAGGCTTGGACATTCAGAGAGGTGGATTGCTGCTTGCCTCTGCCTCCCAGCCCTGGTATCCCTAGGAGGTCTCCTGTCCAAGTACTTGCCAGGGTCGGCCTTGCTTAGCTTCCAAGATCTAAAAAGCTCAGGCTTGCCTGGGCTATCTATTTTTTTTTTTAAATAAATATTTTTATGTTTTATTGACTTTAGTACAATTGGCCATTACAGCATATGGATGTTGAAATTACAAATAACCCTCGCCCCCCCCCCCCAACCCTCCCCATCTTCTTTTAGTCTTTTCCCCTCAGCCAAGGGCACAGAGTCCTGATCTTCCACTGAATGTCCTTCCTTGCTTCTCCTGAGATCCACTCTAAATAAGGGTTCCATCTGGTCTCGATTTCCTTGACTTTATCTTCCCACGTGGAATCCTTGTTGATTGTTGCCACGATGTCAGACTGTATGTAATCAAACAAATAGCTGTGCCAGCTTTCTATTGACCATTTACTTTTATCTTTCCACCCCAAGGCGATGACCGCCTTCCCCGCTAGTATCATTGCCTTGACAAGGTTTTGCATGGGTCTACTTAGTGCCAGACTTCCTATTGTGCTTAACAACATCATATTAAAGCCAATGGTTAATGGTACATTGCAGACTTTTCTAATAAATTGAATAATTTCCCCCCAAAAGGGTTTAACCTCTTCACACTCCCACCACATATGTGCAAACCAACCCTTAAATTGTTTGCAATGCCAGCACTTGGAGCTCACTCCTGGGAATATATTGGCTATTTGTGCGGGAGTTTTGTACCATTTTGTGAAAAAATTATATTCCAGTTCTTTAAATTTGGTTACTTTAATCCTTTCTAGACCATCCAAGATTTTCCCAGCCAACCCCTCTGTTAACTGACCTTCATGACTCCAAATCTTTTGTAAATGTACTATTATTTCATCTTTATTTGAAATCATTTTTCTGTATAATAACCCCACTAGACCCTTCCTTTGTTTGGCCATTACCTTATATATCTCTTCCATTGGAGTGTTTAACCAAAGCTCTCCCTTTTCACTGATCATCTTAACTCTCTTATGCAAGCCTGCTATGTTTAACCAGTATTGATTACCTAAATCTTCTATAATTTCCTGTAAGGGTTTTAGCTTACCACCCCTAAACATATCGTCCACTCTAAAATAGCCTTTGTTTTTAAGCCTTTCCCACCATTTTATAGCATGCACCTCCTTAACAATAGCTTCTAGGGGGCTCCACCTTGAAACCTTCCCTAGCCACTGTGGGTACCATTTCATCCAGGTTTCTAATGCTGCTCTTCTGGGCCCTATAGCTAATTTTAGATCTTTTGTCGACACAGTTTCCGCCTGGGCTATCTAAGTCAGGGAAGGCTTAGTTTGCTTTCAGCCTTTCCTATGTGTCTCGGTAAGTTAAATGAACTATGAAATGCATGTTCTTTCCAAAGTTTTCTAACAACTGGAACTGCAAGACAGTTAATGCAAATAACATGTCATGGAGTACAGCTATTGATTTTGTTACACCCACAAGTTTCCAGATCATACCCATCAGTCTGGAAGTTGCTAGAATTTTTCTTCCTTTTTAAAAACAAACAACTTCAACAACAAACTCCACTTCATTGCATAAACATTTTTAATTAATTTATCTGTAGCCACTTCACATCTGTTCTGAATCAGTAAAAACAGCTGTTGGCTATCCACAACAACATTTTACCTTTAAATAACAATTCAGAATAAATTTAAAATATCAGATTTCAGTTGAAATTAGCCTTATAATGATTTCTTTTAGTGTAAGGACATCTTCTTTGGCTTTGTAGTAAAGAGCTAGTCCTTTGCATCTTTTATCATTAGCATGCCTCCCATTTTCTCCCATATTTTTTTTAGTTATTTCCCAGTGACCTTTCTAAACACATTTAGATAGAATGTGCCTTTAATAACATTCCTCTCACATGGCCATCCTAAGCAGAGTTACACCTTTCTAAGACAATTGCAGTCATTGGGGCTTAGAAGAGTGTGACTCTGCTAAGGACTGCACTGTTGTGGATTTATTGCCCATAAAGGTTATTTCAAATTTTGTCATAGCCCCCCCCCCCCCGCTCCTTACAATGTAATTCCTTAACTGAAAATGCTAAATCATGGAATAGTGGCATAACTATCATAAGTCTTATTTAATGCCAACAAACAGAAGCAACCCTGAATTTACAGCCATGTTTTATCCAATTAAGGTATAGCTGTGACAACATTGTGGTTGAGTATAAAATAATTTAATGTTCAGCTATTCTTTTATTTTTTGCTCTCAGAGGCTTTGAAATGTGGTGCTGTTTAAAGGACTTTTATATTAAACTTTAGTAGGAAAAAATCTGTAGATGGTGTTTTGTGTGTTGTTTGGATAAAGAGTAACCTTGTTCAAAAATTAATTGTGATTTACTCACATCTGCTGTGAAGCACTGGAATAAAGCATTAAATGAGCAAGCAAAATGAAAATGGGAAGGTGTTTCTAACATGCCTGGTTTGCATCTCCTCTTGGCTGGGTGTTTTGTTTTCTCTTGTGTTCGCTGCCTGGCTTTGGCCAGTGAAGTGTTAACAGAGTGCATGTATTGAAAAATAAACAGGGGAATAAATAGCAAGAGACCCTTTGTTCTCTTCCTGGGAGAGGAGACAGCAGGAGGTGGCTTTGCTGTTGAGGTACTTTACCCATTGTCAGGCAATCCTCACTTAGGAAGCAATCCTAACCAGGTCTAGTCCTAATCTTACTTAAATCTAGGGCTTTTTTTTGTAGCAGGAACTCCTTTGCATATAAGGCCACACACCCCTGATGTAGCCAATCCTCCAAGAGCTTACAGGGCTCTTAGTACAGGGCCTACTGTAAGTTCTTGGAGGATTGACTACATCAGGAGTGTGTGGCCTAATAACCAAAGGAGTTCCTGCTACAAAA
Organism: Heteronotia binoei; assembly: GCF_032191835.1. Lineage (NCBI taxonomy): Eukaryota > Metazoa > Chordata > Lepidosauria > Squamata > Gekkonidae > Heteronotia > Heteronotia binoei. Next base: position 86,434,444 of record NC_083230.1, read on the forward strand.
AAAGCCCTGCGTTAAGTCTATTCAGTGGGGCTTTCTCCCAAGAAAGCATTTGTAGGATTTCACTGTTAAACTCTTATTTTAGCTAGCAGTAATTTCAGAGCTCCTGTGTCACTAAGGTGTTGGCTACAGACTCTCTGTCTTTACCTGTCGCTTTAAGATCTCTTCGGCCGCAGTATAGCAGTAACTCCACACACACCCTCCCCTTCTACCAGCTGAAGGGTGAAACCACATTTACCAACCTCCAGGTGGAGCTTGGAGTTCTGTCAGAATTACAACTGATCTTTAGACTACAGAGAGCAGTTGCCCTGGAGGAAATGGCAGCTTTGGAGAGTCTACAGTATACCACAGCACTGAGGAGAAATGGAAGTCACAGAATGACATCAGATTCCTGCTTAATCCCCTCCGCATGTCTCCAGGAACCCCAAATCTCCAGGAATTTCCCATGCTGGAATTGGCAACCCTGGATAAAGCTGGGCCAGAAATTTGCTTGTTTGGCAGGCATCCATTAGTTCTTCTAATGGCTGCTTTGCATAGTAGGGCAATCATAGACAGTGTTTATACCCTTCAAAACCCATTGACTTCAGTGGACTTAAGAGGATGTAAATCTGTTTAGGATGGCACAGTAAGTGGCATAACAGCAAGGTTTAGATTTCTCAATCCACAACCCTTAGTCCATTTTTTAAAAAATAGCACATTTCTTTCTTTTCTTCCATACTGTACAGCTCGTGTTGTCCATCGTTTATTAGAAGTGCGCCACCATGGTGTCCCATGGCCATCCTCCACCTACCCTATTATTCAGCTAACCAACTCCATTGTCAAGCGGGTGAATGAGGCATCTGGGCTCTATCAGATGTTCACGGTGCTGGCAGACATCATTCTGCTAAAAGAGTGAGTACTCGCCCTCTAGTGCCTTCCTCCCCTGTGGGTTGGGGCAACAGGGGACTTCCATGACCTTTCAGTGGGAAAAGATTGATTGGGAACAGAGCCATAGCCAGCAAGGGGGCACTGGGGTGGTACCCCCTATAGAATCTGCAGCACCCTCATTCTCTAGGGGGCACTGTCCCCAATGCACCTTACTGGCAGCGGCCCTGATGGGGAATGATACAACTTTTGCCTCAGCTTTGTTTTGTACTTCAACAAGAGAATGTCTTTTCTCCCAATCAAAGTCTTCTATTAAGTCAAAACATGTAACTAGAAATCATTACCATTTCAGAGGCATTCACTGACCTGAGGGGATAAAATTAACCCAGCAAGCAAATGTTTTGTTTTAGCATTGGAGAAAACTGTCAGTAGCTTTGCAGTTGAGCCTGCGGGCTTAGAATTCTACATTATCAAAACACAATGCCATGGTCCAAAAACTCAATTCAGAATCTGTCACTGGAATAAATTGGTGAAGCAGGGAGTATTGGCCAGCATGTTGTAATCTGAATGCACTGTTTTTTTGAAGATTTGGAGTCAAGCTCAGTGTTTGTCAGGTATCAAGGACTGATTTTTATATTATGCTTTGTAAGGGCTTTTTTGGGTAGAAAAGGCCCAGGAGGAACTTATTTGCATACTAGACAACACCCCCTGAAGTCACCATTGCCGTCCAGCAGGAACTCATTTGCATATTAGGCCACACCTCCTGACACCAAGCCAGCCAGAACTGCGTTCCTGCTCCAAAAAAAGCCCTGTTTATAGGATATACTTCCCCTGGTGAGTAACCTGTCAACACTAAGCCCCATATGTAGTCATTTCTAGCAGGTTTAGCTTATGTACCTAGGAAGAGAGGCAAGTATTTGTTTTATTTAGCCAGGGCTTTTTTTGAGCAGGAACGCACAGGAATGCAGTTCTGGCTGGCTCGACCAGGGCTTTAGCTCAAAAAAAGGTCTCTGGGAGAGGGAAGGCACTAGGCAGCCATGCAATCCTAGACCGTGCACTCCATCCTCTCTGCTGCCTCCATGAGCCACCCATGAGCAACCCCTCCCAGGAGAAGCTGGTCCTGCCACTGTCTGCTCTGCTGCACATGGCTCTCTCTCTCCAGTCGCAGGGGTGGGGACGAAACAAGGTCTCTCATTGGACTGTGTGAGAGCACACATCCATGAAATGCAGCTGATGGCACTGTACTGTTCTGTTTCAATATGCAGAAAGTAATCTACTGAATGGGTGCCATCACTTCCAGTGACATCAGGGGGTGTGGCCTAATATGCAAATGAGTTCTTGCTGGGCTTTTTCTACAAAAAAGCACCCTGTATTTAGCACATTTGTATCCCACTCCTCTTTCAAGGAGTTCAGGGTGATGTGCATCATTCCCTATTTTATCCTCCCAACAATACTGCGAGGTAAGTTAGGCTGAGAGTGAGTGACTGACCCAAGACCACCCAGCAAGCTTTCATAGCAGAGTGGAGATTTGAACCTGGGTCTTCCAGATCCTATTCTAGCCACTACCCAGTGCCAGGAGAAGTTGTTTTACTTGCAAAAACAGGAAGATAAAAATGTGTGTGTGTGTGGGGGGGGGGGTTTAAAGGTCTGTGCAATTTAGCTGTATCACACAGACCCCCAAGCATTCAGTGCAGGCTGTCTGTGGATTTTCAGATGTTCAGACAAAAAACTTGCACTTTTTTCCCAGTGTGAGACTTGAAAGATTTGGTGGGAACTGCTCTAAACTGCACAGCTAGGTCCTGTGCTCTGTGATATGCAGGGCTAGCAGCACAAAGCTGGCAACTCTGCAGGAGACTCACTGTCAAGGGAGGTCCTCCTCACTGGAGATTTACATACATCATCACCTCACCAGTGAATCTGTAGCATTCTGGCCAAATTCCTTGGATTAACTCTATGATGACACGGTGATGTAATTTCTGGTCACACTGGAAGTGGCATCAGCACATCAAGATGCTGACAATTGCTCCCCTTGGTTTTCTCTTCGTGTCCAGTTGTGCATTGGCAGGAATGGCTCACTGGAGGCAGTTGTCCCCATTCATAAATCACCGGCAGAGGTTTTTTTTTTAAAGGTAGTGATAAATAATAATAGTAATAATGATGGTAATGCATCGGTAGGCACTGTATGAAAGGACAAGGCCTTGCCTGCTGGTTTATATCTTCATTCCTACTGTGTGTCTGACTGCCATGGAGAGAGGGATATGGAGGTACAATGCGATGGCATCAAACAGTCCTGAAATACAGGTTATCTTCCTTTGCATGTTTTTTGCTGAAAAAGAGCAGCAGCTTTTGGATATTGTCTTCCAGTCTTTCCCCCCTCACCCCACCATAGATTGGTGCAACTTCCTTGTTTCTGCAAGGTGATAGTATACCTACAAAAACTGTACTATTGACAAGTTTCCAGCTAATGTGATGGTTGTGTCTAGGAATGCCACTGAATTTGAGTATCTGGAAGAATTTCCAGTTGGAGTCCTGCAAGACCTCGAATGGCGCACAGGAAGGAAAGTTCAGAATGGGCTTTTTGTCATCATAATGGAATATGGGAAGAACTTCTCTGGCCCTGACAAGGATGTCTTCTATTATAATCGGGCAGTGGGTGAAGCACAGCATGCTTGGCAATCTAATTTTTTGCACCCTGTCATTTATTACTACAAACGACTTCCCACTGGTAAGTACAGTGATTCTTTCCTCCTCCTGACACCAATGACAGCTTTTCATAATGATGGAGTGGTCAGAAATGTTAGAACGTTGGAGTTTTTCTGGTGAGGACACTTTGGTCCCTCATGATGTAATTCACAATGTATGTAAAGAAGCAGGTGTGGCCTTTATGGTGCAATCTTGTGCAGTGTTACTCCAGCCATGGGCTTAGACTGGAGTAACACTGTATAGGATTGCACTAGTGATCTGTTGAAGCTCATAGTAGTTTAGAGTTCAGTGTGGCTAGCAGTGGCATTTATTTATTTATTTATTCATTCATTCATTCAATTTATATCCCGCCCTCCCTGCGAAGGTAGGCTCAGGGTGGCTTACACACCCTGGGGAGGGATGGTGGCTCAGTGGCAGAGCATCTGCTTGGTAAGCAGAAGGTCCCAGGTTCAATCCCCGGCATCTCCAACTAAAAAGGGTTCAGGCAAATAGGTGTGAAAAACCTCAGCTTGAGACCCTGGAGAGCCGCTGCCAGTCTGAGAAGACAATACTGACTTTGGTGGACCAAGGGTCTGATTCAGTATAAGGCAGCTTCATATGTTCACCCATGTAAATACATGGAACAAAATCACATTAAAATATAAAAAGATACAGAAAACATAAAACCATTTCAGGTGCTATAATGATATTCAATTTTTCTATTTGTTATTCCAGCTGGTGTGTCATTTCCATCATATCAATAGCTTAGGGTTCTCAGCACTGCCTCAGCAAATTCTTGGGGATTTTGATGATGGTGCTTGTGGACAGTGGAATGTGGGGAGGATGTGATGTGACCTCCGGATGACACTGTAGGCTGCCTCCCCAGTTTCTGTGGTCTTTACCATAGAGACTAGCGGAAATTCCTAGGGCATCACTGTTTGGAGGTCCTTTTTTTCTTCTGCTTCTCAGTGCCTTGTGGCCAGGAAATAGGAAGTGGGAACATGAACTTTCCCACCCTGGGTGAGTAAATGGGAGGCTTATTATAGCTTCAGCTGAGAGGTACTAAAGAAAGTACACACCCTTTCTCTCATTTTCTATTTGACTTTGTATTTGATTGACACTTGCTTGTTTAGGGTTGTCAGCTCTGAGTTGGGAAACAGCTGGAGATTTTGTGACTAGAAGATGATGATGATGATATTGGATTTATATCCCGCCCTCCACTCCAAAGAGTCTCAGAGCGGCTCACAATCTCCTTTACCTTCCTCCCCCACAACAGACACCCTGTGAGGTGGGTGGGGCTGGAGAGGGCTCTCACAGCAGCTGCCCTTTCAAGGAAACCTCTGCCAGAGCTATGGCTGACCCAAGGCCATTCCAGCAGGTGCAAGTGGAGGAGTGGGGAATCAAACCCGGTTCTCCCAGATAAGAGTCCGCACACTTAACCACTACACCAAACTGACTAGAGCCTGGGGAAGGTGGGGTTTGAGGGAGAGGAAGGACCTCATTAGGGCATAATGCCATAGAATCCCCCCTCCAAAGCAGCCGTTTTCTCCCAGGGAATTGATCTCTATAGTCTGGAGATCAATTGTAATAGCAGAAGATCTCCAGGTGCTGGAGGTTGGCAGCCCTGTGTTAACTCAGTTGTTTCCATTGAATCTTCTAGGAATTTTGGAATCCATGGGTAATTGTTTATTAAAAGTTCACTGTAATTCTCAGTGTGGTGTACAAATTTTATAAAGTTGATCTGCTAATAAATTCTGGGATGAACAAGAAAAGGAGGCAGTCCCATCTGGAAACAGGTTTTGCAAAAAATGTATTTATTTAAATGACTTCTTGTCTGCCTTCTCCCAAGGGCTTAAGGCAATAAAATTATTGTACCATCCCCCTCTCTGTCCCTGGCCAGAAAAAGCAGTTAGAATAAAAAGATCTTGTGCCACTCCTGGAAGATTCCTAGGATCAAGCTTTGGATACTGACCGGAGGAAAGAAGGACATAGAGGCAAAGCACCATGCCATTTAAGGAAATAAGGTTGCCAGGTCCAACTCAAGAAATATCTGTGGACTTTGGGAGCGGAGCCAAGAGCAAGGTTGTGACAAGCACAATTGAGCTCCAAAGGGAGCTCTGGCCGTTACATTTAAAGGGACCACACTACTTTTAAATGCCTTCCCTCCATTTGGAAATAATGAAGCATAAGGGCACCTTCTTTTGGGGCTCATAGAATTGGACCCCCTGGTCCAGTCTTTTTGAAACTTGGGATGAGGTGAGGAGAGCCACCGGATGCTATGCTGAAAATTTTGTGCCTCTGCCTCAAAAAATACATGGGGCCCCGAGCCCCGGATACCTGCAGATCAATTCTCCATTATACCCTATGGGAATTGGTCTCCATAGGGTATAATGGAGTGCCCAGCAGACACGCTTTCTGATAACCCTGAAGCAGGGGAAGGGCCTCCAACCCAGGGGATCCCCTGCCCCAAACTGGGGATTGACAACCCTAGAGAAAGCAGTGGGGGAGGGGCACTTAAAAGCCCTTTCCTGATAAAGAAATAAATTTTGTACTGGATTAAAAATTTTATACCCTATTTTTCCCCCTGAAGGGATGCAAAGCAGCTAACAATTTTTTTAAAATACATAAATAAACCAATATACAAAACAATATATTGGACTGTTCCTGGATGCAGCAGCTGGTTCACAGAAAGTCACAATCTAAAATCCACAGGGGCAAGAGCCTCTTGCTTTTCAGCTCTGACCACACCCAAGTACCATCAGGAAAGGAAAGTGAAAGATGTTCCTCCCAGCATTTCTCTCCCTGATGAGAGTGCTTTACTAGTTTGATTCCTGACTGGCATGATACCTAAGCAAAGGAAGAAGCCCTCTAGCTCATATACTTCCTGCCTCCTTGTTAAATTTGCACACAGCTAGAAAATTTGAAGATTTTTGGTTCTATAAGTTTTGTCATGACATTCACATTAAGAGAAACAACGGATTTTAATTTGTTCTCTTGCCTTCAGATCAGGATTTTAAATCAGAGTCAAACTGTTTTATATGACACAGAGGGCATGATGAATTTCAGTTAAATAGAACCGAGGAAGCATTCATTCATTCATTCAGCTGCCTGCAAGGGAGGAGGGAGAGGAGTTCCTGGCTTACTCTTGCTACAGACAAATCGACATTTGTCTGTAAGACCTGGATGCAACTGATATTTCCCAAATCATCTGTGGGGAGTTGCGATGCCCTTCAAAGCAGGATTTTACTTGTTGAAGTCTGTTTACTTCAGTGGTGTATTTCTGTTTAGGCTGGTGCTAGTAAAGTATCCATTATTTGTCAAGGTGTACAGGGGATGGGGAATAGATCATTCACTACATTAGGGGGGAAAGGTGGAGGAGATTCATGTGTTCCAGTGCTTGAGAGGGGATGCTCATAGCCTTTAAAGAACTTTTTTTTAAAAAGCTGTGGTTTCAAGTTTCTCAAAATAGTGAGTTATTGCTTCAAAGGAAGAAAATCTTATGTTTCCCTTTTTTGTTTGCTTTAAAAGCTGCAGAAATGTTCAGGTACTTGAATGATACAACTGATGACTGCTCAGAATAAGGCAGATAGGAGGGAATGCTTGGGCTACTTTTATATCGAATGCCACCGTTTTTATTGTTAACAGTAGTCCGCATAGCCCACACATACAGCAACATTAACACATAGTGGCTTTACAGAAAATCAGACCTGTAGTCCATAAAGCTCAGAACTGTCTACCCAGAATTGTAGCTGTTCTCCTCAGTCTCTTTCATGTCTACCTATATCTGATCCTTTAACTGGAGATGCTATGGATGGAATTTGGAACCTTTTGCATGCAAGCATTTAAGCAGCGGCCCCTCCCTTTCACACATTCCTCAGAGCACTCTAAATTGCATGAGATTTGTTTGCTAAAAGACTTTCATTTCCAGAGCAACAAAATGTTGTAGGTTTAGTCTTGGAAAAACAAAGTTTTCCACCAAAAAACCCCCAAACATAACCTTGTGAACAGGGTGGAAGAAGGTACTCTTTCTTTTAGATGACTGTACCTAGACAAGGCAATCCTAATCTTCTGTCTTTCTTTATGGCTCACAACAGAACGTGAAATGAGGCGTTGTCCACCAGACTGGCCCCTGCCTCATCCAGACGCCATCCATCACATTGTAGAGGACTTCCTGACAGACTGGACTGCTCAGAATGCCCACATCCTCCCTCTGAGACGTTTCTTGGAGAATTGCCTGGGAATCGACCTGCGCAGGTTCTATGCAGGTAAATGAGATGGGGCTGGAGTGGAGTTGCAAGCTCAAGGTTGAGAAATACCTGGAGATTCTGGGGGTGGAGACTGGGAAAGGTGGGGTTTGGAGAGAGGAGGGACCTCAGGAGGGTATAATGCCATAGAGCCCACCCTCCAACGCTGACATTTTCTGCAGAGGAGCTGGCTTTGGTTGTCTGGAGATAAATTGTAATAGTGAGAGATCTCCAGGTGCCCCCTGGAAGTTGGCAAGCCTAGACTAGAGAGAAGCCAGTGGGATGAGAGCACGGAGGCCTAGGAGCAATGGAACAAAAGCAATCCAACAAGGCAGTTAGCAGTTATGGAACATTCGGCTTGTTAGTGATCTTATCATTACTATGTCTGCTAAAATGAACAGGCATATTTCCCCCGTTGTCAAGGTCAGATCTAAATCAGTGGGTCTGTGCAGCATTCGCAGCTGAGCTTGCTGCAGGACTGTTGTATCATCCCAGACTTAACTTGGATCAGGCTCCTTCTGGCTGCCAGTGGTCCACTGGGAATTTTCCCAGCAAGTTCAAGGGCCAGTTAGCTCTTCTGGAACACTCTGCATGTGAAACACATGCTTGATGAATGAGCCACATCCCCACCCCAATTACACTTTATAACTGAGGAACCTTCAGTCTTTTTTCTTACCAACCAACCAGATTAGGGCTCTTCTATTGGGTTACTGAGAAAATGTTACTATTGTTAATCCTTTTGATTCCCTGTGTAGTCTGGAAAATTTAAGAAATTTGCGATTGTAACATTTTGTTCTCCTCTTCTATAGAGTCCTGTTTCCTCTTTGCACTGACTCACCAGAAGCTGCCAGTCTTCTGTCAGCAGGGATACATGAGAAGACAAGGTCTGATGGGTAATGAGAGACTTAGACGACATGCAGTAGAAGCTGGATTGCTGGAGGACTATGCTGCTGTGGATTCTCTAAAAGAGCCGGAAGAGGGCAACGCAGTGTTGCATGACCACCTGTTGGAGGATCACATGATGCCAGACCATCACCTGCAGCATCTCATGAGCACCAAGGATGAACTTTAGTACTCCTTGGTCCAAATCCACAAGGAACTGTGGTCTTGGTACCATGACAAAGATCTGCAGAGGATGTCTAAGCTCCATTATGCAGAGATGGGTCCCTACCTACTCCTTCATGGGGACCATGACTTGCCAAAGGTTTGTGTGGGCCTTTGCACATTCATGAGGGATTAACAAGGGCAGTCAGTGGGTAATGCCAAGGCAGTCCTTTGCTCCCATTCATTGCCTGCTGATGGTGTTGCATTTCTGTTATATGAGCCAGTCTCTAGTTTATGACCCAAGGGAGGAAAAAGTGATACTTGCCAGGGAGTATTATTCGTGATCGCATGTTTTGTGGCTATCTGCAAGGGATGTGTCGTTTATGGATGCTGTCTGTATTGTGTTCTTGCATATACTGGCAAAGTGGTATGTGCATGGATGTATAAGCAATGTGGTGGAAGTTGCTGGGTGAGAGGTGAAAGTGCTTGGAACTTCCCAAACTGGGAAATATGAGCCGCTACCTCCATGAGGGACCAGTGTCTCTCAAGGCACTATAAGCCTGGATCCCTTTTGTGTTGTGTGGCCCAGTTGCACCCACTTCCTTAGGCATTATTTTTTCCTGTGGGAGTGGTATTCCCATGTGCCAGCTTGCCATTCTCAGGAGGCCCCTGAATCCTTACAAAACATCTCCTCTTTGCACTACCCCCCTTTTAGAAAGCTCCCTTAGTTCTGTTGAGTCTAGATGTAATCCTATTTCTTATTCCAATCATATTTTTTAAAATATCCCTTTTTTGTAGATTAGATAGGAAAGCTATTTGCACTTTATTGCACACCCTTCTCACATTTCCTGCAAGTCAGGAGAAGAAGACTGGAAGGAGTTCAAGTTCTTGTCTCTGATCTTCCTATCAGCTTATAAGAGGTAGAAGAAGGGACCTTTAAATCCTCTCTAATCTCTGCACTTGTGCTTCCTTGGTGACACCTCTCCAGCAGCTGATGCCCTAATGCTGTTTTAGCTCCCTTGCTCATCTAATATCTAATCCTTCAGTCTCACCTGAGATTTTTTTCAGCTTCACTTTCAAGAGTAAGTCTCGTTTGTGTCTGTGGTGTTAATGGTACACTAGTAAAAGTGCTGCTGCAAGTTAGAATTCCTCTGGGCTGCTGTCACGGGTTGACAGGTTGAGACAATCTCTGTGGGCATACGAGAGCCCAGAGAGCACCTTCCTTGCATGCAGAGGGTCCCAGAGTAGATGCCGAGCATTGGCAGATAAAAAAATCTCAAGGCCTCGGAGTGCTGCTGCCATTCAAAGTAGGCAGTGTTGCCTAAATGGAAGAAAAGATGTGATAGTAAAAGAAAGCTTCATGTTTATTTAATGCAGCAGTTGGGGTTTACGTGAGCTAAGAATCCTGTGCAAAAGAGAGTCCTCAGAAGGAATCTACAGCTAACATTTGCTCTGTCTTTGACACTTTGAGGCTGCCTTGGTCAAACTGGAATGTTCAAAGATCTTAAAGACTTTTCAAGCAGGGAGATCTGAATCCCTTGCCTAGAGCAGCCTTTTTGCTGACAATCCCTCTTCTTCCAACCACCATAAATACCCCAAAGAACCCAGTGCTGTAAATTGATAATATGAGTGTTGCCTTGAATTATTTTCTTAAAAGGTTTTTTTTAAGGCATTGTCCTGTTCTGCGGGTAATTTCCCCCTGGTTAGGCCCTGTGTCTGCTGTGCTGCTGCTCCACAGACAGAAGCCCAGCTGTCAAGCCAGAATCTAGCATTCAGCTGCTTTATTCTCAGTGCCTGCCACATTCATTCAGACATTTGCAGAGAACTTCATGGCTCCATAGTAGACGGGGCAGTTGCCAGCCATCTCTTTGATTTTTAATGCTCTTTTTCCTGAACAGTATTATTTTTAAATATCCATCATCAAACAAGTGGGGACCTGGTAATGCTGTTGCATTGTAAATGTGTCATGTATGGTTGTGTTCTTGGAATGAACTGTTTAAAACATTTCCAAGCTCGGGAGCTGGTATACTGCATTATTTTGCTAGAAGGTTGTGGTTGGTGTGGTGTATATGTAATGTGCAAATCAGTACTGTATACTTTGACCACGATTGGAAATCCTATCTCCAACCATTTCTATCTGCCTCTGCTATTGTTCAATAACCAGAGTTGTAACTTCAGCCACAATATTTTAATATGGGTTTAGGAAACTGCAAAACACTGAAATAGGTTTGGTTTTGAAAATACTGAGTAGCTTCAAAGCAAAGGCCTTGCAGTCTTACATCTGGAGAGTCACGTGATCTAGAAATCTAGTTCTGTTTTGCTTTCTAAATGAGCATCAGATGTTAAACAAAGGCCTGCGGATGTAAAAGAAAGCTGGAGAAATTATGCTGCTTGCCTCTGAATGTAGAGGTGTCTTCTCTAGCTTTGTAAAGGCCATAAAAGCAGTTCTTTCTCCCTCGTGGCCTTGTAGTAATGCACTGAGAACACAAAGCAGAGTGGGGTGCTCTAGGGTTTTGTATCCTTCCCAACTAAGAAATTCACAAGGCAGCTTTAAAAAATCAAAACAAAATCCATACAAGAATAAAACCACAAATAAACAGCAGCAAAAACATCAACAGGAAAGCAACAGCATAAATGTCCAGGAGAAGTAAAACCAAAAACACAGGAGAGGACAAGGTACAGAGAGAGAAAATAAGTCAAGGAAAGTATGTAACAGATTAACACAATGAAAACAGCAACTGACATCAACATCAAGCCACAAATACCTGGGAAAGCACAAATTTTTTACAGTAATTTCTGGACCATGGCAAATGGCTGCAAGTAGTCAGTTCCAAAGATGAAGTGCCACAGCCAAGAAGGCTGTGTTGGTATCCACCTCACTTCTGATAGCAGAATTCCATAGAGTCACTGAAAATTATCTTCATAGGTGGGAAAGTTTGTACAAAATCAGCCAGTCTTCTGTAGTGCCATCCTTAGAAGAGTTACATGCTTCTAAGTCCGTTGTGGACTCAGTAGGGTGTAATTCTGTTCACAATGGCACTGTTAGATGTCTTGGTCCCACATTCTTTGATGCGGTGTGCTACTAACATTCTATCAAAATAGTTTGGCAGCAAAGTTATGATCTGCAGGCACTCTCCACCAATGCTCATCAATGCCTGGTTCCCTCTTTGGCCGTTCCTACATGGCTATCTGCAGAGTTCAATTTTGGGATGATATAAGAAAGAAAGGCATATCTTTGCAAGAGAAATTCTAGAGGCTAACTTTTTAAAGAAAAATGAAAGCTGGGAATCCAGAAAGCCTGCTGTATTTATTGTTAATGTGGAATTTACTCTCAGAGGATATAGTGATGCCCATGGGAACAAACAGCTTTAAAGGGGGATTATATAAAGAATATGGAGGAGGAGGAGGAGGAGATTGAATTTATACCCTGCCCTTCACTTGGAGTCTCAGAGCAGCTTACGACCTTCTTCCCTTCCTCTCCCCACACAGACATCCTGTGAGGTTGGTGGGGCTGAGAGAACTCTTCAAGAACTGCTCTTGAGAGACAAGCTCTGAGGAAACTGTGACTGACCCAAGATCACCCAGCAGCTGCATGTGGAGGAGTGGAGAATCAAACCTGGTTCTTCAGATTAAAGTCAGCCACTCTTAATTACTACAAACTGAAGTATCAGTGTCTACTAGGCATGGTGACTGAGGGGGAACCTCCACATTCTCCTTATGTTCTTACAGCAGTATATCAATATACGGATATTCTAATGCCTTTTTAAAATTGCAAAATGCTAGCATCCTAGGGGAGGGGGTGCCCACTTCTGTGTGATTGGGACAGGGAAGCTGCCTGGAAATCACACTCCTTGATCCAAGGCAAAGTCACCAAGTCCTGGTTGGGAAGTTCTTGAAGATTTCTGGGTAGAACCCAGGGAGAGCAGGGACCTCAGAACTGCAGAATACCATAGCATGTACCCTCAAAGCAGCCATTATCTCCAGGGGAACTGATGTCATCTTCTGAACTAGAGATCAGTTGTAGTGACGAGATCTCCAGATCCTACCTGGATCTGGAGGTACCAACTCTAACCCAGGATAAGAAATAAGGGTCTTAGATTAGGGTCAACTCAAATTTCCCTAATCAAGAACATCTGAAGATTTATGTAAGATTTAACTATCTAGGAGCACTGGCAACGCTCTTCTCCCCTCCCCATTTTATTTGCACTAGAAACTGGAAAAACTTCCACAACCAGGCTTTATACTATTCACAAAAAATGGACTAGAATTCCCAGCACCTGGCTGTAAACATGAATGTATGAAATTATATAAATTCACTAGAACTACTCATACAAAAAAAAAAAGACAAGTGGGTTCTAGATCAAATCGAGTCTGAACTCTCCCTAGAAACTAAAATGACTCAACTGAGGCATAGACAAGAGTCACTAGGGAAGACAATCAAGCTGGAAGAAGTTGAAGGTAGCAGGAAAATGAGCTAATTCACATTATGGGCAATGTTCGCTCCAAACTGCAGTCTTGTGAGCAAAAATTCTACTTTGTGAGCTATTGGCATTAAAGTTGTGAGCTACTGCATAAATTATTGTGCTCTGGGGTCATCCTTCCTGAGCTAAGACAAAAATCTGTGAGCTGGAGTATAAAAATCTGTGAGCTAACTCAGCTTCGAGGGAACACTGATTACGGGCCCTTCTCACTGACCATGTAAAAAGTACAGTTGCAGCGGACTTATGCCGACTCCCTAGCGCTTTCGAGGCAAGAGACGTTCAGAGGTGATCTGCCACCGCCTGCCTCTTCATAGCGACTCTGGAATTCCTTGGCGGCCACCCATCCCAGGATTGATCTTGCTTAACTTCACCAGATCTGATAAAATCGGATTAGTTTGAGCCATATAAACCGGAACAATTATGAGCTACACGAATTTAAAAACACACATCACGTGCCTGTCCTAATATATGTACTGGGGGGGGGGGGAGACTCTCTCTCTCTGGGGGCGGGACCGCGATACAAGGACAGAAAAGGCCTCTGACTTGCTATTGGAGAAGAGAAATTTGGTCGCCAAGGCAGACTTCTTCCATAGCCAATCAGCACTTAGCCTAGAAAAAAAGTTCTCAACCTTCAGGAACTGCTTCTTTCCCCACCAATAAGCATTCAGGAAACGCTCTGGTTTGTCTCAGGCCAAAACGCGTCCTCCCCAGCCAATCACCTCCCAGAGTTCTCAAGGACTTCCTCTCGCCCGCCATTCATCGAAGCGGCGTTTACGAAGATACGTTTCTCCAGCCAATCAGCGACCAGGCTGCTCCGTTCTTCTGATTCCCTTGAGCGTGCGACTCTGGAGGGGCTCTGAAAGGTGAGCGGGGGAAGGTTGCGCCTTCGTCAGTTGTTTGTTTGCTTTTCGGCCGGTTTGCCCTCAGGGGCTGACAGCTGGCGGGGGAGGCAGGGGAAGCTTACGCTATAAATGATGGAGGGTTAGAGGATGTGAATGAGAAACTTTAGCGGTCAGCAGAAAAGTGGGGGAGAGGCTGCTGGCCGAGGACGGCAATGTGCCTGTGGGGAATACTGCCAGTTTACGTAGAAACCAGGCTGGGCTCCGTACAATTGGTGTTCGGGAGCATGTGGTGTAGTACTCTGAGCATATGTAGAGTGCCTTTCCCCATCACTGAGTAACAAAAGTCAGCTGCTACGCAGTTTTAAAAAGCTGTAACCTAGAAGCATGCTTGCTGCCAACTAATTTCTGGCTGGGTTCCTATCCCCGAAATGTAGCTCGCAAAACTTATTACTTTAGTTGCATGCCAGGAAACAATATTTATAATGTTGTAACAGCAGTAAAAAATATTGTTGACAAAATATTTGGTATTATTGAGGAGAGAATGTTATTAACCATGCTTGCAGTCTAGTTCATTATAGTGGTTAAAGGCCTGAATGGAAGAAATATAGAGCTATTAAGGCATAAAAGTGACTAGGAAATAATACCTGTCATTGGTGCTGTTGGATGTGTTTGGGGGTTGGGGGGGGGGGGGTTTGGGGTTGGGGAGGGTGTTCCAGGATAGACCACGCTAGCTCAGTCTCCCCAGATCTTGGAAACTAAGTGGGTTGGCCCTGAGTAGCGTTTGGATAAGAGACTCTCCAGGAATACCAGGGTCATGACAGGGGGGGCAGGCAAACCACCTCTGAACATCTCTTGCCATGAAAGCCCTGTAGGGTTGCCAGAAGTCAGCTGTGACTTGACTGCACTTTCCACCACCAAGAATGTTTACCTAATGCTGAAGTTCAGTTGCGCCATGTTTGAATAATGTTATATTGTTTGCCTTCCTTACAAAATTGATCTTGTGATTTTGTTAGTGGTGTATACTAGCATTGAAATTGTAAGAGTATTTTCAAATCTTAGCTACATAGAAATGTGACTGGCATTTAAATGTAAAAAGGTGTATTCAGGACATCATGAAACCCCTTGACTCTGAAATGACTCTTTTCAAAGTGGTTTTGGTGAGGTTTGCTTCTGAATCCCATGAAAGAGGCATTTGTTTGTTTTATCACTGTGTTGACTCTCAATTACCTTTCAGGTGTTTGTTTATTCATTACATTTTTGCCCTGCCTTTCCTCCAAGAAGCTCATTGTGGGAGATACATTTCTCTCCACATCTGTTCTGTTGTCAACAACAGCCCTGTGAGGTACATTAGTCTTAGAGAGGTAAAATTTCTGGAAATTTTGAAATGAAGGTGGGGATCCTTTGGACAAACTGACTATATATGTATTACTTACTCTTCTATCAAACCTAAATTTATATTGCTGATAATGTACAAATTAAATGCATTGTTTATAACTTAGCATATAAAATTGTATAGTGGCATATGTATGGAATTCAGAGGTATAAACTATTAATATTCTGTATTAAAAATTGAAAATATTTCTAATACTCGACAGTGGCTGCAAGATATGTGTGTTAGTTTTTGCAATTTGAGAAATAGGAAAAAATAAAAACTGAAGATAGAAAACAATTTCTGAAGTAAACAAAATAAGTTCTATTTGGATAGAAATACACTCATACAGTCACAGCATCTGGAACGATCAGGATATTTGGATATAAAGTTATTTATAATATTATTGGAAATCACTGCTTTAATAATGTGTTATCGTTACAGGCATTATGGCATATTAAATGTTGCTTAGCCTAATAACATTTAAACAATAAGTGTATTCTTGAATGTACACTGACTATCTGTACAGAAAAAATAAGAACCATCATTGTTCTTATATATATCTATAGGTTGTCTTATGTAAATATTTTCTGCTATACATTGTAAGTAAAGACAAAGCATAAAACCTTACCATAAAAAAACCTCACTCATTCTAAAAGGAAAAAATGTATGTGAGTTGTTTCAGTGCTCCCTAAAATTTCCCAATCTTTCCATTGGACAAATTGGGGGATGTGTCAAGACTTTCCATGCTATGAATTTTGAATGAGAAAACTCTTGTGCTGTGAAGCATTTCACTCATCATAAAAACAAAAATCATTCACATAATTTTTTTAAATTTCCAAACTTTTCTGTTGCAGAATTATTATTATTTTTTTAAGCTCATGGGAAAAAAAACTCAGGATTTTTTCTATTTTCCCTCCTTGGCTTTCATAAGAATGGTTCGGCTGAAAGAAACCAAGATCGCTCAGTGAATTTCATTACAAGTAGAGATCCTAGCCGAGCCGACTAAGCACTATACAGTACTGACTCTCTCTATAACTGTGGTCAGATGTATGACCATGGACCCCTTTGTATACATGTATTATCAGTACCAAGTGCTGTTATGCTATTATTTGTATGTATCTGATTTTCTTTGGAGGGTATAGCATCATCAGTGCTGTCTACAGCCAAAATGACAATTGCAGATAAATAGAAAGATCCTTTCTCTCCTAGTTTACAACAATGGTACCAAAAGATCTGGGAATGTTTCATATTAGAGAAACTTGTTGACAATCTTTTAAAAATCTAATTTTGAAACTCACTGATTTTGTCAAAACGTGGCACCCTACTTTTGAATTCTTGTCTTCATAAACCATAGCACCCTCATCTATAGCCTTTGAGGAATTTTGCTGCCTTTAAATATGTACTGCAGACCAGTGTTCCCTCTAAGATGAATTAATGTGAGTTAGCTTACAATTTTTTAGCCTCCATCTCACACATTTTTGTCTTAGCTCAGGAAAAATTGCCCCAGAGCAAACTAATTTATACAGTAGCTCACAACTTTAATGCCAGTAGTACACAAAGTAGAATTTTTGCTCACAAGACTCCACAGCTTAGAGGGAACATTGCAGCAGACACACAGATTTTGTGTTGTATAACATCAAGGATATTGTTACTTAGTTGTAATGCAATTGAAGATGTCAACCATAACATAATATTCTCTTGTAATATTTTGTAATTTAAAGCTCTCTTGTTTTCTCTTTTTTCCTTCTTTCTATTGTATGTTATGTCTTAATATATTGGAATAAAAAATTAATAAGAGAGCATAGCATAATCAGAACAGAGGTACATCTTTATTATGGTTGCTGGGTCATTCATTTTACACCAGAAAAAGTGATTCAATTATAAAGCCCTTTGAAAAGTGAATAGGGTAACATTTTGACTATTTTTTTAAGTCCTGTGATGCTACAAAGGTTAACAAATCTGTAACAGCACAATTTTTATGTGGTCTGCAAACTTTGGATGGTCTTCAGCACATTTAGCATTTGCCTTATATGGTTTGTTAGATGAAAATTCTGAAAATCCAGAGTGAAATTCTAATGGTACTAATAATGTGCTACATAAATAAGGACCAAAGGTGTTAGGATTAAATTTGCTTGCTGGAGCCCTGGCATTGAGGAAGAGGAGCTGTTTGTTTAAAACAAGGAATGTGCAATACCATCCTTCTAAATTCACTGGAATCCTTCTTAGGGTTGCATTGTTGGTGTATCAGTTGGAATGACTGGATGAGGATCTATGCCAATAAAGGGGATTGGATTAGACTGGATGGGGTACGGCCAGACCTCAGATTCAGCAGGAGCTCACAGGAGCACAGCTCCTGAACCTTTCTGAGGGTTCCCCCTCCTCCTCCCCACCTACCTTGTCCATTGAATAGTAGGTGCAGCTGCATAACAATCCCTGGGTTAGGAAAGCGGGCAGCCACACCCCCAGCAGCCCTCATTAACCCCTGGAGAAGCCCGTGCCACCCTTCCTCCACTTCTTATGTGATTTTGGGTGGCAGGTGGCTTGCTGGCCTTTTGACTGTGTGTGTGGGAGGGGTGGCCCAGGAGAGCCCCAAGCGAGCAATGCCTGGTTGGACTGGCTGGATCTTTAGCCAGCCCAAGCAGGCCTCGCCCGCCCAGGGCTTTCTTTTCTTGCATCAGGTTGCTTTTGGCTGTGGGGAGGGCATATGCTAATGAGCTCTACCACCTATTTTTCTACAAAATGACCCCTGGGTAGGGCAGCAAAGGCTAACAGGTCAGGAAGCTTGGCTGGATAAAGTGCGGAAGGGGTCTGGAATGATGAGCAAGTGACCCTGAGTTTCTCTCTCTTCAGAGCATCCTGTTTCCAGAGAGCAGGGCAAGTGTCTTGTTGATACTTGGCAACCCAAAGTGAGGCTGTGAAAAAAGTAGAGAAGTATGGTTGGAATGCACAAAGTAGATTATACCCCATTTGGCAAGGCCTGTCTGTCCAATTTATGTATGGTGCTTAGACAGGGACCTGTATTATAATAGTATTGGCACCCTAGACTGTTGGAGGAAGTGTCAGGAATACTGGAGAGCAGGGATAAACTTACAGTGGGACGTGGTAAAATTTTGCCAAGGCTATGAAGGGTACCCCATATGGGTAATAGCAAAGTGAGCTACAATGGGAAGAGGAGTGAGAAGCTCAACCCAACTGAAAAAGGAATGATGCAGTAGCAGAGTAATAGCTACACTGGAAATGAAATACACAAACCAGAGTGAAGGGATGTAAGTCTCACTTTTGCCTTTTCCCCCAATGATAATTTGTTGTCCCTCTCCCCACCCCCTTTTCTTTCTTTCTTTCTTTTTTTGCAGATGGCCCAGAAGCTGTTCCTCAGGCCATTCCGGTCTATCCCCCTCAAGCATCTTTCTGTGCCACTTCAATCTCCGTCTTCATCCCTGCTCTCCAGGGTGTCTGCTGTGCCATGCCACACCACCTTGTGTGGTTCCTTACCTGCCACTGCTGCACGTGCTGCAGCTACTAGGACATTTTCTACTACTCAGGTCTTCAGAGACACCTTTAATGTCCAGGATGAGGATGACTTCCAAGACAGAGTTTTGAAGAGTCAGAAGCCAGTGGTGGTAGACTTCCATGCACAGTGAGTAGAAAGTGTGTCTCTGTGTGTGCACTTGAGGTTCTCGCTGACTTCAAGTTGGCAGAGAGCTACAGCTTTTTAATGAGTTGGGTCTGTGTTCGCTGGACCTGGATTGTGTTTCCCACACTGACAGAAGAGCTGCAAGGAATTGCTTTCTAAAGAGCCACAGGAGCTGGATTTTGCTTGGGACCGCATGGGGTTAGGAGAGCTCCTGCCTTCTCCTGTGTGCTGTTTTCCAAACTGAAATGTGTATACGTGTGCGTTATTTGTCACATTTTAGAGCTGCATATGCAGTATTCAGTATGTGTGTAGCTCCGGAATGGAGCAAATAACGCTCTCCCTGGGTGGGGGGCATTTTAGATCTGAAAAGAGGCATGGGGGAAAGGCAGAAATCTCTCCCACTCCCCACCCTGTTGCTGTGGTCCTAAGCAGAATTGGGGCCTTGTACCTCTTTGAAAAGGAGTTCCCTGTAGCTCCTGTGATTGTGAGGAATATGAGTCAGGTCTGGGAACCCAGACCTGGTTCATTAAAAGTGTGAACATCTAGTCTGAACCTTAGCTTGATTCTTTCCCTAGCATTGACTTCTTGTGCTTCCCTAGCCACACTGCCCATAGGCTGGGATGACATCCACTAGGAGGCTTTGGTTTGCCTCTCTGTCCCTCACTCCCATGCTGAAGAAGTTGGCCACTGTTGTGTTTGCACTTACCTGCTTTTTTGAGGTTGCTGCTCCAAAAGGCAGACGTTGTCAGACATGAGTAATTAATTACCCCTTGCTATTTTAACCAGAATTTTTCCAGCTCTAATGGAACTTGGCAGGAATTTGCTGTGAAGAAATACCTGCTTCGAGGTCAGGTTGTGGCTGCCCCTGTGCAAGGCATCAGCTTCCCCCATCATTCCTCAAGTAGCCACTCTTTCATGGCTCAAGAATCCTGGCCAAAAATCATTTGGACTGATTGCAAGGTTGGGATTCAAATCCCATAAGATGCTGGTGATGCCCCCTTTTCGTTAACATCATATAGCAACTGATTCACTGCAAAATGCTGAAATACTGCAAGGATGAGTCTCATGTAATTGGAAAAATTGTCTTTGCCACATTAATTACCTCTGTGAGGCTGGACAGATTCACCTCTTTGTGCCTCATTGTTTCCTTATGTCAGTGTTTTAGAAGTTAGGATATAATTTTGTTCTAGGACCCTACTTTAATGGAGGGGGAAACAGATCTCTTGGAGCCTCTTCAAAGGTAATGAAGAAGAAACAAAGCCTAGTAGAAGCTAGGCTAGTGGAACTTGGTTTTACCCACAATCAGGCAGATTTGAGATCAGGCATGAGAGACTCCAGATAGTTTCCTAAAGTTTTATCTGCAAGTAATTGAAGAACACTGAAAACCTAAGGAGTTTTTTAGGGTTTTTAGGGTTCTTCCATCTGCTGTGAAAACATTGTGGAAGCAGAGTCGAAAATGACTGGTGGTTGCACAGGGGACTACCTTTATCTTTTTAATGGCCCAGAAGGAGTTATTAGCTGAGCTCTTCTGCCTGTTGGTGGGAAAGAAATAGTTGTTTCTTTCCATTCTGAATCTAAAGGAAAGAAATCCCATAGCGCAGATTTTTTGCCATAACTGGCTTTAATTTTTTTTTCATTTCTAGTTCTTGTGGCAGCAATAAAAGGGTTTGTGATATGTAGCAAAACGGAAGAAAATTTAAAAAGCCCATAAAATGTCAACTTACATCATTTAAAGTCCATATAAACAATTCTTTTTGAGGACTGTGTCATAATTTTTTTTTGGTTATGCAGGATAAATATTTTCAGAATAAAAACATTGAAATAAAAACCTTTACTAATAATAATCTGACATATTCTGCATATGAAATTACACCCCATCAAAGTTATGCATATTACCTGTCACTCTTTAGCTTACAAATGTGTTTGTAATGTGGTTTTCAACTCTGAACATGCTCTCGTGTCGCTTGAGCGCATCTTTCTTACCTATTTGTGTCAAATGCTTTGTGATCAGAGCAGAAAGAGCATTTTGGAACGAAGATTCACAAGTTTTATTCAGGGATCCACTTCTCTAATGGATAACAGACAGAATTTTTGCAACTTGTTTGCAATTACTGCCTGATTGATGGCTGTCAAATCTAAGTGTTGATTATGATATAACTAGAATTACTTTATAGCACTACAGGAACTGTGCAGAATAATTCTTTGTTCTGTGATCTTTGGAGCAAAATAGTATAAAGTTTAACTTGATTGAACTGTGCTCTTTATTCATATCTCCATCAAACTCTTAAATTGTACTAGAACAAGGATGGCCAAAATTGCTTAATGTTAGCGCTATATAGATCATATGTTTGAGAGCTGCAAGACTTGAACGTTAGATGTTTGCAAGCCGCATGGAAGGAAGGAAGGCAAATAGCTGGAGGGAGGAGGGAAGGAGAGGTGGAAAGAAAACAACTTTAAATGCATTCTCCAAACTGCAAGCTGACTTGACTTGGAGAAATTAGATATGTTTTCTGCAAGCCGGCTGACGGGGCAATGGGGACTTTGAGAGCCACACCATATGTGTGAAAGAGCCGTATGTGGCTCCCAAGCAAGAGTTTGGCCATCCCTGTACTAGAATATTTATTCGTTGCTTACAGCTACTAGCAGGGAAAAGAAGGAAATGGAGATAGTATGTGGGCAGTTGTCTGACAACGTAGTCAGAGGCAGCAAAAAACCCTGAAACCCAGTGGTCAGAGAGGAGGTTTTATTCTCTGTGACCTGTTTATTGGTCCTCTGGGGCAACTGATTGGCTGCTGTGTGAGACTGGGTACCAGTGTAGATGAACTACTGGTCTAATCTAGAAGGGCACTGATAGTGTTTTTAAAGATGCGGCAGTGGTGACATGTATGTCCTTAGAAAGCTGACTTGCTTCTTGGTGTGTTTCTGCCCACATACTATGCTGAATAAGTCCCTAAACCTGTTAGGACTTCCCTTGTCTGGACCTTGCAGTTTCAAAAACCTAACTGGACCTTACTTTTGGCAACATAGAAGCTGCCCACTGGCTCATGTGGCCACAAGCTGTTAACGTATCCAGGTGCCAACTCTAATTCAGCAAGATCATGAAGGCCCATCCCTCAATGATACTGTATCAGTTAGGTGGCTACTGGCATGGCAGGCTGGACAGCCACCTGTGCCTTTTGACCAGTGCTTGCATGCGTTGCTGCTGTGTGATGGAGCTTTACTTACGTTTGTAGAGTAAGGCTGGTTTTCAGCAGCTACAGCATTGTGATATTGTGTGAACTGGGCCTAAGGCCATTTGGCTGGAAGAAAAGGACATTTTGCTGTGTGAAGATCTGGGTCAAAATGATCACATTGCAAACCAACAAGGATGCAGGCTCTCTGTTTGTGTGGGTGGTGTTAAAAAGTGCCTCTGTGCAGACTGAGCATTTGCTGTGGATGTGGAGGACCCTTTACCCTTGGATGTTTCTCCTGTACAGGTATAGATAGAGGAAGGGAGCTGTCTGTACTGCCCTGCATGAAGAAAACCAAGGCTTGCCCAGGTTATAATTCCCACTGTGCCATGGAAGCTTGCTGGGTCATTTTGGGCCATTCAGCTCCACACTCAGCCTAATCTACCTTGCATAGTGGTTGTGAGGATAAAATGGAGGAGAGGATAACAATATAAAGTGCTTTGGCCCCTCATTAGGTGGTGGGGAGAAGAAAGGGTATAAATAAATAGGAGTGCTTCTGTGGACAGAAGGATTTTTGCCTCTGGAACAGAAATCTCCCCTCCTGTTGTAGCCCCAAATGCCCCTGAAATGCTGCTCCTGGGAGAGAGGGGCCCGCATTCCATGACTCTCCATCCCAGTGAATTCAAGCCCAAGACTCTCTTTTGGTAATTGTAAACTTGTGAGAAGGGCTTGCAACTGAGAGATTTGCCTCTGACAAAATAACTAAGCCTGATCTGCAGGTTTCTCTGAACCAGTATATACCTGGGTAAGGAAATGGATTCATGTAAGGACCTTGAGGTGTTTTGAATAGCTCAGTATGGGTGATTTCCTGTTTTCAGATGAGGTGAACAGACTTCAGATCTTCTCCTCCCATATCGGTTCCTGTTGAATAATTGCCAAGCTGGTGTTTCAGAGTAGTCCCCCATGGTGACTGATCAGGTGACAGTCTTCCACTTAGACATCCTCACAATCTAGCAAATAAATCTAAAGTGAGATTTGATCAGGTAACAGTGGCAGGAGTTCTGGCTCATTCGCCATGTGATTATTTTCATTAAAACATGAATAGTGGAATGTGTGCTGTTCCCCCCTGTTTGTTTCTTTCAAAACTCCTAGGGTTCTTTTGTGCTGCATTTTCATATTTGATTTGTGATGTGCAGGGCTCTTTTTGAACAGGAACGCAGTTCCAGCTGACTTGGCAGCAGGGTGTGTGACCTAATATTCAAATGAGTTCAGATAAGAGCCAGTTTGGTGTAGTGGTTAAGTGTGCGGACTCTTATCTGGAAGAACCGGGTTTGATTCCCCACTCCTCCACTTGCACCTGCTAGCATGGCCTTGGGTTAGCCATAGCTCTGGCAGAGGTTGTCCTTGAAAGGGCAGCTGCTGTGAGAGCCCTCTCCAGCCCCACTCACCTCACAGAGTGTCTGTTGTGGGGGAGGAAGGTAAAGGAGATTGTGAGCTGCTCCAAGACTCTTTGAAGTGGAGGGCGGGATATAAATCCAATATCTTCTTCTGATGGGCTTATTCTACAGAAAACCCTGTGAATATGTGAATATAAAACTTATATTGTCTAGAATGTAGATTGGATTTAGAGGTGGTTGTTGCTGAAAACAACACTCTCTTGCTTTCTATACCAGATTAATAAAATTCATACAAGGGTGCACATAACACAGAAGTAGCTCAAAAATACCTTTTGGGGGTCCTGTATAGAGGTGCCACTAATAGTCTTTAATTCAAGATTATAAATGCCTAATGAGCACATTTTAAAGGTAGGTGTTCAAAATTCAGAGGTTTTCCTTGTGTTGTAATAGTCGATACACCCTTGAAGCGAATTAGAAAAAGCTCAGAGTCTTGAAAAGCATCTCCTTTCCTGCTGTTGTTGCTGTTTTCCTGACTAAACACTTAATGTCCTTTTCTTCACTTGAAGGTGGTGTGGCCCCTGCAAGATCCTAGGGCCCAGACTAGAGAAGATGATAGCAAAGCAGAAGGGCAAAGTGCTGATGGCAAAAGTGGACATTGACGACCACACAGATCTAGCCCTTGAGTATGAGGTATGTGCCCCTAATACCTGTGTGGGTGTGAGAGTGAGCATAATGAATTCTTATTTACATAATATAAATATTGCACTTTTCATAAGGACATTCAAAGTAGCATACAGCCATCAGATAAAATAACTGCTGACACTGACATTAAGATATAATGGTATAAATGCAGGGTGTGTGTTAAGTCACTTTTATTTTACAGTGACCCCATGAATTAAGGAACTCCAAAAATGTTGCTTTTGCTAAAGCCTTGTTCAGATCTTACAAACTTCGGGCCATGGGACTAAAGAAAGAATAGCCATCTAGTAAGGTGAATAAAATGAAAGCAAAGCACCAAAATACTTAATTGTGGATTCAAAATATTACTTGCCAAGGCATGGCCTAAAACAGAAGAGGTTTTCAACATCTTGCAAAATGCTACAGATAAACGGCCTATGAAAGGGCATTCCAGAACTCTAGGGCACCTACTGATTAGACTCTGCTCCTTGAAGAACACCAATCTTGCCTTTGAATAAACTGGGACCTGGAGAAGGAGCTCCCCAGTTGATCTTAAATTTTAAGGTCATATGGCAACAGGCATTCCCTGAGATGCTTAGAATGTAGGCTTGAAAATGTAAAGGCAGATTGGGGGCGGGGGGAGAGACAGGAAAATTTTGAGGGAATCGACTTTATATTTTTCCGGTGAAAAATTTTGAATATATAGCCCAATTATGAGACCAAGACAAATTCTGAGATATTCTCCCTTTCAGAATAAGTACAATGCTTTCAGAATGTGTACAAGTGCTTTTCGCACTCAAAATATACAGTATGGAAAAGTCTGAGAACTTTTTCAGTTTTCCCAATGGAAAAATTGGGGAATTTTAGGGAGCTGTATTGAAAAATAGAACTCTTATGTTACAGATATAATGCAACATTTTCAGGAATAGTTTTTTTAAAATAGTTTCGGCAACAGTTAATTCGTTTAATGATAACAGCATTAAAGAGTTCAGTGTTTTCATTGTTAATAAAGTTTGGCTCAATATCCAAACATGGTAGTAATGCTGCCTATTGTGACTCTTGAGAGAGTTTAGTATTTTAAAATTCTATACATATGCTAGATGAGAACATAAGAGAAGCCATGTTGGATCAGGACAATGGCCCATCCAGTCCAACACTCTGTGTCACACAGTGGCCAAAAAAATTATATATACACACACACACACACACACACACACACACACACTGTGGCTAATAGCCACTGATGGACCTCTGCTCCATATTTTTATCTAACCCCCTTTTGAAACTGTCTATGCTTGCAGCCGCCACCATCTCCTGTGGCAGTGAATTCCACATGTTAATCACCCTTTGGGTGAAGTACTTCCTTATATCTGTTTTAATCTGACTGCTCAGCAATTTCATCGAATGCCCACGAGTTCTTGTATTGTGAGAAAGGGAGAAAAGTACTGCTTTACTTTCTCCATCCCATCAAGGGAAAATTAACACGTGGGCATTCAATTAATCACGTGGGTGATTAACATGTGGAATAGATAGTACCATTTTAGATGCTACTGAGTTATACAATGATGTTTTATGTTATTAAAACAGTAAAAGAAGTTTAGTTTTGGTAGGCAAGTAAGTCTTGCAATTTCCCTCTGAAATCTCTGGGGGGGTTTTCTAGAAAAAGTGGATTTTTTCCCAATCACTTCATAATTTCTCAACATTTCCAGGCTGTTCAGGGTTTGGGGGATCAACAGCATTTTGAATTTGGCTGGAACTGGACTGGTAGCTAGTACAGGTGTTCCATCATGGGTCACAAAGGGATTCTGCAAACATTTACCTGACACCAGCCTAGCTGTTGCATTTTTCTCCAGCTATAACAACTGTTTTCATGGGCAACCCCATGTACATTGTAATCTGGAGACCACTAGGTGTTAATCACAGGTGCCAGGTCTTTCTTCTAAAGGAGAATGTGGTTGATGATAAGGCACTCTGATCCACAGCCAACTCTTGGGAATTCAGGAGCAAGGCCGGGTCTAATGGCAACCCAAGATGCGACTGTGGTCTTTCAAGGAACATGTGATCCTACCCAAGACACACATTTCTCCTAACTGGTCCTCCTTGAGCATTCCTTCTCTTCCATATGCCATGTTTGTTTTATTTGTTCTGATTATCCTTTTGGGACTTGGAAGGAGAGCTGGTGGTGGGTTGTTCCCCTGCAGCAAAACTTTTGCAAGGACTGGGATGGCAAGGAAATCAGAAGAATATCAACAAGGATGTACGAAAACAGAAGCACGAGCCATGGGGGAAATTGAACAAATTGCCGTGTGAGGAGCAGAGGTGGTCCTGTCTCTAGTTTGTGATTGCTGGCGGCACAAGTACATTTGCAGCATTGCCTGTTGCTACTATTTAATGCTTTAATTAGTACCAGCAGGATGTTAGGTCGTATAGAAAGCACCAAAGTGACAAGATTCTTTTTTCAAAACGGGATTACAAACTAAGTGAGTCAGGAGGGAGAAGGAAAATGAGAGACAAGGTACTTTAATGTAGGAGTGGAGATGCACACTGGGGTGGGGATGGGTGATTGGCAGCAGACACCCTGGCGTGGACCAGGAAAGGCTTTGAGAAGGGATAAAAGATAATCCCCTGAGTGATTTTTATCAGTCCATCTTGATATTCACTGCATGGGGAATTGAGTTGAAGGATGACTGAATAATGAGGGGTGCAGGAAGGCTCAAGAAGGTCACGGGTGGATCAAGAAGGCTGACTGAAAGAATACAAAGAGTTAAGAATGCACCTTTGTGCACAGGGGAGACTATAAACAACTCATACTCATACTCTTAGGGAGAACTCCCCATTTGCAAAGCTATTCCCATGCAAAAGCTAGAAATTCACCTTTAAAAAAAGAGAGAGAGAGAATGGTTATATGTTCTTTTTCCAGGAACCCCTTCTTAAATCTGCTACCCAGTTCACTGTGTGTGAAACTGCAGAAGTCCCACTAGTCCATGTGGATTTTTTTACATGGAGCCCAAGACCAGCATAATTGGTTTTCATAGCCTGATTATGAAACATAACAAAAGGGAAGGAACAAATTTAGAGTGGAATTTATTTTTAAAATAAATTTATGTTTAAAACTTTATGGGAGCATCCATAGCTCAGCAGTAAATGACCTGTGGTAAGGCATGTCTTGGAGTCCCAGATTTATTTCCCAGAATCGCTACAAAACAAACAGAAAAATCTAATGTCACAGGAGCTCCACAAGCCAATATCTTGGGAAGGCAATTCCTAACTGGGTCAGCTGTACTGAGTTGTGGGGGGTCTGTGACCTCTCTCCATCTGTCTCACACCCACACACACTTGCCTTCTATCGATCAGACCAGGGGTGGCCAAACTGGCTCTTTCACACATATTGTGTGGCTCTCAAAGCCCCCACCATCCTGTCAGCTGGCTAGGAGAAGGCATTTCTCTCTTTAAATCACTTCGCTAAGCCAGCCAGCAGCTTGGCGAATATGTTTAAAGTTAAAGTTACTTTCTTTCAATCTCTCTATTTTCCTTCCCTCCCTCAAACATCTAATGTTCTTGTCTTGCTGCTCTCAAACATCTGACATTTATCCTATGTGGCTGTTACGTTAAGCAAGTTTGGCCACCTCTGGATCAGACCATCTGTTCATCGGTGTCAGTATTGTCAGGCTGGCCATACTCTCCAGGGTCTCACATCACCTACTCTCTGACAATAAATAAAGCTGACAGGAAGAAAGTTGATTGATTTGAAATATGGTGTTGAAGGAGAGTTTTATGGATACCGTAATCTTCCCAAAAAGACAAATAAGTGGGTTCTAGATCAAATCAAGCGTGATCTCTATCCTGGAAGCTTAAATGACTGAACTAAGACTGTCATACTTTGATCACATTATGAGAAGACGAGTCACTGGAAAAGACAATAATGCTAGGAAAAGTTGAAGGCAGCAGGAAAAGAGATGGATTGACTCAATCAAGGAAGCCATGGGCTTGCACAACTTGAGCAAGGCTGTTAACGATAGGACATTTTGGAGTTCATTCATTCATAGGGCTGCCATAAGTTGGAAACAATCAAACTACACTTAGCACACACATACTATCTAATGCTTACTGGAGATGCCAAGGATTGAACCTGGATCCTTCTGCATGTCAAGCAGATGCTCTGCCATTGAGCCCATGGCCCTTCCTCCAAAATAACCTAGAATACAGTACATACAAATCAGCCTTATACTGAGTCAGCCCCTTGGTACATCACAGTCTAGCAAATAACATATCTTAAGTGAGACCAAGGGGCTGATTCGTATGTACTGTATTCTAGGTTATTTTGTACTCTGTACTCAGACTGGCAGTGGTTTGCCAAGGTCTGAGAAATCTTTTGCATCACCTACCACCTAATCCTTTTAACAACTGATGCTGGGTATTGACCTTGGCACCTTCTGCATGCCAAGCAGATGCTCTACTATTGAGACATGCAACCCTCTCTCTCCAGACCCTTTGTATGGAGCTATGAATTGGATGCAAAGGTCAATCCTTGCTGCTTTCATGGACTCTGGTCCTAAAACAAGCCATTCTCTTTCAGCCTCTCATTTGAAATATGAAATCAATAATACTGACCTTTTTTTGTTTTTGCAGGGTGGTTTATAAGGATTATAACAATATATAATGTATGTGAAATGATTTAAACTATGCTAAGTGGTTGTGTGGGCTTATTCAGATCACGGCTGGGGAAAGAGTGGGGTGTGACCCTTTTACCTTTGCACCATTTTCTCAATGCAAATTGCACAGCCACACCAGAGCTGATTTGGGGGGGGGGGGTACTTTGGGGTAAATTGCAGCTGGTGGAGGGCAGTCTTGCATCAGGAAAACAGAACAGAGAGGGGAAATTTAACACCCTCGCCCCTTTCTATGCCACCTCAGCACCAGTCAGAGTTCTTTTTTGGTCCAGCATACTTGGGCTTTAAGACAGCTTGGTATGGGAGAAGCCCTCTGTTTTTGGTCTTTTAAAATCTTTCTGCTTGTGATTTTTTTGATCCTAAAATGTTTTGGTCTCCCTGTTGTTTTTTAAAAGGCCTCTCTTCCTAGCCCTGTGAGTTCCCTGCTGATTGCCAGTCAACCCCCACTCCGCCCCTCAGCCTCCCTCCCACCCCTCCCCCTTCCCTCTGTTTACAAGGTATTGGCTGACATCTTAGCCTGAGCATTTCACAATCTCTTTGCAGTGGATTCTTTAGCAGGGAGATGGAGAGAGAGCAAAGAGACCCCCTCTGTGAGGCTTGGAATGCCTGTGCATTCTTTCACACAAGCCCTCGCCTGCCCTTGGCTCCAGGCTGTCCCAGGGGAGCTTTCAGCCATGATGCGTTTCCTACTGGGGGTGGGGAGCAGAACCTTCACAAGGACTCTTCCCAGAGCTCATTGTCCACCAGCCAGGACATTATTTTCCAATTCTCAAGTAGGCTAGGCATGTATATTTGTATCTTGCCTCTCCCCCCAAAAGGGAGCCCAAAGTGGTTTACATTGTTCTCCCCTCCATTTCTGTCTCACAACAACAGCCATGTGAAGTGTGCTAGGCTGAGAGAGAGTGTAACTGGGCCAAGGTCACCCAGCATACTTCTGTGAAAGCATACAGATTTGAACCCAAGTCTCTAAGATCCTAGTGGGAAATTTTAACCTCTACACCAGGTGTGGTAAAACTGTGGCTTGGGTGCCACATGTGGCTCTTTCACACATTGTGTGGCTCTTGAAGCCCCCACTGCCCTGTCAGCCAGCTTGGAGAAAGTATTTGTCTCTTTAAATCACTTGTTCAAGCCAAGCCAGCTGGCAGCTTGGGGAATGCATTTAAAGTTAAAGTTGCTTTCTTTCTACCTCTACTTTTCCATCTATTTGCCTTCCTTCCTCCCTCCCTCCCTCTCTTTCTTCCTGTCTTGCTGCTCTCAGGCATCTGATGTTCATGTCTTGCAGCTCTCAGACATCTGATGGTCATATCTTGTGGCTCTCAGACATCTGGCATTTATTCTATGTGGCTCATACACTGAGCAAGTTTGGCCACCCCTGGTTTATACTGTATTCACATGTGGGCACTCTGGACCTTAGTTCTGCCGCTGCTTCTCCAGCTTTTGGTAGTGGGAGGCCTGTTGCCTGGTCCATCCTGTGAGTGTCTAGCTCCTTGTTAACCATTCAATTGTGTTCACTTCTTTGATGTGTATAGCATCTGGGACCAATTATTACACTTGTTCAAATGGTTGGCCCTTTCTCTTCAGGCCCAGGGCCTCTCCCTGCTATGTAACTCTTGTGGTGGTGCCCAGAAAGGCAGGAAGTGGGGCCTGCTTCAGCCTGCAGCCACCTCACTTTGAACTCTCTAGTACTCGCTTGGCTTACTGCTGCTGTTCCTGTTAACTTCCGGCTGAGCATATGCTGCCTCAGTGGTAACCCTCCTCTTCATCCTGCTGGTGAGCAGACTGAATTGTAGGTGAGGAGAATGAAGGGGGTGGCTGCTTCTTCGTTTGCCCAGAGCTTCTGTTTATCACCTTGGCAGCACAACATGTACACCTCTTGAGTGAAATAAGCTACCTCCTCCTTGGGGCAAGTGGAAGAATGGGTCACCCTCTTTTGCCATCCCAACAACAGAAATTACTTCATGCTTTTCCCTTTGAGCACTGTGGTGCCCACCTATGTGTTTCCTAATGGTCATTTGATCCTTTAGTGGGACAGGAAAACAAAAATGGGAGCTTAAGATCACTCTGTACCAGCTGCCTGCCTGTCAAAAGCACTAACCACCTCCTGGGCAATTGTGTCACTGTTTTACACTGAACTTGGACATAGATATACACTTTATGACTCTGGACTTGGAAGCCTCTCCCTGGGCACTACAGGGAGCAGATCCTTTACACAACACCCCTTTAAAAGCCCAGGCCAAACTGCAAAGCAAAAAGAGAATTCTGCTCCCATCAGTTGCTGTTTTGTGATGGCTCCACCCCAATGGCAGGCATTCTGTGATGGGTAGGTACTACCTGTTTTTTCCAAAAATAAACCCTAGAATGGGTTGTCAGCTCCAGGTGGGGAACTACCAGGAGAGTTTAGGGGTGGAGCCTGAGGAGAGTGGAGTTTGGGGAGGGGAGGGACTTCAGTGGGCTACAGTGCCAGTCAGTTTACCTTCCAGAGTGGCCATTTGATGAAGGGAATTGATTTCTGTTGCCTGGAGATCACTTGTATTAGCAAGAGATCCTTAGCTACCATTTGGGGTTTTGCAATCTTAAAAAACACCCAGAGACTCAATAAGCCAGGAACCCCCAGTCTCATGCACTCTTCTTTTCTAAAACTTTATAGTTCTAATATGGCATTTGAGAAAAGTTCAAAGCGGATGAAGACCACTTTGATGTAAAGCAGCTGTTGATCTCCCCCTACTCTAGAAAACCATATAGTAAAGTGATTCAGTGGTTTTGCTGTCCAGTACTGCCACAGACTTCCTGTACGGCTTAGACGTCTCTTTTACTACCCATTTCCTCCAGTTTCAGTCATGAAGGAAGGGAGAACAGATGGGGAGCCCTTAATTTGTAAAGAGGTGCTACTAATAAATTCTATCCTTCACTTTCCCATAAGCGTGCATTCGTACGAATATTCAAGTTCTCCCTGCCTCAGCCCAAAGGGTTGTGGGCTTTTGTGGGCTTACAATGATACTTGCTAACTAGCCCCTAGAGGGTGCTAAAGAACATCAAACTCCATTGATTTGCACATGGAACCTTCCCTTCCTGGATAAAGCATGGCATGGAGTGTGCTCTAAGGAGCTGTTCTGCATTGGCCAGCAGAGGGGAAAGGGTGGGGCCAGTTAAAACAGGCCTTTTGTGTCTGGAGCAGCCTGATCTGGAAGCACTGTCCATTGGGGTGGGTTTGCCTGTGGTAAATTGCTGATGGCAGCAAGACCTGAGGCAGCTGGGAGTGTGTTTGATGAGAGTGTACATTCCAGGGATGGACAGCATTGAAGATAAGGATGGGACATGACCCAGTGGCTAAGCTGCCTGAAGATAAGGGCGCCGGAGGAGCTGTGGAATGTGTCAGCCTGTTCTAAGCTATTTACAAAATCTTCCCTTCATTCCCTTAGTTTCAAAGGGGCTTGCCCTTGTGTGGCCTGTAACTTGTGGTTTTTCTATTTTAGCCTTCCAGTGTTAAACCATGCTGCATGAAAGTGTGAACTGACTGTTAGTCTGAATGTGTGTTTCTGTCTTCTGAGTCCTCTCCCTTCCCTTCTGCTCACTCTGGCTTGCCACCTTATCCTTAGACAAAAACTACACAGAGCAGCAACAGATAGAACAGGACAGTGAATTCCTAAATAAGATATGGTAGGACATGACAGAACACTACAGGGGGCAGAAATTTGGGGCCTGCTTTCTGACATTTCCCTTTGTATTGATCTAAGACACATGACTAGCTAGTCTGTGCATTCAGCAGTTACACGGGCAACTGCAAAAAGGCAGTGGGGGCCTGTGCCCTGCAGAGTTCCTTGTCCCTCCCTGTGAGAAGCAGACTGAATTAAGCAAAATAAGGGAGGGGCTGTGGTTTAGTGGTAGGGAATCTGCGTGGCATGCAGAGGGTCCCCAATTTAATCCTTGGCATCTCAATTAAGAAGGATCTGGTAGTAGGTGTTGTGAAATATCTCTGCCTGAGACCCTGGAAATCTGCTGACAGAATAGACCTGTCTGACCTTGACAAACCAAGTCTCTGGCTCAGCAGAAAGCACCTACATGGGTTCAAGTAAATGACTAACTTTTCTTAACTCTTCTTTCCTGCAGCAGTCTCCCTGATTATGTCCCCCGTGTGTCAGTGGGTGGGGGGTGGGTCGCAATGAGAAAAGAGGGCAAAATTGTCCTCCTGTTTTTCCATTAATGTAAAGGGAGCCTGCAATCCAGGCAGTGTGTACACCAGAGGCTACATGCTTGGGTAAAGGCCCTTGAAATGGGTGAACTGTGGCTCAGACAAGGAGGACATGCCTTGCATGGGTGAAGCCCCCTGTTCCTGGCATTTCCAGTTAAAGGATTTGCATAGCAGGCACTTCTCTGCTGAACACCCTGAAGAATCAGTTATAATACTGAGCAAGGCAAATGGATGGTCTCACTCGGTAAAAAGCAGCTCCACGTGTTACAGCTGCCCTGCCACAAAATGTGTACAAAACATAGAGCTGGAAGGGGCCCCAAGGGTTATCTGGTCCAAGCCCCTACACAATGCAGGAAATCTACAGCTACCTCTCCCTCCCCCAACCCTTGCTCTGTGCTCAAAGGAAGGCAAAAAAAAACTCCAGGATCCCTGGGCCAGTCTGGCTTGGAGGAAAATCCCTTCCTGACCATAGTGGCAATTGACATTACTCTGTGCTTATAAGAAAGGGCCATAAGAGTGGTGCACTTCAGGATTGCCTCTCCTGGTATTATTGGTGGTCCTTAGTGTGAGAGATAGCCGGCTGTCCTTGACCAGAGCTGGAGGGTTTTTACCCTGGCTCCACCTTGGTGGAGCTGTCTGCCGAACAACATCTGTGCCCTGCGGGACCTTATGTAGTTTTGCAGGGCCTGTAAGGCGAGGTGTTCTGCCAGGTGTTTTGTTGAGGGCAGCAACGATCCCGTCCATCTTTCTGACACTCCCACTCCCTGCCTTCCCCCCATGAGTGGCACAACTGGAAGTTTCTAAGTGTCATCCATTTAGACTGATTGTTGTGTTTTTCCCCCATTTCATAATTTTAACTGTATTTATTATATTTTATTGTTGTATACCACCCTAATCCCTGTTTTCCAGGGGAGGGTGGTTTAAAAATCCAATGTAATAAATAAACTAGCTCATCCCTTCCTGCCCTCACACAATCTGGCTAAATTCAAGTGTGGCTTGACAGCACTCACATTTCACTGACTTTCATCTTTGGTCATTTTTATCTGTACTTCTTAAATGCACATTCATGGAAAACAAAGTCTCTTATGAGCACCTGCAGACTGAGGATATTGGTGAATGTAAGCTTTGATGGCAGATGCACACCAGAAACCAATGACCAGGAGCCCAGAGTGAGCAGTGTAAATGCTTTAGATCTGTAATCTCCATAAGCTCTGCATCGCCTTTGATCCTGAGCAGCTGGGGCGGGGCAGGGAGGAGGGTTTGGCTAATGCTGGTTTACTGACACGGTCACTGGTAGCCAATAACCATACAGTCATAAGCTGCCTCATGGTAAACTTCTAAGCAGCCACAGAGGGTGCCTTGGCTGTCTTTCTCTACCCATGGCCTTTTTTTGGAGGAACGGCAGCATAGCCTGAAATTTCTGAAGGGTTTTTGCTTCTCTTGAAAAAAATTTTTAACAAGCAGCTAGAACTTCCCCAGAATTGTTTAGAAAGTAGGCAGGAGACATTTCTGCTCTTTTGGAAAGAAAATTTCAGGGTGTTCTCACTTGTTTTTCTTCTGCCCTTATTATTTTCAGAAGTTTTTGTATTCATAAAGTTGCACTGACTTGAGCAGCCTTGAGCTTTGATGAAGCGATTGTGGAGCCTGGCCCTTCAGACCAAGCTAGCCACTGGGTTCCCCAAACATGTAGCTTTTTGGTACCCTGAAGGAGGTTTGTTAACCTCAATATCCAAGATGTGTGAATCATTCCGTGGCAGCTCCCTATCTCCATCATGTAAACAACTCCCCTGCAGTTCAACATCATAGACATTTTTACAGAAACCAACACAACCTTCCAGAGAGCTGAACGATACAGCTAAAATTCCTTGCAAACCGGGGGGAGGGGGGGGAATGGGAAGCTTAATCATTCACTTATTTTAAAGGTCTGTACCTTTTGTTTAATGTTTGCTTTTGCTGCTTCTCCTGAAATGATGGTCACAGGTCATTTGTGCTCAGCTGTTGTTTCTTTCGCGTCCTTATTTTTAAAGGTTTCGGCCGTGCCTACAGTCTTGGCTCTGAAGAATGGCAACGTGGTGGATAAATTTGTGGGGATTAAAGATGAAGACCAGCTGGATGCCTTCCTCAAGAAACTCATTGGGCCTTGAGCAAGCAAAGGCCAGCAGTCACTGAAGCCTCTTGCGTTTTGTCCTTCTTGTCTGCTTGCTTGGAGGGGACATGTGGGTTGGAGGGAGTGGACAACACCATCTTCTTCCCCCCTTCCTGCAGGGGTGGGAGAGAAGCAACACTCCCAGGAGGTTTTAAGCTCCATGGGAAGGCTGGTCATCTGGTGGTAGAGATATGGCCAAATAGCCAGTGACAAGAAAGGTGGGACTCCTGCTGAGGGAGAGAAATTTCCTTATCCACCCTGATCCAAGCTAGTATCAATGTAGTCCATAACTGCTGCCAGTGAGAAGGTAGATTTGGTGCAAAATTCTGTCTCACTGCTTTATCTCGGAAATGTTTGTCCTGATTTGAGTGTGGCACTGGCTGAAGTAAAAGCACCTGCCTGAGGTGTGGTTTTAACTGGGCTGCTATACTTAGCTGCTTTGTGCAGCTGGGAGACCAGTTCAGATGAGGCACCAGGTAAATGCAGTCAGCACCTGTGAGCAGGTGTTTTTGCCTCCCGTTTCAGTCAGGCTAGTATCCTTGGTCCAGAGGTGGTTTAAAATTGGTTTGCAACTCTTGGGTTGCTACCACAGCCCCCCCTGTCTTTTCTCTCCCTCACCATGTGCTGCTGTTTATATACCAAATAAAGAAATAATATTTGGATTTATTTGTAGATCTACAATAAAGACTTTTAATTTTTTTTTTCTTCCTATAGCGAATACCTTATTTGTTCTTTCAGTGCATTATAGGATGGATTGATAAGGTCATTCTGGGAGGTTCCTGATCGCATTGCATGAATTAAGATATACTGCAGTCATGTATCATGAAGCCCCTGATTCATGGTTAAAAATATTAACTGCATGCAACAATTGGTAGTTTAACCATGTCCTGTAATCTGCTCCATGGGGTGGGTTGCTTCACCCCGCCAGGGGCTCGCTGTATGTATCAGGCATTTTCAACCATTTAAAGGAAATATTTATCTAGGCCATAGGGAATTCATTTTTAGAACTCTCTAGTAAAGGATGGTGTATTGGCCAATAGTACAGCCATGGTGAGAAACGTACAAGTTTGTCAGAAGAGCAGCTGTGTCTGTGAAGCAGGAAGCCCCAGATACACCCTTTTTCCTTGGGAATGTCCCTGTGGAC
This sequence comes from Heteronotia binoei, assembly GCF_032191835.1. Taxonomy (NCBI): domain Eukaryota; kingdom Metazoa; phylum Chordata; class Lepidosauria; order Squamata; family Gekkonidae; genus Heteronotia; species Heteronotia binoei. The sequence continues at coordinate 86,470,998 of NC_083230.1, forward strand.
AAAATGCAGAACCCTGAGGCAGGGTTGCAGTTGTTTAGCACTGCCAATGCACTTCATATACAGCAAGAGTGTTTGCTACTATACCAGTCCCTTCCTGAAAACACGGATAGCCATTGTTGGAGATAGGTTGATTATTCCAATAAAGACATCCAATGTCTGCATGTTATATGGCCAGGCAAATTCTTGTGATGGATGGAGGATTGTTGCCCCAGGATTTGAATTTTGTCTCCAGCTTTTGTTTTCTAGAACACCAGCCTGCCTGCAAGGAGAGCGCAGGCATGGGGAAAGGAGCATGGCGCTATGGTTTTCAGAAATGAAATTCAGTATAATTACCACTGGCTAAAAATTTATGGAGGAAGGCAGCCAAAATGAACCACAGCCTGTTCTTTGCCATATGGTTTTTAGCACTGGATTTCTACCCTGTGCTATTTGAAGTTTCATTTCAACAAAGGAATACTTTTCTAAGATGTAAGCCTACAGCAGGATAAAAATGATTTTACACAGCAGGGCTGGTCAACCCATACCTTTGGCCCATAACTACTGTAACCTTTAGACTGTGACAGTGGAGAGTTTATTTGTTCTTGTAGCCCTTCCCAGCTACTTCTCCGCTTTTCCTGTTCCTTGGAACTATGTGGTTTTGGTCTCCTCAGCTGCTTCCTTTTCTTGCATGTACAGAATCTAAATGTTGGGTTTGTTGCACAGGAGAAGTTTCACCTAGCTTGTCACGTTAGATGATTTGCAGCAAATCTTTTAACAAGCTGCACTTAATGTACTTGAGTATTTCCTGCAACCATAATTGCCCAGCCAGCAATGTTCTTGCCAGATTTCCCATGCCAGGGTGCTTGCTGGGCTGAGTCGCTTGCAGGAAATGGAACCCGGAAGGGGGAGGAGGCTGTGCGCTCTCATTATTTGGCTCAGTCCTTGACTAGTTGCTATAGAGCCTTGCTGTGTGGTGAGGATTACATTAAATTTGGAAGAGATCTTAAACACAGTGTTTTATCTACTTGTTAAGGATTCTTTGACACATTTTCAAAGAACAAGACTTTTTTATTCTGCTGTCTTGCCTTCGTAGGGTCCCCAGCCAATGGCAGTCATCTTCAAAATTCTCTCTCTAAAAATGTCGAAAGCCAGGGTAGTACAGTTAATGTAATTCCATTTTGAAGTTAATGCACCTAGGTCATTATATTGCACTTGACAGCAATTAAGGGAATACATTTTACAAATAAGAAAAAGTAGGCGTTTATCCAGACCCATGATGTCCAATTTGTTCCAGAGAAGATTCCTAGGAATAGAGTCAAATGCCCCTTTTAAATCAAGGAAGGCTGCAAACAGCCTTCTTCCCCCTCTACCACTGTATTTCTCTTATCAGATGGTTAAGAATTATACAGTGGTCCATTGTAGACTTGCCAGGACAAAATCAGATCTGTTCCCTACTTGAGAGATTTTGCTCTTTCATCCATTAAGTGAGTTTTCCCAAGAGGTGTCTCGCATATAATTTGCCTGCTATGTCAAGCAGACTAATTGGGCGATAGTTCTCTGGTTCTTGTGGGTCACCCTTCTTATAAATTGGGACAACTATGGAATTTATCCATGATTCAGGCATGGTCCCTGTTTTATCAATCACTGTGAAGAGGGTTGCTAGATTACTTCACCCCAGTTACGCCGCTCTTTTATGTTAGCAAGACTCGATGTTCTACCCTCAGTGGTATTGTCTGGGTGGTTTGCCAACACCCTTTATCAGGATAGAGTCTGCCCATGTAATGGAAGGCACCTTGAAACAGTCACCCATGTCTTACTTTATTGTGATTTTTATGGGGAAGTGCGAGACTGTATAATCAAACCTATTCTGTCTAATTTGTATGGATTACCTGAAGCAAAGTTAGTTTTTTTTCTACTATCTGACCAATGTTTCCATATCACAAGCCTAGTTGCAAAGTACCTTTTGGCTGCCATAACAATCAGGGAGCAAACGACAAGCCCCCCTTCTTGATGCTTGACTGGTTTTTATAGCTGAAACTCCATGTAAATTTGCTATGCAGTACTTTTTATTTCTATGCCAATAAAGGTATTTGGATTGGTTTGGATAATTCCAGTTTAAGATTTCCAGGCCGTAACCCAGAGGTGGTGCCTATTCCTTTAATGGGTGGATGGCAGCGAAAGAGGATGCATCTGTATCAGCTCACACCTCCTCTGCGCCAATTGCCTTCAGTCTGCAGGAGCAAATAGGGCTCCTTGTATTGCCACCACCAAGCTGTCTGAGGAAATGGAGTGATGGGAATGGGGCATGGAAAAACACAGTTGCCTTCTTGGTTGCAACTGGCAGTCAACTAAAGTAACTTTCATACATGCTAAATAATGCACTTTCAATCCACTTTAGTGACTGTTTGCAAGTGGATTTTGCCATTTCACACAGTGGAATCCATTGAAAGTGGACTGGAAGTGTATTATTTAGTGTGTGTGAAAGTGCCCATAACCTTTGAGTAGCAACCTGGCAAATTCTTTCTGATAGCAATATGTAAACATTTTTAACTGATGTTTTTAATGAGTTGGGGAAAGTGGCTTGTTGCTTGTTTGCTTTCTGGCGCCTGTGTTTTCAACATACTTTCAAACTGTTCTCTGCAACAATGAGGGAAAGAAGCTTAGTTTTCCACAGCTTACCTTTCAGCACTGGAATCCCAGTTCCTTGCTTGCTCCGTGCCCATTTGGAACAGGCATGTTTCCTGTCTGTAGCAAAGAGAGGCATTGTCAACGACAGGCAGGAAAAGCCTGGGAGGGGAATAGTCCTGGTATGCTTCTGCTGTGGTTAACTTTCATGCCCTACCATAAACACCCGAACAGGAAAAAACAGCTGCAGGCACTGTGACTTTGCATTGTATATTTAAGAGCCTGCATACATGGGCTGTTTTATCGCTTCCTCCCAAGACTCTGGGGTCTGGGCAAGTATTGTGTGTTATCGAGACAAGCCAAAGATTTACTGGCAAACCTTAATAGATTGCTACTCGTTTTATATGTTAAGCTGACCTGAATGTTTCAAGGGAAGGAAAAGTGGACAACAGTTCCATAGGCATCTCATCCCACTTGCCTTCTCCAAATCCGTAACAGCTTTTTAAAGCCACTGAAGATCTCTCAAGGCTTCGGAAGCCTTTGGAGTTCTGAATTCACAGTGTCCCCCAAAATGTGAAAGAACAAAGATGTTTCTATTGCTCAGCAAGCCCTGTTTCTGGTCCTTTTTGCCATTGCAGTAGGCCTTACTGATACTGGAGAGAGAGAAGGAAAGCCCCCTTAGAACCACAGGTTGCTTGTTAGATGTGGCTTTGCCGTGGACTTGTGTCTCCACCTCCTCTCCATCCCCCCCAGGTAATTTAGAAAGATGTTCTACAGCATTACCTTTTTTCTCTTCGTCATTACAATGTGCCTGCTTTGTCTATTTTGGATGCCATATATTGTTCTGTTCTTGTCTTAATAAAAACCGCGATGTGACTCTGGTGACAAAAGAGTTGTGCTCTGCTTCAGAGGTTACAGTTCACATATCATTGCACCACTGGCTTCGAAAACCTCATTCCCAAAATAGCTGACACAAAATGTTCTTGCCTTGTCTTTTCATTCCTCCTTTGCCTGCAGGTAGTGAGTGACTGCCTGACCTGGATGGCCTTGGCTAGCCCAGTCCTGTCAGCCCAGGTTTGTTCTTGAATGGGAGACCACCGAGGATCTCATTAGGCTCTGTGCTGAGGCAGGCCATGGCAAACTGTTGCTGTTCGTCTCTTGCCTCCCAAACTCTATGAGGGATGACCATATGTCAGCTGCAACTTGACAGCATTTTATGAACAGTGAGTGACTGGTTATGGCCAAGAGAGTGTGATCCAATGGTTAGGGAGAGTGAAATCTTGTAATCTGGCTCACTCGCCTGCTTGTTTTTACCTTGCTTCCATTGCGCTGCTGTGCCCCCTCCCAGTTTTAAAGAGTTACCTATGTGCAAGCTGGCTGCTACCTAGAAGGTACAGAAGCTTTGTGCCCAGTTTGTTGTTAAAGGCTCATGGGCCATGTCTTGTACCCCAAGGAAATCTCAGTGGTTGTGTATCACTGGTTTAAAGGAGATATAAGCTAAAACAAGCAAGGCAGCCTTTATTTTCAGTGGGTATGTTTGTGACCATCATTGTGACTACAGATCTGGGCCGGCAGCTGTGTTGGCATGAAGCAATAGTTAGAGTCCAGCGGCAGCTTTTAAGACAAACATTTTTATTCAAGGTATGAGCTTTTGTGTGCAAGCAGACCTCATCAGAATGAAGTGGAATTAGAAGTAGCAGTTGTACATGTAGAGAGTGGGTAGCAAATTAGCATGCAAAACACTGAAGATATTTTAACAGATCAAAAGAATCACAAGCTTGGTTATTCTTTTAATCTATTAAAAATATCTTCACTTTTTTCTGTGCTAATTTGCTGTCCACCCTCTATGTGTATGGCTGCCATTTCTAATTCCATTTCATTGTTTGAAATAGCTCACCTTGAATAAACCTCTGTTGATCTTAAAGGTACCACTGGAGTCAAACTTTGTTCTATTGTAACTACAGGTTACTGTTCAGCATGCTTCAATAAGAATTACCATGCAAGTAACTGGTAATCTGGCATAATTGATTGGAGTAATTTGGTTAAAATTATTTATTTCATGTGGTTTGCTAGGCCTCCCTTCCCTGCAGGCAGGCTTAGGGTGGCTTACAGCTGCCCTGAGCCCGCTTCAGTGGGGTAGGGCAGGATATAAATAGAATGAAAATAAATAAATATATACATCAGGGTAGAATACATTAGGTAATAGGATTAAGCAACATAAAAACACTTAAAACAGTGCTAAACCAATACAATGTCCAAGATGACAACAAATTTCCAGTTTCCATCAACTCCTGGGTGGGAGGTTGTGGAGGAATAAGGTGGGGTTTGAGAATGCCAGACCATTGCTGTCCTCAACCAAATGCCTAGCAGAACATCTCTGCCTCGCAAGCCCTATGGAAAGGAAGTAAATCCCATAGGCACGGATGTTCTTTGGCAGAAAGTCCCTCCAGGTGGGGGCCAAGAAGTCCCTGGCCCTAGTCAAGGGCAGCCAGATCTCTCTTGGGCCAGGGACCACTTCTTATTGCTAGAGTGTAACACTCTTCCAGGGACATAGTGAGAGAGGAGGTCCCAAAGGTATGTGGGTACTTGACCAATGATGGCCCTTAAAGGTCAAAACCAGGACCTTAAACCAGATCTGATGCTCCACTGGAAGCCAGTATAGCTTGCTCAGCACAGGTTTTATGAACCAGTTGGAGCTTCCAGGTCAGGCCCAAGGGTAGGCCCACATAGTGCAAATTATAGTAGTCAGTCTTGAAGGTGACAATGTGGATTACTGTGGCTAGCTTGAGATGAGCCAGGTAGAGAGCCATTGTCATGTTGCTATGTTGAAGAAGAAGATACTGCATTTATATCCTGCCCTATACTCTGAATCTCAGAGAGGTCACATCTCCTTTACCTTCCCCCCCCACACACACACACAACAGACACCCTGTGAGGTGGGTGGAGCTGAGAGAGCTCTTCCAGAAGCTGCCCTTTCAAGGACAACTTTTGTGAACTATAGCTGACCCAAGGCCTTTTCAGCAGCTGCAAACAGAGGTGTGGGGAATCAAACCCAATTCTCCCATATAAGAGTTTGTGCACTTAACCACTACAGCAAACTGGCTCTCAGAACTAAATAATTTAGATACAGAACTAAATAATTTTGTATATATGAATTGCCAGGTGACCAAATTAAGGTATTTCTTTGCTTGGCAAAGCAACAGGTCCAAACTATTTTGAGGGAGGGTTCAGCCAAAAAAATTTTATGCAGTGGGGTCACAGACATGCTCATGTGCAAGGTAAGCTGTCCATTTGCAGTGTGGTCTTTTGGAAAGGGCCTGGAGATTTTCCCATATGGTTGGCAGTTTAATATTTGGCTTTGATGAAATGGAATCCATATCTGTAAATTACTAATGCTAGTGTTTTTGACTTTATGTGGACTGCTGGCACAACTTCAGAGGCATTGGAGCTGCTTGGTGCACAATTAATTCATGCTCACTAAGTGTTTATCAGTAAGAAATAATGGCTACACACACATGCTTTTCACACTGGTGACAGACATGTATCTATTTGCTCCATCTATGCATCTCAAGAATCCCAGTTTGGCTGTAACCTCCCGGTGTGTGTACACCTGTATATGCAGCACAATTCCATACTCTGTTATTTTAAAATGTTTCTACCTTTCTTCTACTTTCATTCGTAGAAATAGAAGCAGGTTAACTTTTGTCTCTTCAAAAGCAAAGCATCTCTTTCCTTCTCTGTTCCAGCCTCCTGATACTTCTCTTGTTAAAGTCAGGGTTTTTTTAACATTCGCGCAGTGCAATCCCATTCACGTTTACTAGGTGGTAATGCCCACTGACCATTCCCAAGGAAGAGGCCACAGGACTGTCTGCAAGAGCTTCTCCATTACCATCTTAGAGCAGAAAGAATTTGCCACCTTACCTTAATCATTCCTATCCTGAGCATGGTGCTGGCAGGGGCAAAAGCAATTTTCTGCCTGACTTTACATGTGCCCAGAGTTTTGTTTAAACTGGGCTGCTACCTGTTCAAATCAGCTGTGTGTGCTTAGAGGGATCAGTACCACGGTATCTGCCTAGACTATGGATCTCTGGCATGCTAACTAAGTACACATAACTGCTCTGAGCAGGCAGCAGTCCAGTTTAAACAAGGCTGTGGGTGCATGCAGAATCATGCAGAGAAGTTCTTTTGCCTTGCCAGCATCATGTTTACATGCGTCTTCCATATTGCACTTGGGAGCATTTTGGTTCTTCCTGATAAAAAGTATTATTCTACCTGACTATCATAACATGCGTTGATCTGCTTTAACACCGCCGTTTATATATCTTACTGCTGTGAAAGATTGGGCCCTGAGGATGGCCAAGCCTTGTGTTCTCTCGCAGCAATGAGATGCACTGTTAAAAATAGCATATGCTTCTGCCGAGGCATGTCTTCAAATGCTTATCTAACTTTGTTTTTCTGTATCTGAATTTTTAACAGTTGCCAAGGTCACCTTGCCTCAGCAGAGATCCTCCTTGGTCCCTCGCCAGGTTTCATCCACACAAGTGTATAAGGATGCAGACTAGGAAAAGGGTTGCAAGAATTGTAAACTTTCCTGCAGAAGTGGGTTTAAAAAGAAGAAAACCTTGCTGATGTAATTAAAAGTGCTTTAAGGTCAGAGTTTCCAGAAAATAATCACCTACAGCAGGAATTGAAGAGAGGGGCTGGGAGGGAGACAGGCTGACTATGAGGGAAAAAATGTCTGGTTGTAATATTTAAATGTCGGAATGCTGTGCGAGTCGGAAACAGCATTTAGAAGACAGAAGCAGAAAACAATTTATTTTGCAACCTTCTAAGTGTTGTAGCCGGCAGTGCCAACTGGCGGATGTTTGTGAAATGCTTTTGAAATAGGGTGCTGTAGAAATTAGTAGTGCCTTTAAATAGTTTGTTGGCCAGTGAATTGTTCCTGCAGCAATCTTATGCAATGATTAATTTGGGGGGATGGGACCCAACACCTCCTTGTAAGGCTGTGATTAAGACAATGTAGAATGTTCTTTGCATGAGGCTAAGAGCTGACTTGGGGCTAATGTAGAGAATCATCCCTGACCCCTTTGCTGTGTGGAGAAACATGTCTGAAAGATGAAAATGCATCTCAACAGAGGCAGGGCAAGTAACCACATCCTCCTTTCTGAAGCTGAAATATTCTGCTTCAGTGTGCACTCTGCAGGGAACAAGGTAGATTAACCAGAATGTAAACTATGCCACAGTTAAAAAAAAAATCAAAAACACATAGGTAGAAAACCCCTTGTCCTTCAGCCTGCTGCTTGCAGGAAGTCCTGCAGGTGTCTAGTTTAATAGCTGCAGAAACAAGAAGAGCCATTGTTCAGTGTTTATAATTGTACAGCTTTGCCACTGGGCAGGAAACCCCCAAGAAGTTTGCTATTTAGTTCTCCATATTTTTTTTCTACCTTTCTTTCCTGGGATAACAGCCACCAGGCTCTAGCCTTATCTAAGCATCTCGCATATGGGCATAATTTAACTTTTATTTGCATTTTTTTGGTAGAAGTCATAAGCTCGCTGTGTTGTTTTCTGGCAGGGATTAGAGCAGTGAGTGACAGGGAAGGGAAAGAGTGCCCCTGGGAGAGGGCTGTGTGGAAGATGGGGAAGGGCCCAACTGGAACAAATTGCTGAGGTGGCAGGGGTGAGTGAGGGGCCTCGTAGAACCCAGTACTCTCCCAAGTTTGGTAGAAGAAAGAAGCACCATTTTTAAATATACTGAGCCATGCTGCATTATTAAGTCTCAACATAAACTGCAGTGGAATCTGATCACTGATGAGGGGCAGCAGAAATGTCAGCTGTTTAAAAAACACCTTAGAATAGTTTTTAAAAATTATACACACAAACATCTGTATTGCTTGCAGGAAAGGAAAGGTCCCCTGTGCAAGCACCAGTCGTTTCCGACTCTGGGGTGACGTTGCTTTCACAATGTTTTCATGGCAGACTTTTTACGGGGTGGTTTGCCTTCCCCAGTCATCTACACTTTCCCCCCAGCAAGCTGGGTACTCATTTTAACGACCTTGGAAGGATGGAAGGCTGAGTCAACCTCAGGCCGGCTACCTGAAAACTCAGCTTCTGCCGGGGATTGAACTCAGGTCGTGAGCAGAGTTTAGGACTGCAGTACTGCAGCTTTAACACTCTGTGCCATGGGGCTCCCGATATTGCTTGCAATAGAATTATAAAATCCCATCTATATCACACAAAAATAATTCTAGAATGAAAACCATTCCTGCATTGTCAGGGTGGTATAGGTCCACAAAAGAAGGTCCACTTTTGTCTGTGTGTGTGTGAAAGAGAGAGGGGGGGGTCTAATTTAGGCCTCTTCCATAAGAGAATGCTGTTGTCTTGGGCTTTTTCTTGGTTGTTGCCATGCTTCAAGAAGAATCATGCCACTGCTGAACTTACACAGATCTCTGCTTATTCTGGGCTTTTACAGCTTCTCTGTGAACAGAGTGGATTATTTCTTACTCAGTGCTTTTCTACTCTGCACCGTTCAAGATTTTATTTCTTTTGTTTAAGACTAAACCAGACAAGATTCTCTTTACAGAGCTCTCAACAGCAGTTGTGTTTTGTTCAGAACTAGCATGCACGCGACCTCGATAGCTCAGCCTAGCCTGAGCTCAAAAGCTAAGCAGAGTCGGTTAGTGCGTGGTTGAGAGACCACTGAAGAAGTCCACGGTTGCTGCACAAAAACAGGCAATGGCAAACCACCTCTGTTTGCCTCAAGGGAGATGAGGGTGGGAGTTAAGCCTTTCCCCTATATTGTTTTTTTTACCTGAAATAATCCTGTGTAGCTTCAATCTTTCCTGGTGACAGACTAAAATGTGGGGGTAGCCACATGAATATGTTACAGCAAAACATGGCCTGCATACATTTGATTCATTTATGCTGCCTGCTGCTACACTGGAGCTTACAGTGAGGTGGGCTTAGTCATTCATTCTTGTGTTTCTTTAACAGTAAAATCAAAAGTACAATGTAGCAGTAGAAACTAGAGCTACCACTACTCTGACAACCACTTCCACAATGCCAACACCACTGTCAGTGTTCATAAAATGGTACAGAACCAGTCTGGAATGGGAACAAACATTTTTATTTCTTTAGATATTTATACCATTTTTCTCCCCAATGCAGCTTGCAGCATTAGTCTCCTCTCCTCCAGAACAAGCAAGTCTGAGTTTCCACGGCAAGTGGGGACTTGGAACTTGGATCTCCCAGATCCCAGTCTGACACTCTGTCCACTACTCCACACTGACTCAGCTGGGCCAAGGGAGACTGTCCACATCAACAGCAGCATTGCAGGAGCCTTACCTTGTGCTCTGACTGCCTGCTGAGCTAGTTGGGAGTCCTGGGACAGGTCATAGTAGGGCAGGGCCTGAGGGTTCTCAACTGAAGCCAGGGAATCCTCAAGCTAACTTGAGCCACTCTTCAGATATCACTTTATGATGGTGCAGACGCAAACCCTGAAACAACGAAGGACTCCCCTTAAGCTGTGATCCTTCTCCCCACGGAGCCAGCGCCATTTTGGTGCTTTAACAATGTTTATTTGAAAACAACCTTGCCTTTGCTGTGTGCTCGCTTTTGCACCCTGATAACACCATTTGGCAAAGGCATCCCAGATATCCACTGCTCCAAGGGAAATCTGCTCTGTAGAAGTTGCCCTGAATTTCCCATTGATCCTGAAACAGTACATAGTGCTTTGGTTTGGGCAACAAAATGGTTTTGAGGCCAGCACATGGACTTTGTCCACTTAGATAAGAAGTCAGCCATCTGTCACTCAATGACTCTCAGTTGCAAATTTTCTCACCATAATGTTTGCAAACTCATATTTCTCTTTTTCTTAAAAAAAAAAACAACAGTGTGCTGAAGTGGGCACCTTGCTTGATGCCAGCTGGCTCTCACCTATCTGCACCCCAGTACTCACTCCAGTGAACCACATTGTCTGCCACACATCTCTTTCGGTAATCTGTTACTATATTTAGACTTTGGAGGGTTTGTATCTAAAATCAAGTCAAAATCCAACTATTTCCTGCCCCATTGGGTAGGTATGATTTAATTGGCTTGGAGGAAATGACAGCACAGCCATGCACGGCCTGTCAGACTTGTGCCTCCAGAATGTGCATGAAGCTCCTACATTTTTGCAACATTGTTGCCTGGGTATCTGTTCCAGATCCCTTCGAAGAATGTCTGTTTTTCCAAGACACTCTCAGAATATGTTTACAAAAAAAGCCACTGCAAACTTTGCACTGGGAGGAAGAGCTCTGGTCAGACTGTGGGAACCAAGGGACCCTGCAAAGGAGGTCTTTGCTCAAGCACTGACACAACAGCAAGGGGGGGGAGCTTCCTCCTCCTCCTCTTCAAGTTTGAGCTGCTTTGGCTGCCCGTTTAGGATGGGGGAGGGAAGAAAAGGACAGGAAGTCCTCTCTGCTCACAGCTCACTAATTAGACAGGAATGTTATCTCCATCACAGATGTTTATGCTGACATCCTCCTAAAACTTCTACTGAAAAGTACTGAAGGGGTGAATGCTCTTTCTTTCTAAAATAATAATAAAAAGACTCTGGGGAGAGGCGAGAAAAATATCTTCCTTGGGATGCAGTGAAGGGAATGCAGCCCCTGAACAATTGTTGGACAGAGAGCTGGATGGGATTGAATCTCTGAGGCCCCCTTCCTCCCTCTCTTGCCACTGCCAGTCATTTTTAGAGAATCAAATGTTCTGTCCTGAGGCTGAGGCCTTGGCTGCCACTGCTGTGAAAAGTCCCAGCCACAGCACAGTGGGATCCCAGTCCATCCTGTTTTGTTAAGTGTATTAGTTGGGTGTGGCGGTTGTTGTAGGCAGTTGCGTGTAGTGATTAGCACTAGACTAAGTCAAGGCAACACAGGTTCAAATCCTCACTCTGCTGTCAAAGTTCTTTTGGTGACCAGTCACTCTCAGCTTAAACTACTTTTTAGGTGGTGTTTGGAGATCTCCTGGAATTACAACTTATCTCCAGATTACAGAGATCAGTGGGCTGTATAAAGGGTAGACTGTATGGCATTATAACTCACTAAATTCCAGAGGTGCCAACCCCCAGGTCCCAGAGGGGGTTCTTCTGTTTTGGGGGGCTTTGGTTTGCCACTGGCCAGATGGCTGGCAGGGAAAACCCACCCCCAAACAGTGGTGTCATGTGATATCCCTGACATGATGGGGGTGTCATGTGACAATGCTGTAGTTTTGGGGAAAATAGCATGGTTTTGTAGCCAAAAAACCCTGTAGTTTTTGCCCCAAAACAAGAATTTTGTGTATGACATCACTAACATGATGTTGTCACTTCCAGGTGATAGCATCACATTGGGGACATCAAGTACGACATCCCAGTGACCCCCATAATGCCCCCTAAAACTCCCTGCTATGACCTGAGAACATTACTAAGTTCCCTCCCCAAATCCCATTCTCCTGAGGCTCCACCACCAAATCTCCAAGGATTTCCCAGCCTAGAGTTTGCAACTCTATTCTCAGCTGGCTGGCAGGGGGAACTTACCCCCAAAAAGAGGGAGGCTCAGCTTACATGCAGTGATGTGACTACATCACAGCCCATGTGACTCGGAAAAGACATAATCATGTTGAGGATATCAAGGTGACGCTGTGGTATTTGGGCAAAAAGTCTTATGGTAGAAGCCAAATTTACCATAGAATTTTTGTCCAAATACAACCCTAGACCAGTAGGAGCTCATGAGCACTTTGGAATTTTGACATGTGATGGGCATAACTTTGAAATAGTTGCTGCAAGAGATAGAACCACATACATAAAGGAAGTGCAGGGCAGAAGTGGGGTAATGTTAAAAAATAAACTAGAAAAGGGGATTGAAAGAGGGTACAGCCAAAGCTGTGGTGGCAACTGCCATTGAGACACTGCTACTTTAATCTGCGAGCCAACCAGAGATCCAGTGGCCAATCAGAAGCCCATGCAGGGCAAGAGCCCCACACGGCCACACCCACTTTCTAAAAACACTTGAGCAACATGGTGGGGACCCCAACTCCATAGCATTCATTTGGCATGGTTTTGAACACTGTAAAAGTCCTGGATTCCTTTTCTCATAGTAATGTAATTTCAGAAATGTTTGGTTAGTCTATTACTCATTTGTTTTTCTTCCATGCTTTCAAAGGCTACATTTTGCAGCTGCGAGCCCACAGCAGCGGTTCTCTCTGGGAAACAAAGGCCATGATGTCTGCTGTTTCTCCCTGCTAACTGGAGGAGCAAGGTATATACCGTAAACCTGATAGCCTGATTTCAAGGTTGTCGGAGCATAATCAAAACTGGCAGATGAGTAATATACAAGCTACTTGACTCAATCTAAGCTTGAATGTAAACATATCCACAGGGAAACAAAGAGAAATTGGATCCAGAGGTTGCCCAGCTGCTGGCCTGCTTGAGAAGAGGTAACTTACACAAAGTCACACGGGCATTCATCCTTGCATAGCTAGGAGTGTATCCACACAGCTGGAAACAGGCGTGGTGGAAGGTAAAGAGAAGCAGCAGCATGAAAGAGCCAGAACCTGTTCTGCTGAACTAGAACCTGTACTGGACAGCTGAGTGTTTATGTTGTATTGTTAGACAGAGGCATTGTGGGTCTACCAAAAGGTTCCCCTGGGTGCTAAGGACTGCAATGAGAGGCAAAACCCTGGACTTCTAGAAGTGATATGCTTCATGCTCAGAACTTTATTGACTGCTGAATTTGAGTTCAGGAATGGGTAAATTAGCTTATTACCTAACTGTTGTTTTGTAAAATTTATATTTTATTGAAGATATTAAAAGGATATTGCTTTAATCATCGCTTGTCATGTCTTGAGCTTCCATAAATGACTACCTGCCATAAAGACTTCAAACTGATGTAATAGCACTTCTGTTTCCAGTTAGAATGACTGTACAGCATTGTTCCTTTTCCCCAATGTGTTCCAAAAGTGGCCATTTATGTAGATTAGGCATTATGATCTTTGCATTTCCTCATTCAGCTCATGCAAATCAGTGCTCTTCAGCCTTCCAGAGCAGGGATTCATTGAGCATGGGGCCCATTGAACTGCAAGCATGTGAAAGGAAGTCCCTCCATCATGTTATCAAAGCTGTGATAGGAAGAGGTGGAGCTAGGGTTGCCAATCCCCAGTTGGGGTGTGAAAAAGAGCCCCTGGCTGTCGCAAACACCAATTACTAAGAAATTATAGCATTTGTAAACAGTTTTGCAATCTAATTTGTATTGCAAAAATTCAAACTGTCATCATACTACTATCAAAATATAACAGTTCTAATATAAACAAGTAGGCTACCAATCACATATGAAGTTTACAGAAAGCATTTGCAAAAGAAAAACATGTCCTTATATGAAATAGTTTTCAGCCTTCTTCAAAAGCAATCCTTGATTGCAAGCTGATGTGTAAACTTATGAGTAAACATCACTTTCAAAGAAGGAATAAATCCACACTTCAGACTCCATAGCCTTCCAGAAAAATTTTCCACAGTCCTTCCAAACGAGATAATTATATTCCACACATATATAAGGATGAAAGGAAAGCAACAGAAATCTCCGCAGTCCCAACCAACAAACCCATCAACCTGATCATTCATTTCCCCTTAGGCTTTATCCAGAACGGGATTTTGCCAATTCACAAAAAGCATTGGCTACACATGAGCTCTTTTCCTCACTCTATCTCTTATCACATTCCCTCCCTGTATTGTTGATTGAATCCCCAGTTTCCAGTCCCCATAGGGTATAATGGAAAATTTATTTGGGGCAGCTGTTTTTTTAGGTAGTGGCACAAAATCTTCAGCATAGCATATGGTACCTCTCCTAAAAAAACAAGTTTCAAAAAGATTGGACTGGGGGTCCAATTCTATGAGCCCCAAAAGAAGGTGCCCCCATTCTCCATTATTACTAATGGAAAGAAGGCATTTAAAAGGTGCATGGTCCCTTTAAATGTGATGGCTAGAACTCCCTTTGGAGTTCAATTGTATTTGCTGCAACCTTGCTGCTGGCTCCACCCCCAAAGTCTCCTGGCTCCACCCCCCCCCCCCCCAAAGTTCCCAGATAGTTCTTGAGTTGGACCTGGTAACCCTAGGTGGAGCCAAAGTTATTACCTAATTAGTGTTAAGGCTAGGATTGTGGGTAGAAGAACAGGAGAGATAGTGAGGAAACACAAACTGAGTATGGAAGGTATATCTTAATGAGGAATAAGACAAGGGTTGGCGCTATGAAGGAATTATCTTACCCAGTTCATAACTTTCCCTCATAGTTCTGTTGCTTCACTCTGCATGCACACAAAGAAAGATATGCAGTGTAGCATTCTTTCTGTTCACCCATGTGCGCTTCTAGCATCTCATATATATAGATACAAAAAATGGCACCTCCACAGAGGTTCTTGGCCCAGCTGCTAGAGCTCTGTGACCCATGAGTGTCCTGATCCCTGAACTGAAAACCATTGATATGACTAGCTTTATTTTTATCTGTTCACGGCTTCCACCCTATCCCTGGATCTTAGGCATTGCTTTTCTGTAGTTGAGGACAGCTATGACATCACCCCACAGGTTGGTAATGACTCGGTGCTTGCACAGGGGACTACTTTACCTTTTTATAGTTTACATCTGGCACTCCAATTCCCCTGCAAGATAGCAGCACCACTCAGATTCAACACCATCTTGTTTTAAGGGACTGGAAATGTTCTTATTGTATTTGAATGGTTTTATCTGTATCTGAAGTGTTTTTATTGTGAACCATCCTGAGCCTGGCTATTAAGAACAGTGGAGGCAAACAAACAAACAAATCACTTCTAGTCTTCCTAGATTTTTCAAGTTACACATTCCAGTGGGCAACCCAGTAGGCCAGGTAGGCAGCTGCCGAGGACACCACCTGGCCACAGGGTCGGGCAGTGGGTGCCCCACTACCCCTTCCCCGCTGCCACACTTGCCCTTGACACTGCCCACCTCTCTGCTGCCCTCCCTCAACTCGCTGTCCAGCCTGGCAGTCTATGGGCAGGTGGCAGCAGGGAAGGGGCTGAGTGGGGACAGTATGTCAATGTGATGGTCGGTGCACTGTGGCAAGGAAGAGCCAGCTCCAAACACCTCCGAGTGCACCTTCCGCCCTGCCCTGCAAGCCTTACCAGGTCTGTGTACAGACCTGGGAAGGCTCGGCTGCAGCAGGGTGGGGGAAACTGTGTGTGCACTTGGGGGCACATGGAGCTGGCCCTCCCTTGCTGCCAGCGCTGCCAATGGAACACATCCTGCAGCAGGAAAAAGAGTTCTGTGATACTTTTAACTAACAAATGCACAGTGTAACCCTTAGAATAGTCTCCTGAGAGTATGTTTCATAGAATAGACTTGAGTAGGATTTTAAGTAGACCTGCTTAGGATTGCTGTCATTGTGGCAGAATTTTTCATTGACTCTCTACCCAAGTGCCTGCAATGCAAGATTTATGCATTCTGCTGTTGCTGTGTTTACTCCTGTTCAGTTTGTGTCACATTGTGATCTTGATTGTGTGAAAATAACAAAGGCTGCCATTCTAAGTATATTGGGGGGAGGGGCGGGAGTTAGGTTCAAGTCCAGTAGCACCTGAGAGACCATCAAGAGTTTCAGGGTATGAGCTTTCAATAGTCAAAGCTCCCTTCATCAGACATGAGTAGAGATGAAGATCTCTGAGTCTTATTATCCCAATCAGAAGGCGGGAGGGGAGTTGTAAAGGATGCAGGGGTACAACACATATTGTAATCAGCTTGATTAGGGCAGAGGGAAAATGCTTGGGGACTCAAAGATCTCCATTTGTACTCATTTCTGACAGAGGGAGCTTTGACTCTCTAAAAGCAGGGGCAGCCAAACTTGCTTAATGTAAGAGCCACAGAATAAATGTCAGATGTTGGAGGGAAGGAGGGAGGAGAGAGAGGTGGAAAGAAAGCAGCTTTAACATTAAATACATTCTCCAAGCTGCTGGGTGGCTTGGCTTTGAGAAGTTATTTAAAGAGACAAATGCTTTATTTAAGCCAGCCAACAGGGCATTGAGGGCTTTGAGAGCCACACAGTATGTATGAAAGAGCCACGTGTGACTTCTGAGCTGCAGTTTGACCACCCCTAATCTAAAGCTTATACTCTGAAACTCTTGCTGGTCTCTAAGGTGCTACGGGATCACATCTAACTATTGTTCTGCAGTCTGCAGACCAAAACAATTACTGTCTGAAATTTTGTCTTGGTACTCAGGGATGCTTCCAAATATTTAGTTTTTCATTTGTATATCACGTTTCTTCAGAGCAGCTCAGTACCTTTTATTGGGAACAACCAAAATTATTCAAATTATTCCACTGTGCAAGCTTCTCCAGAACTCTTAAGTTGGATTTTAAATAAAAAAGGTGAGGAAAGAAAAGCATGTATTTCAGACCTTGGCATTAAAGTGCTTTAGTCTGCATCCCATATGATTCTATGAAGCATCCTGTTAAATACTGGGTTTGATACACAAGGAGGAGACACATTGCATGATTATCAGCTCAGTTTATTGATTACAGCATATTGGTCAGGAACTAGAACTGGGCCAACAAGACCAACTATATACAACTCAGGTTTCCCGCGCTGGCGTGCCATAGGCTCGTTTCAACCTAAGAACCCACAATTGGTCAAGAGAGCACAGGAACTAGGATCCTGCTCACATTGTTATGCATGTCCCCAAGCTTGGTTGGTGGCTCCAATGGACCATGTGCTTTGTTCCCCCACTTTTTAAAAAATGGCAGCTGATGAAGAGTTCTGAAGAACTCAGAAACATGCATACTGTTTTGTGTCATTTTGATTGGTCCTAACAAAAGTCATACAATATCTTTTTATTTTTGGATTTTATTAAGGATAAGTCCAACTGAACAAAACAGAACCTACACTTTGCTCAGCTGATGCCTGTTCAGAAAGCAAAAATCATTACCACACTTAGGATGTCCATTCCATTGTATTCAATGGAAAATACCTCTGAGTAGATATGCTTAGTCTCACACTGCACCAAATTTCTTGTGAAGTCATTCTTACTGGAAAGAACTTGTATCTGCTTCAGCTGAAGCAGGATCTTGTCTACCCATTCCAATGAATGTGCTAGTCTCCAACAGTGTTTTGCTGCAAACAGGCTGGCATGGGCTGTGTTGTTTGAAGAGCTGCCATAGACGAGATCTTGCCCCAGGCTGGGAAGAGCATTTGGGCCGCTAACCTTTTGCTCCCTTCCAGCCCTACCAGTAATCTTACCACAATTTAAATGTCAAAAAATGAAAGACACTTTAGAGCAGTGGGGTTTTTTTTGTTTGTTTGACCAGTTCAGTGCGATGCTCTGCAATAAAGGTCAGTCATTACATTCTACAGGCTGGGCTTTTCAACATGATCCTTAACATATGTACTCTGAGGTCAGTCCTTGTCTGATTGATGGATTGACAGCCAAAATGAAGTTGAGAGCCAGGATAATGTTTGAATAGGATCCAGAAGACAAAATTCTGAATACCCTTGGGCTTGTCATGCTTTTGCAGTCTAATCTACCTTACAGTGTAGGGGTGTGCATTCGGTTCGGCCGAACTGAATAGACCGCCGAATATCCCCTGATTCGGAAGTATACGGCGTCGTATACTTCCGAATCCAATTGGAAGGCATTATACGGGAGCCTTATACGGCTCCCCGTATACTTCCGAATCAATATATGGAAGTATACGGAACTGAATGTAAAAGGTGGGAATGGAGCTTCTGCTTGCCTCCTTTCCCTCCTTTGGAAGCCTTTTCCCGCCTCTCCCATAGCCTCCCTGGGATCAGGGAGGGAGGGGGAGAGGAGCCCCAGCAGCCAATCCAAAGCATGCATTTACAAAATGCATTGCAAATGCATGCTTTGCAGGGCTGTTGTGTAGCTGATGGCTGAATTAGTCCCCCAGCCATCAGCAACATTGTTGTTCTTTTGTTTACTTGGGTATCCAAGTAAACACTGTTCTCGGGCCAATCACAGAGCAGTGGTATTTTTTGAAACTGCTCTATGCAGGGCCAGAGAACCTTTTTAAGGAGTCTGCCTGGCTGGACTCCATTCCATTGCTGCTGTGTTGGTGTAGAGAAAGATTGTGCTGTGCTGGCCTTTGGCCTCAGCAGCTGCTGCTCTTTCTCAGCTTTGCCTGACCTGCCTTGAGAAGACATCTAAGGTAAGACAATCATGGAGTTCCTGTTTTTATTTTAGTTAGGGTAAAAGGACTTTTTAAGACTCAGAGTCCCTTTACTTATCCAGATTTGGGTGGGTGGGTAGCTTATTTGGAGTTAGGGGGTTCTACTGGGGGTGGGGGCCTGGGGTGGGGGGGTTGCCAATTTGCCTATATCTTATTTTAGTGAGAGGACTTTTAAAAGTGCAGTGTCCTTTTACTTTTCCTGATTTGGGTGGCTTGGATTTCTTGGGGTTAGGGTGAAGGTTTTTTTGGGGGGAGGGGTTGGTTAAGTTCCTGTATTACTAAAAGTCAAGTTTTTTACTGTTTTAAAAGGATTCTGTGTTTGATTTGCTACTGCTGTGTTGTGCTGCTGTTGTTCCTTTTCTCTTCTGGTTCTGGTTCTTGCTGCTCGGGCAGTCTCTCCTCCAGCTGATGTCGTTCGGCCTCAGCAGCCGGAGGAGAGGCAGCAAGAGCAGTCCTCCTTGGAGATGAGCTTTGGGGACAGTTTTCTGTCCAAAACAATCACCCCAAGGCGGGTGCAGAGTGTCGTGCAGCAGCTGGAGGAGAAGCTGGTTGAGGAGGACCAGCCCCCTTCTTCGGTTCCTTCGGGCACCAGCAGTCCTTCAGGGGATGGCCAAGAGGGGAGGCTGCATGGGGTGGAGGAGGAAGAGATGGAGACACACGAGGTGCCTCCATCTCCACCCACTTCCCCCCGGCATCCAGCCCCTCCTGCCACCTCGAGACACGATATGTCTGCACCTCACAGGAGGTGGCTCTGGACACCCAAGCTGCTGGTCAGCTTGGGCATCCATACACCTCTGAAGTCTGGAAGCATTTCTGACTTACGGAGGATCCACGCTATGTGCAGTGCCAGCTGTGCAGGGCCCAGATCAGTTGTGGGTGGGACCCTGCCCACCTGATTCCGGGGAGGATGTGGAACCACCTGCGGAAGCACCACTAGGCGGTGCTTTTTAAGGGGGAGAAGCAGGCTGGTGCTGGGGTGCTCAAGCAGGCAACACCACCCAGCCAGGAGGTCCGTCTCACCGTGACTACCTCCAGAGCTCTCCAGGAGAGTTCTGTGACACGGCAGGGAAGCCAGGCATCTCTCCCTGAGATGTTTGGTGGGGGTGGCACTAGTGTGCCAAGAGGGGGAATCAGGTACAGCAGGAGGGTGATCGCCTGGAATCTTGCCAGGTCGGTCGCCCATGGGCTTCCATTTTCAGTGGTTCAGGATCCTGGGGTGCTAGGGTTGCTTGAGTACCTGGCGCCGTGGTACAAAGTTCCTGCTAAAACCACCATTAGCAGGACCATTGTGTCATCTGTTTTCAGGGTGATCAGATCTGTGGTGAAGGAGCATTTGTCCCGTGCTGCTGGGGGGACTGTTCATTTCACCTCAGATATCTGGAGCTCCCAACATGCGATTGAGGGGTATCTCTCCCTGACTGCGCATTGGTGGCAACCCAGTGAGCTGCAGGGTGGGGGTGGCAGTAGCAGGCAGGGTCAGGGCCGCTAGGCCGGTCATCGCTGGGCCTTGCTGCACGCCGAAGCAGTCAATGCGCCACACACAGCGGACACTCTCGGAGCCATCCTCTCACGGCAGTTAGAGGGCTGGGCAGGCAGCAGGAACGTCGCCACGGGCTTCATGGTGACTGATGGTGGCTCCAACATCAAGGCGGCTGTCCAGCGTCAGGGCCTAAAACGCCTTCCTTGCATGGCCCACCTTCCAAAGCATGGTTATAGGATGGGAGAGACTTGTCTTAGCAGTAGTATGTGCGAAAAGGATCTAGGGGTCTCAGTGGATCATACGCTGAACATGAGTCAACAGTGTGATGCGGTGGCTAAAAAGGCAAATGCAATTTTGAGCTGTATCAACAGAAGTATAATGTCCAGATCATGTGAAGTGATGATATCACTTTACTCTGCTCTGGTAAGACCTCACCTGGAGTATTGTGTTCAGTTTTGGGCACCACATTTTAAGAAGGATATAGACAAGCTGGAACGGGTCCAGAGGAGGGCGACAAAGATGGTGAGGGGTCTGGAGACCAAGTCCTATGAGGAAAGGTTGAAGGAGCTGGAGATATTTAGCCTGGAGAGGAGGCGGCTGAGAGGTGATATGATCACCATCTTCAAGTACTTGAAGGGCTGTCATATAGAGGATGGTGTGGAATTGTTTTCTGTGGCCCCAGAAGATAAGACCAGAACCAAAGGGTTGAAATTAAATCAAAAGAGTTTCCAGCTCAACATTAGGAAGAACTTCCTGACCGTTAGAGCGATTCCTCAGTGGAACAAGCTTCCTCAGGAGGTGGTGGGTTCTCCTTCCCTGGAGGTTTTTAAACAAAGGCTAGATGGCCATCTGACAGCAATGATGATCCTGTGAATTTAGGGGGAAGTGTTTGTGAGTTTCCTGCATTGTGCAGGGGGTTGGACTAGATGACCCTAGAGGTCCCTTCCAACTCTATGATTCTCCACTTCGTGGTTAAGGATGCATTGAGCCAGATGAAAAGCCAGAATCATCGATATCTAGCTGCAACCCATGAGTACTGACTTCTGCTCCAGAAGTGTCGGCACATCACAGGACACTTCTCTTCAGCAATACGGACTCGTATCTGCTGTGTGAGAAACAGACACTGACAGGCATGCCAGGGCACCACCTGATTGGTGGTGTCAGCACACGTTGGAACTCCACCTGTACCATGCTGGAGCGCATGGTGCAGCAGAGAGCAGCCCTGGATGCCTTTGTCTCTGAGACAAGGGTCTTTTGGGATGAGAACCATCTCACCCAAGAGGATTGGGTGGTCAGTTCTCTGACTGTGGAGGTTCTTGGGCCCTTGAAGACCCACACAGAAATGCTCTCATCTGATACGGCGAGCATTGTACTAGTCACCTCCATGTCCACATAGCCTGTGAGGACCTGGCCTCATTTCTAGTGCCAGCTCAAGGCTGTGCAGACGTTCTTCCAGTGGTGTGCACCCTGGTTGTTAGGCTGCAGGAAGGCCTTGAGGCCCGCTTTCAGACTTTCACCCAGGATAACATGATGGTGACCACGTTAGACCCACGCCTTAAGGGCACAGTCGCCGAGCGGGCCAAATAGCTCGATCACTGGTGACACGAGCTCTCCCAGAAGGTCGAGCGCTGCAGAGTCATGGTGGGCCCAGTGCCGATAGCTAAGGAGGAGGGGGGTGGAAGCAGCTCATCTGCCACTTCCACTGCTGTTCATCCCCAACCTCCCCGGCTAGGCAGTGTTTCCCACCAGACTCACACCAGAAGAGTGCCAAGATGACACTCATCGGGTGGTTGGTTGGCCCCTCTGGAGGCAGTAAACCCCTGAGAGCGGAGACGGGTGCTGCAATGGTGAGGGACTATCTTTTTGAGCCCAATGAGTCTCAGGAAACGTCTCCTTTGGACTACTGGGTCACGGAGGAGGTCTGGCCGGCCCTCTCCTCCGTGGCCAAGGTGTTCCTCTCATGCCCACTGACGAGTGAGCAGAGCAAGTGCGTCTTTTCACATATGGGTGACATTGTCTGCCCACATCACAATCGCCTGCAACCCTGCAACTTGCCTCTGTTTGGCTCCCCGAACGTAGACTTTGAGAGTGAATGAAGTGAGCACCTACTTGTGCCTGCATCCTCTCTTGGTCTCTTGGAAGGTGGTTGTAAAACGCTCTCCCACTAAACATAGACTAGAGTCCAAAGACAGCCCCAAAACTCACTCACAAATTGGTTGACAGTTCACCCCCCCCCCCACCCCTCATCCATCCCCAAACCAAAAGCAAATGCTGATTTAAAATCTGCAAAGCAATCCAAATTTCCCCAGTCCCCATCCACAATGCTTAATAATACTGAAAGGCCCATACTGAAAGGCTGAGTCACCCTTGGGCCAGCTACCTGACTGCAGCTTCTGCTGGAATCGAACTCAGGTCGTGAGCAGAGAGTTCAGACCACAGTACTGCAGTACTGCTGCTTTACCACTCTGCACCAAGGGGCCGCTGAATTATAGTGGTGGAAGTGGCTAATTGGGCTTTCCCCAGCATTGGTGGCAATGGGTCTTTTGGGGAGCCCAAAGAGGACCCCCAGGCCCAATCTTTTTGGGACTTGGGTTTTTGTAGGGGAGAGTCCCCTGCAGGTTCCATGCAGTTTTGGGGGCTCTTCCTCAACCCCCCTGCCCCCCAGTAGCCTCTGATTATGCCCTATGTTGCCATTGAGTTCAATGGCCCATAGGGTGCAATGGTGGGATAGGGGCACCCTCTTTGGCTGCCCCCGGAATGGGAACCCCTGGCACAATCTTTTTGGGACTTGGGGTGTTCATAGGGGAGAGTCCCCTACAGGTCCCCTGCAAATATGGGGGCTCTCCCTTCAACTCCTTCCCCTCCAGGCAGCTTCCAATATACCCTATTTTGCCATTGATTTCAATGACCCATAGGGTATAATGGGGCCATATATTCGGAAATAGCCATATATCTCCAGTATATACAGCTATTTCGAATACTGGTATTCAGAAATATATGGTATTCAGAATATTTTGGCCCCGTATATTTCCAAATCCTATTAATTCAGAATTTTTTTTTGCACACCCCTACCTCAGTCAAAGGTGGTTATTGTGAAGATAAAATGGAGGAGGGAGATAGGGTTGTCAGGGCTGTGTTGGAAAATACCTGGAAACTTTGGGGGAGGATCTGGAAGAGGATGAGGTTTGGGGAATGGAGGGGCCTCAGCATAGTACAGTGCCATAAAGCAGGGGTGTCAAACTCATTTGTTATGAGGGACAGATCTGACAAAAATATGGAGCAGAGGTTATGTCTGGGGCAGTGGTGCTCTGTCTTCTTGGTGCTTGGAGGGGCAGCAGTGGGAGGACTTCTATTGTCCTGGCCCCACTGATGGACCTCCTGATGGCACTTGGGTTTTTGGCCACTGTGTGACACAGAGTGTTGGACTGGACGGGCCATTGGCCTGATCCAGCATGGCTTCTCTTATGTTCTTAAGACCTTGTTGGGCTGGGCCATGTCGGACCAGGAAATTTGTGTACCTATTTAAGATTAGGTAGCAGAGATATAAACTTTTTAAAGGACACATACAAACAAGACTAAATTTTTTTTTAAAAAAATAAAACTTAAAACATGTTTAAAACATAAAACATTAGCACTAGTTTATCTTAAAGGTGCTTTCTTTGTATTTCTCCCATGGGATCCAGGGAACTGGGCAAAGGAAGCTCCGGATCTTTCCCTCCCTCCCCAGGGGACTAGGAGGAAGAGGAGCCTCAACCAATGCAGAAAATGGAGGTTTTGCTCTGTAGTTCCTTGCGATTGAGCAAGCCTTGCAAAGCAAGCTGAGATGCAGAAGGAAGCGAGAGAGAGGGGGAAGGAAGCAGACAAGAGTCAGTTGCTCGAGGGCCTGATAGAAGCCCCCCGGGGGGCCTGATTTGGCCTCCAGTCTGCATGTTTGACACCCCTGCATAGAGTCCAGCCTTCAAAGCAGCCATTTTCTCCAGGGGAGCTGATCTCTATTAGCTGGATATCAGTTGTAAAAGCAGGAGATCTCTCGGGTCCACCTGGAGGTTGGCAGCCCTGGGGAGAGCAATGCTGTAACTGGCTTTCAGTCCCCATTGGGAAGAAAAGCACGATATAAATATCTACATAAATAAATTGAAGTATTACTTTGAAGCGGGGCTCAAGACTGGAAATTATGAGATATAATAGTAAATATTTTCTCCTAAATGCCCATACCTTAGGGGCTCCCAATGTTGTCAAGCCTATGGGCACTTTTAGAGTTTTGAGAAAGGGCAGTAAATGCTGCTACAAAATAGCTTCTGCAGATACCATTCACAAAATGGTTGGATGTTCCAAACTGTTGTCCTATGGCAGAAATCTGCTTCTGATTGAGTGCTTCCTGCAGATACAAAGGTGATGACACCTAGGCTGTTCTGAAGTACTGCCTGCACTGAAAAAGGAGAGGAGGGAAGCTAGGCTGGCTCTTTGCTTTGGGAAAGAGATGCTATTTGGTTTCCAGTTCCAAAGGAAGGGGAGGTTTTGTGTGGTCATAGTGGAAAGGTTTACAAGTCCAGACACCTAATAGAGTCTGTGTCCATGAGGAAATCAAGGAGACGTGGGTATGGCATGCCTGAACTCAGCAGTTTGTCAGTTAGCTGGTGGGGATTTTATTTAAAAAGTAAAGTACTGAGTCATTACCGACCCATGGGGTGACATCACATCATGACATTTTCTTGGCAGACTTTTTAAGAGGTGGTTTGCCATTGCTTTCCCCAGTCATTTACACTTTACCCCCAAGTAAGCTGGGTTACTTTACCAACCTTGGAAGGATGGAAGGCTGAGTCAACCCTTGAGCCAGCTACCTGAACCCAGTTTCCGCTGGGATTGAACTCAGGTCATGAGCAGAGCAGAGCTTGGACTGCAATTTACCACTCTGTGCCACAGGGCAGATTATTACCAAGGGCAAAACACCAGGACCCAAATGAGATTGTGTTATAGCCCACTAAACTATTTTCCTTCTATCATAGGAATGTGAGTGTTATGCTTTCCAGGGAGATGTGACAGAGCTCTTTGAACTCCCCAGCTGTGACTGAGTGGATTGAAAATTTAGATAGTATTTAGGGGGATTGCCCAATCAGTCTGCATACCCATTGTATCAAGATGGTTGTGCATTTTACATTATATGCTTCATGTGAGTAACTGCCATACGAAAAATCACCAAGGTTCAAAAAGCAAGTAGACACCAGGAAAACACTGGCCAGAGAGAGGGATTAATCTAGGTTGCCAATTTCTCAACCACTCCCTGTAGCTTTTTGTTTAACAGCAATATGATCTGCTGTGGCCACCAGGGCTTGGCTCTCCATGCCTATTAAGTTTTACCTGCTGATCTCTGACTATCAAAACTCTGTTTACACAGACAGGTTATTTTTTCCCTCCTGGCCAGTGTTGTCACCACCTTATTGCAAAGGAGATGTTGGGATAGTACTATTCATGCAACCCACTTAGTCCCCCCTCTCTTCTCCAGACAGGGACATATTGGCTCACAGATCTCCAGACCCCACCTGGAGGCTGGCAACCCTATTTTATACCACCATAGGTCTGACGATGCCTTTGAACATGTACAGAGTGTCTTTCTCTCAAGGCTTAATAACTATAATGGGCTCCTCCTACCCGTTGGGGACTAGAAAGATTTCCCTTTTTGGAAATTTGAACTTCACTGAAACGGTTGTGATGTTTGGGGAAAGGACATATATCTCCTTTAAATAAAGGCCCAGGTCGGCATAAAGCAACTGCTCAGCGAACCCGGCCCTTCCTTCAGGCAGATCTAAGTGGATGCCAGGAACACATTTCTTCAGTGTAGTAATTCCGTCGGGAACCGAATCTCTGGCAAAACGAAAGGGGTTCCGGGTGCCACCTTTTCTTCCGGGCAGAGCGGGTGGCAGCACTCACTCGCCAGTGTCATCAGCCAGTGAACCCGGCGGCACTTTCGTGGGGCGGAGCGGAGGGGCTTCTCTTTGTTAGGCCTCTCGGCAGGGCCGAGCGACGGATTCCCCAAGAAAGGAGGTCAGTGGGTTTCTGGCGCGCCGGGCCAGCCCAAAGCGCACGTCGCTCTCCCAGCTCTTCCGACGCTCCGCCCCGCAGGTCTCTCGTGCCCATATAAGGCTGCGATTGTCACAAAGATCCATAAATAGTGGCGATGTTGTCATCACCTGCCTTTTTGCTGCCGCTTCACTGAGTTTGTTCAGGGCACCTTTCCAGCCAAGCCTGAGCCCTCCTTCCTGCCTGCAGTTAGCAATTCCTCGCTTTCCCGCCCCTGCTGAGAGCAGCTCTCGAAACGGCGTGTCTCTGCACATCTGCTTCCCTGGAGGAGATACACGCGCGCGCACTGACATGAGCCTGTCTTTCCTTTCAGGCAGGAACTGGGAACCGTCCTGATCCTGAAGCGTTTGTGAAGCCTCGTTCTTCACTGGCCCCTGTGGTGTAATGCCTTTTGTTTACTAGGTAGGACCAGGGTCTTAGACATCGCAAAAGAATAACGCTTCATCAGGCGCTATGTTAAGTAACAACAACAAATGAGAGTTGAGTGGGTAGGGAGGAAAAAGAGTGTTTCAGGGCATGTTGGAAAAGCCTCAAAGCCGGTAGCTTTCTTTAAATTCGGGCCTGCCAAACAAAGAATTCAAAAGTTAAGACTTCTGCCCTTCCCATCAAAAAGTATTGCCAAAAAAAGTGATAATCATCTTGGTTATGCAAAATAATATGAGATGAGGCTGTTACTTAAACCGTCAGTCTTGAATCAAAAGCTCAGTCTTTTCAAGCAGAAGTTTAACCATACAAAAGCTTTTTCTTCCAAAGGCCTTACTACCTAAATTCAATGTGGGTGTCCCAGGCTCAAGTCCCCCATTCAGCTATGAACGATTTGGCCAATCGTTCTCTGTCTAGCCTACCTTTCAGGAGTGTTGTCTGAATAAAATGAAGGTGCAGTAAATGACCTTGAACTCTTTGGAGGAAGGAGATGGGACCATAATATAATAATAAATTATTGTGCTTAAAACCAGGCTATATATGAACTCATGCTGCATATATGAGAAGATACCCCATGCTCCCTTACACTTTTGAGGATTGTTCATGGATAGGGAAAACAACGTGCTGAGTGCCAGCTAACATTTTACAATTTTCCTCCAGGGAGATCACCGCTATGTAGGAAAACAGGTGTTTACCATAATGTGCAGTATGAGCCATGAGTGTTTTCTGTGTGGCAAAGTTGCCAGTTTTTAAAAAATGGCATCATGATTGCACACATATATTTTCCTGCATGGTGATCATCTTAACTAATGAAATGTGGAAAGTGTGAAATACCTCCTCGCTATGTGAATGCCCCTACCATGTAACGGCATGACTAAAGGGATTACAATAGAAAGGTCACATCAAGACCTTTTTGGCAACATGACTGTAGAGAAGCAGAGAAATAGGACATGGCATTCCATCTCAAAGTAAATTACACAATTGCTTTTCAGTTGCTTCTCAAAAGGCATCCTACACAGAACTGGGAACAAGTTTAGGTTGTAACAACATCAAAAATACAAGCATGGGATTGAAGAACGTAGTTTAAGCTCTAAATTATTTGTGCGGTGTTTTCTAGTTTGGAAGTCACTACATCAGATATTTTTAAAAGGATAGCTGCACTGGATCCACCAGGATATTTTTATCTTTACCTTTGACTTAGTTAAAATGCTGGAAGCAAGCTTTTGATACACAAAGAGCTATTGGTAGACTGAGCAGTTAAGAAAATTGAACAAAAATAACATGCTTGTGTGCTGTCTTATGGGTTCATCCAGTTTATCCCAGCTAGCCCCATTAACCAAGTAGGCAAACTTTCCAGAATCAAGACAGAGGAATGGAACTCAGTTAATTAGATTACCAATCATTCACACCATAAGGTTTTAAATTATGCTACACAAGAGCCCTCCGGGGCAAAACTATACAGAGAACATTAGTTTTGGAAATATAACAACTAGGCATAAGATAATCAATAATCTTCGGAATAATTTATTATGTACAAAGTACAAAATGGGAAGTATTTTTGTGTAGAATGGGTGTCCCTCCATTCTCTGCTTCTAGGCCCCCCCTCATCACCACTTTCTGCTACTCCTGGATTATGATCTCTGCACTTGCTTAGCGGAGTTGTTGTTAGTAGGATTGTTGCTGGTACTCTTCTTCTCTAGAATCTGGTGCCAAGTGGTGAGCTCATTATGTTATCAGAACAACTAGGAGTTTCTTTTGCTGGGGCAAAGCACAGAGGCCACTCCCTTCTCAGCAGGATCTCCTTGAAGCTTGAAGCCTACCTGCAGGCAGGCTGAGTAACCATGCAGGAAAGTGGGAAGATAAAGGTGACACATTATAGCCCAGCAGGATCTTAACTCAGCCTACATAATCAGATATGTAGAGGGGAAAGGAAGAAGGAAATAGCTTTAGTCACTGGTTTTTGTTTTCAGTTGAGGTGGTTCTCTCCAACACTCAGGCACTGAATCTGTACTGTTTCAAACCCTGTTCAGGTGTCTCTTGCATCTCTCACAGTATAAACCTGCATGTTTTTTTTATTCAGAAGTGAATCCCAGTTTATTCAACAGGGCTTATTCCCAGGAAAGTATATGGTGGGCAGTAATTCTAGAAACACTTCCTTGGGAATAAACCCCATTGAATAACATGAGACTTACTACTAAGTAGGTCTGTTTGGCCTGATGTGGATGGCCCAGGTTCATCTGATTTTGAAAGTTTTGCAGGGTCAGACCTGGTTAGCACCTGGATGGGAGACCACCAAGGTCCAAGGAAGTTGAGGATTTCTATGCAGAGGCAGGCAACAGCAGACCACAACTAGTAGCCTTCTGCCTTGAAACAGCACTTTCCATCATCACTAGATCTGTTTAGGATTGCTCCCACAATCATTTATGTCTATAGGTGATTCCTAAAATAACTTCAGATTCTGTCATAAAGGTGGCATGCAGATATTCTGTATAATTTTCCTAATTATTCACATTCACAAGCAGAACATGATCCTCTGTTTATAAAACTGATTTTTTTTAATTAGAAAGGTAAAAATTGTTCTACTATGGACAGATTCCCATGACAACAGAAGAATTGTCAGATCATCAGGAGAGTAAGCATTGCAAACTGGTAACAGAAGAAAGGTTCTTAGCCCACACTGCTTAATTGGAATTCTTTAGGGTTTATTTATTTTGGTTACCACCACTTTAACTCCACTGCCTAATTAACGCTCCAAAAGGAAGCCTTTGTTAAAAACTCTGGTGTACATGGGGGAGGTCTGTTGCAGCACAGGAGAAATTGACTTGCCTAATTAGCCTATATGACAAGTGCCCTTTTCCTAACATTTGCTTTCCCGTGTGAAGCACGGAGATATTTCTGCAAGTCTGGTATTCTGCGTACCTTATGACTCATGAAGCCAAAGGGTTGTGAACTCTGAGTTGGGAAATTCCTGGAGATTTGGGATGCAACCTGGGAAGGGAAAGGGCTCAGCAGAGGTGTGATGATATAGAGTTGCTGTTTTCTCTAGGGAAGCATATATCTCTAGTCTGGGGATCAGTTGTAATTTTGGGAGAACTCCAGGTCCAACCTACATGTTGGCAACCCTGTAGAGTTGCGGCTTGATAAACTTCTGTTTTGTTCCCTGCTTGGGGCTGTGAACAGAGGCCATAATAGACCATGATGTGCCATGTGTGACTCAGCAGGGCCTCTCATATACAAGAACAATGTCAAATAACTGAACTGACAGACAGTATTATATAGTGACTATCCAGGGGTGGCCAACGGTAGCTCTCCAGATGTTTTTTGCCTACAACTCCCATCAGCCCCAGCCAGCATGGCCAATGGTTGAGGCTGATGGGAGTTGTAGGCAAAAAACATCTGGGGAGCTACCGTTGGCCACCCCTGGATAGTGGCAAGGGTGTCAGGCTAAGACTGGGGAGATCCAGCTTCAACTCTCTGCCTGGCCATGGAGCTTCCTGGGTGATCTTGGGGTACTCAGTCTTTCTCAGCCTATCCAACCCTCTGGGGCTATTGTGAGGGTAAAATGGAGGAATGTAGAACCACATATATTGCCCTGAGCTCTCTGAAAGAAAGGTGAGTAAAATGTACTGGGTTCAAAGCATGAGGATGCCCAAGAGATAGTGAGTTCAGCTCTTTATTCAGTGATTCAGCATAGTGAGATAGAATGGCCCTGCTTTTATGCATGCAAACCTCACCCAAAACCCATTATCATAATCCCATTACACACAACTATAGGTTAATAGCTGGCCTAATGATCCCTGATGGGCCTCCTTCCTGAATCCGGGCCCTATTGTTTTAGGGTCTCCAGCTCAGCCAAGTCTCTGCTGGCCCTAAGGCCAAACTCCAGTTCCAATACATAACAGTGAGCTAAAGGTGTAATAGACAGATACCAAAACCTGAAAATACCTTTAAAACATCCACTTTTGTTTTTGAGATTTTCTAGATATATGTCTTGTTGATTTGGCGCAAAATAAATGTATGGCTTGATTTGTTTGTCTGTTTTACTGTGCTGACCTAAAAACTCATAGGGTCAAACAATAAAGGCCAACCACTAACAGAAAGACTAGTCTATCTTGTCCTCTTCTGTTGATGCTGGGACTTGGCCCCAGGATAGTTGTGCCATATAATGGGTTTCCTTGTGAGCAAAGCAAGACTAATAACATAGTATCCTAAAGGTAACAAGAGTACTTCAGAGCCCCCAGGCAGGAACGGTGCTGCAGTGCACCCAACTTTAAGTATAATGTTAGCCTCATACCATGAATATTTAATCAGAAGAGAGTTAACAGTTCAGTAGGGTATCTTCCCCATTAAATACGCAGAAGACTACAGCTGTATAGCATATGCTCCTTTTGTCACATTGACTATGCCACTTAATCTGCAGTCCCCGAGAACTCTGCAATGCTGCTCTCTAGGATCCCTAGGATCCAGCTGCTGGCCTAACATGGTCCTCTCCAGATCTGCCTAAGGATCTCATTTATTTGAAGCTGTGGTATGTAGGTCTGTCCCCAAACCCCTCTGCTCTAGTTCAGTGTAAAGGTTTTACCTGTCGTTTTTAGGTAGTAGAGCAGGTAGGAAATTGGAGATCTACAGGGACATCCTAAGTGACATCCTAAGCATGTAAAATTTCCAGATTAGGAACCAATGAAGATTTGGAAATTTACAAAAAAAGCATGGCAAATCATTACTTGACATGAGAGGGGAAATGTTCTGAGATATAAGGCTGTGAACTTTCACAAAGAGGCCATTTTATGTGAGAGCCAGCTTGGTGTTGAGGTTAAGAGCAGCATACTCTAATCTGGAGGACTGGGTTTGATTCCTCACACCTCCACATGAAGCCAGCTGACGTTACTGCTGTTCCAAGAGCTCTCTCAGCCCCACCTATCTCACAGGATACCTGTTGTGTGGAGAGGAAGAGAAGTGATTGTAAGCCGTTTTGATACTACTTCAAGTAGTGTAGGGTTGGGTATAAAACCAACTCTCCTTCATTTTCAAGATGTCACATGTAATAATAATTACCGTAAATGCCACTGAACTACAACCAACTCATAGTGACCCCTCATAATGTTTTCAAGGCAAGAGATGAGCAAAGGTGGTTTCCCATGGCTTTCCTCTGTACATCTCCCATCAAAGGAAGGGGATAAGTCAACTTAAATATATATTTATTCACAGTAGCTCAGAAAATGTGCCTTCAGGCCTGAAATTAATAACTCGATAGCCTGTCCTCTTTGTACACATCCATCCATCATAAAAATTGCAAGGCATTATATGAAGACCTACAAGTATTTCACCTGTTGTTACTCTGTGGCACCAGAAAGGAAATGATGAAGCTATAGATAGATAGCTATAGGGCAAGGCTCATAGATGTTGATCAAAAAGAGGTAGTAGTATGCCAAAGCAATGAGGCAAACTGGTGGTGGAAATAGAGTTGTCAGTTCTGGGTTGGGAAATACCTGGAGATTTTGGGAGGGGAGCCTGAGGTCTGTGTGCTTTGGGGTGGGGAGGGACTTCATTGAGGTATAATGTCACAGAGTCCACCTTCCAAAGCAGCCATTTTCTCCAGGTGAACTGATCTCTGTGCCTGGAGAACAGTTGTGATAGTGGGAGATCTCCAGCTACCACCTGGAGGCTGGCAAACCTAGGTGGAAAGGAGCCACAGAAAATGTCATCCCTTGTTCTAAATTGATGAAGGAGAATGAAGGTCACATGCTGAAAACTGAGTAGCTCTATATTCAATACCTTTTTTCTGACAAATGTCTTTGTAGGTTGCTAATAGTGCTGGTGTTGTTCCACCTGTTCATGCTATAATTGAAACAGTCATCCATCCCCCAGAGCGGCTATTCTTCTTCTGCTTCACCCGTTGTGACAAAGCTTTCGCCTCTAATGATGATAGTCTCAGTTGGAGTGTCTGTACCCCTGGCTTTGATTGGGAGGAGGCTGGCATGGCAACACAGCACAATCTGTGCCCAGAGCTGTGCTGAAGGATTCATTAACCTGGTGAGTAATCACTGAAGCTTTGCAAAAGTCCCATCTTTCTTTGGCAGAGGCTACAGAACAGTGCAGAGCCTAAGCATTTCACAATGCAATCCTATGCAGAGTTATTCCAACCTTAATCAGTGGTTTTATACAAAAGGAACTCACAGAATTATACTTTCAAAATCATAGGCCAGAACTGGGGGTGTTACTCAAAGAAGAAAACTATTATCTGCTGATTTGGGATTTTTCACTATATTAAGGAAAATATAACACATTTTGATGGCTTGGCAACTAGGGTTGCCAACTTTCGGGTTGTGATATTAGTCAAAATTTGGGGGTGAAGCCTGATGATAGCATGATTTGGGGAGGAGAGTGACAACAAAGTATAATGCCATAAAGTATACCTTCCAAAGCAGCCATTTTCTCCAGGAGAACTGATATGAATAATCTGAAGAGCGGTTATAATTTCAGGAGACTGCCAAACCCCATCTGGAGGTTGGCAGCCATATTTGCAGTATTAATATTATCCAATGGGCTGTAAAGCCTTGCAGAATGTAGACATTTGCAACAGTTATATTCTGTTGTGAAGATACTTAACATTCACTATCATACATTGGGAAGAGTTGCTTCCTTTTTTTAGTCTGGCTACTCAATCAGGAAAGGACTTCTTATTTTGAGTTGGTTTCTTAGACTTAACTGATTTATCTTTGTATAATTTATTTTTGTAGATTTAAATTTGATATTATCATATATTTGGGATTATCCTTCAGTAACATTAGTTAAAGGTTTATCTTTAGCATTTGCTAATTGTTAGATGAATATGAAAGAGGAAACAAGAAGCAGCTTGGAGCTTCTAACCCAAAAAATGGAATTTAGGATTACTTAAATCAACAATGGACTTTTGCCAAATCTGACAAATTGAACCTGTGAGAAAAACTTGCAAATAGCCTCCTTTTCCAATGTGAATTATAATTTGTGGTCTGGGGGTGGGGTATAGCGTCCTCAGACTTTACTAAACTAAAAAGTCTCAGGAACTTTTGAGTTAAGCCATGTCTGTTACTGGTTTCAGATTTTTACACGTTTGTACATTTACAAGATATTTGGCATTTGTAGATGGGGTCCAAATTCAAAGTATGTTTGGGTATGAAAAGAATCTCTCAATTGAGGATGGCATTCTGCAGTTCAAGGTTTCCAGACAAAGGCATATAATTGCTCCCCTGCATCCCCAATGGGGGATCTTTTAGTGTGGAGAGGGGCAAGAATACCAAAACAAATTGTAACCATCCTCTATTTCAAATCTAATTTAAACTATATAGAGCCAGTGTGATGTAGTGGTTAGAGGGCTGAACTATGATCTGGGAGACCCAAGTTAAAATCTCCACTCTCCCAGAGAAGCCTGCTGAGTGACTTTGGGGCAACCATACAGTCCTTGGTTGGGCATCCCACTAAGACTTGGGATGCTGTCACAAAGTGTTGGCATTCCTGGCTTCTCTAGGTACACTGGAAGGTTCCAGACGGCATCCTTTTTTTTTTTTTGTCCCCGGCCAAGAGAGTGGAATAGAAACCACAATCTAAATTTAAGCAAATATTTGGCTTCATATGACTGCAGCCTAAACCTAAGGTAAACATCAAACAATGGAAACTGAGAGGAAATTAGAGGCCTAAATGGCTGAGGGCAATCTAGGAAATTGGAGGTACTGTACTGAATGGCTGCCATTTCATTTTCCTTCTGTGGGAACTTCACCACTCTGGACCTCACAAGATGGTCCTAGTTAGGTTCAACTTGGCTTTTTAAATCAATGACCCCAGAATAAAGGAACTGTGATTTAAAAGCAAATGTTACCAAATCAGTAAGGTTACCTAGAGTGGTGGTGGTGGTGGGGAGAACAGCACGCCAGGAGTTGAACAAATTTGAACAATCTGTTTCAAAGCAGGGCCAGTTTACCTCCCAAGGACCCATGTGGTTGCTTGGGGTGGACCCACGTGGATCCAACAAGCTGCAAAGATCCCTCACAGTCTGCTTCGGAGTTTCCAGAAGTGGCATGAAAGGAGGAATGCACCTTCTTGTGCAGCTACTGTCTGGTTCCAACATGAGTCATTTGGAACCAGGCATCAACAACACAGGTTGGGGGTGTATGTGTACCATGCCATACTCTTCTGCTCCTGCTTGAGGTAGCAAAATGATTGCCCTGTTTCTCAGCCATGAGCTCTGTCTGGGCTTTTTAAACAGGAAATCTGAACATGGTGCAATCCAGTGGCTAGGGAATTGGTGCCAGATTTCACCTCTGCCATAGTTTCACTGAGTGACTTTTGTAAAGTTACCTTTTTTCTGCTTCAGCTTCCCATCTGTAAAGTGGGAACAATCAGCAATCTACTACAGAGGACTGTTATCAGGGCAAACAGAAATGTCATGATAAAACTGTGTAGCCCAGTCCTGTGCATACTTATTCAGAATATAAGCCTTGCTAAGTTAAATACTACTTAGAAAAAAATGTGCATGAAATTGGAACAATGTACCATATCACAGCACCATATCAGAAAGCCAAGTGCTGGATTTAGATTGGGGAGACCAGCATTCAAATCGCTGCTCAAGCTAGTAGTGCAACTATAATGGTATGCAGCAGCATACCTCCAGCATTCTGACTAGTTTCTTGATAATCTTATGACTTCCAGACTTCATCACATAGACCAATTTCGCACTAGAGCTTTAATCCTGGTTTAACTCTATCCCCAAACTGACTTTCTACACTAGAATCATAGAATCAGAGAAACCAACTTTATGACTCTATGATTCTATGGTTTTAGTGTAGAAAGTCAGTTTGGGGACAGAGTTAAACCAGGATTAAAGCTCTAGTGCGAAATTGGTCTTAAAAAAAAAGAGTGTTTCAAATGCGAAAATTTTCAGTTAAGTAGAAATATGTTAAATGGCTCTGGAGCTGCTTCAACAGACAAACCCCAGAAACTTTTACCGCTACCAATTCCAAGCCTTAAGAGATGAAAGAATGATTTTTATTACTGTTTACATGGTGCTTTGGTGCTATACAGTGCTATGCATTATAAGACACCCCCCCACACACAAAAAAAACCCCCAGGTCCCTGTCCCTAGGAGCCCAAAGTCTAAGGATCACAGTCAGTGAAGTTGGTCAGAAACAATGCTAACCTGACCTGCTTCTGTTCCTTTAACAGAGTTCTGATATGCAGAAAACAGCATATCTTTTCTCTAGCACCTGCTAATTACTGCAGATAGAGCTTCTGTTAAAGGAACAGCTGCAGGCACAGGTTCAAATGCTGACAATGCTAGAAAGGAGTGGGAAGCAAGAGGATGATTAATGCAAGTACAGAATGAGAATGGCAGCATACAAGTAATTAATTTATCAATTCTAATCAGTGCTTGAAAACTTGCAACTAGCAGCCAACATTAAATTGCAGGGCTGGTTCAAAGGGGGTATGCCCTTTGCTAGATAACTGCAACATCAAGAGATGACTCAGATGCGTGAATAAATCAAGAATATAACACCAGAGGCAGAATGTTCACATAATTTCACTTAAAATGCAGTGTTCTTCAATCGAGTCAGTTCATTAGGTGTACAGAAAGACAAGGAAGTTAGATGCGTGTGTGAACAGGGCTGCCAGTAGACCTAGAGAAAAAAAATCCTGTTCCTTATTGCATGGAAATGGGCAGCTGAAATGTTTATGGCATGGAGACAAATATAATCTAAGTCCATTGAAATAAACCCATTCAGAAGGGAGACACTCAGCTTAGGACTGCACTAGAAAGCAATTTCTTCTTTTAGTAGATGAAATTAGATGTTTTTACCACTGGTAAGAGCATAATGCCCTGATCTGCACAGCCCAGGCTAGCCCAGTCTTGTCAGATCTCAAAAGTTAAGCAGGGTCGGCCCTGGTTACTACTTGGATGGGAGACCACCAAGGATGGCCAGGGTTCCTAGGCAGAGGCAGGCAATGGCAAACCACCTCTGAATGTATTTTGCTTAAACCCTACCAGTTTGCAATAAGTTGGCTATGACTTGATGGCAAAAAAAGAAAGAAAAAGAGTTGTGTCTGAATTGAGGTGTTTCACTTGCTTTGAGTTCTTCAGTAATGTAGAAATCAACAAGGAACAGTTCAGTAATGTAGAAATCAACTAGGAACATTTCAGTGCAATGCAGCAACGTTAAGAGGAAAAGGAAATGGGGAGAGACCCAGCCAAGGTAAACCACAAATCTTCCTCCTCATGCCCACACCCTATTGAACTTGAGTTAGTTACTATGGTGATCAGCACACTAAAAATCTTTTGAGCAGATCAGATGGTGTATGTGCTCTGAAATATTTCCATCAGTGTGTTAAATTAGGAATGTGGTATCTTTTGACTGTGTCTCTCATGTAGCTGTAATCCTATCAGTTCTGAAGAAATCATAATGCCCAGTTAATCTGTAAGCAAAACTGAGCGAGGAATACAGCCTTGATTAAGCAATTTTAAGGTGGGTGGGAGGAAAATATATTTCAGTTGTAAAATATGAAGTATCTGGCAAGCAGCTACAGATAAATACAACATGCACC
Source organism: Heteronotia binoei (assembly GCF_032191835.1). NCBI lineage: Eukaryota > Metazoa > Chordata > Lepidosauria > Squamata > Gekkonidae > Heteronotia > Heteronotia binoei. The sequence continues at coordinate 86,508,365 of NC_083230.1, forward strand.
AAACAGGCAACTTTCAGACATCGTGACAAACTACAATTTCTGCAACAAGACACATCTGGCATAGTGTGACGAGTGGATGGGTTGGAAGCTGCTGGACCATTTGCTCTGGTCTTTTGGTTTTCTAGAGAATCTCTCTCTTTTTTCATTCTCCTGTTGTTATTATTGAAGTCATGTTCAACAGCATTTTTTAGCTTTACAAACACACTTGCATGTGTGAGAAGAGACAGGATATTAATTTTTACATTCCTGTTTAAAATCCCAGGTACTTAATCAATTAGCACAGTTCAAAACAGAGCCAAAGATGAGGTTCTCTTACCATTACCATGTTATGGTTGCTTGCTGCTCTGTTCTTAAAGAAGAAAAACCACAGAGTCACCGTGGTTAGCATTTAGCAACACGTTTACAAAGCTTTGCTCTTTTGACTTAAGTAAAATTCTTGCTAAAATAAAGCTTTCCTTTTCAAGGTCCCTAACATACAAAGTTCTCAATGTTATTCCTAGTCCTTCAATTTTTTTCTGCATTGTTTCTCATTAATGTTTAACGATAGTATTTCATGTTTAAATCCCTGATATTCAGTTGCAGGCATCTTTCAGTAGCAATGGTGACATCTCCCTCTCCATCCTTGTTCATGAAACAAACTTGTGGCTTTCTTTGGAGCAATCTGCTTGTCTATATATACACACCTTCAACTGTTCTGCTCCTTGTTTTCAGCTGAATTTTCTCACTGGCCTTTTGGAATTCTGGATCCTAAGCTAATTTGTTGTCTTATCTCATACCTTCTGTGGCTACAAATGCGTGTTCTAGGTAGATGTGAAAAAGGCCTTGGGTATGATTCTAGCAAAATGATTGTTTTGCTTTGAAGTCGCTGGTTTCAAAGTGAGAGTTAAGACTATTCTTGTGCCTCTCCTATTGGGATGTGAAAGTGCTTAACTTGTGCTGTATTGTGCCCCTTTGCCCCTTGAACTTTTATTTATCTTGGAACCCTGCACACTTGTTATCATCTGCATGATGACAAGTTTTTTTTTTACTCCAAGTTAAAGTTTTCATTAATCCAGGAATTCTCTGTTTTAATTCTAGAAGATTTGGAGTTAACTGTAGATCTCACAGAAAGAAAGCTGAAATGTACATATTGCTCAGCATTCTGAGAAATGTTCTGTTCTGGATTCGAACCACAGTTCCCATAAATGTTGAGGCCCAATAACAGTGAAAGGCTGTTATGCTCGAAGTAGAAGAAAACACTCAACCATTGCAATACAGTTCAAATATGTACCCGTGGACTGCATTGTAAAAATAATGATCACTATCAAATCACTGTACCCATGGACTGCATTGTAACAATAATGATCTGGCCCACTGTGGTACTATCATGATGCAAAACATGGATCACAGGTGTAGATCCTTGTGATTTGAATCCACTGTATTCACTATCAAGTGACTGGTTGCATATATATCCCTGGATGGCATAGTAGAAATCTCCAAGCCAGCATTCTGTGACTCAAACAACATGGATCTAAAGCATATATTCTCCTGGTATTGTACACTGTAAAACTACCATCAAATCATAATGTGTACTCATCAGTATGGCTCCAGCACTCTATTGATGCTGCCATGGCATAAAAATATCTGTTGACAGGATGGGTCATTGTTTTTAGATGGGAACATCCCATTTCAACACCCAGCAATAGCTCAAATCTGTGACCAGGGACTGACCCCTCCCTCAAATTTCCAGTACTATGCAAAAAACATGGTGCAGAACTCTGGATCAGAGGCAACAATCTCATGGTGGTTATACATCCCAAATCCCTCATTAAATGACTGTTCACCTCCCTATCCATGACAGAACTAAGGAAGCTGCAATTTGGGGATATAAAAATCCCCAATTCAGCACTTTGTGATGCTGCTGTTGGGCACAAAGAAAGTCTCATAATTATCTGAAGTGTGTAAAATGAATAATCATATATTTTGGATGTAGATTTATATGAAAGGGATATTTCAAGGTAGTGAACACATTTTTAGGGATTCTTCAGGCTTGGGTGCTGGCTACATTTATGACTGTTTTGGGATGTTTTATCTGTAAATTAGGGTTGCCAGCTATGGGTTGGGAAATTCCTGGAGATTTGGTGCTGGAGCCTGTGGAGGGTGGGGTTTGGGGAACGTTGGAACGTCAGCAGAGATCTCTGTCATCTGGAAATAAGTTATAATTCCTGGGGATCTCAAGGCCCCATCTGAAGACTGGTAACCCTAACAATTATAAGATCCATGAACGGCGTCATAGTGAAATCAAGGCCCCTTTTTTGCACCACAGATACCATAATTAGCTGGATGCATGATTTTCTGCTTATCCTTAAAGGCTGAGTGCACAGTGATTAATTGATGGGGGTTTGAGTGCCTCCCTTATAAAACTCACGGAGATCATGTCTCAGATATTGACTTCAATAAAAGAAAACGAAGCATTCCAAGTTAATTAATTACCATATCCAACCTTTGACTGCCTTATGGCATTTAGTAGCTTAAGGTTAGCGGGCCGGGTAATTATAAGGTCTGACCCTATCCAGGAAAGGAGAATCGAGCTGAAAATGGATGGTACAGATTCCTTCCATCTTTCATTTCCCACTACTACGTTCGTCGATGCCACGCCTCAGTCAGTCAAACGTTCAAGATAGGCCTCCCAAGAGCCCTACCAGTTCCCCATTGATTTATTGGCTACTCTGCTTGTCAATCTACGCTCCTCCCCGACAGAAGGCCCATTGAGGCGCTCATTTCTATGAGGAGGGGGCGGGTTAGCACAAGAGCGGGGGCCGGAGCGTCGGTTGAGGAGCTTATAAAAAAAAGCTTCACCCCGCCTCCTCAGGAGCACCCGCCCAACTTTTTAATTGCTATTGGTAGAAAGGGGACCTCAGTCAGCATAAACTCCTGTTTCTACTGGCTAAGAGTAGAGCGAGAGGGCGTAACCTTCCTTAGCCGCGGCCGCTCCCTCCCGGCTTGAAACCTCGCTGTTGCCGGTGAGTTGGAGGCGTTGAAGCTAGAACGGCGCGGCGGGTGGGGCGCTGGGACTCTGTCCGTGAAGGTGCCGGTTACCGAGTCTGCTTTCCTCCCCCCTAGCGCGAGGAGCAAGAGCCACGAGAGCGGCGGCGTTTCCACAGGCTTTGGCCAGACTCAGGTGAAGTCCCCGCCCGGGGTTGGTGCGGGACGGGAAACGTAAAACTGACGCTTGGTTCTCAGTTTGGCGCCGGCGGGATGAGGTTCATCGGGGCGCGGGCGGGTGTGGTTTAATTTCTGCAATTCCCTCCTCTTGCCAGGTGAGCTGTGGCCCAGGAAGCACCTTTGCCACCGATTCGGCCCTCCGCTGTTGGGAAAGAGGGGCGGCTTGATTCTCAGTTCTGGCTGCGGGTGGAGGGCGGGGACTCTTTTGCAAGGGGAAAGGCATTTCCATGCTGGAGGCCACTTACACGCTTCTCCTTTTCCTCTTGGTGTATCAGTGTTCCATTTCGTTCCCTGCCCTCCCACCCCCCACTTTTTTTTTTAAAGCAAGCCCAGTATTATGCAGGTTTATCCAGAACACCCACTTCCTTCAGTAGCGTGCATATGATTGTAGCCTAAAAAGTGTGGCCTGGGAGAGGAAGCAGCTGATCTCTTGTTCCCTCTGTTTCCTTCTCTCTGTTGTTCTTGCAGCTTTGGAAGTATGTTTGAACATGGGTTTTCCTGCTTTCCGGCCCCCCCTCTTTTTTCCTCAGAGCTCCTTTCCGGGAAGTAACGGGCAGCAGCGGGAGAAAGACGGCTTGGCAGCTGTCAGGACTCCCTCCTGAGTCACAGGCTGACAATCCTGCCGCAGACATTGCAATGGGCTTGGCTTCCGCTCTCGGAGCTCGACTTCCTCATTCAGTTTGCTGTGTATTAGCCAAGCCACGAGAGGGAAGGAGGGAGTGATGGGGCAAGACGAAGCTTGCAAAACGGTCTCTTGTAGTTCCTATCGCTCCCCTCTTATCCACTTGGACCAAACGCTCTTTTTTTTTTTGCCAGCCTTCATTTTTCGTCAGCAGCAGTGAAATATGCCTCTGGTTGCTTAATCGGGTTTCCTCCCCTGATTTCAAACTGTGAGTTGCTGGGATATTTCCCCCATTCTGCCAGTCTCAGCCAGGGCAGTGTGCACCCGGGTTAAAAGGTGGGGAGGGAATCAGCTGCAGGCTTGCCACTCATCCTTTGTTGCGAGCATTGTTTTATATGCTGCTGGAGTGTAGGAAATGATGCATTTGTGGGGTCTGGTGGTATGATACTTATTTAAATAAACTTATTTAGCAATTGAGGATTATGATGAGGCAAGGTTTTAAAATTGTGGAATGCTTTTCCTCATTCCTGGTTCTTGAGCAGAGGTGGCCAAACTGGCTTGAGAGCCACATGTGGCTCTGTCACACATGTTGTATGGCTTTCGAAGCCCACACCACACTGTTGGCCAGCTTAGAGGAGGCATTTGTCTCTTTAAATCACTTCTCCAAACCAGCCAGCAGCTTGGAGAATGCATTTAAAGTTAAAGTTGCTTTTTTTCCACCTCTCTATCTCATTATCCTTCCTTCCTTTCACTCTCAAACATCTGACATTTATTTTATGTGGCTCTTACATTAAGCAAGTTTGGCTGTCCCTGTTCTTGAATATTTTTAGCTTAATTTTCAGACTGGCACTGTTTAGAGTTAGAACATCCTAAGATGTTCCAACAGTTGCCTGTCTGTCACATCTTCCCCATTTCTGTAAAACACTTTCTAGTTTCAAGATCTTCATGCATGTTATCTCTTCTTTCTGCTATAGTTTGCCTTTCTCTCTAGCTCTTAGAATGTTCTTTGTTGTTCTTTCCTGTTTTGTGGGTACAGCCATCATTCCTGCGTCTGCCTGTACGGATAACTGTAACATGAAATATAATGCCATGTAGGTTTCATGTGCTGACACACCTGAAAAATACGGTATTCGAACTGCATTCAGGATTTTATGGAACTGTCTGACTCAGACTTGGAAGAATGACTCGCATCTGCAGAACATAGCCTATGGTATGGGGGGGGGCAGGGCATAGTTTTGGCAGAGGCTGGAAACTGTTAATGTGTGGCCCTCTGACTTGGGGATGTCAGCCTCCAGGTGTGACCTGGGGATCTCTTGGAATTACAGCTCATCTCCAGACTACAGAGTTCCATTCCCCTGGAGAAAATGAATGTGTTGGAGGGTAGACTGTATGGCCTTGTACCCCAATGAGGTCCCTTTTTTCCCAGGCTCCATCTCAAATTGCCTGGAGTTTTCTGATCTGGCCACCCTTTCCCCCCATCCCCCCAGGGAGACCTGGCATCCCTACCCTGACGGATTCTACTTGAACATTTTTGTTGAAACCAGCTGCATTTCGAGCTGTATAGATGCTGTGGCTTAAAAATACTGATGTCTCTCTGGTCTTTCTGAAGAGGCTGATCTGCATAAAGTTATGCAGAGGTTTCTGAGCTGTGTTGGGTTAACAAGTTGCTCCAGCTCTTGGTAAAATGTAGTGCTCCCCCCCAGCATAGGTGTGTCAAAAATTGAGTCCAAAGTTGCCACTGTGCCCTCAGTTACTCTAGATAGAAAATTGCATTCTGTCTTAGTCATCAGGTGAAAAAGTCTGTGGGTTACTTATCGCTGTCTCTTCAGTGGAAAGTGCATACCTTTAACAGGCTAATACTTTCTGACTCATAGGTTTGTTGTCTGAAGATGGGGCTCTGGACATGTGCTCAGTTGAAATGAAATAACATTTTTAGTTGCTCACTAGGTTGGTTGGATGGTTTAGAAGCTATAACATGCAATTTGAGCTGTTTTAAGGGCAATTTAATGTAACTTATATGATGGAAGCTAGCATGAGCAGACTTGTTTCTGTTCGGGTGTGGGAAGTAGAACTGGGCTTTTTAGCGTAACTTAGAAAGGGCTTCCCCACAAGGCAATTTCACTCCTGCTGCTCGACAATCCCAGATGTTCTTCTGGATTCATAGCTGGTAACAGTGGCAGTTCACATGTAACCTGCATCCTGCTGTGTTCCTCAGCTGTGGCTGTTCCTCAAAAAGTATGATCTGGCCACAGAGATCTAAGCTCTGATCATTTCCAGATTAGATTATTATAATATTCTCTGTGAGTAGCTGCCTTTGAAAATGGTTCAGAAACTTTATTTGGCCCATAATGCAGCAGCCAGGCTACTGTCAGAGGTTGTCTAGAAGGATTGTACCACCCTTGTGCTGAGAGATCTACTGGTTACCCACCTGTTTCAGGGTACAATTCAAAGTGCTGGTTCTTCCCTTTAAAGCCCTGAATGGCTTGAGGCCAGTGTACCTGAAGGACCATCTCCCATGCCTCAGTAGCCCTGTTTTCTGTATGCCGGTTTTGGAGCTGAGACAGGTAGTGACTAAAGAGAGGGTTTGCAATGCCCTCTCCCTTAAGGCTTGTGTGACACTTGCTTTCTTTTAGGCACTAGGGGTTTTATCTTATCAATCAGGAGCCCTGTGGCACAGAGTGGTAAGCTGCGCTACTGCAGTCCAAGCTCTGCTCACGATCTGACCATATATCAATTGCTTTCTGCCACCGGTGTAGCTTGGTAAGCTATGTGGCTTGATGGAGCAATCACTCGGAGACTGTGCAACATTGTTGGAGAGTCTTGTGCAAGATCTGAGAGCCTTCCACGTACGTGGAAAGCACTTCTATTTGTGAGGGGGGGGCAGAGGCAGTTTTTGGTAATGACAGCCTGTTGTCTCTTATTTCTTTTTGGGAGGGAATGCTTCATAAAGTGTGCAACTTAATCTCTGAGCAGAACACCCACTTCTATCAGTTTGCATACTGACCATCATTACTGTACTCTCTCTTTGGAGGCCATAGTAATATTTCTGGTTTCTGTGAAGAGACCTGGACTGGAAACTTCCAGTAGATGAGAGTTCTGGGTGCTGCCTCCAGTTGTAACAAGGGAGTGTTAGCACTCCTTTTGGCTCCGTGTGTTCAATTTGCTTTGTCTACTTAGAGACTACAGGTGTTCAGGTATGTCAGAAGCAATCAGGCATGAAAAATTCAGCTTTGGGGCTGGCATTTGTTTTGCTGCATCTAGCTGGCTAAAGTACTGTCCTTTCTGGAAATACTAGTAAATTATACCAGATTTCAGAATACCAACTTTTAGTGAGCCCTTTTAGAATGAAGTTGGTGTGTGCAGCTGAACTGTAGATAAAATATAGCATGTTTGGCATGACTTGAACTCTCATCTGTAAGAAGCTTCTGTCTTACAGCTTTTTAGTGAATCTATATTGGCATTTATCATCTGTTTAGGCATGAGCTGTTAGGTTAGGGAATCTCTCTTCCCTCATTTTGCACTGATTTCCTGTCTGCAAGGTCTAAAAAGGCTGGAATCTCTCTGTGGAGCCTTAGGAGGTACAGGCAATCCCAGCTGTGGTCAGTTGTATGTGATAGGGAAGTTTTGTGACTAGTAAATTCCTTGGAGAATACTGGGCTTTCTTAGAGAACCCTTGAACTAAAGCTGAAAAGCAGTTATGAAAGAGAAGTTCTTATAATGCAAACTCCTCATGTAGCCTCCCTTATATGCTTGCAAGGCATAGGATCCTATATGTGCCTAGGTATGCGCACAGATCACAAGCAGAGCTTTGAAACTTAGTTGGAATATGATATGGGTGTACCTTAAAAACATTCATGACTTTCATAGAGCTAATCATAACTGAGACAATTCATTGTATGAACAGATCGAAGAGAGCCTAGTGCCATGTTCATATGCAAACTCTTTTCCTGTGTACAGTCGGCTTTTAAGCAAATGTCTTCTCTAATGGAACTGCAGCCTCCTGTGTGAAGAGGTGGAGCTGTAACAATGCTGGTTTCCTGCAGGAGCAAGAGTTCTTTCTGGCATTAAAACTGCTTCTACTTTGCTTTAGGTGAACTTGTACCTTAAATTTTTCTTTAGCTGAAGGATTGTCCTCCACATCTCATATGTAGCATTTCTGTTAAAGGATGTGGGGAAAAGGCTGTTAAAAACTTACTGATGTGAGTACATGAACTGTATACAGTTGCTCAGCCTTTCAAAAGATACATGGGAATATCCTATTATATTAATGCATTGTAAGTGGCTACTTTTGTACCAACATTAATAATGGATTTATTCTTCTTATGTGACTTCGGCCAACCTTGTCCTGTGATCCTTTTGGGGACATGTCCCTGGTTTCTTAATATTGATTTGTGTAGCTCTGTTGGAGTATTTTCACCAAATTATATTCATTCAGTAGTGTATGCCTAGAAGAGGATCTAGAGATGCAGTTTACAAAACAGCTTCCTGTTTAAGATGCTCAGTGACAATTTGCTGAGAACTTTGGTAGTTGCTATTACTTATTACCGTCTATTACTAGACTCAAATAGTGATGAGAACTGTTACTTCCTGAAGAGATTATCTTGTTGTGTGCTATGAAACTAGTTGCTGCTTCAAGTCAAGCTTGCCAAACCATATAAAACAATTGTGAAGCAGGAAATGGGAAGAAGTCTGCACAGCATCAAAAGGCAATGGTGTAGCTGCAAAAGATCATGAGGAATCCTGAAATGATGACCATTTTATTTCCACTGTGGTCAGGATAAATGGAATATCTGTGTTTTAGGTTTTTTAAAATGAACTGTTGAATAACTTGCAGGAGGAAGCCCTATCTGTGATAAATACACATTTATATAAATATACTGGAAAGCTGACACTAGTAAAAATCCCAGATTTTGCCCGGTGTGACAGTGGGAACTATACATGAAGACAGCAGTCTTGTATCTTCAAATAGGAGTCATTGTTGATCAGCTGAGGATAACATGAGTTGTTTCCAATAGATAAGTAATAGGGTTATGGAAACTTTCAACTGTGTTTATTCCCCGCCCCCCTTAGCTTCAAGATCAGAAATGAACCTTGTGTGTGGGAACTGGTGGGTGCTGGTGGGGGGAAGTAATAGGGAATCGTTCAGTGCCCCCTTTTCTAAATTGCTTCTGTAGTTAGGAAACACTTGCCCCACTTTTCTGCTTAACTTTTGGAAATCCTTAATAACTATAACAGCTTCTGCTTTGGGAGGAGCCATTAGAATGCTTTTTAGAGGAAGAATTTAGTGGAAAAATTATTGCTGATGAAGGGTCCAGAAGATTAGGGCAAGATCACAGCTGTTTGGGAGAAATGCATTTGATGTGTTTGAACAGATAGGAGTGGGAAGTAGAAGCCTTTCCCCCCTTCAGCTGTAAATTAAAAGGGAATCCTTTAAATCAGCTGTGGCACAAGAAGGGCTAGTATAGATATGTGATATGTTTTGTAGCATGCTTTGGAGGTATTGTTGGCAATATTTTATGCTGAGTTTTCAAAGTCAGTGAGGACAGAAACTCTTGCTTAAAGTCTTGAGCAATGTCCTGTGTCTTGAAGATCCTGTTGCCTGGGGAGACATGGTGTTGGTGAACTCTAAACCAAACCTTTTGAGCAGCAGGGATGGGCTGGAGTCTCCTAAGCCGCTGCTGTCATCTTAAAGTGAGATTATTCTATTGAGTGGTCATGAAGAATGTGTTCTCCCTCTGGAATGTTTTCCTTGTGGGCATACTGTCTCTTGCCTCTGCTGAGAAGGCATGTACTTTGCACATGGTAATAAGAAACAACAGTTGCTGAGCATGCTTTATTAGATTTAAAGTTTGGAATATCTTATTCCAAGTTGAATGCTGGGATATTGCCAGTTGAGCTTAAGTGTGCTCACGATGGAGTCTGACAGAAACAGCTATCTCCCAAGCACGATGCTATTTTCATGCAGCAGTTCCTGTACTCTTAAGTGGAGCTAATTAATATCAGTTTCATTCTTGAGTGCAGTGTGTCCTGGGCCTAACTCTGCAATTGGCATGTTTAGCAGGGATTGCCAGCTGCTTTGATTTTCTCTTGCATTCCCTGCAAACTAGACTTTTGTGATAGGGTCTCTGTTGCAATGCAATAGCAGCAGTAAGCTGTAAGGTGCATCAGCAGATGGAGCATAGAAATAATGTGCACCTCTAGACCATAACTCCTGAAAAGACAACACTCTTTCAAATGCAACATTCAGCTAACACTTGCATCAGAAGTTAGTAAACTTAGCAGTAGTTTCCACATCCCTAGCAAAACCCTAAAACTTTTTTGCAGGGGCATCTTCTTTATTTCTTTGTCAGAAAAGTGCACAATATTTATTACAAGATTATCTGGTGGTGGCTGGTCTCTGGTCAGTGGCAAGTCGTTTTGGAGGTTAAAGACTGTTTTCCTACCCACTCGTGTCCTTTTAGATAGTCCATATGGATAATACTTCTCAAGAAGCCCATCACTCAGTCCTGTTCAGCGCATTTTCCCATTGACTTGGAGTGTGTGACGATCGTAGTTTTCCGTTTGCCAGACAGTCTAGACGGTTACGTTATAGAATGAAATGGAATATGTGTTTTCTCAGTAGCAGTAGTGTCTAAATTATTTTAAACATGCTGTTTAAGTGCATTGTCTGAGGAGGGGAAAACCTTTATTTGAAAAAAAAAGTCTGACTTGAGGTAGAAAGTTCATGCCTACATTTGTAGGAGGAACTTGAATATTCCCCAGCAAATAATCATAGAGGGTCTCAGAGGGTAGCCGTGTTGTTCTGCAGTAGAATCCAGTAGCACCTTAGACTAACAAGATTGTTGGGGTATAGGCGTTTGAGGACCAGATCTCCTTTTGTTGGGTAGAGATTTATTTGTCCCCTCCAATTGCTTTGAACGCTCATGTTCAATATCTTTAGCACTATCCTTTTCATAAATGGCAGGAGGGTGTGCCTCTTTTTTCAGAATTCCAAAATCTGTTGGTTTACTGCTGAACATGTCATCTCAGGTTATCACTGCCTCAGCTTAGTGCTTTTAGCAAATGTGTCATCTTCAAATATTCTGTTTGATAAAAGCAATAGTTGTACTTCCCCCAGTAGGCAGTTTTAGTCACTCTGTTTTCTCCCCTGCAATCACAGAACTGTGTACAGAAATGCTATAAAAACCAACAGGTCTGTATCAACCTGAATGTTAAACAGCCATGTTTCACATCTGCACTTCTGCCATTGCTTACAGTCTCAAAAGCTTCTATAAGCAGTTCTCAAGCTTCATGTTTAGAGAGCAAGTGTCTGGGTGTGTAGCTTCCAAGGACAAGAGGCCCAATTTCTTTGCAGAATTGGAGCTGTCCCAATGAATTGGGCTTTATAGCTTTCACTTTATGGTCATATAAGTGTATTTTAACCACCTCACCCCTTGCTCAACCTACGCACTGCTCCTACCAGTTAGGCAGCATCTGCTGTGTAATTACATCTTATGGCTATTTTTCTGGTCTTAGTTTGAACAAGCCATGCTCGGGCAGCCTGGGAAAAAGTCCTGTCAGCAGAACTAAGGCTGGCTCCAGCAAATCATTTCTTCTAAAAGCAGTGTTATAAACTCCAGCAGAGCTCCTGTGTGGTGAGGCTTCACCTAATCCAAGGAACAGACTGCTGAGGGGATTCAGTAGCATTCAAGGAAGCTTCAGTCTATTGGGTTATTGAAACACTCCAGAATAGTGAAAAATTAACACATCTGTCATCTTTCCATGAAGTTTTGTAGAATCACAACTGAAATGGTTATTGTCTATTCATTCTCCAACAATTTGACCGTAGGACATTTTGTTTAGTTACCTGTTAGCAATAACATGTGAGGCTCTAACAAGGAAGACAATATGAGCTTTAATATTCATTGTTCTTTTAGCAAAGTATTCTTAAGTACCATATTCTAGCCACTCATCAACAACATTCCTTTAAAAGCAGTCTTACGTTAAGTATGCTGACCTTGTTGAGCAATCACAGAGTCACAATAACAATTTGATGTGCACTGATAAAGTAAACAGTGGGCTAAGGGAGAAGTATGAATATTACTAGAGGGAAAAAAATGCAGGCAGAAAAGTACTGTTTTCAGTATAATCCTAAAACCTATAGGGTACTTTGCTTCTTTTAGCTTCCTTTCTTAATAGTTGAAGAGGACATGGCTTGATGCCAAAGGTATGGAGGAAAGCAATGGAGTCCCCCCCCCCCAAATAAAAAAATTAAAGGCTGTACAGAACCTTTAGTAAGTGGGGTTTCTAGGTTCTCCAAAAAGTAGCATGCCAGCTATTACAGTGTGTCACTTCTGTCCAGATCCAGTAAATAGCTTTCCAGAACATCCTCCTATTCCATTCTTGTGGATTCTGCAGCCCATAATGCAATAGTGTGTAGATAGTGAGTGGGAAGTCCATGGCCACCACCAAGTTCATAGCCAAGGCATGAGCAGTTCCTAAAAACCTAGGAGTGTGCGGTGGTACAGCAGCTCTAAAAGGCAGAATGGGGTATGCTGAATGGAGAGAGAACCATGTATGTTACCCTAAACCCCATAGATAGAGGAAGGGTGGGATTTTAAAAATGCACTAGATTCCTTCACTGGCACTTGTCTTCTCACAGCAAGGGTTACTTTTGGTCTCAGAAACCCACCAGGAGAAAAATAGAGAAAAGTTTTGGTGGGGGGGGGGAGGTTGGTGCAGCTCATCATGAATCATAGAATCACAGAGTTGGAAATAGCCATGCAGGCCATCTAGAATCCCTGCTGAATGCAGGATCAGCTTAGACTAGAGCATCCCTGACAAGTGTTTGTCTAGCAGCTGCTTAAAGACTGCCAGTGAAGGGGAGCTCACCATGTCCTGAGGTAGCTGATTCCACTCTTACTGGAAAGTTTTTTCCTAATATCCAGCTGGTATGTTTCCGACCTTAATTTAAACCCATTATTGAGTCCTATCCTCTGCTGCCAATAGGAACAGTTCCGTGACCTCCTCTAAGACAGCCCTTCAAACACTTCAAGAGAGCAATCATATCCCCCCTCCAAGTCCTTCAGCCTTTCCCCATAGGACTAGGTCTCCAGGCCCTGATCATCCTCAAGTATAAGATCTTTGTGGCAAGTGTCTGTTCCTGGGGAAATAAGCTATTGTATAAGCAGGGGCGTAGCTAGGGCTTTGGGGGCCCGGGACCCAAGATTTATGTGGGCCCCCCTACGTGTGTGCACGCCGCCAGAAACAGGATATGATGTCACTTCCGGTGATGTCACTTCTGCAAGATGGCCACCACTTGCGAGGGAGGGGTGTTGATATCACTGTGTGTTGGTATTATTGTGTTGGTAAATCTTGGTATTATGGTATGGGATGTTTTTCGTTATTACAGGGGTGGCCCACGGCAGCTCTCCAGATGTTTTTTTTGCCTACCACTCCCATCAGCCCCAGCCAGCCATGGGAGTGGTAGGCAAAAAAAACATCTGGAGAGCTGCCGTGGGCCACCCCTGCAATTAGATCCCTGTGTGTGTCTTTTGGGTTGCCACATGGAGGTGCAGTGAAGCCCCCTTGGCAATTAAGATCCTATAGGCAACATATCCTGTTCTATCTACCTACAAAAGAAATAACTCAGGAAAAAGCAAAATAGGTCCCTGGCTTCAAAGGATAAAATAGACAAGTGGCCTCATGGGAAAAATGTTAGTGGAGGAGGAGATGATGATGATGATATTGGATTTATACTCCACCCTTCACTCAGAGTCTCAGAGCAGTCACAATCTCCTTTACCTTCCCCCCCCCACACACATACACAACACCTTGTGAGGTAGGTGGGCTGAGAGAGCTCTCACAGAAGCTGCCCTTTCAAGGACAACTGCTGGGAGAGCTATGGCTGACCCAACACCATTCCAGCAGCTGCAAGTGGAGGAGCGGGGAATCAAATCTGAGTCTCCCAGATAAGAGTCCACGCACTTAACCACTACACCAAACTGGCTCTGTACTAATACAAGCAAAGAAGCCACAGCTGCCATGTTAGCAACAGCACAGAACATAATCAATTTAAGAAACACAAGCTATGGAGGGAGAAAGTCCACGCAGTGAAGCCAAATGAAGCTACAATTTAGGGTTCTGCAAACCCAAAGGGGCTCTCCAGGTTTGCAGAAAAAATGTGATTAAAAAAACAGGTTGGAGATAAAAATACCCCCATGTTGAGAGTAAGAACCCAGAGTCTGCATTTTGGGTAGCTGTAGCAACCAAAAAGCGTGCCTGGAAGAGACAAAGGAAATAGAGCAGGCTCCAGCAGAAAATGGAGGAAAAATGGAACTAGACCCAGGGAAGAAATGGGGCTGGTGGAGGAATGCATTTTCCATTCCCCCACCAGTTCTAGATCCCTCCTTTTATATGTATAAAGAAATACATTAAGTAGTAATATAGAGATCTATACTAAAGGAAACCTTGCACAAATAAAAATGAGTTCAGTTGCATCTTTAAGATCAAATGAAATTATTTTTAAAACAGATTTTCTAGGCATTTAATCACTGGCTGAAATAGTATAGAACTCTTAAACTCTCAAGAGTCACACACAAGTTATTAATTCTTTAGTTATGTCAACTATGTAAGAGAACAACATACTGCAAATGGGATCTTCTTCTAGGGACAGGACTAGCGGGGAGCCTCCGGCGGGCGGCCGACTCAGCCTGGCTGCAGTGACGACGTGTCCACTTCTCCTCCCGGCAGGCAGGCGGGCGGGCGGGACTGAGGGAGGGGCGAGCCGGCGGTGTGGAGCTCCGTGGGCGGCTGCTGGCTGCTGCGGGTGGAGGGCGCCGCCGCCTTGCAGGTTCCCCGGCCCGAGAGGGCGAGGAGAGGCGAGCGGCTGCAGCTTCGGGGCGGAGGGGCCCTGCTCTTTCTAGCAAGTCGTGGCTGCGCTCCGTGCTTCCTCCTGGACGGGCTCGGTCGAGAGTTTCTCGCAGCCCCGCTAGCGCCTCCAGCCCTTGCAGGGGATCCCTCGGGGCCGCTGGAGCTGCAGAAAGGGCTTCGTCTCCCTCGAGTTCTGTCCGAAGCAAAACTTGGGACCGGGAAGACTTTTCTTGGGTATCAGGGATGGGCTTAGTGGCATCGCCAGACAGGCGCTGAAGCCCTGTGTGTGTGTCAGGGATGCCAGCCTCCAGGTGGGACCTGGGGACGCCAGGCAGCCGGCTTCTGAGGCAATGCCAAGGGGCCCCCCAGACCTGGGGCGACCGGCCCCCCCTGCCCCCCTCCCTACGCCACTGTGTATAAGTTAATGTATATGTGGCTCACTTGCACCAAATGGCATTATGCAAATAGAACTGAGAGCATGTTGATACATATGTAGTAAGATACAGTGAACATAAGAACATAAGAGAAGCTATGTTGGATCAGGCCAATGACCTATCCAGTCTGACACTCTGTCACACTGTGACTGAAAAAACCAGGTGCCATCAGGAAGTTCATCAGTGGGGCCAGGACACTAGAGTCCTCCCACTGTTGCCCCCTTCCCAAGCACCAAGTGGGTAAGATCTATCTTGCATCTCTGTGTAGATGGCCATGGAATTGGTAAAGCCTTAACATTTTCTTGTTGTCTAATGGCAAAAACATATTATTAGGGAGAAGACTAAAAGGTTGACTGTTACTCTTCAATAGTTTAACCTTCCTAAAAGCTAGTTCAAGTCAGAATGAAGATTATGGCTCTGTAAAATTGTACTGTCAGATTGCCTTATGTGATGTATCTACCCCAAATCTAAGCCACAGAGGAAGCATTTATTTATTATATAATGTCTGCATACATAGGCTGGATGAGATTTAAGTGCTCCTGTCTCCACATCCCAGTCTGTTCCTACTGTACTGTTCAGCTGAGACAGCTATGGGTTTGCTATGCTACTTTAAGCGACAGAGAATGTAGCAGTGCTCTGTGAGAAAAGAATGGAACTGTGTGCTCTCTTCTTTCAAGCTGTTTTCTGGATTGTAGTGGTAACTAAAATGAAAAAAATGTGGATGGTATAAATGCAGGAGCTACAGACTGAGATAACTCAACTGTATATGGAGTTATGAA
This sequence comes from Heteronotia binoei, assembly GCF_032191835.1. Lineage (NCBI taxonomy): Eukaryota > Metazoa > Chordata > Lepidosauria > Squamata > Gekkonidae > Heteronotia > Heteronotia binoei. Next base: position 86,524,255 of record NC_083230.1, read on the forward strand.
GAGGCAGTATGAGCTTGTGTCAGGGAAGAATCTCTCCCAAATTGCTGCTATAGCAAGTGCTCCAGAAAACCTCATTTCACTCTGTGTGTGTTTCCTTCTCCCACATCAAAGGGTGGCTACCTGCCCAACACTCTTAACTGTTTAGTTTTCAAGCATGACTGCATATGCTGATGCTGTAATTACCAGATCAGGAAGAAGCTGGATTCCGCACAGTGGAAACAAGCTTGCCTTTGTAGCAGGGCTGTATTGTTTAAGTCCTCTTCTGCTCACTTGCAGCATTGTCTTGTAAGATAGCAAGTGTCCAAAGAAGTTGGGTTACTGGGTGTAGAATGTGCTGCTAGAATGACCCTCTGCATGCAGAGGTACTCTGTGCAGTCTGAGATTTGTTAAGCATCTCTGCTTTCAAATAAAGCCTAATCTTAAGGTACTGATCAGCAGAAATGTTTAGAAAATGTGATCTTAACTAAACAGCACTCAAATGGCGCAGCTGTTTTATATCCTTCAAGCTGAGTGGGGTGATTGGGCCAAGGCTTTCCTGAATTCATATAGTAGACTTCAAGAACTGACAAAACTTTGTGCCAAACTTCAGTTGTAGGAGCTACAGACTGATGACAGTGATGCACTGATCATGTTAATGATGCAAAATAGTTTTACAGTGCAATCCTAAACAGAGTTACAGTCTTCTAAATCTTTGGATTTAGGAAGAGTGCAATTCTATTTAGGACTGCACTGTCAGCCCTTTAGTCCATGTTTTTTCCAGGTGTTGAACCTTCTTTTTTGGAGTGCTGTAGAATGAACTTTGCTAGCATTTCCTCAGGCATCCGCAGTGAATTAGGCTTCACTGTTGACAGCATGAAGAAAAACAGGATCAGCTTAAGACACATGATGATGTGTGCCACTGTATGAGGATGCGGTAGTTTGCACTGAATGTTGTGGTCTGTTGCCAGTTCCTTTTGAAGTGCATAGACTTCGGGTTATAGCATGCAAAAAGTTCTGCTTTGCTAAGGAAGCAAGTCTTGATGAGAACTAGTTTGAACAGTAATGAAAAACTTCTATTAGTGTAACATTAGTGGTGGAAAAATGCTGTCAAGTCATAGCTGACTTATGGCGACCTCATAAGGGTTTCAAGGCAAGAGATATTCAGAGGTGGTTTACCTTTGCTTGCCTCTGCATAGCAATCCTGGACTTCCTTGGGGGTCTCCCATCCAAATACTTACCAGGGTTGACCCTGCTTAGGCTTCTGAGATCTGACGAGGTCAGACTACACTGGGCCATCCAGATCAGGGCACTGTCACAATACACCAAAATATAATACATATTGCAATTAACAACTACATGTGCTTGTGTGTTACAGCTTACAAAACACATGATAATAGGGATGGGCACAGTCCAGGAAAAAAAAATGGACCACAGAGGTCCATTTAGTCCATGCAAAATCCATTAAAATTTAAATGGCCTTTGTGCAGAGCCGTGCAGAACATGAATGAAGGTGAGTGGCAACTTCGCCAACTTCAGGGTGGGTGAAGTCATCACTTGGCCTTTGCTACATGGTTTTACAAAATCCATTTAAAATTTAAATGACTTGTGCAAAGTTGTGCAGCATGAGAGTGAAGGAAAGTGGTGACTTCACCCATTTTGAGGTGGGTGAAGTTACCACTCGACTTTCACTTACCCACTTTTGGGTGAGTGAAATCATCACTCAACATTTCCTTTACATGACTTTTGCAAGCCCTGCCAACATGGACCTTATGAACTTCCTGGGAGGGTCATGGAAGGTCCAAATCAGCGGGATGAAACGGGCCCTGGTCCATGGAAAAATTAGGTCCTTGGTCCTGTCCATGCCTATCCCTATGTATTATGTATTTAAGTATTATGTATTAAGTTACCTAATAAAAGTAATGAAGAACTAAGCCTTTAGAGGAATTCTTCATCAAAGCTAGAATAAGCATTATTAATCAGTATATATAAATTGTATTGTGTTAATTCTTAAATAATCACAGCCAAGGAAATGTGCTGGTAGGTTCAGAGTTCTTTGCTACACAGTTTGTAAACCACTGCTGTAGGCGAAGTGGAACAGAGTCTGTTGCACAGAATTTAAGCTTTGTGCTTCTATGAAGAGCAAGTGTGCAGCTTACATGGGAAACATAAATAGTACTGGGACAGTGAAGGAGCAAAGTGAAGTCTAGTATGACAAGATTGCTGGCATGGATACATGCTTGCTGAAAAAGACGCTTTTCAGTTCGCTCCCAGAGAGTGTCACATGCAAGGTCATGTCAGTAAGACTGGCCAGGTAGAACCTATGCTAGGATGTGGCTGACACTCCTTTATGTAGGTCAGGGATTCCTTGCTGTTACAGGTAGTGCTGTGGAAGGGGCAGAGGAGAAGGATTTCCCAGAACGCTGTACTTCTTAGAGGCCTTCCAAATAATTTCCTTTTCTCTCTGAAGGGCATGAGTAATTATAACTGCATATCATCTAAGCTGAAAGAGCCTAAGGGAACACAAATATTTTAGGCTGACTATAGAGCTCCTTTAGTCTGGTTACTTTCAGTTTCGTCATTTCCTGAAAAACCTAATTCAGCTGGATGCTCTCATTCTCTGGTGTGTCTTGCTCAATTATGGCCAAAAAAGGCAAGCAGCTAAATTCTTGGAAATTGCATTTGCAGGAAGCTGTGTAGAGGGAGGTTTGGCTGTAGCTGTTGTCTTGCCAGTCTTAACGGTCTTTTGAATACAATGGACAAAAGTTTGTTTCCTCCACTGTCCCCTCCCTTCACTAGAGAGTGCCAAACCTGCAGCCATCAAAATCACCAGTTTTCGGTTAGGCCAGAGACCCATAGCTTATCCTACTGTTAACACTGTGCCAGTGGAAATACTTGGCTTGAAGTCCCAAATCCTTGCCCTGTTTCATTAATGGCTTCAGTTTTATTTTAAGTAGTATAACCTTGTTGGAGCTAGTTCTAGGTGTCAAGTGGCAGGAACTCACAATTATTTGATGCTTGGTGCAACACTAATTATTGTGCAACTTGGTGCCACTACCAGCATTCTCAGTCAGGGACCCACATGCCTTTGTGACCACCCCCCTCAATATGCCCCCAATGGAACATTAAGATCAGGTATGAAAAATCTTCTGGGGGTCCTGGTCCCTGGCCCGAGAGAGATCTGGCTGTCTTCAACCAGGGCCAGGATTTTTTTGGCCCTGGCCCCTGCCTGGTGGAACTCTCTGCCAGAGAACATCCGTGCCCTGCAGGATTTGCTACCTTTCTGTAGGGCCTCTAAGGCAGAGATGTTCTGCCAGGCTTTTGGTTGAGGTCAGTGATGGGACAGTAATTATCTGGCACTCTCAGGTTTCCCAGCCCCCAACCCCCTTGCCTATCCTCAGAAGCGGGGGAGCAGTAACATTTTGTTTATTCACCATCTGAATCGTTTTGATTAGAATCTACTTTTAATGTAGATTCTTTGCTTAGACTATATGTTTTCATGTTTTATCTTGTAAGCTGCACTGAGACCTGCATGCAGAGAAGGATGGTCTAGAAGCATAAACAATAAATAAATAAACAATGCACTTTGCCAGTGTTGGTTATTGGTTCATGCAGTGGTACTACTTCGTGCTGGGGACTTTGAATTATTCTCTCCCTGTCCATATTTTCTTCCTTTGGAGAAACACAGCGACTGCCAGACAGTAATTTACTCTTCTTCATGTCTGTCTTACAGCAGGCCTGGCATGAGTTTCTTCCAATCCGAATTGCCTTGTTGATTATTAAGAGATGTCACAGGGAGCTGGGGTTGCCTTCTCCTAAATTGTGGACTTTTGGGTATAATGAAGAAACAAAACATTGAGTACATTTCCAGATGGGGAAGAAGTCCTACAAAGGCTTGTAGCCTGTTGGTAGAAATAGCTGTAGATCACTTAGTGAAGCTTTTTAATGCTGGTTTATCATACCTTGTACTAGAATAGAGAGAACAAGCAGAGTGGTTAAGCTGCATTAGTGCAGTCTGAACTCTTTGCTCATGACCTGAGTTAGATTCCAGTGGAAGCTGGATTCAGGTAGCTTGCTCAAGGTTGACTCAGCCTTCCATCCTTCCGAGGTCGGTAAAATGAGTACCCAGTTTGCTGTGGGGAAAGTGTAAAATACTGAGGAAGGCAATGGCAAACCACTCCGTAAAAAAGTCTGCCGTGAAAACGTTGTGATGCGACATCACCCCAGAGTCGGAAATGACTGGTGCTTGCACAGGGGACCTTTCCTTTCCTATCATACCTTGTTCTAGAATAGAGAGAACAAGCAGGAGACCTGCAAAGACTCTTTGCAGAGGGAAACTCCACTCTTTCCTCACTGTCCCCTTGTCCCTGTTGGGGCAAGCTTTCCTCTCCCCTTGCAGTCCTCCATCTCCTTACCTTGCTATTTTGTATTCCTACAGCAGCACAAAATGCCACCCAATCATTGGGGGTAGGCTATGTTCTCTGGGTTTTTAATCCCCTATTTAAATTTTTGTTTAGTTTTGGAGTTTCCCCCCAAAACCTGGAGGTAACTTTGGCTTGCAGAACCATCTTTCCAAGCTATAGTGTGGATTTTTAAAAATCTGCACAGTAGGGACCATCATGGGAGTTGGTTGTTTGACACTGGTAAATAGCAGTAACCTGTGCACTGCAGGATATACTGTGTAAAATGAGGTTAATGTTTGGTGGCAATCCTGAGTGTTTCTCTTAAATTCATTGCTTGTTGGGAGCAATTTACATTTTCTGCAGGATACTTTCTAAAGTAATGTCTGTAGCTCACAGAGGCTAGTCTGTAGAGGGCCATAGTGCATGGTGCTGTGTGGGGACTGTTCTAAGATGAGCCTTTTGGTCTCTTTGAACTCTGATTTTCTACATTCCAAGATGGCTATAATGTCATGTCAGTTGTACCAATAATAATATAATATTTTTTTCTCTTTTAATAGGTCCTGGGTTATAAACCACCATGGCTCAGAGAGATGCTGACAAATACCTCTATGTGGACAGAAATCTTATCAACAATCCATTGGCTCAGGCTGACTGGGCAGCCAAGAAGCTGGTGTGGGTTCCATCAGAGAAAAATGGGTTTGAACCAGCTAGCTTGAAGGAAGAAGTGGGAGATGAAGCAATTGTTGAGCTTGCTGAAAATGGAAAGAAAGTGAGAGTAAACAAAGATGATATCCAAAAGATGAACCCACCCAAGTTCTCTAAAGTGGAAGACATGGCAGAACTGACCTGCTTGAATGAGGCCTCCGTGCTACACAATCTGAAGGAGCGATACTACTCAGGGCTCATATATGTAAGTACATTTCTCTGCTTGATTTAGGGTCCGTTTAGATGTTGGGTAGTACTCTAGGATGTATCTTGTTTTATAATTCCAACCCCGCTCCCCCGGCTGATTTCAACCACTATGTTTTCTAGAGTAAATGTCTGACTTTTCTCTTGTATCCAGACCTTCCATGCAAGGCCATACTAATATCAAGGTATCCAGCCAGCCTTTGAGTTCTGCTGTAAAACACATCCTGAGCAGGTGATTTAGATTTTACTCTTTTCTGGTCACTCCCCACCAAAGAAAGTGGCAGCATAACTCTCATGAGCTTGTTGCCATAGAAACAAGGGCATTGGACTGCTTGTTCAAGCTGATGGGTGTATAGAAAGTGTTAAGATCTTGTGTGTTTTCTGATGCATGACCCATTGGTTCACAGAGCATGGAAAGGTACTAATTAGGCTTGCTCTGTGATGAGGCTATTTTTATTAAACTGTCCTTTTCTCCTGAATGGAAGAAGATGCAGGGCCTGTCTCAATGGAGTCATTGAAGTTTAAGCCAAAATTTAAGCTTCAGTGACTCCATGGAGAAAGGATCTTTGCTTCCTCAAATATTTTTATGCTACTGTGGGTGTGTTGTAGATTCTCTCTGCTTTTGTTTCTTTAGTTTGTATACTGTCTTGTGTATATGGTTGGAGGGTGAGTTGTAAATAAAATTGGAAGAAGGTGGCATGAAATAAGGGGGAGATGTGGGATGCGTATTGTCTCATTTTGTGAGTGGTGGCTGTGTAACTTGCAGCCCGGTTTCAAGTTGCCCATCCCACCTTGAGGTTCCCTAACTTCTTCCTAGAGAACAGAAATCTCCTAATCTGCTTGGGGTTCTGTAATCCCAGAAAAAATGTGACTTCTCTGGGTCTCTACTGATCTGGAGCAGCTACTGTCACCATGTTAAATGGGATGTCCATCTGGATAACATGAACTCCTCCCTGCAACCAGTTGGTTTGAAGCACAGTTTTGTTCAGAGTCTTCTAAACTGCATTGCTGGAGGATTTCTTCTTGTCATTGTTAGCAAGGGTTAAATAAATTAAAGTTCCACAGGAGTCTTTAATGCCCCATGTTTGCACAGCTCCATCATGGTTTGGGAGGCCATTACATTAATTCCATGCAATTATTATGGCAAAACTTTATGGCACTTTTTCTGCACTGAGAAATCCTCATTAGTGTATGCATTTTGCATATTAATTGGGCTACAACACTAGTTGGTAATTAACTTCCTCCTGAGCTGTCTAGGAAAACTGATGGAGAAACCATTCTGGGTGCAATACTGGCTCCTTCCCTGCAGCCATCAATATGAGTAGACTTTGACCCCGTACATGGAACAGGATTGCAATGGCTGTAGACTGGCTTTAGAAGCCTCTCCTACATCGCATCTTCTGGACCTCATATTTGCACATATGGTTAGGCATCCAGGCTATATGACTTATACATTCTGTTTCTTGTAAGGTACAAATTGTGCAGTTAATGCCTTTGTACCTTTTTCTCTGTGTGTATGTGAAATCCTTTGCACATATAGCAATATATGATTTCGTGATTACTGTGTGATCTTCTTCGTGGTCTCTGTGCATCACACTGATGGGATTAAGGCGCCTGCGCCGATCACGATCGGTAACTTCAAAAGCTGCGGATTTCCGCGCCCCAGGCCCGGTGCGCATGCGCACAGCCCCCACTGCGCATGCTCACCGAGCCCGGAGCGGACATCCCGCCAGTTCTCTTCTGACCGCCGCTCGGATCAGTCGATCTTTTCGCTACGGTCGGTATTTTCTCCTATATCTATACGTAGACTGTGGATTTCCAGAAGTTTTTTCTTATTTTCTTTCTTATTTTAGTTTATTATTTTCGTTTTAAGAGGAGGAAACGAAATTTGGATTCTCCTCTCCAGTTCCCGTTTTTTCCTCGCCTTCCCCCCCCCCCTCATCCTTTCCCGCCACGCATGGAAAGGCGCTGGGGATTTTTCCGGAGGTGCACGAGGTGTGGCAGCAAGATAGCCCCTCCAGACGGACACTCCCTCTGCCTGCTCTGCCTTGGGGAGTCCCATATTCCTGACTCTTGCATACATTGCTCGAGATTTTCAAAGCAAACCAGAAAAAATCGCGCAGCCCGGCTGGCCGCCGCATTAATGGAGAGGGCACTTTCACCGAAGAAGATGTCGACCGCTTCAAAACCGTCGACATCCGAGTCGGTCGGTACCGACAGGGCCCTTACCGACGCCGATCGCCCCAGCAAGAAAGCGGGCTCGGCACCGAAGTCGGACTCCTCTACGCCCGCAAAACGGCCTAGAGAGGAGAAGGTCGCCCACACCGAAACAAAGAAAAAGAAGGCAGACAAACCCAAACCCAGTGGGCATTCTGCTTCTTCCGCCCCGACATCGCCATCAGCACAGGCGATCGGGAAGGTTCCACCGCTTAGGCTATTCGCCTCGCCTAGCCATCGTCACAGCTCACCGACACTCTCAGCCATGTCGACGCAGATAGCGATTTCATCGGACTCCGACATCGAACTCGCCCAACGCTCGGGAACGGAACAGAGTCCTACGGACGAGCACCGCCCTCGAACCCCATCCCCGCAACCTAAGAGAGATGACCGTGTTACTCCCCCAAGGGGTCGGTCGCGGAGCCCACGCAGACCTCTCACCCCCCGCCATCGCTCCCGAAGCAGACGTCGGGACCGATCACATAGCCGCTCCAGGAGCCCTAGACGTCGGCACCGATCACGTGAGTCGACCAAGGCCAGATCGCCGGTCGATCGTTCACCGAGATCGAAGCCCAGAGACATTTCACCACCCCGGAAACCACCACCCCCGATACCATGGGACCAGAGACAGTGGCAATACTTATATGGCTCTTACCAGATGCCTTCAGTTTTTCCTTGGTTGCCCCCCAGACAAATAGACTGGGACCAGCAATCTGAGGCGTCAGTGAGATCCAGAACCTCCTATCATACACCGAGGCATGCATCATCGGCGTCACTGGCAAAACCCCCGAGCATCGAAAAGCCCCCAAAGCAAAGCTCTCCTCGACCCCGAGGACAGGAAAAGGTGACACCAGAACCGGATAAGACCCCAGAACCCCATCCTAGGTCAGAGCACTCGGAATCGCCAGACGATTCGAAGTCAGGGGAGGAGTCTGCCTCAGAAGAACAAGGCACCCCTTCCTCCCCGGAGGAACCATCACCTCCGGAGAAGGTCGGGGAAGAACAACCTATATCCCCATCTGAAGATCTTAAATCTTATGGGGATCTTATCAAACGCATGGCCCAGACACTGGCCCTGACTACTGTTCAGCCTCAACCGGTAGTCACTGACAATGTGTTCGATGTAGTGCAACTCGACACCTCCACGGCAGTGGCACTCCCTCTAACGTCTGTCATGCTACACACGGCCAAATCCGCATGGGACAAACCTGCGTCGACACCAATATCGTCACGCAGGCTTGACCACATGTATAGAATTCAGGAATCGACTGCTGAATTTCTATTTAACCACCCTAAGCCGAACTCGGTGGTGGTCGCCTCCTCTTCCAAAGCTAGGAAGACCCATTCGACCCCCCCTGACAGGGAGGGCAAGAAGCTGGACAACCTGGGTAGGCGGTTTTATACAGCGGGTTCACTAGGCGTGAAAATGGCGAACTACACAGCATGCATGGGGCGCTACCAATATGCGTTATGGGACCAACTCTCCTCCATTTTACCTACTCTCCCAGAACAAGCAAAGACAGCAGTCAGGAAACTGCAAAAAGAGGGAATCCTACTGGCGAAACAACAAATCAGTTCCGCAAAACACGTCGGCGATATAGGGGCAAAGACCATCTCCTCGGCCGTGACACTCAGAAGGCATTCGTGGCTAAGGTCAACGGCCCTCCAACCGGATACTCAATCATATATAGAGGATTTGCCATTCGATGGTAGCGGTCTGTTCAGTGCAAACACCGACACCGCTTTACAAGAATTAGATAAAAGCATTAAAACATCAAGAAACCTAGGGGTATCCACCTCATCGAAAACACAGACCAAACGACCTTGGTCAAAGACTTGGAACAAGAAACCGTTCTCAAAGCAGCAAGGGGACCAGCAGTGGAGACCAAAAAGTTCGGGCTCTTTCTCCAAGCCTCAGTATGGTGCAAAGACGAAATACTCACCAACTTCTACGCAGACCCCTCGCCAAAAGGGAAATAGGCAGCCCAAACAGAGCCTTTGACTGCCTCCCCCTGTGTTTTTCCCTATCCCCATCCCCTGGGAACCAGACAAGACTCTACCCTTTCTTCCCAGCTTGGACCAAGATTACTACCGACAAATGGGTCCTATCTGTTATTCTACTGGGCTACCAAATAGAGTTTCAACAACAACCCACTGTCCCTACGGTCGTCTACACCACACACTCTCCAATACTAAAAGAAGAAGTACAAGCTCTTCTACACAAGAATGCAATAGAGGCAGTCCCACAGTATCAGGAAAGACAGGGATTCTACTCCCGATATTTTATAATCCCCAAGCGGGATGGTGGCCTCCGGCCTATCATGGACCTGAGAGCTCTCAATATTTTCATCACTCATCACAGGTTCAGGATGACCTCACTGCAGAACATTCTACCTCTGCTCAACCAGGGAGACTGGATGGCCACGTTAGACCTGCAGGACGCATACTTCCATATAAGTATCCACCCAGACCATCGGAAGTTCCTCAGGTTTACCATCGGGAAATCCCATTTCCAATACCGGGCGTTGCCATTCGGACTTTCAACGGCCCCAAGGGTCTTTACGAAGACCATGGCAGTAGTGGCAGCACATCTGAGACTGCAAGGGATAGTGATATTTCCCTATATAGACGATTGGCTCCTGGTGGCAAACTCCAAGGACCGTCTACTACACCACATCCAGATAACCTTAACCCTTCTACAAGAACTGGGGTTACAGGTCAACAACAAAAAGTCACATCTCCAACCATGCCAAAGGATACAATTCATAGGAGCGATCCTAGATACAAGGAAATGCAAGGCGTTTCTCCCACCAAGCAGAGCAAACGACATAGTCTCGCTTGTGTCAGAATTCTTCCACAACCCAACGGTGAGAGCGAGACAGATACAGCGCCTTTTAGGGCTGATGGCCGCAACCACAGCAGTCATCACGTTTGCCAGGTTCCACATGCGGATGCTCCAATTATGGTTCATCAATGCATTCAACTGCCTGAGGGACCCCCCGTCACGCAGGATGCGTGTTCCAGAACCAGTCCTTTTCTCTCTAACGTGGTGGCACCAGAGACAACATCTAACGGAGGGTGCCCCATTTCACAAGAGGGCCCCTTCCCTGACGATAACCACAGACGCATCCCTATGGGGCTGGGGAGCACATCTGAACGGCATGTGCGTTGGGGACAGGTGGCCTCCATGCCACCTAGAATTTCACATAAACTTTTTAGAGCTGTTGGCAATCCATCATGCCATCATCTCATTCCGGAAACTACTCACCAACAGATCGGTGGCAATTCTTACAGACAATACGACAGCCCTAGCATACATAAACAGGCAAGGGGGCACAGTGTCCCGGAAGCTTTGCCTGCTAGCTTTACGCATTTGGGAGATATGCAGAGAAACACGGACAACCCTAACTGCAGCACATCTCCCGGGCACTCTCAACTCTTGTGCGGACTCTCTAAGCAGAGGAGGTGCCGTACTCCACGAATGGGAAATGAACTGGCAATTCCTTCAACCAGTTTTTCAGAAGTGGGGAACACCGGAAATAGACGTGTTTGCGACTCGCAGAAATTCAAAGTGCAGGAAATTCTGCTGCAGGGGGGGAGCCGACCCGAGATCGCTGGGAGACGGCCTGATATTTCCATGGAAGGGACAGCACGTTTACCTGTTCCCTCCCATCCCGCTCATAACCAAGGTGATCCACAAGATTCACAGCGAAAGGCCACGGGGAATCCTAGTCACCCCTTGGTGGCCGAGACAACATTGGTTTGCCCCAATCCTGAGCATATCCGAAGGGGTCTACCATCAGTTCCCACCAGCCGCAGACCTACTAGTATCGCATCAGGGAAGGGTGACTCATCACGATGCACCGCACCTGAAATTGACGGCGTGGCGGCTATAACTGCCCCATTATCAGCCAGGGCACAAGAAGTTATTCTGAACTGCAGAAAACTATCCACTCGGAAGTCCTATGACTACAAGTGGTCTAAGTTTGTGGAGTTTGCTTCATCAGAGGGAGCAGACCCCGCCACAGCGGGCCTTTCCACGGTGTTGGACTTCATCCTCGCCCTAATCGACAGGGGACTAGCAGTATCATCAGCAAGAGTGTACTTGGCTGCCATATCAGCTAATCACGTGAACATTGAAGGCCACTCGGTGTTCTCACACCCAGACTCTAAGAAATTCCTTCGTGGCCTTGCCAGACTGTACCCTGTAGTAAGGGTTCCAGCCCCCGCATGGGACCTCCCTGGAGTCCTACACGCCTTATCGGGGAAACCATTTGAACCCATGGCGACATGTCCTCTGCAGTTGCTAACGTGGAAGACGGCTTTCCTCTTAGCCATTACGTCGGCCAGGAGAGTAGGTGAACTGGCCGCTCTCCGATGTGACAACCCATACTTACGCTTTAGTGCAGACGGTGTCTGGTTAAGACCAGATATCAGATTCCTCCCCAAGGTGGTATCCTCTTTCCACTTAAATAAGGAAATATACCTGCCGGTGTATTTCCCGAACCCTACGACAGATGGGGAACGCAAACTCCATGCACTAGATGTCAAAAGGGCATTATCCTTTTACCTACACAGAACGGGACCCTTCCGGAGGGACTCCAGACTTTTTCTGTCCTACGCCCCAGCGTCTCAAGGGAGCAAGGTCTCAGCTCAGAGGATCTCAAAATGGATCTCAGAGACCATAAAACTCTGTTACTTGATAAATAAGAGGCCCTTGCCTGGCCCCATTAGAGCACACTCCACGAGGGCGATGGCCACTTCAGCAGCCTTCATGAAGGGAGTGCCCCTGAGTGACATTTGTGCAGCAGCCACGTGGTCCTCGCCGCATACCTTCGTTAGACACTATGCGTTGGACCTGAGATGGCATCAGGGCACTTCGGTGGGCCAGGCGGTACTGCAGTCGCTGTCTTACTGATGAACCGGAGCACCCTCCTCCAGGTAGGACATTGGCTTGCTAGTCTCCCATCAGTGTGATGCACAGAGACCACGAAGAAGATAAACAGGTTGCCTACCTGTAACTGATGATCTTCGAGTGGTCATCTGTGCAGTCACACTACCCGCCCTCCTTCCCCTCTGCTGCCGGTCCATCAGTGGATCATGCAGCGGTCAGAAGGAACTGGCGGGATGTCCGCTCCGGGCTCGGTGAGCATGCGCAGTGGGGGCTGTGCGCATGCGCACCGGGCCTGGGGCGCGGAAATCCGCAGCTTTTGAAGTTACCGATCGTGATCGGCGCAGGCGCCTTAATCCCATCAGTGTGACTGCACAGATGACCACTCGAAGATCATCAGTTACAGGTAGGCAACCTGTTTTTCTCCCTCAGAGGTTGTCGGACATCTCTGTGGGTTATTCCTACTGTTCCTTCAGGGAGGCAGGAAACACTTTTTTCACCTTCCTGTTGGCGCCTTCGGAATAACCCCGCCCTCAGTTTTGTTCCTGCCTCTACAGGGAGCAGCAGCACAAGGCTAGGCTAAGCCTTTTCCTCTTCTTCACTTATTTCTTTCCCTTCCATATCTATTTCTCTCCCTCCCCTTTCTGCTTACCTTCGCTGAGCAAGGGCAGCAGAGGAGTTTAGTTTGGGCCGTTTTTAAAATGGCTTGTAGCAGGGACGGTTTTCTGTCAGATGAGGAGGGAGAGTCGCGCGCCGCGTCTCTCGCAGCGCCGACCTTCATCGAAGGTGCCGACCTGCCTTCGCAGCTTGTTCGCGCCCTTCCCAACGCGGCCGCAGACGACTCGGCTGCCAGCGCCAAGAAACGGCACGTAATGGAGGCCCTGGCTACGTACCTCGGGGCAGCAGCAAACAGCGGCGGCCATCTTGGAAGTGCGGAGCTTAGCTCTCAGACCTTCCAACCCCCAAGAGCAGGCACTCCGGAGGATCGGAACTACCTGCAGCCGCGAATGGAAGGCTTCCAGGACGGGGGTAATGTACGAATGAGCAACCCTCTGGACCCAGAGGCTATGCTCTTTATTAGGCGAGCTATGCAGGAGGGAATGGGATCCTTTTGCGCCTGAATGGGGCTTCTCCCTCAAGGACCATCCTTTCCTTTAGATCCTCCCCGCTCCTTCTGGCCCACTAAGGCAGCGCGTAAGGCCCCATTGCAGTCTTCCCAGTCCTTACTTGTTGAACCTGAATCTATAGTGTCTGGCTCTGATCAGGAGGATAGGGAAGAGGGGGAATGCTTCTCAGAGGAGGAACAGGAGGAGGTTAAAATACCTGAGCAGGCTAGTCGTTTCTTCCATCAGGAAGATTACCAGTTTCTGTTAGCCAAAACTCTTTCAGCATTAGAAATTGAGGAGGGGCCCATTGATGAGGAAGCCAAGACAGCTAAATTTAAGAAGTTCAAGTCCAGAACCAGCAGAAATTCTGAGTTCTTGCCCAGGGGGGAAACTTCTGAACAAGTCTTCCCCTTCCCAGAATACTTTGAGAAGCAGGTTAGAGCGGAATGGGAAAAGCCAGCCTCCCTTAAGCAGTTCCCTCACTTAGTAAAAAAGTTGTACGCACTCCCTGCTTATACTAACGAGTTGTTACTACCCCCAACTGTGGACGGTCCAGTAGCAGCCCTACAGTCCTCGGGCCTGGTATCAGAGGATGGCCAGGGTTCTCTTAGAGATCCTCTGGACAAAAAAGCTGAGGCAACCTTGAAAAGATTATACGAATCTGTGGCCATGATCGTGAAGGCATCCTCTGCGGCCTCCCTGGTCTCCAGGGCATCCATTGTTTGGGTACGTAAGCTACTCCAGATGTTACCAGAGGACAACAGACGTATGTTAGAGGGCGCCTCACGCATTCTTAAGGCAGCGTCATTCTCGGCTGATGCAACCTTAGACATCCTGACATTTGCCTCCAAGGCAATGGCATCCACTACGGTGGCTAGACGCCTTCTTTGGCTTCGAGCTTGGCAAGCTGATTTTCTCTCTAAGTCTACAGTGGCAGCATACCCTTTTCAGGGGGATCGTCTCTTTGGGGACGCTTTGGACAAGATCCTGGTAGAGACTAGAGATAAGAGGAAGGCCATGCCCAAATCCATTCGGAGAAATGAAAAAAGGGGTCCTCAGTCCTTTCAGACTCAGCATTCCTTGGCCAGATATCGCACCGACTCAAAAAACTTTAATTGGGAAACGCCAAAGAGCTCCTTTAAGAGAGGTTCATTCGGCTCCAAATTCAATCGTAATAACTTCTCCAAGATGGACAAGCCTGACAGAGAGGCCAAGTCCAAGCAGGCATGACTACAGTCACATACCGGTGGGAGCTTGACTACTCCATTTTGCAGAGACTTGGAAAGCCTCCCAGGCAGACCAATGGTCTTTAGAAATTGTACAAGAGGGGTATTCAATAGAATTCCACCACTTTCCACCAGACAGATTTGTCAGATCACAGCTCTGGCCATTCAGTGTCTCCAGTCACATGGGTTCTTGGTGAACATAGCAAAGAGTTCGCTTCAGCCGAGCCAGAGGTTGGAACATCTAGGGGCAATGATCGATTCCACGTGCAACTCGCTATTTCTACCTCTGTCCAAGGCCAGAACCATCAGGGACTTGGCTATCAGGGTTATCCAGAGCCAATCATCACAACTGATGTTGCTTGCCAAACTAATGGGACTATTGATTTCGACCATAGACATGATACAATGGGCCAGATTCCATTCCAGACCTCTTCAAATGTTCCTACGGCCATTTCAACTTCAGATAATGGAGAGAAAGGACATAAACCTGACCATTCCATTAACAGTCAAGAGGAGCTTGCTATGGTGGACAGACTTGTCTCATCTTTGCCAGGGCAAATTGTTCCATCCTCCCTCATCCCTAGAGCTGTTCACAGATGCCAGCCTGGGGGGGGGTGGGGGGCCATTCTTCAGGACAAACCAGCCCAAGGCAGGTGGTCACAACCCGAGGGTCTACTTCCCATCAATCTACTGGAAATCAGAGCCATATGTCTAGCTCTGATTGCCTTCAGGGCACAGTTGTATCAGAAACACGTCCTTGTCAGAACGGACAACATAACAGCCAAGGCATACCTGAACAACCAGGGGGGTTCCAGATCCTCTCAGTTACACAGGGAAGCATCAAAGATTCTAATATGGGTAGAAAAGAATCTGGCCTCCTTAAAGGCGGAACACATCAGAGGCCTGGACAACATTCAGGCAGACTGGTTAAGCAGACAGGCAATTTGCGAAGGCGAGTGGGCCCTCAGCACAGGTATCTTCGATCTCATATGCCAACGTTGGGGGCGACCCGAGGTGGATCTTTTCGCTTCAGTCACAAACTCAAAGCTACCAAGGTATTTCACGAGATTCTTCCATTCAGAAGCCGAACAGACAGACGCCTTGACAGCCCTATGGCCTCCAGGTCTCTTGTATGCGTTTCCTCCGGTCCCTCTGGTCTCTCGAGTTCTGCAGAGGGTGAGAGTCCTACAGGCAGAAATCATCATGGTAGCTCCCTATTGGCCACGATGTCCGTGGTTCTCAATGTTGACAGAGCTATCAACTGTCGCTGCCAGTTTCTCCCGACATGATCCATCAGGGCCCAGTGTGGCACCCCGACCCGGAGTGGTTTCACTGGACCGCGTGGAGATTGAGCGGGAAGCATTCAGGCGTCTAGGCTATTCTCCTGAGGTGACGAACACTATGCTAGCCTCAAGAAGACCTTCCACTGTTCGTATATACAGCACAACTTGGAAGGCCTTTGTCCGGTGGTGTCGTAGAAAAAAGGTTGCTTCGCTTACCCCGTCCATCGCGGAGATACTAGCGTTTTTGCAGGAGGGCCTAGAGTCCAAGTTAAAACCAGCTACGTTAAGAAGGCAGATACCTGCCCTGTCCACCGTCTTACCGGTCGTTGAAGGGTGCAGGCTATCTCAGCATCCACACATCCAGTTATTTTTGCAGGGGGCAAAATTGAAGTCTCCTCCGACAGTCCATCATTTTCCATCTTGGCGGCTCCATACCGTTTTATCAGCTCTTACAAAGAAGCCATTTGAACCTCTTCGAGACGTGGACTTAAAATGGGTGCGAATGAAAACTCTCTTCTTGGTAGCCATAACGTCTGCACGTCGAGTTTCCGAACTGGGGGCTTTATCAGTGAAGGCGGGTCTTTGCGTGTTCCATAAAGAAAAGGTGGTTCTGCGCACAGATCCTTCCTTCCTTCCTAAGGCTGCTTCTAGATTCCATCGCACACAAGAAATCTACCTACCCACCTTTTGTCCACTACCCAAACACCCAAAGGAGGTCGTTTGGCATACCTTAGATGTGCGCAGAGCCTTGAAGATTTTCATTCTAAGATCTGAATCGATTAGGAAAACTGATTATATGTTCATCAACATCTCTCCCCCAAGAGCTGGAGAGACGATGTCTACTTCGTCAATTAGTGCAGTTCTAAAGGCCTGTATCAGTGAAGCATATAGAGCATCAGGGTTGCAGGTCCCTAGAGGGATTACTGCCCATTCACTCAGGAGTGCCTCCACAAACACGGCACTGCTGAATCGGGCTTCAGTCGAGGAGGTGTGTAGAGCTGCTACTTGGTCCTCTCCATCTACATTCATAAGGCATTATAAGATTCATTCCATGGCATCAACAGATGCAGCATTTGGGAGAAAGGTATTACAGCATGTTCTGGGGGAGGCCAGCGATGAAGTCCCACCCGATTAAAGGGGGACTGCTCTGGTAGGTCCCACAGAGATGTCCGACAACCTCTGAGGGAGAACGGCCCATTGGACTTACCGTGAGGGGTCCTTCTCCTCAGAGGTTCGGAGGACATCTCGCCACTCCCAGATTTATCTTCATCGCTTATATTTTTTAGGGTCTACTTACTACAGTTTTTCTCCCTTGTACTGCGTTTCTTCAGTACTATTGGAGTTCAATGTTACAGTTATATTGTAGTATAAGTTGTTAGTTGTGTTTATAGTCCTTCTAGTTAGAGGGAAGACGACACTGCTTTCGGAGTCCCACAACTGAGGGCGGGGTTATTCCGAAGGCGCCAACAGGAAGGTGAAAAAAGTGTTTCCTGCCTCCCTGAAGGAACAGTAGGAATAACCCACAGAGATGTCCTCCGAACCTCTGAGGAGAAGGACCCCTCACGGTAAGTCCAATGGGCCGTTTTGCATGGCAGCTTAGTGCAGTTCAAACCTTGGAAGATCAGGTACAATCATATGAATATAGTTACCTATCACCTTGTATGAATTTAGTAGACTAACTGTACTTGTACAAATGAGTCAACTCTAGGTGACTTATCATTTCCTTCCCTCTTGGACCATTGGCCATTTCTGAACTATGTCCTCTGGCAAGATGATAGATGCTCAGCAGCGTTCTAGCCAAAAGACTGCAACCCCATTCTCTTGAGAAATAAGCAGATTACCAGGTACAAAAGAAAATAAATCTACCACTCACAGTACATGCACTTGTCTCTGCTTCTAAGAGTCCTAGGGTGGCGGAACTGTTGTGTTTGCAGTGTCTTCTCTTTTATGAGTGCTCATGCTTGCCCGCTTGATAACTTGGGTCAGCCATTTCTTAATTGTCACTACCTTCAGACGCTGTTTGAGAAGAGTTATTGGCTGATTTGAGCTCTGGAGCGCTCACAGATCTAATTTTGACAAACTGCTCATTCTCCATTCATAGACAGAAATTCATTTGTCTTTACTGCATATGCATCCATTAGCTACCTGTGACTTGATCTGGGCTTTGTCTAATCTTTCACACATGTTGATTTTCACAAGTCATGAGTCATGGCACAATTAGGGCTCTTAATATATCCTTTTTATTTTGAGAAGTTGTCTTGCCAGAGTCTATATTTTTGGTATAGGACCTCACTAGTCAATTTTATATAGTCTTGTCACTTCATAGACTTGTTAAATCGAAACACTTGGCTTTGTTGGTCTAGTAAGCATGAAAAAAAAGTTTAAAAATATTTAAACTGGTAATTCTGGGCTAATCTGCAGATTTGTATGCAATACTCTTTAATTGGCTTTAATAATGTTGATTCAAATGAGCCATTCTCAGTTTCTCACATTGTTAAGACCTATTTTAATATTGCTGGGTACGGGGAAGCAATCTAACTCTTAAGCAATCTATTTGCACAAGATTCTCACATAAATAATTCCATGAATAATGTCTGATGTCCATCAGTTCCCTGCTCAGACTTCCAGATGAGAGATATTGGATGTCCCTTAACAGGCTTTAGAGTCATTCCACGGAAATATTTAGGAGTGTAAATTATATTCCGATTTGAGCAACTGATTCAGCTTTATGATACTTACCTATGCTGCTTCCTCAGTTGTGGTCTCAACCTGGAACACAAAATGTGAAACAGATTTCATCTCTCTGATGTCTAGAAGCACCTGATAGAATGCTAGGGTCTTTATTTGCAGAAAAATGCATAATCCCCTGCTAGTGAAGTTGCCACCTAGACTTGAACATGAGGTATTATAGGGGAGTAGACTTGCAGGGAGAGAGAAAATTTGAGGATTAGAAGAGGCCAGGAGTTATAGAAAAAACTGCGATAACTGAACGACAAGAAAATCTCCCAAGACATCAGATTGTATTTCCAGTTAGAGATACAATTGGACCCATGATGGACATGCAGTCCAACCATGCACTGGTTGGAACTCTCTCATGCTTATTTTTTATGCACTTAGAGATGCCCATGATTCATAGTGCAGACGCTTGTCACCATAAAGTGGGAACTCACCCTCTTGAATTGTTTACATTCTTTTCACCTCATTCTCTGCTACTTCTCCCTGTATCCACTGCTCATTTCCTCCTTGATACCTGCTTCCTTCAAGAAGTGTCTGAAACAATCTTGTTCCTCCTTTTCCCTGAAGTTCAAGAACTAGAAAAACCTCTTCCCTATTAAGGCAACTGCTCACTAACAAGCTGATGTTTAACTTTGTTTTTCCTTTCTTCCCTTTTTTTTGTTTTTTATGATTTTAAAATTTTAGTTCAGTTTACAAACATGCAATCATAAAATATAAACTATAATAATTTTTATTTAAAATCATACTTAAATTTACTTTTTATATTTTACTTATATTAAATATATTCTAAATTTTGTTACAAGCATATATTACCTAACCCTTCTATCATTCTCTTTTAATTGAATCCTGTTTCTGATTTTCCACTATACAATTTTTTTTAAAGTTCTGTTTTTCTTGAAATTCTGAAATCAGTCTGTTATGTATAAAATCTGTTAGTTTTCCCATTGTCATACATTGATTTAGTTTATTCTTCCACTCCTTCAGGTCTGGGCATTTAACTGCAAATATTACTCTTGCCACTGTCACCATATGCTTAAATAATTGTGGACTTTTTAAATATTGCTTGGTAAGATACTTAATAGCATATTTTTCAGATCCATTGCAAATTTAAGTTTTAAAATCTTTTGCATTTTCTGTCCAATTTTTTTTTGCTTTCTTCCATGTCCACCACATGTGATAAAATGTTGTATCAGTATTCTGACATTTCCAGCACTTCTCATTATAGACTTTATTATAGTCTTTCCTTTGCTTTGTATCCTGTTTCATTAACCTTAGTCTGTTTAAATAAGTACTTTTCTTGTGTGTAGTGTTGTAGTAGAAATAAATGCTTGACTTAATGCAACAGCACCTTAATGCCAACAGCTTCTTTGGGATATTTATTTCTAATGTCCATGCCCCCTCTTTAAATAACGTATTTGAGGCAGCTTTGCATTCAGAGTCTTGGCTTATGGCATCCATTTACTATTAGCTATTGAATGGACTTGTGCCTCCCCCATCTCCATAGGTCAGAGTTAGCAATTTCTGTGACTTGCTTTATGTGTGCAGCTGAAATTCAGCATCTCATTTAATGGGGTTGATGTTTTGTTGTAACAACCCTGAGAGGACGTTCTTTAGACAGTTACTGTGGTTAGACAGAACTGTGTTTAGTTTGTCATACTCCAAGTGCTTGAACATATGCAGCTCTCCTTGCAGTCCATGGAATTTTTTCACATGTTTTTTCAGGAGTGTTGCAGCTTTCAAGATGGAGCTTCTTCCAAGACTTATGAAGTCTCCTTAGGCTGCTCAATATCCATTGGCCTCTAACGTTTGTTGAAGTGCCACATTCTTTAAAAAAAATACGTTATTCTATTTATAATTTTATTCCCTGCTTTTTTCACCAAGTATGGGGACTCAAAGAGGCTTAGATAGTCACCTCCCTGTTTTATCCTCATAATCCATTGAAGTAGGCTAGGCTGAGTGTTTGATTGGCCCAAGGACCATCCATTAAGCTTCCATGGCAGATGGGGGGATTCAAACATGGTCTTAATCCAGCTTTCTAGCTCTCCACCACACTGGTCCTTCATTATACTTTCTTGGAGCCTGTAAATGTGTGCAAAGTTGACAAGATTGCATAACTGTTTCTGCTGATGCTTTGATCCTTGCTTGGGAACAGCAATATTACTTGTGCAGCAAATTTAGCTACAAAGGTCTCAGGGGAATCCTGATTGACTGCTTGTGCAGATCTGTCAACTATTTATTAATAATTTGGAAGACCTTTTGGTTTAATGGCTACTGGTCTATGACTATTCAAAGGCAAGAGATAACTATGCACCATCTAAAATTGTGGTGGCACACAATCTCTGCTGTTTCACCTTTAGCATTCATGAGCATGGGGTGTGGAATGCAGATTGCCACTTTGTAGATGCATCTATGAATTTTAGCATAGACATTGATACTCTTCTCCACAGGTCCAGTAAGGCATAGAGGGCAAGCAACAAGAGAAGGCTGTTACCACTTCAGGCATTTGTTGCCCAGATGAAATGTGTCTCAACATAGCAAATACAGAGTGAGCCTGGTGGAGCTCATTTCTGATTGTGTGTTCAGTTGAAGAGACACATGGAGTTGAGACAATACTTTACCCTGCTTTTGAGTACATGTGAAGTTTGTGCATCATCAGATAAGAGACTTAGCTTGAGCTGGGGAAGAGGGAGAGGTTGGTGGCTGCTACACATTTGGGCTGACTACCAAGGTGTTGGAACAATGAGTAGATACAGAGCTGAACTTAATTCTTCCCTCCTTTTGGCCTGAATTATTTTTCCCAATTCCCAGTTCACCTTTTCTTTAAAGGGCTACATGAACATAGCTTTCTAATGCTGTGCCAACTAGTGCTGAATCAAATCTGTGCTTGGTGTGCTACAGGAGTTGTTGGTTGGTGTGGTGCAGTGGTTACAACTTTGCCAAGGAGTACGGAGACCCAGCTGTATGGGTCTAACCTACTTCACAAGAATCCAGTGACACTTAGAACAATAACATTTATACCAGGATAACATTTGAGGTGGAGCTCAATTCAGATGCATTGCTGGATTCCTTTTTTATTTTGCTGCTGCTGTGCTAACATGCTACTCATCTGTAACTACCTCACAGGGTCATTGTGAAGACATCACCCTGAGCTCTTTGGAGCAAAGGCAGGATAAAATGCTGTTATGATTTGTACTGACATTCTCCCTCTGAGTCGAAGGCCATCTTGGGTGCTTTCCACCATCTTGTCAGGGAGGCAGGAAATAGAATAATTCTTCTTCGTTTTCCTTGACCCTGGAGCACCCAGATCTTTTCAGTTTCTTTCCTGCCTCTAGAGGGAGAGCAACTAGCTAGCTTAGCTCCTGGAAAATAGGAAGTAATTTAATCCTATTCCTTATTCCTAATCTAATTCTTCCTTTTTTCCCAACCTTACTCCTCTGTCTAACAATCTTCTTAAGTTCCAGTCTTTTACACTGAGCTACTTTCACTTTCCATCTGCCTTCACACCTTCACAGTAGTTGGGAGAGCGGCGCGGCCGCAACTGCCTTTAAAGCAGCTGACTTTCCCCCCCCCCCTTACCTTCACTTGCGGAGCGCGGCAAAGAGCGGCAGATGGAAAATTTCAGAGACGAGTTCCTAGAAGATGCGTCCTCCGTAAGTCCTCGCACCGAGGTTGTGGGAGTGGACCCTGGGACCGACATGTCTTCCCAGCTTGCTGGGGTTCCTGGCATCGTTGTCCTTTCTAGTGACTCCAGTCACTGCGGGCTGAAACATCCAGGGGCTTCAACGGAAGGGCTTGAAGTTCCTCCCCAACAGAGGCTCGCATCGGATGGCAGCCATTTTGAAGGAGGATTTTTGGCGCACGTTTCGCCAGACAGGCACCAGGAGCCTTATGCTTTGCCCCTTGGGACGGTTGCTAATCTCCCAGCGGGAGTCAATACAGAAGACCAACCCCTATTGGATCATGGCTCCACGGTCGACCCAGCCCTAATACAACAAAGTGGTAATGTACTGTACCCTAAAGGGCCATTTTCTGTTGAATTTATGACTATGCTTCAGCAAACAATTAGAGCAGAAATGTTTAATGCCTGTCAATCGGGCTATGGGCATGGGGTCAGTGGGATCCAGATCTCCTCGCAACTGGCCAACTAAGGCAGCCAGAAAAGAGATCACTAACTCTAGATTGTCAGAGGAAGATTCAGAGGAGAATCAGTCGCATGTGGAGTCACAATCCAAAGATCAAGAGAGTTTTATTTCAGATGAGGTGGAGGATGTCTGTGTCCCAGAGCAGTCAGTTTGCTTCTTTAAAGCTGATGACTATCAGTATTTGTTAACCAGGGTCATGGCAGCACTGGCGCTCCAAGATTCTGCCTCTGGGGAGGAGAATCCCAGTACCGATACCAATCCCAGGAATAAAACTACTGGCGATAGGGAGTTTTTCCCAGGCTCACACACCACTACCAAGGTTTTCCCTTTTCCACAATTCTTTGAGAGACAATTAAAAGCTGAATGGGGAAAGCCTAATTCTAATCGGCAGTTTCCTGCCTTTGTAAAAAAGTTATATGATTTGCCTGTTTTTGCAAATGAAATGTTACAGGTTCCAGTAGTGGATGCACCAGTAATGGCTCTTCAAAATCCGGGTTTGATGTCAGAAGACGGACACGGTTCCATTAGGGACAATTGGGACAAGAAAATTGACCTAGCCCTAAAAAGATCACACGAGGCGGTAACTATGGCAATTAAGGCATGTACTGCATCGTCTATTGTATCTAGAGCAGCCATAGTCTGGGCTAGGAGACTCTCTCAGTTGCTACCAGAAAATAATAAGAAATTGATGGAGGGAACCACTAGACTACTTAAAGCAGCAGAGTTCACGGACGACGCTTGTCTAGATGCCCTCACCTTCTGTTCCAGAGGTTTGGCGTCAGGGGCAGTAGCCAGAAGAGGCATCTGGCTTAGACCATGGGCTGCAGACAACCATTCTAAACAAATCGTGATATCATATCCGTTTCAAGGAGAAAAGCTCTTTGGTAGTGCCTTAGATAAAATCTTAGTGGAAACCAAAGACAAAAAGAAAGCTATGCCAAGGAACATTCGCAGAACTGACAGAAGAAATTCTATTCTCAGTCCTTTCGTTCCTCACACACCTTGACCAGATCAAGATCCTTTGCAGATAACAAGAGATCATCCTGGAACCAACTAAGACAACCCTTCAGAAAAGGGTTCAATAATCCTAGATTCAACAAGCAGAATTCAGAGTGTAGAGACAAGCAGGACCGGGAGCCAAAATTCAACAAGGCGTGACTGGACTTCAACTCTGGTAGGGGGAAGACTTCAATATTTTCAAGACGCTTGGGAGGCTTCCCAAACAGATTGCTGGACGTTAGAAATCGTATCATGTGGGTATGCAATAGAATTCAAAAGCATTCCACTGGAACGTTTTCTGGTGTCCCCGATCCGGAAGAACGCTACAAAAAGATCTATAATGAACAAGGCCATCACACATCTCTTAGAGATCAATGCCATAGAACACGTTCCAACAGATCAGAGGAGTCGAGGTGTTTATTCAATATTCTTCACAGTTCCCCAAAAAAATGGGGACTGGAGAGCAATACTCGATCTAAAGTTTCTCAACAGATTCCTTCATCTCCGACATTTTCGTATGGAGACCCTGAAGTCAATCACAGAGGTCTTACAACCAGGAGAGTTCCTCACCTCACTGGATCTCACAGAAGCTTATTTGCACATTCCAAACCAGCTATCTCATCGCTGGTTCCTTCGGTTCTGTGTGGGGAACAGACACTTTCAATTCAGAGTGCTTCCCTTTTGTCTAGCCACGGCCCCCAGGGTATTCACGAAGGTGATGGTAAATGTTGTGGCACATCTCAGACAACAGGGGATCCACGTTCATCCATACCTAGACGACTTTCTGATCAGATCAGCATCCAACCGGAAAGCTCTGTCAGATGTCCAAGCAACTATGCAGTGTTTACAGGAACACGGCTTTCTTATAAATATAGCCAAGAGCTCTCTGGAACCAACTCAAAGGTTGGAACACTTGGGGATGATTATAGATACATGAAGGAACTCTATCTTTCTTCCGAACGACAAGATACAGAAAACCAAGCAACTCGTGAATTTAGTTATTCGGAACACTCACACTCCATTATTGACTTTAGCCAAATTGATGGGTTTGCTCATCTCAAACATAGATGCAGTTCAGTGGGGCAGATTATATACGAGACTGTTACAAAGGGTAATCCGCCCTCACCAGTACCAGATCATGAAAAAACAGAATCCACAGATCAAGGTCATATTAGAGGTCAAGAAATCTCTGATGTAGTGGTCCAGGGATTCCAGTCTGCGACAAGGGAAAATTTACTATCTTCCCAGAGAGATTTCTTCTGTTCACAGATGCCAGTCTGTCAGGTTGGGGAGCAACGCTCGACAGCATACCAACGCAGGGCTGATGGTTATTGTCAGAAACCCAACTGCCGATCAATGTATCGGAACTACGAGCAATACACCTAGCCCTATTATTCTTCACCAATCAGGTACAGAAACAGCATGTACTAGTACGAACAGACAATGTGGCTGCAAAGTCCTACCTGAACCATCAGGGGGGCTTGAGGTCGTCAGCTCTGTCCAGGGAAGCAAAGATATTATTCAACTGGGCAGAACACCACCTTCTTTCCATCAGGGCAGAACACATCGAGGGCATTGCCAATGTTCAAGCAGATTGGTTCAGTCGAACAACCATACGACCAGGAGAATGGAGATTAAAGACGTCAATATTCCAGCAGATAGTCGAACAGTTTGGTCAACCTATAATGGACCTGTTTGCTTCTCACGACAACTACCAGGTAACAACCTTTTGCACCAGATTTTTTTCACCCGGCTGCGGCAGCGGTGGAAGCACTGACAGTGAGTTGGTCTCAGGGCCTACTGTATGCCTCCCCCCCCCCATTCCGGTGTTATCAAGATTTCTTCGACAGGTACAACATCAGAAAGCACAGATCATATTAGTAGCCCCGTAGTGGCCACGATGCCCATGGTTCTCCTCTATCCAAAGGCTATCAACCACTCAATCTCTTCGGCTAGAAATCGTTTCAGACATGTTGACGCAGGGTCCAATTTGGCATCCACATCCAGATTGGCTGCAATTGACCGTGTGGAAATTGAACGGTCTATATTCCTGAAGTTAGGTTATTCTTCGGAGATCGCTGACACATTATTGGCCTCCAGAAAGAAGTCCACCATTAGAATTTACAATACTACTTGGAAAGCTTTTCATAGGTGGTGTCGCAGAAAAGCAAAAGATCCACTAAATCCATCAATCCAAGACATATTGGAATTCCTACAAGATGGATTACAATCTGGACTGAAGCCAGCCACCTTACGGAGACAGGTAGCAGCTCTATCTTCTGTATTGGGACTGATACAAGGTAAAGATCCCTCCAAGCACACACATGTACAGAGGTTCTTAAGGGGAGCCACCCTCAAGTGCCCTCCACAGACTCATAGGTTTCCGATGTGGTGTCTACACATTGTCTTGTCTGCGCTCACTATGCCTATTCAAGGCATTTCTCTAAGATGGTTACGCTTAAAGACAATCTTCTTAATAGCAAGAAGGGTGTTGAAGATCAATGCATTGTCTGTAAAGAAAGAACTTTGTATTTTTCACAAGGACAAAGTCCTTCGTACAGATCCTACTTTTCAACCCAAGATTGTGTCAAAATTTCACAAGTCTCAAGAACTTCACTTGCCATCATTTTGTCCAGACCCTAAACATCCTAGGGAGCGAATGTGGCATAACTTAGATGTCAGACACTGTCTAAAAGCATATTTAATCAGGACTGAACCAATCTGGAAAACGGATGCCATGTTCATTAACATTACACAACCAAGATTGGGCCAAAAGATGTCAACTTCAGCCATCAGCTATGCTATTAAACAATGTATTTTGGAAGCCTATAGAGCAATGAAATTAGAAGTACCCAGAGGTATCACAGCACATTCAGCTAGAAGTGCTGCAACTAATGCAGCCCTTAACAATTTTGCCTCGGTAGAAGAGGTGTGCAGGGCCGCAACATGGTCCTCTATCCCAACATTTGTCCGACACTACAAATTAAACTCCTACAGTTCAGCAGAAGCAGCATTTGGCAGAAAGGTTTTACAACATGTAGTCCTAGAAGAGAGCGATGCCCCACCCAGTCATTAATTTACTGCTATAGGAGATCCCAAGATGGCCTCCGACTCAGGGGGAGAACGACCATTGGTACTTACCATGAGGGGTCATTCTCCTCTGAGTACAGGAGGACATCTTGCCCACCACGTTGCATCGCTCATACTAGGGTCTATTCTGCTATATCTATTCCATTTTCTTTTGCTGCTCTATAGTTCTTTGCAGTTCCTTATGTTATGCTTTTTGCATATTAACTGACTGTTATTACTGTTTCTTTATTGTGAGTAAGGTTGATAGTTTAGAAACTGCTTATCTGAGTATCCCAACTGAGGAGATCTGGGTGCTCCAGGGTCAAGGAAGAGGAAGAAGAATTATTCTATTTCCTGTCTCCCTGACAAGATGGTGGAAAGCACCCAAGATGTCCTCCTGTACTCAGAGGAGAATGACCCCTTACGGTAAGTACCAATGGTCGTTTCGTTCTGTTAAGAGGCTAACTTGGTCTAAATATTTCAGTGGAAACTCCTCCCCCCACTGCAGACCACTGATCTCCCAAGTAAAGCTTTTCCTGGGGGACCCTAAGGAATGACATATGAGCAGGGTCTGCAATGCAGCAGGAAGGATAATCAATGGAAATGACTGGATCCAACCTATAGTTGCTGGTCTTCCTTGCTGCCTTGTCTGGAGTTATTTTAGAAGAAACTGAAAGTGCTGAAAGGATCCAGCATTCACATTTAAATCTGCCTTTAGTTGTGTTTCTTCAGCCTTCCTTTTATATAAAAAAGGTATTGTCTTTGAAGGCTGCAGCAAGCCTTGAAAATGTGTGAGTATTCTTGAGAAAATCTTGATAGTCCAGTGGTGGTGCTTAGCAGGCTTCATGGAGGTTGGGAAGGGTGTTTTGGTCGCTAGTAAAGCTCCTTCCTCCACAAGCTATTGAAATAAAGTTTGCAAAATAAGGTACATATAGATTTGCTTAACCAATTTGTCACATTCTTAATTGGCAGCATGAACTTTGAACCATCTTGGTGCAGGGTTTATAACTCTGGGCTAGAGTGCTCTCTTATAGTCAGATACATGCCAACATGTAATTTCTTCATGAAAGAAAATAAAAGTTATTGCCTTTCTTTCTTTTTGTATCTTAATGTCAAATGATACTTGTATCTTTGCCTATCCTTGAGCTGGGAACTTAGATCCTTTGCATTCATCTTCATAGTAAACTGCAAAGTCAAATGCGCTTTCCAGTCATCTGGAAGATAAATAGCCATATTCATGTAGTAAGTGACAGACGTGATTGTTAGTTTAAATGTTTGTTAATGGAAGGCAACTTATGGTAGTCATGCAAATGCATTCCCTCCAGATAAATATATCTCTCCTAGGTGTAATCATTCTTATTTGGAGAGGGAGTAAACATTTACTGCTAGCTGCTTGTAAGAAATGATAAAACCTCACATACTATTGAGCTAATTCCTCATGAAATTAATTTTGCAGACTTACTCAGGCCTCTTCTGTGTTGTCATAAATCCTTACAAGAACTTGCCCATCTATTCTGAGGAGATTGTGGAAATGTACAAAGGCAAAAAGAGGCACGAGATGCCCCCTCACATCTATGCCATCACAGACACCGCCTACAGGAGTATGATGCAAGGTAAGCACATGCAGCACAATCAAGAAAAAGAAACACTCTGGCCATGATGGTAGCTGTGCCAAAATGAGTAGGATAATCTTTCAGAATTGCTTTGCTTTCCTGAAATGTCAACAAGTGTGCATGAAAAGCATGTGAAGGTTTTGTGTTGGGGTGGAGGTCTGGCTGGAATAAAAAAAAATTACAACAGTCTTCTGACCTCTAGCAGGCAGCATTCTTACTTCGCTTGGAGTCCTGTTTAGTCCGTGGGTGAGGTTTGATGCAGCAGCCAGTGGAATGGGAGGAATCTGCACTGAATATAGAAGATGAAAGTTCTCTGCAAGAACTAGAGACGTTCAGGATTAACTGTTCATGCCTTAGTCTCCATTCAGAGCCTAACAGGCAGGAAATCTTCCCCGGTGTTGAGCTCTCTTAAAGATGCATGGCAAGCCCAGTGACTCTGACCTATTCTCTGCATGGGGCACACTTATTTCCTGGAGCTGACAGAGCATAAAGTGTTGCATGTTAATTGGTTAGATGCCAGCATTTGATTTAAGGCATTCTAATTGGCAACCTGTGTAGGAGGAGGAGAAGGGGATTGCTTTTGTTCTGGCTTAAACTAATACTAAAATTGCTCTAACCTTTTTGTAAATGCAGCTAGCCTTTTTATTTTCTAGAACTGGCATCTTGCTGGCAGCCTAGTAGAGCTGTTCTTTAATGAAGAAACTCCCCACTTGAGGCCCACTGTTGCAGAGGGGGAAGGGGTGGGTGTACAAGTAGTGCAGCTGCTTTTCTGGCTTTGCTGGAGCCTGAGGTTCTGCAGCTTGCTCACTTAGCATGCTGTGTTATGGTACGCTTTTGTTTAGAAGGGTGGGATATTTACAGTAAGCCTAGATTGCCTGTCTGTATGTGTATGGGTGAGAGAGGATGACTAAGAGCAGTTTCCTCATTCCCCCCCCCCCCGAAATGGAGCTGCTGCTCAAATGTGGAAATAGCACTTCAATAGCTCCTGTGCATATTTTGAACATGTTTTAAAATCTGAACATGTACATCCTAAATATGTACTGAAACATTCCTTGAATAGTTCAGGCTCCATTGGCTTCTTTTCTGTTGTGGGATAATCCAGCAGATATGGGGGGAGGGTGAAACTCTAGAGTGATGAAGAAGAAACCCATAGTGGGTTTTACTATTTTTGTTCTGTAGTAGGGAGAGTATTCACTGAACTTGCATTTTCTTAATGCCCTAAAGGTTCTGAAACGTAGAATCTAAGTTATTTTTTTCTACTTGTGTACCTTAAAATATTTCAAATCTTACATATGAAAATCTTATGGATTTTAGAAGTTGTGGTCAGGAATGTTCTGTTTGCTGCTCATAGTAGCACTACTTATCCCTTTGAATCACACTTGTTTATGCTGCTGTTGTGTTTTGAACTGATTGACAAAGAGTGTTTCTTAATATAGGACATTGTTTTATAAGGAGCTGATAGTGACCCATGATCTTAGTATTAACTTACCTGCATTTCTCCTTATACTTAAGGAAGGGAATGTTTGTCACTGCTTGCCTTTGAAATTATGTCACCTCAATTACACCAACAGCAAGTTCTCTGCATTCTAGAATTATTTTTCAGATTTTTCCTCCAAATGTTACTCTCTCAGACTAGTCCCTTTGTTCTAATTTAATGTAATTCCTCTGTAGCTACCATAGGTAAACTTGATTGTATGTGAGGTGTTGCCTTGAGAAGTAAAAAAAACAACACTGAACCCTCAGAAGTCCTGTTCTCCCCCCTCCCCCCAAGTTTTCATCTTGTTGCAAATTTCCTGCTGAAATTGGGGAATATCTGTATAATGGCAGTTCACTGTAGTGTGGTTTTGGCTGTTGTGATATTCAGTCCATACCCATTGGTCATGTTAGCCTTGTCCATCAATCTGTTATCTACAGTGGCAACAATTGTCGGCTTTTGCAAGGGAAGCTGTGCTAGCTTGGGAGGTGCGGGTAGGGTTCATTCAGGGGTGAAAGTAAGCTAGTACTCTGGTAAAAAAGTGACCAACGTAATACCTCCCATCTTCTGTTTTGAGGGCTCACTGTCTTGGGGAGATGGCAGTACAAGTTAAGAAATCCAAATTATTTTAATCCCTGGGTTCACCTGACTGCAGTTTTTCTCTACATTGTAAGGTCTTCCCAAGAGTCTGAAAAAAGCATATTTGGGTATTCTTACTGTAACAAAATTGTACAATTGCAGAAAATCCTTGCTAGAAACCTATGAAGCCACAGGGAGAAACCCTACCAGTATTACCACAGATTAGGTGGAAAGGAGCTGACCTGAATAACTTTTCTTCCTGGGCTACACCTGCCCCAGAAGGCTAAGATAGATCCAGTCAACTGATCCCCAGCAGCCATCATGGGAATTGGTATGAGAATATCAGTAGGCATTTTTTTAAATTGCTTTTGAGCGGTAACAAGTTTGCACCTCTTTGAAAAGGCAAGTTGTGTACTAACTAAGCGGCAAGTTGTGTAGTAACTAAGCGGGTTCTAAATGTCGGGCAGACAGAATCAACTCCAGTTCCATCAGCCTTGACTTGGACATGATCTAGAGTGAATGAGTAGATATAAACTAGAGTTGTGCAAAAAATTTTTTGGAATTAATCAGATTCGGAAATATACGGGGCCGAAACATTCGGAATATATATTTCTGAATATACCACCCAAAGAGGGTACCCCTATCCCACCATTATACCCTATAGGTCATTCAACTCAATGACAACATAGGGCATAATCAGAGGCTACTGGGGGGCAGGGGGTTTGAGGGAGAGCTCCTAAAATTGCATAGAACCCACAGGGGACTCTCCCCTACAAAACCCCCAAGTCCCAAAAAGATTGGGCCGGGGGGTCCCTGTCTTTGGGCTCCCCAAAAGGCCCATTGCCACCAATGCTGGGGAAAGCCCAATTAGCCACTTCCTCCACTATAATTGCTGTGGGGAAAGTGGCTCTGGCCAGAGGGGGGGTTTGAGGGAGAGGCCCCAAAACTGCAGGGCAGCTTCAGGGAACTCCCTTACATACAACCCCCCTGGCCCAAAAAGACTGCGCCCATCTGTGGGCACCCCAAAAGAACACTGTTCCCAATGGTGAGAAAAAAACAATTAGAGCCTTTCCACACTATAATTAACGTGGGAAAAGTGGCTCTGGGGAGCAGGGGGTTTTGAGGAGAGCCCCTCAAACTGCTGTGCAGCTTCAGGGCACTGTCCCACACAAAACCCACAAGGCCAAAAAAAAACCTGAACCAGGGGGTCCAATTCCTGGGGCGCCTAAAGCCAAACCTAACTTCACATCAGAGAATCTCTAAAGGACTCAAATGCACTACATCCATCTATCTATTCTATGAACCCTACTGGCCTGGAACCAATATAAACCCAGTTGCCAATGTCCCTGCCACACAAAACACAATCTGCTCAAGGCCTAGCTGCAGCAAACCCAGATGCCAGCTCTCCACCCCTGCCCCAAACAACGCGGGAAGAGCTGGCCAAACACAACAAGCATGCTGGTTCTGGGTCTCTCACCCAGATGCCAGCTTCCTTGCCACAGAACATGCAATCTACAGATGCCAGCTCTCCAGCCCTGCCCCAAACAACACAACTCTCAAACAAGAGAAGCGGTGGACCACACCTAACTCCACATCATTCTGTATATGACACAAAGAAAAAAGCATTTAGACTTAACTTGAGTGATGGATGGTTGGCAGGTCCAGGCTCTTTTGCATTACCCAGGGTGCACCACGAGGAGATGAGCCAGAGTTGCACCCCAAATGAGGAAGATCACTGGGAGGGCCTCAGATTGTGTGAGATGAACCATTCCTTCTCTCTCAGCTCAGCAGCAACACACCAGCTATCACTGTCCCATTAGAGGGACCTCAGCATTGATATGGCTGCTGGCTGCCTGTCATCATCACTGGCACCTCCCTATTTCTTCGTCCTGCCCCTGAAAAAAAAACCTGGGTTATCGTGGCTGGGCCTGTGGGTGCTGTCGGTTACAGTTGGGGGCTGCACTGGCCCTTTCAGTATTATTAGGCATGTGTGGATAGGGACTGGGGAAATTTGGATTGCTTTGCAGGTTTTAAATCAGCATTCACTTTTGGTTTGGGGATGGATGAGGGGGGGGGTGCACTGCCAATCAATTTGTGAGTGAGTTTTTGGGCTGTCTTTGGACTCTAGTCTACGTTTAGTGGGAGAGCGTTTTACAACCACCTTCCAAGCATGGACCAAGGGAGGATGCAGGCACAAGTTGGTGCACGTCATTCACTCTCAAAGTCTACGTTCGGGAAGCTGAACAGAGGCAAGTTGACCTTCAGGAAGACCAACTGCTCAACTGTCCAGGGTTGCAGGCGATTGTGATATGGGCAGACAATGTCACCCATATGTGAAAAGACGTGCTCGCTCTGCACGCTCGTCAGTGGGCATGAGAGGAACGCCTTGGCCACAGAGGAGAGGGCTGCCAGACCCCCTCCTTCACAACCCAGTAGTCCAAAGGAGACGTTTCCTGCGACTTGTTGGGCTCCGAAAGATAGTCCCTCACCATCGCAGCACCCGTCTCCGCTCTCAGGGGACTACCGCTCTCAGGGGACTACCGCTCTCAGGGGCCAATGAGCCACTTGATGAGTGTCATCTCGGCACTCTTCTTGGTGTGAGTCTGGTGGGAAACAGCTGGGGAGGTTGCGGATGAACAGCAGTGGAAGTGGCAGATGAGCTGCTTCCACCCCCCTCCTTCTCAGCTACCAGCACTGGGCCCGCCCTGACTCTGCAGCGCTCGACCTTCTGGGAGAACTCGTCTCGCCAGTGATCGAGCTCGTTGGCCCACTTGGTGATCGTGGCTTTAAGGCGTGGGTCTAATATGGTCGCCATCATGTAGACTTTATCCTGGGTGAAAGTCTGAAAGCAGGCCTCAAGCCCTTCCTGCAGGGTGTGCACTGCTGGAAGAACATCTGCACGGCCTTGAGCTGGCACTAGAAACAAGGCCAGGTCCTCACTGGACATGGGGGCGACCAGTGCAATGCTCGCTGTATCAGACGAGAGCATTTCTGTGTGGGTCTTGAACGGCCCAAGAACCTCCACGGTCTGAGAAATGACCACCCAATCCTCTTGGGTCAGGCGGTTCTTGTCTCGAAAGATCCTTGTCTCAGAGACAAAGGCATCCAGGGCTGCTCTCTGCTGCACCATGTGCTCCAGCATGGCACAGGTGGAGTTCCAGCGTTTGCTGACATCACCGATCAGGCGGTGCCCTGGCACGCCTGTCAGTGTCTGTTTCTCACACAGCAGATACGAGTCCGTATTGCTGCGTGAGAAGTGACCAGTGATGTGCCGACACTTCTGGAGCAGAAGTCGGTACTCATGAGTTGCAGCTAGATACTGACGATCCTGGCTTTTCGTCTGGCTCAATGCATCCTTAACCACGAGGTGGAGAATCATAGAATCATAGAGTTGGAAGGGACCTCTAGGGTCATCTAGTCCAACCCCCTGCACAATGCAGGAAACTCACAAACACTTCCCCCTAAATTCACAGGGTCTTCATTGCTGTCAGATGGCCATCTAGCCTTTGTTTAAAAACTTCCAAGGAAGGAGAACCCACCACCTCCCGAGGAAGTCTGTTCCACTGAGGAATCGCTCTAACGGTCAGGAAGTTCTTCCTAATGTTGAGCTGGAAACTCTTTTGATTTAATTTCAACCCACTGGTTCTGGTCCTACCTTCCGGGGCCACAGAAAACAATTCCACACCATCCTCTATATGACAGCCCGTCAAGTACTTGAAGATTTGAGATCATATCACCTCTCAGCCACCTCCTCTCCAGGCTAAATATCTCCAGCTCCTTCAACTTTTCCTCATAGGACTTGGTCTCCAGACCCCTCACCATCTTTGTTGCCCTCCTCTGCACCCGTTCCAGCTTGTCTATATCCTTCTTAAAATGTGGTGCCCAAAACTTCACACAATACTCCAGGTGAGGTCTTAGCAGAGCAAAGTGATACCATCACATCACGTGATCTGGGCACTATACTTCTGTTAATACAGCCCAAAATTGCATTTGCCTTTTTAGCCACCGCATCACACAGTTGACTCATGTTCAGCGTATGATCCACTAAGACCCCTAGATCCTTTTTCCACATACTACTGCTAAGACAAGTCTCTCCCATCCTATAACCATGCATTGGAAGGTGGGCCATACATGGAAGGCGTTTTAGGCCACGCTGGACAGCCGCCTTGATGTTGGAGCCACCGTCAGTCACCACGAAGCCCATGGTGACGTCCCTGCTGCCTACCCAGCCTTCTGTTGTGAGAGGATGGCTCCAAGAGTGTCTGCTGTGTGCGGCACGTAGACTACTTCCTCCTCAACCAGCTTCTCCTCCAGCTGCTACACAACACTCTGCACCCTCCTTGGGATGATCGTTTTGGACAGAAGACTGTCCCCAAAGCTCATCTCCAAAGAGGACTGCTCTTGCTGTTCTTCTTCCGGCTGCTGAGGCCGAGCGACATCAGCTGGAGGAGAGACTACCCGAGCAGCAGACCCCTGCTCAATGCCAGCACCTAATGGCACCTCTACTCGGGGCACCCCAGCAGCAGCCTCGATGAAATGTCCAAGGCGGGCCTTCATCACACTCCAGCCAGAGGTCGGAGTGCTGGAATGCGGCTGTGGAGTGGCCCTATGCACAGGTGGTGGTGGGGAGCTGGGTCCTCTCTGTCCCTCCACCCCTCTAGTCTTCTCTTTGGACTTGCCCCCAGGGCACCTGTTCTGCTGCCTGTCACTCTTGTCACCCTTGGCCAGTCTCACATAACCTGAAATGAGAGTGTGGTTTTTTACAAACCTAACTTACTACACTGTACCCTGAACCAACAGGTGCCCTGACTTCTTTTTAAAAACTCTCCCACCAAAACTTGTTTGTTTTTTTGGTCCCTAACCTGTCCTTCTTTGGGTTGGGGTAGCAGTCTAGTAAAGTTTAGGAGACTAGGTGATCCTGCTTCTACCTGGCTACAGTTTTTAAAAGGCTACCTTGAGATGAAGGCAATCCTTGTTATATCCTCTAGTTAAACTTCTGCTAACTAGGTCCTGGGACAAACCAGATTTCCTTGCAAACTAGAAATCAGGTGTCCCCTGTAACTAGAGAGAAGCTGTGGTTTACCCTATGGAAATCTAAGGATGCACTGGCTTTCAGTGGCTGAAAGCAAGATGCACTGCAACCCTAGTCTCTTAAAAAGGGAGCCTGATGTGGCCTAGTAGTCACACTGCCTTTTATGAGAAACCTAAAATCTTTTTAAATTGCCCCTATCTGGCCTAGTTGAATTTTGAAAGAAGATAAAGCCCTAAACTGGATTAATTTTCTTTTAAATTTCAAAAAACACAATCTCTAAAAACACCCTTATTAATGGGGCAGCCTATTTAGTGACCCTAGCCAAACCGAAAGCACCCTCAGACTCCAAAAATAGCTCTATAAAAACATAAAAGTGACCCACCCCACACAGCCCAAACACCAACCCCCTCACACCAATCAGAGGTAATTAAAAAAAAACAAAACGTGACAGAGAAACTTACCTTTTAACCCCCCCCCCCAAAAAAAAAACACAAACAAACAAAAAACAAACCAGAACCAGGAAAAGGGACAACAGGACAGAATACAAAATCAACAGCAACAGATCCAAACAAATCCAACTGAGAAATGGCCAACAAATTCAACTGTTAAAAAACTGAACTTTTAAACAATGAAAACACTTAAGACCAAATCAGTCAACACCCCCCCACAAAAAAGAAAAAAAAAACCCAGAACCAGGAAAAGGGATAACAGGACAGGATGCAAAACCAACAGCAACGGATTCAAACAAATCCAACTGAGAAAAGGCCAACAAATTCAACTGTTAAAAAACTGAACTTTTTAACAATAGAAATTAGGCCAAAGCCTCCCCCCAGGAACCAGAACCAGAAGAGAAAAGGAGCAATAGCAGCAACACAGCAGCAACAAATCAAACACGGAATCCTTTTAAAACAGTAAAAAACTTGACTTTTAACAATACAGGAACTTAACCAACCCCTCCCATCCAAAAAACCTTCACCCTAACCCCAAGAAATCCAAGCCCCCCAAATCAGGAAAAGTAAAAGGAGACTGCACCTTTAAAAGTTCTCTCACTAAAGTAAGATATAGGCAAATTGGCAACCCCCCACCCCAGGCCCCCTCCCCCAGCAGAACCCCCTAACCCTAGCTCCTAATAAGCCACCCACTCTCCCAAATCTGGATAAGTAAAGGGACTCTGAGTCTTAAAAAGTCCTTTTACTTTTATCCTAACTAAAATAAAAACAAGAACCCCAAGACTGTCTTACCTTAGATGTCTTCTCTAGGCAGGTCAGGCAAGGCTGAGAGAGAGCAGCAGCAGCTGAGGCCAAGGGCCAGAGCAGCACAATCTCTCTCTCACACCAACACAGCAGCAATGGAATGGAGTCCAGCCAGGCAGACTCCTTAAAATGGTTCTCTTGCCCTACACAGAGCAGTTTCAAAAAATTCCACTGCTCTGTGATTGGCCAGAAAACAGCGTTTACTTGGATACCCAAGTAAACAAAAGAACAACAATGTTGCTGATGGCTGGGGGATTAACCCAGCCATCAGCTACACAACAGCCCTGCAAGCAAATGCATGCTTTGGATTGGCTGCTGGGCCTCCTCTCCCCCTCCCTCCCTGATCCCAGGGAGGCTATGGGAGAGGCGGGAAAAGGCTTCCAAAGGCGGGAAAGGAGGCAAGCAGCTTCCCTGAGGCTGCAGAAGCTCCTTTCCCACCTTTTACATTGAGTTCCATACACTTCCGAATATTGATGCGGAAGTATATGGGGAGCTGTATACGGCTCCCGTATAATGCCTTCCAATTGGATTCGGAAGTATATGACGCTGTATACTTCCGAATCGGGGTATTCGGCGGTCTGTTCGGTTTGGCTGAACCGAATGCACACCCCTAATATAAACCCGCTAACAGGAAATGAATTCTAGCATTCTTTCCATATCTTTTTCCAGATCATTGTATTACATGATTAACAACTGTAGTGGTGTTCTTGGACTAAATAATTAAACCTAAAGAATATACAGACAACACACTGGTCATAATGGTTTACAAAAAGTACTGCCTTTTTAACTAATTTGCTTTCCTGAGTAAATACCTCTAGCAGGAAATGGAATGAGGTCTTAAAATCTGTGAAATTGTTCTAAATTGTCTTCAGTGAGCATAGTGGGAGGGGGGTGGTGTGGAAAATAGTTTTCATCTATTAGTTGCAAGGGCCATTTGACAAGATCCGCTAGCATCCATTTTACTACCCACTGCAAGTACTCCTGGAGAGTGAAGGAAACTTATCTAAAGCTCTAAAATTTTGCCTCTGCAATGGTATGACGCTAACAGGATAAGGCTTCTGTAATTTTCTTCTGGACTCTGTGTGTGTGTGTGCATGCACCAGTGTTCCCTTTAAGCTGAGTTAGTGTGAGCTAGCTCACAGATTTTTAGACTCCAGCTCATACATTTTTGTCATAGCTCAGTAAAAATTACCCCAGAGCACACTAATTTATGCATTAGCTCACAGCTTTAATGCCATTAGCTCACAAAGTAGAATTTTTGCTCACAAGACTCTGCAGCTTAGAGGGAACATTGGTGTGTGTGCACACATATGTTGGCCTTAAGCATCTTGGCCCTAACTTGTTATGGACTTTAATTTTCCTAAACTGGCTCTCAAACCTTTTTTCTGCTTTACTAGCTATTTCATCTCTGCTTGATTCTCATAACTTTTATTATCCAGGTACAAGAGATGTCAGGGATGAAATATCAATGTGTCAGGACTGTAGTCTCACTTGGAAAGTTTTTTCCAGGCAGAGAGAATGGGCTGGGGCTTGCTAGGATTTTTTTCCCCCCAGTGTGATGATGGAAGATGGCTGGCTGAAGGGACTCTCAGCAGTTTAAGAACATAAGAGAAGCCATGTTGGATCAGGCCATGGCCCATCCAGTACAACACTCTGTGTCACACAGTGGCCAAATTTTTTTTATATATATATACACACACTGTGGCTAATTGCCACTGATGGACCTCTGCTCCATATTTTTATCTAACCCCCTCTTGAAGCTGTCTATGCTTGTAGCCGCCACCACCTCCTGTGGCAGTGAATTCCACATGTTAATCACCCTTTGGGTGAAGAAGTTTGTTCTGCTCCTTTGTATTCTTCCTTCCTTGTTATTTTCTTTATTCCTTCATGGTATCTGTAGTGTGCCTCTGGTACAGTTATGTGTCCTAACTGCAGCTTATAAAATGCAGAGGGTCTGGCCGACCAGGGAGCACTCTCTTTTTCTGTGGTTAGGAAGCAGGCTTTGGCCATCTAGCTGTAGCTTGCCTGCGTTAATGAAGCGGCTGCAAACAAACCAGGGTCAAACCTTTTGCCTTTTTAGCTGTACTTCCTCTTAGCTGGAGAGATGATGTCACCATTGTGTGAGTGCTATATTCTCCTTTTATGGCGCTAAGCAGCCTCGACTCTGAGTTGCTTAGGCAGAGGAAGTGGGTGATAAAGGCTTGGTTAGGATGTTCTGTTACTGCGTTTGTGTAACCCTAAACTGCAAGTTGTATTTCCTTTCTTACCCCCATTTAAAACCAAGTCGTCTTCTTACAGTAGCACCTGAGAGAGTTACTTGGCACTTGGGAGCCTCCATAGCCTATGTTTAAGAGGTCTCTAATAAACTTTTGGCATCTGGCATTTTTATTTGCTTAAGAGAGCGGAGTAATGTTGTTGATTTGGCTACTGGGGCCCTCATAGATAGAACTATGCTAAAGCTTGCTTGGCTAAGCAGTTTGCTCAAGTGCTCCTAGATTGCTGGTGAAGTGGGCTTGAATCACAGTCAGTCTGTTTTCCTGTTATCAAAGATACTGGTATACCCTTGAGATCTTCCAAGTCAGTACATTTCACAACAGTCCTCTTTGTTTGAGGTTGCAAGAACAAACTGCAGCTAACATTGCTGCTACTTCAGAATAAGTAAGAACCATGCTTCTTTAAAATTCTTTGTTCACTACTTGAATTTCTCCATGCTTGAGACAAGTCTTGCAAACACTCAGAAAGGGGTTGGTTTAGGATTGCCAGGTGCGACTCAGGAAACATCTGGGGACTTTGGGGGTGGAACCAGGAGGCTTTGGGGGTAGAGCTAGGAGCAAGGATGTGACAAGCATGATTGAATTCTGTTCCTTTTAAATGCCTTTCCTTCACTGAAAATAGTGGAGGATGGGGGCAGCTTCTTTTAGGTCTCATAGAATTGGACCCCCTGATGTGGTGCTGAAAATTAGTGCCTCTATCCCAAAAAGCAGCTCCCCCAGATACCCACGGATCAGTTCTCCATTATGCCCTATGGGGACTGGTCTCCATAGAATGTAATGGAGAGGCCTGCAGACATTCAGCTCCCCCTTGCTTTCTGATAACTCTCATTAGCAGCGGGAGGACCTCCAGACTGGGGGATCCCCTGCTCCCAACTGGGGATTGGCAACCCTAGGTTGGTTAGGTTCACAGGCAATAGCTTTTCTGTTTGCTGCTCTCTGTGATACAGAATCACTGCTATAATTAGACTAATGGGTTACTTATTAAATATGCAGTTGAGAGATGTAACTCCAGGCATGTAGAATAGATGGAGATTCCTGTCAATTACCTCTTAATTGCCTTCTATAATGAACACTTGAGGATGCACATATTCCCCCCCCCCCCTCCGTGAGTTAGCAGAAGTCTGTCACTCAAGCCAGAAAGTGAAGATAGAGACTGCCTCTGCTATTGGCCAGTTTAGCCTCTGGAAATGGATGCCTCTGATCCTGGTATTTGAGCACTAATCCTGTCTGTGATGCACAGAGACTGGGTTACCGTAGAAAGGAAAATGTAATATTTTGGAATGTCTAGCTCTGTCAAAGGTAGAGAAAGCACCAGACAACTGCCCCCCTCTTTCACCTCATTAGACTGGTATGTGCTTGAGGAGGGGGGGGGATCTGATTGTTGAGCAACAGGAAGTAGGACACCATGCAGCATTTCTCAGTTGTCAGAGCACAGAAGAATTCTAGCTATCTCAGTGATGAATGCTTTACAGGACTGGGACCCCCCTCATCCCCAAAAGACTGCTTCCTTTTATGGTAGTGTCTGCATGCTGCCATGTGACTTGCCTATACTTGCAGGTACATTCCTTCAAGCTTAAAGAGGTGACTAACAGCCTTGCAGCAGACAGATGGGAAGGGGGGAAGCAATAAAGTGCTGGAAGGTACTGCTGGGCTTAAAAGCTTGTGGCAATGGGGGTTTCTCAGATTACGTCTCTGCTAATGGGTAAGGATCCTGTAAAGATTGAGTTTACTTTTCCCCCAGGGAAGCTCAACCTAAGGAGGCTGCTGAGTCATGTTTTCTCTGCCTCATGCTGAGCCTTTTCTGCCCCATTAAAGACAGCTCCTCCTGCATGCTGAAGAGGGTGCATGCAACAGAACTATAGATTTCTGGCTCAAATTGTAGTCTGCAAGCAAAGGAATCTTTCTTTTCCTGTATAACATCACCTGCAATCTTGCTTAAGCTTGCTACGTAATCCTTTACTTTTATGAAAAGTGGCACACACAAAACTACCCTTTGTGGAGGAACAATAATTCCTCAGCACTTGTGGCCTTGAAGAGTTCTGATGTTTCAGAGAACCAGTAGCCTTCCTGAAATTGCCTGTGTGATATAGAACCACCCAGTTGTGTCTGTGCTGCTGAATAAATCTCCTGAGGCTATGTGCAAGTGAATCATTAGTTAGTCCCCTGATCCTCCCTCTAAACGCCCAGTCATGCAGAAGCCTTCTGGTGTGTGTCTTTGTGATCCGTTGACCGATGAGAGACCTTAACTGGCGTGGCCTTCTGAATGGATCAGGGGTGCAAAAACATATACCTGTCACTTTTCAGGCATGTTGAGTGAAACAAAGAAAATAATCTTTTTACAGCAATAGCCTTAACTGGGTAGTAATTGCTGGGTACATAATGTGTTTGAGCTATATATACATGCATGGGTAAGTTACAAACTTTGAACCCCACTTCTTCTCTGGCTTGACTTTTCATCCTAATTGTAGTGAGAAAATGCACATGGCTTGGTGCGAAAAAGATGGATCTTGATTACTCTGGTGATTCACAAATTTAGCTTTATGCTCAGTTACAGGCAACATGGAATAAGAGGAGGAATGGAAGTTCAAAAATGAGTGAAAGTGCTGCCCACATGGACTTCTGGAAGACTTTGTATACACAGGAAAGGAGTGCATAAAAATGGGGTGGCCCTAAATGTCAGCAGGATTTCTGAATTGGCTGTTCTAGAAGCTCAGCTCTTTCTATGAACTGAAGTGACTAGAATTGCTGCAGGCTGTTTACCATCTCCCCTGTGTGGAACCTTCTATCAGGGAATGGAATCCAGATTTGGGTGTAAGAAAGCTCATATGTGAGCTTTCTGTTACAGGGCTGATAACTGTGCTTCGAGTTAAAGATATTAGGGTGTAAAGTGTTTTAAGCCTATACTGGGTGAAAAGACAGCATAAAAATGTTCCAAATAAGCAAACATTTTACCCTTTGTTTGTGATTTCATTTTCAGATCGAGAAGACCAGTCTATTCTCTGCACGTAAGTGCTTTCGTAACTTTCCTGTTGCTGATTATAGCGCTTGCAGTTAAAATATTGTGAAAAGGTAGAATCATAGAGTTGGAAATGACCCTCAAGGTCATCTAGTCCAACACCCTGCATAATATAAAGGTAAAGGTGCAAACCCTGTGCAAGCACCAGTCGTTTTCGACCCAGGTGATGTTGCTTTCACATTCACAGCAGACTTTTTAATGGGATGGTTTGCCATTGCCTTCCCCAGTCATCTACACTTTCCCCCCAGCAAACTGGGTACTCATTTTACTGACCTCAG
This sequence comes from Heteronotia binoei, assembly GCF_032191835.1. Classification (NCBI taxonomy): domain Eukaryota; kingdom Metazoa; phylum Chordata; class Lepidosauria; order Squamata; family Gekkonidae; genus Heteronotia; species Heteronotia binoei. The sequence goes on from NC_083230.1 coordinate 86,566,730, forward strand.
AATAGTGGAAGGCTGTCAACCCTGAGCCAGCTACCTGAACCCAGCTTCCACCAGGATCAAACTCAGGTCGTGACCAGAGCTTAGGACTTCAGTACTGCAGTTTTACCACTGTGCGCCAAGGAGCTCTTCTTACCTCCCCCTAAGTTCACAGGATCAGCATTGCTGTCAGATGGTCATCTAGTCTCTGTTTAAAAGCCTCCAAGGAAGGAGAGCCCACCACTTCCCAAGGAAGTCTGTTCAACTACTCGAACTATCAGGAAGTACTTCCTAATGTTGAGCCGGAAACTCTTTTAATTTCAACCTATTGGTTCTGGTCCTACTATCTGGGGCGACAGAAAACAATTCTGCACCACCATCTGTATGACAGCCCTATATGACAGGTAGTTGATGAATAGGAGAACTTGTCCTGTGAAACCTACTCTTGAAACTCTGTAGCTCTTTGAACAGTGTCTGCAGGGTTTTTCATAAGGTTGCTGCTCGCTGCGAAAGATTGACAGCAGGTAACTGGTAGCAGACTGAACCCCCCAAGTAGAAATATTCCTTCAAAGGAAAATCGTTGGAGAACAGGGAGTGAACGAATAACCTAGAGATGATGGGTAGGTTGGCTGGTGATAATCTTATTCACTATGGTAATGTGAGGTTTGGGGTAATGTGTTAATTTGATTTCTAAAATGGTAGCTTGGAAGAAGGGGGAATAAATATATATATATATATATACTTAGTGATTTTTGTTTCTTGCAGAGGTGAATCAGGAGCTGGTAAGACGGAGAATACAAAGAAGGTCATTCAGTATCTGGCTCATGTTGCCTCATCACACAAGACCAAAAAAGATCAAGTAAGTAGTGAATTCTTGCTAAGGACTTTGCTTCTGCATTCAAACAGGTTTGGTATAGTAGTCAAGAGTGTGGACTCAAGTCTCCCACTCCTCCACTTGCAGCTGCTGATGTGACCTCGGGTCATTCACAAGTTCTCTTAGAGCTGTTCTCAAAAGAGCTGTCTTAGCCCCACTTACCTCACATGGTGTCTGTTGTGGAGATGGATAGGGAATGGAGATTGTAAACTACTCTGAGACTCCGAGCGAAGGGCAGGTTATAAATCCAATCTCTTTTGCTTCTTCAAACTGTATGTTCAAGTTATGAGATACTTTCAATAGCAAAGCACCAAATTTGTGCTAATGCGAATGGTCATAAATTCGTATGTGCACCACATCATGTGGTCTAATAGCCTCCCTAATCTGCTTCCACCTAATTTGGGGAAATTTAAAATGAAGTCTGCCTTGGCTTTGTTCTGATCTTCTAAAAGATTTGAGGATGCTACAGTTCCCCATAGGTTAATGCCATTTTATTTGTTTGAAACTAGCACAGCTGTGACCATTTTTGTTTTTGTTTGAGACAGAACACTTCACCACTAGAGTTTTCTGTTTTGTTTATATGGATGACAACCATAGGAGATCTCTGAAGTTACATACATGTATGCCTTTTGCACTGAGGGGTACCTATGAAGTATTCTCACTTATTTTTCCCCTTCTCTTGATGGATTATGTCCGAACTCACCAGTTGGGACTTTGTAGGTGAGCTGCACGTTTACTGCACGTTCTGCACCGAGAATGCGTGTGTTGCTCCATTGTGTGACCCCCCCCCCCCCCCCCGTAGCAGCTTTTCACTTCCACCAGTGTCACTTTCCTCACTAGAACTACCGTGTAAACCAGTTCACAGTTTGACTTGCACCAGGCTCTTCTTTTTTTACAGATATTCTGTATGGGAGATCACAGTCAATCCCATTTTGCTCACTTATAGACTATGCTTATGGACTTTGCTTTAGCTCTGTTGTAAATAATTTCTCAAGCGTATTGAGTGCGGCACAGCAACATGTCTCTGGAATAGTATACACTACAGCATCTGGTATCCTGCTGTTCTGGCCAGATGGAGTTGGCTGACTTTCTCCAGGCCTTGCAACCTGCCCAGCATACTAGTACTAGCTGTGGGTGCAGGATTCTGAGAAAGGTCAAGAAGGAACAGCCTTTGTACAGACTGTATGTTCCAGCTCCAGACTTTTGTGCCACAGTTAAACAGATGTGGAAATGCTGGCTATCTTTTGTCAACTTTTATAATTAAATCCAGATGGCAAATATATTCCCTATCTAGATAAAATCATGATCTTGATACTTTAAGATGCTGGCATGCTGTCTCTATAAGTTATAGCACTCAACTGTATAGATAATCTGTGCATGGTGTGTCTGTGTGCGTGCACACATTCTAATGAGTGGTTTCTGGACGTAAACAAACAGAGCTTTCTATATGCCAAAATTTGAGAGCTTTTTCCAAGAACTGTCAGTGGCTATACTTAGAAACAGTTTTATGTTCATATTTCATGTTGTTATGATCCAGGAATCTGAATATAGCCATTTCCCCCTTACGTGTGACTACTTTGGGTGACCTGAGCACCCCTTTTCTTTTGGTTAAGAATCAGCTTTAAGAATTAGGAATTTTCAAGGGGCTTTCAAAAGAGCCTTGAAAAGGTCATCTTGCTTGTATGCAGAGGTTGCCGGAAATGGCTCTTTTGTGGATGAACCACATTCTTCCTGTGCATCAGTAATTTGTAATTATAAAGTGGCTTTTTGGAAAAACAACACAACTTTTAGAGAAGGGGTTTCTCAAGAGCAATAGTTAGATGGTGTATTTGGGGGTAAATGGGCTCTGGTTGTGACCTTAGACAAGTATAGGGTCCTGTGCTGTGCTAAATTCCTTGGCTGCTAAAGAGGCGTGGGGTGGAGGATGGTGGGAGAACTGTCAAATGACATTTGGCACTTCTAAAGTTTGCTGGATGTCTTGACCCAGATGACCTAGGCTAGCTGGATTTCATCTGACCTCTGAAGCTTAGTGGGGTTGACCCTGGTTAATACCTGGATGGGAAACCACCAAAGAAGTCTGGGGTTGCTACACAGATGCAGGCAATGGCAAACCACCTCTGAACATCTCTTGCCATGAAAATTCTGCAGGGTCACTATAAGTCAGCTGTTACTTGATGGCACTTTCCACCACCACCCAAGTTTGCTGCTATCAGTGGGCCACCTTGTTGGCAAAGAGCCTCAGTCTTTACTGGCTCCTTTGATTGATTGTCAAAGCTTTCTTTGAGACTGTGAAAATTTAAAACTGTCTTCAGGCACCCTGAGCCCTGCTTCCTTCTAAGCAGCTCTTCAGCAGGCTTGTCAGAAGGGAAGGTTGTTTTAAAGCTCTTTCTGGATCGTGAGAGAAGACTCCCAAGGGTGGTGCTGCTTCTGGTTTCTTTCCTGGAGAGGAAGTCTTTGGAGCTGCTGTGTGGGATGATTTTGAAGATACTGAATATAAAATCTTTTGAAACCATGACAGGCCAAGAGGTCTGTATGTTGCTCCCACACTGAGGCTTGAACAGAATCTGTGGCTGCAACCACACGTATGACCAGCATGGGCATTTTTAAAATGCATGAAGATTTTTTCTAAATTCATATGGGTGGGGCAGCAAAGACTTCCTGGGCCACCCTGAGGGCCAGTATAGATCCAGTGGCTGCCTCTTGGCAAGGATGGAAGAGCAGTTCTTGCCATGCAAATGACAAACTTATTTAATAGTTTTGCCCAAATTTCACTGCTATGCTCTGAAGCCATTTGATTCATGGAGCCATCCTCTGAAGAGAGTTGTTTCTTGCAATTGGGGGTTAGTCCTCTGGCCCTTGCAGGAACTCTGGAATAAATGTGTGAAAATTAGACTGTCCTTAATTTTGAAAATTCTATATACTGCTGCATTAAGAGTTATCACAGTCTAATTTTTGCCCAGTGATTATATATAGTTAAGTCACTATAATCACTATATATAGTGATTATATATAAGCACTTTAGTGATTAAACAGCCAACATTATTATATTTTGCCAAAGCAGATATAGTTAAAGCAGCAACTTTAACTATATATAATCACTTTAGTGGGTTGCCGTTAAAGGTAGGCTTTCAGGTCTGTAGCTGGATGCTGTGGGATGTTGTGTTCTCTCTTTGGGTTGTCAGTGTGGGGCGATCAGGAATAGGATTCCAGCTGTTACCCTCCACACTGAACTTCCAGAAAGGAGATCCCAGGGTTGTTTATAGAACAAGCAGTTTCTGAAGAAGCTCAAAGCAGTGCATCAGAAAAGGGTATGATGTTCAGCCTAGAGTTGCAGTGGCTATCTCAGTATAAAGTTGTACTGAGAAGTTGTGAGCTCATTTAATCAGGTTATTGTTTGGCAGCCAGTTGCTGCTTCAGATGCCTCCCTGGCTGGCTTTTTCAATAGGGATGCAACTGCTTGTGCTGCCTCTGTCTTCAGAAGCGCACCCTCTGCAGCTTGACTGCAACCAGTTCATGTCTTGTGCCAATTCTCTTGTTCATTCTTCAAGTGGAAAAAGTACAGTGACATGAATGCTGGCCGCATAAGACAGCTTGGGCCAACAGTGCCCACATGGCTGTATTGTTAAGCCAAATACTGGATGGTGGCATTGAAATATTTCAGCCGCCGCCGTTTCCTCTAAACACACACCCTTTCTTCAGATCTTGACCTTGCATTGAAGTTGTAAAGTTTCAGTTTGTGACATCACTCATTGCCATAGCAACAGACTGCAGTCTCAAACAAAGGATTAGGACTCCTCTGTAGGATCAAACGGGAGAATCTGGGGAGGGGGAGAAGCTGCTCTACCATACATACATGCGTAACAGCCAGGAAACTCTGCATCGACGACAAAACAAACTTTTAGAGCACAGTGTAATTTTTGGTGCTTCCAGCACAGCTGATGGGGTGGTCTTTGATGGATTGCAGCTGTCCTAGCTTGCATCTTTCCCATGGCACAACAGTCCTCTGTGGCATGAATAAACTTGATTATGATTGTCCTCTTTTTTTTCTGGGTGTGCAGCTTAAGACCAGTAGAAGCTTGTGCTGTTTTCATTCTATATTTTTAAGCCTGAACCCATTAGCTCTTCTAGCAGCAGCAGTCCCTTTGTTTCTCTGGAAACATAAGAAGAGCAATAGCACTGTTTCTCCTGAAAGATGTTAGAGGAGTGTGTGAAATGAGTTTAAATACCATAATGGAGTGCTACAGTTACGTGCAGAGCGCATGGGTTGTCGGCCTCCATTGTCATTTCTCCTGGAAGGACAGTTGTTCTCCAAACAATGAAGATCAATTTCCCCAAAGAAAGTGGCAGGTTTGGAGGCTGGACAGTATGGCTTCATGTCCCGGCTGAGCTCCCTCCCTTCTCCAAGCTACACCTCCAAATCTCCAGGAATTTCCTAACTCCGATTTGCGAATGCTTTTTGTTCCTGATAAAGAACTCCAGGCCAGATGTCAGAGGCATTTATTGAATAAACCATTGAGTTAAAGTTTGGGGCCTCTGTTTTTTGTGGTAATTTCTGCACAGTTTTTCAGAGGGACACATTGAACAGGGGTGAAAATGTAATTTCTCAAGTGATCTCTGATGTCTGAATACTCTTGTTTGCTTTCCTTGTTGCAAGTGGAATAGTCCTTTGTTTATACCAGATTTGATTTTTTTTGGTGGTGTTACAAGGATTCTTTTGGTGGCTTCTCAAGAGAGCAACTGTAGTGTTTCAGAGCATGAGAGAGAAACGTGATGGAAATCTTAAACTGCTCCTTGGGTGATCATAAGCAACCCACCCTTAGCTTGCTTCCTTGTAATATGAGAACTATACTGATATGCTTTACAAGGTTGTTGTAAATGTGAAGAACATGGACTACTTTAAAGATTGTGTAAAACATTAATAACAGTGGAACAAAGGCCTTTCTCTTGCACACCAGTCAGATGGGTGAGACGGGTCTGAACTGTCAGGTTCACACCTTAGTTTGGTTAGCTTCAACAGTATTTTTGTGATTGTAGCAACTGGCAATGCTCTCTGCCTGCCTAAGCAAGATCTACTAAAAGCCGCTGCAAGAAGTGATTTCTGTCTCAATGATGTTTCAAGTGGTAAATGAAGTTTCAGTGCTGATTGGGTGTCCACACAAGTTTGGCATGATTACTGCTGCTTGTTGAAATGAATAGTGAAGGCTGCAGGTTGTGAAGCAAGTTCAGTTTTGTTACTCTGAACTTATTACTTAGAATGGTTCTTTATAGAATTAACAACCACACCTGTAGACGAAAGCCTGTCCTTTTTGTAGGCAGTCCACTGAACTGTGGTGGAAGAGTAAGGCAGGAGTTAAAAGAATCCTTAGCCTGTAGCTTCAGTCTTCCAGAACTGGCTTGACAGTGCTTGGTTGTGTCATCTATTGGCTTCTTTACTCCTAGGGGGAGCTTGAGAGGCAGCTTCTTCAGGCCAACCCTATCCTGGAGGCCTTTGGGAATGCCAAAACAGTTAAGAATGACAACTCTTCACGATTTGTGAGTATAACTCTCATTATAATTGAATAACGCCTGGAGGTTTAAAATCTGCATGTTCTGGTGATGCTGGACACTGCAATATCTATAGCATATAATGCCTAGAAGTATCGTGTAGAAAATAATGCAACCTAAGCCCTTGTTGTTGCTATTCTCTGAAATCTATTTAACTTAAGAGCCTCTCTATGCTATTAAAGGGTAAGTTGATATCCAGTTCCTTTTGATCTGCAGATGTTCCTCATTGGAACAAACTTGGTTTATGTGAGAGTTTGGAAGAATAAAGGTGTGCGTTCATTGCTATTTCGGCTAATGATTCTGGGGTTTTGTTCTCTTAGGGAAAATTTATCAGAATCAACTTTGACGTGAATGGCTATATTGTTGGAGCTAATATTGAGACCTGTATCCTTTGTCAATAAATAAGAGAATCTGAATAAGTTGAGCAAGAAGAAGGGAATCATAAAACATGCGCAGACCATTAAGCAGTCATTGTGGTTTAGGGAAGGAGCTGCCTTTTGAAGAAGCGACTTCTTAAGTGACAGCCTTATTTGAGCAAGAGGCTCACAATGTTAGATGGGTGTGGGTGGCTGAGTTCCTGATTGTCATCGTGCATTTCCAGATACAAATGAGAACTTTTTCTCTCTTCCTGTAGCTGGCACTCTGAAGTATTTGTGATGCAGTTCGGCGGTGCTGCCCACTGTGAAAATTGTGTAACTCAAGAGTGCTGTGGGTGGGATTGCTGAGAGCCATGCTGTGTCTGTCTGTGGAAGAATGCCAAAATACAGTATCTGAGTTTTCCCCCATGCTCACTGCCTTATGTTAGAAATGCGAGACATTTAAGTTCTGTACAGCTGAAATAATGTGCATCTAACCTCATGCTAAAACATTATTTGGGGCATGGTGGTTGTCATAGTAGACTTGAAGAAACATGGGTTCAAATCTCCACAATGCCATCAAACTTACTGAGTGACCTTGGGCCACTTACAGTCTCCCTTTACCCTGAAAGAGAATATAATGAAGGAAGGAGAATTATGGACACCACCCGTCTCCTTGGAAGAAGGGCGGTGTAAACATGGGTAGTTAAGCTGCCTTGCATATTTTGAAAGACTGACTATCTATTTCGCTGGGGGTTGGTGGGAAGATGACAGCTGTAGCGTGATACAAGGTGAGATTAAAATGGACAATAGTTGGGAGAGACTGCAGGGTGTGGAGGCTCTCTTTATAAATCCTGGAATCTTTCCCAAAAATCAGGCCCCCTCCCCCACAAGTACGGCTATTGCATCATTAATGCATCTTGCAGGACAAGGGAGAAGAACCAAGATTTTTAGAAGTTTGGTACCAGATATTATGTACATAGTTTTGTATAGAGAGAAGCACGCCTGGCTGTTTACCCCCTAACTTGAGTGAAGATCTGTTGGAGAAATCACGAGCTATTCGTCAAGCCAAAGAAGAGCGGACATTCCATATCTTCTACTACTTGCTGACTGGGGCAGGAGAGCACCTGAAGAGTGAGTCCTGAATGCATAAGCAGCAGGGTTTATCTTATCATTCAGACATTTGCATACTACGTAACCCTGGCCTGGTACAGCCATCCTGGTTTTATCAGCACCTTTTAAATAACTCCTTTCCTCATATAAATTCCATCTGTCCTTGTGATCTTGTATATGAAGCTGCCACTTTATCTGCATGGATGCTTCATGCTAGTTCAGGCAGTGAGACTCGTCAGGCTGGGAATGTGATGATGCCTGGCATTTTGGGGGTATTGCTAGGAGGAATTTGCTATAGAACTGGAGACTATTTAAGTGAAGAGCCAACTCTGCTGTGTTTAAGGAGAAGGAAGAAGTGTAGTTGCAAACTGGAGAGCCAGTTTGGTGTAGTGGTTAAGTGTGCGGACTCTTATCTGGGAGAACTGGGTTTGAGTCCCTACTCCTCCACTTGCACCTGCTGGAATGGCCTTGGGTCAGCCATAGCTCTGGCAGAAGTTGTCCTTGAAAGGGCAGCTGCTGTGAGAGCCCTCTCCAGCCCCACCCACCTCACAGTGTGTTTGTTGTGGGGGAGGAAGGTAAAGGAGATTGTGAGCCGCTCTGAGACTTTTTGGAGTGGAGGGCAGGATATAAATCCAATATCATCTTCTTCTTCTTCTTCTTCTTCTTGCTTGTTTATACCCTACTGTTGCATGACTTTTGGTAGATCAATGTTTCAATCTTTGGATAAGGAATGAAAACAAACCAGATGAAAGCCTTGTGCAGGTGGAAGCCTGTCTTCCATAAAATATGTGACATTATATTTTAGATCTGTCTGTTACAGTAATAATATTACTGAATCTATAATGCTTGTTTTAGGGCTTGCTAGAGAGGTAGTTCTGGCTAAGAGCCCCACGGTGCAGAGTGGTAAGCTGCAGTATTGCATTCTAAGCTCTGCTCGCAACCTGAGTTTGATCCTGACAGAAGCTGGGTTCAGGTAGCTGGCTCGAGGTTGACTCAGCCTTCCATCCTTCCGAGATTGGTAAAATGAGTACCCAGCTTGCTGGGGGTAAAGTGTAGATGACTGGGGAAGGCAATGGCAAATCACCCCGTAAAAAAGTCTGCCATGAAAATGTGATACAATGTCATCCCAGAATCAGAAATGCCTGGTGCTCACACAGGGGACTACCTTTACCTTTTAGAAGAGTAGTTTATAAACAAGACTATTTAAAAATATGATTCAGGATTAAATTTCTATCTAAGCTGCCGTATTTGTCTTGGAGACTGTAAATGTTAGTCTGCCCTTGAGGTTTGCCTTAAACCAGTATTTCCTAACCTTTCTGAGTATGAGGGCACTTTTTTAACATCTAAAAATTTCATTGACGCCTCTCTTCCTCACATTATAATAGTTGTCCTACTAATATAGGTTGATTGAGAAAATACATAAGGACAGAAAGATCAAAATAACAATGCTTAGTTCAAAGATGGATTTCCAGACCCCTTGCAATAACTCTGGCTTCCTGGTCCCTGACCACTACCACCCCAGTTTGGGGAACACTGCCTTAAACAATATCTGCAATAATGATTTAAATTTTCTCTCTTTGAAGATGACTTGCTGTTGGAGCCATACAACAAGTATCGCTTCCTTTCCAATGGACATGTTACAATCCCAGGTCAACAGGATAAGGACATGTTTCAGGATACCATGGAAGCAATGAGGATCATGGGCATTCCAGATGATGAACAGATGGGTATGAAACTGTTTACATGCCAGTCAACTTCATGGGGTGCTCCCAAAATTTTAGTGTTTGGGAGAAAAATCTATCTCTATCCACTTGTTCTTATGCATAATTTCCTAAATTTCTGTTGCTTCTCCTTTCACTTCTGCTTTTTCTAAACTGGAAAGCCCAAGGTACTTTAGCTTTTCTTCATAGAAAAAGTATGCTGACACCTTAATCATACTGGTTGCCCTCTTCTATGATTTTCTAGCTTTGCAATATTCTTTTTGAGAGATGGTGACAGAGAACTATACACAACTGTTGAAATGAAGATCTGTATAAGAGGTATTATGATACTGGTAGTTTTATTTTCAGTTTCTTTGCTTATGATTCCCAGCACAGCATTTCCCTCTTTCACCACTGCCAAACACTGAGTCAATATTTTCATTCTACTACAGCCCCAATATATTTTTATCAGTCTTGACCAACTCAGAAAGAATATATTTGAAACAAGTTTTCCTGCTCCAGTGTGCATCATCTTACACTTAATCAGCAGTGAACTTCATCTGCCTAATCGTTGCCCGCTCACCCAGTTCAGAAAGATCTTCTGCAGTTTTTCATTTTGCCTTGGTTTTCAGTACCCTGAATAATTTGGCATCATCTTCGAACTTGGCCACTGGACTACCCATCCCCACCCCCAATTCTAAATCATTTATTAACAAGTTAAATAGTGCTGGTGCCTGTGGGACCCTACTGCTCACTTTCTCCATTGCAAGAATTATCCCATTTATTCATACTCTAGACTTCCTGCCATTTAACCAGTTCTTATTCCATAAGAGAACCTGTTCTCTTATACCATTACTGCTAAGCTTATTTGCGAGTGTTGCAGTAACCTGGGCAAAAGTCTTTGAGAAGGCCAAGTACATGTTGTTTACTGGATCACCCTTGTCCAGATGTTTGCTGATGTTCTCAAAGAATACAAAAAAGTTGCTAAGGCAGGACTCCCTTTGCAGAAGCCATGCTGATTTTTCCTCATCAAGCTTTTTGTTCTTCTGTATGCTTAATAATTCTACTTTTAATTACAGTTCTTAGTAATTTGACTGGGACGGATGTTAGGCTAACTGTCCTGTAATTTTCAGGCTCCCTTCTAGACAGCTTTTTAAAAATTGTGTAAGGTTTGTTACTTTGCAGTCTTCCATTTTGTAAGTCTTTTTTACCCCTTTGCTCCACTTGCCTACTTGGCTAAATCCCCTGCTCTAATATGCATGAATATCCAAAATAGGATATCAAGGTGGTCTGCTGAGTAATTGGTAAATGAGCCCAAAGTGCCTCTGCTTCCCAGCTTCATCTACAAAGTACCTTCAATATAATATGTATAGCATGTGAACAAAAAACATCTGGGAGCCAGCTGGTTTGAAAGTCTGATTAGGCTAAAGGATTTAAACCTTCTAAACAGTTTCTATTTAAAAAGGGATAATAAAAGTAACCTTTTGGCTGGAAAGTTTTTTCACCTGATTTGACAAACCGACAGTGGGAATGTATGGCATTTCCTTCACTTTTGGAATGGTTTGTTGAGACTGTTCTGAACATGCAAGCTGAATTTAAGATGCTGAGTGAACAGACTCTTGCAAGGGTCACTGACACTTCATATGAGATGACCTAGAGGTCTGGATTGCCCCTAGATATGGATATTGGTTCATTACATGGGCTGATAGCTACAAAGGCAATATTGCAGTGTAGCTTCTGATTTGGTGCTTGAAGGCCATAGGATGCTGATTGATTCTAGTATTTAGCTCCCTCATGTGTATAGAGGTAGTTGCACTGCTCACAGTGACATTACAGAAATTGATTTTTTCCCCTAGGTAACCGTTTTTAGTATTTGTAATAAACCAGAGTCCCTGCAAGTAATTCTTGTATATTTGTGAGCATGCACACATGCGTGTATGTGTAAGTGTGCACCTGGAAGTCATAATTACTGGGGGCCTGGAGGCTATTCAGGGAGGTGACTGAATAAAACCTGCTGCTGACTTCTGGTATTCCAAGGAGGTCTTCCATTCAAGTACTTGCTAGAGTACTTGTTGATCCTGCTTAGTTTCTGAGATCTAACGAGATCAGGCTTGTCTGGGTTACCCAGGTCAGAGCCTTGCAAATCATTCTTGCGTCAAGGGTTGGCTGCTTTCTGCTATCTATGCTAGCTGTATTGACCCTTGCTTCCATTAAGGTGGGCATCATCTGACTTCACATGTAAACTGTTGTAAGTTGGTGGCCCAGAAAGGAGTGCCTTGACTATGGGTGTCTCTAGTGTCTCCACTTCTTTTAATAAAGTGTTACTGTGGTCCTATAGTAACATCTACCATATTGTACTTTTAAAGCTTAGGACCTTGAAAAAACATCATGCATGTGCAGCATAAGGAGTGCTGCTGGTGGGTGCACGACACAGAGAACTTGTATGACCCACAGCAGCCATGTGAGATGCAGTAGCTGAACAACTTGTGCAACTTTGCAGTGCACACCACTCCTGGTTCTAGTGGAATGCATTTTAAAGCTAGGCAAGAAGTAGTAAAGTCACTCTGAACTGCATGCTCTGCAATGGGGTCTGTGAAACTAAATACTGTAGAAGTGAGAGCTGGGCATTCTTTGCCTTGCCTTGCAGAAGAACAAACTGGGTAAGAATAAACTGCTCCCTGTGTGATATCCAAGTGCCTTTTCTTTAGTAATTGCTGTTGTACAGTGAAACTAACAGGAGACAACCACTTGTGCCAAATCATTCCTTGAGTGATTTTTGGTGACCTTGTTTTTTTCTTTCAGGTCTCTTAAGGGTTATCTCTGGAGTTCTTCAGCTTGGCAACATTGTCTTTAAGAAGGAACGTAACACAGACCAGGCTTCCATGCCAGACAATACAGGTAAAGAAATGCCTTTAGGTATGAGCTGGAAAACAAGGTTTCTTCTTCCCCAAAGAAGCTCATGTCTTAAAATGTATGCATGTGATGGAGGCAGAACTGAGTCTGACATGTGCCATAGTGGAGTTGATGCAGCCCCCCTCTGGTGTAAACTGCTGACTAGCAATGTGTCTGCTTGTGAGACCTCTAGAGTAATCAGTGGTGGTGCCTCCTGGTGGCAGATATATTATCTGTGTATATTGACTCATCCGTTCTTTAGTTGCAGTCACTTGTGAGTAGATGTGTTAATGTGCCAAGCAGATGCTGAATGAGGGAATCACCAGAACTTGGGTCCTGTCATAGGAGTCAAAATGTGTTTAGAATATGGTAGTTACTGCTTGTGGAACCTGCCTTTACTCCCAGGTTGGGCCTGAAACAAATGTAGGTGGAGTTAGTTTAAATATCACTTTTAGATCTAATTTCAAGCATGAAATTCCTGACTTCTGGGATTTGAACTGGGTCAGACTGTTAAGCATATTGAAGTGACAGACACCAGTGTTCCAGAAATTTCAAACCAGAAGGGATTAGTAACTTTTGATTCATAGTTGACTGAATCTGAAATTGGTCTTGATATTTGTTTTCGGTTTGCGTAAGCATTAAAGTCAAAGAGGTGGGAATGGATGATGCATTTTCAGCTGTAAAAGGGCACGATTGTTCTTGTCTGTCCCTAGAAAGTACATACTTAAGGAGATTGAGTGAATACTGGAATGCATGAAATTCTGAGTAGCTAACTGGAAACTCTTGGAAGACTATTGGGATGGAGGAAGCCTTTATTAAAGTGACGTCAGAGCTTAAACTGTCTCAAATGTTTGTAATAAAGGTCACTTTGATTGCATGGGTTTCTTGCCAGTAAAAGTAGCCAGAGACTACTGACGTCCTTTCTTGAAACCCTGGATTCTTGTGTTCACATATGTTGATTATCACCATTATGTTTCCTTGGAAAATGACACATCAAAATGAATACCAGCATTTTCAGTTCTTCCTCTGCCACAGGTGTGCTGTTTGTTGAGAAGCTGTTGTGTTCCATTACTTGACATTTTGCTAGAAATACTGCCTTACATTTCACACTGAAAATGGAGATGAAAATCCTGAACACTTTTGCTCTTGTCTTCCATTGTAGCTGCTCAGAAAGTTTCTCATCTTCTGGGTATCAATGTGACTGATTTCACCAGAGGAATCCTCACCCCTCGCATCAAAGTGGGACGGGACTATGTCCAAAAGGCTCAAACTAAAGAGCAGGTGTGTAGAAGTTTGTATTTTCTGCTTTTTGTCTAACACAGAACTTAAGGCCGCTTCAATAGGGCTTGCAGGGGTTCCTCATCCAGGTGGTGACCTGCTTAGCTTTAGCAAGGTTGCTGCATTGTGTGTCTCCCTAACATATCTTGGAACTCACCAAAGGAAAATAAGCTGTTCCTTGCAGAAGTGATAGGTTGTATGGATCTGTAATGGTTCTGAGGCAAGGCAAACGATGTATGGCCATCACCCTAGAAATTCTGATGGTTTTACAAGCTGTATGAGACGATACTGTAATTCTTCCCAGAACCCCAATGGGCTTAAGAAGAGTCTTAAAGGCTTTTAGCCAACTCTGCAGGGAAGAACACTTAATAATAAATTACCAAAAAGGAAAGGGATGGCCTTCAGTAAAAAACCTAAATGAAGGGAATGGAGTATTAATGGACAGAAGATTGAGCAAGTCATTAGTTTCAAATATCTAGGCATGATTATTCAAGAATCTGTTGTATGCTCACAATGAGCTCTCAATGCAACAGAAATAGGACAAAAGTCAGCCCAAGCTATAGCCAAATTTTCATGCACCAAGGGAGTGCAATTCATTCCAGCAGCCCGCAAACTTTACAGGGTCGAAACATTAGCTTGACTCCTGTACGGAACTCTGTTGGGGTCCGCATAATCCTATTTCATTCCCTTAGAACAAGTACAAACAAAATTCTTAAGAACAATTCTTCAGCTGCCCAGATGGGTCTCAAATACAAATCTGAAACTGGAGACAGTTTCGACTAGGGTGTGCTTAGCCTCCATCAATCTATGGCTGGAATTAAACCTTGCCCGTAAGGGGTTAACTCTCCCTTATTCTTAGTGACAGCTTTCAATCTGCATGGGGAAAGGCAGTAATCAGTAACATAGCAAACATGAGATTTTTCTCCTTACTTGATCTTGAAAATGAGACTTGAGCAAGCAAAAGCTTTGATAAAGCAAAGGACATCAAGCAGCAGTGTGATGTAGTGAGGTCGCCAGCCTTTCTAGCTTCACAGTGAGTCAGATACGCAGTCGCCCCAGCAGAATACCTGTTTCATTTGGAGAACCCAAGCCATCAGAGGGTGTTCACTCTCACTAGATGGCAAGCCCTTTGAACAGCAGTAGTATTGGGGTGATATAAAAGATTCCTTTGACTGAAAGATTATGTCCCTGTGGCAGTGGCGAGATAGAAACAATGGAACACATCCTCCTTTTCTGCCCTTTTCATCAAACAAATCACTCAAAGTATATCCCCCCCCCCCCCCCCCAGTGTTCAAATTCGGGATTTGTTAAAATGCTGCTTCTGGGAGAAAACCTGCAGGTGACAGCACTTGGTTTAAAATTCTGTGCGCGCGTGTGTGTACACATACATACACATATATAGATATTTCATAAATTTTAAGCCCTAAGGTTAAAATCCTTCTTAAAATATAGCCCTATGTACTACTGGAATGTTATTTACAATTCTTATACAAAGTTTATTACAGTATTATCTGAATTTTTAAATGATTCTAGGCGATGAGTATGCTATATTTTATTCTGTGTTTCATGCTGGTGTAATAAATGACTTTGACTTTACAAGCTGCATGAAGACAAATTAACATCTTTAAAGACTGAATTACCAACTAGTCTTAACTAGATGCTTATGCGAAGCTGCTACTTCCATATGGCTGCAAAGCAGAAAGTAGCAATTGTTAAGCTACAGAGCATCTTGGGACTTGTCTGGGTACCTGCCAAGAAGTAAACAGTGAGACATGCTGTCAGCATGTCCCCCCAACAATGCTCTGTATTCATAGTCCTTTCTCTGTAATGAAAGCTTCTTGAGATGAAAGTAAGAACTTGCTTGATGTACCCAGATGTCTTCACCCTGCTTTTCATAAGCTGATTCTAGGATGCGATGCTTTAAACAAACTCAACATATTTCTTTTAGACCAGAGGGAATGTCTCACTTTCTGCTTGAGGCCTGTCTAGTAATATTTAGTGGCCCCTTATATTACTGTGTAAATGAGAGCATGTTAGAAATAATTCTTAGGTGGTTTTTTAAGGATTGTTCCCATATCTCCAACCTTAGATTATGCAGTTTGTCCATGTATTCTGAGACAGCTAGTTTGGGTTTTGTATGTGACTTCCCCTCTGTTTTGCAGGCTGACTTTGCCATTGAGGCGCTGGCTAAAGCCACTTATGAACGCATGTTCCGTTGGCTGGTGATGCGCATCAACAAAGCACTGGACAAGACAAAGAGACAAGGAGCATCTTTCATAGGAATCCTTGACATTGCTGGTTTTGAAATCTTTGAGGTAAGTGAAATTTGTTTATTCACTCCATTTATATCTCACTCCTCTCCTCAGTGGGGACCCAAAATGGCTTACAAACATTCTCCCCTTCTCTGTTTTTATCCTCACAAAAACCCTGTGAGGAGAATTTGTGTCTGGCCCATGGTCACGCAGGAAGCTCCCATGACAGAGTGGGGATTTGAACCTGGGTCTCCCAGTTTTTAGTCTTGACACTCTAATCACTGTACCACACTGGCTCTTTAAAAAGCATCTTTTAATTCCAGCATGTTTTGTCTGGAATATCTGGAAGACATCTTGATTTTTTTTTCTTACGCAGATTAAACTAGATTTTGTAAAAGTTCAGATCACCTAACCAGAACTTCCCTTTCTAGATGTCTTTTTTCATCAAATTACATTCTCTATAATATTCCTAAGTGTGTTGAGATATTGGGCCTGATCTGAACCTTGGTCTCCCCAGTACTAACACTTTTCTGATCACTACACCACACTAGCCGATAGGACAATATGTTTGTGTATTTTCCCAGTGATAGCCCTTGGCAGCATTATATTCCCGCTAATTCTAATTAAAAGCAGAAGATTGCCATGTTGGCTGGAGGGCCAGTGTGGTAAGTGGAGTATTGGACTAAGTATTCCACTAAGAAGACCTGGGTTCAAATCTCAGTCTAGCCACATAGGTGAGGGAGGTAATCTTGGTCCATGGCTGCCTCTTAGTTTTATTTTGGAACACGTTAGAGGAAGGGCATAATGATGAACTCAATAAAATAAAGTAGAAAATGTGTTAGTATTTATGCATATAAGGAAAGTATGCTTCAAATGGCCATGTTGGGGAAGTTGACAGTTTAATTGGATGAGCCCCTTTGAAGAATGTTGCCAAGAAGCAAACTTCCTGTTATTGCCTGGTGGAGGGGCAGCTAGTATTAAGAACAGTTTTTTGTTGGGCAGTGAAGATGGTATCCTTAAGCAGAGTGAAAAATAAGACTAAGGCCATGAGCCTTGATGTGGGGCATACTAAGGAGCTTTATGGACTGGAGGAAGCCGTGGCTGAAGGAAGGGAAGGAGTGGCTGTTGCCTTTCCTTAGCAGTAGTTCAGCCGGGGAGGAGATCCCAGTGGGGCCCAGGCAACACCCCTTCGAGGTGGATATCCTTTTCAGTGAAAAGAGATCAAGCCTCACTTAACATTTTTTTTGTCCCATATTGTTCAAAGCAGGGCCAGAATTTTTGTGGAGGAGAAATTAATTGTGGATTAAAATTTAAATTTGCAACATTGGACTTGACCTGATCTTGGTACCCTTATCCCCCCCTCAAAACTAAACATATAGGGACTTTGACAGTCGAATTCATCCAAAACAATTTAATGCTTTGAGAATAAAGCAAAATTTCAATTTCAATGTGAATTTCACAATAAGGTAGCCTTTGCCCATCAAGTAAAAAATTAGCAGGCTTGGTTGGAGTGTTAAAGATCTGCCGAGCTATATGCAGAAATGCATTTTGTATCAAGAATGGTGTATGTCTACAGCATACCCACTCTCTTCCTTAAAAGCATTCTAAAAGACAAAATATTTCACTGGATTTTTATTTAGTACTCCCCAAACTTCCATTTTTTCCCATTGAAAAAACTGAAAGAAAGCCTTGGGAGGAAAGGGGGGGGGGCGGTTGTCCCAAATTTTCCTGTTTTCTTTCTGAGCCCTCACATCTTTTATGCTGTTTCAGCGGCTTTGGGTTGATCCACTAAGTACATAAAGAGTAATGCTTTCAAGAGGTGCGGGGAATCTGAGATGGGAAAAAACCCGAATTGCTGTTAAAAGCAGGTTAACAAAAGTTTAACCCTTTGGAGGACAGCAGCTGGCACTTGGCCTTGTGCTCTAATGGCTACTTTTTATTTCCTAATAGCTGAATTCATTTGAGCAGTTATGCATAAACTACACAAATGAGAAGTTGCAGCAACTCTTCAACCACACCATGTTCATCCTGGAGCAAGAAGAATACCAGCGTGAGGGCATAGAATGGAACTTCATTGACTTTGGCCTGGACTTGCAGCCCTGCATTGATCTTATAGAAAAACCGGTGAGTGATTCCTGCATCCTGTTTGCAGAGAATAGCTCCAGTGCTGAGCTGAGCCCATTGTGCATGCCTATTTTGGTGTATATTAAACACTTGTAAACTACTTTGCACGGTAGGTAGGGTGTGAATATGGTGGCTGCAAAACTCAGTCCTTCAAGTGGTGTGTTGCATCCTACCAGCCATTCTGCTTGGTCCTGCTCAATTCCATTTCACACTGGTTTTGTTCAGAATCAGCAGATACTATAATCCGTAGCATAACCTTCCTGGTGGTGAGAAGGGCCTTCTGATTCCTTTCTCATCAGCAGAGAAGCTGGCAAAAATTACTGTTGTGTGTAAAAGAACTGGTGTGTAAAAGAACAAGGATCTAGAACTGGGGTATTAAGATTGCTGCTTGTGGTTTTGGGGCTGCATCATTTCCATCACTGCTTGCATGGAAGTGTAAGTCCTGTTGAACTTGTTTCCAAAGAACAATACTTAAACTGTGGCCAAGAACGGACGTGGTTTCTGAAAAATACCCACCTCTTCAGGGTTTCTATTTGGTGAGAGAACAGAAGCTCCAGGGTTTTTCTTCTAAGTGCCATCCCTCGACCTCCAGGAAGGAGAAACAGTGGCTGCCTGCTTTGCTTCCCTGTTACCCTTCCGCTACTGTTGCAGATGTGTTTGAGTCGTTAGCTTGCTTATGTTTTACAAGATGACATCAGCAAATGTTGGTGCAGTTCAGGCAGCATCCAGAGCTAACTCTGATTCAAAGAACCTTTAGCACCACAGCTTGTCCCAGTCTCCATTTGATCCTCTGCTGAGATGGGACCCAGATGAACAGTGCAGAACAGCAGCTGATAGCAGACGGGTGTCTTCCACATTGTCTCTGCCACTGCCTCAGTCCACTATGCTAGAGGCAAGCTTGGCCAGGTACAATGGATCAGGACCAGTGAGGAGCACTACTTAGGCTGGAAATGGCAGTGGTGGCACTTCACTCAGCTGTTCTCAGATTGGGGGTTCTGTGCAAGACAGTATTGTTCTGTTAACCTGGTTGGACTTGCACATAAGTCGCTCAGAGCTTTGGGTTTATCAGAGAGAGAGAGATATGCTTGACCAGCCCCTGTATTTGAAATTTCAGGGCTGCTTTTTAAAACATGTATAGTCACTGCAATCTGGGCCCCATTAACTGCTCAAAACTTTAGTTGATGCGGTCCTGGAATGAAGCTGAGTACTCCTAAATTCGGTCCATGAAGGTGGTGGTCTTTTATGCCTGGTCTTCTTTAAAGATAAACCAAAACTAGTAAGTGTGACTTCCACAGCATCTAAACTAGACCTGTCTTTTGAATTTGCTGAATTCAAGCAACTCTTTTTTCAGTAATGTTTTCACAGTGTTCTTTGAAGTTGCCTGTCTAGAAAGCTGTTCCATGCTAAGCCTGACTTGCAAGGAATAGCGTTATGTTTCCTCGTCTGCTTGCTTTTGATGCACTTAACTTTGGCAAAAGTTCTGACGTTTAGCTGTTTTGTACGCAGGCTGGTCCCCCAGGCATACTGGCCCTGCTGGATGAAGAGTGCTGGTTCCCAAAGGCTACTGATAAAAGCTTTGTGGAAAAAGTGGTGCAGGAGCAAGGCAGCCATCCTAAATTCCAGAAGCCAAAGCAGCTGAAAGATAAAGCTGACTTCTGCATTATACATTATGCTGGCAAGGTAAGTGTGCAGGGCGGCAACATGAAGAAACAAATAAGAATGCAACTGAACAGTCAGAAAGCAGCTCTAGTGACCTGGGGATGTTTTCCAGTTTACCAGAATAAATTGCTGTGTACTATTCTGTCCCATAGCCAGAAAGGAAACCTGTAGCTATGAGAACCTGTTGCTTCCATAAAGATCTGATTTTGTAGGCTTTGATGGAGAGTTTTGCCATAACACAAGGCATTAAATTGTCAGTCTTTTCCCATGCTAACAGTCTGTATTGGTCAGCTGGCATTTTTTAGGGGCCCTGGATAACGTGCAGAGTTTTCAGAATTGGATTCTACTTGAAAGGAATCTTAACTTTGGTCAACAGTCTGCATAGCAGGCAATCTGAAGTTTTTTTTTTAGTATTGGGTGCAGTTTAGCATCAGACCTTGATGTGTGAAGTATATTGGCACCAAACCAGATTAAGCATAGGGAGATTTATGTCTTGTTTTAGTTGTAATCAGTCTCATAGTAATATGAATTCTCTCCGAGCTTCTGTTTGTCCCGTGGAGTCACACAGAGGGAGTCAGTTTCCCTTGTTCTAACAGCAGCTCTAAAAATTAGGTGCGACGTAATTAGCATTGTGAGGGAGGGTGTCAAATGAAGGGGAAATATTTAAAATGTATGTTAATACTGCAGCCTAACTTTGACTCCCCCATACACACATTGCTTATATTTGCTGGGAGGAGGGAGTAGCAGCAGCTTTCAGGGAGTTCTTTGTCCTGAGTCTTACCTACTTTAGCCCATAGGCAATACATGCCGTGCAGCCTTTCATATCCAGTATTTGTTGCTAATTCTTTCTCCAGGTTGATTACAAAGCAGATGAGTGGCTCATGAAGAACATGGATCCTCTTAACGATAACGTTGCTACCCTCCTGCACCAATCCTCTGATAAGTTTGTGTCTGAACTGTGGAAAGATGGTATGTAATGGGATTCCTTATCTGTTTTGAAAGCTCTTAATCTATCAGGTGTCTGAAGATAATGGATGTCTGTCCTTCTTCCAGCCTTTAAAATAATAATGATCAACATGGTCCAAAACTTGTAGTTGCATAATGCTTCCTCTTTATATTTAGGAAAATTCTCTCCCACTGCTGTAGTTGTGTCTCTTTCTGAATGGCTTTCTCAAGGCAGGATCCCAGAATAAAATTCAAATAGGAGTACCCTGTGTACTTGGCATATCCAGATGTGAGAGTTAATTAGGTGAAACTGAACCCTCCAAGGATTTTTTTTTTGCTTGCTCCAGTGCCATTAGGTGTCTTGCACACTAGGTTATCTGTTGCTTTGAATCTTACTTTCTCTTTTGTCTTGGGTTTTTCTTTGACGTCTCTGTTGCAGAGATGCAGAACATTCAGAGAGCCTATTTCTATCGACAGTTTCCTATTCTTCATCTAGAACCAGGTGACTGAGAAACCGGCTGTTGTGTCGTGTGTGATTTCCTTCTAGAGCCATGCAAGAAATGCTTCCATTAATTCTTATTTTCCCCTCTTATTGTTCCTGCTTGTTTGTCTCAGTCCTTCTGCTGTATGCTCGTAGACGATTAGGATTACGGGGGGAAAAGATTTTTTAACCAAAATGGGGTTACACAGGTACAATGTCAGGCCATATGTGGATGGTACTGGTTTAAAGGTTTATGAGAATAGCTTTCCCTTCTCCAATTATTCAGTGCTGTCTTAAACATATGAACCCAGTGGGTTTCAGAACTGGTGTTTAAAGTTAGGCCTAAGTCTGGTAGTGGTGTTATTGGAGCTGCTGGCCAGAAAGGTCACTTGTGGCTGTAGCATGGCTGTTCTGTACATAAAGGATGATGATTAGGCTCTCTAGTAGCTAAAGCTAGAGCCTTCTTCATTGGTCAAGAAGATGCAGCTGATTGTCTTTGAGGCTTTTGTTCTTACTTTGCTGCCTGATTGCAAGTATTTATTAAGCCATTTAAGAGGATTTACTTTCTAGTCTTTAATGATCTTTGAGAACTTTTTCTTATCTCATTCAGAAATGCATCTTCTGTCTATCTGAAATAGTCCTGACTCCAGTGAATAGTTACTTTTGGGGGGAGAAGCAGCATCCTAATTCTTGACCATATTGTCAATAATTATCTTGTCTCTCTGTCCCTAGTTGAGTCCTGCAGGTTGATAGTTTTCTTTGAGAACAGCTAATGTCTTTTTAAAGCCTTGGATGATTCAAAGTAGTTGTAGTCCAAGAGAGAGTGGCTGGGTTGGCTGCTGTCAGGCAAGTGGTAGGCTACAAAAATCTGACCTGTCTCAAACAGTTCAATGGCCGTTTGTACTGGGGAGTTGCCATATATCAGTGCTGAACTCCCTTTGCATTGCGTCACTAACTAGGCAAGCTATTTCAATTAAAATGCAGAGCCAGTTCATTGCAAGTCACTTGGCAGAGGCTTCCTAAGCTCTAGTATCTGGAATAAACCAGACTCTTTGAAATGTGTAAGTGCTTCCACATGGGGGTGATTCCCCGTTTGGCTCTCACTGCTTCTGCATGGGGATTTTCTCTGTGCTTTCCTCCCATGCCTGCTATCTTCCCCCACACCTCCAGCGGGCTTTTGCTAGTCAGTAGTAGGTACATCACTGTACTATAGCAATTTATCTGTTACCAGTTTCTTTTAAAAAGGCAGAAAGCTTACAAGAAATGGGGGATTGGTAGGGATTGCAAGTACAAGAAGAAATGAGAAAGAAATGGTGGTAGGGACGGGCAGGGAAATTTCACACCTTCCTGTCCCTACATTCGCCAAACCAACTTTGAGTAATATTCTTAAAGAGAGATCCTACTAAAGCATGCCTGGGATCCTGCAGAGGAGACAGGGAAAACTTGGAAGATGGATGACTGCCCGATAGTACTGTGCAAAAGCTCAAAAGAAATGTATTGTTGGGATTAGGTCATAGAGCCAAGAGCTCAGTATACAAGTAACATGTGCATGCGAGGGAGAATAAGCATCTCTTCTGAACAGTTTAGGGATATTTACTGCATTTGTAGTGAAAAGTGGATTTTGAAATAGTTTGGGATTCATTGCTCCTATGTTCCTATTCTACACCAGGCTTGAACAAACAGAATTTTTAAAAAGGTGGCTCATTCAGCAGCATCTCTGCAAATATGTCAGTGACAAGGCCTTGTTTGCTAGTCACCTGCTCTTAACTGTGACTTGAATGATGCTATCGCTTCAGTCAGTAGCATGTAAAACATGTTCTCAGGTTGAATTTTTAGGGACTAGCAAGAAAACATCATCATCTTCCTGGTTGGCATGCAAAATATGAGAGTGAATATTTGCTAACTCGAACCAGTTGTGCCAGTTTCATTTTTCTCTTTGGCATAGAAATTGCTGTTTGAGCTGCCAGGATCTGTCAGGCATGAGATGGATCCTAGCCCTAGTAGTTGGTGGCTGCTTCTCACCCCCCATTTCTGTTGTTGTCCCAATACAATAACAAACTGGACTTCTGCGTCTGTGTAGCAATGAAGCAAATGGATCCTGCCAGTTCCTCTCTTTATCCTGTTCTTTCCGAATGTGTTATGCATTGTCTTCTGTAGCCTAGGTGAGAAAATGTAACTATCTCACACGTTCCCTCTAGTTGACCGCATAGTTGGGCTGGATCAAGTGGCTGGCATGTCAGATACAGCACTGCCTGGAGCATTTAAGACCAGGAAGGGCATGTTCCGAACAGTGGGCCAGCTGTACAAAGAACAGTTGGCCAAGCTGATGGCTACCCTGAGGAACACCAACCCCAACTTCGTCCGTTGCATTATCCCCAACCATGAAAAGAAGGTAGGTGCAATCTCTTGCACATCAACATGGTGCTGTACATTTCCTGTGCTTTGCAAATAACTTAAAAGTGATTCTGAAGATCAAATTAAGAACTTGCCTCCTTTGTAGAGGTTGAGGCCTGAGATAGCAGACTTTTAATTATATATATATATATACACACACACACACACATACATACATACATACGCACCGTTTGTAGCATTCAAAAGCATTCTTGTTTCAGGCACAAACTCTTGACTTAAAGAAGCTTGTGAAAGTTTTTCTAAAAGATCAGCATGACTGTTGTGCCAGGATTCTGTAACAAGAACCTGTCTGTCTTCCTCAGGCTGGGAAACTAGACCCACACCTAGTCTTGGATCAGCTCCGTTGCAATGGAGTACTGGAAGGAATTCGTATCTGCAGGCAAGGCTTCCCCAACAGAGTGGTCTTCCAGGAGTTCAGACAAAGGTAAAGCTCAGCAGTGACTTCTGTCTGTTCTGAATTTGTACCCATGGTTCTCTTAGACAGGCAAAGGTCTGTGCCTGTAGCTAAAGTTAGTAAACAGTCCATTCTTAGTAGGTAGCTTAATTGACAGATAGTGAAACAGGAAATCTTTCTCCAACCACCACACTGAAAAATTCTTCATTACTATTCAGCAACTAGTTTTGTGGAGTTTTATCTGCCCTTGAATGTGAGCCAAGGTCTTACCTCTAAAGCAGCCTGTTGGCAAACCCTGTCCATGCCATGCTCTTGTGTTCACAGGTAGAACTTCAGTTTGGCCCCCAGTGTCTGCCCACATGATGAGTCTGGGTTAGACAGTAGTAATTGTGACTGGCTGACTTAACTTGCTGGTTTAAAACCAGCTAAATGTTTTCTGTAGGACAGGCTGCACAGGAACTTGAAGTCAAAGGTTGTGACTTCAGTGAGTGAACTTGGAAAACCTGACTCACCATGGCAGCTAAGCAGGAGTGAACCTGATCAGTGGCAGGCCACTGCAAGCCCTTGAGAAGAGAAGGAGTAGAAACCAGTACTTTGGGAAGAGGCTGTGGATTATCACAGTCATAGGTAATCTTAGCTGTGTTGAAGCTCGGCTGCTGCCTTACAGTTGATTGTATTTGCCACTCACTGCCTGAGTCTCAGGTGGTGGTTAAGACAATCAGCTGTTGGGTGGTGGGAGAACCCATTCTTCTGTCCTGTTGGGTGGCCAGCGGTAGTTCCCCAGATGTTTTTTGCATACAACTCCTATCAGCCCCAGCCAGCATGGCCAGTGGCTGGGGCTGATGGGCGTTGTAGGCAAAAACATCTGGAGAACTACCGTTGGCCACTCCTGCTATAGGTGAGTTCCCTGAGTATCAAGCAGCATTGGGACAGTCAGCTATAGACGCGGGGGCCCTCCTGATTGCAACTGTAGGGCAGTGGACTCTCTCTTCTAACTGCGCTATAGCTGATTGTTGACCATTACCCTGAAAACCAACACACCCACAGCATCCAGTGATTTTAGGGTCCTAGACCCACTAAGACCATCCCTAAGCACAGGGGTGGCCAACGGTAGCTCTCCAGATGTTTTTTTGCCTACAACTCCCATCAGCCCCAGCCATTGGCCATGCTGGCTGGGGCTGATGGGAGTTGTAGGCAACAACATCTGGAGAGCTACCTTTGGCCACCTCTCCCTAAGCACATACATTTGCATGCAGATGGTCCCAGTTCTATGTATAGCATTTCTTCCAGCTAAGGCTTTCTATGCCTGAGACCCTGGAGATTGGCTGACAGCAAGACTAGACAACATAAGAAAAGCCATGTTGGATCAGGTCAATGGCCCATCCAGTCCAACACTCTATCACACAGTGGCCAAAAAACCCAGGTGCCATCAGGAAGTCCATCAGTGGGGCCAGGACACTAGAAGCCCTTCCACTGTTCCCCCACCAAGCATCAAGAATACCACTGTCCCAGACAGAGAGATAGCCACTGATGGACCTCTGCTCCATATGTTTATCCAATCCCCTCTTAAAGCTGTCTGTGCTTGTAGCCCCCACCTCCTGTGGCAGTGAATTCCACGTGTTAATCACCCTTTGGGTGAAGAAGTACTTCCTTTTTTCCATTCTAACCTGACTGCTTAGCAATTTCATTGATTGTCCATGAGTTCTTATATTGTGAGAAAGGGAAAAAAATATGGAGTTAGATGAATCAGTGGGCTCACTTGATATGAGGCATGTTCATGTATTCTTGGGTAGCTTGCCTGCTTCACAGCTTTGGGGGAATGCAAGTAATGACACATATACTGCAGGGCCATCTATTCCTAGAATAGGTGAAGTCTTTCAGATCATATGACAGTATTCTGACCCATTTTTTTCTTCCAGGTATGAGATTCTGACTCCAAATGCCATTCCCAAAGGGTTTATGGATGGAAAGCAAGCCTGTGTGCTGATGGTAAGTCTCTGCTTCACTGTGGAAAGTGAAGAGGAAAGGCAAAATTAAGGGTAAAGCACTCTTAACCCTGAATTCTCATAAAAAGGTAGCTTGGTTCACTTCAATAGCTGGATCTTGTGCTCATCAAGGTCTTCTGGTAGCAGCAGTTCCCAGAATGTGTATTTCAAAACTTGTGTTTAAAATGTTTTGTAGGGACCCCTTCTGCACTGCTAATAAATTCTGCCAAGTAGAAGTGGAAATAAAAAGGTAGTTCCACATGGTTGAAACATTCCTGAATTGGCCTTTAATTGGATACTCCCTGTTCCAGTTCGGGGGTGGTGGTGGTATTCTTTGCAGCAGTTTCTCATCTTTTTTTTTGCACAATTGTTTGATTATGCAACTGTGATCATGAAAACAGGAGGAAAAAAAATGACCATCTGCTTTGACTGCTTGGTTGCCCAGCTCTTCTTTTCTTCCCCTTCCTTCCTTGAGTGGAAACTGACTAATTAAAGATGATTTAGAAATGCCAAAGCCACATTAGCTAACTGGAAACTGTTAATAAATCAAAGTTAATGGCTGAAAATTAAGAAGAATTTCCCTAGAAAGCCTCAATAATGTAATGTGGTCACGATGATATCATCTGAATTCTCTGGGTTTTAAATTATATACTCTAGATTAAATGGTTCCTGTGGATATGATCCCTGGGTGGGGGAGAGTAGCTCTGATTTCTCTAAAAAAGGATTCTTGGAATGGTTGTGTGAAGTCATTGATGTTGCACAAACGTAACTTGTAAAGTCACTGATGTCACACAAACTCTTATTCTGTCTCCTTTATTTGTTGACACTAGTTATGAGTAATGTGGATGGGTTTACATGTGAAGTAATAAATGCTAGTGTTTCAATAAATATCTTTTTCTTCCCTACAGATTAAAGCATTAGAGTTGGATCCAAATCTTTACCGAATTGGACAGAGCAAAGTATTTTTCCGAGCAGGTGTCCTTGCTCACCTGGAGGAAGAAAGAGACTTGAAAATCACAGATGTCATTATTGGGTTCCAAGCATGCTGTAGAGGCTACTTGGCTAGAAAGTACGTACAACATAAAAACTGCTTTTTGTTGGTATCATATGGAATCAAGTGGCTGATTACGGGCATTCTGAGTGTGCGCATAACTTTAGAAAGCCTCCATTGGCTCCTGCTCTTGTAATTTTAGTTAAAGTGCTTTATATGAAATACATGTACACAGCAGCTGGAATAGCTGAGCCCCTGCCTTTTGATCTTGATCTCCTCTAACCTAATTGGAAGGTTGCTTTAAATGCTGTCCCACTTGACTGACAGGCTTTGGATCTCTTGTACTAGTTAGTATAGATACAAGGGAGTAAAGCGAATCATGCAGAATTTCAGGTGGCATTTGTGTCCTATACCAGCAATGAACTGTCAAGAGAACTAAGTTGTGCTAGAGTCTAGAGCAATGGATGACAGGAGGCTTTTCAGACAAGCCTCCAAGGAGGTTATTCATTCAGATTATGGTAAGGAATTGATATCAGACTGAAACTAATAGTACTAAGCAGAGCAGAGGGTGTTTTGGAAAGAGAAATAAAAATATTACAGTAGAAGAAGCAAAGGAAGGTAGGATCTAAAGGGTCTCTAGTTCGATCCTGATCCTTTCTCTGTTTCATCCTACCTGCCACAGGGCTTTTGCCAAGCGCCAGCAGCAGTTAACTGCAATGAAGGTTCTCCAGAGGAATTGTGCTGCATACCTGAAGCTTCGCAACTGGCAGTGGTGGAGACTCTTTACCAAGGTACTGACTGAAGGAAGGGTTTAGTGGCTGAGCTGAGCTTCAGCATTCTTCAAAGTTCATTAGAGTCAATGGGCTTAGAATGGTGAACTCTGCTTAGGATAGCACTGCTGGCACTGAATGTCACTTTCCTAATTACGTGCTGTAGCTGTGTGTAGAGAAACACACCTCCTTTGGCACCTGCTGGCGACTGGGACTGCCAGCAGTTCTCATGCGCTGCTGGCTTTGACTGCTAAAAAACACTTTGCCCCGCACAAGGTTTCAGAAGCTGAACCAATACATGCATGTAACCTCTTTCTCCTGAAATTGATTCCCTGCAGGTCAAACCATTGTTGCAAGTGAGCAGGCAAGAGGAGGAGATGCTGGCCAAGGAAGAAGAACTGGTGAAGGTCAAGGAAAAGCAACTGGCTGCAGAAAACAGGCTAGGCGAAATGGAAACTATCCAGAGCCAGGTGAAAAGATACAGCTGGATGATCTGTTTGTCTGTTTGCATGGGCTTAAAGTACTGTGGTTTTAACTGATTCCTCAGTGTAGGACATGTCCATGTACTGGTTTATCTGTGTATTGCTCTATTTGGAGTGCATATTTTAGATCAGATTCTCTCAAGCTGAATGCTGTAGAGCAATGGTTTTCAAACTTTCCCCCAAAACACTAGTTTTGGTGACCCACTTGCAGAGTACCTCCATCTTGCTTTCTGCTTTCCAACATAGAATGAATGAATAGTAATGGGTAAGCTGTTTCCTACATTATGCAGAGGTAAACCCAGATTTGCTGTCAAGCCCCTTCTCCCAATACATTGTATGCTTTCTTTTCCTCTCTTGGCCTCACAAATAGAGATGTGAAGGCCTAGAAAGAGCACAGAAGGGATCTGGGTGAATTCCTGAGGATTAAAAAAAAATCCCATCAGAAAAATTCCAAATTTTGCACAAAACGCCTGTGAAAGGTTTTTCCCTTTGAAATGAGTGAAATTCTTAAGACAAGGTTTTATTTAATCAAAATGGGTGGTATGAAGACTTATGAAAGATGATGCACAGCATTAGAGCATGGTATTTACTAACACTAAAGTATTCTGTATCAGGGTATGCGTTTGGTATAAATTGAATCAAATAAATACCTGAAAAATACCTTATCGATATTTTTTGGGTATTTATTCATACAGATACAGATCCTCTAATCTTAATTCAGCTAAAAATATAGCTGAGCCTGAATAACATCTGATATTATTCAGCTTTTATTTGGGCAAATTGGAGAAGGCATTTAAAGAGACCATGGTATCTTTAAATGCCTTCTGAATTCATTTGCCAAGTCATGGTACAGTGGCACAGGCTGTCTTGGAGAAGGCCTTAAAGAGGCCTTTTAAAATGTCTTCTACAAGGTGGCCCACGCAGTGGCGGTGCAACTCAGCAAATGAACTCAGGCTTTAAAGGGTTTCTTTAAATGCCTGAGTTCACTTGCTCAGTTGTGCTGCCATGGCAGTGTAAACCAGCTGGAGAAGGCATATAAAGATGCCTTCTCAAATTTGGCCTGTGCTGCCATGGCAGTGCAATTCATTGAGTGAACTCAGGCATTTAAAGAGACCACAGTCTCTTTAAATGCCTCCCCCCCCTTCACTGAAAGCAACCAAAGATGGGGACGCCTTCTTGGTGGTCCATAGAATTGGACCTCCTGATCCAATCTTTTTTAAACTTGAGGAGTTTTTAGGAGAGGCACCAGCAGTTATAGTGCAAATTTGGTATCTTTGCCTCAAAAAACAGCTCCTTCAGAGTCCCAGACACCCCTAGATGAGTTCTCCATTATACCCAATAGGGACAGTCCCCATAGGGTATAATGGAACCAAATAAATTCCAGTTTCCCTGAATATTTACCCAATCCCAGCACCACACTGATATTGAGATTCAGGAATATCAATATTTTTGGGGTCCAGTAGACCTGAATTTGGAAGAACTGATTTTTTACTGCAACTTCCTTGTTCTGTATTAAAACTCAGTGTTCAAATGTGTTTCCAGTTCTATTGTGACTGTTTGACCATCTGGTTTACATCATGCAAAATTTGTATGTTCTATTTTCACTGTTTCCCCCGTCTTCCAAATGATAAAAGCTAAGAAACACATGCTAAGATAGCTTAGAGTGTAAGAGGCTGCAGCTCTCTATAGTATTGGTAAGATTTGCAGGTTTCCTTATAGAAAAACTAGAAAAAACTAAGGCATTTATAAATCTTGAAAATATGCCAGATAGGACAGCTTTTATATTATGACAGATGCACTTTTTTTGTTGAACTGGTAAAATACAGTATAGGTTTGATAATAAGTATTGTGTGTGCTAGATTCTTCCCCGTTTCAGTTTTGTTCTGAATTCCACACACACAGCGCTCTAAAATTTTTGGAAATTTTACATCTTTACTTGTGATGCACTTGTGAGATAGACAGAACTCACTTTTGGGTCCAAATCTGCATTTTGAGAGCCTTTGCTGTAGAGTCTATATTATGTAATCATTTGTGCAGACTCCACTATGACATACGTAGCTTTTCTGTCTTTGGGCTTAATAATAAGAGGCACTCTTAATACAACCAATGGGATAAAAGAAAGAACATAACTTTTTTATTATAGCTGATGCATCTTTGGCAGTTTTAAAATGATGTCTAAATGAGTGAACCTGTTTTGTATAGCTGATGACAGAGAAGATGCAGCTTCAAGAGCAGTTACAAGCAGAGATAGAGCTCTGTGCTGAAGCTGAAGAGATCAGAGCCCGTCTGACAGCAAAGAAACAGGAGCTAGAAGAGATCTGTCATGATTT
The DNA here is from genome assembly GCF_032191835.1 of Heteronotia binoei. Taxonomy (NCBI): domain Eukaryota; kingdom Metazoa; phylum Chordata; class Lepidosauria; order Squamata; family Gekkonidae; genus Heteronotia; species Heteronotia binoei. The sequence continues at coordinate 86,597,291 of NC_083230.1, forward strand.
GGAGGCCAGAGTGGAGGAGGAGGAAGAACGGTGCCAGCACCTGCAGATTGAGAAGAGGAAAATGCAGCAGAATATTCAGGTAATATATGCATGTGTGTATGTGCCCCCTTATATGACTCAAGGTGGTTCAAACACATGAAGGTACATGGGGTTCTTGGTAGGAAAAATTAAAAGGTAAAGCATGCTGTCAAGTTGCAGCTCACTCACAGTGACCCTGTGAAGTTCCTACTTGTGGGGTTTTCAAGCTGAGAGATGAGCAGAGATGGTTTGCTTTGCCTTCTTCAGCCGAGCAACTCCAGTCTTCCATGGTGGTCCCTCATCCGAGGCCTGACCATAGAAAACCCTGCTTAGCATCCAAGCTCTGATGAAATTGGGTCAATCTTGATTATTAGGGCTGCTACAAGAAGCAGTAAAGAAGTGGAAAAACTTGGCAATGTGCACTATGGTGACTTCTCATAAACTGTGGGTTTGCTGTGCATATTCTAAGCATGACTAGATGTAAATGTTGTGTTTAACTTGTGATCCTCTGAAAGGCTTAGTCAGAATCTAATGCCTGCCTACTGAACACCATGCTTTTCCTTGTGCCTTGTGCAGGAGCTTGAAGAGCAGTTGGAGGAAGAGGAAAGTGCAAGGCAAAAGCTACAGCTAGAGAAGGTGACCACTGAAGCCAAGCTGAAGAAACTGGAAGAAGATTTGATCGTTGTAGAAGATCAGAACTGCAAACTGGCCAAGGTAAGCCAGGAACAGTGTTCATGCATGGCAGGCCGTAGAAAGGGTGGAAATAGACACCTTAACATCCTAGATGAACAGGTGGATTACTGTTCTTGTTGTGTTTATGTTGTGGTGTGCAAATTCTTGCCCCTTGCACTGCTTCTTGTTTTTTTAAAAACAACTATTTGGAAGAATGTATATTCAGAAGCCTGGAAATTTTCCCTATATCTGTAGTATCAGCTTGGGAACCTTCCTGATGCAGCTTCTGTTCTAGGAATATGTGGTTATGGTCCAAAGAAATGCTCCAGTGTAGATAATCCAAGAAATAATATTTCTACTGGTTCCTGTAAGAAAGTTTTGCCAGTGCAGTTAAATTCTCAAAAGTGCCTTGGAGTCGCAGGAGTGAGGGGGACAGAGATATGCAGTAAGCAGTTACTGAGTGTGAGCGCTTCTGCCTTGCTTCTGGTACAACCTGGCTGTAGTCTGACTCTTGCCTTCAGTCTTGAGGAAATTGCCAGGTACTACGAAGACCTTCCAAAGCAAGGGGATAGGTGAGTAGGAAACTCTCTAGTTGGACCACTTATTCCTTGTGTCTTGCCCAAGTGTGATTGTCAGCTCCAAATCAGCCTTTCCCTGAACTACATAAAATATGTAATTTTCAGTTTCCAATGGGTTTTAATGCAAACTAGACAGTAGTACTGAAAGTTTAGCTCTGAAACTTTGAAATATTGAGCTGCCTCTCAGAATGCCCACAGTGTCTTCTACAAAGATGCCTGCATCTAAGTCAAATTGCAAGGGCTTCTTCACTGTGTCTGGATGGCATTTTCCCCTATTATGACTATCTTCTGGATCATTTGCTGCCTAGATTGTGCTTCAGTTAATTTCATAAGCTTCTTTCAGACCAACAGCTGTATATATAGAGAAGGGCAAATAAAATATGGCTACAATTATTAACCATTTTCAAATGCCACTCAAATTTGACAATGTATGTTTTGGGATTTTCAGGAAAAGAAACTGCTGGAAGACAGAATTGCTGAATTTACCACCAACTTAACAGAGGAAGAAGAGAAGTCAAAGAGTTTAGCCAAACTCAAGAACAAGCATGAGGCGATGATAACAGAGCTAGAAGGTAGGGGAAGAACTGGGGTGGAGTGGTGGGCTTAGTGGCTTATTCCAACATGTGTGACTGTCCCTGTTTCCACCCCCCCCCCCCCCCCCCCCCCAGGATTTCTTGTTCGTGTGAGATTTGTTGAATCCCTGACTGCATTTTGTTTTCAAGTCCCAAGGGGTTAATATCAGTGGAACTGCAGAGCGTTTGTGTGAAATATATTGATTGGTCTGATAGAACTGTTCAGTGGTGGATGGGTGAAGGTTATGCATCTTGTCAGCTGTGCCTTGGTCTAAATTAACGGGGAGGAAAATCTCTAACAGACCAATGGAAAAGAGAAGCTGGTTCCATTTATCCTCTTGCTGTGGGAATATTTCTGCTGTTGTATTTTCAGTGGTGTTTGAATGCTGGGGTTTGTATACTACAGAAATCTTGGGGTTACTGGTTCTATTAGATTGCCTCCTAGCACTGCTAGTAATGTTAGCATACAGACTATTGCTTAATTTGAACTTTCCACACACAAGATTGAGGGCAGCTTCAACATTGGGCTTTAATGCCTGTGGGTCAGATGTTTTACAGTCTTGTGGAGATGGCAGTTGTGTGCAGTTTTATGGTGGAGAATGAATGGTAGTTGGGGAATCAATGGAAGTTGTGGAGTTGGGGGTTTCTCCCTTCTCTGACATTAGTAAAATTCAGAACTGCCGATGCAGCTCAGTGTTGTTGTCACCACTGTATATACACATCCTGGCTCTGACCTTTCACAAGCATTTTAGCCAGCATTTTAAGAGCCCAGGTGTACCCACCACTGACCCAGCTGCGTCCTCCTTTTCAGAGCGGTTGCGGCGGGAAGAAAAGCAGCGGCAAGAGCTGGAGAAGACTCGCCGGAAGCTTGAGGGGGACTCAACAGATCTGCATGATCAAATTGCTGAACTGCAGGCCCAAATAGCAGAGCTCAAAATACAGCTGGCGAAAAAGGAGGAGGAGCTGCAAGCAGCTTTGGCTAGGTGAGGTCAGGCAGGTGGGGGAGGTCCTGTCTGGAAATTAGGCAACTCTCCTATGTATCTCTTCTTTCCAGTGAAGAATTAAGAGATCTCCTGCAAAGGGTCTAGATTTCTAGGCCTTACATTCTGAGATTCTAACTGTTAAGCCCTTGTGCTTGTGTTTACCGCAACAAGTAGTTCAGTGGAAGAAGAACCTTTAACTAGAATGGTCAGCAGTGAGAGCAGGTCAGCAGCAATAAAGTGAGCAGCTGGCTTGTACTGTAGACCATGTCAGAAGTCTCATAAGCCTCTAGCTAATCTTGACTTTGAGAGAGTCTGAAACTGGGCAGAAATGGAGCACCAATGTTTTTCAGGGCTTCTCTGAGCACTGAACAACTTTTGTGTGGGTAGATGGCCTTTCCTATGGTTCATGGAACGATATTTTCTTTGTGTGTAACCCTTGTCTGTTTCCCTCTCTCAGGGTGGAAGAGGAGTCTGCTCAGAAGAACATGGCTCTGAAGAAGATCCGTGAACTGGAGTCTCAATTAACAGAGTTGCAGGAAGACCTTGAATCTGAGCGGGCTGCCAGAAACAAAGCGGAGAAGCAAAAACGGGATTTGGGTGAAGAGCTCGAGGCTCTTAAGACTGAGCTAGAGGACACGCTAGACTCAACTGCTGCCCAGCAGGAGCTCAGGTAACCACACTATCTGGGGCCCACAGGAAAGCTAAAGCCAGCTCTGCCTCTACAGAGTTTAGGAAAATGGTAAGGTGAAGCTGACTTTAAGACTGCAATCTCCAATCAGCCTCTGTCAGAAGCATTTGTTGCATTGATGTAGAGTGGAAACCTGTATTGTTGTCCACTCTTGTGTCTGGCAAGACTCAGTAAAGATAAACAAGGGGTTTCCCAGACAAACATCAGAGCATTTTTTCAACCAACACTTCAGTGGAAAGTTGAGCTAGTTTCTGCTGTTGACAGGTTTGGAATAAATCCCCACAGATGTGGTTGGGGTAGCTGCAATTAAGAGTAGGATTCCAAGTTGCTATCAGTCTTGGAGTCCCTGTGACAAGATCAAGCCATCTGCCACCTAATGGGAAATAACTTTTCTTAAATAGGTCAAAACGTGAGCAGGAAGTGACTCTTCTGAAGAAGACTCTGGACGATGAGGCAAAGACCCACGAGGCACAGTTCCAAGAGATGAGACAGAAACATGCACAGGCAGTGGAGGAGCTGGCAGAGCAACTGGAGCAGACCAAGCGGGTAGGACCACTGGCAGGGGCTCTTGAACAAGCCATGTTTCAGTTCTCTGTGTCTGTGGTGATGGAGAGGAGGGGGGGATGCAGGCAGATTAGGAACTTGAAAACAAAGCAAAAACCTTTCACTTCCTTACAACATGACTGGAATTCAGAAGTGTTGTGCTGGAGCCTAAAAAGATGTTCCAGTGAGTGAAAGCATCCATGGATGCTTGTTTCATTGAATTGATAGGGAGTAGCATGGTTTCAGAGGGTCATAGCCAACTGACCAGCTGGTAGCCACCTTTTACTTTCCAAGGTGTTGATATTGGTGATCTTATAGTAACTGGCAACTGCATAGTGTGCTTCCAGATCACTTTACCAGTACAGACATTCTGTCTGAATTTACACAGAGTTTGTGTTTGGTTCATAATAGCACTTGTCTTATTGATAACTCTAGCATTTGGAGTTCTTTACCAGTCTAAAAAAACAGTCTTTTAGACCTCTTTTGGAATAATGCACCCATTAGGCAACCAGTGCAGGTACTACTTTGGGGGATAAAACTTTCTCTGTTTCCTTAAGGTGAAAATGAACCTTGAGAAGGCCAAGCAGGCTCTGGAGAGTGAACGTGCTGAGCTCTCCAATGAGGTGAAGGTCTTACTGCAAGCCAAAGGAGATTCTGAGCATAAAAGGAAGAAGGCTGACACCCAGCTTCAAGAGCTGCAAGTGAAATTTGCAGAGGGTGATCGAGTGCGGACTGAACTGGCGGAGAGAGTCAGCAAACTCCAGGTGAGGGACTGGAGTTTTCCTTTCCTGTTTTTGCGCATCAGTGAATGTGAGGATTGAGGGTGGGGGGAGTGAAGAGCAGTGTGGCTCTTCATGGTGTGTGCAGTTTTTGCTGAGAACAAGCACATGGAGAAGAGGGCTAGAATAACTCAAGTGGATGGAGAAGGAGGATGTGTGAATGAGTACTTCCTCTTTCAGAAGTGAGATACACTCTGGTTTGCAGTCTCTGCCTAGCTTACATGTCTCAATAAGAAAGGTGGGCTATAAACAAAGGGAGTAAAAATGAGAAGAACCTGTCTTTCTGTCAACTATTCTGCTACTCATTCTGCTGATTTGCATGTCAAGCAAGTAGACAGAGTAGTGCTAAGCAAATAGTTTTTCAAGGGGGTGGGTACTTAAGCCTACCTTATGCCACTAGGGAAATCTTAACAACACTGCAGAGGAGCACAGTAAGCATTTGCTTGTTCAGAGTTTCTCTCCTGTTCTTCAAAGGGTGGCATCTAGAGTTACTTAATTAGCTTCTGTTCAAACGGTCTTGCTTTGTACTCTTTCAGGTTGAGTTGGACAATGTCACTGGCCTTCTGAACCAGTCTGACAGTAAGTCAATCAAACTAGCCAAAGATTTCTCTGCGTTGGAGTCACAGCTGCAAGATACACAGGTGAGGCTTTAAAGGATCAGCCTTTTTTTGTTTCTCTCATTGATGTGCTTGTTTGATTTAAACCAATGTTCACTTGCTTGATAGTGATAGACTTGTTATATTGGCAAGGGAGGAATATGCAGTGCAAAATGATCTGCAAGTTTTGATTGTGGTAGCCAGCCCAAACTTGCAGTCTCCCAGCAGGTTCATTATGTTTGGCTTTAGAGATGCTGCAAGTTTTGGGGGGACATCTGGGGATCACTGTGCTTTTCAGAAGGGTGAAGGAACACTGGCATAGAAAGTGAATTGATTCTGCACAGATTCACAATATTGCTGGGGTTCTAGGAAATTTCTTGCACTGAGAAGGGTCAGTTTCGTTTTCTCGCTAGTTGTAGTTTGGCTGTAAATCTCTAGCAGCACTGAACGGTGGCATGTCTGTTTTTCGTGGCTTGCCTGAGAGCCAGTGTGGTACAGAGGCTAAGAGTGTATGGGTAGGATCTGGGATAAGGTTCAAATCCCCATTCTGCCACAGAAGTTTGCTGGGTGACCTCAAGCTAGTCCACACTCTCAACGTACCCTACAAGGTGGTGGTGGTAGTTAAAAAAAAAAAAAGGGAGGTGAGAACAAAGGTGCAGATGGTGCTGGGTCCCCATTGTGGAGAAAAGCAGATTATGTGTCAAGAAAATAGCAATATGGGAGGTTCAAGTTAAGCAGTGAAATTCTTTTTCAGCCTTTCCTACTGGGCAGGAGACTTAGACCATTTAATTCCAGGAGATCATTATGGAGGGGTAGTTAGTGTTATTTGTGCTGCTTAGTAAGGAATACTAATCCCAGATCAGTCCTATTTTTAGATTTCTCTCCTGAGTGTGCATTATAACTACCTTCTCTTTTAGGATAACCTTGTGCCACACTAGTTGATCTTGCTTTTGTACATACAAAACTAATCTCAAAAGGCCCTTTCCAGCAGAATTTAGGGAACAGGTGGCCTTGTGAAGACTTCCTGTAGATGGGAAGCACAGGGAACTTCCTGTAAATGGGAAGCGCAGGGTAAGATGCTAATTGTTTGACACAATGGTCATTACAGGAGTTGCTTCAGGAGGAAACACGTCAGAAACTGAGCCTCAGCACCAAGCTGAAACAGATGGAGGATGAGAAGAACAGCTTCAAAGAGCAGCTAGAAGAGGAGGAGGAGGCAAAGAGGAACTTGGAAAAGCAGATTTCTGCCCTTCAGTTCCAGGTATTCTTTACTCTTAAGTCTTAACGTCCAAATCTGGTTGCAGTGTGGCACTCTGGGGGAACATCTACATGGTACCAAAGTAAGCTTACCTGAAGGAGTTCTTCCAAGTGCTGAAATGAACTGCTTGGTTCAAGATGAGTAAAAACAGCAAGAGAGAAGTCATTTACCGGAATATAAATACAAAACAACTAAAGGTTATAGTAACCAAATTACTAAACAATAATACATCAGTTTATCAAGTAACAACAGTATACAAAGGAGGGCACAAGACCCAGTGGAATTTACAAAAGGAGTCCCAATGTACTAGAGGTCGACTTGAAAGTTCCTGTTTCGATCATTCTTCCAGCATAGGGTGCTCCATTGATAACATGGTTATAAAAGACAACAGTGTTCAGAATTACTTTACGACACTGTTTCCATTGTGTTCTGCAACTGCCAAAAAACTTCCAGTTAGTAATAAGGACTCAAACTGTCTCCACTACAGTTTTTTAACTGGCACTACACTCCGAAAAGGCTCAATTTCACTCCCTCATGCATGCATCCCACCATTGCACTTTACTTATCTAAGTTGATCATGTCTGCACTCTTGAAGATTGCATGGTATGAAGCTTTCACTTCAGACATTCTTTGTTTTTGATCACTTTAACTTTCTTTAGGCTTTTCCTTCCAAAACAGTATCTCCTGCTTCCCTCTGTACAGTATTTCAAAAACACGAGTTCTGTCCAGTCCACTTACCCACCTTCTTCTTGTGTTCCCCCTAGACAGCAGAAATGAAGAAGAAGATGGATGAAGGCCTAGGCTGTCTAGAGTCCGTGGAGGAAGCAAAGAAGAAGCTGCAGAAAGACTTGGAGGCCATGAGCCAGCGTTATGAGGAAAAGGCAGCTGCCTACGACAAGCTGGAAAAGACAAAGACCAGGCTGCAGCAAGAACTGGATGACATCACTGTGGATTTGGATCATCAGCGGCAGATAGTCTCCAACCTGGAGAAAAAGCAGAAGAAATTTGATCAGGTAGGCTCACTTGCAGACTTGAAATAGGGTTATCCCTTCCTTCTTCCTACTCACTTACTCTAGCATCTGATAAAGGAGCAGAAATGTTTGTATAGTGGATATGAACCTGTTTGTTCCATAACTGAGTGGGTAAGATTGAGGTTGCATGATATGAAGGTTGACGATGAATTATCCCACTGTCATCTTGCTTAGTCTCACTGGATTGTGTTTGGAAATAGTCCTGAGCCATACAGTGGGCCCTTTAAGGGATGCTGTAAATTGGAAGAGACTCCTGGATTTAAAACCTGGAATCCAGTGAATTTAGTTTACACCCTTGTCAAGAATCTGGAATTGGTAGCAGAGTTTGATGCCTAGGAGCCTGTGTTTGATGGCCAGTCCATGCCACTGGGAATGCTTGACATAATAACATTGGGGGAGATTTAATGCTTTCCTTGGGGAATCTGATAACACAGAGATTTTCTTTTCTAGCTGCTGGCAGAGGAGAAGACAATCTCTGCAAAATATGCTGAGGAACGGGATCGTGCTGAAGCAGAAGCCCGGGAAAAGGAAACAAAGGCACTCTCCTTGGCCAGAGCTCTTGAGGAAGCCATAGAACAGAAAGCAGAGTTTGAGCGGCTCAATAAGCAGTTCCGCACAGAGATGGAAGATCTCATGAGTTCAAAGGATGATGTTGGCAAGAGTGTGAGTGGACATTTTTGTTACACGTGGTGTCTGCCAGGATGGAGTGAAGAGGGAAGGAAACTGGGAAATGCTTCCTAAATTGAACTCCTGTGTACTTGCAATAAGGCACAGAAAATGATTTCCATGCCAGTAGCGTCTAACCTTCTGAAATGCTTTTGGCAAGAAGCTGTGTTGTGGAGAGGCTTATATAAAACATTTGTACTCTTCAACTGAGGTGCTTGTTTGTCTGTATGCACCAACTGGTAAAGCATTCTTATAGGATAATCAGAGGTTTGAAGTATGCCAGTTCCCTCAATTTTCAAGGAGTAAAATTCTTTCTGATAGGACAGAGTTGTCACTGGATTTTATTTGAATCATGCCAATATTGCACGATTCTTGTTAGCAGAGAATATAAATTAGTTGTTGCACCCTGAAACTGATTGAATTCAGAGTTTAGATGTTGGGGATTCCTACATGAGCCAATTTCTCTTAAGAAGTATTGCTAAAGGGGCTATTTGAAGTGGGTGGCAACTGAAAATCAGTGACCTGTATTCCTGTCTCAGTGCCTTATTTGTGTGTGCCAGACTATGCTATTAATTTCTTAATAAAGCTCTTCCCATTGTCCCTGTGGGAGAAACTGATAGTTTTTGTGTGGCAGGTCCATGAGTTGGAGAAATCTAAACGAGCTTTGGAGCAGCAGATGGAGGAAATGAAAACTCAGCTGGAAGAGTTAGAAGATGAGCTGCAGGCCACAGAAGATGCCAAGCTGCGCCTGGAAGTGAACCAGCAAGCCATGAAGGCACAGTTTGAGCGGGATCTCCAAGCCCGTGATGAGCAGAATGAAGAGAAGAGAAAGCAGTTGATGAGACAGGTAAAGTTCTGCGAAGCTAGGAATCTCCCATTCTTCAGAAAGTCCTTAATTGGGAGGACAGATGAATGAGCCACCTTATAGGGTGCAGATGGAATGTCCCCCTCCTGTTCACTTGGATTGGAGACAGGAAGAACTCTGTGTGGGGTTAAACTCTCTTTTTTAATAGGTGCGAGAGATGGAAGCGGAGTTGGAAGATGAGAGGAAGCAGCGCTCTATTGCTGTGGCTGCCAGGAAGAAGCTAGAAATGGACCTCAAGGATCTGGAGGCCCAGATTGACTCTGCTAACAAGAATCGTGATGAAGCCATCAAGCAGCTCCGAAAGTTGCAGGTGAGGCTCTGAGTTGCTTTGGTGCTTGGTCTGTTCAGCACTTCTCCATGGGAATGTGGCAGGGGGATAAATTATTAACATCGCAGCTGTTACAGAACAACAGAAAATCTCACTTTGAGTAAGAAAAGTTTAGAGAATAATTTGGCACTCTTCAGCTGGGACTTGTAAAACACTGCTCTGTTTTTTGTTAAAGGACTCATGGGTAGCAGGGCTGCAAAAGACCCTTGCAGAGAGAGAACCACTGTCTGTTGCAATGGGCAGAAATAGGTTAAATGGAGAAGATTGTTTTCATGGGTTGTCTGTCTTCTAGGCCCAAATGAAGGATTACATGCGAGAGCTGGATGACACACGTATCTCTAGAGAAGAAATTTTGGCACAAGCCAAGGAGAATGAGAAGAAGTTGAAGAGCATGGAAGCAGAAATGATTCAAATGCAGGAGGTAAAGAAATCTGGAACATTAGCGCACACAATTTATATTTATTTATTTATTTATTTATATTTTGACTTATATCCCGCCCTTCCCACTGAAGTGGCTCAGGGCGGCTCACAACACATAAACTTACATAAGTTTATCTTAAAAACATTTACATAATAAGGGTTAAAACAATAAATTAATAAAACATAAGACGTAAAAACCAGTGGTCTGTTAAATGCATTCTAATTCCATCCAGAAATTCTCAGTGTCAGTTAGTTGTTGTAGGCCAGCCAGAAGAGGACTGTTTTACAGGCCCTGCGGAACTGCCCTAGGTCCCGCAGGGCCCTCACCTCTTCCGGCAGCTGGTTCCACCAGTAAGGCGCCGTTACCGAGAAGGCCCGATCCCTGGTGGATTTCAGACGGGCCTCCTTTGGCCCGGGGATTACTAGCAGATTTTGTGAGCCCGATCGTAGTACTCTCTGGGGAACGTATGGGGAGAGACGGTCCCTAAGGTAGGCAGGTCCTAGGCCATATAGGGCTTTAAAGGTAATGACCAACACCTTGTACCGGACTCGGAATGTTATTGGCAGCCAGTGCAGATCCCGAAGCCCCGACCGAATGTGCTCCCATCTTGGGAGCCCTAGTAACAGCCGGGCAGCGGCATTCTGCACTAACTGCAGTTTCCGGGTTCGGCACAGGGGTAGCCCCATGTAGAGGGCATTACAGTAGTCCAACCTCGAGGTGACCGTGGCATGAATCACCGTTGCTAGGTCGTCGTGCTCCAGGAAAGGGGCCAACTGCCTCGCCCGCCTAAGATGAAAAAATGCGGACTTGGCAGTGGCTGCTATCTGAGCCTCCATTGTCAATGAAGGCTCCAATAGTACCCCCAGACTTTTGACCCTGTGCGCCGCTGTCAACGGCGCTCCGTCAAAAACTGGCAGGGGGATTTCCCTTCCCGGGCCACAACGACCCAAGCAAAGGACCTCTGTCTTCGCCGGATTCAGCTTCAGCCCGCTCAGCCTAAGCCACCTAGCCTGTAACGCCCAGTCCAGATTTTCTGGGGCGCAGGCAGGCTGGCCGTCCATAAGTAGATAGAGCTGGGTGTCATCAGCATACTGATGACAACCCAACCCATACCTTCGGGCAATCTGGGCAAGGGGGCGCATATAGATGTTAAATAACATCGGGGAGAGTACCGCCCCTTGAGGCACTCCGCAATCAAGCGTGTGTCTCTGGGACAGTTCATCCCCAATCGCCACCCTTTGTCCCCGACTGTCGAGGAAAGAGGAAAGCCATTGCAAGGCCAGCCCCTGAATCCCCGCATCGGCAAGACGGCAGGCCAGCAACCGATGGTCGACTGTATCGAACGCTGCCGATAGGTCTAACAGCATCAGCACCGCCGAGCCGCCTTGATCCAGATGCCGCTGAAGGTCATCCACCAGGGCGACCAGCACTGTCTCCGTCCCATGGCCCGGGCGAAAGCCAGACTGGCAGGGGTCAAGGACAGAAGCGTCCTCCAGGAAACTCTGTAGCTGCAACGCCACTGCCCTCTCAATAAGTTTGCCCAAAAAGGGCAAATTCAAGACCGGCCGGTAATGTGCCAATTCAGCCGGGTCTAACGTTGTTTTTTTTCAAGAGGGGACGGGCCACTGCCTCTTTAAGCGCTGATGGAAAATGCCCCTCCAATAGGGATCTATTTATGATATCCCGTATAGGATATCTCAGCTCCCTCTGGCAGGTCTTAATAAGCCAGGAGGGGCACGGGTCCAATTTGCAAGTTGTTGGGCGTGCAGATAGGAGGATCCTGTCAACTTCTTCCAGGCTGAGAGCACTGAAGCTGTCCAGAACACGATCCGAAGACAGGCGCGGAGCCTCAGGTTCGCTGACTGTATCTAATATGGCAGGGAAGTCGGAACGGAGCGATGCGATTTTATCTGCAAAGAAATTCGCAAAAGCCTCACAGCCAGTTTCCAATTCGTTAGAATTTGGTCTGCCCTGTGGCAGTGTTGTAAGAGTCCGAATTATGTTGAACAATTGTGCCGGGCGCGAAGTTGCAGACGCAATCTCGGCCGCAAAGTATGTTTTCTTTGCGGCCTTGACTGCCATCTCATAGGACTTCATAGACTCTCTATAAGATGTTCGAGTCGCTTCATCTCGAGTACGCCGCCATTGCCTCTCTAGTCGTCTGAGTCCCCGTTTCAAACGCCGCAACTCCCGGTTATACCAGGGTGTAGGCTTTGAACGAGGGCGCAGAGGACGCCTAGGGGCGATCTCATCGATGGCCCCGGAGAGCCTATCGTTCCAAGACTCCACCAGATCATCAAGGGAATCGCCAGGGGGCCAGGGATCCCGCAGAGCCGTCAGGAACCGTTCTGGGTCCATCAGCTAAAATGAGCTCGCCGCCTAAACGGGCTTGGGGTGGGACGTCCACACGAGCCTTGAGGGCATAGTGATCTGACCATGGCACTGCTATAGAAGCAAGATCGTTCACTAAAACTCCCGCCGCGAAGACCAAGTCTAACATGTGCCCTGCCTGGTGAGTGGGCGTCGTAACTACTTGGGAGAGTCCTAGTGTTGCCATGGAAGACACTAGGTCCATCGCCTGACTGGAGGTCACGTCATCGGCATGAACATTGAAGTCACCCAGGATCAGAAGCCTCGGGTGCTCCAATGCCCATCCTCCTGCGGCCTCCATCAGGGATAGTAAGGCGCTGGCTGGTGCGTTAGGCGGTCGGTACACCAGCCAGATCGCCAACCCCTCCCCAACGTCCCACGCCAGACCGGCACATTCAATGCCCTTGATCTCCGGGGCCGGGAGGGCCCGGAAGGAGTAAGCCTCTCGTATGAACAGTGCCACCCCTCCCCCCCGCCCGCTAGTCCGCGACTGGTGAAAGACCGAGTATCCTGGGGGAGCCGTCTGGGAGAGGGCTACGGTCTCCCCATCACGCACCCAGGTCTCGGTCACGCATGCCAGGTCCATGTTCTGCTCAAGCAGAAATTCCCGAAGGGTAGAGGTCTTATTGTTAATGGACCTGGCATTACATAACACCAGTGACGGAGGCGAGTAATTTCGCCTTGCCCCACTACCTGTCACCATCGGGATGGGACGCAGGCTGAAAGGTGGTCGAGCACTGTCTTGTCTCAATCCCCTTCCCTTACATTTCCGCCTGTTCCCACCGTCATACCTTCCCCTCCCCAGGAGTACCGGAATCCCCAGACCAGTCATCTCTTACTGGTATCCACCAGCCCTTCTACTGACAAGATGTTTAAGCTTATCCCTTCTCAACCCTCCCAGCTCCAATTGACCTATCAATAAGTTACCCACTAATATTCTAATAGTTATTTAATGTAAAATCCTTCCCAACACCATCCTAATTCATTAGCTAACAATAATAAATTATAAGTCCAATTGGCTCCTTAATTAAAACCTTCAATCAATATCCCTCTTCTTATTAATTTGCCATAAATAAATCCTTTAAATTAGCTAATCAGTAAAAATCAATTTAAATAACCAATACATTAATCCAATCTTAATAATTTGGGAGATAGGGTCCGGTGGGTAGGAGGGTTAGAAAAATTTTTTATGCTAACTAAGGTGCTGTATTATTTTAAGGTGCCGATGACAGTAAAGTGCAATGGTCTTAATTAACTAAGTGCTCTTAATTAACTAAGTGCTAACCATGTGTTATGCCCTCAAGTACCCAATGGAGTATGGGAGTTTGGATGGAATAACCTGTCTTTTGGGAAAGGGATGGAGGTGATGGGTCCTGATGGGGGGAGGTTGACACAGAGTTTCCACTTCATAGCCAGACTATTTGATGGTGAAGGATCGGGGCATCAGATGCTTAAGGAGACAAGCAGTTTTGTTTCTGCTGGGCTCAGATTGGAGCTGTTCCTTAAAGGGCTTCTCTTGACCCTCTGATTCCTAAACTGACTCTGAATCAACTTCAGTAAACCATAGTGTATTTCAGTTAAAAACAGGTACAAACCAACACTGGGATCTCTTGGCGGCTCTTCGTGGGTTTTATTTTGTAATTTGTAAGCCGCCTTGATCCATGAATAAAGGCAGGATACCGTTACCTAAATAAATAAATCTCTGTGTATTACAGAATCCTGCGATGCTTTGGCTGGAATAATTCCTGTGCTTAGATAGTCCCTCTTTGTGTACTTCGTAGTATTACAAACTACTTAAGGGAAAGACTGATGGTTATTGTGATGTTTTGTGACTGTGACTGACTCAGAGTGAAGCGGCTTCCTGTACTCAAGACACACTCAGCAAGATTCTAGATACTGTGCCCTGTACTCCATAATATGGCAAGCATCCCATCCCTGCAACAAATTTGAATCTGAGCCAGAGTCTTAGTGTACCTCTTGCTCTGATTTTAGGAACTTGCAGCTGCAGAGCGTGCCAAGCGCCAGGCTCAGCAAGAGAGGGATGAGCTAGCTGACGAGATTGCCAACAGCAGTGGCAAGGGGTGAGTAATGGCATGTCATCCTTCCTTTAGCAAATCCAACATGTCTTAAGAGGTATTCTGGTAAGCATTCTTTTTGGAAGTGCCCTGTATTGATATGCTCTCGCTATGTATGCGTTCTCCTTATTAGAGCTCTGGCCTTGGAGGAGAAGCGCCGTTTGGAGGCTCGGATAGCTCAGCTGGAAGAAGAATTAGAGGAAGAGCAGAGCAATACAGAGTTGATGAATGACAGGCTCAAGAAAGCAAATCTGCAGGTTAGTGCTTGGGGGGCTTCATCTGACAAACAGGCCCTGTTGAGAAAAACTTGTAATTCCTCAAAATGGCCATGCTTGTCCCATTCCTAAAGTGCTTTATATTGGAGAATATTTTCAAGAGGGTTGTTGCTCTAAATGCACAATTCTCACTTTGAGCATCAGAGGGGCAGTTTCAAATCCTAGACAAGCTCATACAGGAAAGGCAGAGCAGTCATGTTGAATTGTAGCTTCATTTAGCAACATGACAGATTTTTTCATACGTGGGGGAAGCTGGTGCGGGATTTTTGTATGTTAAAATGTGTTTTTATTATCTCCTGGATATTTGGTCTTTTGTTGGGTGTTTTCTAGTCAGTAGTTGTGGCCGTGTTTTCTGAAAAATTGACATTACTTCCAAAAATAATACTCTCCCTGTCTGTACTCAAAGGGTCAGTGTTAATTCAGCACTTGGAGTTGGAAGCTGCTTAAACAGATTGGGCCTACTTAATTTTCTGCTTCTGTTTGTGTAATCCGTGCATTTCTAATTGTCTTCCCCAGATTGACCAGATAAACACTGACTTGAATGCAGAGCGTAGTAATGCCCAGAAGAATGAAAATGCTCGCCAACAGCTTGAGCGTCAGAATAAGGAACTGAAGGCCAAACTTCAGGAAATGGAGAGTGCTGTGAAGTCTAAATACAAGTCTTCCATCACTGCTCTGGAAGCAAAGATAGCACAACTGGAAGAGCAGCTGGATGCTGAGACAAAGTAGGTGTTGATGGTGTTTACTTGTGCTCTAGCTGGTTTTTGCAAGGTTGTAAGCAGGGGTCCTGTACTCACTTGTTTATTCAGTCCTTTTGATTAAGGGAAGGGGTGGGGCTGGTGTTTTTAGACATCTGTCTTTACTATCAAGGCTGCTTCTTGTCACTCAAATCTAAGTCTTAACAAGCGGTACTGTCAGAATAGGAAATCAATTACTGCATGGTTATTCAATGGACACTGAGTGTTGGCCAAAGTCATACATTCCTTAATGAACTAATTTATGGTGATCTAGCTAAGCAATTCTTTAAATATTGATAAAAGCTGAACTTGCAACTAGTTGTTTCAGGGCATGTAACTCTGCATCAGTGCCAAGTGTTCAATGAACCGTTGGATTGCTTTGCCCCTCTGTCAGGATATTTTTTGTACTGGCTCCTATCTGCCTCTCAGAAGGCACTCTAGAAAAAAAAAATCTCAGTGAAGAGTGCAGTAACTGCATCATGGCAAGCCACTCGCACATTTGTAATGTACCATTAGTATTTTCTTCAGTTTTGTCTGTTAGGCACTTTCATGCTCAGGGTACCCCGTCTTTGGCACTTACTATGCTATGTGTCTGGCCTTGAAATTTATATTGATAATTTTGCTCTGATTCTTTGAGCTGCTAAACTGAGAATATCTTATTCTTCCGCTTTTCATATATTGCTTCTCTGGGTCTCTCTGTCTGAACCAGATGCTTGGCTATTGGGGAGCTCTTCCTTCTGTTTGACCCTTACATCCCCTTTCTTTACAGGGAGCGCCAGGCTGCCAGCAAGCAGGTCCGACGTACTGAGAAGAAACTGAAGGATGTCCTCTTGCAGGTGGAGGATGAGAGGCGTAATGCTGAGCAGTACAAGGATCAGGTACCTGTGTGGCCTTGAGTGGGTGGTTCTTGGTGACAGGGCCTTGTGATTGGAGGCTGTTCCTTTGCACTCACTCAGCCTGTCTGCTCATGGAAATGTTCTAGCTTGACCTTAAAATATCCAAGTTGTTGACTTAAAGGCTGGTTTGTGGGATGTTTGTGATAAAGGCTGTGTGTTGTATAATAAAAGTAGGTTGTCTGACTAGCATAAACATTACAGTGCAAAACTTTAAATCCACATCCAGGAAGATTTTAGGAACAGACATTCTAGTTGGATGCTTTCATAATCTCTAAACTGCAGAGAAAAGATTTTCCAGTTGGTGACACATGTTTACATGTCAAAAAGAACAGGGCTGTGACAACCATTCTTCTTTACCCTCTACAGGCGGACAAGGTGAACGTGCGCTTGAAGCAGCTCAAACGCCAGCTAGAAGAGGCAGAGGAGGAGGCGCAGCGATCCAATGCAGCACGCAGGAAGCTGCAGCGGGAGCTGGAGGATGTCACTGAAACTGCAGATGCCATGAATCGAGAGGTTAGCTCCCTCAAGAGCAAACTCAGGTACGATGGAGGTTAGGGCTAATCTGGCCCTTTAAACATCTCTAGGCCATGCCTTTATCTGGGCACTGGGTGTTCAAAGTACATACTTATCTTCTTAGTACACCACTTTATTTCTGCATTGTCTTCTCACCAAACAGGCGAGGGGACTTGCCATTTGTGCCACGCCGGATTGCCAGGAAGGGTGCAGGTGAGGTGTCGGATGATGAAGTGGATGGCAAGGCAGATGCTGGTGATACCAAAGCTACTGAATAGAGCGGCTTCTTCGTCCAGATTGCACGTGATAAAGGAGTGGCCCACCACCTTCCCTTTGTCCAGTGGACTTCTGCACACCCTTTCTAAAACCTGCCAGGGACAGTGGAGCACATCTGTCATACTATTCCCTGGAATATGGAGCCATTGGACATTAGCGTCATCCTGCCCAGCTTCCAAACTCTTGTGTTGGATGCCAAAGAGTTGTGACTCTGAAGTCCGATCAGAGCCTGGGAGCTACAGATTCCTGTAGCATAGTCCTTACCATGGCTCCTGGTGAATTTCACATAGTTTGGAGAGTGGTGGGTGGGGAACACTACTCTTTCTGTTGCTGTAAAATCAACTATTTTCTTCCATTAATGAGTTTGATAGATGCAGGGTCCACCCCTCCCCCCCTCCTCTTGTTTGCTTTTGGCAATCATGTTCAATGACCTCACACTTTTGTCCTCTTCTCTCTGCCCACTTTGCCAGTTTGGGAGTAATGTTGAACAGGAGGGGATGAATATCCCCCAATGTGGCTCCCAAAAGTGTTCAAGCTCCCAAAAGTCTTTGGGTAGAGAGCAGGGGGACAGAGCTCCTCCTGGAAGATCCCTCCTGTTGGCTAATATCTGGACAGACCTGAAGTGCAATGGTGTCTGTCTGGTGTCTCTGGCTTGTGTCTAAGGTAGCATGGACCAGTAGTGAGTGACAGGTCAAGGAAGCAGAAAGCTTTTATGTGCTCATTGGAGAATCTCTTTGGGACCAAATATATTTAATGGTAACCAACAGAATCTAGTGGATTTGACTGGAGTGTGGGCAAGGAAGTCCTTTATTGTCATGTCCAGGCCTCTAGCTCTGTAATCAGGGGATGGGTTTAGTTATTCTGCACAGTGACTAAGAGTATATTAAAAGAAGAAAAAACCCTTTTAATCTGCACAGATTATATGTTTGAAGGCCTTTGTATCTTTCGTTTATAAGTAATAAGTAAGAAAAATAAAGGTCTTTATCACTGCCTTTCTATGGGGACTGCGGTTATATAGATAGTCTTTACTTTTCTACACTGTACACTGGTTGCTGGATTTACCTGTATACTTAACCATATTGTATATGCTGCATTTAGACTTCTGAGCAAATGACAAATTAAAATATGGAAGCTCTATACTGTGTGGTTAGCGCTCTCGTTTGGGGAGCCTCCTGTTCAAGTTACTGTCACCAATAAATTTGCAAACTTTTTTTATATAATAAGTGCCTTAGCATGTGCCTCAGCTGTGTCTCCACTACAGTCAGTAATGGATTACCAGTGCTCCACTGATAACAATAAAGATTATCCATGTGCTGTAGTCTTCTGTGTGTACTTATGAGGATGTTCCGTATTCCTGAATGCAATGGAAGAGGCAGGGAAGCTGCTGTCTTGGACACACAATAAGATTGCCTGTTAAACACAGGTAAGTTAATGCTTAAGACATGTGAAAACCATGTGGTTTATTTTAGGTTGGTAAGAAGCATTGCTTTCTATGGTGCAAGTGAATTGTTGGTGACTGTTATCAATGTTCTTTGGTCTATTAGGAATGGAGTGATCCTGGAAGGCAGTATTGCTTGTTTTCTATGCGCAGGGAGTCTCTGTGAGAGGAGCATTCAGCTGTGAAATACCTTAATTAGTACAATCTCAAGGGGGCTGTATTATGGGAGTGCTCAGAACCATGTAGGATGAACATTCAGGTTTTGGTTCTTGCTGGAATATATCTTCTGGTCTGGAAGAGTTGCCGAAGAAGGTTTATGTATTTTTACCAACAGGTGTAAAGATATGACATTTAATGGAGTAGCTTGCATGCTGAAATTCTGTGTAAGTATTCAGTGTAGTGGATGGAATTGAGGTAGGGCTGTGGTTCAGTTGTACAGCATCTGTTTTGCATGCAGAAAGTCCTGGGTTCAATTCCTGGCATCGCCAGTTTAAAGGAATTTAGCAGTAGGTGATGTGAAATACTTTTACAGAAGACCCTGAAGAGCTGCTACCAGTATGAGTAGACAATACTGTGATGGATCAAGGGTCTGATTCAGTATAAGTAAGCTTCAGGTGTGTTCAATTGAATAACATCAGTTCTGAAGTGCAGTGCTTTCATTCAACACTAGGTGGCACATGTCAGTTTGAAAGTACCTCTGCAGTGAACCAATCTCTGGTTATGTCATTTCCTTATTTAAAAAAAAATGAATTGCAGATCAAGTATAGATATTTTAAAATGGTAACTTAAAGTACACTTTTTGAAGGTCTTTCATGTAGTT
Organism: Heteronotia binoei; assembly: GCF_032191835.1. Lineage (NCBI taxonomy): Eukaryota > Metazoa > Chordata > Lepidosauria > Squamata > Gekkonidae > Heteronotia > Heteronotia binoei. The sequence continues at coordinate 86,616,689 of NC_083230.1, forward strand.
AATTGGCAGAGAACCTCTCTCGGAAACCTTTTTTAAAAATTGTAATACTACCAATATCCTTGGTGTGCCTACTTTGTGCAGTTGTTGGGGTCAGAGGTTGCACTGAAGCACTCTAGCTTGGAGAAGAGGTAAGGGATGCACGGTACTTAAACACTTCAGGAAAAAAGTGCTCTACACTAGGGATAGGCATGAATAAGAACATAAGAGAAGCCATGTTGGATCAGGCCAATGGCCCATCCAGTCCAACACTCTGTGTCACACAGTGGCAAAAAAGTTTTTATATACACACACACACACACTGTGGCTAATAGCCACTGATGGACCTCTGCTCCATATTTTTATCCAATCCCTTCTTGAAGGTGGCCATGCTTGTGGCCGCCACCACCTCCTGTGGCAGTGAATTCCACATGTTAATCACCCTTTGCGTGAAGAAGTACTTCCTTTTATCCGTTTTAACCTGTCTGCTCAGCAATTTCATCGAATGCCCACGAGTTCTTGTATTGTGAGAAAGGGAAAAAAGTACCTCTTTCTCTACTTTCTCCATCCCATGCATTATCTTGTAAACCTCTATCATGTCACCCCGCAGTCGACTTTTCTCCAAGCTAAAGAGTCCCAAGCGTTTCAACCTTTCTTCATAGGGAAAGTGTTCCAGCCCTTTCAACAGGCAAACTGCAATTTGTGCTTAAAATGGCCAAGTGGTTCATTACGAACTGGTTCAGCAAATGGTGCTGTGCACAAAATAAAAATTGTCTTTTGGGTGGTTTGTGTCATTATCTGTTTATTTTTAGCAGACAGGCTGGTGTCAAGGCAATAATACAAGTGTGCTTAGAAATAAGCTTTGGTATGGCATTATAGATTGAAACCTTGTCTTTATTGGCTACCTGCTGTAGTTGGTAATAGCCTGATGGTGATAAATGCTGATCAGAGTCTGATTTGTCTAAACTAGAAAGACTACCATGATTTTGCATTCCCGGGCGCCTTGGATGACCTTCTAACAAATAACATAGTTTCACTTGTAATACAAACTACATGTTTGGTTTTAGGTTACCTGCTGTTGTGACACTTATAGATGCAACTGGACCAGTAGCCAAGGCCTCATGGATATCCAGCATCTAACTGAATCATGAGCAACATTAATGAATGCTGTGCACTCAGGAACAAATACCAAAGCCAAGTCTTCCTTGCTCCCTCTCCCCTCCATCTTGTACTGTGAAGGCAATTAATTTGTAATTCTAACTGAATACATATATAGAACTCTATTAGGCTGTCTCTATCTGTACACATGCATAGTTCAGTGTTCAGTAACTGGGCTAAGACAATGCTTTGATTAACCAAGGCTGACACTCAATGTCTGTATCAAAAGATAAAGGAAAGCAGGTCTCTTACTCAAGCATGATTTCTCATATTCCGTGATCTGGATTTTCCTCTCTCAGCAGTTCCAGATTAATTCTGCCCTGATTCTGAAGTTTCCAGAAGGTTTGACTGATGGGATATATCAATATCCTTATTGATATCTCTTTCTTTATTCATCAAGTAAAGGAGAATAAAAAGTTGTGTAAATATGAACAGTATCATGAGGGAAGATAAAGTATATGTACATCTTGCTTGCTGTGCTCCATTAGCATTCCTAAAGTTCTGCGCAACTGCTAGCAGCAAAGTGGAAACAGGAATACTTACATCCAGGGCTTTTTTTGTAACAGGAACTCCTTTGCATATTAGGCCACACACCCCTGATGCAGCCAATCCTCCAAGAGCTTACAGGGCTCTTCGTACAGGGCCTACTGTAAGCTCAAGCAGGGTTAGCTACATCAGGGGTGTGTGGCCTAATATGCAAATGAGTTCCTATTAGGAAAAAAAAGCCCTGCTTACATCTGTTGTGACAGTAAAGCTGGAGGGCATTCTCTCCCCCCCCCCCCCTTTTGCAGCCAGGGAATATGAAAAAATGGGGAGGAGGTTTTGAGTTTCCTATGGACATTGTTGCCTGGCCAATTGGAGAACTGTCACTCTAACATGGCATTGGTGTTTATGAGCTCTCAAAAATTGTTCTCTGAAATATTTCACATATCACTGCTTCTCAACTGGGTTTTACACTAACATATACATTACTACAGATGGGTGGTTATAGGTCATTTCACCTATTATGTAGAGGCTAGTTGAAATTTGCCACAAGGTACACACTTAACAGAATCTGCACCATCCACAGCTGCCTGAGAAGTATCTCTCGGACATGTATTGCGTTCAATTGTGCTGAGCAGAAGTACACCAAAAAGCTAAATCCCTGTGCAAATAGGCTCTGCTGGGTCTTGCCTGATGTAAGATATAAACCAGTTTCTAGTGGCCCATGGCATCACAAACTTTTTTTATAACTATACTGCTCATAAATAAGCTTTGAACTACATGGAAAAGGAATGTAGACATACCTTTACGTATTTTTTCCAATAGATTACTAGCCACTCCATATATGGAAGACTAAGACGCTTGTTAGATGTAGACAAACATTGCTTTTTCTTTCTTGGCACTAAAGAGCAATTCATTACACAGGGAATTAGTCCAATCCTACAGTTCTATGTAGTGAAGGGGATATTGTTGAGCTTGGGATGGATGTAAGTTGCGAAATATATACCCCATAGTCAGAAAACTCCTGACATGGCTTTGAAAGAGTAACACGTTCCCATCCATTCTGATCCCCAAATCATTGGGCTGCTTCAGCAATGCCTTTCAGTGTATGTTTTTAGAGGCAGGTCTGGAGAGATCTACCAAAAGCCCCTTTGCTTGAGCCAGAAAGTTCCCAATTTGAACAGAAGAGCTGTGGTAACTACTCCAGAGCAAGCTTTATGGAGTGCAAGCAGAGGAAAAATATCTTGCTAGCTTCTATCTTCTGCTTGCAAAAAAAAAAAGTTGTTAATGAATTACTCAAAATGGAAGCAAGTCAACATTTTTAGTTGTAGTCTAACAATGAAATTACATTTGTTTTTATTCTGCTTAATGCGTAGTCACAGCCCTGCTCTAATCTTCAACATATGTATTAGACACCACCAATCTCCAAAAGACAGATGCTTTCAGTATGTCTTATCTCTGACCTGGACAGATAGGTTTGGAAGAGAGGTTGGATCCAACCAGCTTTTCAGTTGGTGAAAAAGGAAGGCTGTGATCCACTCTGATCACCTAAAAAGGCAGTGCTGAGGACCATGGGACCTGCAGAGACAAAAGCCGTGTGTAACTAGGGGTGTAGTAAAGAGGGGTACTTCTGTGAAATGAGCACTAAAGCAATGCTAGTCTCTGGCCTGTAGCTGTGGTTCTAAATCCCTGTTCCTAAATAAAGGAAGGGGGCGAGATAACTTTTGTTACCACAACCACGTAGAAGATATTGGATTTATATCCTGCCCTATACTATGAATCTCATAGTCTCAGAGCAGTCACAATCTCCTTTACCTGCCCCCCCCCCCACAACAAACACTATGTGAGGTAGCTGGGCTGAGAGAGCTCTTACAGCAGCTCCCCTTTCAAGGACAACTACAACATTTTAAAAAACATTTTGTAGATAAGATCTCTAATAATAAAGACTGAGTCACATGATCTTCTAACACCACACATGAACATTCAAAATGTAGTCATGGGTAAGAAGAAAAACATGCTATTGAGTGGCAAACAGCTCATGGTGACTTCATCCACAGGAGGTTGCAGGAATGAGAACTAAAGTGGTTGGCTGTTGCTTTCATCTGCATGGTAGCCCATGTCTTCCTTTATGGTTGCCCGTATAAGTAGTAGAAAACAGCAAGAGTCCAGCAGTACCTTAACTAACAAAATTTGTGGCCAGGTATGAGCTTTTGTGAGTCACTCCTCACTTCTTCAGATACAGCTAGAATTCTAGCTATAGCAGTGAGGAGTGACTCACAAAAGCTTGTACCCTGCCACAAACTTTGTTAGTTAAGGTGTACTGCTTGATTCTTGCTGCTCTCTACCCAACTTGATCTGTCCCATAAGTAGTTACTGTGGTCAACTCTGCTTAACCTCCAAGCTCTAATGAGCTTGCCTGTGATGGGTTGTTCAGGTGGCTTGACATGGTTAAGCTATTCAATGTGGTGCATGTAAGGGGATGACAAATGTGATGCTCTTGACAATTATGATCTCTAGCAGTGGTGGCTTAAGGGCCACCCAGGGAGATGACAGTGACACAAGCGCAGCCCCTATACTCACAGCTCCCCTTATGGTAACAGTTGTGCTCGGAGAAGGGGAAAAAATGCAGTCTCCTGAAACCAATGTGCTCAGCACATGGGTAGTAGCTAATATGTTGGGCCACTGTAACAGGATTGTCGTAAGTATTCCCTGCTAGGTAATGGGATTTAATAAAAAGACAGGAACAAGCGTTTGACCTTGATATTTCAACAGACAAATTGTACGTATGGTTCCTCTGGGTGCATGCCATTATACGTAGGACTGAGAGACATTTGAAAATAAAATAAAAAAGCTTTCCTGTCTGGCAGTTCTTGGCGAAAGCTCTGCAATTTGGACATAATGTCTGGAACCAAAAATATGTAAGTGCCAATCAAATGTTACGGTGTAGTTAGAATTCAGAATAGAAGGCTGGATGACTTTATTTCTACAAGTGTTGTTTAAACTGAGTTATAGTATTAACTTCCAGGTTTCAAAGCAAAATGAGCAACTAAGAAATAGAACTGAACACTACTTATGTTCTGTACTGCATCACTTTTTAAAAGAATATGGTCACTTCTGAAAAGAAAGTCACAAATTTCTTTCAAACTCTGGAACTGAGGATGGAGACAGGCAATTGTGTCTCCCCATCCGCTGGAAGATGATTGGTATTTTCCACATGGGGACAGGTTTGTGTAGTTCACCTTTGGCTGCTGAGCAGGAATGCATTTCCATGTGGCAGTTTTCCCCATAGTTTTCTTGCTCCAGGACCTCAGCAGCTGCCGTACTCCCCCCCACAACCCAATGTCACAAGGGTTTTTTTTTTTAAATCAGTTGAATACTATTATTGTTTTTAATGATATAACAAGCTGTGAATTCCCAGCCCCTTAAAAAGAGCTGTGCTGGATCAGACCAAAGGCCCATCTGGTCCAGCATTCTGCTCACACAGTGGCCAACCAGCTACCTCTAGCAAGCCCACAAAAAGGAAGACTGCAACAGCATCCTTCTGCCCGTGTTCCCCATTAACTGATATAAAAAGGCATATTTGCCTTTTGCACTGGAAGGAACAGATATTCATCATGACTAGTAGTCATGTTTTTCTAAAAAGTACTTCTCTAGCCTTTTTGTCATGGAGACGTGCCTTTCTTTTCTACTTTTTTAAAATGAGGGCTGGGAATTTAGAGAGTTAAATGCTAATACATGATTTGCCAGATACAAAGAGTTGTTATGATATGCTAATATGGATTTAAAAAAAAAAGCTTGTAGTGGTGGTAGGGCAAAAATGGCTGCCCTGTGGGTAGGGCTGGGAGATTTCAAGCTTTCCCACTCCAGCCATCCAGGCTTTGTTGAAATCTTTCCCAAACCTACTTTGCTACAAAGTTTTGGGCAAGACTGGAGAAAAGCCAGGGAAACTTGGGGCGGGTGGGCTCACACATGCACAACAATGCTGTGGGGAAGCAGAGTGAAAAAATACACTTCCAGCCACCATAAAACCCAGGGCAAGCAAACCATATGGATATGGCTTTTCTGCAGTCATCTGAAATTTGAGATGTACTGGCGATGTATTTGAACTGCTCACAAGCCAAGACTGTAGCCGGAAACATGCTATTAACATTCAGGTATGTACTGTATTTTGAAAAAAAGTCAGTCTGCTTCTCATACTTTCCAATCACGTTCTGTCCATTCCCTGGGTAAGTTACTTAAGGCATGTGCTATACTGAATACAGCTTTGATCACCTGTAGGAGAGAGAGAACCCTGATGCACTATGGGTGGCCTTAGGTAAGGTGCTACTGTTCAGTCTATCTGTCATGATAAAATAACAGATACTGCCTTCAGTTTCTGGAGGAAGAATAAAATGCAAGATGACAAATACAACAGCTGGAACTGGCTCTTTTCCTACTTAATGTACCTAGAAAATATAGATGGATTATCTTTGGCAATTCACACATGTGCACTGGATCCCAGTATTTCCTGTAAGTTCTAAATGATTCTTATTGCCATGTAATTTATCTGCAAGTCACAAAAGCATGGGCCCCTGGAGTAACAGGAATCTGTTGCAGAGCTGACCCCAGACCTGGCATAATGTTATACAGTACCAACAGAAACATTCATGTTCTAGTCTACTCTACGGCGAATGCCCTCCCCTGAGTTCAGCTAGCCCCATTTCATTAATTCTTACTAATCCAGGGCCTAACCACAGCACAGGACAAGACTATTTAAGGAACCAACAAGAGACCATAGCTCAAATACCAAGATGTGTTGTATGGGGACAAATCATTCTACCTCCACATCCAGAGAAGAACAAGTACACAATTGCAGGCCTTGGGGATGGGAACCCGGTAAAAGGAAGAACTTTGCACAAATAATAAGTAGCCCAGGTCAGCAACAAAGCTGAAGGGACAGATGAGTCATACAGGTGCTTTGAAGCAGGATTCTAGGGATGTGCATTCAGAGAGGGTTTTTGAAGACTGATGGAAGTACCTACAGGCACTCTTGCTGTATGTGCCTATCCCTCAAAATACATTCTTGCTTGCCCAAGTGGCTTCCATCCTTTGCAAAATGCTTGCTTTCCTGTACAAATGTTTAGGGTAAGGGTCCCACAGATGCCAGGTCACCCACTGACACTTATCTTGGAGTCTGCCAAGTGTTTATAGAAAGTGGGTGGGGCTTCTGAGTGGCCACCAGAGATCTGGTTGGCTGTGTCTATTTTTTTAAAACACAGTTTTGACAGTAGCTGACACCACAGCACAAGAATCTTCACTGTGTGACTGAAGATAAGCTGCGGCAGCCATTTTATAGCTACACCCGAAATTCCATAGGTGTCTGCAGGCTCAAAAAGGGTGGGGACTCCTGGTGTAAGGTATGTTACAAATATGATGTGGGAACAGGACAAGCCCTTCTGTGAGAAAAAATATAGAGGTTATGATGTCCTCTATGCAAGCCACCTGGGTGGGTGGAGCAGGCCACTGCCACTTGGCCCTTTATTATTAAGAGAAGCAGCCTAGCTCAGCAACTGGGCCTGAGGTGTACAGAAGACCCCCAGCAAGATTTGAAAAAAATTACATTTTAAATAGAAAAGGTAAAAAAAGTATAAAAACAAAACAAGCACCCTGACAGGGTTAAAGTTACCGAGGAAAAACAAATCAGTACAAGGTCCCTAAACATCGGAACATAAGACCTAGTCTAAAACAGGCTGTCCCATGGCTCCCCAGCATGGGGGTATACTTCCCAATGGCAGCAGCTACGTTACTTACCAATCCCAGTGCACACAGGGTCTTAGGGAGGAGGGTTTTATCTATTATACCCAGATTCCTGTCCCTGGTTCAGGATTGGTAGCTCTTTTCCCTCCCAAAACAGCAAGGGTAAATCCAGCATCCTGCCTTCCCTAGAGCTCTAGGCAGGAAGATGAGGACTAGTCCCTCCTTCCTCACAGGTAAAAACGTCTCTATTAGCAGGGCTATCAACCTCCAGATGGGGTCTGGTGATCTCCCAGAATTACAATCAATCTCCAGATGACAGAGATCAGTTCCCTTAAAGAAAATGGCTGCTTTGGAGCATGGACTTCTATGGCATTATGGTTTTCCTGACATACATGCTTGTGAAATGTTTGCAGGAAAGGATGTTTAATAGGTTCAAAGATATCATAGCACAGAAGCAGCCATCTTATCTTGACCATAGGATTGGCCTGTTCATTTGCTGCACTCATTCCAATCAGAAATAGATCCTTTCATTATAAGCACAGAGGAAGTCAAAGCTGGGACTTTCTACACATAAATTCCATTAATTTTATTCTTAGTGGTGAGCTTAATTTTCAGTAACAGAAAATTACAATCACAGAATTACAGACAATTACAAAGATCTCTGTCTACAAAGATCCCTGTAAGAGGATTTCAATCTTGTATTTTCTGTTTAGTTGTATTGACTGATGCCCAAGTACATGGAGGAGGAATTACTATCAAACATAGGTATCATATGCATTTTGCTAGGTGTGGAGAGTCTTCATGCAGAGAACTGCACATTCTTTTAGGCACCCTGCCTTGCCTCAGCAGATCTGGTGATGTGACTCAGCTGTTGTCGTTAACAGCAAACCTATGCAGAGTATATTACAACTCAGAAACTCCCAACTGGCAGAACACCACAACCTGGGTACTATTAGGCACTAGGTGTATCACACACATTCTGCAGACACTCCATTGGTTTTTGATCCGTTACTGACTTCCATCTAAGATTCTGGTTATTGCCTACAAAGCCCCTAATGGCCTTAGAGCCATATAGCAGCAGGGTCACCTCTCCTGCTATACTCCACTGCAACAGCTTTGCTCATCCAAGCAAAGGCCTCTAAAGGTGCTGCACTGCAAGTGGAGAAGATCAGTAGCTAATGTGTTCATGTGCATTCTCAATGGTGGCTCCCACCTTGTGGAACAGCCTGCCTGAGGTTAAGACAACTCCCACACTTCCTTCTATCATAACTCTTAATTTATCTACTCATACAACAGTAGGCACTGATGAAAGTCTATATTTCAACCACTCTGAAGGTGGTTAATGGTGGAATAATGCTAAGTGTTATGCAGTTTTTCACAAATGCCTGTTGAGTAGCATCTACCTTCCTATACAAAGTGATCTTTTCCACAATGATAAAGAGAACTTATCTCTAGCATAGTGAATCAAAAGCCTTTTGAGAGTCAATATATGCAGTAATATGTTTGCTGGCCCTCCAGGGCAGCTGTTTTGTTGCTGTGCAAAATAGTACAATGGACTAGATGAACTTCTGGTATAATCCAGCAGGTTTCTTCTTATGTACTTGTGCTATTGGAAAGATTACCCATCTACCTGAAAGGAACACTTAGTTTTCTTCTGAAAATGTCAACAAGAAAAATAAGTCACTCTACATTGGTATACATGTTGTATAATAGTAAAAAAACCCATGTGGGTCACCTTTTAGGATAGCTAGATTTGACTTCAGTTGCACCTTAAGAGATATAAGCTTCTGAGAGTCGAAGCTCCCTTCATCTTTTAGGGTGGTCATCTTACATTCAGTGTTGTATTCCTTTTGATGCCTCATATGTCCATGGAAGGAACACAGATCTTTGCTGTCTTCCAGCAATCCCTTCCAGTCCCCCTGGAAAGGAGATTATTGGGGTTTTGAGAGCAGTAGACCCACACAGAATAACAGCCACACAGGTCAGTAGGGCGCAGAGAGGGAAAGCAGGTGAAATTGCCATCTCTGTCAGTGCAGCTTCACCACTGAAAAAGAAAGAAGGGCAATTTTGTCCTGCTCCCCCTTTCCACTGCAGCTCTCTAACCCCCCATTAGTGACATTAATCTATGCATGTCACACAAACCCAATAATCTACATTTTGGGAGTTGGAACAGATAGCTAGAGTGAGGGGAATGCAGCAAATATCCTCCTTCTCTTAGCTGACTGAACTCACGGTCAAAACCTGTGGCTTCAAACTTTTACTCTGAAGTAGTCCTACTGAAGCCTCTGTTTCTGAGTGGAACTTCAAATGCTGACATCTTCAAAATTACTCAGCTCAAGATATGAACATACGGGCTGCTTAACATTTCATAGAAAGACAACCATTGGCAAGTAAAGATGTGGAACAGGCAGATCAAGTAGAAAGATCACAGCTGACACATTTCCTGCCTAGGGAGCACAGGAACCAAAGATTGATAGCACTGTAAGGAACAAAGAAGAATGCTACAAAAGCCAAACGCCATTGCCAAAGTTATGCATCTCCAATTGTGTTACTCATGATCTCATGTGGCAGTAAACTGACGTTGACCACACAGGAAATAGTGGCGTCTATTATGGCAGCTCATCAAACCTTGGTTATGGACTTTACCCTACCACACCACACTTTCCCCTCACTTCATATAATGGCAACATTCAGCAAAAGAAGTTGTCTGGAGTTTTCAGGCCAAGGATAGATCTGCTTCTGCTTAAGCCTGTTGGGTCAGAGTCAGAAAAGCCACATCATTAGCTTGCATATCACATCACACATATGGTGTTGAATTTTTGCATTTTAAGGATCCTATTTTTTAACATTCGTTTCCTAGCACAAGTGTTCAGTCTGCTTTCCTTCAAGCTCTCAGCTCTTACAATTCACTGTGTGCGCTCACATGACTTCTAAATTTGGCGTTATAAACATAACAACATGAATAGCAAAGAATGCCTGTAAACAGAAATTACCACAATCAGCATTTCCTTGTGCAGTCAGGGCCTGTCCAGACAATATTTTTAATGCAAATATTTTAAATGCAGTTACTTTTTTGTTTCACGGGATCCAGGTATCTGCCTTTGGTGCAATGCTTCGGCTTACAGTACTGCCACAGGCAGTTTATGCCCATGGCTTCAGCTTAGACAGGTCACAGGATGTTTTTGATCCAACATGGCTTCTCTTACATTCTCATTAAAAGGAAGTACTTCTTCACCCAAAGGGTGATTAACATGTGGGATTCACTGCCACAGGAGGTGGTGGCGGCTACAAGCATAGCCAGCTTCAAGAGGGGATTGGATAAAAATATGGAGCAGAGGTCCATCAGTGGCTATTAGTCACAGTGTGTGTGTGTATTTTGGCCACTGTGTGATACAGAGTGTTGGACTGGATGGGCCATTGGCCTGATCCAACATGGCTTCTCTTATGTTCAGACTAGCCAATGCCAGTAGCATCCAAAGGCACAGCTCAGGAAGTAAGAAGTCGTTGACAAGGTCTGTGTAAGCTAAGGCAATGCTGGCACAATCAAGGATTCTCAACAAAATGATTCCATCTTTAAAAGAATATATTTTACTTCAGAACAAGGCTAGAATCCAATGGCACCTTTAAGCCCAACAAAGTTTTATTCAGGTTGTAAGCTTTTGTGTGCACACACACTTCCTCAGACAGAATGGAATGGTAACAGAAATAACAATCTTACATATAGAAGGTTGGCATTAACTTAGCGTTTCATTTATACATGTTTTTTCTTCCCTATGGAGACCCAAAGCAATTTACATAATTCTCCTTTCCTCCATTTTATCCTCACAACAACCCTGTGCAGTATGTAAGCTTCCATGACAGAGTGGCAATTTGAACCTGGGTCTTGAAGATCCTAGCATAACACTCTAAACACTATACCACATTTGGTCACATGTCACCTGAAGGTAAGGGTTAGAAGAAGCAGGATGCGAGCCAAGAGACTGAAATGGGTACAAGATGGTAAGAAGTGGGACTTCCGGGGGAGGAAAATGCCGAGCTGAGCTGTCTCTCATAACGGGAGCAGGCTGGAACTTCTGTTCGGGGTAGTGGAAGGCAAATTAATGCCTACTGTCTACTTTTCTCAGTTAGAGAATAGTCCAAGACTGAAAACTTTAAGGAGATTTACCTTGGCTAAAAGGGAGCCCCGGAGGGGGACTTCTTTGAGGCTTTGAGGGGTCTCAGGAGAAGTTGCATAGTCATCGTCTGCAGAAATGCCCAGAGTCATTTATTTGACATAAGCTCGTCAGCATCCTAACCTTCTTGGACATTGCTAAACATCTAAAGCTTTGAAAGACCAGTGGAAACTTGGATAATTGGAAGAAAAGGTACAGAAGATTATTTTTTTCATTCCGGAGCTATTTATAGCTTAAAGGGACAAAGTTAAAAGGTGGGAAAAGAAGAGGGAAGGAAGAGGTGAAATTTGGATTTTACAAATATAAAGGACAGTGTTAAAAACTGCTAAAAACTGAGATGGAATTTATTGTTTTGTCTACTTGTGGTTTTGGAAGTAAAAGCAACATCGTCATACTGGAACAGACCTGCAGCACAGCAAGACAGGAAATACGTCAAGTATCGTGAGATCTCCTTGTGACTTTGTGGTAACAAAAACAGGAAGTAGTGGAAAGAAAACCTACTCTAGGAACATATACCATTGAGAAACATCGGCGGCCATTGCTGGGAGGCTAAATTATAAACATTGTTATAAAAAGAATTCGGGACAGTATAAATTGTTGGAATCAACTGAAAACAGGGTAAGAAGATAAGAACTATTGGTCATATTATTTGTGTGGTCCTCGGAAATTTTTAAAAGGGAAAAAAAATTGCAAGGTGTAATAAAAAGTTGCGGCCGCCATTTTGGAAAATTTAAACACTTTAAAAATAAATATCTGGACTTTGGGAGCTCAGAGGACGGCGAAATTGGGCTTGCCGTAAAGGGCAAGTCCTACTCTTTTGAATCTGATAGTCAAAATGAAAATCGGTGAGATCTAAAATTTCGTTGTTTTTGAAGGGTTTAAAAGTTTAAGTTTATTATAAAAAGCAAGCCCTAATCTTTTGAACCTGACAGTTAAATCCGAAACCTGTGAGGTTAAAATTTTTGGTGTTTTTAAATGTCTGAAGCCAAGCAGCCCCGAACAAGGGCTCTTTCACTGGAGAAGATGCAGGAACAATTGAACGCGATGGAAGCCAGAATGATGAGAGGGGTAAGGAAGATGATAGATGAATCGAAAGAAGAAATTATTGCAGAGATTAAAAAGGATATGGAAGATCTCAGAAAGGAAACTGGGGAAACATCTAAGAAAGTGCAGGAAGTAGAAGGAAAAATGAAATGGGCAGTCTTCGCAGTGGAGGACGGTAAGCAGTGGGGTGCCGCAGGGCTCGGTACTGGGTTCCATGCTCTTTAACTTGTTCATAAATGATTTAGAGTTCGGAGTGAGCAGTGAAGTGGCCAAGTTTGTGGATGACACTAAATTGTTCAGGGTGGTGAGAACCAGAGAGGATTGTGAGGCACTCCAAAGGGATCTGTTGAGGCTGGGTGAGTGGGCGTCAACGTGGCAGATGCGGTTCAATGTGGCCAAGTGCAAAGTAATGCACATTGGGGCCAAGAATCCCAGCTACAAATACAAGTTGATGGGGTGTGAACTGGCAGAGACTGACCAAGAGAGAGATCTTGGGGTCGTGGTGGATAACTCACTGAAAATGTCAAGACAGTGTGCGTTTGCAATAAAAAAGGCCAACGCCATGCTGGGAATTATTAGGAAGGGAATGGAAAACAAATCAGCCAGTATCATAATGCCTTTGTATAAATTGATGGTGCGGTCTCATTTGGAGTACTGTGTGCAGTTCTGGTTGCCACACCTCAAAAAGGATATTGTAGCACTGGAGAAAGTCCAGAGAAGGGCAACTAGAATGATTAAAGGGCTGGAGCACTTTCCCTATGAAGAAAGGTTGAAACGCTTGGGGCTCTTTAGCTTGGAGAAACGTCGACTGCGGGGTGACATGATAGAGGTTTACAAGATAATGCATGGGATGGAGAAAGCAGAGAAAGAAGTACTTTTCTCCCTTTCTCACAATACAAGAACTCGTGGGCATTCAATGAAATTGCTGAGCAGACAGGTTAAAACGGATAAAAGGAAGTACTTCTTCACGCAAAGGGTGATTAACATGTGGAATTCACTGCCACAGGAGGTGGTGGCGGCCACAAGTATAGCCACCTTCAAGAGGAATTTAGATAAAAATATGGAGCACAGGTCCATCAGTGGCTATTAGCCACAGTGTGTGTGTGTATATATAAAAATTTTTGCCACTGTGTGACACAGAATGTTGGACTGGATGGGCCGTTGGCCTGATCCAACATGGCTTCTCTTATGTTCTTAAAGTATATGATTCCACCTTGTTGAAAATCCAAGAAAAAGTGACAATCCATGACTGCAAATTGATGGAAACTCAGATACATCTGAGAGGAGTACCTGAAGTGGAGGATGGTGACTTGAAAGGATATATAATAAAAATAATTGCAGAATTTTTAGATGAAGATCCTGAAGAGACTAAAAATATGTATGACTATATGTACAGAGTGAATTCACTTTTTGCCAAGAAAAATAATCTACCAAGAGATGTTGTTATAAGATATATGACAAAGGAAATGGTGGGAAGGATCATGAATAAAAATTTTGAAAAGGCACTGATAGTGGGAGGCAGTAAAGTGAGAATCATGAAGGAGTTGCCAAGGCAAGTGATAAACGATAGGAGAACATATAAAAAGCTGACAGAAAAATTGAGTGACAATGGCACGAGGTTCAGATGGATTATACCTGAAGGTTTGAGCTTTGAACTCCAGGGGAAAAGAGTCACACTTACAAATGCTCAGGAGTTGCGTAGATTTTTTGAAGAAAATAAAGAATTTGCACCATGATGGATTACAAATTATTGTCTTGGAATGTTAATGGACTAAATTCACCACAAAAAAAGGGCAACATTTCACATATTAAACAAAAGGATTATAAATTTTTATGGAATAAACAATTGGGAGTAGAATTTTTTTCACTAGCTGAACAGAAGAAAAGAGGAGGGGTTTTATATATCAAACAAGAATTGGAGCCAAAATTAGTGTTTAAAGATAAGGATGGAAGATTTGTAGCAGTGGAGACAATATTAAATGGGAAAAAATGTTGTTATTGGGATTGTATGCGCCTAATGGTGCAAAGGATGCTTTTTTCAAAGACATCACACAACAATTTGAAGAACTGACCTATAATCAAGTATTGTTAATGGGAGACTTCAATGGAACAGTTAAGAACTCATTGGATAGATCTGGAGGGAAAAAAATGATGGGAAAGAAGGGAAATTGCCAAAGTCTTTCTTTGAATTGGCTAAACAAGAAAATTTAGAAGATATATGGAGGAAATTTAATCCTGAAGTGCGGGACTATACTTTTTTTTCAGCAAGACACAAAACTTTTTCTAGAATTGACATGCTGTGGGGAACTAAAGACTTAAGTCTTATAACAAAGAAGATAGAGATTTTACCTAAAATAGGGGCTGACCATAACCCAATAATGTGGATTACAAAATTGTCCAAGAAATTGAGAAGATGGAGACTGAATGAAGATTTGCTACAGAATAAAGAAACAGTGACATATCTAGAAAAAGAAACTAAAGCCTTTTTCCAAGTGAATGATAAAGAAGATATTGATTTTCAGACGGTCTGGGATGCTTATAAAGCAGTAATGAGAGCAGTTGATTACTTTGAATAATAAAGACAAGAGAAGAAAAGAAAAACAGTTGTTGGACATTCAAAATGAAATAAAGAAAAAGGAAGGGGAGTTGAGAAAAAGACCAAGGAAAAAGTAAATTTTAAGGGAAATTACAATACTACAAACTCAATTGAGACATTTGTTGAATAAAGAAGTGGAATGGAGTTTGAAAAGATTTCAGCAGAAATCCTTTGAGGGAGCAAATAAACTGGAAAAGTATTTGGCTTGGCAATTGATGAAAAAGAGAGAAAATAGAATTATTAACAGAATTGTGGTAGATGGAAGAGAAGCGGTTACTCAAGAGGGAATAAAAAGAGAATTATTCAAGTACTATGCCAAACTGTTTATAGGTTTTAAAATAAAGAAAGAGAAGATGGATGAATATTTACAAAAGTTAAAAATAGAACCCCTAAATGAAAATATGAGAAAAGTTTTGAATGATCCAATTGAAAAGATAGAAATTGAAGCAGCAATCAACGCAATGAAAAATGGAAAAGCTCCTGGGCCAGATGGATATACAGCTAAATATTTTAAAACTTTTAAGGACGAATTAATACCAAAATTGCAGAAGTTGATGAATATAATAAGAATAAAAGGGAAAGTACCAAATACATGGAAAGAAGCTGTTATTTCGTTGATACCTAAAGAAGATAGAGATGCCACGAATGTAAAAAATTACAGACCAATTTCGTTATTAACTAATGACTATAAAATATTTACAAGAATCTTGGCAGAACGGCTTAAACAACATTTGATAAATTTTATAAAGGAAGATCAAGCAGGGTTTCTTCCCAAAAGACAAATAAGAGACAATATTAGGACTGTTGTAAATATTGTAGAATATTATGAAAGACATCCAGAAAAAGAAGTAGCATTATTCTTTGCAGATGCAGAGAAAGCATTTGACAATTTAAGCTGGGACTTTATGTTCGCGGTAATGGAAAAAATGGAGTTGGGAGAAAGTTTTATAAGAATGATAAAAGTAATATACTCTGAACAAAGGGCAAGGTTGTGTGTTAATGCAGATCTTACAGAAGAAATGAAAATTAGCAAAGGTACTAGACACAATTGCCCGCTTTCACCACTGTTGTTTATAATGACTCTTGAAATTTTATTGATGCAGATTCTGTCGGTGCGGGTGTTTGCAGAGTGAGCGGTGTGATGTGTGCAACGGTGAGCCCCAGTACAGAAGTGAGCCAGACACCTGCAGCTACTGATAAAACAGTGTATTTACAATATATATACAACGTGCTCACTAGTGCAGAAAGATACATCAACTATAGGACCAAAGTGCTCCGCCAGCATGTGACTCCTCGAAGAGAGACCTGTGCATTGCCAGCACAGTCCATATATAGTTCCTTCAGCCAATCCTGGCAGTCCACAGTCATGCTGACTCAGCAGGTCCTTTCCACCTGTCCTCTACCGGCTAGAACCGGCTTGTAGATAAGGTCACTGTGACCTAGCTTGCCAGCTAGATCACCTGCTGTCACAATAGAGCTGTCAGACTGTGTAAAGGTAGATTCAATACTGACAGATTCAAGAAGAAAAAGATATACAAGGTTTACAAATAAAAGGATGTACTTAAAAATACAGAGCGCTTGCTGATGATATAATGTTTATAAATGAAAACCCCATACAAGTTACACTTTTGCTGTTAATTAAAATACAAGAATATGGGGAGTTGGCAGGACTCTCTATAAATAGAGAAAAATCTAAAATTCTGTGTAAAAATATGCAGATGAATAGACAACAAGAATTACAGAGACTAACGGATTGTGAAGTTACCTCTAAGGTAAAGTATCTAGGGGTGGAGATAACAATGAAAAATATTGATCTGTTTAAAAATAATTACGAGAAGTTATGGCATAAAATGGATGAAGATATGATAAAATGGAATAAGCTTAATCTGTCATTGCTGGGCAGAATAGCTGCAATTAAAATGAATATTCTACCAAGGATAATGTATTTGTTCCAAACTATTCCTATTGTGAAGGATGCCAAACAATTTGATAAATGGCGTAGGAAAATTTCAGAATTTGTGTGGGCTGGGAAGAAGCCAAGGATTAAAATGAAAATTCCGTCATATGCAAAAGAGAGAGGCGGATTTCAATTACCAGATTTAAAATTATATCATGAAGCAGTTTGCTTAGTGTGGATGAAAGAATGGATAACGCTGTTAAACAAAAAACTTCTAGTGTTGGAAGGTCACGGAAATAAATTTGGCTGCCACGCATATTTGTATTATGGAAAAAGAGGATGGATGGTCTTTTCTCTCACTATTATATAAGAAGCAATTTATTAAATACATGGACAAAATACAAGAAATATGGAGATGAGAGAAGACCTTTATGGATAGTGCCAGCTGAAGTAATAAAGATAACGGCTGAAATAGGTGAAGAAAAGTGGCTGTCATATAATCAATTGTTAAAAATACAAAGTTGAAAAATAGAACTGAAAACTGCTGAAGAATTGAGTCACAAATATGATTGGTTTCAAATGCAACAAATAAAGAGCTTGGTAGAGAATGACATTAAAACTGAAGGAATAAGGAAAGAGCAAACAGAAATGGAAAAAGTTCTGCTTGGAGACAATGAAAAACTAATTTCAAAAGTATACAAATTACTTTTACAATGGTCTACAGAAGATGAAGTAGTGAAATCTCAAATGATTAAATGGGCAATTAATGTAAATAAAGAAATAAAGATGGAATCTTGGGAATATCTGTGGAAGAACTCTATGAAACTCGCAACATGTCAAAGTATTAAAGAAAATTGCTTTAAGATGATGTATAGATGGTATATAACTCCTAAAAAATTGGCAAAGATGAATAATAAGATGCCAGACAGATGTTGGAAATGTAAAAAGCATGAAGGTTCTTTTTACCATATGTGGTGGACATGTGAAAGAGCTAAAATGTTTTGGCAGATGATTCAGCAAGAGATTTCTAAGATCTTGGGATATGAGTTTAACAAAGTTGCAGAGACTTTTCTGTTGCGACTACAAATGGAAACATTTCCAAAAGAAGACAGAACTTTAATCTGGTACTTGCTCTCAGCCGCTAGGACATTGTGTGCGCAGTTGTGGAAGCAAGAAAAAATACCAGAAAAATGGGATTGGATTATAAAAGTTATGACATGGAGTGAAATGGACAAATTAACAAGAATATTAAGAGACTATGATTTGGAAGTTTTTAAGATGGAGTGGAAGAAGTTCAGAGGATACGTAGAAAAAGAGTGGAAAATAAAAGGACATTGGACAATTTTTGATAATGATTAAGTTTTAAAAGAAGAATATAACTTTTGGTTTTCTTAATAGTTAAGGGTACCTTTAATATTATTTTTTTTAAGTAAATAACACTGGCGGGTGTCAAATAACGGGGGGAGGGGTGGGGGAAAAGTAAGATATGGGGTAGATAAATTTTTCTTTTTAAGTTGAAAAAAAAAGTGGCAAGAAAGAGAAATGGGCACTAGGCAGGCTGTTTGCCAAGGCAACAGGCCTCAAAGAAACTAAACCATTGCACAGATAAATGGCAGTATTGGAATGAACAAGGGGCCAATTGCTTACCTTGGGCGTGAGGTCATGCAAAGTATCAGTGCTGCTGTATTCTGTCAGGTCAGAATTGGTCAACAGACTGTCAATTCACACCTCAACATTCCTGTGTGTAATTTTATAATTGCAGTATGAATTGGCACAGCTCATAATATTTCTGCCCGTTTGAATAAAGTTTTAGTCAGTTTGGATCAGCTGTCTATAAACAGGAAGTTTGTATGCTACCAGTAGTAGCCTGACAGCTGCATCCCTTAGATGCTGAGGAATAAATTGTGAAAATATTTGTTCTAGGGTTTGTTTTTTTAACTACTATTTCTTCTACGTGCTACTTACTTGGTAATTTTATTTTTGGTGCTCTTTCTAGTCCATGTTCTGTTTATAGGATAGCACAAAACTTGGTAACATGCACCTGTGTGGGGAGTGCAGCTCTGGATATTTTGCATGACTCAAAAGAAAAATTGGTGACACCTGATTTTGAAGCTATGTTAGCACATGATTATAATCTGTTCTGGCCTTATCCATGAAGAGTTTTTTTAGTATGCTGGCTACCAGTTTATGAAAAATATTCAACTGCTGTATTTTGAACTATTGCTTTTTGTGGAGGGCATTTCAGCATTCTCTACATAAGATACAACTTTGCTTCCTTTGGCAGTTTTCTAGGACTTCAAAAGTAAACCTGTTTCTACAGCAAATGTGGCTATTTCCCCCCCCCTGTTTGCTTTCCCCTTTGTGAATTGATCCATCATTCTTGCATTGTTTACTGAGTTTCTTACAAGGATCTAAAGCAATACTGACTTCTGGTCAGAACCAAAAGTCAATTTAGAAAAACAGAAGATGCACTTGCAGTGTGTCCACCATCCAGAAACGTTAAAATGAAAGATTTGTTCACACACATTCTTGGAAAGAGCCTGCTCAGGGTACTCCATCAATCACAGTACCCTTAGATACTGACAGACAGGTCTACTCATTTCAGTGTTTCACTGCACAACCACCAAGGTTTTGCTGTGTGTTCATTTCTTTTTGTGTATATTGTGAAACAGTTTAAGCCCTCAAGCTTGTTTGCAAAGCAGCTTAAATGGCGGCGACGTGCAAAACGAGAATAAAGGAGGGAAGCCTGCAAGCATGTGCCGTGAGGCGTCAACACCGTCAGCTCCAGCCTTAACAGCAAGCACTTCCAGGGCGGCAGGCTTGAGCCCCCGCTCTTATTTTTGAAAGAGAAACTCCGAACGACTACCATTTCCCCCCTTCCAACCGCCAGGCGTTTCCTTACTGTGTAGAAGAAGAGCTCTCAAGGGAAACAGATCGATTTAGAGGGGCTCCTCGTGGTACCAAACAAAATGTGCTCAGCCCCTTCAGGAGCCGGACTCCGACCTCGCCATTTCAGACAGTGGGCGGGGGCGGCGGGGGCGGACACCACCCTCCCGCCACCTCCCCGGCGGAGCCGAGGAAAAACTGCCTCCCTCGGGCGATCGATTCCCTCCCTCTCTCGCCGAGGCGGCCTCTCTGTTCCACCCAGTGGCCCCTTGTAGCCCCGCCCCGCCCCGGTCGTCGCCGTTCTCCCCTCAGTTCCCCAGGCCCATTCCCGAAGATTGCCGAGTAGAGGGGAGGGGGGTCGCGCCGTCTCTCCGCTCTTGTACGGCGTTTCCGGAGATTGCCGAGGGGCTTCGGCCTTTTCCTTGCCTCCCTCCCTCTCTCCGGCGGCCGCTACTGTCTCCTCCTCGGTTCTTTTCGGCGCTGGCCGGCGGGCCCGAGTCGCTGTCGGAGCCTCCTTGCTGGGCTTTGGCCATTCGCCGTCGCCTTTGCCCAGAGACTTCGTTTCGTAGCCACTAGATTGGGGCGGACCGGGCTTAGGCTGGGCCTCAGCGCTTGCTGGGTTATCGCGACCGGTTGGGGCCGACTAGTCGTGACTGTGAGGCGACGCGGACGGCTGCGGCTCCCCCTAGGGGAAGCGGGGCGGCCGGGGGTCCGGCTCGGATGGCGGAGGGCATCCAACAGCAGCAGCTCTTGCCTGGCGGCGGACTAGCCCCTCGAGGGGTCAAGCGGGAGCCGGAGCTGGAGCAACCAATGCCCGGAGGCGACGGAGCCGAGAGCGGCCAGAGCAAGAGGCTGAGGACCGAGGCGGAGGCGGCCGAAGGCGGCGGCATGCAGGTAGTGGCGGGGCTCCTGAGGCGCCACCCTGGCCCCGGCAGCAGCAGCAGGTCCCCCTGTGGCCTTGAGCGGGCAGCGCGCCTCCGCTCGCCCAGGCGCTGCCCGCGGGAAGGCCCTGCGCGTGGGGCGCGTGCGGCTGGATGGGAGAGCCTCGGGAGGATGCTGGGCGGCCGCCCGGGCCATGTCTCTCTTTGGGCTTCCTTAGGAGGACCCTATGCAGGGCTTTGGCAAGCGCATCCTTGTTGGACGGTCCCGGAGGACAGAGGCCGAATATTTTTATTTATCACATTTTTTAAATCCCGCATTTCCTCCAAGGAGCGCAGGGTGGCATACTTCAATCTCCCCCCCCCCCCCCATATTTTATACTTAAATCCCTTCTTTGAGAGGCAGCGTGACTAAGATTGTGCACGCTGCTTCAAGCGTAGCAAAAATCCCTACGTAGGAAAGCAGTTTTGGAGAAAATACTGAATTGTGTGTAGTCCATCACGTGTGACAGTTACTCAGGCGCGATTTTTTTTTTTTTGGCACTGCCCGTACACGTGCTTGGGAAGCCATCATTTCAAGGGGAGAGTTAGGAAAGATCCAAGAAAGATTAAAGCTGATTAGGGACAGTCTCTGTGGGAGCTGGTGGTATCCATTAATAGATGTAAAGAGTATATTTTAAAATAGCAAAATGTTGTTTTAATCTTTTTTTCCATAGGAAAGTTTGCGATGTCTCCTATTCCTGTGTAGCCAATGAAATTGTTTTTGTTGGTCGTGTATGTGAATGAGGCAATGTTAGGTTTCTTTTAGAGATGGGGGCAATCAGAGCAGGGATATCAAATATATGGGCCAGAACCGCTTGTCCAGGGCTCTTATCTGACCATGAACAACTGGTCATTACCTTTATTGCCAGATGACAGAGGCTGTGCATTGCGTCCCTGTATACTGTCCTAGTGCTAATGAGTAATGGGTGGTGGAAGTGGAAGGGTGGGCATCAGGGAGACACTTTAAGTGAATAAAAGAGTATCAGTGTTTTAGGCATGTTTGCATTTTGAATAAAAATTGATATCATTAATTGAGTTTGCCTGTGACCTTTATAAAGTTTATATCTCCTGTATCTGGCGTTACATTTTATGATACACATGTCCTGGCCCGACAAAGTGACATTTATGTCAGATCTGGCCCTTGTAACAAATGAGTTCGACACCTGAATTAGAGTGACTCCTGCTGAAGCTTTCTTTCTCTTTGCTTGGTGGGGAAGGCTCACTTTTAAAAATGACACACAAGAGTTCATTCACACTTGTGGCTCGTCCAGGGCAGCTAGTGTGCTGCTTAGCCAGAGTATAAATACGGCTATTGAAGGGCAACTGATACTTAATCTTCACCTATTGGCATTTATTTATTTTACAAAATTTATACCCTGCCTCCCTACCCTCATAAGGGCTGCATGGTATGTGTGCTGCAAGGGTGGCAACCCAAAGCAAAACAAGGATTTAGTGAGGCAAGACAGGTGTGAAGCAAGTCCTTAATACACTGTATTTTGAGTAATGAAACAAGGCCTCCTGTGATGGGAGCACTCTGCTGTTGTATAACGAGAAATGTACCTGTAGGTCTGGAGTCTTATCACTGGAACTTCACACATGTCATTTGGCCCTGGAAACAGCTGTGGGGGTGTGTGAAGGGTTGAGACAACGCTGTGAGGAAGAAAGATTTAACTTTCTTTCTGGTGCTGTTTCTTAGATCAAGAATGCACCTCCAAGTAAAAGGATGGTAAAAAACTGGACATGGTATGGGTACCTGGTCTTTTTTTTTTTACCTTGGCTTAATGCATCTAGGGTGCAGTTTGATTAAGGAAATGTATAAGGAATCACTGGGGAGCTGATGGTGCCCCCCTGCTCAGCTGCTGTTTAGGCCCAAATTACGTATTTTGACTTTCAGTCTCAGAATTGAAATCTTGTATGTCAATTAACACAAAGAAATCACTCTAAAAAGTGTTAATGGATTCTGCAATTGAGAGGGAAGGAAGCAGTTACTTTGAACTTGTGGAATCCTGCTGTAGGATACTGGCCTGAAACTTTAAAAACAAGGGTCTGTGAAATTTTGGTATCAGTCGTAAGTGATTGTACTGAGCTGTGATACTGTAAGGAAAGTGAGATTCATTATGGTCTGTTGAGTTGTAGGACATGGACCTTGACCATAAAGGACATCTCTTAGAGGACAGATTTTTTGACATGCTGATTCTTATTCCAGAGTCCAGTAGGCAGTTCTGTGCATTTCTTTTTTGGCTATGGATGGGGAAATAGTTCTCTCTGTTGCAGAGTTCCTTTTACTATTGCAAGCAGTGGTTGCTCCCGTATATGAATGAGGCTGTGAATTGCAGCCATTGGCACTTCCACCAGGCATATAGAATAAACCCAGGTGGGTGAAGAAAAATATTTTTGTGTTTTGTAAGACAATTATATAGATTCTAATCACTGGAGAATGTGCAAACAGTGTTAATTCTATTAAGTGTAAGTATGTAAATGCCATCAAGTTACAACTTTTAACAACCCCAGTAAGGGCCTTTCAGGGTGGTTTGACATTGCCTTCCTCTGCAGAGTCTTCTTTGGTGGTCTCTCATCCTAGCGCTGACCCTTCTTAGCTTCTGAAATCTGATGAGACTGGGCTGTACCATTCTACCTTCCCTCCTCTGTTAAGTGTATCTGGGTTTAAAAATGTCACTTACAGGCACAGGTAAATGATCTAACCTTTACTTCCTATTTCTAGTATTTGTCTTATTTTATATGTTAATAAACAAGTAATGTATGTAAATATGAAGGTATGGCGTAGAATTCAATTGTGGTTAATAGAGAAAGCGGAGTACAAATATTTTAAATAAAACAAATAAACCTCTTCTGGCCATTTCTGGAACTGTTTGCACTTATTCCACTGCTGATCTACTTGATGCTCCAAGACTCCTTGGAAATAGCAAAGGCATGAGCCTACTTCTTTCCAGGAGAATGTGTGTCAGGCGATCTCTCTTTTTTCTTTGGGATGTTTTTATGCATTCTTTACATAGGAATTATTTGCAAGAAAGCACCTTTTGATGTTTTGAGTAACTGCTTACATAAATCTAGAGGAAGGTAAGTTCCCAGGTGACTGTCCTTCCTTAGGAGTAGAATCTCTTACTAAGAATAATTCAACCTGTCATTTCAAGTAACTTGAAGTTTCAGTGCCTCTCAGCCAAGTGCAAGTGTTTCTCATCATGACTGTCCAGATGTTATGAGTAACATTAACGTGCATTCACTTTCTAGTGTTATGAGTAACATTAACGTGCATTCACTTTCTAGCAATGGAAATTGGAAATGGTCTCCTAGTTAGTGGTGTTGCCCAGCTGCATTACCTGTGGTAGTTGTTCCTTGTACAGTCCTCTGAAAACTTCTTGATGTGGACATACTCCAATGAAGATGTAAGGGAAACTGATTTTTAGTATACAGGGAGAAAGTGCTTGACAATTGAGATGATAAAATAGGCTGAGTGTGTTGTTATTTATGCATTACATACACAAAGGGTGTTGTATTGTTTAGCTTCTGTGCCTTCACAAATAGTATATGAGACAGCTCACTTGTAGTCTAGCACCCAAATTGGATTTGGAGGGTGGGGGTGACTGTTTGTCTGCTCAAGATTTTACTACAGATACAACATGAGTTGAAATGTGAGTATAATAAACTATGAGTATAATAAACTAGGGAATACTTCATCCAGAAGTAGGCTTGTCACTGGTAACCTGTTCCCCCCCTTGAAGCTGCTGGATGGCCTCTTCTTGTGTTGTACGCTGGACTACATTATAGAAAGTTAACCTGCTAGAACCAGTTTTAAATAAAAGACATCAAGGCTGGTTTTTTGGTCATTAGTACTGGCCAAACAGTTTGATATTTCAAACTGCTACCTGTGCTTGCTTAATTTTGCAATTTGGTTTCTTGATGATGCCTATACAGAGCTGCATCTAGTAGCGGGGATTCTCGAAAATTATTCTGGGGTTGCTAATTCAGCAGGATAGAAATAGCATTGTCTCTTACTTGGCACCCTTTGTTTCTAGAAGCATTTGTATGGCATTTGTTCCAAGGAATGGGATTTTATTCTTTGGTTGTGTGTTATACTGAATCTATTTGGATGCTCCTGCAGTAGATTGTCTTCCAGATAATTGTTTTTATTATAATTGATGCACATGTTTCCTTATGCGCTGTAAAATTATGAACAAGAAAAAATAAACTACACTGAAACTATATTTAATAACTGAAATATATTATGCTACTGAGCTTTGCTGGGGCAAATCGGTGGGTGGCCTCAATGCTTGCTGTTTTTTCTGACACTGAATGTGTTTCTTCTCTTTGAAAACAGTGTGATTTATTTATATCCATTTGCTGTTTTCTGCTGAAACTTGAGTGCCTGTATAGCTCTAGTTGGTGGTCCAAAGTTGGCAAGACACAGGACTGCTGACAAAAACTAACACAGCAACTCTCTGGGATTTGTGTGCTGTTGTCTCTTCATGTGCAGTTATTAATACATTATTTTTGTTTTCAGGGTTTTTTTATAGTAGAGGTCTTTTAAATCTAAATTGGACACTTCAATGAGAGAGCTTGATATTAAAATTTGCTTTGTGGATCATGAACTGTTAACATGTCACAGGTATTTAAGGCATATACATACACTTTTTAGTAAAGTGCAAACAAATTTTTACAAGAGACTGAATTCACAGGAGATCTGAAAATTCTTTTGACCAATGCCTTATATTGTATGCCAGTTATTGCAACCTTATATGGAATATAGTATGATTCATGTATACTGGCAAACCATGATTTGTAAAGATGTGAATAAGCTGCACAAATACTCAGACTTGTGCTTCTTCTTCCTCTAGCCCCATCTCATATGAGGCTCAAAAACTGAACATTTTTCCTTTTGCAGCAAACTGTGGCTTTTTGTTAGGTCTGGACCACAAATTATGGGCTAACAAATTTTTGTTCTGGCATAAAATTTTGTGAACTAGATGCTTGAAGTGGGGTTTTTAAAATTACATTTATTTTGTCTTTCCTTCAGAGCAGCATGAATGTGGTTTTTCCTTCCTCCATAATTCCTTCTCCAGTCTACAGAACCTGCTAGAATCTTATAACATGTCACAATACTCTGTTCATTTTTACTGCAACTGACTAACACAGCTACTCTTGGAATTTGTAAACTGGTACATTCTCCCCCTTCTGAATGAAGATTCCAGATCATGATTTTACACTAATCTAGATTTTACTAATACAGGGCTTTTTTGATGTTTGCCATTGGTAGTATCTATGCATAATAACATACGTTTTTGGGAATGCAGATGGGTTTAAGTAAATACAATTATCAGGAATTTTAGATATTTAACAGAGGAAAATGTTCTGAGCTTTTTTTTTTTTAAAAAAAATAGTGCTAAAAATATAAAACTTTTGGTTGCATGATGCCAAAAGGGCGTCTAGCATATGTGGTGGGTTCTCTTCTGTATTTTAGTATGTTGTAACTTGGCTAATGGCTACATATAAAGAACTTTGGCAGCACCAGAACTTTGGAACACCCTCCCAGAAGCTATAAGGGCCCTGCGGGATGTGTCTGCGTTCCGCAGGGCCTGTAAGACCGAATTGTTCAAACAGGCTTTTGTGGTTTGATTGAAAAAAGGCTGCCACCGGACATCCTACAGAATGCAACTGGCGATCTTGGTCGAGAAGTCAATACCGCCTATACTGGACTGAAATAGCGCTATAGAATGGTTTTAAAGTTAATATATGTAAATTATGGTTTTATATGTTTTATTGGATTGATTGTTTTTATAATGTTGTAAGCCGCCCTGAGTCCGCTTGCGGAGAGGGCGGGATATAAATGGGAAGTAATAAATAAATAAATAAATAATAAACTTTATTACTCATCTGTGAGAGACAATGTATGAAACTGGAAATAAATCATATCCTTTAATACTCTAATAGTCTTATACAATAGTTTAGTTTATTACGTGTATAGGTTTGAAAGCATTTTGAAAACAAGATTAACTTGTCTTTTCTGATTGATTTAACAGAACCTTTTATATGTTAACCATTACTGGCATATTTTTCTACTTTATCCATAAGGATTAAAAGATTTGGTTTTTTTGGGCGTGGTGTAGGTTTAGAGATTTTTCTGTTCCTTGATTCAAACAGCATGAGCTTTTGAGGGTAAAGGCCTCAGGTGTGTGTTGTCAACATGGGCCATTTTCACCTTTCCCCCCCATCCCTAGCGTACAGTCCTGTACATATTACATACTTACCTGGGAGTAAGCACCCTTGAGAATAGTGATGCCAACTTCTGAATAGACATGAATAGATTGTGCTGATAGTCACTTATATTCTACCTAAGGAGTAAGTAAGGAACTTAACTATAATTCATGCCTTTAATGGTATACAACTGTTGGTGATCAGATTTTTTGACAATAGCTATACTGTCAGAGCCATTATTAAATGTAGGCTTACAAGTGTCATCGTAACTACTATGGACATTAGCAAAGAGACACATGTATTGTTTGTGGTAAAAGAGTGGTGTTATGTATCCAGCCCAGGTTGTTTTATGCCAACTCTGTAGAATACTGTGTGGTTTGAACATAGCTAAGCCTTGATCAGTGTTTGCCAGCAGAACACTTCCTGTAACTTGAAATATGGAATTCCTGCCACTGCAAATCAAAAACATCTTAGATATTGCATTAGCTTCCTGACCGTATGTCTACAGTCACTGTAAAGGTTATGGGGCTTGCTATTCTTGCTGTGATTTCTAATTTACTGTTGTCACATTTTAGATTGTTATTGACAGCTCTGAGACAACTTGTAAAGTTACAGTAACTCAGTCACTGATATTTATTTCACTATAAAATGTGTCTTGTATATATGAAAGACTTTACATTTCTTGGCATACAGGAGGTTTGAAGGCAGTCGTTTATTACCAAAACATTAATTGGGGAGGGTGCGCTGTGTGCCCAGATACTTCTTATTTGTCATTTGTTATTCATTATCCCTACCAGCAGCAGCTTTATGCAGTTAGGGTTTCATTATCTAATCCATCTCTGATCAGCCTGGATAAAGCCTGTTTGGCCAGTACTGATCTTGTTAGTGGGGTGGCATAAAGCTGCTTGAGCTGGGATTGGGACAAATCCGATCATGGCTATGATGTGAATCTGGGGCTTGCTTCTCTTAGCCAGAGAGGAGATGGGAAAGCCGTGGCTGCAGCATGATATCTGAACTCAGGGATTCCCCCCCTCCCCAGCTGTGTTATGTAGCTGATGTGCTGCATTAGTCTTGGAAAGGATTGTGTGTTTTCATTAAGGGCTCATTCATACATTTAGGAATCTTCATGCTGCATTTCTCCCATTGTTTAGCTGTACTTTATGGTGCTCTGTCCATGTATTGACTAGTTTTGCATTGTCTTGCTGTATGATCTGTACACATGCATAAAAGTTGTTTGGGTCCTCACATATACAACATATAACCTTTGCACTAAATAATATCTTGGTTTGCACAAACTGCTGTACACAGAACAGTATTCCTGTACATCAGTCAGAGACAGGGAAAAGGTAGCAGTATTTTATTTTAAAACACATAATTGGGCTTTTATAGCACCATCAGAACCCATGGTGTCTTTGTCTTTTGCATAGCAGGGCAATCAGTGGAGCACATAAACACACAGATGTATACCCATATTATGGTAAGATCAGCTTCTCCAAAGAAGCTTTTTTGTTGTTGTTCAGTCACACAGTCGACTCCGACTCTTTGCGACCCCATGGACCATAAGAACATAAGAGAAGCCATGTTAGATCAGGCCAATGGCCCATCCAGTCCAACACTCTGTGTCACACAGTGGCAAAAAAAAAAAAATAAATTATATGCACACACACACACACACTGTGGCTAATAGCCACTGATGGACCTCTGCTCCATATTTTTATCTAAACCCCTCTTGAAGGTGGCTATGCTTGTGGCCGCCACCACCTCCTGTGGCAGTGAATTCCACATGTTAATCACCCTTTGGGTGAAGAAGTACTTCCTTTTATTATGAATAGATAGATTGATTGTGCTGGTATTAAGTTCTTTTGACCAAGACCCCTCCCCATCTTTGTCGCCCTCCTCTGGACACATTCCAGCTTGTCTGTATCTTTCTTAAATTGTGGTGCCCCAAACTGAACACAATACTCTAGGTGGGGTCTAACCAGAACAGAGTAAAGTGATACGATCACTTTGCAAGATCTGGACAATAGAGGGAGACATAAAACTGCTAAGGGATGGAGTTCCACAGTGGAGACAGCCATTTCTTAGATTGCCACCAAGCTAGCATCAGATGGCAGGGTTTCCCAGGATGACTGGAGTGAGTGGGTAGGTTCATATGGGAGAAGGTGGTCCTTAAGGTGTATTGGTCCCAGGCTGCACAGGGCTTTAAAGGTTAATACCAGCACCTTGAATTGAGCCTGGAAGCAAGTTGGAAGCCAGGATAGGTGGAACAAGACTGGAGTGCTGCTCCAGTCAACACTTTGGTTACAGCATTCTGTACCAACTGTATCTTTTGGACAGTCTTCAAGGACAGCCCCACATAGAGCACATTGCAGTAATTTAATCTAAATGTTATCCAGGCATGTACCACAATATCTTTTCTGCTCAGGAAGGACCCGAGCTGGGCTTCTTTTACTTCATTTATAGCCCATCTTTCTCCCCAGTGGTGACCCAAAGCATCTTACACTGTTTTCCTTTCCTCTGTTTTATCCTCACAATACATACCTCTGTGAAGTAAATTAGTATGTGAGTGTATATGGCCAAAGGTCACCAAGCAAGTTTCCATGGCACAGTGGGAACACAAATCTGCATTTCCCAGAACATAGTTCAATTCTCTTCCACTAAATTCCCTGCTCATAATGGGTGTGTATGAATTTACAATTTATGCCTGCTATCAAGTGGACTTACTGAATCTTTGGCTTCATTGCTAATTTATTACTGCAGTTTACAGTTGTACTGTCCTATCTGCCATGAGGATCTATCTATCTTATGCTAAAAAAAAAAAAAATCAGCCTTGTTTTGAAGTGCCTTCTTCCTGTTCTCCCTCCCTGAAAAGTTTCAAAGGGCTTCTCAAAAAATTGTTTGCATGAAGAAAAACTCATTACTTTAAAAAAAAAATGAGTAGGGAGTATTTAGGGTATGTGCACAATTCTACAACTAACCACAGCTGCTTGTTAAGAGGTGAAGGGTATAGATAGGTTCAGGGAAGAGCTTGGGGCCTGCAATATCCAATGTCATTGTCTTCCTGAGCAGTGTCAAATTTTACACCATAATACAGAATGCTATGATGACATTTTTGCCAGTTGTAATCGGATTTTATGAGCACATGGAGGAGCAATGCGCACGCGCTAAGACTCGGACGCCTCGTCCCCACTCTCCCTAAGAAAACAAAGATACAAGCTGTAAAACAACGTAATTAAAAGCGGGAGTCATCGAAACTGGCTGCGAGACGTCTAACATAAGGAGGAGCAGAGTGAAAAGATAAGTGGCTTAAAGATAAGCAAGCTTAAATAAGCAATAATATCAAAGAAAAGGAGGGAAGGTTGAGGAAGCTGAGATAACATGGCGGTCACTGTGAAAAGCCTCTCAGAGCAATTAGCACAGTTCCAGACTTTAATGCTTGAATCTCAAGCTAAAGTACATGCAACGTTGGCTGACTTAACAACACAGATGCAGAGCTTAGGCACAGAACTTAAGTCAGTCGCTGCCATTGCGACAGAAGCAAAGGCTCTTTCACTGCAAAATAAAGGGGAAATTGACCTTTTGAAAAAACAATCCACAGAACTTTCAGACCGAAGCAGGAGGAAGAATGTTATCTTCTTTGGCATTTCAGAAGAAGTTAAGTCTTGCGATTTAGAGCAAACACTGGTGGATTTGTTATTAGACCAGGGCATGGAGATACAACTAGAAGAAGTAGAACGTGCTCACAGACTTCAAATAAGAAGGCAGGGCGGGGCGCCCCGCCCAGTTATAATGAAACTAGCAAGAGAGAAACTGCAGCAAAGAGTCCTCAAAACACTTAAAAAAGCCAAAGACTTAACTTTTAAAGGCAGAAAAGTTTATGTGAAAGAAGACTTTTGTAAAGAAACATTACACCAAAGGTCTCAAATGAAACCCTATGCACAGAAACTTAATCAAAGCGGCATTAAATTTAGCTGGGCATATCCAGCGTCTTTAGTTATCTACCAGGAGGGAAGAAGACTTTGTGCACGGCACCCTGAAGAGGCACGGGAGCTATTAAAGACATTGGGAGCAGATGAGAGGAGCAGTGAACCAATGCCTATGGAGGAACCTCACCAACCCCAGTCACAGGAGCAGGACCCAGAAGAAGGAGCATCCACTCGATCGGAGAAAAGGATAAGACTGTCTCGAGACTGAGACATATTAAGGGAAGTATCCAAATAAAAACAAAATGGTTAAATAAGTAGTAACATAACCCGGGAGGGGGGGGAGTGCGCTTGCTCAAGGTGTAGAGAAGGGATGAGTGATCATCCTCAGTCTATGGCTCTACACAAAGGGGGGGGAGAGATGGGGAAGGGGAGGGAAGAGGTATTTGGGAATGGGAAGGGGTACAAAAGCAAACTAGGTATTCAGCCAGGGGTACAAAAGAATGGTAGTTTTCGATCTAAATATGGATAAAACATTAAGGATGCTGACACTGAATGTCAATGGCTTGGGATCAGACTTAAAGAGATACAAGCTCTCTAGATTCCTTAAACAACAGAATATAGACATAGTTTGGCTCCAGGAAACTCATAAATCTAAAAGAGATAAGAGACCCTTGATTAGTGACCCAAATTGGGAAATTTTGGCAGAGGCACGAGGATCAAATAAAGCAAGGGGGGTAGCAATCCTAACTCATAAAAGGTATGATATAAGAACAATAGAGGTGATAAGAGATGCTGAAGGGAGATTTGTCATGGTTAAGTGTTTGATTGAAAATAGGTTAACATCATTGATAAATATATATGCTCCAAATACAGGACAGAAAACCTTTTTATTAAAAGTTTTTAAAAAAGCTAGTAAATTTATTGAAGGGGAGGTGATATTAGCGGGGGACTTTAATAAGGATGTTAATAAGGATAAAATAATAAATTGGAGACAATGGAACTTTATTGAAGTATATAAAGCCCTTAAATTGGTACCTGAACCCACATACTTCTCAGGGAGATATAAAACGACTTCATGTTTAGATTATGTATTAATTAATAGAACATGCAATTGGGAAATTAAAAAAGTTATTACCCACCCAATATGGATATCGGATCATGCCCCGATAAGTGTAGAATTTAAAACAACACATAAGCAAACTAAAAGAATATGGAGATACAATAATATGGTTATGGTTAAGGATAAGGATAAAAAACATATTATGGAACAAACGAAGCTATTCTTTCAAGAGAATAGAGGTACAGTGGGAACAAATATCTTATGGGATGCAGCTAAGGCGGTGATCAGAGGGCAATGTATTATGAAAGAAAAGGAGATAAAGAAAAAATGGTATGCAGACAGAGAAGGCAGGCTTCAAGAATTAGGTAAACTGCAAAAAGACCAAGCTCAGAAGTTTTGCCCCATTAGACACAAGTTAATTAGGGATTTACAGAAAAAACTAGATGATCTAGACTCTATGGCATTATGGAGGAAACAGGTCATGGTAAAAAATGAATACCAGAGAAATACTCTTAACTCAGCTAAGAGACTAGCAAATTTTCTAAAAAATAAGAAACAAAGGCAAAGTGTGACAAGTATCAGAGTGGATAAAAAGCTAACACAGAATTCAGAGGAAATAAAAGCAGCATTTGAGACTTTTTATAAAGATTTATATGGAGAAAAAGGAGTGAAAGATTTTGAAGAAGAGATAGGAGTAAGGTTGACAGATACAGAGCAGAGAGGATTAGAGGACAATATAACAAGACAAGAGATTGAAAGAGTGATAGATAGTTTAAAGGTAGGAAAATCTCCTGGACTGGATGGATTTTCAGCAGAATTTTATAAGGAAATGAGAGAAATATTAGTACCAGAATTGCAAGAAGTATTTAATAATATACTTAAAGGGGGCATAGCTCCAGACACATGGAGAAAGGCAGAAATCACAGTGATTTTAAAACCCCAAAAGGATCCTCAAGAAGTAGGATCATACAGACCAATTAGCCTATTGAATCAGGATTATAAAATCTTTGCCAAAGTAATGGCCAATAGGCTTAAAAATATTATACAAAAAGTTATAAAAGAAGATCAATATGGTTTTGTAGAAGGTAGGAACATTGCACATCCAATCCGAAACATAATAAATGTTTTGAGCCATAACAAGTCCGGGAAATTGGCGTTATTGAAGCTAGATGTCTATAAAGCCTTCGATACATTGTCACATAATTTTTTGTGGACAGTTATGGATAAATATGGGATAAGTCAATCAACAATAAGGGTATTTAAGGAGATATATAGAGAAGGTACAGCTGTAGTTAGACTTAATGGAGAACACACGGCACAATTCGCAATCCAGAGGGGAGTTAGGCAGGGATGCCCGATCTCCCCCTTTTTCTTCATAATGGCAATGGAACAGTTAGCCCAACGTCTCAGAAATTCGGGGAGAATTGAAGGATGTCATTTAGGCAAGGAAGAAATTAAGTTGAACTTGTTTGCAGACGATCTGATTATAGTCATAGTTAATCCCAAAGAAGCAGTAAAGGAGATACAGATTATATTAGAGGACTTTGAATCAAACTCAGGACTAAAAATTAATATGGCAAAATCAGAAATAATGTACATTAATGTAAAAAAAGAGGAAAGGAAAGAGATTCATGAACGAACGGGGATAGGACTAGGGGTCAAGAAAATCAGATATTTAGGAATAGACTTAGTCAAAAATGTTAAAAAGTTGGTAGAAAAGAATTATAACAGAATATGGAGTACGATAGTAAAAGATATGAAGAGATGGGGCAAGAAGATGTTAAACATAACAACCAAGATTAATATAGCGAAAATGTTTTGGACTTCGAAACTACTGTACTTATTCCAAACGATACCTTTAGAAATTAAAAAACAAAAACTCGATAGTTGGAACGCGAAAATAAAAGAATGGATATTCGGTAGCAAAAAAAGTAGAGTTTCAAGGCATTTCATATATGCGCATAATACAAACATGGGTTGGGGGGCCCCAGATCTGAGGAGTTATTATGAGTCATTTCAATTAAAAGCATTAATGGAAATAGGAGAGGAAAGGGAGAGGAAGTGGGTAAGAGTAGAGAATGAGGCAAATAATGGAATAGGGAATTTAGGGGCTTTCACTGGACGCAAGATCAAAGTTAACATATTAGAAACAGGACCGAGGAAAACAGCACTAATGATTTGGAGAAAATGGCAATTAAAATGGTTAAAGGGAACATCTAAACAAACCCCATTAGAGGCCTTGGATGAAAAGAATGACGATAAAGGATGGTGGAGACTACTCAGTAAAAAAGGGTATAACAAGCTACAAGATATGTTAGTTGGGCAGACACTCAAACCATTGCAAACGCTATACGATGAAATAGGTAGGAAATATTGGCTGAAAATAACAGGATTATATAACAGAATTAGGAAGACAATAGAAGACAGATTGGTGACTGAAGGAGAACCAATGGAGGAGTTGTTAAAAGGGATGATAAAAACAAAGAAAGGGACAGTAGGAAGGATATATAGGAAAATGACGACGGATAAGGAGGAGATAAAAAATTTAGTTAAAAAAAAATGGAGCTCTGAAACTAACTTAGCAGATAATGTATTTGACAGTCTCAAGAAAGGTATACATCAGCTCAAAACGCATAAATTTAGAGAACTGGAGCTAAAGTTCCTCACAAAATGGTACAGAACACCAGCAGCATTAGCCAATATGTTCCAGGGTTTGAATTCCAACTGTTGGCACTGTGGAAAGAAAAAAGGATGGTATTCCCACATGTGGTGGGAATGCTCAGAAGTTAAACCCTTTTGGGAAAAGGTAATAGAGCATATCCATAATTTTTTTGCCATAAGACCAACGATAGATCTAGATTTAATGTTCGGGAGCATACTAAATAAATACGGAATCAATAAAGAAGGGCTGGATCTATTCAAAGCAATGGTGCTAGCTGGCAAGGCTGTAATAGCCTTTGGCTGGAAGGATAAAACCAAATGGACGGAGCAAAACTGGCATAATTATTTATTTGAATACGTTCAGTCGGACATTATAGCCATGCTTAATCGTGATGAACAATGGGGGTCAAAAACAAAAAGGATAAAGGAGAAATGGTATCCATATTTAAAGTGGTCACTAGAAGGTCAACGGCGGGACATTCGGTGGAAGCTTCTTAATTTGTGCCCCTGGCTAGAAAGTTGAGCACGCAAGGGAGGGAGGGAGGGATTAGGGAAGAAAAATAGATTGATGAATGTGATAGGAAATCAAATCCTATGTACTAAAACATTCTCATCCCTACCGTCAGGGCAGGAAAGCTCGGAAGTGACAAGAATATGAAGGTGAAAGAGAAAATGGACTTAATAAGGCCTAGAAGGAGAAGACTAAAGAACGACGGTACTATTTGGAAGCAAGAAGACCTCAATATGGACTGATATAAGAACATTTAAATTAAAAGGACCGAGCAAGAATACCTTGTAAAGGGAGATAGAGATTCAGATGTATACTCTGTATGAGAAAAAGGATAAGCTCAATGTAAATGACTAAAACAATAAATATATTCATATATATAAAAAAGGATTTTATGAGCACATATAGTGCCCATATATGCCTATTACCAGAGAGAGGGGGGGTGGGGAGGAGGTGTGTGTGAGAGAGTGTGTGTGTGTGCACAAGTACTCTTGAGCTGCTAGTTGAATCCAGAGAATTGTATTTCCAGGACTCAGTCACTTTCCCTTCTGATGTTAGCAGAATTCCAAGATATCTGGAGCTTTTGGCAAGTACTGGGATGGGGGGGATGTAAGGAGAGAAAGGTATGGAGACCAAGGAGAAAAGAAAGTGGAGGGCCCTTGGAAAAGTAGCTATGTAGACAGAGGACTCTGAAAACTGTTTCTAAGTTCCTAAATTTATGGCTTCTGAAGTGAGAACAGGCAGCACTTGTTTTCAGTTTTATCTCTGCAATGGCATAAATAATATATTTTAAATTAAAGCTTAAAATCAAAATGGCATGACAACCCCATGGGCATTTTCACCAGTTCTTTATGATGCAGCTTTACATCTCATAGGCCTGCATATAACCTGCAGATGAGCCTCTTGAAAACTAGATATCAAACCCTATATAAAGAAATAAAAGCACGGTTCAGGACGAAAGCTACATTTATAAAGCATATGCAACTTAGCATTTCTTGATTCAGTTGTTTGAACAACTGGTTGTCATGCTGAGAGGTTGTTAGTAGAGAATATTTCGAAGTTATCTTCAGGGAATAACTGATAGCTACATATAATGTTTATGAGGTGAGAGAGGCATTTTATGCTAAAAAGAACATGCTCAGTAATCTATCCTGACTGAACATTATTGTTCCATGTGTATTTCTGTAGAATACTTTATATGCTTGTCATCGCTAAAATCTGAGATGCTTTTGAAAGCTTTCCCCAGGTGTGCTACAGAAGCAGACATTGATTATAATCGGTAGAGGAGAAGAGAACTGTTTTTCCATTTATGTGGGCTTTTGGGAAAGAGGAAGATTCACCCCAGTCCCTAAAATATTAGTTCTGCTGAAAACTAAGGCTACCAGCAGACCTTCCATCTTTAAGTGATAAAAATGTAAACAGTATTACCAAATCTTCTTACTGTATTACCTCCCACTGTTGGAAGGAGAGACCATTTTAGTATTTTCTTTTTACGCTATAGGAAAATTAACACATCAAAATGAAATAAATCTCTAAAAATAACCAAGTATCCCCTTGCTGATTTAAATTTGTTCTTACCCATTTCCCTCTTTCAGAGGCAGGATTTTCCCTCAGTTTTTCTCTCCCTCTCTGACTGAGCAGTCCTAATCAGGTTTCTTCTTTTCTGAAGAACACTTCATATGTTTAAAGCAATTGTAAGTTTCTTAAGTTTTTCACTGTGACTTAGAATCTTTGAAATGAGAGGCTTTTGTTTCAGTGTTTTGTTTCAGTGTTTCCTCAACACATCAGTACACTTCCGTTGAGTATTCACTGACTCCTTTGGTTTCCAGAAAGCTGGGGTTTGTTATCCAAGAGGCTTCAAACTCATTTGTTACAATGCTGGATCTGACATAAATGTCACTTTGTCAGGCCAGGACATGTGTACCATAAAATGTAATGCCAGGTGCAGAAGATAACAAACTTTATAAAGGACACAGGGAAATCCAAATAAAGATATTTTTTACTCAAAGTACAAACATACTCAAACTCTTAATAGTATCTCTCTGATACCCACCCTCTTACTTCCACCACCCATTACTCATTAGCCCAGTATACAGGGATATAATACACAGCCTCTGTCATCTGGCAATAAGCATAATGACCAGTTGCTCACAGGCTGGATAAGCATACATTTGATACCACTGCTCTATCCTGTGCCCAGAGTCCTTCACTAAACACACCAGTACTGTTCTTGAGTTTTACTGACCCTTCTGGTTTCAAAAGGCAGTCTCTAACCACACCAGACCAGGGATCGCTCTACTTTTTAGAATGATCTCCCTGTTTTAACTGCGTTGGAAAATTCTTTTCTCTCTTCAAGATCTATCCTCTTTTCTTGGTCTGAATGAGAGTCTTCACTTAACTGCCCACTCTTCCTTTCCAGCCTCCCCAGTATTTCATCTGTGTTAAACTGCTCTCAGTCGGGGCTGAATTTAGACTGAATTTCTCTTCAGCATTCAGCTCTCAAGTTTTTCTCAAGTCTGGCTTGATTTTTAAACTATGGTTAGTTTGTGAGACCAGGGCTTGGCTTATGTATGATCAGGTTTGCCTCAGAAATACTGCTTTCATTCTCTCTCCCCCTCAAAG
Source organism: Heteronotia binoei (assembly GCF_032191835.1). Lineage (NCBI taxonomy): Eukaryota > Metazoa > Chordata > Lepidosauria > Squamata > Gekkonidae > Heteronotia > Heteronotia binoei. The sequence goes on from NC_083230.1 coordinate 86,654,544, forward strand.
ACCTGGTTAGGATCCTGGCGTGTGTTGGGGCAGTTATAGATAGGATGCCATGGCATCTGCATTTCTTTTTTAAACTCAAAGTTTTTTATTTTTATTAACAAGAAAAGGTTTCCATATAAAAAATACAATATTACAATATTTTGGACATCAAAAAAACAATAATCCAGAACACATTCATCCATCCACACACACAAGCCACGAGGGGACAAAGAGGAAAAAAAAAAGGGGGGGGAAGGTTAATTGTATTATCTTCAGCTACCCCAAGCACCACAGCCTAGATTCTTAGGATGGTCATTAGTGATGGCAAATGTGCTCAATACAAAACAAAATTTAGGTATTTCACTGGCATTTTGTTCTTTTTTGACGGATTAGCATTCACGTGTTCAAAAAATTTAAACCACTTTTCAACAAAAAAAACTCCAGCCTTAGGGTTATCACTAAGTGTAAGTTGAGAGGCTATTTTGTCCTGTATAATCATTTCCCATACCTTTTGGAACCACCGAGTAATAGAGGGGACCTTTGCCTCTTTCCAAGACTTTGCGAGCAAGATTTTGCCTGCCAATATTAGAAGGGAAATAAGTTCCTTTTTTTGCTTGGAGTATTTATTAGATGGCCAGTAGTTAAGCAAAATGGATTCTGGAGTCCGAGGAGGCATCTGCATTTCTACTCTGTGTGGAGCCGTAGTTAATTTAAAATGTGAGGAAAAACCCCTTATAGAACATTGTAGTCACCAACTTGGTTGCCAGAGCACCTGGAGAAGTAGCTCACACACATCTGGCCAGAGAGTGTGAGTAAACCTATCCAGGGGCGAAAGGGACTTATGCAGTACAAGCAGCCATAACGCTACAAAGGCTCTCGAGACAGGTACAAGAGTGACCACCAGGAGAACAGATGGATTCCTGTCGTTCTGTATGACGTCCATCTCGGCCATGGAGCAGAGGAGGTTGCGCAGCTAGGAGCTATCCAGGCGAACGGTTTTGAAGCACCGACCATGGAATCCACTGTGGAGGGCTAACACCACATGCAGCTATCTTCCTACCATGCCAGACTCCATTCCAGCGAAGCGAATGGCTCACATAATCGCCAGATGTCACCTGTGACTGCAGGCAATCGACCCACCCCAGGCGTGGACAACTGTCCAACTGCCACTGTCTTTGTCCAGCGAAACCTTGGACAAAACACTGGTGACAATAGAAGATTGAAGAAGAGGAAGAACATCTTCACCCGGAGCCAAGTGTTTTTTTACCTATTGGGTGTTACCTTACATAACAATTTGGCCATCTATTGTCATCACCTCGGTCTAGTTCAAACCACTCCCATGTACCTTCACCCCAGTGATTTCCCCCATTCTTCTCTGTACTGTCACCTTGGAGCACCCCCACCCTGGTCCATTTCAACCTGAAAGTTCACTCAGGTAACCAGGACCCAAGCCTGTTCATTGGTCAGTTATGGGCACCCAATTAGGTGCCACCAATGAACTTTCTATTGGCTATCGCAGTAGTCCAGCCCTTATGGTCACTGCAAAGCCTCCCCTTTTTCGGAGGTCATGCATCAGCTGATCACCTTCCTCCTCCCTCGTCCCTCCCATCCCCTAAGGGCTCAAGATATTTCTTATAACCTGTGGACTGGCTACCCACATTGTGCATCTAGCAGTATCCCAATTCCGCTGTCTAGATCCATCCCCGATTCTAAGGTCAAGTTTCGGGCCCCCCTCTCCCACTTCCTCGCTCGTCGCCATTGGAGCCTTCCTTGAAGACTACGTTCGGTAAATATCACCCTGTTCGTCTACCCATGTGTTGTCTCTATATCTCTATCTAATTTTCTTAGGACTGTATGTATGATTTTATGAGTATGTTGATCTTGTGTGGGTGATCTATAATTTTCTACAATAAATTTTAATTGTTTTTACTTAATTAGTGTCCTTGGCATATTTGAGCAATAGTTTCTGGACGTGGAGCCTGTATATATAGACTCTTGTTCCTTTTAAAGTCATGTGCCCACCTGTCAATTCCCCAACCTCGGTTTTGAGGGCATTTCGGCTTACAAAAGCGAACTCAAGACAGTGAGGTTAATTTTTCAGATCCTGATTTGAGTGCCTACTAGCCCAGACTTACTGATGCTCAGATGATTAGGCTATCTATAGTTTAATTAAAGTCCATGGTTTCATGTAATGATTGAACCAACCCTTTGGACAATAATTTTTACTAACTGGGTGAGCACATATCTTGAGTGAGTCTGGCAGTCTTTTAATTTCCCTCGTTCAAATAGTAGTTGGTTACACCTTGTATTGTACGCATAACAGTCTTTTGAGTGATTGCCTCTAAGGGATCAGAAGAGCATTCAGCAAAGAAGTGAGTGGGCCAATTAGAGGCAACTAGTTCCTGTTCGATGGAGCGTTTTGTTGAACTGCATTTTATAGTTTCATTGACGTGCAGTTGTCATGAGACAATTCTTCTACTCAGGGATTAGAGCCACTTGGTTGAATTCTTAGATTTAATTTACCCCCCCCCCCAAAATCTCTTTTAATCCTTGTTCCTTTCTTTTAAAAAATAAATAAAATCACTTACATATTCAAGGCAAATGCTCTGTTACTATTGAAGCTATACAAAATATGTAGTTTTGAAAGTGTTCTGGGTTCAAATTGTATTATTTGATTTCGAGCCTATTAATAGGCTTCATATTCAAGTCTGCTAATGGTTCGGAGCTTTCTTTACTTTTCTGTTTTAGAATATTTCTTTTCAGCCATTGTCTTAGAAAAAGTTCTGCCTATTTAATAGTGCAATTAAATATTGACCTGCAGCATAGCTATCTGTGAGACTTCATTTGATAGTAGTCTGACATTTTGTAGTGTTTACTCTGGGAAGTTTCCCTGAATATTTAGGGACAAACTCCACTTGGGATGTGTGGCTTGAATTAACCAGATGACCAGTGTCTGGTAGGCTATTCCGAATGGATTGGATTACACTAAGATAGTGAAACTATATCAAGTGATGTTCTTATGATCTAACCATATGTTGGAATGTCTCTCTAATGATTCTGGAATGCACTCCATACACTTAAAAAATTTTCAATGGAAAAAAGTATTGGGCTTTGATGCAGAGATTGATAGAATCTGTTATTAACTTTTTTCATATCTAGGCCTATCAGGAAGCACACTTCTGGATATTTTCTTGGGTATCATGAACAGAAGGATAGAGCTTCCATTTTGATTGTCTGCAAATACTCCAGTTTGTGTTTTGTCTTTATTTGAGGAAGAGATATGGCAAAAAATCATTCTGGTGATGGGGATTAGAAGAATGGCAATTAACAGGATAAAGCCTCCCCCCTCCCACCCCTAGCTTCTAAAGGAACTTGTCCGTAAGTATATTTAGCGATGTGCTATAAAAAGCAGGGGGAAATGGCTGGAGCTATTTCCCTCCTTCAGTGCATACTTAAATTCCTTTCTGTATTCTAATAGAAGGGAGCTCAGCTAAATAAACAACCTTATGTAATGTTTCTCTGTAATATCAACAAACTCTCTTTCCCTGGAGGTTTTTTAGGTCCTGAGATCTGGACCCAGCTCAGATTCCTCCTTGAAGCTGGAGATGTGAATGCTCTCCTGCTGTCTGCTTATTTTAGGAGGCTGTTGCAGATAAATAGAGTAATTACTACCATCAAGGGGTATGCCCAGAAGTGCAGCCCTGCCAAGGTCTCATTTAGACTTGATATAGTACCATGTGGGCTGGAGGAGACTATAACTGCAATGGCAGGCATGTCATTTGGTGTCTGTGGTTGTTATTTTTCTCTTCCAGAGGGATGGGGGGGGCTTTCCTACAGTTAGTGAGAGTGAGTCTGCTTATGAGAATTTTTTTTTAGTTTGTAGCTCCAAGGCCTTACCTTTTAAATTATTTGCTTGTGAGTTTGTTGCTGGCTTAGCTAGACTTTATGATGTCAGGAACAGAATATAGGAACACATCCTCTCTTTGTGAGAGTTTCTGGCAATGTGAGAGTGAGCTTTGCCTTTAAATAGAACAGAAAACTGTTAGTGTAGAGGGGTTGAGCTCATTTATTATGAGGGATGGATCTGATGTAAATGTCACTTTGTCGGGTCAGGCCCTGTGCGCTATAAAATGTAATATGAGATACTGGAAATATAAACTTCATAAAGGTTATTTCAGATGCCGAGAAGTAATTGCAGATGAATGACAATAGCAAGCTTGATTGGATTAGATGTGATATGCAGAGGGGTAGTGGGCATGAAGATAGCAGCACCAATAATGAGACAGGAAACTTGCGTCTTAATTCCATCCAGGAAGATTCAGTCCAGGAGGATGCAAAAAATAAATGGACATAAGTCTGACAATAGAAACCACCACATTAAAAAAACAGTGGGAGAATGTTTAACCTTCCAGGACATGCAGTTGCTGACCTCAGACTAGTAGTTTTCTTACAAAGGAATTTCAAAGGGAGATTAGAAAGAGAGACTGCTGAATTGCAAACTGATAATGAAGCTCTAGACAATGCATCCTCAAGGACTGAATTGAGACCTAGGTTTCCTGTCTCATTACCAATGCCTGCTATTGTCATTTGTCATCTGAAATCACTCCATGTTCCAAGTTATAACTTGGGTTATAATGGACTCACATTCTAGGTGTATCTGAAGAAGTGAGCAGTGACTCACAAAAGCTCATGCCCCGCCACAATTTTTGTTAGGTGCTACTGGATTCTTACTCCTTTCCACTAATAGATTGCAAGCTGTGCTGTTATGTTTCTGTCTTTCCCCTTTTTCTGTTTAAACTGAAGAGGGGTATCTCTCCAAGTGAAATATTGTGTTGATTTCAGATTGGTTAAAATTCTCTCAGTGCTAGTGATAGTAATGAAACAGTTTTAAAAAAACATAGGGGGAGTCAAGAAGGCAGCCAATGAGGTGGGAGGGGAGAAAAGGAAGGTGTGTTGAACTGGAACATATGGAACCATAGATGTATTTTAAAAAATATTTAGCCATCTATTTCCAGTCATTAAACAATGGAATCCAGTCCAAGTGTTCTAATTCCTAATCAGGGTTGGGTTTTTTTTTTTTAAGAAAATAAAACAGAATAGTAAAGAGTCCAGTAGCACCTTTAAGACTAAAAAAATTTATTGTAACATAAGAGAGCTTCACCAGTGAGCTGTGTTTCTTAAAAGCTTATGCTACAATAAAATCTGTTAATCTTAAAGGTGCTACTGGACTGTTTACTATTTTGCAACAATAGACTAACATAGCTAACTCTTCTGAATAAAAACAGAGAAATCTAATATTTTAAAAACGATTTCCTTTTAATGCTCCTTTCCCCTTATCTCAATTGAGTCAAGCCCTGCAGCCTGTGGGCCACGTGTTTGACACCCTTATGTTAGTGCATGCTTTTCTACTTCAGATCAGTATGTATGGATTCTTTTTGTGTCTGTTGTCTTTTTGTCGTACGTTTTTAAATACTATTGAGAATTTTATTATTATTATTATTATTTTCATTATTATTATTATTTTATGATTTATATCCCGCCCTTCCCAACGTGGCTCAGGGCGGCTCACAACACAAAGTTTCACATAAATAGAATTTAAGCATAAAAACAGTTAAAATAATTAATACATTTAAAATTTTAAGACATTTAAACCATTTAAAACATTAGGGATAGCAGACATCTAGTATAACTACACTTGGTTTCTTGTACCAGCTAGTCATAAGCCAGCCGGAAGAGGGTTGTCTTACAGGCCCTGCGGAACTGGGCAAGGATCCAGTGTCCATTGTGATGACCATTCTTAGTACTAGGCTGAAGTACTAGACTTTTGAAATTGAGTATCTTATTTATATGACTCTCCCAAACTTTGGCTTCAGATTAAACAAGATTTCCATGAACTGTTGGGTTCCGAACACAAGTTGATTTTCCAGGAATGTAGTGTTGGTGCTGACGGAACAAGACTGGTTAAGTCTCTGACTTCCAAACCAGGAAATGGTTTCACTATCATTCTGAGTGTCTGAATGAATGTGTAAAACAAACAAATGCAGCAATATCTGTGGTTTGTCTCTTCCCTTGTAAAAGCAAATATTGTTTCAGGACACAGGGAATAGAGAGATGTGATTTCCTTTTCCCACCCAAGGACTTTTCTTAATTTTTTCCAACATAAGAAAAAACGGAGAACACTGGGAAAAAAATCCTATGAAATATTAATGAAGTGCCTTTTAAGATACAGTTTACTCAAAAGATATAACTTTCACTCTTTCCAATGGAACTATTGAGGGGCACTGAGGAAACTCCTTTGGAAATTTGTTTTTCATTTCAAATGAATAACATTCTTTTTAAGACAGAATTTTATTTTCTAAAAATTATAAAGATAAAAACATCTGAGAACTCTCCCCTCTTCCATTTTTCCATTAAAAAAATTGGGACATTTGAGGAAGTATTGAAAACACTAACATGAAACAGATTTTTCTCTTTTGGAATGAGTCAAAATGTGTAAAAATGGCATAGGAAAAAGCAGTTTGCCTATTTTCATTTATTTAATTACTTCAATTATACCCAGCCTCTCTCCCCAATAAGGACACAGAGAGGGTTACATTATTCTGCTTTCCTTTATTATATCTTCACAATAGCCCAGTGAGGATGACTTCGACCAGGGTTGGGGAGTGTCTAGCCCGAGGGCCGTTTATGGCCCTTGAGATCACTTGGTCTGGCCCTCAGGGATTGGTGGGCCGAGCCGAGCCATGTGGCGGCCTCTGCAAAAAAATGCCCTTGACTTACAATTTTGTGTGTTAATTTTGCTGGCCTGAATCATTCTCCCTCAGTGGAGCACTGTTTTTAAAGCTGATAATTTTGTATCGCCTGCAAAATAAGTTATAAATATCCAAATGGCCCTTGGCAGAAAAAAGTTTCCACACCCCTGGCTTAAACAGAAAGTGTATGACTGGGCCAAGTTCACCCAGCAAGCTTCCATGGCAGAGTTATTTAGCTTTGAATATATTTTGCTTATAGAAAACTAAAGTATTCATACTTTTAAATTCTATAAATATGCCAATTAATATAATTTTATGTTATTGATAGTGTTTATGTTAAAGTGAACACATGTTACCTGATACTTACAACCAGATATATGCATATACAGGCAGGATGTTCACTGTAACATGTGAACAGGGCTTCTATATATTTTTGAGAACAAGGAATAGAGCCAGGTATGATCTAAAGGCATATGATGCAGGCACCTTTTTGCAGGTCAGCAGGTCTGAGTCTGGTTGGTGCTCTTGAAGGGAGGCTTTCTGGGAACCTTGCATTTCTTGGTGGAAGAAAAGTAGAATTTCATCTGTAAGTAATAACTTACATCTTTTTGAAGGAGTGGGGACAACTCACCAGGCTTTTCAGGATCCCCAGGAGGTGGGAGAAGCAGGTTCATGGGGACAGCAGTGTTGGGAGCATGCCTGACATCTTCCTAGCCAGAGCAGTGGTTGAGATTATGGGATCCAGCATCCTCTGATAGGGTAGGTTGACAAATGAGGGGGAAAAGATGATAGGCAGATGGGGAGCAGCTAGAGCTGAGAAGGGAAGCAGAACAAGGAAAGAGCAGATCTAAGAGCCAAGGAAGCCAGCAGAATGGGTTGGAAGAAAGTAGACTGGAGAGAGGGAGGAAAGCCAGGAAGAAAAGAGAACAAGTGAGTAGAAGAGAAGAAATTGGATTTATACCCTGCCCTTCACTCAGAGTCTCAGAGTGGCTTACAAACACCTTCCCTTCCTCTCCAAACAACAAACACCCTGTGAGGTAGGTGGGACTGAGAGAGCTCTCAGAGAACTGCCTTTGAGAAAATAGCTTGGAGAGAACTTGTGACTGACCCAAAGTCACCCAGCTGGCTTTATGTGGAGGAGTGAGGAATCAAATCTTGTTCTATCAGATTAGAGTCTATGCTCTTAACCACTACAGCAAACAGGAGGAGGAAGAAACAGCAGGAAAGATGGAGAGGGATAAAGGAGGGACAGAGTGGGGGAAGAAATGATAGTTGCTCTGGGGGAGTTCAGCTGTGCCCTGTCTTGACACCCCTCCCCTTACAGATCCAGCTGTGTGTTATGTTTATCTACAAGTTGTCAGTGAAACTACCTATGATAGCTGAGCTAGACATATTCTTGAAGTACCGTTTAGGGAGTTTAGTTTGCAAAAAAAAAAACCCCATTCTTATCACAATCCTGTATAATTGATTATTTTTCTCTTTTAGGTGGTAAAGAGTAAAAATAAGTAATCAATCATTTTTGCTGAAAAGCAGGAAAAAAAATCACCTTTTGTGCAATTTTCCTCTTGTTACCCTGTTTTTCTTAGTAGCCACAGGTGACCAGGCAAGTGGCTGTTTAAGAAGTGCTGTAACACAGCTACAGTATTTTTCTTGATTATACTTCATAATGTAGTTTTTAAAATTATCTGTTCAGGTTCTCCTTCACTGCTCACACCAGATTTCTAAATTCTTTTTCTGTGCTTTAAATGATGGTATAACTGGATGTGTTCTCAGTTGGTGTAACACGTGCTTACAGTTGGTGTAACACATCTCCGGTGAAGCCCAGCAGGCTTCCTCTCTTACTGTACCATTCAGCACTATTCCTTATGTAGTGGTTATTGGTGGCTTTTAAAACATGCTACGCATTCTGGAAAATCACCTGAGTGTTTAATATTAAGTTGTAGGCTACCAAATTGGATCCTAATAATACTAATATATTAGTGAGAATTTTTTTAGAAGACTTAACTAATGTGCAGTCTTTTCTACAGCAAGTCTGTGGGAGCATTTACATGCACTGCTTTTTGGAGTTTGCCTATTTAGAGAAATTATATGCAGTCTTTCCAAAAAGCTGTTCAGGTTATAGTTTACAGGTGAAAAACAATACCATACAATCATAGGAAGAACAGTATGAATTACCATATTGAAAGAAAGCCATGAACATAAAAGCAGTAGCAAGGTCTTAATGGTTAGAACAACCAGGGCTTTTTTTTTCTGGGGGAACATGGTGGAGCAGGGTTCTGGAACCTCTACATGGAAACAAAATTCTCTAAAAAATGTTTAAAAGTTCATGAGGGGTACCTGTATGTTTCTCCTTCAGTTCCCTCTTGGGAGTTCCAGCACCTCCTTTTCTTTGGGTGGGGGAAAGCCCTGAGAACAACTGTCATTTTGCCAACCTTTTCAGTGTTCTTAGTCCGTATCTAAACTGAAAATTTGTTTTCCTGCTGTTCTGGGACTAGCAAACACTAATGCTAGGAATTTGTTGTCACCTTTCAACAAATTGGCCTGTAGTAGCTAGTGTGATCAAAAACATATGGGGCTAGAAGAGGAGTGCCTACATTTTCTTGAGAGAAAATAGTAGGGCAGAAGAGCTTTTGGATACCTGCCTTGATGACTTCTAATATAGGCTTGTTCTGTTCCTTGTGAACTTACCACAGTATGGGCAATTCTAAAAACTGTTTGAATGAGGCGCTCTTATCTCTGTGGTTAGCAGGTCAACATTTCCAACAGGGAAGCGTTAATAGGGTCTTAAGTCACTTTCCCCCATTTGGATCCTTGTAGGTATCAGCTAAAAAGCATTTAGTCTGTTCTATGAGGCTGTTAAAATTTTGGAGTAGAAGTTGTTGAACACCAGATCAAGGAAAGTGGTGAGTGCCAAAACAGATGTCCTGTCAAGCTGTGAAGGTAGAGGTTGAATGAAATAATGTCAGAAGTAGTGGAAATGACTAGAGTATTCAGGCAGCAATCATATTTAGAGACTAGAGCATGCATCCCTTCTACCATTTTTACTACCAGTTCATCATACAGTTTTAAAAATTATTTTTCATTTATACCCTCTTTTCTCCTTATTGAGGTCCCATTACAGCTTACATTCTTTTCCTTGCCTCCCAATTTATACTCACAGTAGTACTTTGAGAGTGCCTGTGACTGACCCCAAATTACCCAGAAAGCTTTCATGGCATTGTGTGGTTCAGGCTAGAACTATAGTCTGACACTAACCCATGGGTTTCCGATGCAATGCCTACAACCACCTTTCCTGGTGCCCATCAAATGGTTTTTTAAAAGAGATGAGGCTAGTTGTGGCTTTTACCCATTGGAGACCTGATTGGCTGTGCAGATTAAAAGAATGCTGTTTCAATGGCAGCTGTCACCACCGTGTTTGTTTTATTCTATCTCATTCCTCTTTCTCAGTATATCTTTTTAAATTACCTGTGATCCTGCATACTTGGACTTCCTCTGTGGCTGCCATTTTGTGGTTGCACCCACCACTCTCTGTCAAAATTCTAAGGTACCAACAGGCTTGAAAACATTAAGAGACTCCTGCTCTAGCCAGTACACATCATGCTGCTTTGGATAGGTTACAGATATGGACTCTTCCTAGTATTTGAGCCATAGAAGCAACGTATGTATTCAGATCTGTTTTTCTGTGTTCCTTGTAAGTTTTGTGCTTTGCAGAAGCATCCTCCTCAGGCTTTAGATTTATGTAGGCATGGATTATATTGGGTGAATTAACACTTTTGCCTCCTTGTGAATTAGTGAAAGGAATATAGACTGCTTTGTTTAAGATAGCGCTTGAATTTTTTAAAACCTGCTGAACGTTGAGTAGTCAAGGATTTTTTTCTTAGAATTCCATTTCGTATTTTACTGCAAACATGCACTATCTCCTCTGGCCAACCTGTGACGTAAGATACACATAGCAGTGTGAGCTCATGATATTATTGTCTTTGTGTGTCCCTGTATCTCTTTCAAAGGCCTTTGCCTTCATAGGCCCTTGCTGTACTTTTTAAAAAAAACAAATGCTTGTAAAATAATGACTCAAAAATCTAGATTTGTTTTTTTGTTTCTCTCATTGCTCCATGTATGTACGGAAGAGAATAAAATGTTTACTCTTCCATAGTAGTCTTGTTTGCCTTTGAATGTTAAACCTCTGACCTTGCTATTGATGGCAGTCTCCTCCCCCCCCCCCCTATCTGTAGTGCTGTCACTGCGGGCATGCATGTGCTGTCCTTGAAAAAAGCAGATTGGATTTATTAAAATCATTGCCTGTTGCCATGGCAGCCGTTGTCACCGTGGGCTAATGGGAAAAGGCAATTACTGCCACACATCCAGAGGAGCTTTCTGAGAGGGTGGGTGGTGTATCCTGCCCTGATTAGCTGTATGACTGATAGACCAGATGTCACGATGAGCATGTTGTGGGGAAGTGGGGATGAGGTTGGGCATGTAATCTTCTAATAAGATTTGGACTGTAGTATCATCCCCCCCACCACCAGTTTGTGGGTAAATCCAAATTGGAAGATTTCCATCCATCTCTTTTAAAATGGGATGCCATTTGTTTTAGACTTGAACCAATGTTCTCTGTAGGGAGAAAGAAAATCCATCTCATTTGCCATAAGAAACTCATTTCTTGAAGATAGAAAGCTTTTTGTGCTGTCTGTTTAAACCTTTTCTCTTGGCTGCTATAGTAATTAGAGCAAGGTGTGGTTGTTGATGAACATTTTTTCACTTCATCTCAGTTGTGTAAATAGTAGGTTGCAGGAACTAAGGTTAAGGAAATATATTTTGGGACAGTTGAACATGTTGCTGATTATAGCTTTCTCTTTTTTGACATGTATCTTAGTTTTTGGCATAGTATCTTGTCCCACTATGTACAAAGGAGGATGCTTTTTCAGTTCAGACCTGAAGTCCTTGGCTTTCTGACAGAGGAGATTATGCAATTTCTCTTTAGATGCTTTTAAAAAGCAAACCCAAGACTAGCAGAAGATCCATTCACATCACCATGGAGATTCATACCTTGTATTCATACTCAGCATGTAGATATACCGTACTTGTCTTATAGATGTCATGGAAATGATAGGAATGAATTCTTAGAGCATTTTCCTGTGAAAAGCAGACTTGCAAGACTATTTTTCTATCTTTATACCAATGACTTGCTTTAAAATTGCTTGAGTCCATTCTTTTGGAAGTAGGGAAGCAGAAGATGGTGATAACACCATATAAATTTTGTTGCCTTTTGCTTGAATCTAAGTCCTTCAGTTTATTGCAGTGCAGTTTATTATGGTCCTAACAACACACTGTGGTAGAGTCCATGCTTTGATTTTGAGCAGTCCCAAGCATCCCTAGTTAAAGGGATTTGTGGTGCAGATGTTGAATGACCCTTCGATGCCTAGGTCACTGGAAAGCTGGTTCAAGTCAGAAAAAACAGCACTTAGCCAGAGAGATTGATGGTGTGACTCATATGGTCGATTCATATATGATTCAGAGACCTTAATTGAGTTTGCAGATGATCTACATTGTGTTACTTTTAAAAAAAAAAAGTTGAGGGGACTGTTGGGACAGAGCCCCCTAACTCCAGAGGCCGGCCTACTGACATCACCTACAGATATCACCAGTTATCCTCAAAATTAATAGGGGAAGATGTTCTCAGCACTTCAATGCCTCTCTTTCTGGCTCCCTTACTTGCAGCCTGTGGAGGGTAGCTGGGTTCCATCCTTTAGGGATGGGGACAAGATGGGAAAATTATGGTTCATGTTGGTTTGTGGTTCATTTGATTGCACGAACCAAACAAACCACGAACCAAAGAAACCACCACTTTCCCTGAACTGGTTCATGGTTCATTAGTTTGGCATGACTGGGGGAGGGAGGGGGAGGCATTAAATAATACCCCTTCCCTTCTCCAGCCAGCCTGCAGCAGCATGGCTGGGGGAAGGAGGGAGCGGTATTTAATCGCCACATCCTCCCTTCTCCTGCTCACAGTCTCTCCGTTGCACCCTATGGCGTAAACCCCTTCTCTGGAGTCACGCTGCAGCCATGGCACGATCTCTCCATTGTGCCCTATGGGCCCATAGAGTACAATGAAGAGATCTCTCTCTGTTTTTCTCTTCCTTTTCCAGCCAGCCCTGGCAGGCCGAATGGGGAAGGGAAGAAAGATCAGAGTGAAGTCATGGGCTCAGCTGGGACTCTGCTGGACTGCCTGGTTGTAGCTGGGCAGCCCAACAAAGCCTGAAAAACAGCTGATCCTGTGGGGAGGGGTCTCCCTGCAGGCTCAATTGGGGCTCTGTGGGAAGGCAGTTCAAGCTGCCTTCCCATGGGAGATTGTGGAGGGTTTGCAGGAGGCACGTTCCTCAAACCTCTGGTTCATGCTTAAATTGTGTTTCGGTTTGTGCCCATCTCTTGTCCCCTTCCAGCTGCTTTTAAAGACAGCCTGATAGGCCATACATGCTATCTGGCTGCTCTCTTCTCTCCTGGGGAGTCCTCTATGCAAGAGACAGGAAGCAAGCGAGTTGGCAGGTGATGCTGAGCTCCCCTCCCCCTCACCAAGCTACTCCCAGCATCTGCCAATAATCCGAGGTGACTGCGTTACTGCCCCTGATAGACATCTTTTTGGATGGCAAGATTAAAATGTTTACTTTATCTTGTGCATCAAAAGCCCACTGTATGAATTGTAAAGTTCCTTAGGATGTTTTTGCTACACTAAAAACAGAGGAAATACCTGAAGAAGGTGGGTAAGCTCCCTTTCACAGGTTTTATTTTACAAAGACTTACTTGTGGCTTCATAATGAAATTTAGAGTCCTGTTCCAAGGAACTATAACCTAAATCCTTTCAGGCCTTGGAGGAATGTTTGTTGTGTGACAGATACCTGTGTTCCAATTGTGTGACAGATACCTGTGTTCCAATTGCATTGCCTTTCAGCATGTTACTTGTGAAGGATCTAAAGATGGGGAGTGGATATTTTAATTTAGTCCCTTTCCACCTCTATCTTTAGCAATTCTCTCACCTTACACATTCCAGACAGAAACTAGAGAAGGATTATGTGTGTGAAGGTGTAGAAGAGTGATTTCTCATTGAACTACTCAGACTGGGATAGAAAAAGGAAAGCATAGATCCGTGGCATGGCCTTAGTATCAGTCTAGTTTTATATACTCATCAATGAATCATTAAGCTGAATTGTCACTGCGGGTGTAATATGTGTGAAGAATTCCAGTCCAGAGGATATGTGGGCTGCCAGCATTAGCTCAGCATGCAGGGATCAAGTACTCAATTTTCCATTCTGTTCAAAATGATGATGTCCTTAGATGAAAGGACATGGTTTTGAGGTGTAGCAGTAATTTGTATATTTTATAGTTGCACACTAGATTAGGGCTGTAACTTTTTGAAGTCCTTTGGTTATTTCTCTTATTAACAGCTGAAGGACAGAAGGTGGTGGAATGGATCATGTGCTGAAGACAGGAGTATGTGGAAGCAAGCACAGTCTCAGCTCCGTCAGGTTTTAAAAAGAAATTCTATTCAGAGCCACTATAGATATGAATGAGTCACTAAAGGAACCCAGAGGACAGGGCTATACTAGCTGTAAACATCTAATTTGAACTCTGTTGAATAAGGATATTGGAAGGGGGGGAAATGAATTCAGTATTCTGTTATAAACAATACAACATTTGCTTTGTCTGAAAGATTACTTGGATAGGAATTTTTTTTAAATGTTGGTAAGATAGGATCTTGGATTGCAAGGAGAATTAATGTAAAGTAAAATACAATTAATATATTCATATCCTGCCATCCTGAGTAGGGATATGAATTCTGAAACAAGAATTGGAAATTTTTCCAGAATCTTTTTCTAGAAATAGTGTAAACTGGTTTAGCATGGTTACTTTGAGTTATATTTAGTAAAGAAACATAAACAAACCCCCATGTTAATTTTATATCCCAAAGGCAATAAATAATTGATCAAGAGGGAGAAAAATCCAAACCAAGTATGGTTTAAATGTTGCATTCTAACAGATGTTAAGCATTCATATGGAAATTATTTTTTATTATAATACTTGTAAAGATTTAGAGATGATACCCTAAGACACTGAAAACTTTTGCCATGTTACTTTTAGCACCCCTAAAGAATTGTACATGATATGCTGTGGATGTGGCTGTCTACTCATCTGTTTCAAACATAATTTAATTCTCTTCAATGGAGGTTGCTGGAATACCACCATTTCCTGTCCCTGTGGCATCATTTGCATTAGTTGTGAGTTCCATATTAGTTTGGTGATTACGACATTACCATGCGAAAAAAAATACACATGAATAATAATTTTAGTTTTTGACTGCATAGGCAGTAAAGTGAATTGATAACTTGATTTTTTAAAAACTGGACAATTAAGAGCTCAGTAAATCCCAGACAAGGCAAATTACCACAGGACTTTCGCGATGCAATCATCATCACCCTATACAAGAACAAAGGGGAAAAGTCAGACTGCTCCAACTACCGGGGGATAACCCTGCTCTCCATCACAGGCAAAATCCTTGCCAGAATACTCCTGAACAGACTGGTGCCCACCATTGCAGAAGAACTCCTCCCAGAGAGCCAGTGCGGCTTCAGAGCTAACAGGAGCACCACCGACATGGTATTTGTTCTCAGGCAGCTCCAAGAGAAATGCAGGGAACAGAACAAGGCTCTGTATGTGACTTTTGTCGACCTTACCAAAGCTTTCGATACCGTTAGCAGGAAAGGCCTGTGGCAAATCTTGGAACGTTTAGGATCTCCCCCAAGGTTCCTCAGCATGATCATCCAGCTACACGAAGACCAGCGAGGCCAAGTCAGACACTGCAACGACCTCTCGGAGCCCTTCCCAATAGGCACAGGTGTAAAGCAAGGCTGCGTTCTCGCGCCAACTCTCTTTACGATCTTCTTTAGCATGATGCTTCAAAGAGCCGCAGTAGATCTAGATGAGGACGATGGTGTCTACATCCGCTATCGCACCGATGGCAGCCTGTTCAACCTGAGGCGACTAAAGGCACACTCCAAGACAATGGAAAAACTCATCAGAGAGCTACTGTTTGCTGATGATGCTGCACTCGTCTCCCACTCGGTATCAGCTCTGCAGCATATGACGTCCTGCTTTGCAGAGGCTGCCAAGCTATTCGGCCTAGAAGTTAGTCTGAAGAAGACAGAAGTTCTCCACCAGCCTGCACCCCAGGAAGATTATCACCCTCCCTGCATCACTGTGGGTGAATCAGTTCTGAAGACAGTCCAGCAGTTCAGCTACCTGGGGTGCATCATCTCCTCAGATGCCAAGATCGACAAGGAGATTGACAACAGGCTGGCAAAGGCAAACCGTGCATTTGGCCGACTGCACAAAAGAGTGTGGAGCAACAAGCATCTGAAAAAAGGCACAAAGATCAATGTTTACAAAGCGGTTGTGATGACAACCCTCATCTATGGCTCCGAATCGTAGGTTTTATACC
The DNA here is from genome assembly GCF_032191835.1 of Heteronotia binoei. NCBI lineage: Eukaryota > Metazoa > Chordata > Lepidosauria > Squamata > Gekkonidae > Heteronotia > Heteronotia binoei. Next base: position 86,670,762 of record NC_083230.1, read on the forward strand.
GTCATCACCTGCGACTCCTTGAGCGCTTTCATCAGCGCTGCCTTCGCACCATCCTCAACATCCACTGGAGTGACTTTGTGACCAACACTGAAGTCCTCAAGCGGGCAGAGGTTACCAGCATCGAGGCACTGCTGTTGAAGACGCAGCTGCGCTGGGCAGGGCATATTTCTAGGATGGAAAACCACTGCCTTCCCAAGATTGCCCTGTATGGCGAACTCTCCACCGGCCATCGAAATAGAGGGGCACCAAAGAAGAGGTACAAGGACTCCTTGAAGAAATCCCTTAGCACCTGTCACATCAACCATCACCAGTGGTCTGACCTAGCCTCAGATCGCAAAGCATGGAGGCACACCATCCACCAGGCTGTCTCTTCCTTTGAGAACGCACGCATAGCTGGTCTTGAGGACAAAAGGAGATTGAGGAAGAATCGCACTGCTACAGGACCAACCCTAAATCAGACTTTTCCCTGCAGCCGCTGTGGCCGGACCTGCTTGTCCCACATTGGTCTTGTCAGCCACCAGCGAGCCTGCAGCAAACGTGGACTATTGCACCCTTCTTAAATCTTCGTTCGCGAAGCCAAGCCGAGAGAGAGAGAGAGAAAATCCCAGACACCAGGTTGCCATAGTATCTAGAAATTTCATTCTGGTGCTTAGTATTTTTGGCAATGATTTTATTGTAGTGTCTCATAGCAGTCCTCAGAAGTACAAAGCTTATTTATAGTTTCACTTCAGAACATTTTATTGTATGTTGTAAAATGCATGAAGTTTTTCCCCCCATTGCTTATTCTTGTCATTGTGTGTTTATTTGTTAACTTAAAACTATTCCATGGAGGTAGAATGAAAATTGTTAACCAGTTGCTTTCTATTATATTCAGTTGAATGGATTTTATTAAAGCAATAATAAAATTATCAGAAACTGAAGAAGTTAGAGTAAGGTTATAAGTTAGCTTTTGTTATGAAGGCCGTCAGAATTACATAATATTTATTTATTTATTTATTTATTTATTTATTTTGGAGAGTTTATATCCCACCCTATTCCGAGAGGGTTTACTAAAATAGGATATAGCAATAACAAAGCTGTATGTTAAAACCAAGTTAAAACAATCAACAATAAACAATAAGCAGGATGGCATTAAACCAGATAGGATTCCAGGGCAGTCCATAATGTCTTCTGTGGAATAACTAGTCACAGTGTTTTGTAGAGTAATTCTGTGGAGCAGGGGAGGCCAAAATGGACTGAATGTCCACTGCCTCAGCTGAAGGCCTGGCAGAACAGCTCCATTTTATAGGCTTGTGGAACTGTAGCAAGTTCTGCAGGGCTCTGATCTCACATGGGAGTGTGTTCCACCAGGCTGGGCCAAGGCAAAAAAAGCTCTGGCCATGGTTGAGGCTAAGCAGACATCTTTCGGCCAGGGATTACCAGTCAATGTTGTTCAACTAAGCACTTGGGGAGAGATGGTCCTGTAGGTATAATGGTCCTAGGCTACATAGGGCTTTAAAGGTCAATACCATAACCTTGAATATTTATTTATACAGTACAACACTTTTGTCTTTAATGAAATTAATGAGAAATGGAAGAAATTAGGTGTTGTGGTAACAATCTCTAGAAAAATACAAAATGCCAAAAACTTAAAAATGAACCTCGTTCCTAAATTTCAGGTCTAGAGCCAAAGAGAACTGTTAGAGCCTGAACGATTGCATGTATTTTTGGCTTTCCTCATCCCCACACTGTTTACATATCAGTAAAACATTCATGAACTTTTTCACACAACTTGTAGAGATACCACCTGAAAAACATCAAGTACAACTCTTTTGCCAGGTAGCCCAAATATTGTACTGGCAGTTGTATTTTGTTGTATCGGCAATTCATTGTTGTAAAATTTATGAAACAATGAATCCTTAGAAAGAAAAAATTTTCCATGGAATAATAGAGCTCTAGAAAATTTTCCAGAAATTTTCCACCTCTCATTTCTGGTGGCAACATTAACATGATGGTAAACTACAATTATGACTAATTCACAGACAGATGAAGTGATAGAGCTGTTCCTGAATTGTATCACTGCAGTTGGGGGATCATGTGACTGAATAGTTCCCCATGTAGAAAAATCCCTGCACTTACTGAAATAATCAGAGAAGGTTAGGTTAAGCAATCTCATTTCTTCACCTAATTATGTAGAGTATTTTTTGCTTATTTTTATTTCGATGACATATTCATGTATGCAGTTTGGTTCCACAATCTCAAATTTGGGGCATCTGCATAATTTGTACTAGTAGCATTGCCAGGTTATCGTCAAGGATTGACAAGAAGTGCTGTGGAAACCCTTCAGTGGCTCTGACTACATATTTAAAATGTGCCACACATACACACACAAACCATTTGTATTCACCTCCAAAACTTAGGAAACAGTATCAACTCATATTCAAAACATACTGATAGAAAGTTCCTCAATTTCAATGCCTTATCAAACAGGTAAAGATTTACTATTAGTTGATTCTCTTGATGTTTTAAAATGTAATGCAAAAATTTATTTCTCAGTTGTTCTTTTATGGCTGTGTATATGGTTGAAGTTGTAGCTCCAAAATGTTGGCAGTCAGCTACCTACAATGGATCATTTTGTCTGTTGATGGTCCACCAGATCCTTTCAGTTCTGTTTTCATTCATTATCTAACCTTGGTTTTTAAAATCACATTTATCAAATTGAGTCTAGCAGGCAGTTGACATAGGTAGTGCTGCTGCTACTGTAGATAGTAATTGCCTTAGAACTGGAAATCTGTGTGATGGAACAGCTGTTCCCAAACTGTAGTAGGTTTATTAGTAAGGTAGCAACTATTTTATTAAAAAAAAATTTTTTTGGATCTCTGAGCAATCCCCTCATCAGTGCTCCCCAAGTGCCTGATAGCTGCCTTTCAAAGTGTACAGCAAGCTGTGCCATTATAGACTTCTATCCTTTAGTGCCCTCAAAACAATACAGCAAGATCCTTCTGAACTAAACTTGTAAAAGCAATTTAACACAAATGTTCTTATTGTCTATACATGGCTCATATACCGTAAGTGTTACAGGTAGCTGATTCTATAGCACTATAATTCAAAAGGCCCTGAGCCAAGTCCACTGATGAGCTGCACATTCAGTCCCTCAATGGGGTTAGTAACTCCCCTCTGGAGCCATTTTGGATTGGGAAAATGGCACCTGGTGGAGGGGGGAGACTGAAGCACTATGTCCCACGGTGGCTGCCATCCAACTTTGGGGACTGAGTAATTTAAAATGTCAAAATTGGCTATTAGATGGCAATGAGAAGGGTTTGTCCTTTATCCATTCTAAGGACCTGTGAATCCCTTGGAGTGCTTTTTATGGGACCTCAGAGTTCCCAGGATCCTAGTGTGAGAAATACTAGGACAGAACTCTATCTGGAAGTTTACTAAGTGTCAAGAACCTTGAATTCAAGGTTCAATCAAGAACCTTGTTTCAAGAACCTTGAATTGCATCAGGAAAACTATTCATTGCAGTTTTAGCATGTGTAGCTGAAGTTGGCAGCTGTTTTTGGAACTGTTGACACAGAATACTTAAAAAAAATAATCTTCAATCTTCTTCAGGTCCTTTCTCATTGGTCGTGTATGTATATATCCAAAACCGTGGTACATCTCTGAATGCTGTAATGTTGATGTGAGATCTTTTCTCCAAGAGCTGCACTTTTGTTTTGTTAGTATCGAAACAAGACATTACATAAATACATACTTCTTCTGGCTGCAATGCTTCCTGGATACCATTTTATTGTGTTACCGACAGGTTGTTCTTTATAATCACATTGTTCATTCTTATAAATGGTATAGCTTTACTTTTTTTAGAAGTTAAACACCACTGGTCTTATTGTCTTGTTTTTAAAATGAGACTTGTAAAAACAGTTAAGAGGTCTTTTTAAAAATTTAATGTTACAATAACCCATAAATCTTCCAGTTTTCTTAAAAGATCTTTTGCAATGGCATGACTTCCTTTCTCATTATGGGCAGTATATTCTAGGTATATGATTATGCATTTCCAGTCTCACCAGAATTGCAAGAGCAGCTACTTAACAGATTTGACGTTGTGAAAGCACTGAAATTTAAGCTATCTAGAATGCCCGCTGTAATTTACATTTGGCATGTTTTACATGGTAAATGTTAGTAAAAATTTGTAGAATTTCTTAAAGTACTGAACTGCGTCAAGAATTTTTATATTTGTTCACTGCACTGAATACATTGAAGTTTAATCTATGTGTAATGCCAATCAGATGAAGCAGATTCTGCAACATTTTTTGTTGCAAAGCTTTTCCAGTTCATTTTAATGGTTTCCAAGTATTCACCCTGTTAGTAGTAGACTCAAAGGGAAGGGACCTCATAAGAAGTACATGATCATATATATTCACACATGTACATACATATAGTCAGGAGATTATTACATCATGTGGAACAGTTGTGAGATCTTTATTTCTGCAACAACCAGAAGTACAGCTGGCATATTGACTATAGCTGGTAAAATGAATCATGTGGAAATCTAGTGGCTGGACTAGATGTAGGATTATCCTCAGCTCGTGAATGGTGTGATCAGAACTGTGACAAATGTCTAGAACAGGGGTGTCAAACTCATTTGTTATGAGGACCAGATCTGACATAAATTAAACCTTGTTGGGCTGGGCCACATTAGGCCAGGTCATATGTGTACCTGTTTAGGATTAGGTAGCAGAGATATAAAGTTTATAAAGGACACAGACAAACGCAATTAAAGTTTTTTAAAAAAACATAAAATAAAACATGCTTAAAACATTAGCACTCGGTCTTAAAGGGTGCTTTCTTTGTATTTCTACCATGGGATCCAGGGAACTGGGCAAAGGAAGCTCTGGCTGTTTCCTTCCTTCCCCAGGGGACCAGGAGGGGAAAAAGCCTCAGCCAGTAGAAGGAAGAGAGGCTTGGCGCAGTAGCTCTGTTGAGAAAGCCTGGCAATGCAAGCTCTTCTTCCTCTCTTTCCTCCCCAAGGGAGGAGCCTCAGCCAATGAAGTGAATAGAGTGTAAGCCAAAATGCCCTCAAAATGAGTATGGGGAATTGTCAGGTGGGCACCTGGCTTAATCAGGATCTTTTACCTGTGTATACAGGATTCCACGTCCAGAAATTAATGCTTAAAAATATTAGGGACTCTAATTAAGTAAAACAATTACAATTTATTCCAGAAAAATATAGGCTTGCATACAAAATAAAATACTCATAAATCATTCATAAAGTCCTAGGAAATACAGAGAGAGATATAGAGACAACATATGGGTAGACAAACAGGGTTATAATTACCGATCGTAGTCTTCAAGAAGGCTCCAATGGTGACGATAGAGGACGGGGGAGAGGGGACCCGAAATTTGGCCTTAGAATCGGGGATGGCTCTAGACAGCAGAATTGGGATACTGCTAGAAGCACACCTGTGGGTAGCTAGTCCACAGGTTGTAAGGACTATCTTGAGCCCTTAGGGGATGGGAGGTATGAGGGAGGAGGAAGGTGGTCAGCTGATGCATGACCTCCCAAAATGGGGAGGCTTCGCAGTGACCATAAGGGCTGGACAACTGCGATAGCCAATAGAAAGTTCATTGGTGGCACTTAATTGGGTGCCCATTCCTGACCAATGAACAGGCTTGGGTCCTGGATACCTGAGTGAACTTTCAGATTGAAATGGACTGGGGGGGGGGTGCTCCAAGGGGACAGTATAGAGAAAGATGGGGAAAATCTCTGGGTGGAGGTGTGCTTGAGTTTACCAAACTTATCTAAAAAGGTGACAATAGATGGCCAAATTGCTACCTAAGGTAACACCCGGTTTACACAAAGGAACTTGGCTCTGGCTGAATATGGTCTTCCTCTTGTTCAGTCTTCTTCTTGGCACTGGTCTTTGTCTTGACTTCCGTTAGACAAAGGCTTAGGCGGTCTGGCAGGATCCACGCCTAAGAAAAGCTTGATTGCCTTATGCAGAAGTTGAAGCAGCTGTTGTATACGTGAGTTTTTTGCTTTGCTGTAATGGAGTCAGGAAAACAAGATGGATTCTGGTGGTATTAGCCTTTGGTTCATGGAAACAGGCCGGAAACTGTTTGCCTGTACAGTTCATGGTGGCGTGGCTTCTTCCACTGCAGCAGCCAAGACTGGGCACGCAAGGAGCAGCTGGAAGCTCATATGTAGTTCTGGCTAACACCCATCCAGAGATGTAGAATGCTGCTGCAAAGCTGAGGCTTATAATATCCACATAAGCCTTAGAAACCGTGGGCAAAGTCCACTTCTTAGAGCAGATGTGTGCGAGTGAAAACTCCAGGCACCCTGGCAACCATACTGGTGATCACGATGTCCATGTGTATGAAAAGTAAGGGGCTTTTTCTTACAAGAGGCTTTGCTTTGTAGCTCCTGTGTGATTGAGCAAGCCTTGCAAAGCAAGCTGTGATAGAGAAGAAAGAAAGAGAGAGGGAGAAGGAAGCAGATGACAGCCAGTTGCTCAGGGGCTTTATAGGAGCCCTCTGGGGGCCTGATTTGGCTCCCGGGCACATGTTTGACACCCCTGGTCTAAAAGATGAGATGCCCACTGTAAGTCCCTTTCATTCAGACTTAGGTTTATTGACCATAGGCTATCATTTAGGCTTAATTGCCTTTTCCATTCTGATGAAAAGAAGAGGTGGAGCTGGTTATCATAATTGTTTTGATGTCATCTCAGCCCTAAACCTTGGAAGTCTCACCCAGGAGTTTCATGTTGATGTCAATATGGAAGTCTTCTATGGAACTCTGCAGGATAAATCCTTCAGATAAAAGAAACAGTTCCAACTCTGCTTTCTGGCATGTTGTTGCATCCCAGGAGTGGAACTGCTGTGTAGCAGCTCCCCCCAGTATTTCAGAAAACATTTTGCTCAATGATATTAAAAGCTGCCAAGAAGTCTGAAGGAGCTGACACAACTTGCATTTATTATCCTTTGGCTTATATGTACAGTGAGGAGTGAGGGCTATACAGAGGAGTACCTTTTGTTTCTATCTTAGCTGTAGAACACTTTGCACTATGGTCTGTTCAACAAGTTCCATCCCTAATATATTTCCATATTTGACACTTAGAAAACAGCTGTTTGTTTATATGTGTTTTTTTCCCTTGCTCCAGGGGCTTGGGGTGGCATACAAAATGGCTACCCTTATTTTATCCTTCCAGCAACCCCAGTGAGGTAGTTTTGGGTTGAGAGAGTGACTGACTTGGGCCATTCAGGCAAAAGTAAGCCCCTTGTTAATTCCAAAATAAATTCCATTCAAAATAACTTAGATGACCTTAGGTATAACAGGGTATTTCTGTGGGAAGTTTTAATTCAGTCTTTCAAAAAACTCTGAAACCAGAACACTTATTGCAGTGATACAGGTTGCAGTTGCTACCATACTTCATCATAGGATGAATAAAGTCAGTAAATGTTAGGTCTTGGCTAGCCTTGATAATACATGTAAAATAATCGGAGTATCTGAATTATTTACTTCTCAGCCTGCTGTTTGTATTAAGTTTCCACTATGGCTTTGGGGCATTTTGCCAGACCATGGCACGATTGATTTCATTCCTTCTTTGGGAGTAGTGTTTGTTTGCTCCTTGGGAATGCTGGAAAATAGACTGCTTGTCAGTTTAAGGACTGCTTTTCATTAGTTCTTAGCTCACAGCTTTGATAAATGATAATTGTAATTGAGAATAGAACTTCCTGCTTTTCTGTATGGATCAGTCTTCCCCACCAATAGAGCTAAATGTTCTTTGACTATCTGATTAAGCTTATGCAGCTACAATGTTGAAAAATATTTGTCAGACATTCTTCTCTTTAACGTTTAGCTAGTAGAAACGGAGAATGGTATTTGGGGGTGATTTTTAGGGCAGAGAACTTGTCCCCAATTCATTATCACAACAACCTTGTGAGATGGGGTTCTCTGGGAGAGAATGACTTTCCAGTGTCACCCAGTTTGTTTTGCAAAATGGAAATGTGACCTAAGTTTCCTGGCTGAAAGTCTGATGCTGTGTTTACCATACAATACTGGCTCTAGCCCTTTCTCCAATTGTTATCTTTCCTTTGGGAGAATGGTAATTTTTTTTTCTACAAACAGCATTATTGCAAATTGTGTCTTTCCCATTTTTGTATCATGCTAGAGCAGTGATTCTTAAACTTTGTGGCCTACAGACTATTGGCTGTTGGCAGTGTTCTTTCAGCTGGCCCATAATAAGAGGAAGATGCAAAAAGAGCTTCACCAGAGCAGAAGTGGTGGATTGCAACAGATCATTCTGCATTCCTGTACATCTGTACTGGCTCAATTCAGCTCCTGTTGAGCTATATTCCATGACCTAGGCTAGAGCTAAATATTCCTACTTGTTTCAAAAAGTGTTTTTCCTTTTGCCCTGTGAAAAAGCAATGTTGTAACCTTGTCAGATGGGCTCTCATGCAGCAGTTGCAACACATATTGTAGCTTGTTCTTTGCAGTTTACCACCTGGAGTAGTGGCCTTGTTAGAAAATCTAAGAATATGTGTCAAATGAAAAGAGTAAAGTATTGCCTGTTGTGTCCAGCTTGAATATAACAGACATGAGTTGTCATGGATAAAATTTGGGAAGTGTTGAGATTGCTTAGGAATGTAGTGCTCTGCAGGTCATATTCTGTGTGACTGAGTAGACTGAATAGTATGTTGAGCAGGGAGAAGTATGTAATCCTCCATTTAATATCTGATACCCTGTAATTGCAATCCTAATAACTAGGGTTGCCAGGTTTGTGTTGGAAAATGCCTGGAGACTTTGGGGGTGGATCTGAGAGAGGGCAGAGTTTGGGGAGGGGAGGGGAGGGGCTACAGTAGGGTACAATGCCATAGAGTCCTTCATAGCAGCTATTTTCTCCAGGGAAACTGATCTCTATCAGCTGGAGATCAGTTGTAAAAGCAGGAGATCTCCATGCCCCACCTGGAGGCTGGCAGCCCTGCATAACAACACTTGCATGATAGTAAGCCCCATTGAATGAAATGGGACCTTATTCTGCATAGACATATTTAAGATTAGTCCCTGTGTAATTTTCTGTAATAATGATGCCTATGGTACTTTTGGCATTAGTGAAAAACAAATATCAGGAAGTCTGAGACACTGGTCTGTTTATGAAACTATATCTGCATGATCTGTCAGTATAGATTGACTGATCCAATTTGCTTGTTTAATTACTGATTTTCTAAAATCTTCTGGAAGCTGTTTGGGTACCCCCAGGGTATGGGATCTGCTAAGAAAATGTGGAATTCAGTGAAAATCTGAAAAGGGTATTCTGATTCTGGCCATTTGTTACTGTTTCAGGAAGTTATATCGAACCTATTTTTTTTAAACTGCTTCTTTCTTTAATCATAACCAAATCTGAACTATTACTTGAAAGTCTTGGCTGAAGCTGAACGGAATTTGAGCTACAATTCAAAAACAACAGCAAAAATAGTGGCTGCTGACTCAGAATAAAGATTGGACTAAAAACTGATGGAATTAAAAAACACTTCCCCCTTAGAAATGTCAGTGCCTGCCAGCTGCATTTAAGAGAATCACAAATATATTTAAACATGTTGAAATATTTGTTATGCATGATTGATTGGTGTTATAATATTTTGTCCTAGCTCTCCATATTCTTAATTCAGATTATTTTTACGTATGATAAATAGTAACCATGAACCTGGTTTTCTTGATTTTTCTTTATCTTTAGATACTTGCTAGTAGAAGTGAAGATGGTGTTTGTAAGTTCAGAAGCATAAGCATGGGTTTGTGCCTTGAAAGACTTCTTAGTGATAACTACAAGTTTGGAGTCTTCTGGCAGGTTGCAGTCATCAGCAGAGTATACTAAACTACCATAAGAACATAAATTATCCCTAGAGGGACACGAACTCACTCTGGGTTGGTATTTGTACTTACGGTATCAGAGACTTCAAGGTTGCTCTTATCTTAAAAATCATCTGTTATGGAAATCTCTTTACTCCACATGGACTTGGCTAAAACCAAAAATTTACCAAAAAATACCAAGATGGGTTTCTCCAGTTGAAGCATTCACACAACCAAAGCTTTTAACTCAAAATATGGCTTATAGATATGATTTATTGAAACAAAACAATGAGCTGAAATCCAAGGAGGAATTGGAATGCATGAATATTACTATGAGTTGGTGGCTGAGGGCACAACTGGAATCCAGAGATGCTAAAGTAGTAGGTTTTAATACTCAGAATTTCATAAAATTCTTCTAGGTCCTCAGGAGAAATTGATTGTGAAGCTATATTCATATCTATTCCAAATAAAAATAAAAGATGAAATTGTAAAAGATTGTATGATACAATGGGCAAAAAATATAGGCCGCAATATTACTTTAGATAAGTGGGAGGCATTATGGAAATTTAATATTAAATTCAATGGCTTTTAAAGAGAATGTCTATAAAATGTTTTATAGATGGTATGTAACTCCTGAAAAGCTAGCTAAAATGTATGTTAAAATGTCTAATAAGTGTTGGAAATGCACATCTTATGTTGGATCTTTCTATCATGTGTGGTGGATCTGTAAGCTGGTTGATGATTATTGGAAGATGGTGCATGATCTGTTACAGAAAATATTGAAAAGACAGATTCAATTTAAACCATAACTATTTTCATTGAACATATACTCCACTGAATATACAAAAGAGACAAAATATCTAATGGTACATATTAATACAACAGTAAGAATTTTGCTTGCGCAGAAATGGAAGCTCCAAGAACTACCTACAAAGCAAGAACTGGTTGGGAAGATATTTGAGACAGCCGTGATGGACTATCTTCTTTACTCACTGGCAAGTCTAAAGAGGAAGCAAAAAAACTTTGGGAGCCAGTATATACTTGGCTTGTTACTTCTGATTGAGCTTTTGAATGGTATTAACTGATGATAATTTCTATTGTTTATTATGGTACACATTGAGAGTAAGTACCAATTTAGATATGTATAAGCATGAACTTAAATTGGTACTTACTCTCAATGTATGCTTTAGATGTGCATAATTTAGATATGTATAAGCATGACCTTAGGAAGAGCCCCGTGGCGCAGAGTGGTAAAGCTGCAGTACTGCAGTTGGAGCTCTCTGCTCACGACCTGAATTCAATCCCAGCGGAAGCTGGTTGAGGTAGCTGGCTCCAGGTTGACTCAGCCTTCCATCCTTCCAAGGCTGGATTTAGGAAAGAAAGGTCAACAATCGAGCACTGCCTGATATTGCAACAGCTAATTGGGAAGTACTCTGCCAGAGGTACAACTGCTCTATATGCTGCTTTTATTGATTTAAAGGCAGCATTTGATTCCATTTCAAGGCAACGATTGTGGCAAAAACTAGCGGCTTCTAATATTGATAAAAGGCTGCTATTTCTTATTCGTGGACTCCATGAAGAATCATTTCTTAGAGTGAGATGTAATATGCAGGGATTACTTACAGAACCAATAAAAACTCAGAAGGGTGTAAGACAGGGTTGCCTTTTGGCCCCCATCCTATTTAACTACTATATCAGTGATATGGTGGAACATATGACTGATACTAAATTTCACCCCCCAAAGCTGGCTCTTCGCCATCTTCCAGTACTGCTATATGCAGACGATGTGGTACTGTTATCTAGAACACCTATTGGGTTGCGGAGAGCATTAGACAGCTTTGTTAAGTACTGCGAAAATGAACGGTTGGTAATAAACTTTGAAAAAACAAAAGTGATGGCATTTGGCAAAAAAGCCAAGAAGAGGTATTGGACTATGAAAGGGAAGAAAATAGAACAAGTAACAAAATTTACTTATTTGGGAATGGTAATTCAGAATACAGGTGCCTATACTGAACATTGTAATATGAGGGTGGAGAAAGCTGAGAAAACAATGTACGCTATCCTGAGATTTTTTCGCTCTAAGGGGGCCTTCTATGTTCCGGCAGCACTGAAACTGTTCCAATACAAAGTGTTAACACAATTGCTCTATGGTATTAACCTGGGCATTTCGGCTAAAAAACTGAAGGCTCTCAAGAAAGTGCAATCTAAATTTCTGTGTAACGTTTTGCAGCTTCCGCCAGGTGTGTCAAATGCCCTTTTGCATTTAGAAACTGGGCAAATGAGAATTGAGGCCAGAATTATGTTATCTTCGGCATGTCAATGGCTAAGGATCCATAAAAACAAAAAAGGCCTCTTCCCTTTAATAACTCAAGACCCCTATAGGCCAAGGTGGCTGCAATTGGTCAGAAGCAACTTAGAAAGTATAGGATTCTCACTTGAAAACCTCTTGGTGCAGAGCTATGCCAAAGCAAAAAGTATTATCAAACAAAGAATCTGCGATATAGAGAGAAAAAGGGATCTAGAACAGGCCCCCTCTTTTTTAGCAGCTACTGAGACCAAATATGTTATGAGGACGGCCAAGTACTTTTTTTATTTGGAGGCACCAGCCCACAGAAGAGCCTTTACGTTGGCTCGATGCGCAGCCATGCCCTCAAAGGTGCTAGAAGGGAAATATAGAAAAGTCTTGTATGAAGACCGACGCTGTCCTTGTGCTATGGGAGAGGTGGAGTCGATGACTCATATGTTTTTTCGATGCCCTTTCCACCAGGTACAGAGGGATAGGTTTGTTTCCCCGTTTGTAGTTAAACCAATGGCAGACGCGGACGAGGCATGTTTGGAGAAACTTTTGGTGGATGCAAGTCCAACTATCTCTAGACAGATAGCCAAATTTTGCCATTATCTTGTGAAGTTCCATACTAAGAAACAAGAAACTGCATGTCTTGTATGATCTCTTGGAATTTTAGTTTATAAATGTTTTTATATACTCTGATTTAAAGGATTTATATAAATTGGAACTGACTTGAATTTTAAAATTGGTTCAATTATATTTTAGTTATCTTGGATTGTATAGATGGGGAAATGTTTATGTATTTTATTGTATTTTATGTTTTTTTAGGAGGGTATTTTATACTATCTTAGGTATTTTAGGAGGGTTTTATATGATGTGTTATAGTTTTTATATTGGTCTATGACTGTAATAAAGTTCATTCATTCCTTCCAAGGTTGGTAAAATGAGTACCCAGCTTGCTGGGAGGAAAGTGTAGATGACTGGGGAAGGCAACGGCAAACCACCCCGTAAAAAGTCTGCCATGGAAACGTTGTGAAAGCAACGTCACCCCAGAGTTGGAAACGACTGGTGCTTGCACAGGGACCTTGCACCTTTGCCTTTTTTTTTAAGCATGAACTTACAGTATTCACATAATATTTCCTTCTTTAGTTGTATTTTGAATTTATGGAAACTATTTTATGGTCCTTCTATTCTTGATGGTATAACAATATGCAGAATGTAATATTCTTTTATGTATTTTTCATTTCTATCCATTTCCTATCCCCCTGTCCTTTCTTTATGGTAACTTAATAAAACTTTAAAATGCAAAAGAAAAGAAAAGAACATAATGGCACTGCTGGATAAGATCAGTGGTCCATCTAGTCCAGAGTCCTGTCTCGTACAGTGGTCATCCAGATCTTCTGAGGTCCAGCAACAGGGAATAGAGGCTGAGGCCTTTCCCTGATGTTACCTCCTAGTACTGGTATTCAGAGGTTACTGCCTCTGAATGTGGAGGTTCTGATCTGATCTGGTGAAGTAAAGAAATATTAGGACTTCCGATAGAGGCAGAAGGAGGACCTTGTATATCTAGGCTTCATGCAGTGAGACAGATGATAAATGGTCTGTGGGCAGCCTTACACAGGAGTTGTCATTGGACCTGAAAATATTTGACACACCTCTTTGTGCTAGTTTTTTAAGTCTTTAAAATGTCACAGTAAAAACAAATAACCATAGTTAAACTTAATCAGCAACTGAACGGAATAATTTTCTGAAATACTAGCAAAAGTAATATGTGCCATACTTTGTAGGCAGAAGCTATGAGGAAACAGACTGTTTTTTGTTAAAAGTTGGGTTCCCCTGGTTACAGAAAAGCTTGTGATTGCTTAAGATGTGAATTATTTTAACAAAAAATGAACTGTTGTCTTTGTAATGATAATCTACTCCAAAGCATTTTTATGGCCAGAACTCCCCTTATATTTAAGTTTTGTTTGAGCTTGAGGGGGGAGTGAGCACTTTGTAGAGCAGCAATAACAGTATATTTGGAACAGGGCATAGTCCTCTAGTACTGTTTCAACATCTGCAAGAACCCTGATGTGCAGATGTGTTCCTGTAGACTCATGTGAGATGCTCATACAAGAAGTCATAAAATGTGTCTGTATTAAAGTTTATGGCTTAAGCCTGTGCTGTCTTCAAAGAAGATTCCCTCTCCATAAAGAAGAATTTTCTTGGAAACTCATGCATAACCCAGCAGGAATTGTCAATTGTGGTTTCCATAATATTCAGCTGTGTATCTGTCTGTGAATTTTCCAAGCCCAGTTATTTTCCATGGCCTCATCCGGAAATGACAGAGTATACCAATTTGTCTCTGAAAACCCTTGGAGAATTGGCAACATCAGTTCCTTCTGGGTCTCTCCTAGTTGGTGACCAGGCAACAAATTCCCAAGTGCTGATGGTTTTAATTGATGAAAATGGCCGTTTTCTCCTAGATGCACCTGGCTTTGCCACTAATTAATCATGAAACCCAAAAGAGAGCTTGTTGAGATCATGGCTACTGCTGACAATCCAGGGTTGGTTGTTGTTGTTGTTTATTTACCTTTTGTAAGAACTTTATTCTGTATCATTTAGTCGGTTGTCTTGGTAGTATTGTCATTATACCTATACCGTATTACCAGTTGCTTTTGTCTTAAAACATAAAGAAGTTTGTGAAAAATATTCTGAAAATGCAGTTTGTCTCTGGACGGTTTATACTTGTGGCATGGAAGGGAAGAGAAGCAATTAGTGTGGCTGAGACAGAAAAAAATGTTTCTCTTCCACGATCATTATGAAGTACTTCCTTTTTCCTTTCTGAATGAAGCTTCTGGGATGACTTTTACAAAATTGTAACAGTATAGACGGGAAAGGGTTTTTAAAAATTCTTTCCTCTTCTGCCTTTTCGGCTGGTAAAACACCCCCTCCCCAGCTGCTCTTACTCATGTGGAGGAAAATTTATGGGTGCCTGTGTTTTCCCCAGCAGGGTGGTAGCAGTGCTACAGGCAACTCAGGAGTGACTTTTTTCATCCGGAAAGGCAGAGGAGGAAAGAATTCAAAAGCTCCTTCCTTCTCCTTGGGAAAAAAAGCAATCTTAGCTACTGCATTTGGAAAAGGAATATTTTAAAATGATCACAGAAGAAAATATAATATGTTGTTGACACCTGAGAAGGAAGGAAGAAAAGGAAGAGCCAGTAGATGCAAGAAATTTGTATCAGATTTGGTTATTTCCCAACTTTGAACCCCCATTTTCTAACTCTGGCAAAACTTAAAGTCATATACAATTATTAAAAATCCTATCTCAGCCTCGTCACAGAAATTAAAATACACAGTCTACTTTTCTGCTGAATTCCATATAAAACTTTTCCCCCCCTTTGCCAGAAATATTGGGTATCTTTGACCTGGTGAGCTGTATAAATATGTCTTTATATATATATATATATATATATATATATATATATATGTATATGTATATATGTATATGTATAAATATCTTGATACAAAGGCAACATCAGGTCCAATTCTAAGAAATAACATGGCACTCAAGGTAGAATGGCATGTTATTAGTTACTTTAACTAGTATGTGGTCAAGAAAGAAAACTGCGTCCAGGTTATTGAGTAATGTACTATATTGCCAAGTTTACTGAATTTTTGAGCAATGGACTTTGCTTTCTAGACTGAAAAACTGTAGCGTCCGTGTTAAGTGGAAGGAATAAGTAAGTTGAAATAAAGTTCAGCTTGTTAGAGCCTTGACTCAGACTCTTGGCTGCACTTACAAAGAATTCTTAACCAGTAAAAAAAAAGATTTAATGCTGGGGTGTTGCCCAGTATTTTGATTGGTTGTTGTTGCTATGATGATTTCTGACTCGGTTCGGTAAGAGCTCTGCTGTAAACATAATTGAAGAGACATATATATTTAACCTAGTGTGTGTGTATTCATTTTTTTATTGTAGAAGGCTAGTCTCTCATGAATCTTATCAAGATGAAATTTACTGCTCTGAATCTTGAAAGTTAATAAAGCAGTAGAGAAAGATTCTCTTGCTGTAGAGAAAGATTTTTTTTTTAAATTCTTCAAAAAGTAAAGCAATCTTCAGGGGTGTTTGAACTTTTCAGCCTTCCTATGAAAAGATACAGAAGAGGCTGAACTGACAGCCATCTTACGAAAAAAAACAACCACACACATATATAGAGAAATACAAACAGCTGAAAAGTAATGTACGATTGCCCCCCTCCCTGTTTATAATCTGATGACCACCCTTGTGAATTGAGAGAGCTGTTGCACCACTGGAGCAGGAGAGGGTTTGGTTTTCTCTCACAGAGTCCTTTGTTTGGAGCTGCAAGGAGAACAGCTTTCCAGGAGGGAAATGAAGTAGGCCAGGCATAGTGACCTTAAAAGAATTAGTGGGTTTTGGAGGGAAAGGACTGAAAGCTGTTTGGTTTTAACTGATTCCAGATGTTGCTGGTGGAGCACAAAGCTTGCCAGTGTGTGTAGGGTGGCGCTCACCAAGTGGGCCTCCCGAGTATTTCCTGTGCGGCCCCACAATCAGAGAAGCCTAATCAAAGCCAGCCGTTGCTGCAGGAACTCTCACGAAGCCTTTCCTCCTCTTTCCAGTTTTCAAATATGTTCATTTTCTCAACAGGGTTTTAGTCTAATTTTTTACTATTTTCCGTTTGGATGCTTAGCATTTCTGTATAGAGGGAACAAAATAAGGCAATTTAGTTCAGGTGGGTTAGTTTCGGTATTGTGTTGAAGGTAAAGTTCATTTGGTTAGTGCTGATCATTTGAGAGGGATTTTTTTAAAACACAAAATGAAATTGAGGAGGCCTTTAGAGGTTCTAGGTGCTACTTTTTAGTGAGTTGTTCATGCTCAACTCGACAAACATGTCAGTGGGCGAATCTTGCATGGGAGGGTTGGATCACATGGTACCTTCACCCCGTTCGCTTCTGTGGGAAAGACTCATGTGATGGGGTGAATCATTGAAATATTCTAGAGAGCACCTCATGGATATGCAGCTCTCTTAAAACGTGTGTGTGTATGCTTAAAGGACCACTTAATCAGTTATTTAATTTAGCTCGTTAAATGTCAAATGTTTATTTTTTCCCCTAAAAAATGGGGGTGGGGACAGGCAGAGCAAATGCAAAGTGAACACAAAAGCAGCAGTAAAAGTCTTTCTGTTCCTTCTCTCTATTCCACAGTTTCATATAATTGCCTTCCCTTTCACTCTACTGCAGTGCTTTGCTTTTCTGAGAGGATGATTGCTACTGTCATTTATGCCATATTGTATAGAGGGTCCCCCCCCTTTTTGGTACCCTCAGTTAGCCTATTGCATTCCTGATCTGATCTGTGAAGGGAATTTCCTTTGCTAATTTGCCTCTCACCTTGCTTTTTATTGAACTCATTTAAAAAGGAGCAAATGGCACTCAAGCCCTAATCGTCTGCCAAAAATATTTGTTTGCTTGGTTGAGTGAGCTGGTGTCATGCTCTTGCAATTAGAGTGCACTATGATAGATACGAAAAGATGACTCCAGAATAGCCAGAGGGGAGGTGATACATTTTTCACTTTCCTGTCCAGATACATGTCTGTCCCTCCCCCTTTCAGATTATTTATGAAAATACTTCAAGTGAAATTAAAATAAAATACAACCACCATCAGTAAAAGAGCAAACAGCTGTTTTTTAAACACTGTATTTACAGAGCGCTATATATTCTAGTTTCTTGGACATACAGTCAACTAATAAACTCTTCTTGTGGTTTTTTGAGGAAGGAGGTTAAAAAGTGTATAACAAGTACTGTTAGGTGAAGGTATGTTGTGTTGTGTGTAATGTAATTTTGACACCCTAATATCAGGGCAGTGTCAGTTTTTTTGCTATCTGATACCCAGCAATTCTAACAATGCCAAGAAATGACAAAACTTCTGAATTGTAATATCCATTTTTCAAGTCAGAAGCCTACATTGCGAGCCAAAGACCAAAGTATTTCCATCCTGATTTTTGTCCTATATTACCTGGTGATAAAAACTATCTGTTCCTTTCTGTTTTCTTTATCATACTACCATCCTTTAGAAACGATGTATGTCTGACATGCTTTGCCTGGTAAATTGTTCAAATTACTGTAATTCTGATATGAGCAGAAAGCTATTTCTGTTCATCTGTTTCTCCTGGGTCTTTCACTATCTCATTAGATAGCAGAAGTCCCAGCACAGGGACACTACCTTGTAAATTGAAAATAGATCTGATCATCTCTTATTATTTTAATCTGCTCTTTCTCTTTTATACAGCTCTGATCTCTTTGGAGCATTTCAGTTACAACTGATGTGTGTCTAAAGCCTAGGGCACAACCACTTGACTGAATTACTCCATATATTCTGGTGGTTTTTTAAAAAAAATATGTGTATATTTTTCATGTGTGCATTTGGTTAAAACTGTACTGAGAAATGTGTGGATTAAGGAGTTCAAAGGCCACAGTCCTTTTGTGTGTTTGTATTTCACTAAACATTATTTCATTATTACAAGATTCCCTGCTCCAAGTATCTAAATTTAGTTGTGGTTACTTCTAAAGAGAATAATTTTCTAGAAGACTGGGAAGCCTTGTATCCTGCTCTTTGAGGCTACCAAAACCAAAAAAACAAAAAACCCAGGAGGACCAGAGGTTGCCATGGAGATTAGAACTGTGTGCAATCGGAGAGCAGCATAGTTTAGAATTCCAGGAAGGAAGAGGGAGTGATGTCATCAGATTCCTGTACACTGCTGATGTATTTGTCAGAAATAGTCAGTTAGTCACGGAGAAAGATCGCAGATATTTATGAGAATCCCTAAAAAATTATTATTCTTGCTAGGCTCCCAAGGAAATTCTGTGTGAGTACTTTCTACAGATACTTCAGGAGACATTGGCCAGAATTTAAATCCTGCATGTTCTTTGTGTGTGTGTGTGGGGGGGGGGGGGGTTCAGCCAGTAATTTCAGTAATTGCCCCATACTCCCAGGAAAATTCCCAGGAGTTTCCTGAAACAGCATCTGACAAGGTCTGATGGACTGCCACTGAGAGGAAAAATTAGCCATATGCTGCTGTGAATCCTGATGGTGTTTTAAAACAAATAAGTCCTTTGGAATGGCTCCATCTCTTTGATGGGCTCCGTCTCTTTACAGGAGACTTGATCTGTCAAAAAAAGTCACTGAGTGGAGATTAAAAATGTTCTGCAAAGCTGATGGAGCTGGACCCATTGTGTGCTTCTAGGATAGGTTCTTAGGGGTCTTTAAGTGTCTGCCTCATGTAGAGTTTCAGGACCGTTATGGCTAGATCTCCATTACTGTCACCTTCTGCCTCTCATGCAGCTATCCTCCCTTAATGGTTCCATCAGAAGAAGGTTCATGGAAGGAAATGAGCTGAGCTGTTCTGTGCTCAGGGGAGTGAGATATAGCTGTTGGATTCAGACCCTATGTGTAAGACTGTTGAGTTATATCCTTACCTCCTCCTCCTCCCATCTAAACCACCCTCCCCCAAACTTGGGGCTCAGGGCGGTGTGCAACAATCAAAATTACAGTAGTAATCAGATATAAAAGTAGTTAAAACAAATAAAACAATTACAGTAAGCATTTCAGATGGCATCTGAAATAAAATTTTCTTACCCTAAGAGGGAGTGAACAGGAAAGGCTAGGCTGATTAAAAACTGATTTAAAAACATTGCTGTCCTCAGCTGTTGGTCTGGCGGAACATCTCTGCCTTACAAGTCCCATGGAACTGAACCAGATCCTGCAGGGAATGGGTACCATTTGGCAGAGGGTTCCACCATGTTGGATCCAGGGCCAAAAAAGCCCTGACTCTGCTTGACAACAGCTGGATGTTTTTGGGGCTAGGGATCTCCAGAATATTTTTTTTCCAGCTGAGTGCAGTGCTTTTGGGAGGGGGGAGGCTATATCAGGACAGGTGGTCCCAAAGGTACGTTGGTTCCCAGACCATTTAGAGCATTGAAGGTTGATTCCAAAACCTTGTACTTGATCGGGTATTCAATCTGGAGCCAGTGCAGCTGGCAGAGTACTGGTTGGATGTGTGCTGTTAATGAAGCTCTAGTGAGAGCCCATGCTGTTGCATTCTGGACCAGTTGTAACTTTCATGTCAGTCTTGGGGTAGCCCTATGTAGAGCAAGTTACAGTAGTCTAGCCTAGAGGTTTCCATTGCATGGATTACTGTGGGAGCCAGTTGCATGACCCGACAAAGTTGAAAAAACCCCACCAGCCTGGCAACATTCATGATCTGGGCCTCCACTGATAATGAGACATCCAGAAACATGCAGGCTCTTAACAGGGGATGCCGGTGTTAATGGCATGCCATCCAGAACTGGGAGTTGAAATCTCAATGCTGTCCAGCCATCTCATCTTTTGATATTAGCACTGATTAATTTGAAATAAATATAGTTAGTATTAAAAATAACCAGTTCTAAGTTTCCTGGAAGGCTTATTTTATTGCCACTGCAGGTTTTCTTCATTAGTGTTAAAATAGAGTCCTAGTGCAGACTGATGACCAGCTGCTTGATGCCATTTTTAACACCATGTTACATATTTAGCAGATTATATGTCTAGTTAAAAATGCAGTCTGCACCTGACAGTCTGTCCATATTCTAGCCCATAGAACTGTTGCATTATTGGTAGTAACTGCACAAGAACTAAGCAATTTGATGATGTTACATTTCTGAAGAATGTTTAAAGTTGTTTAGATGTGATATTGAATGGATGGATTTTACAGAAGTAGCTAGGGCAGTTGGTTTTTGAACTTCCTGCCATCACTGTACCATTTCCACATCAGTCTGTTTGCTGAGAACCCCCTGTGTGTAGGGATGGGTATGAACTGAACCATGAATCACGATTTGCGCTAACAATGACGGATTCATGGTTCGTTCTAAACTGATCCTGCTGCACCCCAACATGAAATGAGCCAGCTTTTTTTTTCTTGGCATGTTGTTTGGTTTGCGTTTGCTTCATTTTTCTATGCAGGCTGGCACTCCTGAAACTGACTAGAAGCAGCAGCTCTGATCTCTCAGGTGGTCTGTGCTTCTGGTCAGTTTCCACTGAAACTGACTAGATGCCACAGCTCCAGTCTTCCCCTACCCCCTGTGCTTCTAGTCAGTTTCCAGTTAAACTGACTAGATGCTGCAGCTCCACTCTCTCCTGCCTAGTGTGGCTTCTAGTTAGTTTCACAAGAAACAGAACAGAAGTGCAGGGGCTGGGAGAGTGGAGCTGCAGCATCTAGACAGTTTCCAAGCTTCCTGGGGGTGTGAACCGACCAGAAGCTGTAGGGCAGCTTCCCTTTCTCCTGCTCCTAGGAGAGCAGTTTACTAGGGCATCAGTTTGCACCAAATTGGAAAACAGGTAGTGGAGAGTCCACTGAAGACTTTGCTGCAAGTTTGGCATCTTGGGGGAACATTCTACACCTTCCCGAACTGAATTAACCAACAAACCACAAATTGTTCAGGAAATTGAAAAACACGTGAAACAGACCGAATCACTGATTCAGGCAACCCAATGCACAATGAACTAAGCCACTATTTTTACATTCCATGACCATCCCTACCTGTGTGTTGCAAGGATGCTGGAGTGCAGTTGGTAGGGCTGGTTCTACTTATGGTGTTGGTGAGACTTTTGTGCCTCACCACATTGGTGCTCAACACAAACTGAATGTGAGCACTAGAATCAGGAGAAGATTGGTAAAGTTGTCACTGAGAGAAGCTTGTCTGCTCTTGTGTGGATCTTTTCAGTGTGGAACCCAGAGGTGTCTGAAGATGGCCAGAAACACAGCTTTAAAACTACTAAAGGTATACCCAAGTTTCTGTTCATTGTCCAATCAATTCACTTATTTGTAAATGTAGTGTTCTGCTTACAGATGTGCAGTTCTACAAACAGCAGAAGTCTCTACTTAAAAACTAATTAAAAACTCTTACCTTCCTAAAACTTGCCTCAATCTAGTAAGAACAGACGGCAGTACGGGTACGCTGCCCACATGCTGCCAATGAACATTCATGGCATAGAGCTCAGGTGGGAGTTAGATGGAAGGAAAACACACTGAGGAGGAGCTTCCTAATTTAAACATCCCAAAGGATTAGGGTTTCCAGGTCCCCTCATTGATCCAGTAGGACTTCTTCTTGCTCTGCAGCCAACTTCAGTTATGGAAGCAGGAAGAAAACTCAGTGAGCCCATGCCTTTCTGACACTCAGAGAGGGGCAGGGAGAGATTTTATTCCTGCTTTTGCAGCTGGATCTCTCTCTCTCTCCCCCTCCCTGCCCCCCTCTCTCCCCCTCACCCCCTGGATTTCCCAATGCCTACCACCCGAAATTTTCTGGTCCTGCTTCAGGCTATGATGGGAAGTGCTCTCCTCACAGTTGGACATAGCTGTCTACTATGGAGTAAATCAGGTATGCTCTACCCCTGCTGAATTGTTTAGTAGTGGAATATATATTCTTGTGTTCATCCAAATGAACATTTCAGTGCACATTGGGATGTATATATATATATCACATTCCTTTGGAAAATATTACCATACAAATGAGCAACATCCAATCTCAGATGTGAATTAAGTTCCTGATTCAGCAAGATGCATGTGCATTGAAGGCTGATTTATTGCACAGATATTAGTTGGATCTGGGAAGGCATTGTGGGTGGACTGTGGAGCTAAGATGTAAGGTAAAGGTGGAAAAAGGCCTCTTCACCATGGGATCCTCCTTTGAGGCTGGGGTAGACAAAGAATGCATCTTGCAGACTGTTTAGGTAGATTGGCTATAGATAATATGAAATCATGTTTGTGAGATCAAATTTGATATCCCTGTGCCTTTATTTCTGCACTCTTCACTCCCCCCCCCTCCTTAGTAGAATTTAGATACACAGAGAGGCCCTTTAGCAGTAAGCAAAACAATGTAATATTCCATAGCAGTTTGATTTGATGTTCTGGTGAGGGCACTCTAACTAAATTTATCTGTAAATGACTGCCTGCATGCTTGTAAATAGGAAGAGGAATCTAATTCAGTATTGGCAGAAATGAAACGTGAGGGATTGAAGTTATCTCTGGAGTTGTCTCACCAGACTGTTTGGCTGTTGCTGGAGAGCAACCTGCCTTTTAAAACTGTCTGTGTGGGTGGTCCTTGAAGAGTGTGAAGAATTGTATATGTGGATGGCTAATGCCTCTGTTAGCCCTCTCCCTCCCATAAAACTTTCCATATGTGCATGTAATGAATAGGATTTTCCCCTCAGTGCTGTGCTTTCTTCTTTCTTTTTTTGAGATCCCCTACTGCTTAACAGGGATTTTCCTCTGCATTTTGGTTAAAGGGGATTGTTCTGCTGCAGTCCTAGGCAGTGTTCCCTCTAAGTTGAGTTAGTGTGAGCTAGCTCACAGATTTTTAGCCTCCAGCTCACACATTTTTGCCTTAGCTCAGGAAGGATGACCCCAGGGTACACTTATTTATGCAGTAGCTCACAACTTTAATGCCAGTAGCTCACAAAGTAGAATTTTTTGCTCACAAGACTCTGCAGCTTAGAGAGGTCCTAGGTGTTTAACTCTTTATAATAGTTCTCAACTGTTGTCCTTAATTGCCTTCTTTTCATTTTAATGTTCAAGCAAAATGAGTTTTTGTCTTCCACCACTTTTTATCCAAGAATAAATGTCTTTAAAGTGTAGAATGAGCAAGACAATGCATGGTGATGTAAAACTGCCACAGTGTTCAGACATCACAACATTAGACTCTGACCCTGATGCTCTATTTAGAAATCACTGAGTTGATGACTTAGCATTCCAGAATGCCTCCAGGGGTCCTTGTACTTCCTCTTTTCCTCCATGTTTCTGTGCTTCTTGTTTCCTTCTGTGGTCAAGATAGTCGTGGTTGGGTTTTTTTCTTGTATTTGTGTGTGTCTGCACTTGGAAGTCATATTGATCTCTAGTAACTGATCTCTATTGGGGGCCTGGAGTTTATTCAGGGAGATTTATATTCCAATCCCAAAGAAGGGTAACGCCAAGGAATTTTCAAACTATCGCACCATTGCACTCATTTCACATGCCAGCAGGGTCATGTTAAAGATCCTACAAGCTAGGCTTCAGCAGTATGTAGATCAGGAACTACCAGAAATTCAAGCTGGGTTTTGGAGAGGTAGAGGATCTAGAGATCAAATTGCCAACATTCGATGGATTATGGAGAAAGCATGGGAGTATCAGAAAAAAATCTATTTCTGCTTCATTGACTATGCTAAAGCCTTTGATTGTGTGGTTCACAACAAACTGTGGCAAGTCCTTAAAGAGATGGGAGTACCAGACCACCTCACAAGTCTCCTGAGAAACCTGTATAAGGGTCAAGAAGCAACTGTCGGAACAGGATATGGAACAACTGATTGGTTTAGAATAGGAAAAGGAGTTTGACAAGGATGTATATTGTCACCCTGCTTATTTAATTTATATGCAGAGTACATAATGCGGAATGCTGGCCTGGATAAAGCAGAAGCCGGAATTAAGATTGCCGGAAAAAACATCAGCAACCACAGATATGCAGATGACACTACTCTAATGGCAGAAAGTGAGGAGGACCTAAAGAACCTCTTGTTGAGGGTGAAAGAGGAGAGCACAAAAGTAGGCTTAAAATTCAACATTAAAAAAAGTAAGATCATGGCATCTGGCCCCATCACACCTTGGCAAATAGAAGGGGAAGACATGGAAGTAGTGACAGACTTCACATTTCTGGGATCCAGGATCACTTCAGATGGTGACTGTAGTCATGAAATTAAAAGACGTTTGCTCCTTGGGAGGACAGCAATGGCAAACCTGAGCAATATAATAAAAAGTAGAGAGATCACCCTCCCAACAAAGTCTATATAGTCAAAGCGGTGGTATTCCCAGTAGTAATGTATGGCTGTGAGAGCTGGACCATAAGGAAGGCCGAGCGCAGAAGAATAGATGCTTTTGAGCTGTGGTGCTGGAGAAGACTCTTGAGAGTCCCTTGGACTGCAGGAAGATCAAATCAGTCAGTCCTAATGGAAATTAACCCAGACTGTTTCCTGGAAGGTCAGATGCTGAAGCTGAAGCTCAAATACTTTGGCCACCAAATGAGAAGGGAGCATTCCCTGGAGAAGATCCTGATGCTAGGAAAGACAGAAGGCAAAAGAAGAAGAGGACGGCAAAAGATGAGATGGCTGGACAGTGTTACTGATATAACAAACACGAATTTGAGCAGACTTTGGAGGATGATGGAAGACAAGAGGGCCTGGTGTGACTTTGTCCATGGGTCGCAAACAGTCGAACTCGACTGTGCGACTGAACAACAACAACAACAAAGCTGAATAAACCTGCCCTGCCTGCGACTGGGTATTATTTCAAGGACAGTCTCTCATCTAAGTACTAGCCACAGTCGACTCTGCTTAGCTTCTGATACCTGTTGAGATTGGACTTGCCTGGGTTATCCAGGTCAGGGCTGGATAGCTGCAGTTGGTTTTGATGCCCACATTGGGCTAACTATGAGTAGTGCTAAGAATATTTGTGCTAAGTAAGTGGTTTTCCAATCAATCTTTGGTGACTTGGTGGCTTGAGAACTGAACCCGATAATCTTCTTTGTTAACAGTGTTATAGTTGTATCTGGCTGTGTTATTTTAAAAAGTCTTAAATTCTGGAGACCAAGTCCTATGAGGAAAGGTTGAAGGACCTTGGTATGTTTAGCCTGGAGAAGAGACGACTGAGAAGTAATATGATCACTATCTTCAAGTACTTGAAGGACAGTCATATAGAGGATGGTGCAGAATTGTTTTCTGTTGACCCAGAAGGTAGGACCAAAACCAGTGGGTTGAAATCAAAAGAGTTTCTAGCTCAACAGTAGGAAGAACTTCTTGACAGCAGTTTTTCAATGGAACAGACTTCCTCAGGAGGTGGTGGGCTCTTCTGCTTTGGAGGTTTTTAAACAGAGGCTAGATGGCCATCTGTCAGCAATGCTGATTCTGTGAACTTAGGCAGGAGGACAGGAAGGGTTGCATTAGTGATTAGTTCTTGTGTCCCAGGGAAATTCTGATTACCATTTTGGGGTCAGGCAGCAATTTGTCTCCAGGCCAGTGTTGCTAGGGTTCCTGGAAGGTCGTTTTTTTGGGGGGGGGGTTGCTATATTCTGGGCACAGAACAGGGGTCACTGGGGATATGATTATTTGCAACAACATAGGGTGATTCATACTGAACTAAATTGCTGCCTTGGTGACCCTTCTGAGGGCAGAAAGTCAGGGTATATATTTGTAAGATAAAATAATAAATACATGCATAAATTCTGAACTTTCTTTTTCTATATTTCTGTTATTAAAATTACTTTGATATATTAACTGTCCTGTGTTGACTGGCTTTTCCACACTCTTCCTTGTTTTAATTCATTATTTTAATGCAATAATCATTTACACAAATGTAGTTAAAAGTAAATTTATTTCTCCTAAACAGCAAATAGTCAGGTAAACTTGTTTCTGGGCTGTGCCACCTTAGGCTGCAGATGAGGGTCCTCATCATAACTGAATAATGCCTCCTACAAAGAGATTCCCTGTATGCATAAAACTAGCATGTCTAGGACCATGCTACACTGAGAAATCATTTCCCTGATAGCTTGTGCAAAGATTTCTTGTCTCTGTGTAAGAAGGAGCATTTAGTCAAGCGTCCTGAAGTAATAACAGTTACAGGGACAGATTTCTTGTTTTGCCAACTATGAGAAGTAGGTTGTAAAAACTATCTAAATGTGGACTATTTCTAAAATATGCTAGCATTCCCATTTAATTATTTGCAGAAGTGATTTTCTTTTTAGGAACTGACATTTGCATATAAAATAGCACACTATAGAAAGTAGATGGAAGACAGAGAAAACCCTTGGGCAAAGTGTAGTAGAATGGTTTCTTTTTTCATTAGGTTGCACAGCCTGAGAGAGTGTCCTCAACCCTAAATTGGAGTAGCAAGGCATATCAACTCTCTTGGCTTGTTATCCCTGCAAATTGTATTTTGTGGAAAGGAGTAAATTATAAACTTCAGAATTATATGAGATGGGATGAGGTAGTACTTTAGTTATATTGCCTGTTTCTGTTTAATAGTAATGCAGGTAGAATGATTTATGTAGCACTTCCACAATCCAAGTGCTGTAGAGTTTAGAATTCTTCTAATAACAGACTTGTGAGGAAGGTAACATATCATTTCATAAACAGAAAGTAAAGTTGTATTTACACAATAGGGAAATAAGAACCACTATCTTCTAAGGTATGTCTATAGCAGTATGCCAGCCCTGGCTTGGAAAATTCCTGGAGATTTGGGGGCAGAGGCTGGGGAAGGCAGAATTTGGGAAATGAGGGAGCTCAGGGGGGATATAATTCCATGGCATCTACCGCCCAAAGCTGCTGTTTCCTCCAGGAGAGCTGATCTCTTACCTGGAGATGTAATTACGGGAGATCTTCAGCCAGCACTTGGAGGCTGGCAAGCCTACATCCTGTAATAATTGATGGTCCTCAAGAAAAAAAGAAGGCAGTTACCTGCTTCTGTGTTAGATCATTATGGCGCTTACTGGGATATATAACCTTCTTTTCCTTCCTCTTTATAATAAAATTGTTCATTTCTGCTTTTTTTTCCCTTCCAGAATGAGCCTCTGACTTCCAGTTATCATGGGTACCCAACAAGAGACAGTCAGGTAAGAGTAATTTCAGTAGTTCCAGCATATCATTGTGGGCTGCGAGCTGCCACTATCGTTGTGGGCTGCGAGCTGCCACTGTATAATGTTCCATATAGATGTGTCTTGATTCCTGTGTGGAATGACAGTGCCTCTATCCCATAAGGGGGTGGGGGTGGAGTGGGGAGAATGGCAGGTCCAGCCACACTGGGAAAGTCTCCTGAATTCCTGCCCCTGCAGAGTCATCAGGATGTACTCTGTGGTACATCGTCAGGGACCATGTGCCTGTAAACCCATGCTGATATATGAATTTGCAAGAAGAGGCAACTGCACTCCTAAGCAGGTCTACTGAGAAGTAAGTCTCGCATATTGTTCATTTAGGCTCACTCCCAGAAGAGTGTCCTTAGGGTTGCAACATTTGTTGGAGAAGGTCATGGAAGCCTTGCAGTTTATGCCTATGCAAATCTTTAATAAATTTACTTCAACAAAATTACTTGACTGCTGCAAAACATGTTTGCTTCTAAAACTGCTGCCCTTTTGAGAGAATGAATTAGAAGGGATGTTAATTTAACAGCTTATCAGCAGTATCCTGGACTCAAAAAGTTGCAATTGAAAGGTGGGGAGCTTGACTGTTTGCTTTCTTGGGCCCTGAGCTAATCATGGACTCACACCCCCAAGGTGGATGCTGCAGTGGTACACAAATGTCCATTTAGGAAGTTCAGAGGGCAATATGCATCAGGATGCAATGGAGAAGGAATTTCCACCAAGGTTGGAAGCAACTTCACATCTATAGCAGTATAACAGCTTTTTATTGAGTGTAAAGCCGGCTTATCCAGATGAGCCTTTTCTTTTTATGTTTTAATGCTATGGGAGTGGGAGATAGTTCTTTTTGAAACATGCTGTCTTCATGATTTGCCGCCACCTGTTCAGACACTTTGTTTGCAATTTGAGTGGTAACATTTACAGCTGCAAATGCATATATTGCTACCTGATGACAGTGGATTATATCGGGGTGGCCTATGGTAGTTCTCCAGATGTTTTTTGCCTACAACTTCCATCAGCCCCAGCCAGCATGGCCAATGGCTGCAGCTGATGGGAGTTGTAGGCAAAAAACATCTGGAGAGCTACCGTTGGCCACCCCTGGATTATAGGAATCTTATTGTGGCGGTGGATGTGTTACAAGTGGATTAGTTGCTTTGTCTCTGTTTGAGACATGATGCAGTCAGTGTCCATGACTGGGCCGACTGGGAGACTGGTCCTGCAGCACGAAAGAGGAGGTGTTGTCAACGGATTTGATAGGCCAGAGCCACTGCTGCCCAGGCAACCGAAGGCTCCCCTGCAAGAAGAACAGTATAATGACTTACAGTTCAAGACATGCAACCTCAAGACCCTGTGCTGGAAAGATTGTGCGCCATAACTCTGGTAAGTCAGATCAGGTTGTGGGTCACAAGAAGACCAGAGAGCCCTCAGAAAGGCCATTTGGGTGCTTGAAAGAAATGGAACAGGTTGCTCAAAGTTCAAGGCAGGCCCGTAACTAGGAAATTTTAAAGGGGGGCATGGAGAAAATGATGGGGGCCAAAATAACATCACAAAACAAATTTTTTAAAAAATGGCTTCATGAGTTCCTGCAACGGTGGCCGAGCAGCCCCTGCATTGGGAGGGAGCCTCTGGCAGCTTGGCAAGGCTCTGGGTGGGAGAGAAAAGCTCTATGGAGAGGGAGAGACTGGCTGGGTGCTGTTATTTGTGGGAGCTGAGATCAGACATGGGCATGCAGCCATGGTAGCTGCTCTTCCTCTGGATCCTGGTAGGCTCCTGAAGCATCCAAGGGGCTCAGCCTGCTCCTGAGTTGCTGCCTGGTGAGCATCTGCTCTGGCTGGACTGGTTGCAGGGCAGAGGGAAAGGGGGCTGGTGCATCAGAGGGGCGCACAGCCACTGGAACTAGCCCACCATCCCCGGGGAGGGTGAAAAAGCTGTTCCGGCTATGGTAGAAAGCGCAAGAAATCAGCAACGGGAAGAGGGAGAAAGTGGTGCTGACTTAAGTGGTGGGGCCAGGTGCAGTCCACGGAGAGTAAGGGTAGGCCCCACCATAGTTACAGACATGGGTCAAGATGTTGTAGATTAATAATCAGTGTTCCAGGGGAATAAGTAGCACATTCCAGAGGTTCCCACAATTATGCATAGGATAGACATCAAGGATACAGCAAGATCTGGGCTCAGATCCTGAAGTGGTTTTTTTCCCTAATGGCTTTTTCAAGGTATCTCTGTTGTTGTTGACTTGAATGTAGGAAAGAACAAATAATAATGCTAAATGAAAGGTGTTGAAAAAAATGGGCACTACAGTAAAAATGTAGCCAAGGTACTAAGATGCTAGTGGAATATAAACTGTGCTTGGAGTTTTCTAAGGTGAGTGACTTAGGTTGTTATACCTGTACATTAGTAGAGTGACAAAGTTATTAAACTGGTAACATGTAACATTGTGAATTCCTACAAGGAGTTATTTATAATAATAGGTATTGTTGATACTAGCAGGCATAATTGCTGTGGCTTAGGAAGCAGCATTTCTGTGGCCAAAGGTTCTCCCACACATACAGACAGTTATAGCTAGTGTTAACACCACACAAGTGTAATCACAATGAATACACATCCAAAGCAATGCGTCCAAACTGAGTAGCTCTGATTACTACTATGTTTTGAGTGGCATTATATCTTCCTTCATCCTAGGAAGTCACTTTGGAAACCATGTTGACTACTGAAGTTTAAAAAGTATGATAGGGAAATGCTGTCTTCTGTCCTGCTGCATAGTGAATTTTGAAACAGGATGAACATTTTAAATAGGCATTGATAATCTGTTCCAGACTTGCAGGCATTTATTGTGTCTTTTACTGGATGCCCAGTTTGGGCCTGAACCATCTTGATCATTTTTAAAGTAGCCTGCTTTTTTAAAGAGTTCATTCATGACCGAAATAAGGCTGTAAAAGAAATATGTGGTACAAGTCTCTTTGCAGTCTGCTTAAAGCTTTGCATGTCAGGAAAAAAGGACCAAGCTTTAATATTCTTCCTGATTTATTAACTTCCCACAAGCTGGGGAACCATCTCAAAAAGTAATCCCCCCCCCCCCGTTCCCTCCATATTCTGCAGTCTTATTTTGTAAGGTGTGAATATATATGTAGTTCTGCATGTTTTCACAGAAGAATTATTTTGGGGAACACACATTTATTTTCCATAAGTATTGCCTAATTGGCATCTCATCATTCCTAATGGCAGTGTCTCCTGTGATATTTATAAGGTAATATTTATTTATGAAGCATGAAAACTCAACAATTAAAAACGTTTTGTTATGCTTCTCTTTTATCAGCAGTATGTTTCACTATAATTCGTTATCCCAGGAATAATACAGGTGAGCATAAGACAGTAGTTAGACATTGCCTAACATCAACATAAGACATCACCTGTGCATACTTCAAAACCAATTTTATTCTTAACTCTGATTCCCCCCCCCTTTGATCTGGTTTTGTACAGAAATATTTTCTTATCTCTTGTTAGATTTTTGACTACCTTTGAGGGGCTTTTAGTCCCTCTTGGCTCTGAGGAGGATTCATTTCAGGCTTGGCTTTCATTAATGAGGTTTCAAAGCTTTTAACTAATCTCATTGGGAGCTGCTAGATCTGATGGGATAGAGATAGCCATATGTAATCTGTCACTGAGCCCCATGTTGCATGAGTGGACTGCAATGTCCAGGGCTTTGTTAAATTCTAGATTAAAAGGAAATTAGTAGCTGCCTATATTGAAATTTGTCTTCTTGTAAACAATCTAGCTGCAAGATATTTAGCAGAAATTGCACCTATTACTTTAGGCTGCTTAGTACACCTTTGAGAGTACATGTATTTTTTTCAAGGTAAATTTATTTCAAAACACAGTCCTTCGCTATCTAATGTACAATATCTTTCTCTTTATATTGTCAGTGTGGTGTAGTGGTTAGAAGGTGAGCCTAGGGACTGGGTGGCCTAGGTTCAATTAATCACTCTGCCATGGAAGCTTGCTCGGCAATCTTGGGCCAGTCACTCTCTCAGCCTAACCTAACTCACAGGGTTGTCCTGCCCATATATATGAAACATTAGCTTCCATTTCTCTGTATCTGAAGAAGTGTGCATGCATACGGAAGCTCATATCTTGAATAAACTTTTGTTGGTCTTAAAGGTGCCTCTGGACACAAAATCTGTTTTACACGGTTGTTGTGGGGATAAAATGGAGGAGGGGAAATAACTGTTTTAAGGTATTTGGGGTCCCCTTTGGGGTCAAAAGCAGTGTATAAATATCCAAATACAAATTGTATAGCCCCTCAGATTTACACATTCTGGGGGGATTAAGAGAATTTTGAGCCTTTCAAGCACTGTTTAGATCATTTAAGTTGTTATAATCAGTATTAGTGACTATATTTTGTTGATAATCTATATTTGCAATGCTGAATTTATAGCACATCTAACAGTGTAAGAGTTTTGCAGTTCTTATTGCTATTATTTGTTTGATATGAAAACTTGCCTTATCCTTTAAGTTCATGAAGTATATTCTGCCCTGCCCCAGTTTCTGCGTTCACATTAACCCTTCTTGAACCATTCCTACTACAGGCTAAATGTTTTCAAAAACTGTGGCAAATTTTCAACAAACATTCTCTCTCAATTTTCTCATCTCTTCTACTCAAACGAAGTCCATAACCATTGGGCTCTGGTTCAGCAGGAGAACATCTGCCCTGCATACAGGAGGTCCTAGATTAGTCCCTAGCGGGTCCAGTTAAAAGGACTGGGAATAGGTGATGCGAAAAACCTCTGTTTAAGATCTTGGAGAGCCACTGCTGGTCTACATAGACAATACTGACCCTGAAGGATTGATGTTTAGTAGAAGGCAGCTTAATGTGTTAATATACAGACTCAGGCTCTCCCTTGCTTTTCTATTTCTATAGAGAGCCAGTTTGGTGTAGTGGTTAAGTGTGCGGACTCTTATCTGGGAGAACCGGGTTTGATTCCCCACTCCTCCACTTGCACCTGCTGGAATAGCCTTGGGTCAGCTATAGCAATGGCAGAGGTTGTCCTTGAAAGGGCAGCTGCTGTGAGAGCCCTCTCAGCCCCACCCACCTCACAGGGTGACTGTTGTGGGGGGAGAAGATACAGGAGATTGTAAGCCGCTCTGAGTCTCTGATTCAGAGAGAAGGGCGGGGTAAAAATCTGCAATTCTTCTTCTTCTTCTTCTTCTTCTTCTTCTTCTTCTTCTTCTTCTTCTTCTTCTTCTTCTTCTTCTTCTTCTTCTTCTATTTACGAAGATTCTGTTTAGGAAGGATGATCCCGCCTTTACTGTATATTGTATATTGTATTTAAACAGCACCATAAAATGTTTTAAATTGTTTTAACTGTATTTTATTGCTTTTAATCGGTAATTGTAGATGTTCCAGTTGAGCCGATGTTAGCCGCCCTGAGTCTGATTGCGTAGAGGGCGGGATAAATAAATAAATTTATGTAATAAATAAATTTACTTTCTTATCATACATAATATAGCATGTGCACAAATGTGCAGGTTTTTGTTCCTGTTTTTCTGATGGCAAACGGGCTGCAAGAATGAACCATACATCTTTAGTTGTTTGGATAATTAGTGTTGAAGGCCCTGACAAATTCTCTTTGGCTCAAATAGCCAGCCCAAAAATTAAGGAGCCAAACACATTTTTTTTCAGTCTTCAAAGATTTGTAATGACAGTATTTCTATTCACAGTTTCTGATAATTTTATTAAAACTATGACAGAAGTCTGGTATTATGTAAATAAATACAGGGATCACCGCAACATAACATCAAAATTTAATTATTACCTTTAAAAGTTCCATTTAATTGAATATTGAAACAGTATAGAAATCAATTGGTTAAGAAATGACTTCATTTACTACCACTCACTGGTGTAACATTAACATATAAACAAGCAAATATATGTGTCTATTTTGTGCCATTTTGGCTGTTCCTAATGACTGGGGAAGGCAATGGCAAACCACCCTGTAAAAAGTCTGCCAAGAAAATGTTGTGATGTGATGTCCCAACATTGGTTGGTAACGATTCAGTGCTTGCACAGGGAACTTACCTTTACCTTAAATAAAAGGTATTATATTCCATGGATTGTGTTCTTGCCATTGGATTTTTCTTTTATATCAAGACTGCTGTAAACAAAGAGAGGGATGTGTCAATTGGAGGAGAATGGGACTAGAAAGAGACTGGATTTAGGAAAAATCAACATGAGATAAAACTACCCAATTTGGCTTCAGTAAACTTTATACCTTGTGCAGCCATCTTAAATTTATCTCCAGTGTTAATGTAATGACATTCTACCAACTAATTCCTTTACTCTCCACTTACAAAATCCAACCATTTGTTGTTATTTGCTCTGAGAAAGTCAGGGTGCAGCCTGATACCAGCACTGTTTGAAATCTGCATCTGTTCAGCATTACATTACGCCCAGGAGGCTTGCATGAGAAGGTCTTAAGATTATGGCATGAGACTTGGCTTCATATGAAATGATAATAAGCTTTGTACTTCCACTGATGGTTGCCAAGAGACACTCCAGTACAGTCATCGCTGAAAATACTAGGCATCATGGTGACCTGCTCTCTGGGATTTGTTGAGCCATGTAGTATTGTAAGAACATTCCCATAAACATAAAGGTGGCACAACTCCCCTTCTGATTGTAGACACTAAAGATTAAACAAATCTGTATTGGTTCTCTTCTAGAATATACTGTAACGTATGAAGTTGCAGATATGTGAGAACACACTTGAAGATGGCTTGTATTGATTCATTCATTGTATGATTCATTCATCACTGATTTAGAAAGTGATGGTTTATGCTTGTGGGTCTTTAAAAAAAATTTTTTGTTGGAAAAATACATTTGATTTTGATTTCAGTTTTTAAGGACTTTTCATCATTTTAATCAGCTTATGATCATACCCGATTTAAAACATTTTTGAAAGAAGTCGATACTTTGCTGTTCCTGAGTGCCCAGCTTTCTCCATTTCTCCTTTCCCCCTTCATTTGCAAAAATTCCAAAGATAACTCTTAGCAAAAAAGATGAAGAATTTTTAGAAGGCTCAATTTTCAGTAGATGGCTTTGTCAAGAATAGAGTTTAAGCAGAAGCACCTTTGAGATTCATTGTTTAACCATGGCATAATCCTTTACTCTTGTTTCTGTGCATTGCTCTTTCTTCAGAAATGTAAGCTTCAGTTTCATTATACTTCTTTACCTTCTGTTGTTAACCAAACACCCTCTAGTGGAGAAACCATAAGTATTTCTGATAACAAAATAAGCAGCATGACTTACAACACTATAGCATAGAAGTACGTAACTTGGAGTTACCTAAAAATTTGGGCACAATGCAAGACAGGTGAATCAAGTGAGTCCTGCAAATCCTCTTCAATTTGTACTAATTTCCATGATTATAATGTGTTTTAAATGAATGGGACTCTCATATGCTGCTTACAACGTGTAGTTGGACTTGCAGCACAGAACACATCAGTCTTTCAAATGCTTTTTAAAACAGAAAACATTTATGGGCCAGAATAACATCAAGTGTGGAATTTCTTCCTATAAGCGTCTCAAATTTTTGTCCAGAAAGAGAAGCTCTGCCAGGTTTTTTTTTTTAACCCCCATTTTGTACCATTCATGGGATACATTCAATGTAATTTGTTCTGCAATCTTGGGAAACATTGATTTGTAAGTTAACCATAGATGGAAACGTATTAAATTGCAGGAACAAAAAGAAAGAAGAGGGATCTTTAATCTAGTTGTACTATTAAGACAGCCTTGACTAATGTCTTTTTTTCTTTATCAGAATAACAAACTTGAATCAATTTTTAACAAAACAGAAGCAGTGTTCCAGTGAAGACAGTGACACCTCTGGATGTTACAGAAATATTTTTAAAAAGGTTTTCTTTCTAATGGTGAAATTAAAGTTTGGGATAAAAAATTATCACCATCTGAATAACAAGGCAGGTATAAGATGGAACACTTAAACCTTGGACAGTGCCCACTGTGCCCATGTTTGAGCCACCCTTTTTATATGTCGTTGATCTAGTGGGGAAATGGTTTCATTTATTGCATGCACTTTTAATTGCCTTAAACAGTCTATGAAAATTTCTAGACCAAATGATTGCAGCATCCTAGTCTGGGCTTTTTTTGGTAGAAAAAGCCCAGCAGGAACTCATTTGCATATTAGGCCACACCCCTGACATCACCATTGTTTCACACAGACTTTTTTGTAGAAAAGGCTCAGCAGGAACTCATTTGCCTATTAGGCCATACCCTCTGATAACAAGCCAGCCAGAACTCCGTTCTTGTGTGTTCCTGCTCAAATAAAGCCCTGATCATACTTATATGGCATGTATACTTGATTGCAGCATCATATTGTGGCCTTGTTTTGAGTTCCAAACTATCACCCCTCCTGGATCCTGTGCTTCTTCATGGCCAGAAAAATGTGTCTTCATTCAATGCGTACTGCATACAGAAATGAGTTTTGTGGTTGTAACTGTTATCTACCATAAGAGGGCACTCATTGCCCAGGAACTGCAGCTGAAAGTGTAAAGAGGACATTCAGCTCTGCATGGTTTTGTGGGGGGAGGGCAGGAACCTAGGCTTGTTCCACTGTGGTAGACAACATCCTTCCTCTAGGAAGCTGTTTCCATTTTCTGAAAGCATACTGTTCTACTTCCTGGCAGTTGATGGGAGTTGGAATATGTGGATAATATATGTAGGTGGCTGGCAGTGGAGTGAGGAATGGAATGTGACTGTTCATGTGAAAGAGTACCAATTGAATTGTGAATGAGCACTAATAAGTAGGTGCAATAGCATCTAATAAACATCTTTAGGTGCCTTTTAGGAGATAAGTGTTTGGATATGGATGTAGCTGCTGAAAAAGAAAGAAAAAATGGTATCAGATAACTTGGTTCCAAGCAGGAATCACATCTTTCAAGAACAGTTTATAAGCTGTGTTATTTGAATGATTTTTACTTATCCATTTCAGTACGTTCTGGAACTCACACTCCCCTTTTTAAAAAGATACTGTATTGAGGAGTTACATTGCGAGATCCATCACACTTTAGGATGTGGTGTTGTTTAATGGCATTCCACTTGCTTATAATAAGAGTAGGGAAGGCAGCTGGAACTGAGAAAAAAGGCTTTCCCCTCTGTAGCTATGGTCATATTCTATGACCCCCCCATCTCTGAT
This sequence comes from Heteronotia binoei, assembly GCF_032191835.1. Taxonomy (NCBI): domain Eukaryota; kingdom Metazoa; phylum Chordata; class Lepidosauria; order Squamata; family Gekkonidae; genus Heteronotia; species Heteronotia binoei. The sequence goes on from NC_083230.1 coordinate 86,707,767, forward strand.
TATAAGGTTGCCAACTTCCAGGTGGCACGTGGAAATATTCCAGCCTTACAACAGATCACCAGACATAAATTAGTCCCCCTGGAGAAAATGGCTCTTTTGAAGGGTAGATACAATGGGATTATACTCTGACATTGTACCTTCCCCACATTCCATCTTCCCCAGGCTCTACTCTAAATCTCAAGGAATTTTCCAACCTGGAGTTGGCAATCCTGCTCTGATAGGTATCTGCTGTTGTTTGATCAGTGTTCATGTCTCAAATGGAGGAATGATTCCTGTTGCTCTGCATAGGTGATTGTATGCCAGTTTGGTATAATGGTTAAGTGTGCAGTCTCTTATCTGGGATAATGGGTTTAATTCCCCACTCCTCTTGCAGCTGCTGGAATGGCCTTGGGTCAGCCATAGCTCTTGTAGGAGTTATCCTTGAAAGGGCAGCTTCTGTGATAGCTCTCTCAGCCCCACCTACCTCACAGGGTGTTTGTTGTGGGGGGGGGGGAGGTAAAGGAGATTATGACCGCTCTGCGACTCTGAGATTCAGAGTATAGGGCAGGTGGGATATAAATCCGATATCTATCTATGCATGCTTAGTTCCCTGATGCAGTTAGCATGTGGACTAGTGCCTTACAAGCAGTGGGGGTTGCAGGGAAGAGCAGAAATGGTTCCTGCAACCTCTTCTAGCAATCTGAAAACAGTTGTTTCAGTCTAAATTGTGGCATTAATAGACTTGGGAATGAGCTTAAAGCCTTTTGTTGCAAATGCCATCACTGTAATGCTGAAGGGATCTTGTGTGTTTGTCCAGGTGTCTGGCAGTTGGTAAGGCAGAGGGGTGTTTTTAGGATAGTTGTAGCTTTCATTTTGAGCTTTGTCTAAAACCTTACCCAAGGGAATGAGCGATGCCTCCTATGTCTTGTAAGCCTAAAAGAAAGATGTGATACCTACAGTCTGCTTTGTTGCATGGTTGTCTGTTGGTGTCTAAAATGTTATCTACCATATCTGAAAGGGTCTTCTCATTTGGAATGGGAATAGTGGAAGCTTGGTTGTAGAAATGATACCCGTTGTCCCCCTCCCTCCACTCTAGCTAATAACATTTTCATCTCTGTGTATGATTTCCATCAGGGAAAGAGGTAGGCCTGCTCAGTGTCTCAGCCCCAATGATTTTCCCTTCTGCCTGCTGTGTAGCTGGGTGCTGAGGAAGACAGACAGAAGTGCTAACGGTATGGAGGCAGGCCATGAAACAATATTTTACATTTGTGCCATCCAGTTGTAACATACTCTTGTTCTTCCTTGGGATTTTCAGCCATGACTACATTTGTCTCTGAGCATAGGAGTTGCTGTGAAACCCCTGGACTCTAACATATTCATTTATTATTTAAATTTATAGACCATCCTCCCCTGAGTACACAAGGCTCAGGGCAGTGAACAGCTGCAATGATAAAGCATTAATGAAGATAAAACAATTTAAATAATATATAATTAAAACATTCACAGATGTCACTAAAACTTCAAAATTTCAAATTGTGTCACTACCTCACAGGAAGGTAGAGAAGAAACAGGAAGGGGGGGGGATGCCAGCAGGATGGTACCCATTGCTGTCCTCAGCCAAAAGCTTGACGGAACTTCTTTGCCTTGCAAGCCCTGCAGAGCTGTATTAAGTTCCGCAGGGCATTGGTGTTATTTGGTAGAGAGTTCCACCAGGTGGGAGCCAGGGCTGAAAAGGCTCTGGCTCTGGAGGACAGCTAGATGTCTTTTGAACTGGGGATTACCAGTAGATTGTTCTCTGCAGAGAATAATGTTCTTTTGGGGACATAGCAGAGGAGGTGGTCCCAAAGATACATGGATATCTGACTTCTTAAGGCCTTAAAGGTCAATACTAAAACCTTGAACTTGACTCTGTACTCCACTGGAAGACAGTGCAGTTGATGCAGCACAGGTTGAATATGTGCTGTCCTTGATGTCCCAGTCACGACTCACGCTGCTGCATTCTGGACCACCTGGAGTTTCCGAATCGGTCTCCAGGATAGACCAGCATAGAGCGAGTTACAGACATCCAGTCTGGAGGTTTGGAGAAGTCCAGTCTGTATGGATTACCGTGGCTAGGTCTGGACGAGACAGGAAGTGGGCCAGTTGGCTCAATTTGCGTAGCTGGAAAAACACCGGCTTGGCAACGTTTGTGATTTGGACCTCCATTGATAAGGAAGTGTCCAGAACCACACCCAAACTCTGGCAGTGTGTGCCATTGTTGAGGGCACACTGCCAAGAGTAGGAAGTTGGCAGCCCAGCTCTGTATCAATTGGCGTAGCTGGAAAAACACCAGCTTGGCAACGTTTGTGATTTGGACCTCCATTGATAAGGAAGTGTCCAGAACCACACCCAAACTCCGGCAGTGTGTGCCATTGTTGAGGGCACACTGTCAAGAGTAGGGAGTTGGCAGCCCAGCTCTGTATCCAGCCCTGTATCTGTTCACATTGGCCAAGTTACTTAACATATCCAATAAGAGATGTTCATACAAAAGGTTTCTGACAGCTCTGAGGGTGAGAAACAAATGAGTATGGCTTTAAACAAAACTCTTACCTTCTCTACCATTTCATACAGCACATACCCCACAGATTGGACAATAGCATTTCCACTTGCAGTTGTCTGTGTTAGCATCCGAGTGGATAAAAACAAATAATTTTTGTAAAATCACTTTTTAAAATAAAAAAATCCAAAATTTTGATTTTTTTAGTTTAAATAAGATTTTTTAAAATTTAAATCAGATTTTTAAATTTAAGTCAGATTTTTTTAATAGAATGCTTCTTCAGGAAAAAATCTATCTAAAGATAGTTTTCTATGTAAGATACATTATAGTCCAAAGGTTAAATAAGGATTAGTTTTTAATTATGTAGCATGAGGCTGTATATTCATGCAATGTTTGCACTTTTTGGTAAATGAATTCCATTAATCCATTCACAATGTCATGCTCTTCCGAAGGTTTCTGTAAAATTATTGGGCAGTTTCACAGTTCTCAAAACTGAATTTGTATCTGCAGAGGTCATGTGCCTCTTCTACATAGCAAAAATGTTATAAAATAAACATACAAAGATAAGAACTTCAGTCCTATTGGTCCTCTGCAAATCTATACACAGAATCAACCTCTTATCTCTTAAGTGTAAAGTTTCAAGAAGTTCACTGAATATAAGATTGTTAGGATGGAATAGGTCTGGACGTTAAGAGCTAAGTGTGTGGAGGGGAGGGGCAAGCAGTACAAATGACAGTGAAACTTTTTGAGCAGAATACTCTGGAAATATTAAGAAGTGTAAGCAAATAGAAAAATACATATGCTATATAATATTATTTTAGTTAGATAAAACAGTGGTTTTATGGTTATTGTTAATGATTATTTTATCTTTCCAATTACGTACAGCAGAAAAGTTGTCCAAATATGAATAATTAACCTATTAAATAGGAGATAATTCACTTTGCAGTGATTTAATAATTATCTATATAACTAAAACTAACATGAAAAGTTATTAAACTAAAATTAAACTTTCATCTGGGTAGTAAATATTAAAGCCAGCAAGAATTAACCTTTATTGTCGAAAACCATATTATTTATTTATTTAATTTTATTTTATTCATATCCCGCCCTCCCCATATAGGCTCATGGTGGCTAACAAGCAATAAAGAAGATGTAAAACATTAAAACAATAATATACAATAAAATCAATAAATTACAAATTTGATTTAAATTATGTCTTACTGACTCATGATTTAAATCAACTTGATTCTTGTTCTCTTTTGAGATTTTCAACCATATACATTACTACATCTGTTTCTGAGCAAAGGAGTTGCTGTGAAACCCCTGGACACTAACATATTTATTTATTATTTACATTTATAGACCACCCTCCCCTGAGTACGCAAGGCTTAGGGCAGTGAATAACTGCAGTGATAAAAGCATTAACGATGATAAAACAATTCAAATAATATATAATTAAAACATTCACAGATGTCACTAAAATTTCAAATTATGTCACTACCTCACAGGGAGATAAAGAAGAAACAGGAGGGGGGATGCCAGCAGGATGGTACCCATCGCTGTCCTCAGTCAAAAGCCTGACGGGACTCTTTGTCTTGCAAGGCCTGCAGAATTGCATTAAGTTCTGCAGGGTGTTGGTGTTTTTGGTAGAGAGTTCCACCAGGTTCCACCAACTTGATTTAAATAAAATCCACCATGGTTAGCATAGCATTAGTGTTCATCTTGCATGTAGTTAGCATATTGAGACTTTCGATTTCCACCTCAGGAATTATTTGACATGCTGTTTTCCTCCTTTGTGGAGGTTGTTTGCATTCGGTTCACATGTGATGCAGCTTTGATTTATGTCACATGTCCACCGCCACACTGGAGCAGTTTCTGTGGGTGCCAGAGTTTCTGAAGAAATGGAGAGCATTTGTAGTAGTGCCTAAAAACCAGTGGTATGAAGACATTTGTCACTCTGTGAGGGTGATGTAGCATTTTGCAAAATGAACAGATTTTGACAAACTTTTCTGTTTAATCAGCTTTAAACATTCCCCTTCTGTAGAATAGTCATCATGTTAGATAAGGGCAAGAAGTTTAGAACAAGTCAGTTACCTTACGCAGGAATGCAGTACTGCAGGTGTCTCAGTGGATATGACTTCTCATTCATGAGGGAGAGGAAAATAATTTACAGCAATATAAGATAACAGCTACAAAAAACCTTAAAATAAGAGTTGGTTTTATGCTCCGCCCTTCACTACCCAAAGGAATCTTAGATCAGCTTACATTCACCTTCCCTTCCTCTACCTACAGCAGACACTCTGTGAGGTGGGGGAGGGGGGATGAGAAAGCTCTTGAAAGAGCTGTGACTAACCCAAGGTCACCCAGCTGGCTTCATGTGGAGGAGTAGGAAATTGAACCCAGTTCTCCATATTAGAGTCCGTCACTCTTAACCACTTCATCAAATTGTCTCTCTTAGCATACAATACATAATATTGGTTAGAACTTACTATGACATGGCAACTATTTATGCCACTGATCGCATTTGAAAAAGAAAAATAGTACAATAACAGCACAATCTTGCAGAACTCAGTTGTTAGGAGAGGAGCGCATGGCGGGAAGTTCTGCTGGCGAGCTCCCTGCCATACGGACTTAGAGCGAGGGACAGGCAGGCACGTTGGTGACAGGTTTTGCACTGCGCTGTAGCTTTGACAGTATCTTCGACTTGTGCGAGGGAGAGCGAAGTCTCTCCCCTGGGGCTAACTGCTTTTGTTTCCAGGTCTCCACAGGTTCCGGGCTTGCAGAGGCTCTGCATGCGAGTGAGGACTGTCGCCCATGGCTGGGTAAGTTTTGCTGTGCACCCCCACTATCCTCCCCCTCCCCTCGCTCTTAGCTGCTTGATGTGCAACTGTCCCTGGCACTTGAACCAGGCAGTTTGCTCTGGCAGGGGGCATTTGCTGAGCCCACTCCCCTGTTCTGCTGCCTGCCCCCTTCCCTTGGTTTGCCCTTTGCCACATTTCCAACCCCTGGCAGGGCATGGTGGGTGTGTGTGTGGCAGCTGCCTTGATGCGGGGAGGTGGGTCAGAGACTGTCCCTTTAAGAGAGTGCTCAGCTGAAACGCAGCCTGCTCTTCCAGCTGCCGCCCCTGCAGGTGCTCTTGATCTCTGTGAAATAAACAATTTTTATTAGTAACATATGGTAGCAAAACTATCTCTACAACTTATAAAAACTTAAAATGAAAAAAAAGACTCTCCGCCCCATATCTTACTTTTTCCCCTCCCCTCCCCCTGTTGCTTGACCCCCGCCAGTGTTATTTACTTAAAGAAACAAATATTAAAGGTACACTTAACTATTAAAGAAAAAAAACAACCAACAGTTATCTTCTCATTTTAAAAAACTTTAATCATTATCAAAGATTGTCCAATGTCCTTTTATTTTCCACTCTTTTTCTACGTATCTTCTGAATTTCTTCCACTCCAACTTAAAAAGTTCCAAATCATAGTCTCTTAATTTTCTTGTTAATTTGTCCATTTCACTCCATGACATAACTTTTGTAATCCAATCCCATTTCTCTGGTATTTTTTCTTGCTTCCACAGTTGTGCATATAATGTCCTAGCAGCTGAGAGCAAGTACCATATTAAAGTTCTGTCTTCTTTTGGAAATTTTTCCATTTGTATTCCCAGCAGAAAAGTCTCTGCCACTTTATTGAATTCATATCCCAAAATCTTAGAAATCTCTTGCTGAATCATTTGCCAAAACATTTTAGCTCTTTCACAAGTCCACCACATATGGTAGAAAGAACCTTCATGCTTTTTACATTTCCAACACCTATCTGGCATCTTGTTGTTCATCTTTGCTAATTTTTTTGGAGTCATATACCATCTATACATCATCTTAAAGCAGTTTTCTTTAATACTATAACATGTTGCAAGTTTCATAGAATTTTTCCACAAATATTCCCAAGATTCCATCTTTATTTCTTTATTTACATCAATTGCCCATTTTATCATCTGAGATTTCACTACTTCATCTTCTGTAGACCATTGTAAAAGTAATTTGTATACTTTTGAAATTAATTTCTCATTATCTCCAAGCAGAACTCTTTCAGGTGCTCTTGATCTCTGTCTCTGTTTTGCAGGTGGGACTCCAACACAGAGGCTTCCGCATGTGTCGCTCCACCGCCTCCCACTCCCTCAGCTGTTTCTTCCCACCACTCGGAATGGAGCCCCGCCCACGGCGAGACTGCCCAGCGCGCACCAGGGAGACTCTTGCAGTCTGTTTCGGAAAAATAAAGTCTGATCTGTGCCCTCCGTTGTCTCTCCTGCTTGGCAACTGCTGTATGTTCCCTGCGGCAACCCCCCTCCATCAGTGGCCTCTCTGAGGGAATGCCTGGGAGGGTGGGCAGACTTGGTTCTTGGGGGGGAATAGGCTTTGAGTTGCCACGCTGCCCCCCACGTGGCTGGACATGGGAGGGGGGTGATGCCCCTCAGCCTGCCCAGGCTGATGGCCTACCCGACCCCACAGGGCTGTTGTGCGCAGGGCACTAGGGGGGGGGGGCTGCTGAAGTGGATGCATGCCCAGCGGCTCACACTCTGAGTTCTGCGGCCCCCAGGGGAAGTGTTCGTTGCACATAGCAGGAGGCAGCAGCAAGGCAATGATTGGGGGGGGGCTCTGAGTGGTGGTGGTGGTGTCTTTTGGACTTGGTCTGCCCGCTCCCAGAAACACATTCTAGCCGCTGTCTAGGACAGCGGACTCCTGCACTTGGAACTTCCTGCTTGTCTGTGCTTGCCTCTGTGTGCCTGCCATTGGCAGAGTCTCTGACAGCGGGAGGAAGTGGGGGGGATTGATGGCCTCTCAGGTGCGGGCTTTTCGGCTTCTTGCCCGGTCACGTGCAATGGGCTGGCTAATCCTGTGGTCCCGCGTGAGCCTGTGCCTCCTCCATCCCGGCAGCGGGCCAATGGCGTGCGCTTGGGCGGAATCACCATGACAACGGGTTTTTTCTCACTCATTGGGCTGCTCTTCCCCCTCCAAGCGTGGCGTGCTGTCTCCCCTTTGGGAGCTGACTGTGGCTGCCGACGCTAGTTCTGCACTTGAGTGCAGCTACATGGCGGTTCTCTGGATTAGGCTGTAAATGTAGGATCTGTAGTAAAACTTTCAAATCAGTTTCTTTATCCTTTTTGGGAATTCTGTATTACTGCCCATGGGTTGTTCAAGTTTTTACAAGTCAGCAGGCTATCCTAAAAACTATACTGCTGGGATCAAGGTGTGACTGGGTATTTACCAAGCACTAGACTGAATGAGCAGTGGTTCCAATACAGAAGAGATTGACTAGATGAAGATAACTAATTGAAACAAGCAATTTGAATAACCTAGAAGGCATGTCGTCATTCAAGCCTCACTACAAATCAAGAGGATTTGGCAAAACAGCAATCTTTCATCATAAACATCTGTGTGGTGATTAGAGACTGAGCCCTTTAAATGCTATTTATTGTATATTTAGCAGTAAACCAGTTATCTGGTATGCACTGGTAATATTGTGGAGAAGTGTATTGCATATTATAATATATTGCAATCTGCAACAGTAACCAGATTGTGATTGTTTGCGGAGTGAGTTTGAAATGTTCATATTTTGTGAATTACTTAACTGTATACTGTGTGGCTCTTTATGGTAGTATATCCTAAAAATATGTCAACTTTTCCCTTTCATTGTGGGTAGTCAGCAGACAGTTATCAGAGTTTGGAACTGGGAGCCCCCAGACTGATTTCTGGCTCCATTAATCATAATTAATCCAAATTATTCCAGCGTGTTACATTGTCCTGGTCAAGATCTAGTAGCTTCAACTGTTGGACTGGCAAGATTCCTGCCCTAGCTTTCCTTTTTTCAAGTATTCAGTTTTGGGCACCACAATTTAACGATTTAGACAAGCTGGAATGTGTCCAGAGGAGGGCAACAAAGATGGTAAGGGGTTTGGAGACCAAGTCCTGTGAGGAAGGGTTAAAGGAGCTGGGTATTTTTAGCCTGATGAGGAGACGACTGAGAGGTGATATGATAACCAGCTTGAAGATTGAAGATAACCATCTTATTTATTGAAAGCCACTAACAGGTCCAGGAGAATCAACAGGAACTCAGTGCCCTGTCACTAATCAAGGCAGTTTCTATCTCAAACCCAGATCTGAATCCAGATTGAAATGAGTCTGGGTAATCTCTCTCCTCTAAGACTGCTTGAACCTTCATGGCCATCACTCAATCAAGCACCTTGCCCAAGAATGAAGTGTTGGCCACCAAACAAAGAATAGGTTTTTATACCCTGCTTTTCCCTCCATCTTATGGAGTTCCACAGCAGGTTACAATTCTTTTCCATTCCTCTCCCCACCACAGGCACCTTGTGAGGTAAGTGGAACAGAGAGCGTTCTGAGAGAAGTGTGACTGGCCCAAGGTCACCCAGCAGTCTTCATGTGTAGGAGCGAGGAATCAAACCTGGTTCTCCAGATTAGAGTCTTAACCACTGCACCATGCTGGCTTTCAAACAGTACCTATTTTGGTCCAGGGTTTCACAACTGCTTCTTTGAAAGAAACGTGGAACCCTTCTGAGGAGAGGAGTTTGCCAGCTGGACCTACTCAACCAAGCAAGTCTGACCTGACACCAACAGCCATGAAGTGCAACGGTAGAGTTTAGATGCAGACTGTGCACTTTGGAGCATCATGTTCACTACATCAAACCTCAACAATGATGTAGCTAGGACCAGACTGTGCTCCAGTAGCATCCTGAGATTTAACTTAATGAAGTGTAGCATCTAAGTCGCAGTGGTTGCGAACGATTTGATCTGCAAAGTGCAGATCAAAAGAGTCACAGTGGCATTGCATGTTTTCCAGGTCTGCTTCCTCAGTTGGCTTCCCCTAAGAGCCCTCCTGCAGCCTAGAAAAATTCCATTGGATGGCATTGTGCAGATTCAATGGTGGCAGAGAAGTGAACCTGCTTCACCACCATCTTCACCACAGAGTAGGCATTATTATGTACTCTCACCATGTTTGGACACATTCACTTTGAGTTTTCCTCCACCTGCATTCTAACCATCTGTCAAATGGTTTCATCACTCCCAGCTCTTCAGTTATCCAAGAAGCATTTTGGGAAGGAGGGAACTCCAGTGATTTAGTCTACCCACCTCCCCATCATCTCTGTATTCCATGGGCTCTTATCCCCGGGCAAGATGGCCTGTCTTTATCAATACAGGTCAAAAGGGAAAGGAATTGCTCAGAGTAGATTTTATTGCAGGCTCTCAGTGTTTCCATTTCCCACAAATGAGGTGGGGAAAATGGGAGGGCAAAGGAAAAGGCAGAAAATAGAGCCCAAGCCTCATCTGTTTCATCATTTACTCCTTGCTCACAAAACCCTGAACCCTGTTTTTCCCCTTCTTTGCTCTTTCCTTTTTGCTTGAAAAGCTAAAGCAGTTTTTTTTTCTGTTGCTCCCTGTCCTCTGCCCAGTACCTTTTCCTTAAATGCAGAGGGATTTTCTTCATCATAAGGGGTAACAGTTCTGCCCTTTTTGCTAGCAAAAGGACTAATACAGAGAGGAAGCAATATAAGACTCTCTAACAGTCTTTATGTTTTGGCTGCTGCCTGTAGACCACTAGTGATGGTGCAGTATCTACTACCTGGATCATAAGCTAGAATCTTACTCATCTGCAGGCAGTTCCCATCTTGCTCTAACCTATAGAGATCTGTGCTGACGATCTTTGCTTATTTAAAGTATCAGCTATGTCTTTTGAGTTGGCAAACATAATTCGTGAAATCAAAAAATCTGAATATTTTCTTGCCCTGACCTGGATAGCCCAGGCAAGCCCAATCCTGTCAGATCTTAGAAGCTAAGCAGGGTTGGCTGTGGTTAGTACCTGGATGGTCTTTGAAATACCCGATTGAGAGGACAGGGCAGGCTCTATTCAGTCACTTCTCTGAATATCCTCTAGGCCCCCAGTTGGGGTTAGTCACCAGAGGTTGCCATGACTTCTGGGGACAGACACACGTGCACACACACACCTAAAATATACAAAAATACTAAAAAAGAGAGGAAAAAATCTGAGTATTTTCTCAAAAGCATCATTACATCTATGCTTTGTCTACAGTTGCACATTGTAGCAGGAGCCCTCTAAAATTGTAGTCTGTCTTTAGCAGGAGGGTGAACCATTTGAATAAATCGTTTAATCCAGATTGAGAATGGCAGGTGAATATAGTATGCTTCATTTTGGGTACCATTTTAATGAGAAGAGGTGATTCTATTGCATGGTGAAACGATTTTCTTGGTTGCTCGTATTAATTGCATGCTGGGTTGTGTGCTGTAAGAAATCTACAATTAGAGGATAAGGGCTTTCTTTCCAACCAAGGTCAGAGGCTGTTTTCTACCAGTTCCCATGTTAAAAGGAACTGACAGACTAAATGAAAGCCTGAGCAGATGCCATACTGCTATATACCAAAAAGGGTCTTGTGACCTGTGTCTTCCTTTGACTCTCTCTTCAGCAGTGCAGCCAATCATATGGAAGTGACTTTGGTTGCTGCCGCCACCCACACATCAGATAGCTGTTTAGTTCTTGGTTCAATTTTAGCAGAAATCTCAGCTTTTAACTCATGGGAACCTGTATGGTGGCAAGCTGCTTTCCGCTGCAGAAGTATTGAGCTGCATGCTCACTGCAGTGTAGCATTGAGAAGAGAAGGCATTGCTGATGGAGAGAGCTGGAGCTCCAGGGAGGGTTATATTAAGAAGAAACTGCTTATATTTCCTAGCCTTTTACTTTTGTTGCTTCCTGTTAACAGAGAAGATTGGGGTATGGGTCTTTATTGTACCTAGAGGGTTTTTTAAATAACAGGGAGCTTTTTATGCGTGCTCTGTATTTAAAAGATTTGCTGCATCCTGACAGAGCATTTTCTGGTGATATTTCATGCACATTGGGTAGTTTCTATTCTCTCGTATGTTTTCTCTAATTTAACCTTTCTGTTGTAGAAAAATCTATTTTCCAGAACTCAAACATTAGTATTATATGCCTGGAAAATGCTGTTTGCCCCACAGCAGTTTTTGCTGTCTGGAATGTGACTATGCTGCTGTTATGGGTCACTTACTGAATACCCATGTTACTGTTAATGAAAAGTGACACAATTTATTTTCCAATAACCGAGCACTATATTGCTTTATTTATTTATTTTAATACATAATTTTTAAATTAATTTTTTAAAAATGTATTACACAAGTACAACAACTGTTTTCTTCACAATCATTTGTCACAATGGTAATGAACATTTTTATAATAAAATAAATAAGAATATAAATATTTATTTAATTTTTGGAAGCTGGACATTTCCGCTTTTTCATGGAGATAGATCAAATCTGGATATCCTTGTTAGTCTGCCTGTAGCAGTAGAAAAGAGTAAGAGTCCAGTAGTACCTTAAAGACCAGGGCTGGCCCTAAGGTCCCCCGCGCCCCAGGCAAAGTTGCCCCGTGGCATACCCTTTATGGTGCCGCCCTGCGTTGCTGTGCCCCACCAGCCCTCCCCTCTGTCTGCTTGCCCGCACCACGCCCTTCCCACCCCTCCCTCCCTTGTTGTCTTATTTGCAGCACTGCAATGCAGCGCCATGCTCCAGTCCCCGCCCCCCGAGTGCTCACAGGAGTGGGCCAGCCTCCTCTTACCCAGGCCGCTTTGACCCTGGTATTTCCATAATGCATTCTCTTAAGAGAATGCGCAATGTGATGAGGCTTTTGTAGTATTTGTACAGGCCACCTCCCCACCTCCCCTCCAGCATGCTAAGAGGAGCGACACCAGCCTCCCCTTACCCGCTTCAATGTGGGAGTCTCTGTAAAACATTCTCTTAAGAGAGCACAGGATGTGATGAGGCTTCTCCCCCTCCCAGAAGGGAGGGGCGAGTGAAGCCTCGTCGTGTCCTGTGCTCTCATAAGAGAACGCTTTAAGGAGATGCCTGCATCGAAGTGGGTAAAGGGAGGCTGGGCATTGCTTCTCTCAGCGCATGGCGGGGGGACGGACTAATTAGGCGTTTGTCTGGGGTACCAGGATATGGAGAGTCCAATTTGCCTCATGGGCGAGCCAGCCGTTAAAGACTTAACAAAATTTGTGGTAGGGGATGAGCTTTCATCTTATTTGCCTACTTCAAGTACTGAAGAAGTACTTGAAGAAGTGAGCAGTGACTCACGAAAGCTCACCACTTAAGAGTGCTTGTGCCCAGGCAATCTGAATTTATTACTACTTTATTACATTTGCATACCAACTTTCTTCTATCAAAGAGTGATGACCAGACCCAGTGCTACTGAGCTGCAGCAAGACCTGCTATATCATGTGCCCTCTAACCATACACTGAGGCAGTACCATGTGGTTCAAAGCAGAAAGTATAGTCAAAAGAAAGCTAGGCAAAGACCCTCTTTCTGACATAGTGCATCTCACAAAGTGTTGACATTTTCAGTCAAAATCTTCTCATATAAGAACTGTATGACTAAAAATGTACATGTCTGTGTTGCTCCTGGTTCTAGTTAGTATGAACATGAAATTCTTGTGCAATCATTTTAAGTTAAAATTCCAGGAGATTTCTAATACTGTTTTTTGGAGGGACGTGTTATGGGGCCTATCATGAAATGTTGTGAGGATCCAAGCAAAGTGTAGTCTAATGAAAACAGCTGCTTCCAAATGAGTTCCCTACTGATGCCTCCTGGGCTATCTTGAAGCACCACCTCCTCTAAAGGGGTGGAAGAAAGTTAGGACCAGTTCTTTGGCTTGGGGAAGAGAATGCTGTTTTGTTTCATTGTCCAAGGGAAATAATGGTTTGCTCCCTGCATGGCCTCAGAGAGAAGTAATCAAGCCCAAATAAATAAGAGAAGTGTATTTCCAAACTGACGGTTCATGGCTGTGTCAAGGATGAGCTTGATCACTTGGTAGGAATGACCTTAAGTTCCTTTTTATTGTTTCATTCAAGATCCCTTGGATATTAGTCCACAGATTCAAGAAGCAAATGGAAGCAAGAAAACACAATGATAAGCATCATGTTACGTATTGACAATATGTGTATGTGTCATGCCTTGGCTTCCTTGATGGCATGCCCCCTCCTGAGGCCGTTCTGGGAGACCTCCTCTGAAAGTGGCCAGGGGTCTCAGAATGAGAGAGGCTGGGTTTCAGTCACCCTCTTGGCCAAGGGTGTCAAACTCATTTGTTTTGAGGGCCGGATCTGACATAAATGATACCTTGTCGGGTTGGGCTGGGCCATGTGTGCTCCTATTTTAGATTAGGTAGCAGAGATATAAACTTTATAAAGGACACAGACAAACACAGTTAAAGATTTTTTTAAAAAAACACCTTAAAACATTGGCACTCGTTGGTCTTAAAGGTGCTTTCTTTGTATTTTCTCCCATGGGATCCAGGGAACTGGACAGAGGAAGCTCTGGCTCTTTCCTTCCTTCCCCAGGAGACCAGGAGTGGGGGGAGCCTCAGCCACTAGAAGAAAGAGAGGCTTGGCTGGAAAAACACAAAATAAAATGAACCACCAATTCAGGCAACCCAGCAAACCTTGAAATGTAATGCTCTTCCCTAATCAGGAACAATATATCTACACCCATCCAAAGCCAAGAAGTGTTCCACTCATTCCAATTTATTAATAATCACAGATCAGTTGGTCATAAGCAAATAAAGAAAAGATACAAAATGCGTAATTATTAATACATTATTTAGATTATGGGATAACATTATTAAATGTCATGGACCAAAAATTTACCATTGCAAGAGTCACATGAAGGTCGACATCAGCTAACAACCAAGAAGTGTCAGAATTTACAAACAAGTATTAAATATCTAGTATCATTGGTGAGGAACACATCTGTAGACACACTTGTGTTCGCTGCAATATATGTTTACTGAACTAATATCTCCTTATTAATTGCTGCATTTGTTTGAAGTGTAGCTGTGTTTCTTTTTCAGATTGTTCCTTCCCATGATGTCTTATCTATAAATGTAAACTTTTAGGGCCAGAGTTAGTCCTTTTTTCTGTCAAGTTATAATGTGCCATATAAATTATATTATTAATCCAAAGTATATTTACTAAAAGCAACCTTAAGGTATGTTTTTCTTTCCTGTATTTCAGTAATCCACAGAGCAAATTAAACAAGGGACTGAGGTACAGTTAGAATTGTAGAATATAATTCTTGCCTCTTTTGGCCTCTGTATCCCAGAGCTTATGACATTTTTTACGATAGCTTTTCCAGTTGACCATAACAATGAAAAATGACACAAGCTCAACTCTGTGTGACCTAAAGATGTAGAATCTGTTCAATTGAAAAGGGAGTCACCAGATATAGAAAGTTTTCTTTGAGGTTTAGCTTTCCTTTGTATAGGCTGCAAAAGGAGACTGATGTATTTCTTCCTAGAAAACGCTATTATTCATAGTTTATCTTGTGTGCTACTGGTGCTTGTTGTAAACCAAAATCTTGTAGGTGATACACCACCTACAAAGAATGGATCCAAAATCTAATTTCATCATTTGTTACATTTCCCCCCACATTTGCTACAAGAATTTCAAGATCTGCTAAATGTCTTTCTCGCCTGATGGGGGTAAATTAGGTATTCAACTAACCTTGTGAAACTAAAAGGAAGGAATTGCTGCTGTAGCATATTGTAGCATTGTTGTAGCATATTGAGAAACAATGCATAGATGCTGATATAAAATCAATCCTGTTTTCACTTCTATTGCACAAGTTCCACAGATACCATATAATTTGAGTAAAACATATGCTTCATTGACTGACTCATATTGAGTATCAAAATTGATAGGGTACTTTTCCAACTGATAAAATGCTGAAACTTTTTACATGTATAGCACAAGCTATTCTAGTTCAAAGGCATTAAATTACAGACCCTCAGTCCTCACTCTTTGAAGCTCCAAGGGTGACAAAGTTCCCTGCTCTTTCAGTTCTGGGCTCTTTCTGCCTTGTCTTTGCTAATTGCAGTACATGGAATGGATTTTCTATTAAGGGTCTTTGTGCCCAGATAGATAGGGCCCAGAAACCTTAATGGAAAGTCCATTCCACATTTTCCTTGCAACTTCGTCTGTACTGCAGTGTGTTTCAATGGAATGGAGATAATTTCACTTTCAGTGTTCCTGTAGATACATGAAACTCATGCTTCTTGGAGCTGTGTCCTTGCAAATAAAGGGTTAATGCTTTGAGCCAGCTTGTCTCTGCTCAATGGACCTAACCTAGTGAGTACTTTAACCTGGGAACCCACAGCCAAAGGGGCATATTACACTGAGATCCATTGCCAATCTGAGTAGACCCAGGGAGGTGGGGGGGGGGGGAGAAGCTTGCTGTGCCATTTCATTGTTTTCCCAGGCTCAGAGCATTTTATATTTTTAGTTTTTGCTGTGATCCTTGTGCTTTTTCTTGATGTTTTATTTTAAAAATCGCATTCATTGTCAAATTCCACTATTCCCCCACCTTTCCATTTTAAACAAAAATTAAGCATGTTTGTATTTTAAGTTAAAAATAATACCTTTAATTGTGTTTGTCTGTGTCCTTTATAAAGTTTGTATCTCTGCTACCTCACGTTACATTTTATGATTCACATGGCCTGGCCCCACAAAGTCCCATTTGTGTCAGATCGGCCCTCCTAACAATTGAGTTTGACGCCCCTGTTCTGGTTGATACTGGTCTGAAAGAAACATTTTTATACCTTTCTTCTAAAATTTGGGGAACAGTCTGCCTTGGAATGTCTTTAGCAGATGAAAGCTGGGTTTCTATGAAGGAAAGTATGTATCTGCTGGGTTTTCCTTTTTGTTCACTTTAGGAGCCAGGAGTAAAAGCCAGGAACATGTATGTGCTTGCAGAATCAACACTATATTTAATAGTTTAAATTCCAGCTTCAGGGCCAGCCTCTCAACATCTGTGCCACAGACATTTGTGAGATATATCTGATTTCAGTGGACATAGAAGGGTGCTATTCTGTTTAGATTAGATTGACATTTCCCAAAGCCTTTGCCACTTAATTGATGGAAGTGCATTTCTGTTAATACTGCCATTTGTTTATCTTTACCTTGGGCAGCCTAAATTGAGTTTAATATCTAAAGGCTGCATGTAAATAGATTAACGAGTTAGGTGTATGAGTATGAATCAATTCAGCAGTTGGATTCTTGATGGAATTAATCTGCATTACTTCATCCTCAGTCCCTTTATATTTCTCTACATTTGAGTGTAGAGCTATAGGATATTGAATATGTATAGTTATGTTTTTGTGATTAAAATATTAGAATGAGTTGTGAAAGCAAGGAAGATTATTATTTGTTTCTGTTGTAGGTTGCCTTGGATAATTTATGAGGAGACATCAAATAATCTAAATAAACACATCAATTCAAAACTTGAGACATAAATAGTTGTGTCTAGTTTCAGTCTTTCAGTTTCCTGATCAAGAATTAACACTAATTTGTTACCCCAGTGTGGTATTTATTTGTCATATTTATATCTTGCCTCACCTCTTCAGAACTTGCTTAAGCCTACAACAGTTCTGTGTGGTAGGTTAAGGGGCTAGCCCAAGGCCACCCAGTTGAGCCTCATGGCTGCATGTAGATTTTAATCAAGATTTCACAGTTCCAAGCTCAGCTCTTCTTATTGCACCATGTTGACAGATGAATCCAAGGAATATTAAAATACTCTAGTGATGAGGGAACACCTGCATACTGAACCCAAAACTCTTCACATTTTTGTGATAATCCCCATCGAACAAACTTGGACATTTGTGGCTGTTTAGGATATGTGTGCCCATGCATACATGCTTTTGCCCCCTTTCTCAAGCCACAGACTATATCTTTCTGAAGGGAGAGAGAAACAAGTAGTCGCTGGAGATCTTGTTAGACCAGGGGTGAGGAACCTGTTTTCTGACAAGGGCCTTTTGGATATTTATAACATCATTCGCGGGCCATACAAATTTATCAACTTAAAAACCAGTGCTCCGCCGAGGGAGAACAATTCAGGCCAGCAAAATTAATGCAATTAATTATTTTTCTATTTGAAATCATGTGGGGAGAGCCTAATTCAGCACACACACACACACACCATCCCACTGCCCTAGGCAAATGCCTAGGTCCAGGCATATTAGACCACATCCCCTAATATTAGCATATTAGGTCATACACTCATTAGCATATTAGGCCACTCCATCTGGGATAATCATGTGCAAATTAAAATGGTGGTAGCTGACTCCCACCCCACCCCCCATGTGGAAACTGCAGCTGCTCCCAGCAAACCTTTAAAGGCACCCATGTACCCCAGCAGCAGACTTTCACAATGCCCACCACTCAGGCTCCACAGAGAGAGAGAGAGAAAGAAAGAGAGTGAGGAAGGAAGGAGGAGAAACGGAAAGAAAGAAATTGAGGGAAGAAAGGTTAATAAAGGAAAAGAAAGAAATGGGAGGAAAGAAAGGGAAATAAAGAAATAGGGGAAAGAAATTGAAAGAAAGGTAAATTTTATTTATTATTTATTATTAGATTTATATCCCGCTCTCCCCGCCAGGGCAGGCTCAGGGTGGTTCACAACCTATAAAATCACTATAACAATATTGCTAACAATTACATTTAAACAGGTTCAGGTCAGCCATTAATTACAACAATCTAAAACGCTTTAAAACAACCTCAAACGGTTTAAAACAATATGGTGCTAATATCAGGATATCCTTTCAGTTCAGTTGGATGATGGGTGTTCTTCCTGCTACTGTATCGGCCTGTTAGGATCGATTAAAGGCTATCCGGAAAAGTATGGTCTTGCAGGCCTTGCGGAACTGGGCAAGGTCCTGCAAGGCTCTGGCCTCTGGCAGTTGATTTCACCAATAGGGGAATCAATAGGGGAGGACGACTGAAAAGGCTCTTTCTCTAGTAGATTTTAGTCTAGCCTTCCTCGGCCCGGGGATCTTGTGTACTGGATCTAAGTACCCTCTGGGGGATGTGTGGGAAGAGATGGTCCCTAAGGTAGACAGGTCCTCAGCCATATAGGGCTTTAAAGGTCATAACCTTGTAACGAATTCAGTATACTATTGGCAGCCAGTGCAGTTCCCGCAGCCTCGGCTAAATGTGCTCCCACCTGGAAAGGTCCAGTATCTGTACCAGCTGTAGTTTCTGGATTCGCGACAAAGCAGCCCCAAGTAGAGGGCATTACAGAAGTCCAGTCTCGAGGTGACTGTAGCATGGATTACAGTTGCCAGGTTGTCACGCTCCAGGAAGGGAACCAACTACCTCACCCTGCCTAAGATGGAAGAAGGTGGATTTAGCAGTGGCTGCTATCTTGGCCTCCATTGTCAAGTAAGGCTCCAGTAGTACCCCCAAGCTTCTGACCCTGGGTGCCATTGTCAGTGGTGCACCGTCAAAAGCTGGTAAGGGAATTTCCCTACCTGGACTGCTGCACCTCAGGCAAAGGACCTCTGTCTTCTTTCAATTCCGCTTCAGTCGACTCAACCTAAGCCATCCTGCCATGGCACAGCCAGACTGGCTGTCCATCAGTAGATAGGGCTGGGTGTCATCAGTGTACTGATGGCAACTCAAACCATACCTCCGGGCAATCTGTGCAAGGGGGCGCATATAGATATTAAATAACATCGGGGAAAGCACAGCCCCCTGAGGCACACTGCAATTAAGCGAATGTCTCTGGGATGACTGTCCCCCAATCACCACCCTTTGCCCCGACCATATAGGAAGGAGGAGAGCCATTGCAAGGCCAACCCCTGAATCCCTGTGTCGGCGAGGCAATGGGTCAGTAACTGATGGTCAACTGTGTCAAACACAGCCAACAGATCTAGTAACATCCATACTGCCGAACCACCTCAATCCAGATGCCGTTGGAGGTCATCCACCAGGGCAACCAGTACTGTCTCCATCTCATGACCTGGGCGGAAGCCAGACTGATGGTGATCTAGGATGGAAGCGTCCTCCAGAAAACTCTGCAACTGTAGCGCTACTGCCCTCTCAATAATCTTACCCCAAAAGGGTAAGTTCGAGATCGGTTGGTAATGTGCCAATTCGACCGGGTCCAGTGTTGATTTTTTCAAGAGAGGGTGGACCACTGCCTCTTTTGGAGGAGTTAAAAAAAGCCCTTCAGAGAAGGATCTATTTACAGTATCCCGTATAGGATGTCGTAGCTCCAACCAGCAAGCTTTAATCAGCCAGGATGGGCAAAGGTCCAGATCACACATCGTTGGGCACACAGTGAAGAGTATGCTGTCAACTTCCTCCAGGCTGAGTGTTGTAAACCGATCCAAAGCTGGTCCAGAAAACATCCACGGAGCCTCGAGTTCACATACCATGTCAAATATAGCAAGGAAATCGCGATGGAGCGATGAGATCTTATCTGTAAAAAAGTCCCAAAAGCCTCACAGTCGATGTCCAATTCCCTAATATTTGGTCTGCCTTGCAGCAGGGTTGTGAGAGTCTGAATTGTGCTAAACAATTGTGTTGGGTGTGAATTTGCAGATGCAATCCTGGCTGCAAAGTAAGCTTTCTTTGTGACTTTGACTGCCATCTCATAGGATATCATAAACTCTCAGCCGCCCTGAGCCTCTCGTTGGGAAGGGCAGGATATAAATCATAAAATAAATAAATAAATAAAATAAGATGTTCTAGTCACTTCATCTTGAGTACGCCACCACTGCCTCTCTAGCCGTCTGAGCCCTTATTTCATCAGCCGCAATTCCAGGCTATACCAAGGCACCAGGTTAGAAATAAAGAAATGGAAAGAAAGGAAAATAAAGAAATGGGGTGGGGGAGAAAGGGTAATAAAGGGAAATAAGAACATAAGAGAAGCCATGTTGGATCAGGCCAACGGCCCATCCAGTCCAACACTCTGTGTCACACAGTGGCAAAAAAATGTATATATACACACACACTGTGGCTAATAGCCACTGATGGACCTGTGCTCCATATTTTTATCTAAACCCCTCTTGAAGGTGGCTATACTTGTGGCCACCACCACCTCCTGTGGCAGTGAATTCCACATGTTAATCACCCTTTGGGTGAAGAAGTACTTCCTTTTATCCGTTTTAACCTGTCTGCTCAGCAATTTCATCAAATGCCCACGAGAAAGGGGAAGAAAGGGAAATAAATGGGGGAGATAGGGTAATAAAGGAAAATAAAGGGAAAGAAAGGGAAAGAAAGGGGAGAATTAAAGGAAGAATTAAGGGATAATTAAAGGAAACAAAGAAATGGGGGGAAGAAATAGAAAAGGAAATAAAGAAATGAGGGGGAAACTTACCTGAACTGTGACAATGACTATTCCAGGCCCTGTAGTGATCCAGGCCCCAGGGAGACTGCAGCATGGCTGGGCCCCGCAATCCCTGCTAGCCAGCTGGGCCCCAGGGAGGCCACCATGTGGCTTGGCTCGCCCTAGCAATCCCTGAGGGTAAGACCAAGTGATCTCAAGGGCTGTAAACAGCCCTTGGGCCTGACGTTCCCCACCCCTGTGTTAGGACTGGACCAACTGGTCCCTATATTTCCTGAACCTCCCCCCCCCATATTTCACCAGAAGGAGATTGATGGGAACTGAAATTTCCACAGCCTTCCAGATTCTAACATTGTCCCAGTAATCCAGTAAGTTTAGAGCATGCATTGAGAGCAGCTTTTGCCTGGCTGCCTATGCAATGAGCTGAAAATGCTCTTGAAATATTACTCATTTTAATTCAGTGCAAGTGTATGACATGCTCAGATCAAGAGAAAATTGGCATTGTGAACAAGGTAGGTTAGAATTTAAAAAGATCATCACAGTGTCAATAGAGGAGAAAAGAGAAACCATATGGCTTCTTTTGATGATATAAATGTTCAAACAAGGGCATATCAGTGTTAAAAGCATATAGATTATTTTGTGAATTAATATTACAAGAGACCCAGGATCTGTTGTGAGGATCATTGTAGATACTAGTTGATTTACTATGTTGGGTCTAGAAGATAGATATTAAGATATTTACTCCCTGGAAGAAATATTCATTGTGTGTGAATGTGTGTAGAGGGGATGGGGCATGCGTTTGGTATATGTACAGTTAAACTGGCCAAAAGGAAGCCCTTTTGGAATTACTGATGAAATCAGATACTCTTTGGCATATTAAAAAACTACCTTCTTCCACTATCATGACAGTATGAGAAGGTTAACTGGATTCCCCCCCCCCCCTTTGCCAGGAATAGATCAGTTGTGCTGTCTTTCATAAACTGAAGAAGCTTAAAATGGGGCTATCAAAGTCCCGGCCCGCGGGCCAACCCCAGCCTACCCAGGGCTTTAACCAGGCCTTTGGGGCTCTTTTCTACCCCTTCTCCCCCTCCTGTCCTCACCCTTTGAAGCTCCGACGCTGTGGACAACATTTCAAAAGAGCAACTCTTTTGAGCCAGCTTGTCTCTGATGAATGAACTGGTGCCTAGTGAGTACTCTAACCTAGAAACCCACATCTAAAGGGGGATATTATACTGGAGAGAGCCGTTGCCAATCTGAGCAGACCTGGTGTTGTGGGGGGAGAGAGAAGCTTGCAATACCTAATGATTTCATGTTTTCCCAGGCTCAGAGCATTTCATACTTTTAGTTTATTTTTTTTTTGTTTCTGCTGTGATCTTACAAGGGCTTATAATATGTTTTGTTTTCAACCTTTATTTTTACCTACCTTTCAGAGAGCAGAAACATAGGTGCATGTGCTAAGGTAGCATAGAGTACAGCAGTTTGCAGTTCTCTTATGTGTTGAATATACTGCAGTTCTCTTATGTGTTGAATATACTGTGCTTACTGTTTTATTTATAGAAAATTAATTTCAATGGACTTATAAGGGTTTATTCTTGTTTAGGATTACACTGTTAGGGATTTATACTTCTAAATTCCATAGATATGCTAAAGAGTACACTTTTATATGTTCAGCAAGTTATAAATTATGTCTTCTGTCCTGGTGAAAATAGTCTTCAGAACTAGAAGAGGTATTTGAAATTGTGTATATTCTAGCCAGTGAACAAGTTTAAAAAAAATACAAAGGTTTATAAAGATATGCTAAAAAAACACACAGAACAAGAATAAGAGCTAGTAAGTGATAACAAAATGTAGCAATAAATTGATCCAATACATTATCAAATGACAATAGAAAGTTGAATAGTAAAAAATTATAGAATTTTGCATGCACACTCATCCCTAAATATACTTATATGTGTATACACACACAGAGGAATCCTTGTATAAAATAACGTTAAAATCAAGTTGACCACAAATGGGAATGCGAGATGTTTAATGAAACCAAAGGTAAAAGTAAATACTAACTTCCACTCGTGTGTTATAGAGCGCAATGATTAATGTAAATAGGCGAGATAATGAATTAAAACTAAAACATAAACATATGAGAGGGACAATAAAGAGGAATTTCTTGAGAACTGTCATAATCAACAAAGGAATATGATTTATCTGAAAAGTGAGAAGAGACTGAGTGTTGTAGACTGGCTGTGATTGTTCCCATGCTGAAATGCTCCCATACTTTTGAGAGCAAGGTAATTGTAGTAGGAGCCTTGGAACCCTTCCAAAAGGAGGCGATAGAGGCTTTAGCTGCTACTAGAAAGCTGGTAATCAATTCACGAAGTATTTTAGGAACTGATAGTGAATCCCATAAATTAAAAAATATGAGGTCAGACTTGAGAGGTAATTGATAGGACGTGATGAGTTGGATCAGCTGAAGAACATCAGTCTAGAATTCAATATTAGCAGGCATTCCCACCAACAGTGAGTGTAAGTACCAGCCTGCCCACACTTCTCAGTGAAGTTTTGTTTGCCTTTTAAGCGCATGTGTGTATATGTGTAGGAGGAAGAGGGTGTTGCTTGTCAAACCTTTCATAGATCTCCCTTTAATGCATAGGATTTTAGTTTTATCAGTTTGAAAGTAGACATACTGTATTTGACTGTGTCCTCTTGTTTCTTTATTTTTCCTGAGGAATTTCTGTTTGTAATAAAAAAGATTATTTCAGTTCCTTGTGGATGTTTAAAACAAACAAAAATATCCTGTGAACTTGAATGCATTGTAACCTACCAGAATAACAGAGTTTACTGATAGATAACCTGGTGTATGACATCGTATGGTGTACGAACCCCAGAGAGCACTGAGGTCAGTCGGGAAAAATCTAATGACCATCCCCGGGCCGAAGGAGATAAAATATCAGAGCACCAGAGCACGGGCATTCTCGATTGCGGCTCCTACTCTGTGGAACCGACTCCCCGAGGAGGTGCGGGCCCTGCGGAACCTTGAGCAGTTCCGCAGGGCCTGCAAGACCGTCCTTTTCAAATTTGCACACCCGGACTGTTAGGAAGATCAGAAATTAAGGAGCCGCCAACGCGGTTGAAGAACTATACCGCAGAATAACTCTATTTATTGAACTGGTTTTAATGTTATTAAGTTTATTGTTGATGTTTTATATTGTTAAATTTAAAGGTTTTATTATTATTATTGTATGTTTTTATAAAATGTTGTTAGCCGCCCTGAGCCTGCTGAGGTGGGGAGGGCGGGATAGAAATAAAATTTATTATTATTATTATTATTATTATTATTATTATTATTATTATTATTATTATTATTATTATTATTATCTTTAGAGATTTCATCCTGTAGGTCACAGATGTCACAACACTAAATAAGTGTTTTGAATTTCTTGTTTTCTATATGGTAGGGAAATCCATTTTCCTCATTTTGATACTTCTTTGCATTATTAGAAATGTGAAATAAATATTGGCTAGTGTAGTAATTCCAAAACGTGTCAAGATTCATATTGTATATCCCAGTAAGTGATATTTGTAAGAGTTATCATAATGGGAAAATTGAGTTTGTAAAATATTGTTGTAAACTAGTTCTACATTAAGGTAGTATATGTTAATGGTTTATAAGAAATTAAAAGCCCTGCTTTTGAACTAGGAAGGACAGGATGTTTGCTTTTTCTTTAAAACAAAAACTCCTTTTTATTAATAATTTGGTAATAAAATGATGACTTTCAGTTCTTTCATTGCCCATCGAAGAATACATGGAGGTATTATTTTAATTTTTATTCAAAATATTTACCTTGCCTGTTCAATACAGCCCAGGACAGCTGACATTATGGGTTAAGACCTATATACATAGTTAATGATAGTTCATGATAATTCAAGGTACTAAAACACAACTAAGCTATGAAACAGTATTTTTTATCCACACCAGAAGCTCTCCTTCCCCCAATCAAACTGGCCCTGGAAGCTCCTTAGGAGCATCCATTTGGTTTGGTTTGGAATGTTGATAAGCACAGAGAGCAATTGCTTTTGAGACCATTGTTAGAGGGTAAGTCTTTTGATTTGATTTGGGAATCAGTGACAAACCTGTGTTGGAGAAGAACTCTGTCTTCACATTTTTTTTAAAAAAAAATAGCAAAATGGCAAAAACTCAATTCCTGGCATCCACAGGTGCCTACAACAAGAATTTTTCATTCTCTGTTAATTGTATTTATTCATATGCTGTATTTTAATTGTTGTGACCTACCCTGAACCCACTTGCAGGGAGGGTGGGATATAAATCCAATAAATAAATAAATAAATAAATTTCAACTGGATGTGGGGCTATGTTTCTATCATTTGAAATTATTCCATCTGTTTCTGAAGGAGAGACTGGAGATGAGAAGGTAATCAGCTCTGCTACAGTTGATTCCATGGAAAAATACCTGTATCTGAGACTGCATATCAAATTGTTGGCTGGCAGCTTGTCTTGGTGGGGGGGGGGGGGAAGGGGGATTTAAAACTCAAGGGCTGAACCAAATGTGACTAAACTGTATTTTGAATTCTAGGCAAGTCATGCTGACATGATGATGGATATTTCATTCTAAGGAACAAAATCATTTGACAAAGCTCGCCAAGAGTCTTATTTTTTCACATTATGTCTCTTCAATTGAGCTATCCTAATACAAAGGTAGAAAAAGTTGCATCTTCTACCTGGACAACTATGTCTTCCTTGGTACAGTTAGTTTTCTCTTTTGCTCATATACAGTTAGATTTACTGTAGCTTGTTAGTGATTGCAGATGTGATTGGTTTATAGTGTGATTCTTACTAGTCATTTCTATATTCAGATGAATAATGATAATCTTTGCAGCTGCAAGGCCTAGACCAGAGCCTGTTAGATTTTACATGTTTGCCATGTGCAACCTTGCAATTAAAAGCACTTGTGGCTTCCAAGAGGTAAGCAAACCTGTTTCTCCAGTTTACCGGAGAAAATGGAATTAGTGAGATGAGGTGACACTTGTCCTGTGACTATCTGGGGATGAGACTGAGATGAAGCCAGAAAAGGGCTTGTTGGATCTCGTCTCCCCAGTCCTGCTGAATAAGAAGAATATCCCCTTTATTTATAAATAAATCTCATTTCCAATACTCCTATTGGAACTATGTCTTAGGATGTGAGTGCAGCTGCTTCAGCCACTGTGAAAGAGAGAAGGCTCTGGGGCTCCTGGAACATAATGCTTTCCATGGAATTAAAAGCAGCCCTGCCTTATTTTTCCCACTATCAAGTATTGATTTTTTTAAAAAAAAGAAAAACAACAACCCTATCTTGTGCAGATCAATTAATAAAACACAAATGGCAAGCTTTGGTTTTGTTTTGTTTACTCCTTTCTTCGTACTACGATGTTTTTCCTAGCATCTCTCTGGGTAGCTCGAGGGAATATTGCTCAGACTCTCCTCTTAGCTCTTGGGCTCTTGTGGTTTGCTTAGTGCCTTAACCCAGAGAGTCATATATTCACATACTGATATTGAACTAAAGAGCTTTTATATGGTGACTAATGCCGTTGACTGGTGTAGGCTGGGCTGGCAGACAGCGGTATGCTACAGGATCTTTTTATGAGGGACTAAGGCTTGGAAAGTATTCGAGAGAAGGTTTAACATCTCTGACCTTGGAAAGTGAGGTTTTCATTCACTTTAAAAGACGCTTTCTTTTAAAGTAATCACACTCCCATGCATTAGGAGATGGATTGTGTTTACTGCTGACCCCACCCTGCCTTGCCTGTTGCAAGAATCTGAAGCAGTGATTGTGTTTTTAGAAGCAGAATGACAGAGAGAAATTCCCTAGAGGCAAACACAGAGTGTGAGCTCTACACGCCAGTACAGACACACTGGGCTGGGAACTCCCAGGGAGGGATAGAGTGAGAAGGCGAGGAAAGCGTAAGCAGAAGAGCTAAGCAGAGCAGGAGGTGGAGGAGGGAGAAAGCGCTTCTTCTTAAACAAAATTCCCCCCCCCCCCAAACATCAACTTTGATCCTTAAACTGAGCAATCTGGATTTTTCCCCCTTCCCCAAAACTCTGGTGTCCCCGTTTTATTGAAATCCCTTTTGCATTCTGAGATCAACTCAACTGCTGGGTAGAAAGTGCCCAGACTGACATGATGTACCTCTGGGTGAGTAGAGATCTGTGTGAGAGCTTACACGCTTTGCACATATAAGGAGTGGAAAGCTGAAGATCCTCTGCTAGTATGTACAGCCTCCCTTTTTGGTGCAGTCTTTTCAGTCTTTCCTCAAGCTAGATATTAGCTTTCCCCTCTTAAAGTACTTTTTAATTGAGATAGGTAACTGAGCTTTATAGAACTGCATTTCTTTTACATTTGAATGCGTTTGATCTTGTGCGTTTCTGTGGAAGTACCAGAAAGAAAGAGAACTTTGTTTTGGAACTGTCATTTCCTGACACCTGTAGGTAAGAGAAGCAATTTTCTTGTCCTCATAGGTGTCAGGCAATAATACAGATTCTTCTCAGATGGGGTTTTAGTGTGACTGAAGGATGTTGCTGGTAATGAAGGGGGGATTCGACAACTCAAGTTATATGATGATTGAATGCCAGCCAAGGAGCAAATATTCAGAAGTAATTTATAATCATGGTAACTGTGGCCAGAAACAAGGTGCCAGGGACACCTTGCCTGCGGTGCTTATATTACCAGAGTCAGGACACAGAGTGTTGTGTAAACTTTCTTCTTCCATATTTACAAAGGCCAGGTTGTGTTGTAACTTGGTAGCTTTGAGCTGTTTTGTTATAGTAGGTGAGTAATTTTTAAATAAATAATCTGATAGGCTCTGTTCCCACTCTCCTAGATAATATCTAATTTAGAGGCTTAATGATAAACCCCCAAATTATTTTTTGTGGAGCAATCCACATTTTGTTCCATGGAAATTATGTTTAAATTCAGATTATACCATTTCAGAATAAATGATGCAAAGTTAGTATTTCCTCCTTTCCAACACTTTAAACCTGGTTTAGTTGATTATAAGAAGAAAGAATTAAGAGCAATCTGTATATTTTGCTTATCTCAAAGTAAACTAATCATGGTGTCTGTATAATTCTGATATCAGTATTTGAATTCTGCTGGATTTTGATTACGAGGGTTACAAAGGAGAATAGAAAGAAGGGGCTGGAGGCCTAGAACTAGGAGAATATATTGTAGTCAGCAAGGCAGCGAGACTTCTGTCCACTGGAGACTTTTCTGATGGCCCTTGCTGCAGTTGCCAACTTTTTAAATCAGCCACTTCTTTTGATCTGGAGACTTGAGCAGGTGATAATGCTTCTCTCCATACTGTGAAAAGTTTCTCTTGCTGATTTCTGCAGATTGAGCTGCTAAACCCAAAGGACTTGGTATAGGGCCATGCTTTCCTGCTGTTTATCCCCACTGGGGACCCAAAGCAGCTTCCATCATTCTCTCTCTCCATTTTATATTCATAGCCGCCCTGTGAGATAGGCTAGACTGAGAATGTGGGACCAGCCCAAGGTCACCCAGCAAGCTTCCATGGCAAAGTGGGGATTCAAACCTGGGTCTCCCAGATCTTATCCCAGCACGCTGACCACTATATCGTCGTCATCAGCCTTTATTGGCATAAAAGAAATCAGTTATATAGAGTAAAAGGATTACCAAGTTATACAGAATAAAAATTACCCATAAAATACAAAAGGTACAGTTAAAATTTAGAAACATTGACCGATTTTGCACTCAGCTTACCCCGCGGTCACGTTCCTCTTCTTGCTGCGCATAGCACAGGGGTAAGCTGAGTGCGAAATCAGTCATTGTTACCAATTAAAATTATGGCTACAAAATCCTTTGGCGAATCATGGTGGCCAGAAAAATGAACTTGGCTACTATTTCAGTGTCCTTTGGGGGAAAAACGCTCAGGAGCCTACAGACTTTCAAGGCATTCAAACAGCCTCCTGATTTCTCCAAAATGGGATGCAGAAATGAGTCACGCTAATTCTGTTCTGATTTGTTTGCAGCCCTACTGCCTGTATGTTTTCTGACAGGACTCTGTGACTACAAGGGTACAGGTAGTTCTGTTGTAAAAATAAAGTTGAGATTCTGTAGATTCTGCATTAAATTGTGTGAAATTAAATGTTTGTAGAAGTGTTGACAGCTACAAGCTCTGGACTTAATGATGTTTGGTTGTCATTTTGTTCAGTGAGGAATATAATTGTGGAATTAATGCCAGTTAATGTAGCGATAGCCACAAACACAGACATTTCCGAAAGGTGATTGGAGATCCATCCATTAAGACTAAGGGGAACTGCCACATCCAGAGTTAGTAAAGTTCCAAAACCAGTGCTAGGTGGCAGCATCAGGGAGGGCCTTGACCTTGCAGCCTGTTTGATTCTCCAGGGCAACTAGTTAGATGCTGCAAGAGACAGGTTGCTGGAATAGGTGGACCGCTGATATGGGTTTGCAAGATACCTCTTACATTCTTCAAAAATGCAGAAAAGTTCTATTTTCTGAAGTGGAAGTGTGAGGAAGACTATCTTTTTTGCTGTATTGAAATATGTTTTACAAATGAATGTAGTTTTGCTTTTTCTTATTCTTTCCCAGTGTTGAATTTTTTAGGTGCCTTGGGAGAGGGGTTTACCTCTTACACTTGCTCTGAAAAGTGCAATGTACTTTAAAAAACTGATGATTTAGACTAGTGATCCATTTGTCTCAACATTCTGCTCTTAATTCTGTCCTCCATAATGTTGCATGGGAGTGAAGGTAATCCTCATTTCTTAGTCTGCAGCATCGGATTTTCATATGTAGTTTATCTTTGATGGTTGATCTACCTGCTTTTGTGGCTAGTATGAACCTGCATGGCAACTCTGATCCTCCCAGTAGTCTGTTATTTCTCTTTACTCCTACAGTTGTGATCAGCCACTGCCTGGTTGCTGGAGTTTATGATAGTGGCATCGGTCCCATAGAACACTGCCAGAAAATGACAGAAGGAAAGGCTTCTCCTTTCATGTTATTTAGGAAACTGTGTAATATTGAATTATTGATGAGGGCAGTTGAAGGTGGTTAAGATCAGCAATTGCGGTGAAACTCTTTACAGATCTGGCATATTTTTTTTGTTGCATAAGATGTGGTTGGTAGTGATTGTGCTGGTTTAGTGTATTTTGTATGCTTTTTGTTAGCTAATTTGAGCCCCTGTTGGGGTGGTCCTGGAATGCCAGAGTAAAAGTGTTTTAATGAATAAATATAATAGTAAAAAGTCTAAGGAGCTCCATAGGTTCATGCAAGAATGTTGTATTAGCCCAGTGAAATGGTTGACTTTTTTTTCTTTGATCAATAAACTTCTGTAGAAAATTGAAAACTGTTTTTGAAAAGCAGTTTGCTATGTTGTGTGCCTGAGAACAAGTTTGAAACCTGCCTCGTCTCTCACCAAAAACACTTTATGATCTATTTAGATCTAATCTTTTATGTACTTCCTTAAGGTGGGACCAGACAAGCCAATTGCCATGGCAGTCTCAACTTTTAAGAAGCTGTCCCAGTTAGACATGCTGTGGAAGTCAGATAGCACCTGCCCAGCAGCTGACACAGGTATGGGCCTCATACATGCTGAGAGGAGCGTTCACACTGCTCCTGCACGTGGTGCATGGTGTGTCCATGGCATGCCTGGGTCAATCACATGGTTGGCGGTGTGGCAAGGACTTTGCCACTGGGAAGTTCCCAGTGGCTCTAACACATGTGGAAGTCCTACCATGAGGTAAGGATGAGTGAGCTATGGAGAGAAGTTGTGCACATGTGATTGCGCACATTAAATCCAAAAGTGGGGCTGTGGCGGGCCAAAAAGGCTGTCTGATCACACCCTTACAGTGCAATCCTAAAGAGAGTTACTCCATTCTAAACCCATTGAAATGAATGGGCTTAGACTGGAGTAACTCTCCTTAGGATTACACTGTTAGCCTTACATGGTTTATGTACTTATGGGGCAAGAACTGTCCCACTCAGTTCTCTTTGAATCACCATTTTTGCAGCATAGTGTCTTTGCAGACTTTGTTGTCCATAAGCTTTGTAAGTCCTGTGGTCCTTCTTTTGCTAGTCAGAATGTTCTTTATTTTATATTTCCAGTTTTTCTATAGCTAGTATTTTTCATTAGTTTAATTATGCCTATACTCTTACTCATATGCAAACACTTCGTTTATGGTAGCAAACACTCCTCTATTGCTGAACAGAATCTAATGTCATGTATGTCTAGGAAAAGATCATGTGTCAGTTCTTGCCCCCACTATCAAAAATTTACAAAGCTGACACATAACTCTTCCTTCTACTTGTGAGCAATGTTCCCTCTAAGCTGCAGAGTCTTGTGAGCAAAAATTCTACTTTGTGAGCTACTGGCATTAAAGTTGTGAGCTACTGTATAAATTAGTGTGCTCTGGGGTCATCCTTCCTGAGCTAAGACAAAAATGTGTGAGCTGGAGGCTAAAAATCTGTGAGCTAGCTCATGCTAACTCAGCTTAGAGGGAACACTGCTTATGAGCTACCTTTTGGGGTAGTGCTGCACAAGTTTCTGATCTTCTTCGTGGTCTCTGTGCATCACACTGATGGGATAAGGCGCCAGCGCCGATCTCGATTGGTAAACTTGAAAGCTGCGGATTTCCGCGCCGACATCCCATTGCGCATGCCCAGAAGCCCCACTGCGCATGCCCACTGAGATGGGAGTGGACATCCCGCCAGTTCTTTTCTGACCGCCGCGCTGATCAGTCGATCTTTCCTCGCCTCGGTCGGTGAACTTTCTTTATTCATAGAATCTTGTTAGAATTGTAGTTATTATAGTTAGCTAGTAGTAGTAGTTAGTTAGTTAGAATAGTTAGATTGTTATTCATTTGGGGGAGAGCGGGGGCCTGAAGAACTTCCCATTTTTTTCCAAACCCCGCCCCTCCCCTCCCCATTCCCTTCTGCCCCAACCCGTCCTTTCCTCCGTTTTCGCATGGAAAGACGGTGGGGATTTTTCAGAAGGTGCTCCAAGTGTGGGAGTAAAATAGCCCAACCAGACAGGCATTCACTGTGTCTGCTGTGCCTCGGAGAGCTGCATAGAACAGACTCCTGCTTGCATTGCGCCAAGTTCTCGAAGCAGACTAAGAAGAACAGAGCAGCAAAGTTTGCGGCAGCCCTCATGGAGCAGACGCTTTCCCCTCGAAGGATGACCACAGAGCGGGCCGAGCAGCCCATCGCTACCGCTGAACCATCGACGTCAACAGCGGTCGATACCAATCGTCTCCCTTCCGACGCCGATCGCCCTAACAAGCGCCCGGGCTCGGCTGTTATGTCAGAATCCTCTACGCCTGCTAAACGGCATAAGGGATCGCATGTGGAGGATAAGGGATTGCATGTGGAGAAAAAAAAGAAGGTCAAGAGACTGGATAAGCCGAAACACAGCAAATCCGTGTCCCCAGCTTCTACGACCTCACCATCGGACCCGACGGCACCGATCATCCCTCCACTGAAGTGATTTGCTTCACCGGGTCGTCGGGCAAGCCCCCCGATCGCATCGATGTTGACGGAACTAGTCATCTCCTCCGAGTCAGACCAGGAGATTGAGCTAGCGCAACACTCCGGTACCGACAGGAGCCCTCCGGATCGAGCCCGAAGCTTCCGATCTCGAAGCCCACTTCCTCAGTGTCGAGTGAAAGAACCACAGGATCGATCCTCAAGAAGCCACTCTCCGCGACACCGAGAGGTTGATCTTTCGCCGCACCACCGCCCCCCTACTCAGTTCCCCTGGGATCAGAGGCAGTGGCAGTACTTGTATGGAGCGTACCCCATGCAACCCTCCTTCCCCTGGCTTCCTCCGCGTCAGATGGAGTGGGATCAGTTCTCTGAGGCATCCTATCGGTCCCGCACATCATACCGACTGCCAAGATGAGCTCCATCGGCTTCGGTATCGAAACCACCCGATATTGAACAGACCAAACACCATCAGGAGCATGGTCGGCGGGTCTCTTCAGAAAGGGCGAAGGTTGGCTCTGCGGACCCTGTATCACCCCCAGCTCCACACCTGTCTGAGCATTCCGACTCGCCGGACGCGTCTCCTAGATCCCATGAAGGGTCTTCTCAAGAGGAGCAAGAGACATCCTCACCAGGGGAACCCTCCCCATCACAGAAGATTACGGAGGAGCAGCCTATTTCGCCGTCGGGGGATTTAAAATCCTATGGAGACCTCATTAAGCGAATGGCCCAGTCGTTGTCTCTTACCACTGTCCAACCACAACCAGTCATCACAGATAATGTCTTCGACATAGTCCAGATGGACACATCCGCCGCAGTAGCTTTACCCCTTACCAACATCATGCTGCACACTGCAAAATCCTCGTGGGAAAAGCCGGTTTCCACACCTGTATCATCTCGTCAGCTGGACCACATGTACCGCATTCAGGAGTCCAGTGCAGAATTCCTTTACAATCACCCGAAACCGAATTCTGTTGTGGTATCCTTGTCCTCCAAGACGAAGAAGACTCACTCTACTCCCCCTGATAAAGAGGGGAAGAAGTTGGACAACATCGGAAGGAGACTGTATTCAGCTGGGTCTCTGGGAGTCAAAATTGCCAACTACATAGCCTGTATGGGCCGATACCAATACGCCCTTTGGGATCAGGTTTCAAAGCTCCTGCCTAGCCTTCCGGAACAGAGCAGAAATGCTCTTAAGAAGATCCAAAAGGAGGGAATGACTCTGGCCAAGCAGCAGCTTAACTCAGCCAAACATTCAGGAGATACCTGTGCAAAAACCTTGACTACAGCCATCGCCTTAAGATGCCATTCCTGGTTGCGTTCCACAGCCCTCCAACCAGATACTCAGGCCTACATTGAAGATTTGCCATTTGATGGCACTGGTCTTTTCAGCTCGACTACAGATACCATGTTGCAGGAGATGAACAAGAGCATCAAGACGTCCAGAAATTTGGGGGTCTCTACACCTCGCTCTCAAACTAAGCGACAATGGCCAAAACCATGGAACAGGAAACCATATTCCAGATCTCTGGATCAACCCTGGCGCCCT
Organism: Heteronotia binoei; assembly: GCF_032191835.1. Classification (NCBI taxonomy): domain Eukaryota; kingdom Metazoa; phylum Chordata; class Lepidosauria; order Squamata; family Gekkonidae; genus Heteronotia; species Heteronotia binoei. The sequence continues at coordinate 86,741,553 of NC_083230.1, forward strand.
AAGGCTACGTCACCTTTCTCCAAGCCGCCGTAAGTGTGGTGTATCTGAAGATACCTGGTGTCAGTCATGTTCAATGTTACCTGAACAATGTAATTTCTTATTTATTTTGCTTTGCTGTATACACCAACACCCTGAACTCTTGAATCTCTTGAGTTGCTGTAGCTTATGATGGAACAGGGGATTCCAGGAGCAATGCTCCCTCTAAGCTGTGGAGTCTTGTGAGCAAAAATTCTATTTTGTGAGCTACTGGCATTAAAGTTGTGAGACTCTGCATAAATTAATTTGCTCTGGGGCTATTCTTTCTGAGCTAAGATAAAAATGTGTGAGCTGAAGGCAAAAAAACTGTGAGCTAGCTTATACTAACTCAGCTTAGAGGGAACACTGGCCAGGAGTCTTAGCATGCCAATTTGTCTACTCACACTTAATCTAGAAAAATTCTAGCCCTATAGTGTTCTACAGAAAATAGCTCTCAGTTGTTGTCCAGCTTTCAGATTTACTGTCGACATTTTCAACTATCTGTAATGAATTTCTGCTTTAGTACTTTAGCTTTCACCACCATTTAACTAAATTCCTTACTGCCTTATTAGTCTCCCCCCACCTATTTATGTACTGCCTTTAAAAATGACTGAAAATGGCAAATGCACAAGTATTATGAAATGAAGTTAATCTCAGCAGGCCAATTGAAGATTGCTGTGGCAACTATGAAATCCAAATATTGCTGCCTAATGAGTTAAAATTATTGTATGGCCCTCTTATTAAGCAGTGGTACATCATGAAAGACTATCATTTGGCAAACATTACATAGCAAAATATGCTTCCCTGTATTCAAGGGAGGATTGTAGCACAGCTCAGCACAGTGCAGTAATCAAGAACACTGTAGCCCAGGGGCCACAGCTGCATTCTACTGTTGAATTGAGTCATCTTCAGACTTATATTTTAAACTTAACTTTTTTTCTTGGTGTCAGAAATACACTAGGACATTTTAAAAATTATGAAAGGATTCGACTGTTTTCATGATTTTAAAAATAATTTTTATGTCTTGGTATATTTTGGACAGAGAGCGGAAGATGAGCTAGACAGAGCCAGGGTATTGGCAAGGTTTGGGGAAGAAGCTGGTTCAAATCCCCATGCAGCCATGCAGTTCCTTTGGTGAGATTAAACCAGTCACTTATCTGTCAGCCTTCCTTGCTTCACAGGATTGTTGTGAGATCCAGTAAGAGAAGTGAAGAACCATGTATGCTATTGCTAGGTTAGCTTTATTCGATTTATATTCCGCCTTCCCTACAGAAGCAGGCTCAGGGCGGATCACAATACATAATAACAACAATATAAAAACATTAAGTTAAAATAACAATGGGGTGCTAATTTCAATACAGTGACCAATACTAAATAAATACGTAAGTGGCATTCAGTGGTCATAGAAATATCTGTTCAGATCTAGTGTTTTTGACGATGGCAGTGATTTCAGCTGATTCTAGTTAATAGTTATTTGCCAAACACAAGCTGAAATAGCGTGGTCTTATAGGCTTTGCAGAACTGGGTAAGGTCCTGCAAAACTCTGACATCCTCTGGGAGCTGGTTCCACCAATAAGGGGCGGTGACTGCTCTTTCTCGAGTTGTTTTAAGTCTTTTGCCTTGGCCTGGGGATTGATAACAGATTTTGAGTTCCCAATTGAAGTACGCTTGGGGAACATGTGGGGAGAGGTGGTCCCTAAGGTAGACAGGTCCTTGGCCATATAGGGCTTTCAAGGCAATAACTAGCACCTTGTAGCGAATCCGGTATGCCACAGGCAGCCAGTGCAGCAAACACAGCCGAGGCTGTATGTGGCCTCGCATGGAGAGCCCCAATAACAGCCTGGCTGCTGCATTCTGCAGTAGCTGCAGCTTCCAGTTTCAGTACAAGGGCAGCCCCATGTAGAGTACAGTACATCAGTCCAATCTCGAGGCGACTGTAGCATGGATTACAGTTGCCAGGTTGCCCCACTCGAGGAAGGGAACCAACTGCTTTACCCTCCTAAGATGATAAAAGACAGATTTGGCAGTGGCTACTGTCTGGGCCTCCATTGTTAATGAAGGCTCCAGTAGCACCCCCAGGCTTTTGGCGCTCTGCCAAAAGCCAGTAGGGGAATTGTGAGCTTCCTGGAGGAAGAGTGGGATAAAAATGTAAAGAATAATGTAAACAAAGCACTAAGAACTACTAAGCAGTGGAAATAGTACAGTTATTTAACCAGTGAAAATTCATGTTCATCTAGCAACTGCTTTATTGCAAATGTGGTGTGATGGTTAGATTGTTGGGTTAGAACAGGAAGACTCAGGTTCAAATCCCCATTGTGCTATGCAGCTTACTGGGTGAGGTTGGGCCAGCTGCTGTCTTCTCAGTCTTACCTGCCTCACATAGTTCTTGTAAAGACAGATGGGGGGGGGGGCACTGTGTAGCACCCAGAGTAAAATAAAATCTAAAGTGTGATATTGTTGAACCATTAGGATTGTTTGGCTGCTGATTAATTTTGCAGTCTAAAAGAGCCACAGCTAGCAATTCAAGATTTCCATGTATATACATTAGAAAATGCATAGTTCTTGAATTCTTTATCTCTGGATGACTGCTTGAAACATTCTAGGATGGCACATCTATGCAGAAGTGTTTTGCAAGCTACCATCATGTCAAATAAATGGCATTATTGAAATTTCACTGCTTTTCCTTGAGGGAAACATGATGCCTGAAAATGGATAATGGCACACCAAAGAGAATGGGCAAATGACCAACAAAAGTTGAAACAGGAAATCATGTTACCAATGGTTCATTGAAAAAGCTCTGAACTTTCCATGATATCGAAGGTGTCATTGCAAATCACAGAAATCCCATCTCTTCAGAGTTGTGCTCAAGACAGTTTACAATTAAAACAAGGTAACAGTATAGAAACAAGCCGCTGGAAATAAACAGCATAAAATCTATCTCTAAAGAAGCAGCAGACCATTGAAAAGGTTGGTACGGTAAAACTGCTAATTTTAAAAGCCTGGGTAAAAAGATGTGATTGGCTTCGTGCCTAAAAGAAAGTAAGGCACCGGATAAGCCTCAAGGTGGAGGGTGTTCCAGAGGCAAGATACCTAGTTGCCACCTGCCTTGCCTCTGAAAGCAGGGCCACAGAGAGCAGGGCTTGAGAGGCAGATCTTAACTAGCAGGCTGGAGAGCAGGGGAGCAGATGGTCCCTCAGGTACCCTGGCTTCAACTTGTTTAGGGATTAGAAGAAAGAACAAATGGTGATGGCAAGGAATGGCTTACCAGTGCAAATCTTTTGGTATGGGGTGATTTTACTAACACATAAATAAATACATTGATTCCCCCCCCCCCCGCCATATTCACTGTGTGCTTAGATTTTAAAATAAACAATTAAAGCAAAAATCCATGTTGTTTTCATACCATTGTCAGCTACAATTTAAAGTCTTAATTGACCCTACTTACCGTACTTAATCTACTTCCGTATGGCCTAGGTTAAATAACCAATTTTATACCCCTAAGTGCAGGGAAAGGGGAAAGGGGAAGAAGTATCAGTCCCATATCCTATGGATTCCAATTTTTTTAAAAAAAATATAGGTAAATAATGTTTGTTTAAATTTATATCATCTAAAATGACTGCATTCTCTAGTACTTTGTGAAAAAGTAACCTTAACTTTGACCTTCTGACTCGGACTTTAAGCAAGGATGGTGTCAACGTATCCCGAAAACGTCTGCTTTGCTCTACTGTAACCTTTTCATTTACAATATCTTGTACAAGAGACAAGCTCAATTTTGAGCTGCTTTGGACTGAGTAGGATATTTTCTGTCTCACTCCCCTCAGTCTCTGAGCTCATCAGCACTACCACCCTGGGGACTGGAAAGTCAAATCTGCTGCCAAACCTGGATCTTAGCAACATGCTCTTACTCATGACACTTTTTCGTTTGCCCTTCTGCAGAAGGTGCCGTTAGTAAAATGAATAATGATTACAGGGAGAGTTTTACAGAGTACAGCATGTAGACATCTGTGCCTTTGAACTTTGCACAGACTTTGCTTAGGGGACTGTAGCTCTGAAAACATAGGATGGATGTTGAAAGTGATGCAGTACCTCAGTTGGTCAGGCAATGATGCGGCTTCCCTGAATTGTCATTATCCACTGAAATGGTCATCAGAAGTGTTTGTTTGAAAGAGGTATTTTAATTGGCCTTTCAGAACAAGATTGAACACTCTGATAGTATGCATAGAATAATTTTTTAAAAGAGCTGTGTCTTTGTGCTGAGAGAAGGAATTAGCAATTGTATGTGACTAATGATGAGATGAAAGAGATTGCATCATAGGTAATGTGGATTTTATTTTATTTATTAGATTTCTATTCCATTATTTTCTAAACTATTAAAGGTGTGATGTTTTAAACACTTTGTCCCATTTTTCCCAGCAGCCGCCATTCTCATGAGAACTTGTTTCGTAGATCTGTGCAATTGGTTCCTGTTTCATCACTTCCATTTCTGGATAAGATAAAAGGCTTTTTCAGCTACTGGTTACTTTGATCTTGGATTTTGCAGAGAAGTAGGCTGGAGCCTTGCTGCCATAGCCACCATCTCTCCTTTATGATTGGCCTGCATCCTGGGCTTGTGTAGTTTTTCAGTCCTATGCCTACACAACAGGAATACTGCTAAGTATTGCCACTGTAAATATTGCTCTTGTCCCAAATATTTCTTCCTTTTCCTGGTTAATAAAGATACCATGTAAGGTGTTCTTCCTAAATCATGGCACTTTATTCACCTTCCCTTTCCCCCCTGTTCTGACTCAACTTCCCTGTGCTCTAAGCATTGTAAGCTTCCATATTTCCTTTCACTGTCCATATTGCCTAACTGGAACAGATTTTCACCTGTTTTCCTAGACTGAGAGTTTGCCAACTTTCTTGACAAGAAACTTGACTTTTCTGCTGGTGAAGATGTTATGAACTGCAGATTTTCTTTGTAGGTTATTCTAAACAGTTAAAACCTCTTCTTTAGGTATTGTGTAGTACCCTGTTTGTGAATGTGTGGTATGATAGTTCCCTGGACACATCATTTGTGCCCTTGTGTCTTCTGCTCTTAAATAAATGATATTTTTATTTGTTTATCAATAAAAGGAGAAAATATTTGTGAGATTAATTCAGATGCTTACTATTGTGTTCTCTTTGTTTCCCTTTCTTTAGAAATGTGAGCCCTTCAACTGCCACTTTAGAAAAAGGCCAACATAAAAGAAAGCTGACCAATTTTTGCTAGGCTTGTTAATGTCACTTTTAATATAAACTTAAAGACAAAAAACAATTTATTGGCAAGGCCAATGAGAATTTGTTGGAAAATACTCTGATTTTTTTCTTATATTGTTTCTAGAAATTTTGCGAATCAGTAGTAGCTATCAATAGCCAATATTTTGCATGGCCCATTATAGCTGTGAATGCCTTCTCCCATCCTTTGTTATGAAGAAATCCTATCAAATTTGCCATAAGACAAAGTATGGCTTGCTAAGACTGGCTTTTTAAAAACCCACTCTCTAGTTAGATGTTTAGACATCCTGTTATAGCAGTTTCTCTCTCTGAATTTGTTTTATAGTCTTTTCTACTGGACCATAAATATAGTTGGTTATGTTATGTCACAAATCCCAACATATTGCGGTAGAACTCCTTTGCTCTTTAACTGCAGCAATGGTAGTACAGATGCTATGGATTCAGATACAGAAACAAAGCTGCTCTTGATTTAATCCCATTACATGATGTTGATCCTCTGGACCACTGCACTCTTAGTAGGAATCTGGCTCTAATCCTGTAAAGATCAATCTTGCCCGCTACTCTCTCTATCCTGATTTTAAATCCCCCTTTAATCTTGTTAATTGCACCAATCTGTTTTCCCTTTTGCTGGCCTAACCGTACTGTTCCTTCATGGTTTGTCTCTGACCTGCTTTTTCTGTTGTGCTTGCAGATATAGGGGATTGGGGCTGTACGGAGGTTACTTTTTAGTACAGTAGCACTCTAGTGACTAACTCATGGCTTCCTGTTTATTTCTAGTACTTGCGTTATTGCAGTTAATTTATGTACTAGAAGAAATCACGCATTCAAGAGAACACTCATTCATTGTATTGAAAAGATGGGTATTTTACCTGGAGTGTTTGTGTGTTAGGAGAAGGCAATGATTCTGTCATTTTGGAGCTGCTGCAGAAAACAATGTCTGGAAAGAAGGCACATCTGCAGGTAAAATAAGTTCAAGGAGAGATAACCACTCAGTTGTTTAGTAGAAATGAGTTCCTGTATAGACATTGCCAGAGTATTCAAAAACCAGGATGTCATACCCCAAAAATCACAAAAGATTTTATTTTTTAAACCGGCACCTTTTTCCGGTCCATTTAACAACTTGAGAGAACCTTGAGAAGAATGACAAAATGATGTGCATTCAGACTTGGGGTTCTTTGTTTTTCCATCTTGTTCTGATCTGTGAGGCCTTGAATGTTTTTGCTACCTTTTATGTATTAGTGCACAGGGCTGATTTTTCACTATGACAGATGGCTTCTGGTTCAAGAAATTTAAGAAACAAGATGGGGTTTAACATATCCATTTTAGTATATTCTATAAGCTATCTTCTTACATACTGTCATCAGTTTGTATTTGTGGCCATGTGCACCTCCATGCATAGAGAAAAAGGAGTAATATAGATAAAACACCTCTTATCAAATTATAACAGCTCTAGATAAGAAGCAGTCAGTTAGTTCTAAAACGGATCTGTACTTGAACCGATACTCCCAAGCTCCATCATCTATCTAGAGACCTACTTTCTTTGTAGCTGGCTTTTTGTATTGCTACATGCAATATTGCTGGGATGTAATCCTCTACTGTTTGCAGTATTAGAGAACAGAGCAATATTGTGTTTAATAAAAGGAGAAATAATAATATTTTATTTTTATTTTATTTTATATTGGGGGGTGGGTGGGACGATTGTACTTATTGTTGTTGTTTCATCCATGTTTTCTTTCATGCCAGACCTTTAAGAAGCAGGAGTAGTTCTTTGGAGAATGATTATCTGCATCTTACCTGATCCCAGCAATTCTTGGGTTAAGGGAATTGCATTTGGGGCAACATGGTGACTGCATTGCCAGTAGCAAGAAGAGGGGAAACTTTGATTTCTAATCCGCTTTAGAGGAAGCTCCGTATCAGGGCCTCACAGAAACATCCAGTCAAGCAGCTCTTTTATCATAAAGGGGATTTTAATTAAAACTGTTCTCGCATCATGAGCGGAGTGAACGTCAGTGCCAGCCAGCCCAGTATTGGCCATTTATCTCCTTCAAACCACATTACTAATAATTGCAACATTAAATCAAAGTCAGGGAGATTAGAGGTCTGAATTGGGCAGGAAGCTGGTACCAGACCAGGGAGCTCCATATTGCTGAGTTGCAATGTGTGCGTTTGTCTCATCCTTTTGAGTGGAGATGAAGATGCTGTAGATTTCAGGTGAATCCCTCATTTGTAGGACATGAAGTTATGCTATATTCCAGAAATTCTGAATGGCTGCATGTCTGGAGCATCATAAATGACTAGTGGTTCTTATTAGTTCCATCTTCTCTCTTCTTTACTGCATATTCTTTAGTAATACTCTTTTCTTGTCCCACCCTCTATTAAGTGGGCCCCAATTTTGTCTCTAGTTTTGCTTGTTAAAAGTGCCTTCTAAAATGCTGTTAGTAGGAGTCACTAGATTAATCAGCCTTAAGGGTTCAGTGCCATCTTCTGACTCCCTAGAAGTTAGATCTGTGAGAGGAGAATGGCTAACACACATTCTATGTAGTGCATGTTCTGTTATTTCACAGGGTACTCTGTTGAGGGATATTTTGAACTGTTAATAACCTTAAGTTTTCTAATAGTTCTTTAGCTCAAAGGGCAAACACCCACTTGGATTTTAAGTGGATGGAGTACAGACTATTGCAAACATAAAGGAATTCAGCAATGTGTACTAGTGCTGAGTTCTTTGGTGGGTGAACACTGCATCCTAAGTATGGAAGGTGTTACTTTCTTATGAAGGTTGCTATTGGAATGACACTGTTATGAGGTATTGGTAGTGCAAAGCTTAATTATCTGCATTCCCTTTGATTTTTTTAAATTTCCATTTTTGGTTGTTATTTCTTTCCTGCCATCTGTGTCATCTCCTTTTGGTCTTCCAACAGGCAGTAGAACATATTCCTTGTCTGTGCTTTCTGCTCCCAAATCTTACTTATTAACTATATATATTTCCTCTTTAGTATCAGCTTTTGAACGACTTTAATTTTTGATACAGAAAGTACCTTTCTGTATTGAGACCTTTGATGTAAAGTAGCAAGAAGGCCTTGGGCAGTTTGTAGAAATGCTGAAATGTGAGCTGTGTTATATCAGCAACTGTTAGAACTGCCTCCTTTCACTAAAACATTCAAGTAGGAAGCAGTCTTTGGCGCACAAGCTTTATTTCCATTTTTAACCCTTCTTCTGTCTAGCTTAATAATGAATATCATGTAAAAAGAATTATGCATAGTTAACGAGTGGCATTTTTGAGAGCAACTGTGTCTACTGTATTACATACATTCCCAAAATTTCCATTAAAATTTTCACTATGTGATATTTAGATAAATAAATATGAATTATTTTCTTGGCTCTTACCGGGAGTACCCCTTCATGAAATCCAGATCTGAAGATGCAGTGGGTCCCTCAAATTCCAGGCATCCATCCTGCAAGTGTCTTGGTTCCATGTTGGAATCCTGGCTTCTATTTAGGTAAATGTCATTTCTAAGATCTTGATGACTAGGTGCAGAAACCACTCATTTTCAGATTTTCCTGGGAGTTACTGTATCCCACAACAAGACATCTGCCAAATTTCAGCTTTCTCAGTGTCATGGAAATGACTTTGGAAAGATGGGACTTGGAATATTTTCCACCTTCCTTTTCCCTTATCAGTCTCCTGTGATTTCTGAAAAGTTGTTGCTGACAGTCAGGGGGGGCTTGTGGATAATATAGGAGCATGGAGCACTTAGGTATGGCAGGATAATTGGGTGAAATTAGACCAACCTCCTTTCTCATGATCACTGGATACTGTTAGAGGGGGATGGTGGGAAGGATGTACTTCTATGAGTGCCCTGGCATTTGTGGTTCCAGCTCCACATGTGGCTTCCTTAGCTAGTCATGTCTGCCCAGAGAGAAAATTGGACAGCTGCATTTCTTACAGTATAGCTGTATACAATATATAATATTTGAAGGCCCCTCTCTTAGAAAGAGATCCCTGTTTTGTGTTGTTTTTCACAGCACACTCCGGAAAGTAACAGTATGTACTAGTGAGCACTAGTACTAGTAAGCACTATTTGATATCATCTATGAGTACCTACAAAGTGAAAACTAGAAAAAGGTGGCAAAAAGGGAAATATTGGAAAGCACTAAAACTAATGTGATTTGTTTCTATTCAATCAATATTAAGACAAGGTTTTATTCAGATATCAGAAGAGTTTTATGTAAGACAATTTGCAGCATTAGATAATCCCTGTGTATACGGTAGAAATAAGCATGATGTTTCTGAGTATACTTATTCTTTAAGTGTGTCTGATTTGGTCCACAATTAAGGTCTAGTAATAGAAGGATGTGTGTGGCTGTCTGTCAGTCTTATTGCGGCAGGCAGAACTCATCAGAAAATAAAGCTAGGAGTCTCAAAATTGGCCACCAGCTTCAGGATGATCATGGAAGCTGCAGTGCCAAAAATGAAGGTTATTGAACATCCAGTCACATAATATCTCCAGAGCATCTCTCTGCTATTTTCAGTGGAAACAGTAATGTACTCACTAGAAGACATGGAGGGTGGAGAATATTCCCTCCTTTGTAAAGCAAGGGCGATTAATTTTACTTCTCTGAGCTATGCTGCAAAAACCAGTCCTTTCTCTGTGACTGTGTTCTCCTTAATCAGCAAGGGTCCTGGCAACCATAGAAACTCTCAGGCATCTGTTTTTACAGACATTTGCCTGCATTGAAGTCTTTCTGGAAGCTGAAGCAAAGTCTTAGAGAAGAAGGTGAGCTGTTTGAAAGGAAACAGTGAAGTGCCTAAGTGTACACCTTTTCCTGCAGCTGCAACTACCATTAAATATGTCAGGTGCTGACCATATTTATTTGCAATACTGGTCAAGGAACACTAAACAATAGTGATTCGTTGTCAAAGCAACACATTGAAAATACCTATAAGAGAACAAAAATAGGACCAAATGCTACTTTTGATGTTCTCCCATGGAGTGCACACTGTCACAGTGGAATGAGCAGGGACTACCCCTGGTATATACTATAATACTGCTGAAAAATTTTAATGTTATAACATTAAATTCAGTGTTAAAATCTGCAGTCAGCCCTTTTATCACTGTGTAAGAATACTTATTTGCAGTTAACAGTAGTTTATTTAGTACAAAATTTGTGTTTTCTATTTTCAACTTTCTTTTTTCTCCTTACTTCTCTGATAGCAAGAAGTAATATATATGTGCTGTGGTAGTATAGAATATACAGTTTGCAGTTGTGCGTTTTGATTATTGAGCAGACTCACAATTTGCGTGTAGCAAACTAAAGCATTTATGCTTCCATATCTAATAAATATGCGTAATAGCACAATTTTATATACTAAGCTATAAGCAATGCATTTTATATTGTTGAAGTAGTAAAAACGCATTTAGATTTGATAAGATCAGTATTGTCTATACTTTATTCCCCCCACTTCTGCTTTTTTACCATTTCTTTGGAATTCTTCCTATGAATATTATTTAAAAAAATCAACTTCCCTCTAATGCATATGTATATGAATTAGATTTATCATATGTTCCCAGATAGGTCATATTAGGATATATATTCTGACACTATATCTGTCAGCCCCCCCCCCCCCCCGTAGGATGACAAAGAACAGCACATTGGGGCCATACACATACAAGCCAGGTGGACTCCCCAAGTATTCAGGAAACTGTGGCTTTGAAAAGTAAATGGGAAAAAACAACCTGTACAAAAGAGTTAATTGTGGTCTGAAAATGCTGCAAGAGAAAGAGAGCACCCAGAACATCAAGCTCCAGAGAGAAAATCATGGAAGGGATGAATTTGGGGGCTGGAGTGGGATTTCTAACCCCCACCCCTCCATTCCTTCCAGTTCTCCTGTTTGTCAGTACAGTGGATTCTGAAACCTTTTCTGATTGCTTTAGAGAGCAGATGGAAGAGGTAAATATGCATAAGAAATATGTATAAGAAACAAAGATTAAAATATATATTTTTGTTTACTTCAAAAAGTTAATGTTTTTACATTTATTTTGTTTACTTCAAAAAGTTAATGTTTGTTACTTTTATAAAAATGTAGATATTAAAATAAATGTAAGTTAAGGCAGGAAATATTTGTATGACAACTAATATTATTAGCATGAGCTGTTCTTTATATTGCCCCACTGGTGGATCACCTAATGGCTCCTGAGTTTTGGGCATTGTGTGATGCAGTCTGTTGGACTGGATGGGCTATTGGCCTGATCCAACATGGCTTCTCTTATGTGTGGTGGTATCTTATTTATTTATTTATATTTATTTATATTAGGATTTATACCCCGCCCTTCTCACCTAAGTGTCTCAGGGCGGCTTACAGCATAATAATTCAAACACTTCAGTTTAAAACATTTAAAAATACAATTAGAATACAATTAAACCATAAATTAATAAAAACAAGATAGAATAAAACCGGCGGTCTATAGATGCATTTTGTTCCAACCAAGATATTTTCATTGTCAGTTAATGTTATAGGCCTGCCGGAAGAGGGCTGTCTTACAGGCCCTGCGGAATTGCCCTAGATCCCGCAGGGCCCGCACCTCTTCCGTCAGCTGGTTCCACCAATAAGGTGCCGTTATTGAGAAGGCCCGATCCCTGGTGGATTTTAGACGGGCCTCCTTTGGCCCGGGGACTACCAACAGGTTTTGTGAACCTGAGCGTAGTACTCTCTGGGGAACGTGTGGGGAGAGACGGTCCCTAAGGTAGGCAGGTCCTAGGCCATATAGGGCTTTAAAGGTAATGACCAACACCTTGTACTGGACTCGGAATATTACCGGCAGCCAGTGCAGACCCTGGAGCCCCGGCCGAATGTGCTCCCGTCTTGGGAGCCCTAATAGCAGCCGGGCAGCAGCGTTCTGCACTAACTGCAGTTTCCGGGTCCGGCACAAGGGTAGCCCCATGTAGAGGGCATTACAGTAGTCCAGCCTCGAGGTGACCGTAGCATGAATCACTGTTGCCAGGTCGTCACGTTCCAGGAAGGGGGCCAACTGCCTCGCCCGCCTAAGATGAAAAAAAGCGGACTTGGCAGTGGCTGCTATCTGAGCCTCCATCGTCAGTGAAGGCTCCAACAGCACCCCCAGGCTCTTAACCCTGCCCGACGCTGTTAGCGGAGCGCCGTCAAAAACTGGCAGGGGGATTTCCCTTCCCGGGCCGCAGCGACCCAAGCAAAGGACCTCTGTCTTCGCCGGGTTCAGCTTCAGCCCGCTCAGCCTAAGCCACCTAGCCACTGCCTGTAACGCCCGGTCCAGATTTTCTGGGGCGCAGGCGGGCTGGCCGTCCGTAAGCAGATAGAGCTGGGTGTCATCAGCATATTGATGGCAACCTAGCCCATACCTTCGGGCCATCTGGGCAAGGGGGCGCATATAGATGTTAAATAACATCGGGGAAAGCACCGCCCCTTGAGGCACCCCGCAATCAAGCGTGTGTCTTATGAAGGATGCAAACTTTATGTAACTTGTTTAATTAGTCTGAATGTAGAAGCTTCCAGAAAGCAACTCCATACGGTAAAAAAAAAGTTGCTTAACGTTTCAGCAAATAAGCATGTACCAGAATACTGCGGCTTCTGTCACCTTTCCGACCAGGCAGATGGTTCTGAAATAGCTATTTAGTAATGGGGGAGGAATTTGAAGAAAGGAGCATACAGGTGAATGGGGGGCAAAAGTCACATTATGCTACAATATCATCAGTGGACATTAGGTGACAAAAGACTATATGTTCTGCGCTTTTAAAAAGTTCAATTCTTTAACCTACATAAATTGTGTAAAATAAGCAACCTTGCATATATTTGATTTTTGGGTAATTTATTTTGACATTGGTAGCCATGAGGAGGTCAAAGAGCTAGACTGAGGATGGAAAACCCTGTCCTCTGATGACTGGGGATTGTATTTAGTTCTCCCATTTGGCTTCAGAGTTTTTAGGAGTCCTGGTCAACCAGGCACTCAAACAATAGAAACTGAGTATTTTTTTTTTTTGAGACCACAGTAAAAAGTCCTGTATTTTGCTGGTGAAGGTATACTGTCTGTACCCCACTGTTCCCTTCAGGCCACTTCTAAGTCTTCTAAGAATTACTGGTCTGATCTCGGGTTACAAATAACACACAAGGCATCTGTGGCTCCAAAAGTAACTTCTGAACCTGCTGGTCTTTATCAGATTAGCTTAGCATCTGTCCCTGTCTGTTAGATTTCCAACATCCTCTTGTAGGAATGTGTGCTTCTGGAATGGTACAGGGAAGTTTTCTAAAATGGGAAGAGCAGCTGGCTTTTCCAAACCTAGCCCCCTTCCTCGCCCTCTGCTATCCCATTTGCTGACAGCCAGAATTAATCCTCCCAAGTTTGACTGGAACAGCTGAGAGCATGCATCCTGCATAGCTCAAGGCCTCTCGGTGGCTTCAGATTGCTTTCTTCCTTTCTCCCTCCCTTTCCCACTTAAGTACTGATTCAAGCAGCTGTCTCTGTCTGGGTTAAAAGCAGAGAGGGAGGTGTTAAATGATACGATCATATATTTGGTTATGTTAAAAAAAAAGCACCAAACCTCTTCATTGCAGATATCAATGTGGTGTCTCTCTTTCCCCTCCCTCTGCATCGTCAAAAGGATTTGCTATGCTAATCCCAGCACCTGTCTCTGCTTGGGACAGTGAAAAAAAAAGGTCTGGGGGTGGAGGGCGAACCAGTCCCAAATGCTTTTTACTGTCCTAGATTGAGAGTGTTCCCTCTGACGCACCTAGTGCCCAGAACATATATCCTTTTGGCTCTTATGTGCTTGCTTGCTTGCTTCCTCTCTCCTTTGTCCACTGCTGCATTCCCTTCTTCCTGGCTGTCATTCTGTTTGCTTCTGGGAATTGCAGGAGGGTTGTTCGCTTTCAGTTTGGGAATTGTAATTTTTGAGGCTTCTGGTTCTTCCTTGCACACCTCGGCTTAGCGGTGCTGGATCCCACTGGGGAAGCAGGGGGGCTGATCTGAACCCAGTCAGGCAGTTCCTGTATTTTCAGCTGAGCTAATATCAACCTGAGTATAAACCCAGAGGCCTGAGCCAAGTATTTCACAGCATTGCCAGAGTCCTGTGCACAAGACTGCAAAGAGGGGGAGACGCAGGCTCGCTGTTTCCAGTTCTTTGTCTGCTATAGAACTGGAGAATCCTTTGGCTATGTATGGTGTATATTGTATGGATTACCAGTACCCCGTTGTCCAGGTAAGTACGGGAAAGATCACACTGGGCGGCTGCTTCATGTTGTGCATGTTTCCCATTGTACATTAGCTTCATAAGCTGGCTTTAGAGAGGGTGATATTTTCCAAGCTCAGCTATTTGGCATGAGGTACAAACTGCACTTTCTTAAAAGCTCTTTTCCTGAAGTCAAATCTGAGTTGAAAATTTGAGAACCAAGGCTCTTATGGGGGAATTTATATTTTCATTAAGGAAATTGTTCCTGGTATAGATTCAAGGGGTTTTTGTGCATTTCCTTGGGTGAGAAATGGCTTTCTTACAGCAAAATCCAGCATATGGTATTCACTAAGGCCTTCTCATTGGTTGATGGGTGCTGCATCACTGAGGAGCATGTGACTTGGAGATACCTCCTTTCTAGCTCCAACAACTAGAAAAAGTACCATTTCCACTTTGAATTCACTCTTAGGAAACTGACATGTCACATTTTTTTAATCTGCTCTAGCCTTTACACGTACAGGATTAGTGATCTGATAGGAACACAGTGAAATGCTTGTGTTGTCTTTTGCAAGCGCTTTTGGCATTTTTAGGAATGAATACTGTTTTAATGGTGGTGTTCATTCCTTCTTAGTGAACAGTGCTTACTGAAGTGGGGATCCTGTATCTATGCTTCTTTCTATAAGAAGCAACCATTATTATTTAGGAACATTCTGATTATAGGGCATGACTTAAGAATGGCAGCTTTTTGTGATTTGTTTAATAGGGATGGATTCTGTAAAATGAGTTTTCTGGAAACAAATTCTGATGCCCTAAATAAATTTGGGATCTGATTCAGCATACTGATCTCGACGTATTTAGCAAACAAAACTAAAAAAACACTTGCTTGGAATGTTGTATAAATATATTAAAAGTTTTATCCAGTAGCCTAAATTACTTGAAACTACTTGAGCATGATTTTTAAAAAGCCAGTGATGTCAATTAAATGTATTCAGACAAGTTTAGAATTCTACTTGAAAATTATTTTATTGCAATATTTGTTAATAATTGAAAACATAACTCAGAAGCATACACTTTCTTTTTGTGGCTTAAACATTAAGGATAAAAATTAAGACCCTGAGCTATCAGCCTTAGAACACACAAAGAGCAGTACATGGTATATCACTGTTGTTGCCCACCAATCTGTTTCAGCTAAGCTTTACTTTCTCTGTGGGACCTTAGCTTAATTGACCATAGAAGCATTTATACTACTAGTTGGTTGCAGTATCGGTTAAGGTAACCCTGATTCATAACTGCTTAAGCCACATTCTCTAACTCTGGTTCTCCTTGTAATAGGTCTCTGAGCAACTTGTGCATTATGTTGTTCACTGATATGTGTACTTCCTAGGGATATTCTCCTGAAAAATAACCTAATAACTTTGAATCCGCTTAATTTGGCTTTATTGTGTCCATTCATTGTGGTACTAGAAAGTGCTGGCAAGTCACAGTTTATGATGATCCCATAGGGCTTTCAGCACATATATGCTCTCAAGTTTTGCTTCAAGGCAGTGTTCACTCTAAGCTGAGTTAGTGTGAACTAGCTCACAGTTTTTTAGCCTCTGGCTCACACATTTTTGTCTTAGCTCAGGAAAAATGGCCCCAGAGCAAAGTGATTTATGCAGTAGCTCATAACTTTAATGCCAGTAACTCACAAAGAAGAATTTTTGCTCACAAGACTTCACAGCTTAGAGGGAATATTGCTTCAAGGTATTTGCAACTGTTATAGTTCACATTAAAGGGAGGGAGCTATGTGAATTATCTTGAATTTCAAATTATACTTTATTTCCAAGGCTAGAGTATGGAATTTTGTTTTGTTTTGTGTCTTGCTTATTTCAGTGGAAAAGGTTTCCTTAAGAGGTGGTGGGTTTTCTTTCTTTGGAGGTTTTCAGATGGCCATCTGACAGCAATGCTGATTCTGTGAATTTAGGCAGATCGTAAGAAGGAGGGCAGGAAGGGCTGCCTCACTTGTGGCCCCCTTCTTACATGCCCAGGGAAATGCTGTTCGCCACTTTGGGATCAGGCAGCCATTTTTCTCCAGGCCAGTTTTGCCAGAGATCCTGAAGAGGTTTTTAAAAAATTATTATTATTTTGCCATCTTTTGGGCTTGGAGCAGGGGTCACTGGGTGTGTGCGTAATGGGGAGGTACTTGTGAATTCCCTGCATTGTGCAGGGGGTTGGGCTAGATGACCCTGGAGGTCCCTTCCAACTCTATGATTCTATTACTTTAATGCCATGTATGAAAGTTAGTATAATTACCAACTGATTGATATGATTTGATTTAATAATTTTGTAATGAATTAATATGATTATATTGTGCTTTTTGATCACAAAATACTGCCCTGGAGGCTTACAAAATAATATAATTTTTTTAATTATATGAATTCCAAAATAATAAACAACAGTATAAAATATTAGAGCAGTAAAATGCATCAAACATTAAAGTAAAACTCAGGAAAGCATAGTAAAGAAAAATAGCAGAATTCTTATTGTAGTAGTGTTTAGGAGAAAAGAATCAAATTTAGTTAATCGAATTAAACATCTTCCTAAATAAAGTAGTCTTTATGGGTGTTAAAATTAACAGTGGTGATGGCAATTGTCCCTCATGGGGGAAGGAATTCCATATAATCAACACTGCTGCTAAAAAGGCCTGTCCTGTGTAGACATACGCTAAATTTCTGAAGATGTTGGGATAAGAAGCAAGGCCTTCATATTGGAGAAAGTTGCCTTTTAAATACCCTGGTCTAAGACATTTTGGACTTTAAAGGTCACCAGCACTTTGAATTAGGCCTGGAAATAAACTGAGAGCAGCTAGGGATATCACAGAGTAAGTACAATGTTATCAAGCCAACTAACATCTTTTAAGAACTGGACAGCTGCATTCTGGCTGTGTTAGAAATTTCTGGAGAGCTGTTCCAAGACAGTCCATGTAGTGTAGTGTGCATTACAAAAGTGTCATCTGAAAGTCCTCAGTGTCCATGTAACTGGCTAAGAGCTCTCCAGAAGATGTCATAGCTGGTATATCAACCTAAGCTGGCAAAAAGATCTCTTGTCTACAGCATGCACCTGCACATCCATGATCAATGCCAGGTCCAAGAGAACACCTACATTAAATGTCTTAATAGGGAGAGCACAACCTCATCCTACAGAAGTTGTATACCATTTCCAGAATTACCTGCAAATATTGTTCATCCGAGTTATGACTGTCTATTTTTTTCTGTTTTAAAGTTATGGAACTAGCTTTATCTCAGTACAGGTGGTAATCATCATTCCCCAAAACCAGATTGGGAGGACTATATTTGTACTAACGGAGAAGTTCAGAACTTGTTAGTTGGTACTGCAATACCTATTTGATGGTGAATGATATTTGTGATCAAGATGAGTCTGAGAAGAAATTCTGTATTGGGCAACCCACTCTTACACATTCTGTTTCTGTCTTTACAAATTGTCTGTGTCTGCAGTCGTGGGCTTTAATAGTTGTTGGTTAGCAGTTACAATCCTGAATAGCAGTGATAAAACCTTTAGTTTCTGTTTGAAGTCAATCTTGCTTTTATCCACTTCACAGATGGACTGCACCCACATTTCCTCTGTTGAGGCTTTCTGAGTATTTCTTATGCAGGGCTTTGGATTTCCATGTTTCAGTTCTTTCTTTGATAATGAAGGCTAGCTGGAATGATCTGTCACTGAGGTTTAGAGCAGTGAAATTTTGATCAGCCTTAATCACTCCTTGAAGTGATCAGATATCCTGAAGTAGATTCAGACTTTTGAGGCTTGATTCCACCCGCCCCCCTGCCCTAGAAAGCCTGTATTATTATTATTATTCTGACATGTTCCTGTCACCAGTTCTTTGATATCTCATTTCTATTCCTCAAAAATCTACTATCTGCTGAGACCCAGAAGAATTCATAGCCTTCATAGCATTTGAGTTGTGATTGCACTCCTTCTTGGAAGGCCTGGTGGTTTCAGTTCGATAGAGTGCTTAGTTTAGCAGTCATTTGAGTTCTGCTATTTTCAGAGGTGCAAAGGGCTTGATGAGCTCAAGGGCTACAGCTCAGGTTGATGAGCTCTAGGGCTGTAGTTCAGGAATTCACATAGGGCTATGGAAAACTTTTGCTAAACCTTCACAGTGGTGGTATTGGCTAGCCTATGTGATGAGCACCAGTCATCCAAAAACGTGGCTTGAGATTTTTATTTGATCTCTTCTTAGGGTACCTAGAATGTAGACCACTTTGCACTTCATGTAATGTGATCTTACATTTAAATGTCTCTCTGTTAACATTGATTCTGATAAATGTGGTTCCTTACACTTGATTCTTATTTCCAGGCACAGATCCAGATCCAAAGAGTATGCTCTCTTTGTGAGCCGGTACAGAAATGTGAGAAATATAAATTAAAATGTTGGTCTTATTCTTTCTCTGAGAGCATAAAACGAAACCTTTGTGGAATCTGGTAAGAAAATGTGCTGTCTTCAAGAATAGTACCCAGAACAGAAATAACATTCATTTAGTCAGAAAACTCCAACTGGTGCAGAATGCTTCAACTTGAATACTGTCAGAAGCTAGGCAGAATATGCATATTACAGACACTTCATTGGCTGTCTATCAGTTACTGGGTTCAGATCAAGCTCTTGGTTATCACATTCAGGAAAGCCTTTCATGACCTTGAACTCTCCTATCTGCAGGACTGCCTCTTCTCCTGTGCTCCCACATGACAGCTTCGCTCATCTGAACAATGCCTTCTGAAGGTGCTTCCAAGCAAATGTGCAAGATCAAAAACTGCCTAGATACGTGCAGACTCTGATGGGTCCCCCATTTTATGGGATGGCCTGCCTGGGGAGGTCGGGAAGGTTCCTCTGTTTCTGTCATGCCTCACACTATATAAAATAATCATTCAGGAGGTCATTTTTTTAAAGGTAATAGGGCTGTAATAGAATGGTTCAGAAAGGTATTTTCATAAAGGGAACAGTTTATACCACTGTGTGTGGTGTACATTTTCTGTTTTTATTGTAGCATCCTTCTCTTAGTGCATTGTTTCCTACTTTTGTAATTCCATTTTCTAATTTTTTGTAATCCTAGTCCTATTGCATTGTTGTCTCATGCTATTTGACTGCATTTTTTAAATGTTGTGTAATCCTCCTTGAGTCTTGGTGTGAAAGATGGCCTATAAATTAAGTAAATATTAGTTACAAACAACTCTAGGCATAGTTCTCTCAAGAGAAAATGTTCACACAGTATCAGAAAGAAAGGCTGGAAAAGTGCACTCTGACTGAACATATACTCAGCCAATCAATGTGTTTAAAAAAACTTCTACAAAGCTTTTTGCCCACTCCCCCCAAATGGACATGGAAAAAAGTTAGCAAATGGAG